>NC_059473.1:28412670-29653920 GCF_018139145.2 Gymnogyps californianus
AAGCTCCTGTACAAGTATTCTAGTCAATTCATCTGATCAAACACAGCCATCTGCAATGTCGCTGTCTACATCTGGATTAACCATCTATTCTACCTTTATAGTCAATGGAGAGAAATAGCACTTCTGGGGTACCATTCATCTCCTCTTAAAGTAGATCTCTAATAAGTCCAGTGAACATCCAATTAAATAAGTCTAGCTTCAAGGTGCCTGTTTTCTCCAGGGACAAAAGTCAGACCTAGGTAGCTACATAGGAAACCTTTTAAAATATTTGAGATGGCTCTTACAGTTAGTGACATTAATTTAATCAAAATTCTGAGGAAAAGAAAGATCTTTAAATGAATGAGGTAAACTTGAAATATTGTAAATTAAATTAAAAATACTTTTTTTATATACTCTGGACTCACAAGCAATCTTGCAGGTGCTTTTTGTAATTTTTTTTTTTTTTATCATTATGTAAGGGGTTGGGGTTTTTTTTTTTTTGTTTTTTCCCTCTTCTGGCAAAGAGAGCCACCAAATAAAACACCCAGTGTTCGTTAGACGTGAGATTCAAAATGACAACAGTCCTAGTCATTCAAATGTTTTTTGTAATATGTAGCAATCAATCACAAAGGTCTCACCTTTTTTCCACAGAGAAAGGCAAAACATCACTGGAAGCAAGACATTTCAATTAATAGTACCATTGTAAGCTGCGATGTGACTCAGGTACACTTATGCACCTGAACTTCCTGAGAAAGTATGGATGGCAAGACAAGAGTATGATACAGAGCATAATTGCTTCTGCAAAAGCATGAGGCCTGATTGATTGATAGCTGAAGAACTGCTAACCCTATACATTGGACCTACAGTATGGGAATATTTCCTCCCTGAAGAGAAAGTAATTATGGAAACTCTGAACAATTTCCACTATTGTACACCTTTCAAAATATTATTTTAATAGACTCTGTGTTTGTTTCCCCTAACTCATCCCATTCCAACTCTCCTCGCCTCTAAAGATCCACAGAGTATAGCTATGCTACATACATGCTTGGGTATTTTCCCTATGAGCTCCTCCACAGAAATTCTCTCCCCTGTGCCAGCTACTTCTTTCTGCCACTGCCTTACTAGTACCTTGGTTGTACTGATCCAACTACCTATGACTTCAAGCTGTAAAATGTATATACAACTACATTGTAGTTTTGTGACGGATGTGACTGACCTAAGGCTTTTCTGTCAGCAGAAACCCCGAATGACTGATGTGCTGCTAGAATATTTCAAGAAAAATGGCCACATGCTTCAGTAAGGTACTGTGGTCTGCTAAGATGGAGGGGCCTGGGAAAGGGTTAATAATCTGCTTAAAACTATTTTTACTGTTTTCAAGGTACCAGCATTTAACAACCAAAATGAGATCAGGACTCATGTCACAGGGTGCTATAGAAAGGCTTCCAGCATATTGCAAGTTAAACAAATAAACAAAAAAAATCAAGGGGAAAACAGAGCTGCAGCAATGTGAAGTGAGTTGCTCAAGGTGACTCAACAGGTTAGTAGCAGGACTGGAAATTGAGCACTTGAGGCCCCCCTAGAATGCTTTATCTGCAAACCATCCTCAATTCCTACTATCACATAAGCCTTTTAAATCAGGGCTTCATGCTTATCTCCCCAAGGTGATAAAGTGATAAGTCTTCTTTTAAAAACAAGAAGTACTTGATCCTTGCAGGGGGAGCAGCAAGGCTCTTGAGAGTGTGATATTTCAATGCAAATAGGCTGTAGCTATGAGAACATAAAAGACAGACTCCTCACAGTAAGCAACAATAGGTCAGCACACTGTGCAATGGGAGTCAGGATTATAATTTCCTGTGTACACATGAAAAAACTAATACAGATGTGATTCCTTTTAATGTGATCAGGCCTGGGTCTAGGCTACAACAGGCCCTGTTTGTCAGCTCTTGCTTAGGCTCAGTACAAGGAGGAACTTTGTTGCTGGGTCTAGGATGCTCTAGAATTTCTTCAAATTTTTAAAGGTAATTTCAGCCTTTCCTGGCTGTCTCAAATCCCTTTTGGAAAATGTATATTTAAAGAAGTTGAAATTCAGCAGGCCAAAAAAGAAAATCTACAGAAATGACAAAACAGTGCATTTTCATATTTTCCCTCATCACTCTTCATTCTCGAGTAGCAGCAATTGTAAATGCTGGCCTTTCTTGCCAGCTTCTCTGCAACCACCCCAGCAGCACTAGCTCAGAGCCCACTTTCTGCTAAGCTCACATGCAGCTCTCCAGAAAGTATGTACAGGTTCATTAACACAATTTTTCCTACTTCCAGTACAGAATCCTCATTAGTCTCATAAACAACACGCATCTTCCAGGCAGAAGGTAAGGCAACCTGTAGTGGCCACTGCTGCCCAAACTAATAGGAAAAGGACAATGTTGTTTTCTTTACATTTCTGACATGACACATCACAAAGAAATGCCAGATCAGGGTCAAGTTACACTAAGCTGCACTGTGCTTTTTGGTCTTGTGATGTGACGTAACCTCTTACAAAGCAATGAAAGAATTGTAATGTAAAGAAAGGCTTTTGAAAGATCTGCTAGAAGGAAATAATTGTTGAGCATGGGAAGAAACTAAGTGGCTGGTGTTACCCAAGCACTAAGTGCTGGCTCCAAGCAGTGCTCCAGGGTTGTGCCCTGCTGGAAAGAACAGACCAAGCCACATGTCCCATGTCAGCATCAGAGGCCACCCAATGCCACTGGAGAGAGTGCCAAGCAGCTGGAGGGGACTCTGTTCCCCAGCTGTCTGGGGAAAGCTGCAGTACAGAGCCCACGCAACCTGTACTGTCCTCTGCTCCCCTGACTGTGGGGACTCCGTCTCGCTCCTCCTTTGGGTGACTCAACACAGCCCTATTCCATGCTTTTTTTTTGCCAACAGATTATATCTAGTCACTCAGCTGGGGTCAGCCAAGGCATTCATCAGGCACAGACAAACAGGAGAGAGGCAGGAAAACTGATGCTACTGGCATAGCATGATAATAAGGAATGAAATGGGGACCCTGCATCCTACAGGTGTTCCTTTCCCACCCTTACATAGTTTTTCCATCTTTACCTTTAAAGCCAACTATCTCAGACCCTCTGGCTTCAGAACTAGGGCTGGGAAAAGTGCAGGAAACAAAAAAAAGTGAAGGTAAGGAGAAAAATCACAGAAAAAGAAGGGACAGGACATATCATCCATAGTAAAGACTTTAAAAGTTGTCGGAATTTTACACTAATTTCATGCAAACTAGAGGGGTAAAGTGAGAACCTAATGTAAGTGACATTGGTAACTTCAAGTAAGCATAACTGTTATTGTGCAGTCCTGGATTTAGAAGGGCCACTCTTGAGCCTCAAATCATATCTTTCATCCTGTGCAATATATAAGATGTTTTCCTTTATTTTTTAAAGCATTCTATTAACTTTATCACTTACAGGAGACACTTTATAAAGCAGGGCTCAACATGCAAAGGATTGTATCCTGGTCCTGCAAGAGTACTGTGTACCCAGTTCTGGAGATGATGATGTTTATAGCAGCATTACTAGGACTTGAGGTGTGGAGGCAGAAATTGAGAGAGAGGAGTGCTTGGAGAAGCATCAGAAAGTCAGCCTGGACAGAAACAGATGCAAAATATAATTGCAAAATCTTTCTGACAAGGTTTGTTAATACAGAGCCAGTCAAGAATAAGACTTATGAAACCCATCCCTTGAACTACTCAGCGTGTACTAAAGTACACTTACTCTTCTGGAATTTCAAAAAGAAAGTAATCCCAACTGCCCCCATGCACACTGGGAGAGTGACAGTGATTATGGCTGGAAGGATATGGAAGAGAAAGTTTTCTTCTTCTATTTTCATCTGCCATAATCCTTACAGTGGCAAATCCATATTTGGAAGCCTGTCGGGTAAGCTTTTTTTGGAGTTGCTTCATCTTTTGCAAACACTGCTCTCTTTCACAGAAAAAAAAAATACCATAGTTCCTTCTTGTATTTTTAGATTTAGTTTGTTTTGCTCTTTGTATTTTAAAACAGAAGTGTTTATTCGCAACTGAGCATTCAAGAGGCCGTTAGAAATGTATCATGTGACAGCCTACTGCAACTCTACAGTACTGCAACTCCACAGTACTACAGATTAACTAACAGTAAACACTTCTGTTCTCTAAAGTTGCCATTGTATAGATCCTTTCACTTTTCCATTAAATCAAGTCCTGTCTTTCAAACTTGCTGATATGAAATGCTGCTTTGCCATCATGTTCACATGTTCATATTGTTTCTTCTGAATAACTACAAGATTTCATTAAAATTACTATAAAAATGAGAATATGATTGAAAGCTAGCCAGCAAAAAGCTGTTTGTTATTGCACACAGTGGGATTACTGTTCCAAACTTCTTCCCTAACTAGTTAAGACGTCTGAGATATTTGTTGTGACCTTTTTTGAAGTTAGCTGAATATATCAGAATAAAGCTTTGCTGCACATTCACAGGATGCGATTCACAGGATTTTGGATGTCATTAGGTGTTAGGCACTAGAGAAATTACATTTTTGCAGTAGTACTTGAAGAATTTTTGTTGTTGCTATCTGTTTCTCAGAACCAAATAATGACATGACAATTACAGGTTATAACCTGTGACAGGACGTATTATTCCACTGCACTTGAGGAATAGCTCACAAATCATAGACCAAATGAAATACGGAATAGAAAGAGAGCATTGCCTCTTTCAAGTAATATGGCTCTTATGAGTTCTGATTTCTCCATAAACCCAACCTTAATATCTTCTATGGCCTGCCTTCTGGGTTTTTTCAGACTAATTCACTGCAACTGTCCGAAAAGGTCCTTTTCCTATTAAGAAAAGTTTTCACTTTTCCTCGCAAACTTTTGGAGGGGCAGCTTCTGAAGAAAGGATTGCAATACATTTACTGAGAGGCCACAGGGCTGCCATCTCCTGCTCCCCTTTATAGGCTGGGCCCCATTCTGCCCGCTGCCTTGGATGGTGAGTAGTTCTTGCCCTGCAGCTGGTCCCACCGAACCAGCAGGGTCGTGGGTGCGTGGAGGAGGGTGAGCTCCCCGGGGATGGTGCTCGGGGTTGCTGGACCGGTCGGCCGCACGCAGGACCCGACAGGCGCCCCAGCAAGGTGAGGGTGGGCATGATGGCCAACAGGTGCTTCCCAGCCGCTCTCTGCCATGCCCCTTCCCTGCCAGCCTCAGCCATGTTAGGGGCTCTGCCGGCTGATTTCTCGAACCGCCCTGCTCCCCACTTTGCAGGCAGAGAGGAGGCTCGGAGATGCCTTTCCCTGAGTGGGTGCTGAGGGCCCGCAGCCAGCCCGCCATCTTGTCCCCACGTGCCTGGCCTGCTCATGAGGAGATGGGCAAAACGCAGCGCGCCAGCGCTCCAGTATGCCCCGCATCCCGGCAAACCGGTTCATTCCCGCCCACATAGCAAGATCAAACAGTGTTCAGGAAACAATCTGGGAATCCATATTAGCGCTCGGTACCATCGCCGCCGGGGCAGTTTAACGGGGTGGGGAGGGACACTGTTTCTAGCACATTCCAATTGACAACAGCTGGGACGGCTCCGCTCTGAGCAGCTGCCTTCACTGCGGCCCCACTGCATCGCCATTCTGTGTGGAAAGCTTTGTTTTGGCTAGGGATGGGTTTGTTGAGCTTTCTTGCACTGAAGTCTCACACAGAGACTTTCCCTTTGCCCATGGCATGTGACCCTGCCAACTTACAGGCTTGCATGCCCAATAAGAAAAACAACAACTTTTTAAAAAAAAAGAAAAGAAAAAAAAAAGTAAAGGTTAATTAACCTTAGGTCTGTTCTCAGCAAAGCAAGGCTGCCATGGATAAGTAATAAAAATAGCTTCTCAATGGTCCTTGTGTCTGTCAGAGTCTCACTCTGTGATCTTTCAGTCAAAACCATGAAAGCGGGAGGGGGAGGAGAGGCTGATTCGCTACTGTCCTTTTCTTGTGCGTGTGTTCCCAAGGCTGCCCGGCTCTGTCCTTCAAATCATCTCCACCAGTAAATCATTTAGCTCAACCTGTCACTCTTGGCCATTGTGAGGAGACAAAAGCTACCCATTTAACCCCAACCATGGCTGATTCACGCGGCAGGGAAGGCAGGCTCACAAAAGGAGGCTAGCAGGGAAGGTGGCAGTTGGGTTGAATTTCATGTAGACTGGTGCTGGTTTTCCCTCTCTTTTTTTTTCCTTTTTTTTTCCTCCCCCCCCACCCCCTCTGTTATTTTAAATTAGCAGCACCTCTCATACTGGGATTGTTTTTTGAAGACCACATGTTTGTCAACAGAGCTGTTCTGCTTGAGTAATTTGACCCCAGCCTGGCTTCAAAGGTTTGAAAGGGCAAGAAACACACATACTCGTATCAGCATACATCTATTACCCCTTTCACGTGGACAGCTTTTTGGACCATTTTTGTTGCTTTAAAAAAGAGTGGTAACAAAACATCCAATTAGTCACAGGGAACCAGAGCTATTCCAGTCAACCTGCTATTTGGGGAAATCTGCACTGCAATTATCGGGTTCATTTCACCTGAAGTATTGCCCTAAACCGTCAGCTAAAACTCTGCTACCTTGAATCATAACCTCTGCCCAAAGTCTGCACCTCAAATGGGCATCTCTTGTGTTACAACAGGTTGTTCTTTCTGCCAAGAAATCACTCTGCCCTGATATTTTAAAATTAAAAGTTAGTCCTTTGACATAGAAATCAGCTGTTAAGTTTAAGACTTCTTTTCCATAATTGCCCTGGCCAAAGTTTAATCTTCATGTAACACCTCCCACTCCCAAACAACCAAAACCCTGAAAAACCAAAAAGGCCATCGGAGAGCAACAAAATCACATGGTGCCGACAGTAAAATGAAATGCATAGAGAAAAGAAGCAATACTGCAGATAGTTTCATGATTTATTCCTTTCCCCCACCAAATTCCAGAATATCCCTAGGGAGCACAGAATCTGCCATGAAGCAAACTGTAATTTATATATAAAATATACCTACAAATATCCACAGTTTTGATTTCTAATGATACTGTCGTTAATCCACAGGAGAATTCTTCAGTAATTACCAACCAAGTGTAGCGCTGTTTTAAGAACCAAGCACTGAAGTTGACAAAGACTCACAAGCACAAAATACACCACGTCTCTG
Organism: Gymnogyps californianus; assembly: GCF_018139145.2. Lineage (NCBI taxonomy): Eukaryota > Metazoa > Chordata > Aves > Accipitriformes > Cathartidae > Gymnogyps > Gymnogyps californianus. The sequence goes on from NC_059473.1 coordinate 28,419,821, forward strand.
CTTCTCCAGGGATATTGCTGATTTTTGTTATGCATGTGAGATCCAAGAAATTACTATGTACTATACATTTTTGTAATCTTTTTAATGTGCCTTTTAACAACAAGCAGTTCAGGATGTGGTTATTGCTTGGTGTGTTAGACATGTTTACTCTCCTGTTGGGCATTTAAAATGCCTTAAGTCCTCTTTTCACTATGAATTGTGTGTCAAAATGTTGGTTTGGATATCAAATTCTCTTGTAACCCTGTCATTAGGAAGAGTCTTTGTCTGCCTGAGTCACTCTTTTGATTCTTTTGTTTTGTTTTTTGTGTTCCCCTGACAGGTCTATCCTACACCTTTCTATAGCTAGCAGAGTAAAGCAGAGTTAGGAAAACATGTTTTGCATTACTGAGTTTGCAGTCTCACTGTAAGCTTTCTCACAGATTCATCTTCAATGAAGGGCGGAGGGGTGGGGGAGAAAACATGCTTTTCCCTGAGACTGCAGAGTGTGTGAATTGCCTTCTCTTTCAACCTATGGGGCAGCCTTCACAGATTTCAGCACAAATGGAAGAAATATCTGATTTCCCATTCCATCTGGATTCAGTTTCTTTCTTCCTCTTTGTATAGTTTCTTAGAGACATTATGGAGCTCACTGGAGGGGCTGCTTACACATGACTATGGCGGCACTGGGCATATTGCCAGAATTTCACTCCAGGAGGCTGCAACAGGAATCTTTAATTAACTTGAACCAAAACACTGAATGGCAAAGAACAAAAGAGTGGGGGTGGAAAAGGAGGGGAGGAAGGGAGGGAGCAGAAAATAATGTTTCCCATACTAGAATCTCCATTTTTGGTCTTGGTATGACAAGATCATAATGTCGTCCCTTATATGTATTTACTAGAGCGTAGGTAATAATTCCTAACTCCTCTCTTATTCGGTAAATTTCTGCTCATGGAATTAATATCTGTGATTGCCCTTTGTACATCGTAGTGATCAGTATTCTCTTGACTCTTATATTAACACATATTTTGATTACATATATTCTCTACAATTTACAAGATTCTAAATATGAGATGACTGAGTCTCCAGCATCTTGAACATTGCAAAACTACACTGTAATATTGCAGCAGTGCATAGGAGTTCCAGACATTGAACAAGATCCTACTCTGCTCTGCATAGTACCAGTATGGTGTGTCCCTGTTCTCAAAAGTTTACATTCTAACCATAAGCAAGAATTAGATATAGACAGATGAATAACATAACTACTTACTGAATCAGTATTTTTTATTGTTGTGAAATGTTTTCAAAACAGAATCAATAATGTTTCACTCATTTTGCAGAAATATACAAGAGGCAAAGCAGTAGAAAATCAGGCCTGAAATACCTTTCTCACTTGTGGTCAAGGGAATGAGTTGAGTGGTTTCTTTGCTGTCCATTTCCTGGTTAAATATGTGTGCAGAATAATTACTCTAAATGCAAAACTAATGGTGATTTCATGCATATTCATTCAAGTGAGTTTGTGATCGAGGCTCTGATACTGTTCTAGCTAATGAGGCTCAGTTGCTCAAATATTTGTGAAAACAAACATAGAAAGGACTTCTACATGCTCAACATGAACTTATTTACACATTCAAAGGAATATTCAAGTGTGAACTGATTCGCCAGTTGGTGGTTTGGAGTGTATTATGTTTGCATCTTCTGGCTTAATGACATCCTAAAAGAATCCAGTTTGTGGTATCTCTGATGTGAACCAACACATGGTAGCTGGCGACAAGCAAGAGATTCACTTTAAAAGCACAGTCCTGACCCACACTGAAATGCTAACACAGATGTATTCGTATTCCAAAGAATTATTTCATTCTCAGAAGCATATATGCTTCTTCCTATCCTAAATTACCAAAACAAATTAAATCAAAAAAGTGTCCTTAATTTCCTGTTTTAAGCTGATGTTTGGTATTGTTGCCTAAACATTTATGGCAAAGAAATCGTATTTCACTGCTCTGTAAAGCAATCATGTACTTGCTAAGTAAGTATAGTGTGAAAACCTGACATAGAGACAAGCTCCAGAATCCCCTCAAAACAGAAAGCTTTCCACAGAGGCCCGAGGTTGTGTCTTCCTCAAGTCTTGTTAGGAATAGCTGCAAAAGAATGTAAGAATCTTTAAACTCAGTGTGACATCTTTGATAAGACCCTGCTCAGGTTTACAGAGATCAGGGGGCCTGGGGTAAAAGAATCACTGAATGTGCCTTAGAGAGGTCTCTGGAATATTTTTGCAGCAGCCTTCATTGGAAGCCATACCACACATAGGGAGCAGACTTGGAGAGATATCTATATCCAAATTTATATATTTTTGATTTATTTATTTCTATGTAATTATATATATATATTTATATATATAACCTTTTTATGAGCCAGTTTGATTCACCTAACTTAAAAAGACTTATGCATGAGCTGTACGGGGAGTGCATTTAAAGTGAGAATTCAGTTTATATAACAAAATTTCTATCTGCCAAAATACAAATTCTGCTCTGAGCTAGTCTAGTGTAACTAAAGAATAACTCTATCATCTAATTCAAAGACATTCAATTAGATTTAATGGCATGAGGAGAAGAATTTCTCTTCCAAGTTTTCTCTATCTCTCTCTACATATATTTATATATATTTGTGTGTGTGTGTGTGCGCACACGTGCATGTATAGATAGATACATAGATGGATAGGTACATAGATAGATAGGTATCTGCTATGTTACCAAAACACACTCAATGAGGAATTGAGCATGTTTATTGGAACCTGTGAAGAATGAGTATGATACAATTGTTGTTCTCCACCTAATCATAAGTATGCTGGCTCATTCTGGATTATGTTTGCACTAGAATCTGTTTTAGACATTTGAAGATGTTACATATATCTACACTGAAGGCAGCATTAGTTGTTTCTGGCCTTACTCTGGCAGATCTTAGCAATATAAACCAATCTCTCACGCAATACAGTTCAACTTAGAAGTTTCTGTGAAATCTTCTGTTGTTGTTATTTATTTTCCTAAAAAATATCAAAATGAGTAAATGGTTTCAGATTCAAAGTGACAGCAGAATAAAACCTTTTGAAATCCCTAATCAGCATTCATTCCTCATGTAATTACTTCCACTGAAGACAGTAGCGATAGAGCTGAGGCAAAGTTAATTCACATTATTTTCATGTGACAAATAACCCTGATTCTTTTGTACTGGCTGATTTTTAACTGTGTCAGGTGTTCACAATTAGAAGTAAAATTATTGATGTGTATATTAACGACCTTTCACTACAAAGGTGAATATGGGCTATCCTGTTCCATTTTCTTTCACGTCAACTTTCTGTCGGAATTTAGCAATTCCCTTTTCTAGTGAAAATGAGTCCATTTTGAGTGACAAATGGCTGCTAGAAATTCTGAATACATGTAGTCCCAATAAAAATAAAGTTACCATCATTAGAAATGTAAAAGTCAGAAAATCCCTCGAGTCAAAAGAGATCATTTTATGGGAAGGCTCACAGACTTTTTTTCACTAGCTCATATCCCCATGCTCAGCGAGCTTTCATTCCGTGGGAGCTGCTCACTGGTGTGCCAGTACTGTTTTCCAGTTTGCTCCATGATTACAATTCCCACTAGTTTCCAGGCATTCCTAAATAAGGCCCAACACTTCTTTGCATTAAGATTCTGCCTTACATCAGACTTCAGCAATTTTCACTTAAAAAAAAAAAAGTGAGGAGGATATCTGAGAATTCTCTTAGAGCAGAATTTAAATTAAATCTCCTTATTAATGATGTATGGATTTCTTTCATTGTTTAGGAGGCCTGTGAGCAGTTGAAAGAAACAAGAAGGCTTTTAGTAATGGGCACTAACAGCACCATTGTGCTTGCATGGAAGCTCTTGGCCATTCAGTGTCACAGGGTCAAAAACAATCCAAGCTCCCACACCAAAGCAGTCTGTAGAAGGCCACACAGACCTCACAACACTGATTCTTTAGAGCTTGGGTGGGTTTTTGCAAGTGATGTGTTAAGTTCAGCATTGGGAGGTAGAGAGGAAATTAATTTTTATTAAAGTTTACACTCATTCAAACTTCCCAAGTCCGTTTTTAATTTTCTGAGGCAGGTTGGAAATCTGATGGGAACAAGCTAAAGCATGAATTAGAATTATTATGAGACAGCCTTCTTTTCTAATGCTTTTACTTCTGGTCGTCTGGCACATCTCTCTGTCAAGCACTGGGCATAGCATTACTGCCTTGCAAATAATAGTGATAGAAATCATAGAGGTATACAAAGCAGGGGCAGGGAGGAGAGGAAACAGGACTAGGAAAGGAAATTATTTGACTTCATGAACCTTATGAACCATTGTATTTAATTGCTGAGAAAATATTTGAGTCCCTTTTTATCTGGTCCTCCTTTCCTTTTCCTAGCTTTTGCAATGTGTGACCTGGATGGATGCTTTAAGTTGCAGATGGCAGTCAAAGAAGTCTCATGTACTTCAGAGGGAAGCTAACTGCATATCCCTGCATAACTACTAAATAAACAGTAAATTCTGCATTTTGCTGCATATTATCAGGCACAGGTTACAGATGTATATTGATTATACATATACAACTCCATGATATGTACAAGTTCTAAAGCATGAAATTGTTGTACTGTTACAAAGCACGTAATTTATAGTGATTTTTTGTGTCAGTGAAAAGAATTTGATAACCTGAAAGCCCCAAATGTTGCCAAAATACCAATATATTATGAAAACTTCTTTTCTTTTCAAAAAAGTATGCTATCCCATTCTCATTACTGTCAGGGAAATGTAATAGGATGGGAGAAATAAAAAGCTTTTCATGCACACAATACACATCAACGTTCCTATTCCGAATGCATATAGAGCACAGTGCTTTTTTTTCTGAAGTTTACCTTCTCATTCACAAAGAAGTTTTACTTCTCTCCTGGCTTCACAACTCTGGCAAGACTTTCTTTTCAGTCTTCACTGTGTCCCTATTGCAATCTTTACCACATGAGTTTGAGAGAGTATTTTTGTTTCCTGGGGGTTCAGAGGTATTACTCTAAAACCAATTTTGTTTCAGTCTCACATCAGAACCATGCAGGAGGCGTTCGGAAGCATAGGGAGCAAAGTTGGTAACTGAGGACTTCTATTTTTGACTGATGTTTTAAAGTAAAGAATGTTTACCTTGTGTTTTGAGTGAAACTAATGGTAAACCACGGCAGATCTGTTAGTGTTTTGTACAGTGATGTTCCTAGATCAGAAGCAAAATTTCTTTGTGAGGGGGCTAACAATACTGCAGGGGGCCATCTTGCTTCACTGAACTGGAACATCCAGTCTTTTGAGAGCACTCACACATTAGGTGGTAAGATTACTCTCACTATAGCAACCCTCTCCACTACAATCCTTTTTTTTTTCCTGTTTTTTTTTTTATTTGTTCTTTGTTTTTAAAAAGAAGATGCTTTATAAATTAGCTCTACCACTACCTATTATCTTCCCTAACACCTTCTATCCTTTCTCTTCCCAAACTTCCTCCACTAGTGCAGCGAGTTTCAGTTCAGTTTTATTCAACATTCAGCTTCTGCACTGCAGCTTACATATAGATTTGGTTTTTTACAGAACTGAGCAAGGACAAGAACGTGGTGCTCTTTATCCTGCAATATCAGTAAAATGTCAAATTAGAAAATTCAGGGCTCCTCTTGATCACTTTGATACTCAGTTTCTCTGAAAACTAGGCTTTGTCTCTATGACCCTCTAGTCGAGTGAGGGGGCACTTGTGAATGAAAAGTAGATACTCTGTGAAATGGTTTGAATCTCATATATCTGATGAAACTGCTGTACTCTGAAGGTGTCAGAGTAAAATTAATCAGCTTGTTGTTATCAACAGAGAAGAGAAAACCTGAAAATCAATGAAGAGCTGTCTCTCCAAATAAGGACACCTTAAACAGTAGCATGACTGAAGTCTAGGGGGAAAAAAAAAAGGTAGATCTTCAAGAAGTCTTTGAGAGGCCAAAGAAAGCTGTTTGAGCCTGACCAGACACAGGGAAACTTCAAGGCTCATAGATCCAGTACTTGTATCCAGATTCAGCTGCCTGCTGAGTGGGGAAGAGGAGCCTGATCTGTGATCTTGCATGAAGACTTACTTGCAGTTTGTTGGTGACCAGATCCATAGGGGCAATGATCGATACCTGTCCTGAATATACCTGTTCCTGAATATTAGTGATCCTTCAGTCTATACAGATTCTTCAAAGGGAGGAAGCAGGACAGAGAACACAATCCCTGTTTCTATTTTTGACACAGACTCAGACACACAAAAAAACCTGTAAGGACAAATTTATAGCAAAACTCATTAGATATAGTATGAGAAAAACATAAACTGGTTATTACAAAAGGTGAGCTCCACTCACTTAAGTATCTAACACAGTACAGCTTACCCACATAAAGATTTATCTTTCCTCCAACATTTTGACAGCTAGCTGGCAAGTAAAATCCTGTTCAAGGAACTATGTCAAAAGAACAAGCCAGACATGTTGGGAGCAGTGTTTGTTTTAACTGAAATATATGCTGCATGCCTAACCCAAGTACAGAAAGCAAAAATCTAGATTATGCGATGCACCTAAGAAGAGGGTTTCTAGACCTCAATCACCGCAGGAAGGGAGGGCCATTATCTTAGTGACGAAGTCTGCTTTTGTCCCTGGAGAAATAAAAAAATGAGCTAGCCAACTACATATGAGCCGGCTTTAGGTTGCCGACCCTTGATCGGGTGTTGACAGAAGCTGGGAAAAGGAGGAGGAGACTTTCTTGGCTTGAATCTTATGTTCTGCCAAAGCTATTTTGAAACTAAGTTGGAAATTTCCTTGCAACACCATATGTGATAACAAAAGTGACCTTATAGACCAAATATTTAACTTGCTGCTTCAGGAACCCAGACGGCTGTTCATATAGCTCAGCATAAAAAGCAAAAGAAAGAAGACAGCGTACCATACTCTGCTGAGCTGCATAATGCCATGAAGACTTAAAAATATTTAGTCATCCATCACCAATATACAGTATTACAGGCACCTTGGATAAAATTTCTAGTGTTATTCTTCATTCCATTCTTCTTTTATGTGAACTTTTTATGTGATCTTCCATCAAAGGACTGAAGCAATAGAAATGGCCCTTTTAGCAAGAGCAATACAGTCTAATTTGGGGCCAGTATTATTAACTAAAAAGAGTCCTTTTCGGCAATAATTTTTAAGTTGCTCTGTATGTGCAGGGAGTATTTTCTTCACTACAGCTTTATCTCGCTTCACATATTGATATGGCTGATCAGGAGATCACTGTTTCTTTTCCGTAAGAACAGTGCACTGAAAAGAGATGGCTGGTGCAGCTGGCTCAGTAACTGGACTGCCCTCAACTAGCACAGTCCAGTGTAGCAGGAGTGGCATAAGTAGGAGGACTTGTCACTTGACAGAGGAGCTGCCACTGCACAGTCCAGCTCTACCCCTTTCCCATCCATACGGTAGCTCCATCAGTCCCTGATACAGGCCACAGATTTCAAATTATAGTAGAGCTGGCACTGGCAAGCGCTTGTTGCTTCCATGTGAAGAACAGTTTGGTGATCTCAAACCATTTCCTAAAATAGAAGCCACACAGCAGAATGATACCTAATTGGGCAGTCTAAGGGCAGAGTCTAGGATGCTTATGAATGTACAGAGTGATTATCTATTAACCCTAGGGATAGTCCATGGCAGACGACACTACAACAGTTGGAAAAGCAGCGTGAGAAAGCCTGCTGCCCTGCACCGGGGCCTGTTTGGTACTGGTTCTGTGCCTGAACAGAGGTGCCACTGTCAACGTTACATTCAGAGAAAGAAATGTTAAAGCTCCAGTTAATAAAAGCTGCTGATGTCGGAGTCAGCTAACTTTGGTCAAGCAATAAACTTGGAAGTATTTTCCCCAAAGGGCTTCCTTTTTTGTCTCTAAAACAAAGGAAAGTGAAATGAAAACAAGAAATCCAGACTATATAGCAGAGCATGATGTGACTATGCCAGCTGTTGCTCCAATACTGTGATTTTTGCAGCCCAATCTATTCTGACAGAAGGAAAAGCCTAAGTCTGCCTACAGACCTGTTGCTTTTGATAGCTAGAAAGGGCACTATACACTGGTATGATATTCTTTAGCCCTGTGAACCTACACACATATGATAGGGAGTCTGAGCTGCCAACAATGTATAGTGGTTGAAAAAACATTTAGTATTTATTTACTTCTACTAGCAAGAAAGAATAGTGAGAGTAGTTTGACTAACTCTATTGTTCAGGTACTCATTCATTAGGTGCTTAGTTACTTTTAACACTTCCAAAAGTGCAGCAAGTTATTTACCAAAGATTCCAGCTTCAGCAAAGATGCCCTCCAGCTCTGTGAACTTAAAGCTATTCATGCACTAGTGTTTTAATGAAAGCCAGGCAAATATCTAACAGGGCTGGGTGGAGGTAGTGGTGATGGGGGAGGTTTATATTAAAATGCAATACAGCACCAAAGACAGTGATAGAGACTAAACAAGAGGAAAGTCTTCCGTCCCTGCACTCATTCAGCAAGCACATGGTAATAATTGTTGGCCCAGAGACACATATCCATAATTCCCATTGTGCTTCGAGAGCCAGCATACCAGCCCTGCGCACCCTTACAGAGTGCTCCGAGTATTGGAATGCAAATCTGCACACCAAGCGCCAGGATTTGCGTTGCCAGTGTTCTCACAATAAGCAACATTAGCAATTAGAACAAGGCTCCCCAGACCAGGTCAGCAGCCATGGAGCCTGCAGGAGTTCATCAGCATGGGAAAGACTTGTTGTAAGTGAAGCAGCTCTCCTGTATTTAAAATAATCGATTTACTATTCATGTTTGGTGAAGCCTGAGTTTAATTCAGTGTGTTAAAATAAGGAGATGCTTGTTGAAACAAGTGAGGGCAACTCAAAAAATTCAATAACGTGTTGTTGGTATTTTGATAGAAATGATTTTTTTAAAGTTCATGAATATTTCAAATAAAATTGTGCGTTGCTTTTGACTAGGTCATAAAATAACCAAAGCCAAGAAGTTTCTTCTATGAGCTGCACCAAGGAACTGAAGAAAAGTCAAAGCTGTGTGTCATGCAGACATGTCAAGTTGCTTCACTGCCAGTGTGCCAGACTGCTTGAGGTGACAAAAGCAAGCGGGTAGGTGACAGGGCCGGGGGGAGGGAGGCAGTGATGCTCGGCTCCTGCCAGGGAGCATGCTGCCCAGCCTTGCACTTTCTCCACGCACAGATCACAGCAGGCAGCAGCTCTCCATCTCCATCCCCAATGGCATTGCCTCCCCACCGTTTTCTGACCCCACATGCTATATGTCACGACTGCATCGGTAACTCACAGATCAGGCTGCCACACTGCCTGGGATTGTGGAAGGAGAGAAAGCTGTAATGTCATAAGAGAAATGAGATGCAGGGTTAGCTGCCAGGGACTCAGCTACATGAATCAAAGCATAAAATGCCACAGGTCTCAATTCTAGTCTCTTTTGCTCAAGGCAAGCAAGACAGACTGTTTTATCATTTAGACTCAAAATCAAACACTTAGTAGACTGAGCTTAAATTTTGCTTTAGGGGCATGTTTGGATTTGAATCGGGGTTCTGGAAAATACTCTAATTTACATCCTCAGCACGAAAATGCATTGCTGCAGACAACACTCACTTCACTTAATTAAGTGAAGAGGACTGTGTGAAAATCAGCACTTTCACATTCAACAGGGTCTCTCGAACTGGGACTCTTTACTCACACTGGCAAGACAGGTGACAATTGGGACAACATAGTAACAATAACTAATGGAAACAGAAGATTCATACTCTGACCCAGACTCCTATGTGTTTATTTAAGGAAGAAAAAGATGTAATTACTGTGAATTTAGGCTTTTAGCTCTGCAGCTATTTTCTTGCTTTGGGATAAAGACAGAAGGATCATCAACGAAACGGCTTTGCTAAATTCAGATTAATGACTGAAGTCACTGCATAAGATACATAGACTCACAGTGGGTGCATTTGAAAGGTGTCGGTGGAGGACTGAAAAACTATTTTTCACAGAAACACAGAAAATCATTTCTAGATTGCTAGGGAAATAATTGATTTGAGAACTACAATTCTACTTTCACTGCTCCTTTTCATATCACACCCTTTCAAAAGAGAAATTAAAAACTGGAACAAATCAGTTAACACTATATATATATATATTTTTATATATAGAGAAATAGAATTTTAAAATGACCATACTGAACTAGATGCATGTGGAAATATAAAAATATAAACACTGATGTTTTTTATCAGAAAACAACACCGGAAATTAATAATGTTAGGTTTTACCATCCTATCTGACAAAAGAAGAAACAGATGTCACAATGAACTCTTCTGGTAACTTTATAGCATGGAGGCTGTTTTCATCAACCATCAGTGACGTAAGTATTCTTGACATAGGGCTCTAAGGGATGGTTTTGCCACATTCTTCACAGCCCTCTCTTACTGGTGTGGCACTATGATTTGAAAACAATAAAATAAAAAATTACTGTAGTAGAAATATGGTTGCATTTCAACAGGATCTACAAAAAGTGAGTCACAACTAGGTTGGGAGTATTTTAGGGTTTAGCTGTCAGAAATGATTCCAGGACCAAAAAGTCCATGCTCTGAGCCTAAACTTGTAGTCTTAGAAGAGTATGATTGCATGCACTTGAGAACACATGGTCAGGCTGTTTGCTCAGAAGCACCGAAAGTCCAGCCTCTGGTAGTGCGCTAGTGCCCTTACAAATGATCTATTGTACTTTCTACTGTTTACAAACAGAGCACATTGAACCAGCCAGGTTTAAGCCTGTGCGGAGAAACAGACTGGTAAACAATATTGCTAAGATTGTGCTCCAGTATTTGTGGGAGAAGATGAATGAAGAGTTACCAATTAAAATCCTACTAATGATAATGCAGTTTGGTTACCTGCAATCAGAAAAAAGTCACAGTTCAGTTTTTGATTCCTTCTTCTTTTCCTAGATAAAATATTCTGCACTAGATCCATGAGTGGAGATTGCAGGTCTACTCTCACAGCCCACCTGCATGACAAAGGGAACACCAGTCCTGGAAAAGCACTTTAGTCTTGGGTTTGTCCCCTCTGTCTCCCATATACAGGCAGCGCAGCTAATCTGCAGAGGTGGACAAGCTCAAACTGAGCAGAGTAATGCTACACCTGGCAGCAAGGATGTGGAACACCTCCCCTAGAAAGCACCAAGGTGTAAGGAATTGCTGCATTCCTTCCTCACCACAGTTTCCTTCTGTAATTTTTTTTGTGCCAAAGGTGTGAATGCTAACCAGCAATTTCAGCTATATGTTTTTGTAACTTTCTAGGCTTCCTTTACCACCAAGTTCATTCAGAGATGACTGTTGAAATCTCTGCTGTCACTACACTTCCAAGGTGTTATGTCTTCTCTAGGCTCAGTCTTAATGCCTGTGTAGACTGCAAGTCATGCCGAAGGTATTTTGAGTCATTGTTTATTTTACCAGCTATCACAACCTTTTAAGGAGCAAGATGGGTTAAATAAATAATGTAAGGAGCTACTAGCAAGTCTTTTCCTCTCTCCCACCCCCGATCTGCAGAATAGTGATCACTGAACCACACTGCAAATTAACTGTAATAAAAAAGGAGGGGCGGGGGGGGGGAGGGAAGGAGAAGCAAAACATAGAAAAAGCAACTTTGAGCTTCAGAAAGGTCATTTCTCAAAAGACTATTGACATTGGTGAGGAAAGAAAACACATATATGTTTTTAAGGGGTTAAATAAATATTTTCGAGATGAATATTAGGTATCCATTAATGTCTCTGTGTAGTCCACCCTAACACCTATCCTTTAGTCATCCTGTTACCAAAATGAGAGAGAGACAGAGAGAAAGAGACTTCCCCTTTAATGTGCTTTGCACTCTGATGGTTGAAGACAAGAAAAAATCCTTTCTGGCTCTTTTGAATGAATGGTGAAAGGTACCTTTGCGGCTCCTTCACAGGGTGAACTAATCTGTGACAACTGTAGCTAATCTGATAAGGCGGCCCGCATGTGTGCTAATGTGCTAATATGAGGGGATTCAGAGCAGTCAGCGGTCAGGAAAACCCACTGCTTCCTAAATGGACCCTCATATGCAATAGCCCTGGCAACATATGCGCATTTTAACACCCGCTTAACAGGGAGACAATGCGGTGGGCCTTTGTTGTGCAACACAGAGGCGCGACTCTCATGGTGGGAATTTCTGCCTCACAGGCGACATTCTTTCAGATGTGATGCAAGGGGCTGGTGGCCTGGACACGGCCCGGAGCCGGGGCTGCACCGACCGCACGGCTTGGCAGAAAGGTTGCACGTACATGTGCGAGATGAAAGCCCCTCCACTTGCTCCTTCACTGAGGCTGAAAACCTGGGGAATCCCTGCGTGTGTGTGAGGGAGGGAGGGAGGGAGGGAGAGAGGCAGAGACAAGGAGGAAGGAGGGAGCAATTGGCTTAAACGTGTTGGACCAGGTGTCTAGCCGCGATAAAATCAGCTTGTAGACTACGGTGCTTTATCTAACAGAGCTTTAATCAGGTTGACACCAGTTTGTGATGTTGTGATGTGCTTTATTTTATGTATTGTCCTTGGAGGAGAGTTCTTAAATGCTCCACTGGAAAGACTAGATGACATCTTCTTGCCCGCTTAATTGTTTTACTGAACCCTCAGGAAAATTTGTCTGAGAGAGGACAGGCAACTTACTTTTAGTATAGACCATGCAACAGAGAAGAAGACTTCATGGACGTTGAAACTTCAAGGGACAGGCTGTCAAGAGACTTCAACACTGGTCATGGTTGTGGTGCCTCTTCTGGACACAAATGTGCCCTGCAGACTGCTCTGGACCCTGGTCAGTTCCCAGCGTTCCTTTATTTTCAGGTATTCCATAGCCTAATGCAAAAGAGATATAGAAGTGTGAGCCAATACATACCTGGAGGCAAAGTCTACTCACCTTAGAGACAAGTTCACTAACCACCTCTCGTGAGTGGGGAACAGACCAGGGTTTACTAACCACTCTTGTGACTGTGCCGTTGTCCAGTTGGTGCTCAGCACCTTTCCAGTATGGCTGGTGTCAAAACAGAACAGTTACCATGAGCTTGACAAAAGCACACGGACAATGGGCACAAACTGAAATACAGAAGATTCCATTTAAATATAAGGAAAAAACTTTTTTACCATGAGGGTGACCAAACACCGGAGCAGGTTGCTCAGAGAGGTTGTGGAGTCTCCACCCTTCGGAGATACTCAAAACCCAGCTGGACAATGTCCTGGACAAGCTGCTTTAGCTGACCCTGCCTGAGCAGTGGGTTGGATGAGGTGATCTGCAGAGGGCTCTTCCAACCTCAGCCATTCTGTCATTCTGTCACTCCAAGAGCTCAGCGTATTCCCCACCCACAAGCCTGTTCCAGAGTTATTTCATTCGACTGACAACACAATGACAATGGCAAAGGGAAAGCAACACCAGTATTAGCTCTTTTATCTCAAACAATATTCCTGTTTTATCACGATAAAAAAATAAAACACAAGGAACATCTAAGCTGCAAATACGGCCTCAGAAAAGTGCTCATCCAGAGCAATTCAGATTCAGAGCAGTTTGGTCCAAGACACGGACCAGACTTGGCCGAGTATTCCCATAAGAGCACGACCCCGGTTTTAAAGCTGCAGTCTTTTTAGCCTTCTTCCATTTAAAACATATTCCCACATCAGCCATAGAGAAGTAGCAGGGCTGAAAAAAGTGAGATTCATCAAATACTGAGTAGTGTTTGGGGTACCTGTAAAACAGTATTATTCTAGCTGCTCGACTTGTATGATTTTTCTCAGCTCTCTGAAAGTATTGGTGAGCAAGAATAACTGTTGTAAATGTTTCTAAATATGTAAATGGAGAAATCTTATTTGTTCCTTTCTACTTTGTTGCATTCAGCGATACTATTTTATGTTTGAGTTTTGAATGCATAACAATTGACCCCTACTGAATAGTGACGACATTTCCTCTCAGAGGAAGTCCTGAGGGAAGGAAGGTCCCGCATAAACAAACTTCCACTCAGTACAATAGAGTAGCCCATAAATGTGACCGTTTTTTCAGGGCATGGGTGAGGCTGACACTCTCTTCCTGCTCATGCAGTCCAGGGCTTATCGCAGTCCCGTTTCCCTGTAATTTAAATGTTTGCATAGCTTCTAGTTCATTTGTATTTTTCCCCACACAGTGCAGATGTATCCCATTTTCCTGTTGCTGTGGAACACAGCCACAATTTCCAACAGTGTTACATAAATGACCATCTGCGTTAAAAAAAATGCTGATGCATAAGATTGCAGTGTGAGAATTTTAGCTAGCTAGCAAAATTTATGCTATTAATACTTTTGACACTTCCTGACAAAAAAGGCAAAATGCAGTGTTCCCTCTGTTTTAGCATACTGTAGCTGTATGACAGACAGCCACTGTTGCTGCGTGCAGGGAAGAATCTCCAGGGAAAAGTTAAATAAAACCTAGTTGCCTATGCCTAGCTTTCCTTAAGCTTTTCAGGATAGTAAAGGCAGACTAAACTACTGAAAAGTTACTATACTGATCATAAGAGTGGTACATAATTGCATGGAAATAAAGAAGAATACTAAGATTTCATCAGCGTATTTTTGTCATCTTTGCGTTTGCTGACTGATAGAATCAGCAGTGCTGGAAACACTGAAATCCATCGCACAGATCTCTGCGACTAGCACGACAGTTGTCGTAGTAGATGGCGGCAGTAGTAAATTGCCAGTCCTCGTGTGGATGGGGATAAGAGGAAATAAAGACGTTCAGTGACTTTCACAGACACTTGGTGCAGTTCCAAGTGCTAGAGGGGCACAAAGGCCGTTTTTTTTCTGGTCACCCCAAGACTGACACTTGCTGCCTCGTCCTCTTCAAAATACTGCTGTAGCCATCTTTCCTTTTCCCTGCCTCTGACTCCTCATCCTATGGTCGTTCATCTCTCACAGGGAGTCTCTCCTTTTCTTGGGAGTCACCTTGCCCAGATAGTCCTGGCTACCTGCTGGCTCCATATCAGGTTTCACTTTCCCCCACCTTCCTGATTTATTTAAGTTCTCCTAGTTCAGTGTGAAGTTCCCCTCAATCCACTTTTTGCTATTCTGAAACCTAAAAGCCACAGTGACACAAATTAAACCTTTCCAAGATGTCTGATTAAGAGTGAAACAGTATGTGTTTTCTTAGGGTTTTTTCTTCCTTTTTTAGCAAACGTTGAACTGTTATGTTTGAAATTTGCAGCAAAAAAAGTGCAGGCAGACATACGTCATGTAAAATTTTGTTCCAAATGGGTAAAGTTTGTGAAGCCTATACACCAGGATCAGATAGGTTTGGGTAACCTTAATAACTTGTGCCAATAGGCACACACAGTCATATATACACACGCGGTCTTCTGATAATCATGCCTGAAGTGCGCTTACAAAATAAGCGTACTCATGCACCAACAAGCAAATGTGTGTACAAAACAGAACTAGGAATATTGCATGTATCTGCATGTACTGTGGTGTCAGCTTTCTCAAATGTGCACTTTGCACATATGCTTATTTTTCTGCTCTTATAAAACACTTTGAAAGTATTTGTGCTCATTCAAATATAACTTCTGAGTCCTTTTAGCTGTAGCACTTGAGGACCTATCAAACAGTTTTCAACCGTCTGATAGAAAATTATTCTTTTCTACAGATGATTTCTATGAACCGCAGAATGTGATTTTGTTCATTCATAAATAGCAGCAATGGGCAGACATGTCCATTAATAATAGAATAATAATAATAATTAATAATAACAGGCAAACAGTACAAGGAGGAGAGAAATTTGCTCTAGAGATCTAGAGAAAATGAATAAAAACAATGAGGTTTTCTTTACCTGTGAGATTCAAATTTCATTTCATTTGAATTTCTTTCTCTTTTCTCTCATATTTTTCCTGTAGACAAGAAACTTTTGTTTTGTGGTCCAAGGAAAAGAATGTGAATGAAAAGTAAGTAATTCACATAAACAAATGTGCTCACACACAAAAGACAAGTAGCATGAGTTTCTCAAAATTTTAGACACATCTCCTCTTTGCGAAGTTAGGCCAGATTTCCTTCTAATTTTACAGAAGTGGTTATGCAAGTTTCTCCAATTTTCTCAGTAGCCACTGTGAACTGCTTGTCATAACCTTAAGAGACCCTGAGAAATCAAAGCACCTACAAAACCTCTGCTTTGGGATTATTTTGAGTAAAATCAAACATCCTCAGTATGCAGTTCTGGAAAAACGATGAATATAAATGTCACATTCAGCCATTCACTTTTAGTTCAGAATACATGTTTTGCTGCCAAAGGACTATACACGGTATATAATCCTTAGCTCCTTCAGGATTTTAATCTGCTGTGAAGCATATGGTAAAAAGGTAAGTGTTCTGTAGAATCATTAACTTGCCTAAAGCAATGTGGATGTTCTTTATTTCTTTCTTGAAAGACAAAGAGCATCTGAAAGTAGTTAACAGCCCAAACCCTATAGTTTGCTGAGGCAGCAAAAAATGAACCTGGAAATGTCCCTGCAGGGCTGAGTTTTATGTTAATTAGTCAATTCCCAGGGCAGTGCTTGTATTGACAAGAGTATGTTATTGTTCTGTTTCCTCAGTTAGTACCAAGAATGTAAGAGCACAACATATAAATACATTTATTTATTGGCACCAAAAGCATCAGGGGGGTTGTGCTATATCAAAGCTACAGTGGACAGAAAAATTGCAGAAACCCCAATTCTGATCTCACTCCAGTGAGAGAACAGAATTGGCCTTTTAATGTAATGCCGCTCATTGTAAAGGGATTCCTTTCAGAATATCAAAAGCCTTAGGTCAAACTTTACCTTGTAAAAAGCCCATTCATGAAGAATGGGGCTTTTAGAAGTACTGGGCTCAACCAGCTCCTGGTGCTGAGGAAGGGCAAGACAAAACCATCAGAAAGCAGTCCAGAAGAAAAGTAGCTGAGGATTTGCTTTCTTCGAAGGGAGTTGTGAAGCATTTCAGCCTGGAGGACACGGCACTGCTGCTCGTCCCCTCTCTCCCAGCCCGGACGGTAGGCTGCAAAGCAGCGTTCAGCCAAGGTCAGCCAAGCTCTGGAGAAGCAAATGCCTGGTATGGCATCAGCCCCTTTGTGTTTCCTCATCCAGGTTCAGTGTGGCTGGCTCCTGGAAACATACTCACGGATGGGATTTGATACACACAGAAGAGGACCTGCAGAAGACAGCATGAACTCTTCATAATTCTGTCCATTGCAGTATTGTTTAGCTCTCTCCATACCCATTTGCTGTCGTGACCAACTCACATGCCGAACAAGGTTAGGGGAAATGAGAGGGGAAATGAGAAACTACAAAAATAGTGTTCCGGAGTAAACCCAGCTGAAAACAGAGACACTTCATTGAAAAAAGTGATTTTTGGATGAGTTGACAGAGGCCTCCCTTCTGCTAAACCTTTGGCCTGTTAATGTGTCCAGCACCACTCTCCAGCTCTGAGGATGAACGGCATTAGCATGGTCTGGACTCACACAACCAGCCCTCCTCTTTGTACCTAAATCCAGTTGCCACACCCATGCTACCTCTTGGGAAGAGCCTTAGGTCCGCAATAGTCACCCAAATGACGTTCGGTCATTAACTGGGAGAAGCTGGTCAGCCCAGGGCAAAACTGGGCCAAACAAAGTGCAAAGAGGGAAACAGACTGTGTGACAGTGCTCAAGCCTGTCAGTTTGCCATGATAAACAGAGCCTTTGGAGCAGCATAATGAGGTATGTTTCAGCCCATCCCATGCATTATGTCCAGGGACTGTTCCAGAAAGGGCCTGATTCAAAGCACATCAAAATTGTTTGCAGTTTTCCCAGCAGTTTCAATGGGCTTTGCGACCTAGTCTTCAACATTTGACAATAATCAGCATTTTCCCTAGAACATACCAGTTAAACGCACAGAAATCTAAATAAAAAAGTGTTCTCATAATTTTGAAATCCTCATCTGGATCTGTTTCTGATTTAAGAAAAAAATTAGATTCATTCTTGTTTTGCTCAAGTGAGTACATACGTCTCTGGTTTAAATAATAGAAAGCAGAAAAAGATTTTTGAGGTGGCATTTCCAGTGATGAGTTCCAAATTTTTTGGAGGAGGGGGCATGAAAGAATGGGGTGGGAGTTTTTTTAAGCTAAAATGACAGTTAATCTAGTTTGAATGTTAATTGTGCTAACTGATTTCTTTTCAGTCTGAGACTTTCCAATATATGTACTTTCAGCTTGGGTGCAATATTTAAAGGTTTGTTATAAAACTCTTTTATTTGGAGCTTATTACACAGCACAAACCCCAGCTGTGTAGCCTGACTCGTTAGTATTTCTTTTTCTTATGCTAAACAATGAAAAGCCACTTCCCATAGAACTGTGACGTACAATATTTCTGTAATCTTAATATAATTTTCTTTCAACCACAGACTTTGTGTGTCCTCGTGCTTTTCTAGGATAAAATTTTCAGAGGAACAAAATCTCCAAAAAAGTAATTAATCATCTGGTTCTGGTTATGCAAATGGCCCGATTCTGTGACCTTGAAACCTCCCTCCCCCTCAAAGAAAGCAATAAGAATGTAAAGCACAGAGAGACAGATTTTTAGAGGTATTGAGACTCTGACTTGCGCTGACTGTTAAAACAATCTCATCCTCAACACTTCACAGAATACGTGCTACACCACACAGCAGTGGGCCCTTAGTTTCATCCTGCATTTTGATTTCCTCTTATTGATAGATGCAAGTCCTTCATAATTTTGCTTTTATATTCTTTACTTGTAATTCAAGCAAACTTTCAAGTATAGTTTGAAAATTCCCGATTATCAGATTAAAATTTGCAAGTCAATGTTTACCAAAGACTTCTTGAGAGTTGCACGTATTGCTTGCGAACTTAAATTCAGTAGCAATGTATTACATGGCACTTTGTACATCACTGATTTTCCTACTTGACTAAAGCTAATGATCATTTGCATACAACCTTCATCTGCTACACAAATTCGCACTTCAATAGGTTGCTGATGGACATCACTAATGCACTAGTATAGCAGAGTGGCTAACTTTCCATTAGATGACCCATAGCAAAGCACCACCAGACAATGTTGTTCTCCAGGAAGGAGTGGAGGACAAGTTCTGGGAGTGATTTACTCACCAGTGATGACAACGATTCTACCAGGCCCATATTTGGTCCCAGCAAGGTGAAGCTTTCAGCCCAGCTCCACAGGGAGGATTCAGACAGTACCAAGGCAGCCTGCCGCCGTTACCAATCCTGGCCTTGGCAGGGGAGCCAGGCTTAACTGCTGGTGAGCCAAATTGCTTCCTTTCCGAGAGTAGTAATAAGAAAATGTACTTCCTTCCCCCACAAAAAATACTGCTCACATCCAAACACTAAACATTTTGCATGAGAAGAGAGATTTTTCAAGTAGTCCTGGTTCCAGACAGCCCTGGACAGCAACTACTGAAGGAGACATGGGACTCAATTCAATAGATTCTCAGGGAACTTCAAGATTTTGTGAATTTGAATTTTCCAATGGGAGAACAAGGAATCACCATCAGTAAGGTGTTACATTGAAAAGTGCAGGGTTGTAATTATTTCTGTTGGAAATAGACACCAAAGTATTGTGAAAAAATTGAGTTGATGTGCCTGTTTGCATTTTTGAGGTATCAAATACTTTTTAAGAATCTGGTTTCTATAAATTCCAATCAAAATCAAGGCCTCATAGCCAATTAACAGTTCCTGACCCAAGAAGTTTTAAAAGAGTAAAAATTTCTACACTAAAAGACCAATCTAAACTTTTTAGATTAGTCTAAACTAGACTCAAATAAGAATTTCTGGTTGCCATTTCCTCAACAGGGAATTGAAATATAGGTAGTGTAAGTCACTTACTCAAGAATCACATAGGAATTGACCAACAGGAGCAAGAGTCAAACTTAGATCTTCTGTGTCTCAAATTAGTCCCTTAGCTACAAGACCATGTTTCAAATTCCAACCAAGTGCTATGAACCAACTGATCTTTCAGAGCAGTTCTACATATCCTCTCGGTAACTGTTCAATCTGCAGTAATAGGTTTTAAAAATTCATTAATGGTTATGGTGTAAAGCAGTCCCCTTAAATCCCATTACCACTGTGTAAATCCTATACTGCTGTCATGTGTACTTGGTCCTGAACCAAGGGGGGTCCTGTGCATGAGAGACACAGGGTGCATGAAAACAGGATGAGACCAATAGTTTTATAATTGTGTATTGTGTGACACATTCCTTTTTGTCCTCTTCTTTTTTTCCTTATATATTCCCTGAGTGAATTCACGCAGAGCTAAATTACCCCTTCGGGAAAGCATATAAAAAAAAATCTCCTCTTGAAGTGTAGCATGCATCTTCTCTCCAGATGTCCATATCATTCTCCAGTCGATCTGTAGACTCTTCTTTGGCAGTGCTAGGCCTGTGCTTTCTCAGAAGTTGTAACATGCTTGAATGTTGGTGGCTGCCTTATTGTTTATATGATTAGTCACTCTTGGGCTATTTTAAGGAGGTGATGTATAATTTTTGTAAATTTTAGATAAACTTCATTTATTTTCTGATGATTGATGCTGACCAGTTATCTGGCTAATTGCATTTTCTAGTATATTTTCTCCAGAATTTGAAAAGCATTCAGAATGAACAGAAGCTTTTCTTGCTTGCTTTTTCTTTTCTTTCTTTCTTCTTCTTTTTTTTTTTTTTTGAGGAGGAGGAGGGGAGCTGTTGTAATAAAGCTAACAAAACTCTAGCTGAACTACAGCTTTATAATAAAGCTTGTGACAAGTTCTGGGATCTAAGCCAAAGTCAAACCAAATGTACACTTTATAAGGGTGAAAGGTTTTACTGGCCAGTCTGGTTCTCTTCCAAGATGCCTTCATTTCACATGTAAACGCTAATAGAAACAAACAGTGGTAGTACCATTAACTTCTATTTTTGCCTCACCGCCTCCATGTCATGCAATAAGCCAAAGAAAGAAATCACAAGTAGAAAATCAGGGGAGGGGGAAAAAGAAGGAGAAAGAAGAAAGAAATGAAACTCTGTTAGATCCCTCTCTCCAAATTCCATCTAGCCCACTGAGACTTCCTCAAAATTATTGGCAAAATGTGTTATTATTTTGGGAGGAGAAGCGGAAGGTAAAGGAAGGAAAGGGGAGGGCTCAGGCTAACTCAAAAAGATCTATAATTATAAAAAGCTGCTTTTTTGTTCCTCCCAAGCTTTGCTTTTCTTTGCAACACTAAGCCAGCATAGTGGGAAGCACATCGACTCATTTGTACCTACCTGATCATCATTTTGTGACGAGCTCCAGTTTCCCCTCCTTGGTTCTGTTTAAGACAAAACTCTTTCTGAAGTCTATGGGAGTTGTGCCTAAATAAGCCGCAACATGAAGCGGGAGACTCCCAGGGCCCCCTTGCTCACTGTGATATTACGCACACAGCATGTCTATGAAAAAGTGTGCTTGCACTATTCTTCCCACATCCTTCTCTGTTTTAGCTCCTATCCATTTGTTTGTTTCCTTCTCTGATTGCATCTTGTAACAAACCCAAGACTGATAGCTCCTTAAGGCAGTGGCTTTCCATTTACTATGTGTTTACAGTATACTTCTGCCAAAAGTACCTCCTTATGCCAAGGTTATATATCAGTGCCTGAACGTGATATATTTTTAATTTTTAATTTCAGAGCTATATTAAGTAATTGTAAGTAATTGCATGATTACTGGCAATTAGATTTTTCCTATATTTAAACTGCTTGCACTCCCACTGACTTCCCTGTATGCAAAGCTGGTGCTGAGACTGCAACACGTCTCACTCCTTGGGCCCTACCAACACTACTTTTGCTCAGCACAGTCATTTTCCCCCGAGGAACAGCTAACATGGAGAACTGTGCGTTCTGCTCCTTTTGAGGAACTGTGGTTAAAACATTTATAAGCACTACACACAATCAAGTTAGCAAGACAGGGGCGTTTCCATTTGTCCATGTGCTCTCACTGCAGAGTATAGGAACGCTTGAATTAGCATTTTCTTTGTTTTTTTCATGAATAAACTAATTGATTCAGCTCATCTATCTGGAGTCCTGCATTTGCAGAAACCTGAGTGTAGAGATATAAAAGATGTCGACACGTGTTGGATTCTGATCTGTTAACTCTGGGAATTACTATAATGCAGTACTCACGTATGTACAATGAGACACAATAAATACAATGACAATCATAGGTTCACAAGAGGGTTGTGCTGCTTCATCCTTACTCTAACTGATTTTATTTCTCTCTCTGGATGAAGTTAACAGCATATCTTAGAGTACCTTTTCCTGGAGATTGGGGGAATCTGACAAAATCATGCTTCCAGCAAAGTACCAGAATACACTTTGTGACAGGAATCAACTTTAAATCAAAACAAAATGGGAAGATCTTTACTGACATGCCCTCGTCTTGCCTTCCTTAGTATTAAACTATTAAGTATGTGGCACTTTGTTTGCAGAATGGTTATGTCATCTTAAAAAAACTTTATTAAATCATTCAGCAGCCTGTTAGAGAACTTAACATAAGCTGTAAAAATATTGGTGGGGTCTTCTTGTTGAAGACACTTCACAACACATCTCTGGGCACAGACATGCATTAAGGCGTGATTGCACTTACTACCCTGATGTGCATACTGATCTGAATCCTTGTGTAGTTTCATAATACATGCAGGGTGTCTCATGACTGTCTCACATTATGTCCACACTGCAATCAGGATGTGCAATTCCTAAAGACATTTCTTTGGAGGCTTTAATAGACCTAGCCCAAATAGTTACCAAATGTGGCTAGTCTGAAACTGGGCAGTATCTCTTTCAGAGGAGTTTGTGCCTCTGAGTTTTAGGACACTTGCACCTATAGGAGAGGCCTTTGTCTCTCCTATACATGGACTTGCAGAATCTAGTTAGGAACTTTTAAATGTGTAGGCTACGACATGTACAAGGGAGAGAGCAAGCAAGGGCAAATGGGAACAATGGGACCTTCTGAAATCACTGTTGAATGCAACATTTCTTTTTGTTGCTGTTTTCAGAAGTTATCCTCTAATGAAAAATATCTATAAAAATATAACAGCGCCAGGCTTTGATGAACTTGATCATTTCAAGTTTGACACATGTAACTGACAGACTCCACATAAACTAACTTCCTTTAATTAAATCCTTTATTTTAATGACCTGTACCTGATGCGGACTTACTATGATCACTTTCCATATAGCTTACAGACATACTGTGTTACAAGGACGAACTTCACTTTCACAGTGTCCTCTGGTGCAATTATGACATTAAAAAATGCTGGGAATCAGCAGCAGGCATACCTTCGGTGCCAGTCTCGTTTGCCACTCTGCTAGAGTGGATTAACTGAATAATAGTAAATGACCCAAGGCAGGATGAAAGCAATGCTTGGGAAATAAAAACAAAAAAGTGAAAATACTGTGGGAGGCCCAACAGAAGCATAAATTCACTTGATAATTAACACTCAGATTGCACAGCAGCAACCTGGAAAGGAATGCTGTAGTGAAACCTTATAGCTCAGTGCAAAAGTGAGCAAGAGAAAGCATACACATTGCTGCAAAAGTTATTTCTTAATAAATGTAATTTAACACTGCCACAGATGTACAACTAAATTTTCATGTCAACCCCCAATTAAACAGTGGCAAGACAACAAGAGTTCAAGTTTATGGTGGTTTGTTTTGGGGTTGGGTTTGGGTTTTTTTCCCCTTCTTTGTTTAGTCATTGTTTGAAATTGGCCAAGAAGCCGAGATAATTTTGAATCTGGAGAGGGTGAATGGGTAAAGCCAGCCTCAAGTCTACTTCTGACTTGCAAAAGGTGCAACTTCACATAACCATTTACATCCAGCTTCCCTTGAAGGAAAACTGGACTGGCCATAATGGAACAGACCCAAAACATACAGAGTTTAGCACCAGATTTCTGGGGGCTATCTATACCAGACCACTCATGGCAGTTTAAGAGCTCAAGAGTAGGCAAAGGGGGGACTAACTCTCTTCCCTTCTAGCCCACCACAGCACGGATTTCAGCAAAATATGCTGAGATGAGCTTAATGCTGCTGCAGTTACATTATTGTAACTGGAGTTAGTTCAACTGACAGCAAGTTGACACGTTGTTTGATGTAATGGTGCTTTTGAACGACAGCGGAGACTCCCTCCTTAATAACTGATGAGTGGTCTAAGCCCCAAAACAGAATTCTTAATCTAGCCAATGGTATTATAATTTGGGATATGCTCGTTACTGATTTAAACAGCTATTCAGGCTTCCCCTGCTCCAAAGGAGTACGTTCCTTGCAGGTCTGAGGAGTCATTATCCCTCTGCTTATACTCGCTTGGGAGCTAATGAATCTTGTATTCCCTTTCTACACAATAAATTCAGTTTTAACAGAATGATTCACCTCTAACTCTTCTGGCTGTGAAGGTAAGAAATATCTTTTTGAACTCTTATTCTGTGCCAATATCTGCTGTACAACAGATAGATGGGAACAGATTGCTGCACCACAACTTTGGTAAAAAACACCTGGCTTTGCGGAGACACACTTAGCAAAGTGGCAAGTTTTCAGAAGCAGCCCTCTCTTCTGCATAGTTTCTGTCTGACCTGTGATTCTCAAGAGCCTCTTACTGAGTAAAGCGACTCTCTACCAAATAGTACTCATAAGTATTTAATTTTGGTGTGTAAATATGACCCTGTGAGCCAAATGCTTGAATTCCTTAATGGATATGGACCCAACAGCTCTTGCCTGTCTGCTCAGAAGGGATCTAATTTGCTTTAATTAAAAAATATATGTCTCCATTAGCTCTCCTGGGACCTGTCTATAGTTACTAAACTAGGCTTTCTGTATAGACCTATCTATTTATATTTCTTGCTCATTATGAGGCACATGATCGTGTCTTTTTTTAAAAAAAAGAGAAGTTCACTTTCAGTGTTGCAGTGGCGAGAGGATACTATTGCAGCATTTTTCCTTGCTTAGAAGACAACTCAGGCTCCACTCTTAAAGGGACTGAGAATCCATAGCTCTGCTTGAACACAGTGGGAGTGAGTGATAGCAAACCAGATGAGTGTTCTTCTAATTCTGTAAGACATACAGAAAAAAAAAAAAAGAAATATGGGCAACTTGACAAGGTGTCAAAATATTAATGTCCTGTTCATTCAGTTTGCTCTTGTTACCTTTTCATCTTGGACAACTCAACTCTTCCAGCCTACTGCAATGCTTTACCAACAGTGCTGAATTCCTAAAACTTTTGCTGTTTCTGAATTCTGATTGCCCCATGAGCATGTGATGCCAACAGTACCCTGAGGGAGCAACAAAAAGTGTTTGAACAGCAAGGCATCCCACAATCTTGTCTCATCAAGGAACCTGGGCAGATACTAAGAGTAAACTGATGCCAGAACCCAGTTCTGTGTGTTAAGAACAGGCTAAAGGTAAACCAGAAAGGTTGAAAAGAGGCATAGAATGTAATAAGGAATTAAAAGTACAAGTGACCAATAATCAGTCTGAAGCATTCAGCTCAGTGAATATGGAAAATTTTCTTTCAAGGTTTTGTTTAAAAAAAAAAACCTGAGAAATAAATTTCTTCGGGGGGCGGGGAGGGGGGGGAGGTGGGAGTGGAAATCCTGTTTATCAACATTCATCTTTCTTCTTTTCTACCTCAAGGAGACACTCCTCATCTCCCCGGAACATCAGTCCAATTGGCTGGTTATTTCAGTTCTGTGGATATTCTGCTGATAGCTATAATGTAGATTCCCATGCCAGATACTTGAGTTAATTAGCTTGTGGGCTGCTAGTGTCAGACTTGTTTAGTGCAGGAAAAATAGCTGACAACAAATCATCACTGTGTGAGATCTTGATTATTGTTTGGATGCAAACAGCAACATGCTGGCACCGCCTTACAAGTGTTTTCAATCACAGAAGGATGTTCTAATGCTAACACAATGATGCTGGCTTTTTTTACGAGAAAGGAGTCGGATCATTGATGGCCCCTAGTCTAGCACACTTACTTGCTATTTATTCAAACTTCATTTAGGCAATCCTGTCTTCTCCTGTGTGGTCATAGGGTTGAGGGCCCAGATCCTCAGTTTTTAAAGGAGTCTCTAATAACCAGTTGCCATAACACAGGGATGACCGCTGAGCATACTAGACATGCTATACAGTGAGTCCATACTCAGACAAATGTTACATACATACATTTCATTGCTTAGGGAGATTAACTTGAATGCAGGCTGAACAAATACAAGAGATCTCCTTTATGCGTGTCTCTCCAACCTATTACTTCTTTCCATGCTGCTTAATTTCTACCAAAAGTGTTACTGTTCTTTTGAAGAAAATATATATTGCTCACTGCAATTATCCTTGCTTTAGATCTGCCCTCTACTCTATAGAGGTAAGCATCATATCAGAGTTTCATTCCCCATGAGGCAAAGCATAGATGAGAGATGAAAATTTGCAAGGTACAGGATTGCAGTGACGGTACAAGGCAAGAATTTTCTGTAATTCATCCCTTTGCAATGTTTCCAACTTTGGGGTTGGAAAGGTATGGTGTTTTAGATAATGTTAAGATGTTTAGATTCTGTGGTGTTAAGATCAAGGAGATATGCACAAAGGCATATATTTGCTTTTGCACTTCAATTTGGACACTCCTGCAGAAGTTGTTTGTTGTCTCCCTCTAAGTGTTGTGATATCCAGATTCCAGACAGTAACCTGGGTAAGTGCTGGTTAGAAAATAAAAGGGACAATTATCACCTGAAATGTGTAAATTTTTTTTTCAGCTTCATCAAGATATCCTGTTGAAAATACTGACTTTCATCTTTGTTCCCCTCATATCACTCCATTATTTTAGTAACAGAAACTATCCAAACTTCTGATGAAATGCACTAGTACCAAAACAATCTCAGTGACTGCAATAAAACTATATGGAAAATGTGGTTCTCTCATGTGTACTTTCCACCAGTGTTTTGCAACTTCCGTGGTCTAATGAGGAAAACAAAGGGAGGTCGCGAGTCTGAACCTAGAATCAGAAACCTAGCTGAGTCAGGATATAAAAAAGCCACAACTTAAATCTCTGAGGATACTCCAATGACCTGTTTTGACCCTAGGAATAGTTGCTTCTGAATCATCAAACCTCAGTAGGTTGATAGCTGTAGAATCATGGTATAGATAAAGGAGGTTCTGCACTTTGTGAACGTGCACAAGCAGCAACAAGCAACTCTAGCCATGTAATTAGCTTCTTTATATGTAATTAGTACAATACGCAATTTGGAACTCTTGGAGTTAATTATACAACGTACATGCCCGAATTTATTCTATGGGTAGCAATTTGTGCATTGTGTTTTATACCTTGAGTCTGTAAACAGAAAAGAGTTTTTGGTGATGAAGCATGTCTATTAAATATGTACACAGACTGGAAAGGAGACATGGGATTCTTCTGCGTGTCTTTTAGGGGAAGCAGACAATGGCAGATTTTAGGAAATGTGAAACACAATGCAAAATGAAATGCAACTGTCAGCCTATTCTTGTTACACTCAGAGACATGGAAAAGCTATAACAGAAGAGCAATGAACGTGATAATAATTTTAGCTATGACTTGTTTGAAAAGATCCTGACACAGACCCTTTAGAAACTGTGATATTAACCAGATTCACAACTTTCCCTGTTAATTTTTAAGCCTCATACATAACTCAAAATATAAACCCAAATTTAATCCCTTCATCCTGAATGAAATATGGATTCTCACTGAAAAGATTAATAGTGTACTTTCAACAGTTCCATTCCTTCTAAAACATAACCATTTCAGCTCTGGATTGGTACATCTGGATTGCTAAACAGTACCATGGGGTAAATCTATTTCTTCAAATCACTTGGAAATCTATGGGGAAAGTAAAGAGCTGGGGAATTCAGAGGGGTTTGAATTATTCATTGCAAACATTTAATCTATCAGTTTCATTAGATTACAAGGATGTAGCCAAACTGATGTGACCAGGCAGCTGGACAGGGGAAAAGGAGAATTTTTTAAAACAGCAGTTTGTCAAATGCACCTTCTGGACTGATTTTCTACCACACAGTGTGATTGCTTGTGCCAGCTCATCACTGGGACTACTCAAAAGTGTCTGAAAAGAAGCTGGTGGTTCCAGACTAGTTTCCAAGACCCATATTACAAAAATGGCCCAGTAAGCTGTGAGAGCAAAACAGCCAGGGACTCTAAGCCTTGAAAGTGATCCTTGCAAGTCAGGACAGTGTCAGGTGCTACACTGATGGTGTTAAATCCAGTGATAGAAAACTATGGAAATATTTGTTCAGGACAGCACAAAACTAAGCCAGATAAAAAAGCACCACATATCAAGTGCTCAGAACACAAAAGGGAGATGGGGACCAGTGTCTGTTACTAGTTACAGAATATAAACCAGCGTAAATCACCATGATAATTCCTATGAGACTACAAAAATTCGATTAAGTCAAAGTTTTAAAGTGGTAATAAATATAATGGTACAGAATGTAACCACTGTCTAATCATTTCTTACAAATAGAAATCTCCTACACTGAAATAAGAACACAATGTAATTCAACATCTACTTAAAATAGCCATTAGGCAGAAATTCTTGTGTGATGGCTGCAGCTCTATCAGCCAGAAAACTTACAATTTAGCTAAATAATTTCCTTTAATTAAACAAAGAAACATGTCAAATTCAGAAAATTCACATGCTGCCTTTTAAGATGCCAGATCTGCTGCTTTAGGACAAGCACTTTATGGACAGGACACTCTCTGCATGTTTTCAGACCGTTATGTTTCTTCCAAGTAACACATCTGCAGTCTAGCCTCCTTTTTGTAAGTAAGCTGGACAGGTATATGCTCTTTAAGCTCAGGCCACAAAAAGGGCAAACCATTTTTATAATTTGAAGCTGTAATGCTTCAGACTGTGTAGAATTCCAGAGTTTATTCTGAAGAACTCTGTTTAACTTCTTCCTCTTATACTTTTGGGAGGAACGATAAATAAACAGGAAAGTTATATATCAGGTTACCCAGGAAAGTAATGGAGAGCTGTTACTGTTTGAAATTTGTTGATGAGGGTAAGATAACCACGTTCAGTCTGGATCTAAATTAATGTTAGCCCTTAATTTAGGCACAGGAATCAAGAGTGAACTAAAGACAGTGTTTGGGTTCCCTTGCACAGAAAGCTGTTGAGATTTAGTTGTAGTAGTGTTAATTATGGATCCCACTGAAAACTGGGGCTTTACAGTGCTGAAACACAGAGACATATGCTCTGCTCTGAAAGGAGAATTTGGAAATAGGTGATAACCTGTGATACTTCTGAGGCAGGGTTTGTACAGCGAGAAAGAAACCTTTTAGGCCAGTTGGCATAGACAGAAGAAACCTTTTAGGCCCACAAATGAGTTTTCAAGGTGTAGTAGAGATTTCTAGCATTTTCTTATCTATATTAAAAAACCTATTTGTGCCTATACTGATGGTAACTGATGCATCTGAGTCCAGAGAGGATTGCCCAAACGCTTTAGATACTCAACTTTAATCCTTCTCTGATAAGTGTGCAGTGTGCGTATCTACTTTTCTGTACATCACAGAATTGGGGACCTGAGCAGTCAGCAAGTTAAGCATTATCTTTTGTTCTGATGAACATAGGAACTTCATATGAATTAATACCACAGCCACTTCCCCAAGCTAGGAATTTCCTCCTCACCACATAAGTTCACAAGTCAGGTAGAGAGTCATGTAGCATATTGAATGAATCATGCATTTGAGCAGAAGGGTTTGAAATAAAATGCTAGTATAATACATTTATAATTAGGGATAACCTCCCACTCACCTCATGAAACTTCTCCCCATGATTGCTGACAGAGGCTTCCCGCATACATGGTGGGGACAACAGGCTGCTAAATGCAGAATTCCTGTAACTCAGGACAGTGTTAAATAAGACTTCTGACTAAATAGCTGAGACTAGGCAGCCATCACGCTTTTCATTCTGAAACAGCCTCCCTCCTCAGGTTTCTTTTCCTTTAGGGTCTAAATTGCAATGGCCATGACTGGAAACTGAATGATTGTGGCTGAAATTTTCAATGCAATTAAGCTACAATGATTCAAAGACCTTTTAAAAAGTATTTTCCAAAAGACATTATAAAGTCTGTGTAAGCAGAAATAAGGAATCGAATTTTTAAGTTTTGCCTAAATCAAACATTCAGCAACCTATAATAGCAGTCTTGATAACTGAATTATTTTCCTTCCCAGTGAAATTCTCCTAAGGGGACAGCTGGAGGCGGGGGAGAACCCAACAAAAAACACCTATTTTCTGTGACTCTTAATATTTTTTTATTAATCTTTAACTGTTGTTGTGCCTGGCCTGTTTTTATGACTGGTGTCTGCAAATGTTCACAGGGTTGGGTTTTACTGGCAAACATATCAGCAGAAAGTAGGGTTTGGGGGAGGGGGAGAGTGGCAGACGTGGCTTTCCAGAACTGAAAGTTTCGTTTGCATCCACCAACCTGCATGCCAGAGCTGCATGTGCGCACATGTAGGCAGAGAGCAGCTAGACAGCACAGCTTTTATTTCCAGGACTTGGTAGTTGCTCATCAGTGTGAAATATTACCCCCCAAATCAATTTTCTTGCAAACATCCTGAACCTAACCAAAGTGTATCAGATAAATTATTCGCTATTTCATTATTCACTCAGCTCTACTTATGTGGGTGTGCTCCCATCAGCATTTTGAAAGTCAGCCCAAATAATGGAGCCTACCTATGAGCACAATGTGAGCTAATGATTCACGAAACACAGTTTTGAATTCAGTAACAAGCGTGTTTTTAAAAACTGCTCTCTAGCCTCACTTTGAAGCAGATTAACATAAAATGCCCCTATCTACCTACCTAACAAAGAATGTTTTGACACTAGCTTTGACAGACTTTTTAAAATCAGCTTTACTGTTGGCCACTATCCAAGGCAGCAGGACTGTACAACTGGTATGGTTTCTCACTAGATCAAAATTTCAGCTTTATATGTGCACCCATAATGGATTTCTTTCGTATGAAGTTCTCACTGGTTTCAGTCCAGAAAAGGTACAACTACGTATCCCTGACAGTATAATTATAGTTTCTAAGCAGTTTAGGCTGAAGTTGCTAATCCTTTGATTTCTACTACCAGGTGTCACTAAGGACCAAGCACTGTTAGCGTACCTGCTGACGCTAAGAATGAATTTAGCCCATGACAAATGCCATGGACTGTTTTGGGTATTTTCAATATGTCCTCAGACCAGGCAGCTTTTAATTTGACATTATTCATGGCGTGCATCTCGCCTCTGGGCTGATTTGAAAGAACCAAAAGCAAAACCCAGTAAGGCAACAGTATCTCAAGGCTGGAAGCACTAGAAATGTTGTAGGAAATCTTCACCTGAGAGGATTCCTTCTCAATTTTCAGAGCAAAAGAACATGTTGGTAAACTTGCCAAACCAAAACTAGCTGATACATTTCTTTGCATAAATGCCTTTATCCCTATTCTGGTAGACCTTGTTGACCTAGGTCAAATATGAACAGATGAAATCCAGATGGTAGATGACTTAGCCTCTACAACTACTCACACTGAATCATAGAAAGTCAGATACTTCATTAAAAATCTCAACGCTAGTGTTTATCTCCAGGGCACAATATATCCACACGGCCTACAAAAAGGAGAATGTGTTCTCTCCCCCTTGCTTCTAAGTTATTTGATTCCCAAGGAGCTCACTGGATAGCGTATAATAAATAGGACAAAAAGGGCATTTATTATGAAAACATTTGATGAGAGGAAATAAGATGATATCTATATGCAACTTAAGGATCTTAGACATATAATGTTACAACCAAGAAGCATGGATGGCAGTCAGAACTCTACTCATCCTTCTCAAGAATATTAAAATCCAACTTCCTCCTTGATAGCATCAGCGATCAAAAGGCATAAACAATCAGGCTTTCTATGCTAATGATTGCACTGAAATACTTCCTTAAGTAGTTTAACCAATTAGAAGGAGCACCAGCCATTAAAAGGAATCTTAATAATGGATTAGTTATTCAGAATCCTTTAAAAGAACTATGTAGTTTTTGATCTCATGTATCACTTGTTTTTTTCTTGAGACTTCAGCTGTTTTTCAGTTTTTTAAAATTTAAAAAAACCCTTCCCAAACTCTTAGAAAGTATGAAGCTACCAGCCTCCCTGCCTTTATTTTTATTAGCTTAATTTGTGAATCATTGAAAGTTAATATATTTGTGGTTCACATGAAAAAGACGACTTGAAAGTTTAAGTAATATGAGTCTCTCTTCTGTGCGAGCTCTAAGGCAAAGGATTTCTAATTGCTATGAACTGGCAAGGACAGAGAAAAACCTCTTAAAATAAAATCACATTTCTGTAATTAGATTTCATTAAGAAGCAGTGTCAGGGTTAAAGTCTGTTTGAAGTAACACAAAAATCTTTCAATAAAAAGTTACTGTGTTTTATTCAGATGGGAGTGGAGAAGCGGGGATAGTTTATGGTTCAGGAATATATTGCCTGCAACATGTTTAGTAGAAAAAGCATTCTTAACTAAACATGTCTTCCAGTGCTGATTAGATTAATACTTGGCAAAATCTGGTCCTTATACATTACGTTAACAGAAAGTCACACTCAGCTGTGAACTCTATTTAGGCCATATGTTGAGCAATCAGTGCTGCAGTGCAGGAGGATATGTTGAGTAACTCCATGGTCAATTCAGAATTAACAGGAGCATCACATATGTTATTGTTACCAGAAGCAATGCAGGCTGCTTAGAGGGTTTGCAATTCCTCTGTTAGCTTTTTTAGCTCCAGAGTTAAACAACAACAAAAAAAACCCCTAGCTTCATCTTTGCTTCTCATTTATATGGTGTGATTTTCTTTTTATGTAAAAAAAATAAATAAATAAATGCAGAAACACACAAGAGGTTTGGTCAGGGGTTTTGTCTGGAGGGCTTCCTGACCTGTTTCTGCTGTGTCCAAATTCACATGCCATCAGGGCCTGGCCTCGTCTGTGGCACAACAGGTAGTTCTACCTCCCAGCTGGGCCTGCAGCCGACTGCCTGAACGCACCTCTTCTGCTTCACTGCTAAGTCCAGCTTAAGCCACTTGTATACACTCCATTAGACTAGGTGGAACATGTTAGTCAGGCCTAGCTTGGAAAACTACCAGTGAAGTCCTGCATGACAGCTATAGAGCGGGTGACTAGTGAGTCACAAGTCTCCTAAAGCAACATTGCATTCCAAAGGGAATCTAATTTTTGTTCAGCCAGGCTGCAAGGTATGTTTTGAAGGCAGTCTGGCTAAGTACTTGTGGGGCCATGCTCTGTGCTGATTCCTACTAATTTCAGACTTCAGATTGCCTTCATATTAACCTGCAGAGCACTCGGACAAAAGGCAGTGCCCTGCTAGCAAGCCTGCTCAAGCTCTGGGTGGAGAATGAAATCATGGAACAATTCACTTTTTTTTTGGCAACTTTTTCTTTTCTTTGGTCAGGAAAAAAAAGGAGGTATTTTGAAGTTGAAACTTCTGGGGGGTTACATACCACTCATAATGCTAACACTCATACATAAACACAAGCACATGTACTCCTGCCTTTAAAGGGGGTTGGTTTTATCTCAGAGCAGAACAGGAATGTTTAGGAAAACACAAAAGTTTTGCAGGTTAGAAAAGTATTTCCCACACAGCTCTAGCCTTAGTAATGGGAGGCCTCCAATGGTATTTAATATTTCAAACAATTTTGGTTTCAATTAAATTAATAGAAGGGAAAATAAAAAAAGAAAAGGCTGGGAGGGGGGTAATTTTTTCCTACCCTGAGGGAAAATTCAATTACTTAAATTGTTCTTTTGCAGAGGAATGAAACAATTGCTGCAGAGGGAACATTGGAAAATGTCATCTAATCTGCTTCTGAAATGCAGTTTATGCAATGAAGCACCATTTGTGTGAATTCCACTAATTCACTCAAATTTAAAACACCAGTCAGACTCCAGTTTCGGTGTTACTTGAAAACTGTTAGGATTATTAACAGTCAGGGCTCCACTCCCACCCCCTTCCCAGAAGCACCTAAATGTTTTAGGGACATAAGCCAGTGAAGTTTTAAGTATGTTTCTTCACAAGGCAACTTAAGCATTTCAGTTCATTCCTTGGAGGCAGTTTAGGCACATGGGTTCCCTTCGCGCCTCACGAGCATGCAGGAGCTGCCTTGGAAAGCTAAGCCCCAGTGACTGAGACTTACAGTTGTAAAATACAAGATCACCTACAGTCTTTAGGAACAAAGACGTAGAGAAGGACACAATGCAGCTTTCCAAAGATGGATATTAAGATTATGTCCATACAACCAGCTATTGGGTATCACAGTACAGCAGCATTTAACACCAAAGCACTGAATGACTATTCTCCAAGGCTGTTAGGTGCTACCAATCCATACAGTCAATCGGGATCATTAGTTATAACTGAAGAATATGGTCTAAATATGATCCCTGACTTCCTACAGGCTCTGGCAGGTCTCACCTTGGGGTTCAGTGGATAGTTTTGCAAATGTTAGTCAAGATCTAGTCCATTGTCTTCTGGAAAACTTACACATAATAAAAGTATTTTCAGAGAGATGATTCACTTTCTCTCCCCTTGCTTTTAGCAACAAGTCTGTTTATAGCTGGTAGGAAAAGTAAGTGCTAGAACGGCTATCAGCAGTCAGGATTGTTACTCCAGAACATGTAAGTGAATACTGTTTCAAAAAGACAGCCAATGAAACCAACGCCAAGAAAAGAAATAATGTAGCCAACATCTTCCAAAATACTTCAGCTGTTTCTTGTCCTATGGACGCTTGTTCTATCAGAGGTAGTGCTTTCTGGAAATTATGGCTAATAAGAAAAAATCCAGAGATAAAAATCTTGAAATGGCCTCAAAGGACTCCGAAAAATTCAGATCACTGTGAGCATTCATATTTTGGAAAAATAATCTAGTTTTCACTAAACCAGTATCCAACCCTTTCATTCTATATGTGCACTAGACCAGTATCCATCCCTTTCATTCTATGTGAGCAAATGCATCTCATCAGTTTCTTCACTGACTTCAACTATAAACACAGCCATTAATTTCCTTAGTTTCACTAGGCTTTGTCCTCATCTGAAGCAGTACGTTCGCGATGACAACCCTGTGTTACTAAGTGAATCTCACATTTACACTGAGAGTGCCAGAGTGCTTTTAAAATCTTGACTCTGTTTTTTCTACTTCTGTCACAAGTCTGCCTGGCAAAAAAAAAAAAAAAAAAAAGCAGCTGAAAGGGGCATGTTCACTTTCAGAAGTCAATGAAAGAGAGGGGGTGTGGAAGAGAAACTCTTTAATGTTGCTCAAGAAAATACTTTTCAGTCAAACTCCAGCAGCGTACTGCCTAATTCCTGTCTGCAGCAGCCCAGTTAAAGCTGCCTGTGCTTAGGGGCGATTGGCAGTCTGCTCTGGGTTCCTTCACAGCACTGCTAATCTCCACTAATACTCTCCCATGCTTCATTTAATTTCACTCTCAGGGCTCTTTTTCAAATTCTTCCTCAAATCTTAAACCAATGCCCTCATTGTTTAGGATTCCTTTACCCTGACAAGGCTGACCTCAGATATCCTCTCCTCTTTCCTGCTCTGTAACTCAGGCAGTCCACTTACTCATTCATATGGTAACCGCACATAATGGCCTCCACATTAATTAAGTAATTTTGGTTCTTTAAGGTACTACAGAGGGGTTTTCAATCTCCCAGTGCCTTTCAGGCCAATTGAACTCATTTTTTTGTTGAACGGGCCAGAGAGTACATGGAAGAAGAGCCAAGGAGAACATGCTCGCTCTCCCTCTGGGCCGTTCCTTTCATGCTGCTTCAGGGTTAGGCCAAAACAACATCAGCAAGTCTAATTTGCCCCAGCAGCGGATGGGAAATGACTAAAAGCCCTGCAGATTAATTTGTGTCAGATGTATGCTTTAAAGGAAGCGAGAGCAAGAGAGAATGAGAGAGCATTTACAGAAAAACATGCTCTTGCTGTGGGACTTAGAAGGGCCCTCTTGTTTCAGATCTCTTGGGAGCTGAGCGGCCCTGAGAAAAAGAAAGAAGTCCTACCTTTGCTTTATGTTCTCCTTTTGTCTTTGATGCTTTTCAGTAATCAGACAATTCAGCAAAAAATCAGAGGGATAAGAAGAAGCAAAACTGTACAATGCATGATGGGGTGTGCAACAACTGCTGGCCCTTCTACCAAAGGTGGTATTGCACCATACAGAGGAGATGGGCAGAAAAAGAAGGGGTTTGGGGAGTTTTGGGGGGGTGGGTGTCCCACATCATTCCAGAAAAGCAAAAGGTGGGGGAAACTTCATGGCACTCTGAAAAAAAAGTAATGATTAATGTTACATAACCAATACTCTAATAGGACAGAGACTGCAGATCAATACCTGATACATACTGGCTGACACTGCGACTGTGACAGTCATAGGGAAGCTCGGGTCCAAACCAGTTTTCCTGTTGAATCAGTAGACCCAAAGTTGCTCCCTGATGGCCAGATGTGATCACCCAGCTGTGGTGTTCTGATGGGAGGAGTCCTGGAGTGGCCTATGGAAATCCAGCAGCTGTAATAGTTAGGTGCTACTCAGTGTGACTTAGGGAACAACAGAATTTTGATATTTTTTTTTTTTTTCTTTTTTTTCTGTATATGACTAACACGTGAGCTGAGAAACAGCATGACTGGCAGTGGTTAGACATCTTACTGGTATTCTCAGCAAGGCCAAGAACAGTCATCTCTGTGTCCAATCTCTCTAGTTAATGGTGTTGCAACATTGGGGACGAGTCACGTGTGGTGCTACCACTGTGCAGTAACCATTCTGTTGCTAAATAAAGCTGACTTAATTTTGTACATTCTTAGAACTCATATCCAGTCTGATCTGCTCACCACATCTAAAAGTATTTGTTTACTTTTTAGGCAGCTATGCTGTTTAGTTCTCAGATGACTGCCTCAAAAATTCTAAGGAAGCTCAAAATAAGCCCCATAAACGAAGTGCAACATTAGCGTGGACTCTTCTCTGGCGACAGCTAGTTCTGCTCTAAAAGCTTAGAGCCTCACCCTTCATTCACACTGTTCCTGATCCTTGTCATATCATTATTATGAGACAGAAATAATAATACCCAAAGTCCTACCCAAAGTCTGAATCCTGATCTGATTTGGCAGCATAAACCTAACTGTAAAAACCTTCAAGAGAACCAAATAGACAAAAAAACCCCAATCTAAAAAGAGAGTGAAGAAGTTTTGTGGAATTAGACCTTAAATCTTGGTTTCAAAACAGACTAGCACTTAGGAGCCTATGTCACAACTTTCAGCAAGATGTCAGGTATAGTTAATACAGCATTTAATATTGATGCAGGTATACTGGTACTCTTAGCAGTATCACCTAGTTCAATCTAGAAAGGAAATAGCAGTATAGGGAAGCAACAACATAGGATGTCTTTATATCTATAAATGTGGTTGTACTGGGATGTTTTTCAATAAAAACACATACCAGTAACTTAAATGGCTGTACTAGTGCCAGATCGTCTATAGGAGACCAAAAGTCTCAGAAGTCTTAGATGTCTGTATCACACCAGTTTCACTATAATTTTGGCAGGTAATAGCATTTCCAGGCCCACATGTAAGCGCCAGATCACATCTGAGAAAGAGAGAAGGTCTTAAGTTACTTGAGCATTTTAAAAATATTATTTTTAAGGCTGATGAAATGTATAAGAATTGGCAAGTTAAAAAATAAAGCAATCCTCCTCAAAGGAACGGAATCAAACAAAGCCATTCTGAAGATACAATAATGAAAGGAAATAGAAATCTGTAATAATGTTGATTATATTGGCAAGTCTTCTCTCTCCATAACTCATACTTGTGGAAAATGGTAACAACAGCTATAGCAACACATATAATGTTGTCTGAGCATTTTTAGCCAAGACAAAACTATGCTGTTATCTTCATGTATACAAGAACAAACTGAGTCCTGGAGAAGATAAATTCAATAATATCTAGATTC
Organism: Gymnogyps californianus; assembly: GCF_018139145.2. Lineage (NCBI taxonomy): Eukaryota > Metazoa > Chordata > Aves > Accipitriformes > Cathartidae > Gymnogyps > Gymnogyps californianus. The sequence goes on from NC_059473.1 coordinate 28,457,946, forward strand.
TTAATTCCCTGATTTAGGTCCCGCTAGAAGCTTAGAAACTCTCAGTGGAGGGAGAAAGAGCAATTTCCTTATTTTATTTGATCAATGGGAAAACCTCAGGTTCATTGATATAGTCTATCAGGTTTAGGGTGCCTAGTGCTGGAAAGAAAAGAGGCGGCCTCAGCCTGCAGATAACTGATTTTAATGATCTCTCTCTGCAGCTCTAAATTTGTTCACCACACATTCACATCAATGCTAGCTCCAGCTCAGGAGAGCAGCTCAAATGCATGGCCAGGGATTTGCAGAACAGCAAGCCTGCTCAGCCCTGGCTTGGAGCAGCTTTAAGAGCCAGGGAACCACAGCCTTGCTTCATGCCATAGCAGAACAAATCTAGAAGTCACAAAACCTATCTTCTGGCTACACTGTCAGAAATGTGGTTGTGTGCCTGTGCTAGTAGGCACCCAGTCCAGTACTAATCTTTCTGGCACCAAAGCCTCAACCGTCTATCGCAGGCCAAACAGTGTACTCTGGGAATGTCCCACACTGACAGTTCTCCTGGAGATTCACACAAGATTTGAGAAAATGCCATCAGCATTTCCCTCTCCTTATCTGAGCTGCTCTCCTGTCTAGATAAGGATCGTTCCTATAGCTCATCTTAGGCTGGGGGATCAGTTTCAGCGAGGACTCTGGAGTATTTGATCCTCCAAGACTAGCAGGTTTACATGAGATCTGAAGCTCACTAAGATACCAGCTTAGTGAGTCTTTTCTGATCTGTGCCCCATCTAAGCCCAAACTTGCATTCTGAACAGTACCAAAAGTACAATTGCAACAGTCTTTTCTGAGAGCAGAGCTCATGGCTCTGGTATGAAAAGCCATGAAGACTGGTAGAGTCTTCTTGTATGCTAAGAAGACTGTACATGAGGAAGGTGATCTGAATGATGGTTGCAGTGCTCTCAGCATTCCTCCTGCCGTGAAGCCCTTCAGCCCCATTCAAAGCCTGAATCTGTTGCCAATGACTAACCATCACTATCAAAAAGACTTTTAGTACTTCATGACTTAAATATCTGAAAGGTAGTAGAATCTCAGCTAATTACTGATCATTACTATCATTATAATATCTGCATTATAGTTTTTAATAACAGAGGAAGAATATTGAAATAATTATGAAGGTTACAGATAGCTTAAAATCTGATATCCTTGAACAGCTGCTTGTACATGTTTCCTCATTTTATTCTACATTTATTTATCCTTTGAATTAATGAAGCACTAAAACACTAGTGTTTGCATACATACCGATACAGATTTCTGCCACGAATAAACACAAAGTGAAAACTAACAAATTGCTTATCAGCAAGGTACATTTGTTCTGCATTTTCAAGAACATCTGTAGAAGTCTGAAGGGCAGAAACCAGACCCCTGGAAAAGTTTGCCATGGCTAATTCTTTGAAAAAGAAAAAACCCTCACATGTATTTAAGAAGGCTAGGAGACTGTTATAATTTTTGCTGTAAGCCTCAGCGATTTAGTTTTAAGAGAATTCAGCTAAGGATTGTGCATTCTTTACAATTCTGAATAATCAGGTCCTGATTGTCTGAAATCAATGATTATGAAAAATTAGGTCCTGAAATTTATCCACAGGCTTTACATGAACATCTGATATTTCTCTCTCCTTGGTTTTAATTTTAGACCCAGTCCACTGTTCACACTTCTAGGCATCGGTAGACATTTGATTTTACTTCCCCTTATGTTCAAATTTTTAGGTCCTGGGCCAACCTGTGGCCTCAGCTGTGCTAATGTAAACCGAGCAACTCTATTCACTTGAGTGAGTTTCCATTAGCGAAGGCGTAAGCAAGACTTGGCTCTCACACCTGATGTGCCTTAGCGCTGTAATAATCTCATGCTGGGATCTCAGAAACAGAAATACTCAAGTGTTCATAACACTGTGCTAAATATGTGTCTAAGTCTATTCCTGCTCAGGCTTTTACTGAAGCACCATTTAAGAATTGTTTGGCAAAAAAAGAGCTAGATACTTTGACCTAAGTTTCTAAATTTACCATTTGACTATATATTTTTCTTTAAATGTGCTGTGACTCAGACATGCATTCACTTGCAATCTGTGTACACAGTGAATAGCTATACACATTTCGTATGACCAGCCCTGTTTGCTTTCTGTTTAAAACAGAAAAGGTCACTGTATCTGAAACAAACCTGAACTTGAAGTAGAGTAATAAGTAACTTGAATGCAAACAAACCAAGCAATCTTGCCCTGAAGTCAGCATGAACCAGCTGATTTTCCTTACTGAACCCCTGCAAATGAGCGAAGTGGGAAAAGAAAAGCATCTACGTTTGGGAAGCCAAAGTGGAGCTTGTAGTCTGATAAATTCAGTCCTGCAGAGGACCCACCCTGCCTTACCAGGTGACCCCACTTCTCCCTCCCCAACACCAGCATGCTCCAGCAATCTCTGAGTCCCCTCTCCCAGCTCTTGGGAAGGAGGGGAGAAGTTTGCTACAGGGAGAAAGAGTTTATAGCTTACCAGCTGTGTGAACAAACTCAGACTTATTGGGCTTCTGTGAACTGGGCTAAATCAATGAAACATCAGAGCTCAAACTTGATGCTTTATTTCCTTCAGTCTGAGGTTCTGCTCGCTATAAACGTGATCTGGAACAGCATGTGTGAGACTGTGAAGCAAAAAAGAAATGAAAACAGAATGTGATTGTACGTGAGCTCAGTTCCATGCTGATGTGATAATACGTTCAAAATTCTCATTTCTGTAGAAAGCTGACCACAGGCACTTCATCAATCAGTATTTCGATTTGTAATGTGTTCCGTATGGTTCTCTGTCATTACTTAATGGGGAACATCCCCTCTGAAAACATCTGACTCGGAGCTCTGCATCGAGAGAGCTGCTCATGTTTCAACCACGTTTCCCAGAAACTGAACACTCAGCAACATATTCATTTTAGTGACAGCCACCACTAATGAGAAACAGCCATGCGTTCATTGAATCTTTTACAACCCGAAGAATTTTATATTAACAACAACAACAACAAAAATCTCAGATTCATTTACGTGACAACTGAATCTCTAGAATCTCAATTTTAACACCCTAAAGTTCATACTGAATTAGTGTTTGTACTTACATCTTACTGTTTCTCTCACTATTTTTCATCTCTAGTTAGGCCAGTTGTTCTGACATGTGTTCTGCATATCAGAAACAGGAAGCTGGGGCATGAATTGGAGGGTTTATCAGAAGCTGAGAGCTAGTGAAAAAAAATCAGTAAGTCCATCAGAAGTAAAAGGCTCACACAACAGTCAGTGATTGTGTTAGATCAGAAAGGCCTAAAGAAAGCAATTAGAAAAGCTGAGGCATTTTATTGGAGAGCTAAATTATTTTCCTGCATCAGTTTTCTTTGCTCAGAACATCAGGGGATTACTAATCTCAAACCTTCTTGTTGGGTTTTTTTGTTTGGTTGGTTTTGTAATAACGAGGAGCAGCTATTCAAGATTTTGAATTGCCAATATATAAAAAAAAAATTTACCAGACCCATAAGGCGTACAAGTTGTGAAGAAACTAAAATTTTAAACTGCATGAAAACAACCACTGTTCCACAAGACTGGAGGTAGCAAGCGCTGTACCTTTATTTAGAAGAGTCTCTACTGGTTATTCAGGGCATTACTTTGAAATGGTCATTAAAAGCAAAATAATAAAACAGCTGGATGTTCAGTATGCCACAGAGTCTAATCAGCAGGATTTCTGCAGAGAAAACCTGTGTCTCACTAATCTGCTAAGAATTATTTAAATCTACCAACAGCATACTGACAAAGGATAATTTATTTTCATAATGAACCTGACAGAGACAAAGCAGGATACCAGGCAAGACAGAGCTATGGTAAGAATGAAAGTAGCAACTCTCCCAGCTCGTCGGCCAAGTGGTTTACTCCCTTACTCCCAGGGACTTCAGCAGCATTTTTTCCAGGAGTAAATGCTTAGAAATGGAAGGAAGAGTTTTACAACTGCTTAAATTTATGTTATGATCTTCATCAAGGCAACATATAAAGAATTTTTTTGAAAAATTTTTAAAAGAGTATTTTAATTAATAGTATTTTGCCAGCTAATTAAGTCAAGGTCAGAGTTGAAAAGTCAACCCGTATACTAAGTTCAAAAGCATGATTAATTAACACTTCTCATTTTTTAAAACACACTTCACAGGAGTGTATTATGTTTCGTCACACTAAGAAAGTTTACATTTGCCTCCTAAAGTCACTGCTTTTAAGACTGTGGGCCCTCCAGAACCTCATTTTATCTTGAATGGCTCATACTTTTCATCTTCAGTATAGAAACCAATGATGATCTTGGCTGTTGGTAAAAGAAGAAAGAAATGAAATCCTAAACTCAGAAGTGACACAAATGCCCCCTAACTTTTGTTAGATTACTTACCAGATTCAAATGGAAGAGATAGAAACTCCATCAGTTGGGATAGTAATTACTGAAATAAAAAACTCTTAGAAAATACAAGGTGTGAGAAGCTGAGTCTCTGAAACAGCATGTCTAAGGCAAGGGCTGTGATAAGTGGGATCAGAAAGTTTCAAGCACTTTGAAATACAAGAGAGAACAAAGTTAGAAATTAAAAATCCTACTATCTGAAGCAAAGCATTTGAGATAGAAGATGAGGAAAATACTGTAACTAGAAATCAAAAGAAAGTAGTTAATTCAGAGAAAGGGATTAAACAGAGCTCAAAGAATTTTAAGCAGAATTTGCAGGTTTACATAAAGGACAGTTACCGAACTTCAAGACATGACAGGTCTCATTTTACAGAAGAAAAAATGGCAGATGATAAAAAAAAAAAGATTAAGAGGTTTGTTGATAGATTTCTGGAAGCAAAGCCAAGGAAATAGGAATGTGAATGTTGTAATGCATAAGCAAAGCACACAGCACCCCGAGCCCAAGCTCTAAGCACCAAGGCCACGTGTCAGCACAAGCAGCCCTGGCAGGAAAGACAGTGAAGTGACAGGGCACATGTTAAGTATAGGCTAATCCAGGTAACTAGCTTGCAGGTGCAAAAAGTAAGGTTGAAATGATGTTTTCTCAAAACAAGAAGCTGATTGGAAGCACATCTGAAAATGACTTTTAGTGTGTGCCTCACTACATTGCTTATCACTCAGATTATTCTCTTGACCTTTTAGTCGACTTCATTCAGAAAGTGCATATGTGTGCTTTGTTGAACTCAGTCTTTTTTGTTTCATCTCATCCTTAGCTGTCACAGAATGGCTTTTCCACCTGGTAAAGAGCTTGTAGGCTTTATGCATGCCTTGTACATGTGGGTTGTTTCGGTGTGTTTCCCAAAGATGTTGTCAGAGGTAAACGCTAACAACTACGTGTGTTCAGGAGTATTTCCTTGTGAGAACTCACATATTTATCTCTGAAAAGCAAATTATGCCAGATCTGATGCTGGCTAAATTTTGAGCTGAAACGTTCAGAGATGTTCCATTTTTCCCAATATGTTAAAGCTGCCAGGGATGTATCTACCACATTTCAGCTGTTTGGAACCCAAAAAGTGTTGCAGTGGCAGCAAAAGAGCTGCTGCTGCCAATGTCCTACCTGACCTGGTGCAAACATGAAGATTATCCCAATCCTCCTGCGGTGATAGGGAGCAAGGTAGAAGTGTTGGTCCATGCACATGCATAGTACTTGTCTGTCTGAAAGAAATGAATCAAACTTTAGAATACAAAAAGGTTGTAAAAGTGGGATGAATCGTGAATTATTTTAGTTACATTAATAATTGTTTAGCTGGCTTGCTCAGATGTTATCCAGCTCCCATTTCTTTTGAGAGAATTAAAAAGGCTACATATACGTATGTATGTCTTTCTAAATAACAACAGCAGTAAATGGTAATCCCTTGGTACCAGAAAATGCACAAAACATGTTATTTTGCTTTTGTTTGGATTATTGCATCGATGTCAAATGTAATAATACTGCCATCCCCATAGGCAGTGAACAGATTGAGAGGGCCAGACTCTGGCTAGTTGCTAGTGGGCACAATTCCAGAAAACTAAACGGTAGATACTCTACCTGTCCAAAACTGTCTTCCTGATGTTAGTAGAAGGTACAGTCCAGGACTTTATTTCTTGCAGGGAAGGCTGGAAACCTGGATGTTGGTGTAGGCAGGCCTGCTGAGCCAACCAACATGAGTGGCAACAGCATCAGGCTCGAATCTAGAAAAACAGATTTCAGGGTGGTTTTTTTTAAAGGGATTTAAGGCTTCTTAATACAGGTGGGGAAGTGGTGCTTGGAAGCACTGCATTTTCAGTTTTACGCTGAACTGAATTGGAGCTCACCCTGCTCCTTCTGGACTTAACCATGTCCCAGAGAGAAACTGGGACCTTACTGACACACTCAGGATAAATGAGTAGAAAGAAGGCTTTACAACGCTATGAATAAGCAGTTACCCCTGTTCCGTTTCGGTAGTTTACACCTTGCACTTAGCCTGCTGAGGGGAGGAGACACGGTGGTGTTCCCACCACACTCCATTTGCCAGGTACCTGCAGCGCAACCAGCCCTGGGATCCCGCTGCTACCACGGGCTTCCCATTGCTGATAACTAATTATTTATAACTAACAAGTGCTGTCACTGTGGTCCCATTACTAATAACTACTTATTAGGATTATTGTTGTTACTACTATGCTAGCAGTAAGCTAAATCCCAAGCTCCCAACTCAGTTTTTATTCACACAGAATTATTCTCAGCAGGTAAAACCTGACTTTGGCGTGATTATTTGGTCAGCGTTACTCTTCTGTTTCCAGAGCTATGTGGCTACACCATTTACCATTTACCACCAGTAATAAACTTACCTAGTTATTTTGCAAGAACAGATGAGCTGCCACTCTCTTCCTCCACTCTGAGGGTAGGGAAAGTAATTTCTAGTCGTATTATTGTTTTGGTTTGGTTTGGTTTTTTTATTTAAGAGTCAGAGAGAGGGTGACTCATGTTTCTGTTTGCAATTCAGCAGCTGCCTCCTACTGTCCCCCTGAATCATCAGTTTGGATGAAGCATTACTGCCATGGTCTTCATCATTTGTAGAAAGGGCGTAATTAACCGACCCTTCGTTTCATAGCCTTATAAAACATTCTTGCACAATTGGGCTAGACGGCTTTTGTTTGGAAGGGATGCAGTGAAATCTGAGAATTGGATTGTGAGAGGCATTTGCAGGGTCAAAAGAAATTTAATCACAATTATTCTTTTCACTTCTTTTGGCACTGATTTAAGAACTTGCTTTGATATGAGGTTAGTATAGGAAAGAAGAATGGTCATTTTAAAGGGATCTTTCTGCAGCCATAGCTCAACATTTTAAGTAACAAACTGCCATCTTTGACATGTCAGCCTCTTGAGTTTTCTTAACTTTCACTTAACGTAGAATTTGCTTTTAATTCTGGCAGATCAGTATATATCTGCTGTGCAGAAGATTAATAGTGACGTAAAAAGTAGAGATACAAACTATGAAAATTTGAGAACTTTGAAATAAACTTTTGAAATGGAAATTGAAAACTTTGAAAATTGTTTAGTACAAAAATTCAGGTATAATCTCTCGTCGCAGTCTTATTTTCCATGGTATCCCCAATGAGGAATCCCTGTAAATGGTTGCTGATGACACAGATGAACCAAAACATCTAAAGCGCAGGTTCAGGTCACACGTGCAAGACTAAAGAATGTCATTTCAATCCCCTTTTCATTAAGTATATTGAGAACAACCTCCTAAACACTTTTGGGTCCTATCATAAGCGAAACATTTTGGATACAGTTTTGAGTGCATAAAGTGGTTTAGGGACTTGGTAAAGGCATCCTGATTTCCAATACATTAAGTGTTCACTGTGGGGAACTGAGACTTATGCCCTATTATTAAGCCTGACCTTTAACATGCCCTGATGTTCAGCATCCTTCAGTAACTTTGAGAGGGAATTTATGCCATGCTGCTTGTCATGTGTGACTAACATAGAAATGTGGTTGATTTTCAGCTCTTGTTATGTGCCCTCTGCATAAGAAGGGCTCTACAACAACAGTTATTAGTGACAAAAATAATACTCACCACACTAATTTATGCTATTAATTACATGGAATTACAGGACATTATTTAACATCATGTCTGCCCATAAAAATTATAAGTGTCCCCCCAAAATACAAATTAATTTTAATGCTTAAGGAAGGCTGCTAAGTAACAATAAAAAAATGCCATGTTTATTAGGATTAGCACACTTAAAAGGAATACATAAAGCTTCATAAATCGTGTATTGCTTATGCAATATGCAAATGCTCATTTTATAAAAAATATGTGACTTGATATTAACAACCTTTTTATTGTGTCAAAGCAGATGTCACTATCGAAGAGCAATTATTGACTATATTCCTCAAAACATGAAAAACAGAAAATCTTAAATTCGTAAAATACAGATAAATGTCTTCTTGGTCATCACTGTTCTACTGATTAAACACTAATTCCAGAGTACATAAAAAATTATGCTTGCTGCAATTTCATGATGTGTTATATAAATATAATATATCAGAGTTATATAAATCTACTAATAGCTATTTCTTATTTAATGTTATCCTTCCATAGGCACTAAAAGCAGAAAAATGTACAGATCTCTTTATTCGTGCTTATAGAGGTCAGCATAAGATAACCAAGTTGTGATGAAAAGCAGTATTGTACTCGATCAACATAACATCTTTTAATATATAGGCAGCACAGTATTTCTGATGTCTTTTAATCGTTCTGTTCTCTGTTTTTAAAATACTTAGATATTAAAAAAATGTGATGTTAGGTGCTTTAGTTAGACTGGTATCACCTAATAAGCTTCCCTGAGTACAACATATATATGAATAATTCATTACAGACAAATAAAGTAATTCATTTCCCGAGGTGTTGCATATTTATTCGGGACTCAAAATCCCTTCCTTTAATAACTGTAAGTGTATTTCGCTGAATTTGAGTTAGGGAAGTTAACGCACAAAAATTGGCATTTTCCGCAGCAGCCCGTGGATGGTGTTTAGCTGAAGGCACAGCTGTTTGAACAGCTCTTTGTGTGGGTTACCAGGGAATGCCCACAGAAAGCCTGTTTGTGTGCTTTACTGGGGTAACTGGGGGGGGAGGGCTTCTTTACATGCACTGAAATGTATTTTCTACTCATGTTGTACAATCTCCTTCCAAGTTTTGAATCTCCTGGCACATTTTTATGCTCCCTGTTGACTTCATCATCATCATATAAAACACGACTTGAAGAAAAAGAAAACAGGTGGAGGTTCAATTTTAGTGCTTCTCATTCTGCCCTCGCTGCTTCTTCCCACCCGGCTGCCCTCCTTCTCCTCCTCCCTCCCCCACTTCAGTTACCCAACAAAAAGCAACAAGTGAAAAACTAACCAAGGAAATGTTTCACAAAAAAAATTCCATGGCACTGTCTCCCCAACACACACACACAAAAGGCAGCCTTAGCAATAACCACAACCATCCAGCAAATCCAAAAAAAGCCTACATAATGAACGTACGAAAGTGTGAACTGCTAAACTGTGTTATTCAGTTAGTTCTTGGCAGAACAGTTTTAACATAAATAGGTTTGACATTTGATTAGAAATAGACACTTTTTCTTTCTCTTTCTTTTTCTTTCTCTTTTTTCTTTTTCTTTCTCTTTTTCTTTCTCTTCTTTCTCTTTCTCTTTTTTCTTTCTCTTTCTCTTTTTTCCTTCGCTTTCTCTTTTTTCTTTCGCTTTTTCTTTTTCCCCTCTTTTTTACTAGAAATGAATTATATTCAGAGCTTGCTGGAACATAGATAAATGCAAGCTAACATATTTTTAACTTGATTACATTCTGAAGTGATGTATAGAGGCGCATAGCTACAGTAAGTGATTCCATGGAGAGAAAGGGGGAGGGAGGGAGGGAGGGAGGGAGGGGAAAGCCCTCCGCGGATATGATAAGGAAAGCTGGGATGAATTGTGGGCTCTGTTCTCTGTTATCCAAGGGTGGCTAGCTGCTGCTGCACTAAAGGCCTTTATTCCCTGCCTGTGGGAAAGTGGTGGGCGAAGGCTGCGTTCTCAGTTACACTGCACATGCAGATTTTAATTAGCCGGATTAAAAACAAGACCGTATCATGTCCTTTAGCAGTATTCTATCTAGAAACAAAAGATTTTCTTTCCTGGCTTCTGCAAGCAGCACAGTACAGCATTAATAAAAAAAAGGTCATGGCAGTTCAAGATGAAAGGTCACACATGATAGAAACTCTATGTGAGGGGGACATCATGTTTATCTCTGTGATAAAGGAGCTCTGTCCAGGCAGGTCAGCACAACGTGCCTCAGCAATAGGAAAATATAAACATATGGGGTGGATAGATGGTGGAGTGGGGCGTTTGGCAAAGTGAGCTCAGTTGTGGAAGTAGAAAGGAAAAAAAAAAGAGACAGACTTGTTAGAAAGAGAATATAAGCTGAAAGGATCCAGCTTTAAAAAAGCTAAAGAGGGTCAAAAAGAGCCTGAGATGAAGCCTGGGGTGATGGCTGCATAGCACAGTTCAGAGCCTGTGCAGTGTAAATAAGCATCAAGCCTGTGATGATACCCTCTGCCAGCAGGCAGGGAACACCAGTTTGGGCCACTGGGCTATGTCCTCGCACACCACAGCCCACTCACACATGGGCAGAGCCTGCACCCTTCTGCCCATGAAAAGACCATGGGGATACTCGTCCCTTGGTCAAACTTCAAGCCTCTGTCTAATTCCAGAGGATCCCCAAACTGGGTGCTTGGGCTAAGACTGGGTTTTTTATGTTTTATTTGGGCCACTACAACCATTGTGTTGGGGTTTTGTGTGTTGGGTTTTTGCTGTTTTCTTTTGTTTTGTTTTTTTTTAATAGAGAGCCAGGCTTGCCCCCAGTGAAGATCAATGGAATCTGCATGTACTTCCAAAGGAGCATCAGCAGCTCTCTAACCCACTGCCTTCATGGCTTTGCCCAGGAGCGCACCGAGCACTTTCAACACCTCCGTTATCAGTAGGAGGGAGATGCAAGCCCTCCTCAGCTTCTCGCAAGATCAGACTACAAAAATAAACACATTATGGCCTTGCAAACCTTAACTGATGCAATGGTCTCACTAGGTCTGAGTAGAGCCACTGCCATATGCAAGCATCCGTGGGAGAGTGCTTCAGGCTTGAGGGGCAACACGGAAAGGGAAGGGAAAGGGAGCCAAAGGTAGATTAGGTCAAATGTTTCTCCGCTGCTTTGACATACTTCCTGCTTTTCAAAATCCAGCTCAGAAAAAAATTATCGATTTCTAACTAAATCATTCTGGGCAACTTCTTGTCTTCATAACATCTTCATTAAATAAGATTCGCACAGCCTGGGCCAGGTATGACTATGAACATGTCGGGCTCCGTAGCCTCTTTTATGAGACTGATCCATGAATAGGTCAATTAAGAAACAAAGGGTCTTTTTACCCTAAAAGGAACATTGGGTGAAAGCACACAATCAAGTTCTCATAGTTCAGCAAGGTGCTGCACATCAAATGACCGCATTAATTAACAGCACACTCTCAGCCTGTAGCAAACCTGAGGCAAAATATGCGTTAGCTTAAATGTCATTGAAATCAGTACTTGTCAGCTTCAGTAATTCAATCATACGTCTGAGCTCTAAGAAAAGTAAAGGCTAGTGCTAGAAACCAGAAACCTTCTGGATAAAACAATACAGTTTTTCATTTTGAGCAGCAATTCAGTATAGTAGTTACCTACCAAACTGATAATGCAGTGATTAAAATGTCCCAATTCTGCTGCTGCTGCTGAGATCATTGGAAAATCATGGTTTAATTCAATACATGTAGGTAATTTTCTGTAATCTCAGTAATACAGCATGGCCTAATACAATCATTTTGTATGATGAGCTTTTTAAACCTACTTGGCCTTCACTGCCGTTTATCTTTAGAATAGAGAAAAAGATTATAGCATGAATTGCCTGATTCTTATTTATATTGCTGCAGGCAGAAGTATAACATAGTACTGTGAAGGACAGTGTTACATGGAATAATTGGGGTACCCGGTGCACAGACTTAGCCCTAGAAACACAGAGCACCAGCTCCCCAAACTGTCTCACACTATAGGACACTTCAGGCTTATCCAAACCCACCCCCAGTACTCTGACTGTGAAAACATCATGATATAGGGGTGAACGCACTCATGTCCATTTTGCAGGGTTTAAAATAAATTCCCTTCCCAGACATGTGAAAAAAGTTGCCACAGAAATCAAAGGCAGTTTTATGTTCACATCAGTTTAGTGCGCTTATGTGACCTCGAGCACCTGGTGTGTTTGTATCTCAACACCTCGCAGCTTTTAACCCTTTTATCCAAATGGGGTGTTGAGTCGCAGAAGATCTTAGTTACTTGCTCAAAGCCATAGGAGAACCTCCATCAGGGAAGAGAGCTGAAGCTGGCTTTTCCAGAACCTCAGCTTGTGTGAAAAATCTCTTGGTAGTTCAAAACTAACAACAAGTTTTGAGCAGGCAACAACCCAATTTTATTACTCTATGAGATTTTTTAAATGTTCATTTCAGTACTCATTTGGTAAAAAACAGAATGAGAGAAAAAAGAATCCAAATGTGAAGGAGGTGAACAAACTAATGATTATACTTCTCAGTGGCTTCTGGTCACTGGGGCCAATAGGGGTTTTCTGTTGACTTCTGGCAGAATTACTGAGGTTTCACTCTGACACAAAATAAACTAAACAGAACCAGCAAGGCATGGGCCTGAAACCATCCATACTACTAAATTGGTCCCTGGCATAGTTTTGGCCCAAGCATGCTTGTGCTCTTCCAGACAATGCCAAAGCATAGGTTGGGTATTAACCTGGGTCAGGGACCATCTGCAATAGGTATTTTGGATGTGGCCACTGTGATTTGGAGGGTAAGAGAGTTTAGCTGTGTGAATGCAAGCTCTTTCATGCCAGTTGGCCTCCAGGAAAAGTCTCTGACTAATTTTATTTAATAGTTTAGATGTAGTCAGTATGTCCAGGTCTTCCTTTCCTTTCCAGTCTTTGCTGAAGCCAGCAGTCAGTGCTCAGTCCAAATGCTGGCAGTGTGACATTGCATTCAGCAGGGTGACAGGAGTAACATGATTTGACCATGCAGCTCTCATAAATGTAACACAGTTCATTATATTTTAAAGAAAAACACTGTTATTTGGGGAGTGGACTGAAGCAGACCTAAAAGTAATAAACAAACCACAACATAAAATGATACAAACAATTGAAGAATGAATAGGCCAATTTGTTTCAATTAATTAGGGGCTAGATCTCTGTTACTGTAAAGCTGTCTACATAATAAGTAAATATATATCGTGATAGTCTTTTTTATAAATACAAATGGTCATATTATGTAAATTCCAGGTACACTGTTAACAACACTAAAAATAGAAACTCTTACCTCAAGTATCACACAAAACCCAGTAGGTTCTAGATGGAAGAAAACAACATTTTAAGTGAAGACCTTCTCATTTAAAGCAATAATCATCAACATGTGGCTTATATGTAGTATGTGGCAGCTGCAACAACATTCATATCTCAGTGTGCCTGGTCTTAGGCAGAGCAAGGGAAGCGCTGAAAGCAGTAGCATTCTTCATGGATCTGCTCCAGACACCACAGAAGTCAGGGAGAATCTACCCTCCATGCTTACTTTCACACTCGGGCAGCACAGTTAATGTTGAGCAAACAGATCACAGCTATGCGGCTCTCTCCCAGCAAGCCAGGCACATAAGAAAAAATTTCTACCCCCTCCCTAAAGCCAAGATTTTGAGGGGAAAAGGAAGAGAAGTAGAAAGGTGGCACCACAGCCACCTGGTTCCATCAGTAAGTCTGTCTTGCACTAACCCTGCCATCTGTAAAGACCTTGAAGCCCTCAAGATCTATTGGATAAATAACCATGGTGGAGGTTGTTTTTTGGGGAGACAAGGGAGTACGGTTTTATTTATTATTATCCTTAATATGATGTTGCAAAACATTGTCCCTGCTAGAAATACTCCTAACACCATATCAGATCTTCACAACATGAACATGAGTCTTGGGCTCAGCTGGCTTACATGTTCTGCAAAGATCATTAGTTTAAAGTTTCTGCTGCTGGGAACTGAGAAACAATGACATCTCTCAGGAAACAAATCCTTCTTTTCACCGCTGCACTGCACTCCTGATGCTTCTGCCCCACTTCAGATTATTTTATGGGGAAAGAGAAAGGAGAAGGCTAGCTGATCTCTTCTCCAAAGAACATGGCCATTGCACTGGGTAAGAAGATAAGGGCTAGCTCACAAAGAAGGTAAGATCCTTCTACAGCTTCCCAGTGACAGACCAGCTGCTAAGGACTGTGAAAGGTGAGCTCTGGCAATTTAAGAGACACACCAGAGAGACATTAAAAGCACATGTGCTTTTCCATGTCATATGTGCACGTAAGCTAAAGTTCCTAAAGGAGGGCTCTAGCAGGCGTAGTTGTATCTACCTAGCGGTGAAGCGGATTGCAAGTTTATCATGTTCGGCTTGCTTAGCTTTCCCACAGTAAAAATATTTTGTGTCAACATGAGTCAAGCTAAGAACACAGATCCTCATTCCTTGCTCTGATGCATTCACGCAGATGTTTTTTCCTATCTGCTCTACACTAGGAAATCAATACGAGGTAAGAAGCAGCACAGGAGACCTCCTATGGTGGTGCATGTCAAACTCTGAAGAAATGGTAGTCTATTGTGTGCGAAAGAGGTGGCAGGAGGTAAACTGATTTCCAAGTAGTTTCTAAAATAACTAATTCTATCTGTTTTATTGCTGGGTTTTTGTTTTTAAATTTGACAGCATTTTTGAGATTTAATTTCAAGTTGAGGGTGTCTGTTCCAACCAAAAATACACACAAATATGGACTCTGTAAACCTCTAACCTATATATTTGATTTGAAACCCCAGGATTACCTTGGTAAATGACAAATCACTGAAAAAAAAACCCCATAACTGATAGTAAATCATAAAAGGCAACAAATGAGAAACCTAAATAATTTCTTGAAAATCTGTTCTCTGAGGATCAAAAATTAATAAACATTTTCTTTAGGGCTTCAGAACTGATAGTACTGTGGCATGCACAATGCAAACATGCTTTGCTCCCAAAGACCTGGCACCAGCATTGCTATTGTATAACACAGCTTCAAACCTGCTCTGAAGCAATGCTGTAAATCAGGACTCATTCCACCAAAGTCAATGGAGCTAAATGACCGTAAAACTGGTATGAGAGAGAAATCAGGTTGTTAACCTCTAAGTAGAGCTTGCACTTGTCTCACAACCTCTGTTTGGTCAGGCTATATTTTATTCATTCAGAGTGTGAAATGAGAGCCTCAAGCTAGGAAATAAGTATTTGATTGTAGTTGAGCTATGCTTGATATAACTTAATGATACTAAACTTTTAGCATGAACTTGTTGGCCCATATCCAATAGCATTGCCTGGGTTGGAATGGAGGTGTCTGATTCTAACCTCAAACAGCAACTTGGACCATCTTCTGCCCACACAGTCTAATGATATGAGAACCCAAAAGCAACTACAGGCTTCCTTCTTTGACCTGGAAGTTCCCACAACATTTCCCCAGAAACACTTAAGTATCCACCAGGGAAACAAGCGAGATGACTTACCTATCAGATAGTGGTAGTAGATAGATTCTGGTTCTTTATCTTGGGGATAACTTGATATTTTATGTTACACTATTATTGAAAACAGGAAACTGAGGCCACAACCAGAACCTCAGAACATCTACCATCCCCTCCACTTTTTAAAAATGGTCTTTACTTGACATTTTATTCCTCAGAAGATAATTTTTGCCTAAATTCTCAGTGGGCTGAGGTGCATAATATTGACTGTTGGCTGGCTGGAAAGGACTTCTCCCTCAGGAGCACTGAGGCACCTTCATTGCAATGTAGGATCAAAACACAGATATGCAATTTAAGTTGTCTAAACTGCTCTGCAGAGGACATAAAAACCTCTGAATTCAGGTAATGTGGCCCTATGTATCCATGGGCCAGGAGAATAATTCCTCCTGACAAGGGACCTTTAAACTCCATGAAAACATCATCCTAATGCTCAGTAGCAGTCACACAGGATGTCAGGAGTCCTTTGGAAGGGAAGGGAGAACAACGCAGAGGATGTCATTCTGCTGTTTCATAAGTTCATGGTGAATACTGAGTACACCTCTGATCCCCTCACCTCCACAAAGGCATAGCAGAAGGAGGAGAGCTACAACAGGGTGCAACAAGGATTATCTGACATGTAGAAAAGCTTCTCTACATGGAAAGTTTAGGTCGCAGAGGATTCCTTGGTTTGGAAGAAAGATGACTGATGAGTAGTTGACATAAAATGACAAAAATCATGAAGAAAGTATACAGGAAAGAATTATTCAGCATTTGTCATAAAAGCTAGGAAGACATACTAGGAAGACTAAAATATGCTAGACTAGGAAGACTAAGGGACACGCTGTTTTGTTTTATACAGCCACACAACGTTGTAAAGGCCAAAACTATTAAAAACCCAAACAAAACACAATTAGACATACTCTAAAAAAAAGACTCAGATGGCTACTGAACATGGAGATATGGACTTCTTTCTTCTTCTTTCTTCGCATGCATTTTGAAGATCTGATCATTTCACTGCACTTAGAAGATATTCTAAAGTC
Organism: Gymnogyps californianus; assembly: GCF_018139145.2. NCBI lineage: Eukaryota > Metazoa > Chordata > Aves > Accipitriformes > Cathartidae > Gymnogyps > Gymnogyps californianus. The sequence goes on from NC_059473.1 coordinate 28,474,622, forward strand.
CATATCATTTCATTAAGTTTGTAAAAAATGCCTTAAGATTCACCACTGTCCAAGGTTATATATTAAGATAGCAGTTTTACATACATATTCAAAGGAAAAAATATTAACTAGATGTTAAGAAACTGCCACACCCAGATCTGGATTTTAAGTTCTTCACTGTTCAGAGGCATCTGGAACATATTTAATGATTAGTTTTATTAGCTATATGTTATGTGGTAATTTAATACAAACTGGGGAGTGTGTGCAAGAATTGTTCAGAATGCAGCTCCTGATTTCTGATTTCCAACTACATTGTAATTTTAAGGCATTTATTCATGCTGTTTGGTTTTGGCCCTTGTTTGGGTGGTGGAAAATCATGATAAAAGAGCCATCAAAAAAAGTGAGGAAAAATTCAAGGAAAATACACAGCTCCCCCTTTTTTTTTTTTTTTTTTTTTTGCAATCAGAGGTCCCAGAGAGCAAAGGCAACCCCAGAGTTTTTGCAACTCCAGCCCGTAAGCCTCTGTCGCTGTGTGGAGGGGAGGATGATGTTGGAGAGGAAAGGGAAGAAGCCCTGGCCTGGGTCAAGCGGGTACATTTCAAAGGTTTCACTGAGCTTGCACCCTGGCTGCCAGGCCACCCTGGCACCAAGTGCTCTTTCCACCCTGTTTCAGTTTCTGTTTTCTCTAGGTGGTAAGGAGCTTTCTGTTTTATCATGGGGTACATCTGGGTTTGGCAGACACAAAAAAAAAGTGCATTTCACTTTCTCTGGGAAATGTAAACAGCATCACACCCAGCCAGCACTACCAGTTAGCATAACAGCAGAGAAAGCTCCAGTTCATATCTGGATTTCGCCTCCTGAGTGGCACGTACAGATGAAAAGTAAAATAATTAGTTTGAAAAGGTTCATCCATCTATCCTGCTTGCACAAAGACCTTCTTTGTTTTATTTTATGGAATCTTAAGGATCGCGTTTCCCATTTTTGATTATGTAAAAAAAAAAAAAGATGCTGCTGTGCAAAAAAGCCAGCAAACTCTAAAAGCATTCAGAGAGGGAGCAGTAGTTTTAGCCTTCTGTTTGTGTGATTCCAATAGGTGTATTTAAATGTAAATGCTACCCTTTCACCCTTGAGCCACCTATTCTTGCAGCCAGCAGAAAGAGAGCATTCATGGTATAATGTCTTTATGAGGACAGATCTTATACTTAATTTCTCATGTGAATCAAACTCTTTTATAACACATTTTTGTGAGATTAAAAGAACAATATTAGTCTAGTGGATCAGCAGCCAGATCACTGCTCTGTCACATGGGAGACGTGGATTCAAAGGGATGGCAGGCAACTTAGCGGGGAAGTGCATGATTGAAACTGCAGCCGCGGAAAGACTCAGTCCTCCACTCTCACAGAATTGTTTAACTTTGCATTATCTCCTCCCTCGGGCCAGCCAGAGCCACCCTCCCTCCAGCTCCTTACTGGAAACTGTGTCCAGCTGCTGCTCCCTTACAGGGAGTTATTAGGAGAAGGGCTTGAGACCCCAACTCTTTAAACCACCTGCGTTAGCTTGCATTTGCAGAGTAGGGAGGATTTTCAAGAAGAAGGGAGACTTTTTGAACAGGTATTTCCAGACAAAGTCCCCTTCACCGCCCAGTTTCACTCAGTACCCATGCACTGAATCACAGTGTGTTCAGGTTACCCGTGGTCGTGGCATGTGGATGTCTGAACTGCACAGCTTGTGAGCCGGCAGCATCCGAGACTCTTAGCAGAAGTACAACGTGACAATAAGATTGACAGAGTAGCTCGGATCCTGTTGTGTCAGGGTAGAGTCTCACAGAAGCCTAGGGAGCCCTAACTGCTCTATGTTAAGGGATTTATTTCTCGAGCGGGGAAAAGTCCCAGTTCATTTTGGCTAAACAAGTTGAAAAATAAATTAGTTAAGCATGGGCCAAGCAAATTGTTTCATCTTACTTTGCCCCCACTGAATCAAAATAAGGTGTCATGGTTTTTTCGGAGTAAATTTTTTTCCTCAGTCTGAAGCATGGTTGCATGTGACAGACATCAGACTTCAGCTTCACGTCACCTCCACACAACAACGAATACAGTTTGGAGCATGGCTTTAAGATGGCTGCAAGACGGCTGTATCGTGGACTGATGTATGTTCAGCACTGCTGATTACTAGAATTATTATTCTTTTTGTGATGCTGCTCAGAGGACGCAGTGATAGGGGGTCTTTGTGCAGAGTGACATTCAAATGCTTAACAATATGATATTTTTCTCCTTGGATCTTACAGTCCAAGTACAAGCCACGTTATTTTCTCATTCTTTACAAGCTGCGTGATGCAAGACAGAGAGGTCTGTGTATGCCGCAAGTGCAAGCACCAATGTCAGGCAGTCCCACTTACTTCCCTCACTTCCCCTTCCCTTGATACAGAGCATATGTCTCATTGTGGCACCAAGCGCATGAAAACTGAGGGGAAATAGCCTATTATTTTAGGAGGTGCAGGACCAAGCACCTGGAACAGTGAAATACTTGGAAAGCACTTCTGTAAATGTTTTAGGCTGTAATATATTAAACAATTAAGAGGTGTTGGTATTTCTGTGCTCGAGGGCATTTAAAACAGGGAAGTCCCCTTTAAAGGCACCAGAGCGGAATGTGTACGGTCATGCCCTTTAAAAGAAAAACTACCTCTTTTTTTTTCCCCACTTTCAGCAAAAAGTCCAAGTTTCAGCTGACTTGCTCTTTCAGCAGAGGAAATGAAGCCAGATTATTTTAATGCTGTTTTAAACAGTTAACTCCTCAAAAAAAAAGAGAAAAAAAAAGTCCAAAGAACAGAATTAGTTAGCTTGAAAGCTCTATTCAGGTAATTTATAAAATAGTTTTGCTAATAACCTTAATGCATTGCTTGTATACCCAGGACTGTCAGCACTACAGGTTACTACAGGTTAATCAGTAAATTGCTGATACCAGCTACAACCAACCCTTAAGAAATCCAGTGTCTCTTACGTCTTTGCTTCTATTTTCCTGACAACAATAAATCAGTGTCTGTGCAACATCAAATTAGCATGAAAGAATAAGAACTTAATACTGGCAATTTTTAGCTGAGCACACAGTCAAAATTAAGTGTAGTTAATGAACGCTTAGTTAATTCTTACAAAGCTCTTAGTGCGCTTTAAAGTACGTGAAAGTGAAATGCAAGTTCTTTTAGAGAGGTAGACAGAAAGACATGCTCACACACACACAAGTCCCACACATATGTAGTCTACATTTACATATATGCATATAGATAAATTCCAATCAGACAAGCTGTAGGAAACTTTATAAGAGAAACAAGAAAAAAAATTACCTACTCGTCTCTATAACGCCAACAAGTGCACAAATTCTCTGGAAAAACTTTAGAATTGTCTATTCTAATATTTTGAAAGAATGTGTTAGCAATCATTTTCACCAAAATATTTTTTCTGACAAAAAAAGAATTACTTAATAGAACGTAAAAATTATTAACAGTGGAAAATGCCTGCTTCAAGTTGCTTGTAAGAAAACAAATACAGGAATTGGCAACTTCTCTGCAGTTTTAGCTCCGAAGTAATTATGGCAGGCTTTTGCTTTAATCACTTATCTCAGGGCAGCCCATCAGATTAACAAGAAAAAGAAAAAAAAAAAAGTATTAAAACTTAGTGAGTTACTGGAATCTTCTGGAACTGAAAACTATACAGATGGTCTGCAACATATTTGTATAGAAGATGCCCAATTGTTGATGGGTTTCCAACTATTATAGTAGCATAGTAAGAAGGCAGATACTGGGCAGTGAGCACTGAGCAACTGTTGTCACTGAGCCTTCCCCTCTTGGCTGCATCCCCACTTGCCCAACGAGCAGTTTTGGTCTCCCAGAGCAGAGACAAAGGTTGCTTTGGAGAAGCCGGGAAGCCTAAGAACACCATGTAGATTTAGGACTGGATAGGAGGTATTGTGCGGAGGCCATGCCCATTACTCATCCGCTGGCAACGGGCTCTCTTCCTTTTGTCTGGAAAGACGGTAAACTTTCAATGCCATCTGAAAACAGAAGGCCTTTCACGGAGTGCAAGAACTCTGCCATCTCAATCATGTGAAAATATTGTAAACACTTTCCCAGCCCCCATTCAGCTGTCCAAAAAGCAGAGCTAGAAAACACCAAACAAAACAGGAAGGAAAGAAAAGGGTGTGCATTGCGCACTTCATTTTAATTTATATTTTTTACTCTGAATAGGAATTTTGCTTGGAATTTTCTCTTTTTCCTTAATGTTAGTGAACAGGGTTAAGTAGCTATTAGGGATAAAAGGCAGTTAAAAGCCTATTCTATGTTTTCTTTAGAGGGAAAAAAAAGTCCAGTGCCCAGCAGTTTCTCTCCAGCAGAGCTTCTCTCATATTTCCTTACAGCCTCTGCAAGAACAGATTTCAAATGTGCTACGGGACTTGGATTTCTCTTTCAGTGCTTAGGTTGACCCACCCCTATGAACTTTTTCCAGGAGGGTCTTCTCTCCAAACATTTAAATAACACAAATATTGTATTACTGACATATCTTAATGTATACGATAATGCGTACAGAGTGGGAAGGGGTTCACAAAGAAGAATATGTTCAGAGAATACCTGCATGTGTGTGTACATATATGTTTACATGTCTATCAAACATACAACATATGCAAAAGTATGTGTGTCATTTGCACAAAATTCTTAAACTACTCATTTTGCCTGATAACACCTTCTATATAGGTTGTGCTGGTGCAATATACCATTAACTCTGGACAGTTGTTTTTACAGGTGATCTCAGTGCATCATGTGGTTATGTAAAAGTGATATAGTTCCTTGCTGAAAAAAGATGTGCTCATTCTCCTGAACTCAGGGACTACCTGAAATTTCATAGTAACTTTGAACCATGGTAACACATTAGTGCCCCGATTCTTCACTATTTGAAGTATGAGGTTTTCATTTACGTTGGTCAACTTAACACTGGAGAAGGGCAAAGAAAAATAACTATGCTGGCAGGAAATGCACTTTGTTCCCTTGTGTAGAAATCTTGCTCTAGAACAAGATTTCTGGCCCAGTTTGGTCCCCGATCCAATTCTGAACAGAGCAGGGTAGTATTCCTGCTCCCTCAGATGCAAACCCTCTGCTCCTGACCTAGGAGAGGGTCAGCTGTCATCAGTGACTTCCAGAGGGATCTACCACTGCTATCTTGGAGGGTATTTCTTATGAATATTCAACAAAAGGTGTGCACTGATGGAAGTCAGTCCCCAACAGGCCAGTGAGAACTGACTGCTATAGGAGCACACCATATAGCGGGGAGGTTTTTCTACCTGATTTCCCCTCACTCTACTGTGGATGCAGACAGTTTGCCAACTGAAAAGGAGACTTTATTATTTAAGCAGAGGGATATGAGTTTGTAGACCAGTTTTGCTATCCAAGTAAAGAGCGAATGTAAAAATGCAATTCAAGTGATGCATGAGCCCACGTACATTCAAGCATGCTCGGTGCTCTGTTCCCCATCAGGCATATCCAGCTAGGCTGTCTCTTGACATCCCTTTGTATGCAGGAGTCCATGTGCACAAGAAGCAGATAGATCTGGGAGTTCACTGTGCTCTTCGATGTTCCTCAGACCTGTCTTGATGTTGATTTTGGTACGCTTATTTGGCATCTTAGGACTTTCCACTCTGGCTTCTGCCCTACAAGAGGAAAGACTATGCCTTTCCCTGTGCTAGAGATGCACTCCTTTATGCTGGCGAAACCAGCAGCTACTCAATAAGTTGACATTCCTGTTCCTGATTTAAGTAGAATTCAAGGACCATAATGCACAAAAATGCATGAGAAGTTATTACCAAGTAGTGCCAGATGTGGCACATAGGGAGGGCAGGTTCTCCTCACCGTCTCTCAGTATACACATTATGCATCAGTATGGCCTATTTAAGAGTTTTAGAAGTTCACCACTTGAATTCCGTACCCCCCAAAAATGAGTGTATATTAGTACTCTTAAATAGTCACTTAGTCTTTCTATACACACAGTAAGAACACACAATCATAGGTTAGAGAGTGAGGAAAAGTACTTGCCAGTAACTGAAGGAGGGGCTGATAAACTGACCGATGTTTTAAATTCACAAATGCATTCCTTGGGACTGCCTTGCACATGCTATCTCAATATTTCCTCCTCCTCGCTCCATTTTATAAAAAGAAGCTGCAATAAATTAGAATTTTATGAGACTCCAAATAAAAACCTTCACTAAAATTGAAAACAAGACATGGATGTAGAAGCATATGGAAGGTTTATGAGAGCAGAGGGGAAAAAAAAAAATTATCCCAAGGCAATAAAAAAACCTGTCCGACTTTTTCGTGGTCTTTACAAACCAAAAATTACAAGAGACAGACGAAGTTTGCTGTACAGTACAGTACTGGTATATCTTCCAGCAAAGAGATATTTTAATTTTCTTCCTTATTGCTCTGATGCAAGGCAGCCTAGTAAGAACTACTCTTAAGATCCATTTTCTGACTTTCTTTATAAAATACTTCAAAGTTATACATGGAAATGAGATACCTTTCTGCTTTGATCCTTAGTGCAAGGGTAACCAAGCAGAAGTGGCTTCCTGGCCTTTCATACAGTTTTCTTTGGAACTAAACACTGGACCCTCTCAATTCTGTAACTAGCATTTTAAGTGTTTTATGGGATAAAGGCAGTTTTGTTTAATTTATGTTTTCATCTTTGTTCCAAACCTCAAAGTGATTAATTCTGGTCACTGTGTACACAGTTTTACTTCAATTTTTTTTTTTTCTACTACTTGTCCCATCCTTACCACTCCCCCCTTCCAGAAAGGTGTGGGTACAGGATTTTGTTTAGCTAAATGATAGAGTGGCTACTAAGGATTGTTTTGCTTTGTTTTTAAATACAATACTCCACATTCCAGACATTTCTACCAGACACAGTGGTTTGGAACTGAAGAACACCGCAAGCGATGAAGTTTGGGTCTGGCTCTAAATTATTGCAAAATACTTGAAGAACTTTTAGATTTTTCCTCTCTAAGATGACCCAAATTTGGGGGCTAAGCTATGGGGATATTTGTTTGACATCTTAGGTTAGAAGTGACAATCCTGTAGTACGTTTTATTCTATGAGAATAAATGCAGGTTCTGTGCTCAGTGCCCAAGTAAGGCCTATGAACTGCTAATTTCCATTTATAGAGGACACAAATGATACCAACCAGTGACAGACAATATTATATTGGCTTAGAAGTATACTGATTTTACATTCCTGCTAAACTGATCAGTTGTGAAATGGTTAATAGTGGTAGCCATTAAATTATCCTTGCTTCTGATACCCAGTTAAAAATTAATCCAAAGTGTGTGCAATGGGTGGCACTGATTGCTCCTCATGCCCCATCCCTCAGCTGCCAAAGGCAAACAAATTCTGAAAAGAAGGTGAGAAAACAAAGGTGAAGACATCCCTTATCAGAGTGGGGGATGTGTATTTACAGAACAGACATGCTCATGGTCCAGGGAGGTGGCATTCCTACAGAGAAGTTGCTACAAAGGCTCTGTGCTCATAAGATTCACGCCGGCTTGGAAACAAGAATGTACATAAACAGCCCTGAGAGAAACATCTAAAGGGACCTGGGGTTTTGCATCTTCCTTTAGATATAATCTTTCTGAAACTCAGGAGACCTCTCCTGAGAGTGTTACAACTTAATCAAACACCATGGAAATATCATTCTTCCAAAGGAAAAACAAACACAAACAAACAATATTGTGACACACAATTCATTAAGAGCCCTTGTTTGCATGGTGTCTTACAGAAGTTGAGAAGAATTAATATTCTTGGGTCTTCTATCATTAGATAGGACAGTGAAGAGAAACGAGCTATTCAGACCTTGAACAGGATTGTGCCCGACGTATTTTATGAGGGCTTTGAATGTCCCTTGATTCCTTCTCTTTTTCTATTTTGGCCCCAATCCCTGGTTCCCTGTGTGCAGTCCCACTGACTTATTCAAGACAATCTCCTCAGGTATCTGTAGAGATGGTGGAACATCACAGTTTTCAGATATTGAATAAGGTATTCATAATTATTCAAAGATGGGCCATCTGAAAAACTCAGCTATTGAACAAATATGAACTCTTTACACTTCTGTTTATGCCATAAAGGATGAACTTAAACAGGTTAGCAGCTTAATATTCTACAAGAATTAACTTTAGTTTGATGTTAGGGATTTGAAAGTGATGATAAAAAGTTTATTTTCTTTTCATTTATTACAATAGCTGTAACAAGTTCTGACTTCTTTCAGTCTATTCATAATAGATATTGTTTCACCCTAATTATTTTGCCACACAAAATACTCATACCTAAATCCTATCACAATGAAGCGCACTACAGAGAAGATCAAACAGTCCTGTGGGTCTCCTAAGGTCTTCTGGATCACAATCCCAAGCAAAGACAGAAATCCTTCTGAAGCATGGTGCCTCGCCAGACTTCACACCTTTCTACAATGGTGTTAGGTGGCAATGAGTCCCTCTCCGAGGCACACAGTTCTCCTGGGTAGGGCGTAAGGGACCAGTACCCCATTCAGCTCTAAGGAGTCTCCCAAAAGGAGGATGGCTAGAAGATCATCATTGTGGACCTATCCCACAATTTGCCAAGGCAAATCTTGCCTCTATTCCTCCCCTCCCATCCCCTCCACACAGTTTATGTTGCCTGCTGCCCCAAACATCTATATTTTACCCGGCCCTGTATGAGAGAGGTAAGACAAGTCTAAACACAGCTGTCAAGTTCTAAAATCAGCATCAAAGCTCAGTAAAAGCAAGAGGGAAAAACAATATGCTTTGTTAAACAATACTGCCTCAGATCTCAAAGGGTTATACAATGAAAGTAATACCCCCTTTGAGTTCTGTATATGGCAAGCATTACCTAACATCCTCAGTCAGACCCCCACTGTTTATGAGGTGATGAGAAAAGAATACAGCTCCCTCTTGTCAGTAGGACATCTCCACTGCCCTGCAGGAAATTTTTTTGTTGGATTTCAGATGTATTGAATCTTCTAGACATTAGAAAAGCAAAACATGCACTGTGCACTCTGGAGCCATCACCTTTCTTGGTCAGCTCATAGGTTTGCCAAGGTCACAGAAAACACTCTTTTACATCATAAGTCTTACCTTTAGGCTGTTTTACTCCTCCACAGGAACCTGAAAGGATTTAAACAGATTTATCAAACCAGAAATGGAAATATTTATGTTTGGAAACACTGGTATTTCTAAAGATTTCTTATTTCTTTCCTTCCCCACCGATACTGATTCCCAGTCTTTGAGCGATGTGAAGTGGTTTAAAAGTTACTTCGCAGGGAAAAAAGTTTGCCTGCTAAATCACTTCCACCCCACACACACAGTTAAGGCTTTCTGCTGCACTACTGGTATTACTACTACCACTATGTATGCGTATATATAATGTGTATTTATATGTTTGTGTGTTACATATTCATTTTTTCCTATACAAGTCAGCATTTTTTTTTAGTCTTATAGACATCAATTTTTATGGTTAGTATGAATCCTTATGATGATCTCATATGATCATCTATTTAATGTAAGCTACAGAATTCACCAGTTTGTTGACACCCTGATCCCAGTATATTTCTTTAAACTGCAATAAAGGTGCAGACAGTCACCTGAAAAGCTTCTATTGGAAAGGCCATTTCTTCTCTCAGTTGAGCAGCCAGGAAGGGGAGCTTAGGGCTGATGTCAGACACCCCCAGCGCCTGCTCTTCAGGAGTCTGGGGTAAGCCTGGTCCTCTCCTTCCTTCTGGGAAGGACTCTAAGCCACTGTGTTGGCACGGAGGCAACAGGTTCAGGAATAAAAAAGAAAAGTATGTTGAATGGCACAAGACTTTTTTTTTTTTTTTAAACACCCAAAAGACCAGGTGAGTTGCCCAACTTCTGGCCCTAAAGGGTCTCTGAGTGGGCAAATCAACCTCAACATTTGCTCATGTGCAGCAGGATGGATGCAGCCAGAAATGTGTTTGGTAATACTGCTACTCTTCAGCAGGATGAGGGTCTGCTCTTCTATCACAGCCACGTATGAAACTCTTTTCCTGCCATTCCGTTTCAGCTGATGCTTTACTTTTTACTTGATAACAGCATGTGCAATACTCCATACTGCAAGTGTGAGCAAGGAATGGGGAATACTCTAAATGCTGAGCTCTGTTATCATATATTCCCTGGAAATGGGAATGGTTTTGCAAGGACCACAGCATACAGTCCTTATTTCAGTTTATAAAAGAAAGGAGAAGAGACAAACTTAAGACTAAACAACACAAATAAGTTTTCTCCTGCAGAGAGGCTACAACCACAAGAGCATAAGCTGTGCTCTTCCTGCTAGGTTACTCACCAGGAGACAAAGATGATAACCCAGCAGCCATAGTGTATTATTTAGCAATAAAGAGATGGAGACCACCACCTGCCCTTCTCCCTCCGTACAGTCCTTGCTGTTTTTCCTCAAATGTACAGGAAACCTTCTTCAGCACGAGAGGCATCAGCTCACCATGTAGAATCATCTGGGCCAACCCTGCACTGCACGGTCTGTTAAAGATGCAGGGCGCTGGACATGGTGATAAGGAATGAAGACACCTGAGTTTTTAAGCAATAAAGGCAGCTTGATGCTCCTCCACACTGAGCAGGTGATTCTTCAGAAACAACAGGGGAGGAGTGAGAGACATTTTAGGGTCCAGGCAGGAAGAATATTAGTATTTTAGCTGGTCTTCAATAAAACAAAAGTGGAAGAGGAAAAAGGTCAGTTTTCTCTTGGTACAAAATAACTACAGTATTGTACCACATTTCAAAGTCTACCCTAGGTGAGCATCCCAGGCCATTAGCCAGATAAATATGTGATTTGAGTATTCCAGAAATGCATACACTTTCCTCAAAATTATTCTTTCCTTTCCATTGTGAAACCCACTCCCTCCACCAGAGAGGAGCTGTGCAACTACAAGCTCCCTGGGACCATTTCCCCATCCGTGACATCATACCACAAGCAGCTTATCTTTGCAAAATGCCTGGAGGTCCACAGAGGAAAAAAGAAAACACACACGCCACCCTTACCTCCTCCTCCTCCTCCTCCTAGTGCTTGGCCAGGCTTGTAGTTCTCAGCCTAGCTTTTGCTGTTATACCCAGTTTGAGCCCAAGCAAATTCCAATCCACTCCTCTTCCTGAGGCTCCCATTTATTTAAACAGGTGGGACCAGAATTGCTGTACTTCCCAAAGTGCTGTTGCAGCTGAACCAGCTTATAAAGCAATTCTGCTACAGGTATCAATTAAGAATGTGCAATGGGGAATTTCAGGCTGCAGAGGGGCAAGAGCCATGCAGCAGCCATTTCTAGAGCTTAGGTGCTGGCAAAGTCAAAAGCAACGCTCAGCTACTCTGTAACTTTCTTAACTCAAAAGACCATTAGCTGGAATTGTTGCATAAACTTAATAACAATCTTTTTCTTATTTAAGGCTGTCCCAGCATTCTATTATCTGTCATTAATTTTCCATATGTTCCCCTCACCACTGCTCTTAGGCTGGGTTCGGTTTACAGAGTTGGATCAGATTTCTTTACAAGCCAGGACATTTGCTGGCTTGCTTACTAGCTTGAGGCCAGTTATGTTTGAGTGAGGCCCAAGCAAAACAAGTGAGATTTGGTGACTTGCCAGTGAGTAGGCACCAAATCTACATGATCCAAGGTTGTTGTTTTTTAAAAGTTTAAAATTTTTAAAGTAGAAGTTCTTTCATTATTTCAGATTATGTCTTTAAAAACAGCTGCTGGCTGATACTTGCTTAAATATTGCAGCATCCCTCTGCTTACTATAAAGCAGAGTTTTTTGTTCTTTTTTCTTTACACTAACCATAAGACAACAGTTTCTTGGTTATCTATATTTTTAGTCATAGATGGGTAAATGCACCGGTGTATTTGGAAAAAAGAAGCTGATGAAAAGGAGATCAATGAATCATTTTGTTTCCAGTATTTGTACTAGACAATGAAGTCTGGTGTTTGCAACTCTTTCTCTCAAAAGCATTCAAGTTTCATGTGAAACCCTCCTCTAATTCAAATCTGACTTCATTTCTTACACTGTCACAGTCTGTGAGTCAATAAAAAATAATTAAAAGTGGTGTCCTTCCATCCAAGCCTTAAAAATAAAATAATGAATACCTGAATATTCACTGATCTTCTAACTATATCCTGGATTATTTAATTTCTTTTTTCTCCCTGTTTTTAGCTTTACTATTCTTGGCACACCTGAAATGTATTTTAAATGCTTTGGGACAAGGACTGTTGTAAATTGTCAAGAATATTTTGGGGGCCTTACAGAAATGCTAAAGTAGAATTTCAAAAGTAATTTGACACTGAAGGACCTCCAGACCTTTGAAAATCCCCCATTTTATGCTCCCCACTGCACACGCACAGAAACTTGAGGCAGCAGAACCAGAGTACAGTCCAAACGTGAGACAAAATGAAAATACCAGTATTAGATATTGAGTTTCAGGTTTAGTCAAACACAGAGTAGCGCGCTAGTAAGCAGTAGTTTAAAAAGATCTTTAATGCAAAGGGATTCTCACAAAAGTATACATCTTGTCTGTCCTTAGCTGGTGCAAAGACATTCCTCTGGTTTTGCTTCATAAATTTAAGCACTGTGTTATAGTTGTTATAACAGATGGCATGTGAAAGTTATATGAATGCTGCATATAAATGTCATATTGTCCATATTGTTATTATTAGCAGCACTTATCAAGGTAACCAAGCACAAGACCCTGTAGAGCTAAGCATTTACATAAATACAGATAAATATTTTGTTCTGGACACAAGCAGTATTTAGGCCCCACAGCGCTGAAAACTGCAGCTCCTGACTGCTAGGAGTGTGCTTGTATGCTGGGATCCAGAGCTTTGGGAAACAGAGAATATAGACACCCCAAACAGAGGGCTGAGCAGGAGCTGCCCAAATTAGCCATTAGGAAATGTGGAGGGTATTGGAATTAGCTTAAGCCTCTCTGGAATTTAGTCGTCTATCTCAAGGCAGAGATCTCCACCCTCCTCCACTGCTATCCAGACCTCCTCCACCAAAACAGTAAGAGAAGTGGGTGCTGTTGCTGCCAGGCCTGTTTTATGCAATCACGCTACAACGGGATCACTCCCTCAGACTGCGGGAGATTTGGGCTCAGTTCCCTCTAGGCATGAAGGGATCTGAACCTGTATTATCCACACCTGTGCTAAAAAAAATCAGGCTATATGTTATCCTGCTCTGGAAAGTTCCTCCTCTTCCTTCTAAAGCTGTTTCTTTTGGCATGCTTAGGAAATGAACCTAAGGAAATGAACATAACCTAAACTGAACAGCATATAAACTCTTTTTTATTTTTGTCTTTCACATTTAATCTTCTTAAAGGGACAATTTATTCGCTATCTGAGTCTATTTACAAAGTAACAGGAAGTACTTCCTTAAATACTGCACCATTGCCATGTCCTAAATTGCATGTGCTTCTCCACAAAGCAAATTAGATTTTGATGAAGGAAGGGTTAAATAAATAGTCCAACACAGAGAAGAGAGCGGAACTACCATAGTCAATTCACTCAGGGCCTGGAAGTGTTCTGCAGAACCCAGCAACTCATCCCGCCAAACCACAGGGATGTCCTTTTTCTTATGTTTGCTTTATGATTTATGACACGAGGAGGAAGGGAGAGAGGTTGGAAGAGGGGGACAGGTGAGGAAGAAAACAGAAAGACTCAGTGACGAAAGGAAACAGATCAGATAGGAAAAGGCAGATTTGCAAGTCATTGGCAAATGTGCAGTTGTTTGGTTATTATACCCTGTGGTAGGTTGGACAGAGAGTGTAAAGGGGGGAGAGGAGAGTCCACATACAGATCTCACTGAGATCCCTGCAGAGATCAGAACTAGTGCGGAACCACCAAATAATCACCACCAACCACTAAATGTGGAGCTGAAAGAGAAAACAGAGAATTAGGGGGGATAGCTGGGAAAGAACAGTCACAGGAGCCAAGAAAGGGCAAGATTTCAAGGGGTCGATGGGGTGAACAGCATTAAGAGCAAGTGATAAGTAAAGATGAGGTTGCAGAATAGACCTGCGACTGGATCAGGAAAATCCCAGCGGGGGATTAACTACACACTACGGGTTTCTGTGCTTAGATACAAAAAGCTTTACAAACCAGATTGTTGGCAAAACTTCATGAGTCCCACAATGGAATAATTAAAATAAAAGCTGTTCACTGATGTTATTTTTGGTGGGCATGTTTGGATCAGAGAGTGGAGTTGTTGAGCACAGTATAATACATGCCAAAAGTCCTATTATGTGCCTGCCACTGCACCCTGCCATACTTGGAAACACGTTCAAAAACCCTGGTAGAGAGTCCTTATTGGCTTCACACTTGAAGAATAAACCAGTGCTACACATTTCAGTTAGAGGTCGCAGCGCTGGTCCTGAGCCATTTCTCCTGGAGGCAGGGGCCCTCTTGGTCGAGTCCAGGCAGGGAGACGTTTGCTCTGTGGCAGACTTCAGAGTGGGCAGGGGGCTAGTCTAAATGAGGTATTCCTACTCGAAATTCATACAGATATATTCTAGAGTGACAGGGGCTTCGAAGTCAACAAAAGGTTATACCACATAGTGACCTTTCTATCTGATGAAATGGGGTGCTCTTACCAAATATACCTTCACAGCTGAAACAGGCTGGCAAACCAGATGGTAAAGCCCATTTAGAAAAATAAGGACCCATTAGAAAAATACCACCCCACTCAGGTATAACTTTTTTGTTTTCTTGCAGTGGAGTTCCTCAAAGGACCCTGCAGAGAAGCTGGGTGCTTTTCTGAATGTTCCCTCGCCACAGGCTTTTTTCCCGGAAAAACCTCATAGTACAAAAGTTGCTGTAAATGGAGACAAACAGAATAGAAAAAAAGTTCTGAAACAACAAGTGTGAACCAGAAATTTCAGAGGAGACAGAAGGCACCTTTTGATTAAGGACGTATTGGGCCCAGAGCCTATCATTGCTTGTATGGAAAACTGGTAAACATCTAACCAAATTCAAACTTCTTTAAACCCAAACACTAGGTATATGGCTTGAAGTGGCTGAAGCAACCTTGAAGCATTGCAACAAACAACTGTCACTATCAATCTGCCAGGGACCATCACCTCCTGGGAACAGAAAAGCAGAGCACATACCCTATTCGTTAACTGTTCTCCTAGTGAAACCATATCCACAGTGCAACACTGCTTCTCCCCTGCAGCAGACCTATGCCAGCAACTTTTTCCTCAAGAATGTCTCCTTCCTTCAGCACAACAGCTCCTGATGACTCACAACAGGGCAAATTGCCTTCCTTTTCTCCGAAGGTTATTTTTTCCTCAACATTTGACAATGCAGGTTGACCCTACTTGCTGTTATGCAAATACAGCCTCCAGACAATAACTTTCCAAATCAGGCTTTTACTTAAAAAGAAAAGAAAACGCTCTGAGAAGGTCTTTAAAAAGGAAAGAGAAGAGATACATATCTTTATTTGTTGAGGTTTGGGGGTTTTTTTTGAGGGGAGTGGTTGTAATTTGCCAAATTCTTATTTAAGCACCTTAGATTTACTTAGCATTTAACTCAGCCAGGGGAGTGTTAACTACCATATATGTGAGGGCTGAGACCAGGTTCTTGTGAACTGTTGTATTTCTGTCATCTGAAAGTTAAACACTGGGTTAGGAAAATCCAAATGGTGGCTTCATCCTCAGAATGACAACAGAAAGAAAAATATTTGCACTTTTCCTCCTCTAAGGAGAGGATTGGAAAGGAGCAGTTCTCTCAAGACGCTCCTTTATTCTCTTGACAGCAAGAGCTGTACTGCTGAGACTGCCTCCAGTCGCACATTACTAATACCTCAGCTTCTTCTGTCTGGAGCCCATGCTGCAAATATTGTTTTTCCCAGAAATCACAATGTTCATTGGCTTTATTTCATGGACACCAGACTCCCTCTGCTCCATACCTCTGCAAAAGCGCAGGTGACTTCTGTTCAATGCGTCCTCAGAAGCTACACAGCAAATTTGTCAGAGCTGGGACTTGTCTAGAGTTTGCAGAGCCAAAGTCTTCCTCCAGCTGCACCTATATAGCTCTGTTACACCCTCCATTGTCATGGATGTTATTTTGTACATCAGAAAAAATTATCATCTCAATAAACTCTACTGATCTTTTTTTTTGTCCAACATCCAAATCTGAGACTTCTGGGGTCAATTATCACTTCCTAAAACCGCAGCCTGGATTCAGACAAATTGTTTTCTCTGACACTGCTTCTCACTATTTTTAAAAAATAGATAAACTTCTATAAAAATAAACACATTGTGCTCTTTCAAATCTTACCTTGAAATACTCCTTTTCTGCAATACCCATTTAAAATGTTAACTGCGGTGCGATTACTGCTGTACTTAGGCTGTGCTGATCAATGCCGCTGCGTTTTTACTCCCTCCTCTTCTCTGTCTCCATCTCCTGACTCTTTGTTGTATGTTTAGACTGTGAGCTCTTTAGCGCAGAGATTGTTTTTACCTTCTCAGTTTGGACAGGAGCTAGCACCATCAACCTAAGCGCTAAGCCAATATAAGGGATCACGAAGGAAGACAGCTTTGCTTTGTTTATGAATGACTGGTCTCTTCATGACATGTTGGAGTTCATTGTGCACAGATAGAAAGAATATTATTTGTACAAGAGACATTAGACATCAATCTCAATTTTAATCTACAATGTTCAAAATTAGAAATTATTGTGAATACTTTGACCTCTTGCTAAAATTTGGGACATCTCAAGAATAATCATCTTTAAATACTTTTGACATAGCGTATGTCATAAATACCACTTCCAAATAAATCTTTTCAATTTATCTCTTCTCAGCTTCTCCTGCCTGGAAAGAAGTATTGATTTTGAAAGCTTCGGGGCCCCAGACTCAGGGCCAGATTCTGTTCTCCTTGGCAGGTCTGTAAAACCACAGCAAGTCCAGACCAAAGCTGAGTTCCAGGGAGGGAAAAAAGTATTTAACACTTTTATTGGTCCCCTGCTTTGTTATATTCTCACCTCCCTCCACAACCTCTTTAAAACACAACCCCAAAATACCTAGCAGTATCTGCTATCCTGTGCATCCTGAACAGCTGACACTTACATTGGCTCATGAGCAGCATGGAGCCATGTGGGAGACCTCATGCTGGTCAGGGGCTCCCTCGCACTACCAAGGGGCTGTCACAGAAACGGCACAGCAGCTCAGACACTGGGCCTGTCTGATTTGGTAAAGTTGCCAGAGAGACTTTCTGCTGCCTTCCTTATTTTCATGCTGCAGAAATATGAGGTACTGTGGGAAAAGTTTCCATTGAGTGGGAGATTCCCAAGCTGGGTCTTCGGAGGTTTTCACTTCTTGCTAGCAGGGCCTGGGTGCAGCTTACCCAGACTGGCTGATGGGCTCCCACACTGAAACTAGCCAGCCAGTTTGCACAAGTCTCTCATTCTAAAATATGTGTAATTTATTTGAGCTGATAGAGAGGATAAGAATCAACTGTCTGTTTCCCAGTTAATAAAAAACATACAATGAGAGCAGAGCTCTGCCAGCATATCTTGTTTACCCAAAAATGTTTGGCATTAACTGTGAAATCGGAAATGAACTCATTATCTGATTATTTTCATTTTGAAGAATTAACTGCTTTGGGGGAAAGGCTTGTCTTAAACAGTCCCTTCGTATGGATGACTAATTGCAAATACATATCTCTGAAGAATACAGCACATGCTCGTGACTCCCAGGGTAGGATGTAGCACTATCAGTTTGGACAAGAACATTAGCAGTATCCTGTCACGTGACTTATTTCGAAACAGAAGGAAATCCATTTAAGCTAGCAGCATCATGCCCATACAGGTGAGAAGAGTTTCAAAAAAGGCCATGCTCTGTAATTCTTACCCAGGCAATAGGGATAAGAAGTGCTTAACAATTATTTGTAGTGGATTTGACCCTTCCCCTCCGAAAAGATAATTATATAGCAGTATGGATAGTTATAACTTTCTAGATGTAAAAGTATGTTGAAAACAGGATCCCTCAGTGGTATAAATTAACATACCTCAGTGAAAATTAAAAAAATGGAATCAGATACCTGTTCAGGGCTAATAATGTTTTAGGAAAACTTGCCATTCTAGCAGCAAACCCAGGTCACTCAGGATTAAGAGAGAACTGTGTTCAAGACAGCCCATTGGGCTGCATCTTTTTGTTTGTCTCCTACTGCTTCTTTGCTCCATTCTCATCTGTTTGATCTCAGCTTTCAGTGTTTTCTGGTTAGCCCTCTCTGTAGCTGGCTTAACAGCTGCTGCTCCTTCTAGGGTTGCCGAGTGCCTCCTCTGTACTCAAAATGCTGCATTCTTTTTCTGTTGGGGACTGGAGTGAATTTCAGAAAGGGTACCATGGAGCCCTCCACTGTGTGTCAGCACTGTGCAAGTTAAACAAGCGTGTGTCCTCCACTGAACATTTGGCTCTTCCTTTTTTACTCCAACTGAAACATCCCCATCCTCATGTGCCCTGTGAACCTATCTGCAATATCACAGCATGCATGGCTTAAACTCCCCCTTCCTTTTAGCTACATTTGAATTTTTTTTGTTCTTTTTTGGCTAGCCCAGCAATCCAGGGGCAAAAATACATTGAGTGGTGTCCAGGAAGGCAGCAAACATCCCAAGATGATTCTGGGCTGCCCAGCAAGCCAACACATTGCTTTGCAAGCTTCATGCAGCCCATGGGCTGTGTGTAGCACAGGCAGGGACAGCCCAGATGCCATCCCTCCAACTCAGCCAGTACTGAGAGCAGGTATCCAACAACTAGTCAGCTGAATCACTACGCACTTGGTCCCTATCACTCAGTTCAGATATCTTTATGGAGCAGATCCAGTCAGGAATGAGAAGTTACCCTGCCTGGGTGAATAGCATTAGGGTCCCCAAAACGCTGCAGCTACCATTTGTGATTCTTCCTTAGTCTATGTTCTCCACAGGTTAGGGTGGACAGGGAGAAACCAACTCCCCAGAGCACGCCTTTAAACTTCTTAAGTAATTTTAAAGGACAGATCCCATCAACTGTAATATTCACTCTCTGTGATCACATACAAATGACACAGTATTTTGCAGGGAAACGCACAAATATAGGTAGAATTCTAGAAAAAAAAAAGTATCATTGTAGATATAGCCTATAAAAGAACATTATGGAAAAAAATCCCCTGAAAACATTACATTCCCACTAGCAAAGATACACATTCCCAGCCTAATGCTGATGTGACAATTTCCATGTACTCTTGTTTCTTCTCTTTCACGTAGCAGTGCACACACCAGTGCTTGCCTTCTCTCCAACAGCTGGTCTAAGGCAGTGAAGGGTCACCAGTACTGTTCTGTTTCGGTTCCTGGAGGCTCCCTGCTCTGGCAAAATGCCACATTTCCTGAGCAACTCTGTCTTGCCCCAGAAGCTGAAGAAATATTCCCTATTTGAACTGTTAAACTTTAATTTCCTATCTGGTGTTGTCCCAGCATGAGCAGCATTTTAAAGTCTATTTTGGTGTTTGCTCTTTTTTCTTCAAATCTCTGAAAGATCTTATTTTGGACTGAAAGGTACGAATGAGCATGAGCTTTGTGAATTCTTTGGTATGGCAAATGTAAGCTTTTAAAACAAGATATTTGAGGTTTTCTTTCCATTAAACTATAGAAAGTAATTAACTAGGAAGTGTAAACAGTTAGCAAATGTGAACACAACAGAATAGGCTGTTTGACTCTCTTCATTCTAAATGAAATGGAAAAGAGGAGGAGTAATAACTTTCTCAAAAGAATTTGTCACGTGTTGTTTGTGCATATCTTTCACATCTTGTTCTTTCACAGCCTATTAGACCCTGGAGTTGAAGCTGCATTCTTCAACTTCCTTCTGTAATCCAGACCAAACCGTGTCAGCCATAGCTGTGTTTTTATCTCATTGAATACTAAGGTTTTCACTGGTTTTTTTAAATTATTATTAATATGGTGTCTAAAATAATTTCTGAAAAGTTGAAAGTCACATCTGCTCCCCACATTACCAAAAACGTACAATGGTGCTGGTTTCCATCACTCTTGACGTTGCTGTTACTGACACCTTTCAACACTTGTAACAGTGCTAAGGGTTTATCTCATTAAAGAAGTGCAGTCAAAAAAAAAATGACCATCACCTCATCACCATTGCTGGTTAAAGAAAGCAGCTTGTTGATCAATGTTCATGCACAGAGAAGAGCAAACTTGTCCTAATATTTTCATGGACACAATGTCACCTGGAGTCTTTTCCTATAGTTTGTGCTTTTTAAATTATTTCTCTCAAATTCATTTGCTTCAATCCAATTTTGGGTTGGGACTGCTACTTTGAGCTGGTCCTGTCACCTGTTCCCTTCACCTATGGAGAATGTGCAGCTGAAGACCCAGTGTGGCTTCTGTCAGAGTTAACCAGAGACCCCTAGTTAACGTCAATCCTCAGCAAACCACTTCATTTATTTCTAACACACCATACTGTGTCACGTAGGTGTATGTAGCGCAAGACTGTTTCCTGCCCTTGCCTGGCCCTGTAGCCAAATGGCTGGGGATGTAAACAGCAGGTGGGAGGAGGCTTCGGTCTTCCTGAGGAATAACTGGTTGATCAGTCTTGCAGCAGCTACCACAAAAGACACTAGGCAGATATACAGCCAACCATGGGGAATTAGGGACCCATTAATATTTTTAGCCGTAATGTAAAAATTTAGTTTGGAGTGTTAAACGAAGCGATATTAAGCTGAAGTCTCTGCACTATTTGTATATTTTCATCTGTAAGTTTTGTATGTCTCTGAAATGGCTTCAGCTTGTCCTAAGTGGTAATGCTAATAATCTATTTTGTTTCATACAAGCTGGAGGCATTGAGAAAAGTTACTTTCCTGTGCTACTTCATCTCTAAATGTGCTAGGTACTGAATCACAATGTCTCCCTGTGAATGCAGTTTCCCTCTTTCCAAAAAGCTGGGTCAGCGGAAATACAGAAACCGAACTAAAAAAAATTTTGCCATGTTTTCAGGATCCATTGCGGGCAGCAGGAATCCACCTTTTAGTATCAATGAGCTTTGGCTTGAGTGCTCGGTGCTGGATCACAACCTCATTTTCACAGTGCTCTCCTTTCTCTGACAGAGCACAGTACAGGACACAAGAGGCAAGGTGCACAGGCATCTCCAGGTGCATGCCTGGTCAGTAACAACTTGAACTGTTGGCATCGCAGCCTGAATAATAGTATAGATCTAGCAGTTCAACAAGGTGCACGTCCACTGCTGTTTCAGTCTGTCTTCAAGGAGTAATGAAGAGGAAGGGTAACACTTGTCAGTCCTCTCTGTTAAAGGCTGATCTACTTGCAGCCCACTGTGTTATGGGCTTTGTTTGTCATGAGCTTTATTCTCAAATATTGCATTTTGTTTTCCTGATAAAAATATGGTCAAGAGTATTGTTAGCACCTGGCATATTCTGTGGACAGATTCTAAATATACTGGAGTGGTTTTGTTTGTCATACTTTTGGGGTAGGGAGAATTGTATGAATCAGCTTTTCCATCAATAGAATTTCCCATATCTTCTGGAACCACTCAGTAAGTGTGGGTACATGCGTTGATTTCCACACTGCTGCTATTGTTGTTCAGGTTTTCTGTGATTCTGTACTCATAACTGAATGGCACATGCCCAGAGAAGGAGGGGAAGACATTGAACCAAAGATCGGGCACACATGCCATCTCTCACAAGATTTTTCAATTTTTTCTGTTGATTTTTTCCCTGTCATGTTGCATGCTGAAGTGTGCCCTTGACTTTTTTTGCACATAGGGTATTCTCTAGTCTTAGTTAACCAGCTCCTTAGGGACTCAGGTTTACTCAAAATATAAAGCAGACACTACTACAATAGCCAAATACACTGTCTCAGAGAAGTAGCAAATAAACAGATCCCATTTGTCTTCAGGTTAATTTGGAAGATGAGGATATGTAGCAGAAAACACATCAAGTCCTATTGCAGGCTCTTGGGAAAGTTATGTTACATTAACCCAACTCCATCTGCAGCTCTGGAACTTGAGAGGAGCAGCAGAAATGGCCAAGTAGCTTCCAGCTGAGTAAGCACATATTTTATACAGCAGCTTGTTTTAACAAAGCATTATTCTCTGTTATATTGAGGGTCCAAGCATTGTAAGCAGCACAAAATCAAAAAAAGCCTATGGAAAGTTTAAGACGCAAGCAGAATAATCATATTTATTACTGTCAGAATTTCCCAACAGTGCCCACAAAGGCTCTTTAAAATGGAAATCTGTATGTCTTATGCTGAAGCATCAAAAATGAAGCAAAATACCAAGCAACTTTTCAGGCTGACTAGGAGACCTGCTCATTCCACCTCCTAGCTCATCTCTGAGGATAGTACTAAATAGTGAATGAATTGAATTTAAACTGCTGCTGAGGTTCAAAGTTAAGGATATATGAAAAAGATGCGATTTAAGATGAGTACCATTATTTTATGACACTTCAGAGTGCCCTATGCTTTTCAGAGTGGTAAAGGGCATGTAGCTTCTTCTCAAAAGAGATTATAATCCATATTTGCAGATGATTAAATAATTTAACTGTAAATAAAGGTGAAGAAAAAAGGTAGGGTTAACATGAATATGGAAAATTGTTAATTAAGAGAAAAGCCCATACACGGGGCAAATTAATCATTTCTTCTGTATTTCCATAAGAAACATAAATGAAAAGTGTTTTTAAAAAAACTTCAAAAAACCTTCTGGAAATAACCACATGCAAGGAAGATTGCAACCATATGAGATGTGGGCATTGCCATAAGTCAAGGACACTTCGGAACACATGTAATGGCTATTCTCATTAGCCTTGATGAGATGAAGTGTATCAGAGAAGTTCACGTTAGCAGTCCTATCACAGTGGCATGTGCGTTGCACAGATGAGGGCTGTTATAAATAGTTCAGTTTTCTGAAAGGCATGTTTTGCAAACCCTGTCAGCATGAGACCAAATGATAACAGGTTCCAGCCCAGGTGGCTGGCTGCGGTGGTACGAACACATTTAAAACATTGGTTTAGCCTGTATGTCACATGTTCATTTTTCCATTTTCCATGTCCTTGTGCTACAGAACATACAAGGTTGATGCCCTCAGCTCTTTCCAGTCCCATCCAGTCCGAATTTACAGCTGCAGTAGAGCAATCCACTTGATGTCTTGTTTCCAAGACACACTGTCTGTCTCTATCTGTCCATATTTCTGTTTAAATAGCAAAAGGTCTTCCCCATGCTTTGCATGGATCTTTGTACACTGGTAATTCTTAACATTTTTAAGCCTATCTGCCTCTTTTTCCCCCCAAGCGAACTACAGAAATGACAGTGTGACTCTTCTGCAGAGAAGCCGCACAGAGCCACGAGGTATGCTGATTACAGGAGGTACTTCTACCAAAGCGCAGTCTTTGACAAAGTGCTGCCACCCGCACTGTATCACAATGACTGTTCCTCTCATTGATGCCTCAAAGCATTTGGGTTCCCATGTCAGATATGAAAATGAATAACCATTATTTCTTCTGCAGGGTAGCTGCAACGCTAGAATTGCATAAATAGTATATTGTAGCCATCCTAGCCCAATCTGGGGCCTCCCATCGGCTTTTATGAACAGAAGAGTGTTGGGTCTGGCCGATAATTTGGGAAAGAGATGAGAGGGGAAACCCCCAGCACAGCAAGAACTGGTGTTAGTGAAACAATAGCTGGAACTCTGAGTCATTGCTGAAGCAACGTCCAAACATGAGCATCAGAGGACACACTGTACTGCAGAAAGAGCCAGCTTCTGGATAAGTTGCACACAAGGAGACCTAAAAAGTGTTTAATTTTGAGAAAGTTAAAAATCCCTCTACACATTTTTCAAGAATGAGATCAATATCCCCCAGGTGGTTTTAAATTTGCTAACTACATTTTGCCAGACTGGATTTTAGTCTGTTCTTTGCTTTTCTGTCTTCTGTCTACAGTGGTAGAGTACTGCACCTTAAGCAGTATTAGCTAATAATTCTCTGTATTCACTTATCATATAGCAAATGAGTGCTTTAAAAGTATTTTCTGACTTAAGCCTTATGATTATGCAGAAAGTTTGAAGTCTGGTAAAGACGAGGAAACAGAGTCCAACAGCGCTCAGATTTGCTGAAATGCCATAAAGGAATGCTCTGTTTGGGGCAGGCAGACGGTCTGATTATGTGCATAGTATGATCACAAAGCCAGGAGGAAAAGAGAGAAAAACCTGAGCTCACCTGTCTGCCTAAGGCCAATCTTTTTGTTTTTTAACGCAGCTCTTGTTCTCACTACCTGAATGAAATCATACTTGGAGAGAGCGTGTCCTTTAGGTCAGAGCTGCAGTCACAAGACTGCCTTTTCCCTCTTGCCACAGAAGGTTTTGCATTTCACAAGTTGATGAAATAATCCCTGCATAAGGTAAACAGGACTCAGTTCAGATGAATATAATAGCTTTACCCAAGATTTCAAGTGAACACTGAGAACTGCAAAGCACTTTAGGTGAAAATCTCAGTTTCAGGGGAAGATATTATTCACTGCAGATTTTTAAGAATGAAAACACCAGCTGAGTCAAACTATTCCAAAGCCAGAATATTTTATGTATGATCAGCTTAATACATGGAAAAATGTTTAAATCTGCTCCTTCTAGAGCATTATAAAAATGGCATTACATAGGAGATTGATTTCCAGAGCTCTCAGGGGTACGCTCTCTTTTCCTGATGCACATGTCTAAGCACCATTAACACTGTTACCAGGGGGACAATATACATGTCAGTATAAAGTACATGATCAGAACCTTCTGAATTATAACCCCCTAATTAGTGTCCCTGTGTCAATTATCCCATTCAGGATGTCAAATATTTCACGAGGATTAAATTTCAAAATACACAGACTCTCTGTTTGATATATAAAATCCCAAATGGCTGCTCAGCATATATCGGTGTTATTATATCACATACAGCAGGTAAAAGATTAAACAGTCTTTCACATACCTCTACAATTTTAAAGCTACCATGCTTTTGATAGCATTTAATTTGGCACCGCATTTACATCCACATATTTTTACTTGTGGGGATACTTACTGTGCAAAACAGGAGAAAAAAAGGTTTCATGTTTTCAGCCAGCATTTTCCTTTCCAAAATAGTGACAACATTGTAATTCAATACCCAAACTGAACCTCTCTGACCCCTGAATCCAAAACTGAAGGGCAGGGGAGAGAAGGAGAGGAAGAAGAAAGGGGCTCTACAATGCCGACGTCAGAGAAATCTTTGCTTCATCGTGTATTCGTCACTGCCAGGGAGTAAAGAATGTGCGCGTGTGCAGCCAGGATGTAAGCGTATCCAGTTGGAAGTGTTTTGGCTTTCAGATTAAATCAAGCTTCCCCTAAGAAATCTGGCTTTCTTGATATACAATAATATTCAAGTTATAAAACAAACTTGGCCTCCGTCTGTTAGAGGAAGCGGATCTCCAGGTGAGCAAAATAACACTGGGCTAATTCAACAGAGCAGAGGCACACATCTAAATTAAAATCTCTGTGTAGTACCCAAACTGAAGTGTTTCCAGAATGAAGATGAACCAGTGAATCAAGATCTAAATTATTTTATACCTAGGACAGCTTTAATGATTCACAAATTGAAATCTTTAAAAGTTTAATGTTTGGTTTAACTTGTTAACCTTTCCCTTAGTTATCACTTTTTCACTGTCACTTTTCCACAGATGTCTCGATCAAAAAGTGGTTACATAAAAACACTCTAATGAGCAAATTTACTGACTGAAACCAGGACAAGGAATCTTAATTAACTATTGAAGAAAATGCACAGAAAGCAACTTTTGAGTTTATAATTGTAAATATTGTGTCAGAAACTCAGCCCTCACAATGACACTCATCTATTTTAAATAGAAGCAAGTACTAGCAAAAATAATCTGCTCAAATTTTGTCATTAGACCACACAATAGACTACTCTTGAGCAAGCGGCAACCCAAAAATTAGTCTCAAAAATAATAAAGGAAATCATTTAAAATATCAAAGGAAAGAGGATCATGTTTGGCTACAAAGAGGCAAAATATAGCAAATAAGGTGTCTATTACAAATAAATATCCAGAGTTCCAACCAAGGGCTTCTTGTACTTCATTTGTGCTGTAATAGCATATGGAGTGGGCTGAAGGTAAGAGATTAGAAAGAGCCAAATGTTATTAAAATACAAAGGTCTAAACTATAGTGCCTTTTAAGATCTCAGGCCAGCCTTAAGAAGAAGGGGGAGAAAAAAGAAAAAAACAAACAGAAAAATCTGAATGAAACCAAAATGCCTAGAGCAGCTTTACACACTCATAAACTACATTTTACCAACAATCATTGACAACAAAACATTTTCCCATTAAAATGGATGCCTTTTCCAAGTTAACTTTTTTCTTACATTTGCTATTTCACACCAACTCTATTAATAAAAGCCAGATATCATTTTCACTGCATATTATCCTTTTTAGTGGTGCCTAAATTCACTGATTCCTCAGTGTATACTACTCTTTAATAAGCCAAGGTCAATCTAATTTCCTCCTCCTAGTGTTCTCTCCCCCACAACTTCTTCTTCACGTGTTTCAGCTTTACTTTGAAGTGACTTCCTTGCCCGGCATGCTAAAATCCAGAAACAGAGTGCCTATCATTATGACTGCAGTTCATGCCCTGACTAGTCACAGCAGAAGGAGAATTAGACTATAATCTCCTCAACAATGTAGAATCTGTAAATCAAAACCAACCAGCTCTTTTTGGCATGTAGATCAATGAACTGGTGTAGGGGTATGAAAATCCAAGCAACTTTTCTAAGGTAAAGTCAACCTCAGCGTACGGATTTGTTCAGCTTGGATTTTTTCTCTCCTCTGCCCTTCATCCCCCAAAAGCAAGTCTTCAGAAAATAGTTTTTATTGCACCCTGAAAAACAGCAGCTTCTGCTTGACCAAAGGGCAAAATAGGCACACACAAACATAAGCTTAGAATACAGGCAGTACAGAGATTAAAAACAACCTACCTTTAGTACTACCCCACCTAGCCTTCTTGATAGTAAGGATGTTTGCATTTCTTTGCTCTAAATATAAAAACAAACAACGGTAGCTGCTCTAATCGAAGGAGTAACAACATGTTGCCAAAAAAATTTACAATGCATCAAAACATTTATACAGACTCTAGAGTTATTTCACTGAAGAAACACAAACTACCCATAGCCACGTACAGAAAATATTCAGAGAGAGTAAGAGGAACAGAGTTGCGCCTGATGGAGTAACATAGAGTTTCTTGGCACGGAGCAATAATTTCCATAACACAGTGCATGAGGGGTTTCTACTTGCAGAAATGAAGCCCTATCATGCTGACTGATATGTCATCATGCACAGAATTTAACTGGGATAGCCCAAGTCCCACTGGAAGTCACTGACGCTTTATATTGTAAGTTACTTGAAACCTCACAGGTGTACAGGGAGCTCTCTTCCAGTAACGCAAATGGGCCTAAATATAATCCTCCAAAGAAGTGTCCATAAGATCAAATTTTTCCTTATCTGTCCTAAAGAAAAACATCAAATTGAAGGCTTATAGGAAAGAGTTTTAAAGTAGAATTTTTTTCTCTCTAGTTGTCTTTGGTTTCTCAGCTTTAATGTCTGCCATGTTCATCATATTTTCTGGGTTTTGTTCCTTAACGGTTGCAGTTCTCCGGGAAAGGGGGAAGGTGGCAGAGGCCGATCTGCTGACCACATACACCCAATATGTGCTTCCTAAGGCTTCCTCTTAGTGACATTTCCAAAGTGGAAAGTTAACGACTATCGTAAACAAAAAATCTGTAATCCTAACTCCTCCTTTCACTCAATTTTTCATGCCAGTGTGGACCAGTGTGGAAAGAGAGGGCCTCCGGAGTATCAGCTTTAGTAGACGGGGACACGCAGGATAGTGTGAAACAGTTGGAAGGCCAGGTTTAAACATGTAACCTGAAACACTGGAAACTAGAACTCACAGCGGGGCTTAGCAACAAAATCAACAATATAGGCAGCGCATGACATGTGATCACCAAAGCAGAAGCAAGGTTGCTTAAATATAGCCTCTGTAGGTATTAGAATATTTCTGAGAAGTACACATCAAGCACGAGACAGATGCTACTAATAAGTAGAGCTTTAGACATTTATTTTTGTATTTAAATATCCAGCTATATTTATCTGAAAGACTTAACCATACCATTCTTGACTGAAAGGTATGCCAGTTACTTACTGCTGTCTAGACAAAAAGATTTAAAACTGGAAAAGATAAAACCTTTGCAAGGGAACATGGAAAAGTGCTTTAAGAGTCCATGAGAACGGCTGTATCTCTGCACTTGAGTCCCCAGAGCCCTGGCTTTAAGAGCTTTCTCTATTGGGGAATTTAGTATATTAATTATTTCGTAAACAGATTCCTAACGCTTGTTCTTGAACCTAAATTGTTTGGGTTTGGGGGGAGAGGTTAGTAAATTATGAAAACTCTAGAAAGTTGGAAAAATCAATCAGTCTTACAGGCAGGAGTGATGTCTGATGATCATCTGACACTTCTGGAGTTGTGACCACGGTGTGGTGAACCACTTCAAACTAGGACATAAAGACATGAATCATCTACAGTGAGTAAGCTGTCCCACTTCCAAATTTCCTGCAAAAAAATAATAATAAATCCAGACTATCTGGACACTCACCCTAAGTGTTTGGACAGCTTTAAATGATCCTGTGATCTCAGTGAAGAAATTGCTCTTGAAATGAGTTATACATTTCACCTCTATTTTTAGCATAACCATAAACCAGACCTGCTAAACAGAGGTTTCCCAAGCTCTGCTACAGTAATTTGGTACCATGCGCTGCATAAAGCTAGAAGGAAGCAGCATACAAAAGAGTTACCACAGATTTCAAGGAGCAGAAAGGTATGAAGAGTTTCACAAGCTTCCCTAAATATGCAGAAATATTTTTTTTTTTTTTGGATAGGCCAAATATTTCTGCATCACTACATCCTTTAAGCATTTTGTCACCAGCCTAAACAAACAACAGACTGAGAGCAGTGCTCAGGTAACGCTTCAAAACATCAAGTTCCTATCAAAACAGAGAACTTCAGATAGACACAGGAATGAAATTGATACAGTTCATCCCATGGCCCCTTGGTCACCCCATTTGCATTGCACAAAAGATGCCCTGGAGAAATAACTGAAGACAAAGCCCAGGTGATAAAAAGTCAGTGCACTGGCTTTATGCAACTTATTTCTCCCATTCTGCTGGGAGCGATGTTGAGATTCAGGTCATGGACACAGTGCACAGTACCAAAGTACGCAGTGCTCTGTGTGGGTCTCTTACAGCCACAAGCTCCTGAGACAGCTGCAGCCTGAAATGGCAGAAGTATACATAAAGGTGGCATGAGTCAGTCACCTTTCTTTTCCCAAAACTTTCCATGGGCCACTGAGCAAGAATTAATTTTACTGAATAGTCACTCTTATTCCCTAAGTAGATCAAATCACTTCAGAATTTATTTTATTATACTTGTACTAACTTGAAATACTGATCTTATAATACTTCCAGGTATAAGTCAATATAAGTTTAACAAAAGTATTCACGTAGCAAGAATTCTAAGCAATAACTTCACCAAATCTAGTTCTTGTACACGGGTTGGCTCTTGTTGACTAAGAATTTTTCCTGCGACTCAATAAATCTCCTCATAGAATTAGGTCCTATGCGAGATAAGCAGAGTTGCAAAACCTATTCCTGTCTTGATATAAAATTATAGGAAGTAGAGCTGGAAAGGACTTTAAAAGGTCATCTGGTTTGTCCTCAAGGCAGAATCAATATTTATGTCACTTGTGACAGATGTATGTTCTTAATGATGGTGACTTCACCACCTCCCCAGGCTTCGTTATGTTTATGTTTAGAAAGATTTTCCTAATAACTATTCTGACGCTCCCCTGGTGTAATTTAGCTTGTTATTTCTTATTGTGTCTGCCATGAACAAAAAGGACATATTACTCCCTTCCTCTTTACAACAGTGGGGTTTTTTTACATCTTCATTATTGCCCTGACCCTTCCGTCTTTTTTGAGTGCTTAATAACTCCAATTTTTTCAAGTTCTCTTTGGCTACAGTGCTCCAAGCTGAGTCCTTGCCAGTATAAAATACTAGAAGATTACTTCTGCAGGCTGCATTCTGGTTTTCATATACATACTAGCTAGTCACTTAGCTTTTTAATAATTCATCAACTCATGTTTAATTTGATTCACTTTCATTCTGAGATCTTTTCCGGAGAACTGCTGTCTATTGTGTTACCCCATCCTGTATTTGTGCAATTATTTCTGCCTAACACTTTGCATTTGTCCCTATTGAACTTAATCCTGTTTTTTTCAGATGATCTCTCCAGCTTGTCAAGATCATTTGGGATTCTAATTCTGCTTTCCACATGTTCAGAATCCTCCCATCTCCTGTCATATGCAAATTCACTGCATATGATATTATTCCCTCATTCAGATCATTCATGAGAATATTGAACAATATTTAATCAAGAACAACTCCCTGTAGAAACTTCTCAGTATATTTCAATTAAACAATAAAATTAGGTAATTGTTCTCTGAGTTTCACTTTTCATTCAGCTTTGCATTTACTCTCAAGATTATGTTTCCTTAGCTTTCCGATGAGAATATCGTTCAAGAGAGTGCCAAAACTTAAGTAACGTAGGAGCAGGAGGAGGCTTAGTCTGTTCCCTGTATATGTGGACCTGTTACCTCATCATAGCAGGAAGTTAGTTTGCTTTGTCGTAATTTGCTCTTGACAAATTATTAGCTATTCCCTCCCTCCATGCTATGTTCTAGTTGCTTATGAACATTTAGGACATTCATTGCATAATTTTTTTCTGAGAGATTTTGGTGATTTTGTCATCGAGTATGCAACTGACAATCAAGTACTAGCATGCAATACTATGCAAATTAATTTTATGCAAAAATCAAAAGTACTTTTGAATTCTTTTTTATCAAAACATATTCTTCAAATATTCACTGTTAAAGAGGGCAGCATCTGTAAGAGGTCTTGAGTAAGTACAGAACCATGCATCTCACACGTAAATGATGTATCTCATTGATCAGCACTAGTAGAAACATCCCCCTATGCTGATTTATGTCTCAATGCAGCATTCATTGGAATAAAGGCCCCCACAAAGTATATGGATATCATGTGGTAGTGAATCAATTATGCTCATTTGAATCACACTCAAAGCACTTATGTCATATTGTTGACTCTTCAACCACCTGCTCTTGTCAAGGAGGTCTGGCACACAGTCTTTGAAGTATTCTTGATTTGCTCCAGTCACGTCCTGTTCTGATTATAAAAAAATCTTTTGTCATCATTTTCATATCAATATCTTTTGAATAGGCAGCACTATCTGTAGATGGGCATAAATGAGATGGAAAAGGTGCAGAAGACACATGGTCTCTTTGGAGGAATACGTGTTTTGTGCATCAGTCAGGTGATATAGGCTATCTAAGTACACATCTGTCAAATTAAAATCCAGTTAAAAATGAAGTGGCACAACATCCCTGACCAGATTTATTACTAAAATAGATGATCTACTTTTTATCTGAAGTGAAGTCATGTGGAAGACCAGGAGGCATTCAGATGTAAGACTCCAGTAGAAAATAAATATGTTGAATTATTAGACTTTATGCAAAATAAAATACAAATACACTTGATACCAAAACAAACAATTCTCGCTTCAACTCTGTACATAAAAATTAAAACAAAAACTCCACTAACCCTAACAACAGTCACTATAGTCACTCTATGTCTAGGTGTGGAGTTTGTCTACATTAATGGGGAAAAAAAACCATAAAAATGAACTGTTTGTAATGAGTCACATGAGAATAAAAATCAGTCTGTAGACCAGTTTTTCCAGGAATTAATTCTATTTGCTCAAGAACATTACTGAAGTTTCCTGTTCACAGAAGACTTTGTGCAAAACTTATAGCTGGAAGAGCATCTTCAATTCTGAAACTGCTAAAAAAAGTTGGAAAGTAGAATTTCACAAGTTGTTTAGGGACAAATTTTCTCTCAGGTGATCTCATTTTAAATTCAGTTATTCCAGATTTACATTAAATAGTTCAAGTGAAAAAAATAATCTTGGCTTTCACACGTAGCACATGAGGCCTTTGCTGGCCTTTCACTTCTGGCGTTACTTTATGATGTCTCTGCAAGGAATTAGATATTTATGGGGTTCTCTCCTTGCAAATTTATCCAGAGTTTCAATTGCTAGATTTCTTTCCCCCAGTAATCTCATTCATTGAGGATTAAAAGTACTTTATGCAAAAAATATAATCTTTTCTTCCTGAATTTGCAGGAGCAGGAAAAGATAAAAAAAACCCAAAAACAGAGTAAGAGAAAATATACTTGAGGCTGGAGTCTGAGACCAAACACATCCACCTGCGGGACTGTTTCACTGGACATGTATGAATTTCTAAATTCAATAAACATGGAACAGGAGACAGTAAATCTCTCAAACCACAAATCAAAACTACTGAGGTCTTCAAGAAATGTTCAGGTTACACATGGCCTTCAGGACTGTCAACTGTTCCATTCCACAGCAGTAGGAGTTGTCCTGTCAGGAACAGTAATGGCACAAAAGGAAAATAATCTCAGGACAATTACCAGTCCTGAGGACAAGAGGCAAATGTGTTCCCATTTAGCTATAATTAATCAATATTAATAAGGCTAATATTCCAGTCTCTGTCTAATAAAATTTAGCAACTAGCAAAACTAGAAAATTGTAACCAGGTGATTTATTACCATCCCTTCACTCTTTTTACCCTGTTACTGGCTACCTGTAAAAGGATGACATGCAGTGGCCTGCGTGAACTTCCTGAAGACGCCGTCCTACTGAACAATAAATGAAAAAGAATTGACAGAGAAGAAAATTGCATACCTGCTTCTTACTAAGTAACTACTTAGTCTACAGCTATAGTGGAATAGGGCAACTGCTTTCTTCCCTCGCCCCCACCCCACATCAAAACAACCCTTGAAGGCAATTTCCTGAAAAGGCACTTTTAGCTAATGCGAAAACATATTGTAGGACACAGAGAGAAACTATAAATGGTAACAAGGCTTAAATTCCCCGGCTCTGGACCCCCATAACCTGTTGTTAATCTAGTCACTCTAAGGAAATGGTGATGTGATGATAATTACTTCTCAGTTCCTCCAAAGGAAGCGCTACATGGTATACTTCAAATAGAAGTAAAGAATATTATCTTTTTAGTATTTTCATCGTGCATTGTTAAGCCACTGCATTCCTGTGCTGCATCCCACTGTGATGAAGCCAAGGGTAGTGTCTACCTGATGTATTTTAAGTGGGCAGCAATTTGCAGTGCATGTGATTGACAAAATTTATCCCAGTATAGGTACCACTGGTTCCTGGTATATTCCAAATACTTGTAACAAGAAATAATGCAGCAATCAGAAAAATGTCAGAACTGTAAAGAACTTTCCAAGAGACTGATTAAATGGGGATCTTTCCATTGATTTCAGCAGGCAATGGGAGCGGATCTAGGTGACATTATTAAACAGCAAAATTTCACATATGTATGCTTCTGAAAAAAAATTTCATTAACAGGAGAAAATTTCAAAAGGTTCACCAAGAGCAAAAAAGAAAGAACCACATAAAAGAGGGCTACAACAGACTTCAGGTCATGACATGCATTTGACCCATGCTGCATCAAAAGACATTGAAATTCACTGCTTGCAGCCCCACCTCATGTTCTTCCTTCTCTCAACAGGATATGAACCAAATAATATGCATTTAAAGTGTACCTCTACTGAAAACTTTCAGTCATGCTGGAACATTTTAAGCACCTTTCTTTTTAAACGAAAGAAAATAGTGAATATATAGACAAAAGGACTGTTAATGTAGGCCAGGATAGGCCTATGTTAACTAGGATGCATATTCCAAATAAAGCCATCAGTCACAGTGTCAGAAATGCACCAAACTCAAGTCTTGTGTGTTTTATAATTATTTTTTTCCACTATAGAAAAAGCTATGAATGGGTCATACGAGTCTTGAACAACAACAAGAACATGGTGCAACAAGGAGGCTACACTTTGGTTTCTGCATATATCTTGAGCTACTCAAATTTGGCTATGATGAGAGCATGGCATGGTGTGTCAGAAGACTAGAAAAGCTTTACTTCACAGGCATCTACACAGTGGAAGATTTTATTGCCTTCAGTGCATATGTGGTTCGTAAGCACAAATCCCTTTGCCCACTGTTCAAGACACCTGCAAACAATGAAGTGAAAACAGTACAAGGATCCTTAGGTCACAAAGTGCACATAGATGCCTACCCTTTGCCTGCCTTCCAGTGGGGTGACCCAGGTCCTCTCCATGGTGAGACTGAGTCATGTCTAGAATCTTCTGTTCATTCTGGAGGATTATACCTTACCCTTAGCCAAACTTCTTCAAGCATCTTTAGTTCAGAGAGTGAATTGCAAATCCTGGAAGATCAAAGATACCCTTAAGTTTCGTGGTGCTTCTTATTTCTTCCTGTAAGTCAAAAAAATGGAAAGTGGTTCATTCCCCTTCTTGCTCCTGTAAATTTGCTTCTTCCCATGGAGACAGATGAGGTGGCAGCAGATGGAATTAGAGAGTCAAATGTTTTGAATGTGGCTTGTGCAGCCAGCTCCACTCTCAGGAATCCAGAGCAGCTAATCTTGAAAGGAAAATGAGCACGTCCTTCAAAACCAAAAACCTGGCATCAGATGTGCAGTTTAAGCTATCGGCCATTAGTTCCAGCCTTAATAAGCTAATCTAGAAAACAGCTTGCTTTCCTATACTCGATTCTTCTCTCAGTCTTTTCAGTTGAATAGTTGTAACAAGTAGTGGGGACATAATTGTTGATTCATCATAGATTTAGGAGACAGGAATTTCTAAACCCTAAATTTTAATCTTGGTAATTGACACTGTATTTTTCTGCAAAGTACTTATCCTCATTATGTCTTACAGTTCTACAAACATCACATATCTTACTAAAAATAACAGAGATACCCTGTGCTTAAGAGGTGGCCTGCAGGTGGTTATCATGTAAGCAATAGATGCATTATTGAAGCAATTCCTTTTTGCACACCTATGCCAGAACGACAACCATTAGAATAATTAGATTCTTTTGTTGGCCAAAAAGCTCTGAGGTATCTGTCTCTCCAGTTGCTGGCCTTTAGTGAAGACAAGTTGCTGTCTTTTAAAACTTTTATGGGCTACAAGCTGACTCTCAGGACAAATAGTTCCTTTCTCAGGTTAGAATCAAAACCTGTTGCATTAAATTATACTTGCTGTTGCCATGCCAACATGCTTTCTTTGCTCACACTTCATTTTGCACTCTGAATGGCATGCCTAATAAAAAATCAGGACTTTCCATTTTAGCCATCTCAAATGTACATCTGGACTCCATCCCAGACTGTAGGTTCCTTTAGGAAATATTCTAACTCCAGTTAAAAATACAGTTCTTAACCATTTGAAGGTGGCTAGGCATAATCTCCTAGCAGGACTGAATTTTAACACAAAGTACTTTGATAAAGATCTATTCAGATTTTCTGATATTACGGAATTGATAGACCAGCAAGGCAGAACATGAAGTTGTTTTCCATCATGCAGGGTGCCTCTGGAAATTTTAGGAAAAAAATGTTAAAAAAGAAAGGCTCCTGCATCTAGCAAAGAATCTATAGACAAAGATGAGCTATGTAGGGAGCATGGATGCCCTGGGGATACATTGCTTCCATGTAAAAATGTCTGAAGTTTGCCTGGGATGATAGTTTAAAAAGTTATCCATCGTCATCGTGCCACCAGGACAGCCTGTAACAGTGTCTTACTGCAGAAGCAGCCTTAGTTCTTCTGTTCCTAGTTCATGCTTGGTGTAGGGAGCAGGGCTGGGTCGCAGAAACGTTCTCCCTGCTGCCTGGGGCATTCCAGTGGGCGAGGGAGGCACTTTGCTTTGTGCCTCATCAAGCTTTACCCCAACCAAAGAAAACAAACAGCAGGTTTCGAAGACACTGTAAACTTTGCCCTCACAGCTGGAGGCAGAGTGAAGTAGTAGCAGTCAGCAATAAAGGACAGGCGAGAAGAAAACAAAAAGTGATGGAGAGAGACAGCCGCGTGACAGAGTTCCTTCTGTGCCCCTATTAAGAAGTCTGCGAGGCCCCTACTGGGGAAAAGAAACCATTAAAATGTTCATTAGAAAGAATATCACCTTGGGCATTTATTATTTATTGCAAGTCTTTATAAGCCATTACTCTTCAGATGTATTCCAATAAGTCCCCATGTACTCCCTGTCCTGCTCCAGTCTGTCAGCAGACCAAACATCCCGCAGCAAGTGCCAGTGCCGCAGTGCTGCTCTGTGGCAGTGGGACGTTCGGTTTACAAGGAGGTTTCTTTTACATGCACAGCTAGGATTGATTTACAATTTGAGCTTTTGTAGCAGAATCCACAGAGTATTTAATTTTAGATTATCCAAAGGAAGAAAGTTAAAACAATCAAAAATAAAGCTGAATGTACTCTACACAGTTTGTTCAGCAATGCCAGTGGTTTTAAGATGGATGACAACATTGGAAGCACTGGCCATGCACACAGTACCCAGCCCACCGCTCCAGCTGTGTGTCTGCATTGCTTCTCAGCCCCGTAACATTAAATCCTCCGCCTGGTTTTCCTCTAATGTTTGGTTGATTTGCTTTTATCTTCTCCAGAATTTGCCTGTAACACAGTTCTTCATTCACCATTTGAAATACAGAGCAGGTTGAGACTATACAAACTACATATTAAGGTTACATATTTCTACCCGCAGAGTGAA
This sequence comes from Gymnogyps californianus, assembly GCF_018139145.2. Lineage (NCBI taxonomy): Eukaryota > Metazoa > Chordata > Aves > Accipitriformes > Cathartidae > Gymnogyps > Gymnogyps californianus. The sequence continues at coordinate 28,511,504 of NC_059473.1, forward strand.
AGGCAAACACAGAAGACGACCAGGAGACTTGGCATGTAGCTCTACTTTCTCATTTCTTACTGGAAGTAGATGCCAACTGACAGCGTACAAAATTTCCTTTGGTATATTGATTTGTGGTTTTTTTAAGACAGACTCCCAACCAAATGTTCTCCCCATATCCACCCAGACCCTACTGTAGGGCACACGGCCTGCTGAAACATGACCTTTCCAAAGATCCACAGCACACCTTCCTCCTGCTTAAGCACACATCACTGAGATGCCATAGATACTGGGTCTACCATTAGGTATAGGTCCAGGGCTGTATACATGATGATTCTCCAGCTACAGTATATAATCACAGGTCTGCCACACTGCTACAGCTAATTCTGCCATTAGCTGATGCAGACTCCCTTAGATAACAAATGCTGCCAGAGTGCACAAGAAAAATGTAACGCTAGAGGCCTGCGAACCAGAACGCAAACAGCTTTAGAAATTTCTCACCCTTATTTATTACGTCACCCCGCAATTACAGAAGTATTCCTATTAGTTGGTGTTCATTTGCATGAGGACTCAGAGTCAAGATAACTCACAGAGGTGAAAAAAACCTTTATATTCTCTAAAGAATATAGAACTTTCCAAAGACTTTTAAATTGGTCATACTGTCACACTTGACATGGTCATTTTTAGAAAGTTAGGTTTAACCACTTACTAGACTCTACAAACCTACTGGGCACCAACAGACTACCTCAACTCTAAAGACATTTGGAGGGCAGTGAACTGCTTAGTGAAATTAAATCCATAGCGAGCCTGACTCTAAAGCACGTGTCACAAAATTCCTATGCATTTGATATTTAGATCTTCCTAAATTAAAGAAGATTGGAGACAAAATATATGAGAGACAATAGTTCACATAAATCAAATCTTCTCTGTTGATCTAAGTCTGTTTCTTTCCCAGAAGTACTCCTGCACTCAGGAATTCTTTTATTTATGGGAATGAGAACTAGGCTGCCCAAACACATCATGTAGCCTTAATGATACACAATGAACAAGCAATAAACAAAATGTTAAACCCCTCTTTCATTCTTGGTCAGTCACAGAAAGTTAAACCTAGCAATGATTGTTTTTCAAAGCTGTTCTCAGTTCCCTGTTTTACGGTATTATTGCTTGACATTGTTAACATCAAGGAAATATTGATATGGTAAGATACGTTTCCATGTATTCAGTCACTTACAATATTAGTACAGGGAATAAAGAAAAGATGTGCCAAAGTATGGAATGATGAAGCACATCGATAGTAAGAAGTCAGTATGTTCTTCCTTTACCCATATGCTACATGGTAGATTCTGGAGACACTTTTTCTCAGGGTGCTTTGGGCAGAAAATAAAGAGGCTTACAACCATACTGTTTTACTTAGTGTGTCTTGTACTTGGGCACGCTTAGTCTTAACTGTCGACTTGACAAAATTTATTATTTTCCTTGAAACAAGAACAACTGCTTTCAACATTGCAAAATAGAATTTTACTGGATTTTCTTTCACAGCACTGAACATGAGCACAATGTCCTAGGCACGCATACAAAAAGGTTTGCAATTACCTGGCAATATGGCATCAATTAGGAGAAAGGAGTAAAATTTGTTTTCTCTTTCATTATAGAATTGTGCTGTTAAAGTTTAGCTTGTGGGGAGGGAGGATAAGTTGGTTCTTTTTATCTCTTTCTTATAGAAGAAATTACTCTAAAGATGGTTTTCTAGCTTCCTTTTTAATGAATGTGTACTTTATAAAAAGACAGAAATTCTATATTTTTTCATGTTCAAAATGCATGAAGATTTAGTCTGGGCTAAGAGTTATAAAAATATCAAACTCAAGAGACCGGAGAGAATGAGAATACTTTCCATTATTTAATCTTCATCATCTGACAGGACACAATTCCTTTAAGAGACCTAAATTCTGGTGCTTCGCCCCCTCCACATGCGTAGGTGGTGTCAGTCAGCCAGGCGCAGTCAGAGTATAAGAATTACCCTTGACATATGTTAATTGATCCCTGTGTCTAAGAACCTAAGGATATGATAAGGATATGATATACACTTCTGGTACATGGAAACCAGAGTCAACATAATATAATACTGCAATGAATAAAATCAAAGAATTTCTGTTCAGAGTGTGATTCTGTAAGTTACTATTTATAACTTGTCCGCTGTTACAAACTGGCTTTCCAGCCGCTTTCCCATGTTTTTTAAAAAGAGGCTTGACTGCACAAAGGTCTTCTCACTCTCTGGTAAGGATAAGCATCAATAGCAGAAGTCTTGTGAATACCTAAAGCCAAGGTGACCCACTTGTGCAAACTCTGCAGAAAAGGAAAAAACAAAATCTTACCATGTTTTTGGCAATTCATATAGCTACAGTTCTCTGTATTAAACACAACATAGTTTTGGATATATGGAAGAAGGGAGAGGAGAGAAGAGGGAGAGGGAGAAGAAGTAGTAGTATTAGGTAAAATGGGTAAAGCAGACCTTCAAGGAGAGGAACTTCATCACAGGTCACTGTGAACCACATTAAAAATCTTTGTCAACACTGGACAAGCGGGCTTACAATTTTGCCATATTGAACACATATTCAGATGAACAGATAAATTAGGAAGAATTTATTACAGTTTATAACCTTTCTACTTTTCCAGATGCAGAAAAGCAATATGAATGCACAATTGCAATAATCCCACGGCATTCACAGATTTAATCATTTGTAAAATATGAGTTATATAGTAAATATCCAACACTTCTGTGTGTCACAGGACTCACTGGCTAGAGACAGCTGTCTTCTCTGTGTGTTTTCAATAGATTTCCTCTATTACACCTCCTGAAGTTACTTGAAAGAATTTAATATTCTCACTTCCTCCTAGGTAAATCACTCCTGTGTTTTTCCTCCTGGAGTTTATTGTCTTTTTCTGTATTGTGTTTAGATTGAGGTCAATGGTTCTGGTCTCTGTTTCCTCCCCAGCTACCCCAGCCCACCGCCCCTCTTCCAGGCAGGAAAACCCAAGTGACGGTCAGCGGCGAAGTGAAGGTCAGAGATTTCCTTGGCTGGCCTTCGACGCCTTCCCGCAGCAGCCTGAGTCAGCAGCGCTCCTTGCCGATCAGATCTGCCTGGTCTCTTGAGGGCACTCAAAGGAATAAAACTTCATGACTGATGTCTTCTTCATGAGAAATTCAGTCATTTCTAATCCAGTTCTCAACCCTAGCGGAAGGCTCTTCTTCACAAAGTGTTAAGTAGTTTTCTGTTAAATCTGGTTCACATCCTACCCCAGGTGTCTGTCAAACTACTGAAGCAGGCCTAAACAGAAATTTACATCCATTTAACTTTAGTTGAATGTCTATTTAGATAGCGAGCAAGTAGAATTTTATGCACTTTTAATCAATTTTTTCTTTAATGTTTTAGCACATTCTAAAAACATCTGAGTCAATCCACTTGTCTCAACAGTTCCTGTTATCAAAATATGTCATTCTTATACACAGTTTTTAATTAACACTCCCTCCTTACCATGCACATAAAATATTATGCTGGAAGTAGGAAGATTTATTTTACAACTGTAAATCTAAACTTTCAAAACTGAGTATTGATTCTCATTTCTGATTATCTAACACAAGCCAGTTTATAGCCTTCAAAAAGTAGGTATTCAATATTATCTGATATCCTATGGAGTTACTGGTATCAACAGTAGATAAGCTTTGACTTAGTACAAAGTCTATCTTGAAGCAGCTGCTTGATGGACACCCAGGTAGAAAGTATGAGATGCAAATATTTCTCAAATATAAGGGCAAGACTGGCTGATAAGACAAGTAAAATGCAAAGAAGTGCTGCAAGGGGTAGATAATTCTCGTACAGAGTTGATAGATGGAGGATGTGAAGGTCTCTGCAGCACTTTTTCAGGAATTGCCTTGTTTGCTAGCACAAGTTCTGCTGAGACAGACAAGAACATCTTCGCTTCAAAGCACCACTTTTTATTTACAGCAACGCTATCTACCCTGGAGCAGACATAAAGCCGCGTGGTCAAGGCATTACCTGAGGACACCGTACACCTGCCTTCAGTTTCCTTGGGTCAACGCTGCTTGCATCTTCAGTGATGTTCACATATGGTGATGTTATGCTCACTTCTGCTGCAGGGGCCCAGCTCCTAGAGCAGGCTGTGCAGTCTCAGCCCAGGCAGCAACTCCTGTGCGATCATGAAGCACTTACATGCACGGTGATGGGATTCCTAGCAGCCAGAGGCCTCAGTCGGTCAAGCTGCAGAAGAAAACACCAAATGGAGAAGTGTGTCTGGAACCCCTCATTTCTCTACATTGCAGAGCTTCTTTAAACTCACTGCTGATAATAGGAGTTACTCATTAACCCTCCTGTATTCAGGGGCCTTACACATCCCTTTGGGTGTGGGTGACTAGATCAAGATCACTCTTTTGTTTTAAGCAGCCAGTGTTAATATCGCCATTCACCTTAAGCTATCGCACAGAGGACAGAAGACTTCTGCAGGAAACAGGCAACCAGGACCCTACACACACAGCACCCTTAGGATCCTAAATCCATATATCCCCCACTAAGCAGAAAACTCCAGAGTACTTCCACGTAAGCCTCAGTTGTTCTTATCTGAGGTGAAGGATACGGCTTTGAACGTTTGGGTGGGAGCTCTGACACAGAGCTCAGTGTTTCACCACCAGCACTATCCACGCTCCTGAATGGAAGCAGCCATGGCTGCTTGCTTTTGTGCTCAAACCACCGCTGTCACCACGAGCAGGCCTACCAAACTCGACCCTTCAGGAGATGTCGAATCAGGGAATACTGTTTTATGACTTCTGATGGTGCTTTCACCACACCAGGATACTCAGTCTTGCCAAAATTGTATTACTTCTGAATAAAGGCAGTGCTACTTAAGGAATTTATCAGCAAAATTGTGTCTCTGGGCTTTCAGAAACCACGATGACTGCAGATGGCCTTGCGAATTCTCAATCTGAACTGAAATTTAGGCATTGAGTCTCACTCAAGGGGCTTGAGTCCGCCCTTTGACCAGTACAGATGGGTCTGTCTGTGGCTAAGAGCTGCACATATACCGGTAGAATAAGCAACATCAAATGCCTTTCCTGTTAAAGTGGTGGAGCAGTCCTGACATGGTTTTAGTCTGGGTCAGCTAGCATTTGGGAGAATGCCACGTTACAGCTAATTCCTAGCCACTGCTCAGGAGTTAGTATAGGCCAGAGACTGCTCTCAAAAGTCAGTCTGGGTTTTTTGAGCGTAGGAGAGTTCAATAGTATGGACACAGGTCCTTCCAGTTACACATATATTTCGAGCTAAACTCGCTAACGTGGCAGTGAGGGCCAGACACAGAAATCCTTTTGTGTCTCAGCAATTAAGTCCAAGACAGCAAAGCAAAGAGAGGAAAGTATATAAGATTACACAAAGAAGGTTTGTCCTATGTTGGGAACTTTCTGTTCTTGGAGAGAAAAAAAAAAAAAAATTCTGCTAATGACAAGACATACCATATTCTTACATTATAGAGTTGCACTTGTAAAATGGAAACACAGGCTCACAGCTGATAAATAGCCAGAGAGAGCATTCACCAGGCTGATTATAAATATGTGCTCAGATAGCTCAGGGACTCTGAGGATTGAAATCACGAGATACTCTACATGGCAACATGGTTATTTAAATACCTCCTCTTCCACCGGGAGTTCAGCCATTATTCAAAGAGAGGAAGCATATTCATTCCTGAGTGCTCCAGACATGGGACAGTTATGAAAAGCTTTCTGCACAAATGAAGCAAATGTGGTATCCCACAGTGAGACTGAACAACAGCTTCTGTCACAGCCTCAAAACTGCCTGTACCTGAATGAATGGAGGCTGGAAGGTAGCTGGGTTCTTGGACAGCAGCGTTTGTTGAAGTCTGTCACTCCGTCTTGAGGGTTACTTATGTGGGTTTAAAACTTTATTTTTGCAATCGCAATAGATACAGCTGGCAGCATGAAAACAATTAGATTAACATATAAACAGTTGAGGTTATAATGCCTTTAAAATGGACGCTCAAGGAAACTGTAGCCATTTCTACAGCTGTTTTGGAAAGTCTCTCTTTGGCAGAACATGCTGGATTGTCATTCTAAATGCCTGCGCTTCCCATGCTGGTTTCCTGAGGAAGGGTTTGTGGACGGACTTGTTTATTTATTACATTTTTTTTACCCCGCTTAGCTGTAGCTGTGGATTCCCCAGCCTTGTGAAAGTAGTCATTAGTTGCCTTGTTTGGCCAGGAGAAATCTGTAAAGAAACCGGCTTTTGTCCAGAGGGTTCCTGGAATTTTCTCCCAACCTTGTGTAAGAGCTTAATAAAATCAAATTTAATTTTATGTAAGATTTGTTACAAGGCCATAGGTATTTTGTGAGAACAAAGAGCAAAAGAACTGAAATTATGTTTACTGTTCTGAAGTAAATCATACCAAATGAAGTTCAGATGGGACTTGCTAAGGTGATCATCCCTCCAACTGGAGCAAGACCACGAGGATCAGATCCTGTCATCTTAAATGAGAACCGAAGGAAATCAGCATCACCTACATCCACATATCCTGAGGCTATTTTGAAGGCAAGTTTCCTTGGCTGTGCCAGCCTGAAGCTGCAATAAACTCCCACAAAAACAATGGACAACTGCAGCATTTATGACCTTCTGTCCCTCAAGTGCTGACCTTTTTTTCTCTGGGAAACAGAAAGCAACCTGTTCTTATATGTTTTTAAAACAAACACTGCATTGCAAATGCCTCCCCCTTTGGAGAAAGGCATACAGAACAAACACCTAACGGATTTTAGTCATGTTATTTAATACGCTGTTAGAAGAGGAACAGATGCTACAGCAAAAAGTGCATTATGAAGCCAGCATAACAGCATAAAACAGTAAAATACTACCTCTTCAGAAGACATTTATGCACTTGGCACTGAACATGTGAAGCTTAACAAAATACTACCTTACGTAGAGTGCAAGTCCTATTTATAGAAGTTATGTCCCTGACAACAGCATCCATCATTTTCTGAACCGAATTCTGCAATTCTGTGGTGATTTTCAGCCGCATCCATAATGTCAACAGTCGGTCACCCGTACAGAGTGCTGCATGCAGCACAACCACCTGAACGCTATTGTTCTGATCATTGATTATGGTCCTCCTGTGTTATTACATACTTACTGGGTGAGAGCAGCCCCACAGTGCTATTTCTAGTTTCAGCTGGCTGGAAGGACTTACCCATTCCAGACAACCATCCGTTCTGACTAAATTACAACCCCTCCTCATGCTTCAGGATATCACTAGCTACAGAAAAGTTGTGAAGAAGCTTTCTGTTGGCTAGAGAAGCACCTCCTGCTTGCCCACCTTCTCAAGAAACCAGAACGACAAGCTGACATCAGCCCGACGCCGCTTGCTGTGGTATGTTCACGCACTGTCTGATACCAGATTCAATTAAGATCCTGTTCTTCAGCGCAGATCAAGGACTGGGCCTTGTACATCTCATGCACTACCTTGCTTGAAAGTTTACCATGACCTAGCATGACAGCTGTGGTCATCGGTAATCACTGCCAAAAGGGAGGATCATAGGAGTGGGTGGAAAGGAAATCAGACATTCCTGGCAGCTGGCCTGCAGCTCTGAAGCTTCCTTTCACCAAACATCAGACTGAAAACAGATCTCCACTTGCTGAAGAGAGAAGTATGGGCTTCCACTTTTCAATCACTTTTCTTTAGTGCAGCATACAAATGGTTTCCTTTCCCAAAGAGAAAAGGAGAAAAGAGAAAAGGCAAAGGGAAAAACACATGTGTTCACCCAACGGAGTGAAAACAAAGGGCCAGACAAGGCTGTTCCTCCCTGGTTCGTTACTGTCATTTTTGTTAGCAACAGTAGATTAGGCAGGCAGGGAATGATGGCCCTTGGAAAGCAAAATAGAGAAGTGTTTACCATATAAACAGAGAATTAAAGAGTTACACAACACAGAAAAGTTTTAACTTGTTTTTTGATGAGCACACTACACAGAAAAGGATATATTACAGCAAAATTTAATATGTGCTTTTACTGTTAAGTTTTCACGCATTCAGTAATTACCTACAGTGCGGTTCCCCTCAAGGGCTCAGCAGGATTGCCTCTACCTCCAAGGACAATGAACCAATTTTTTTCTCATAAATAACCCATCCAAACCCAACAAAATTCTATGGTGTTTAGTCCTATAAACACTTCTCTTAGAAATGTGGAAGAGATTCTGCTCATTTGGCTAAGATTGCATCTTTTTCAGGGCAGATGGAAGAGAAAGTAAAAAAGAAGAACAACCACCAACAGTGATTGTGAAATAACATGGTCTACAAACCCATTGATTTGAAAACAAATAAGTAAGATTTAGTGGCTATGTCCACCATGGTAAAACCCCAAAATTCGAGAATTTCCCTGGCTTCTGGGCCTGCCGATAATTTCAGAAAGGTATTGTGAAATCCTCCAGCTATTCGCTCCAGCTGAGCCTGCTTAATGAGAATTCCTCAGCACTTGGACATATTTCCTTAACAGCAAATGATACAAATAATCACTTCAGGAGACAGTGGGATATATAACATGGGCTCTTTTTTAAAAAAAAATTATTGTTATTATAAAACTGAAAGACAAAAGCAATAGCGACAGCTTCCCAACAGATTTTTGTCAAACCAAACGCGGTCAAAACCATCCCGAAGTTTCTGAGGTTGTACACACTGGTGGTTTAAAACCCTCTCTCTAACCTCATCACCACAACTCTTTCAAGTGAACAAACATGCAAAGACATTTCAAGCACCATGGCAATGTTGACTCGGAGCATTGTTAACTCCTACCAAAAGGCTGTGGGAAGCACAGTAAAATGATAGAAGGTTTCGTTTATTAATCTGTGATGAAAACCAGGCTTCTGTTGATGGAGGGGGCAGGGGGAAGGGTAAAGATAGGCTTGTCTGTTTAATGCTTGGCCCAGATATATTTTTTTTTTTAAAAAGCAAGCAGCTGAGCGCATTGCTTCTGGCTGCGTCTTTCTGTAGGTTGCCGGTTGCCAGCATTCACAAAGTACAAGTTATGTAATGCGCTCCTATCAGGAATCCGAGTTCAAAAACATTTCATGAAGTCCCATGCTGTTCTTGCCGGAGTAATTGTTTCTGATAATGAAAAGTCTGTATCACCCTGATTCAGCTGTCTCGGCCCTCTCCAATGACAGCACTTTGTGCTTTCCCTCAATCTCTTCTCCCTCCCTCCCTCAATCACAAATATCTCTACTCATTTCTTAATGAGACTATTCTCTTCCCTAAACCCCTTTACCGACTTTTGCCAGAGGAAAAGAAAAATAAAGGAGGACACATGTAGTTTTGCCCCTCCTGTGCCTCTGAAACAGGCTGTTTTTCCTTGCTCATCATTTGGAAAATCCTCATTTCTTTGGCAAGTGCAAAAGAAACACTGGATTTACAATCGAAAGTATATTCATCCCATTGCAGTATTGACAGAATAGCTTTTCTGACCTAATTTTGAGAGTAAAGACCTAAATTTCAGAGCAATCTGCCTCCCAGAAATGTGCTTACTCCTGATGGAATCATTTGAGGCACTTTTCAGGAAAATCCTGCAACTTTTCACAGAAATAATGACTGGATGACTTGATGAGTGAGGAATTTAATTAGCAGTCAGTCTGCCTCTTTGATATCATTAAAATCAATCAGGCACATAGATAAAAGCATGTAATTATTTAAGGTATCTAAATTAGAGTGCGTAAAGAGGAAATAACGCAGGACAGCTCTCTCTCTCTCAATCTGTATTCAATGTTTTTATGCCAGTACATGAATGTGTAAATATTAGTCAATATATTTCAGCATGTAAATAACTGAAATCTGCTTCCTTGGTAAAATTTAAATAGAAGAAATGTAAGTTAAAAAAATAAAATTGCAATAAGAGTCAGAATTAGTATAAAATGTCCTTACTAAATATCTCATCAAAATACAGGCTTGAACTCTAAACACTAAACACTATTAAACTGTGCTTCCTTATAATTCTGTTTCCAGTGTAGTTGCTAATATAGTTAACAAACAGCTCATTCTTTAAAGAAGAGTGAAATTTGATTCATATCATTGTGTCTAAGTAAATATGAAATTTAGGCCAAAGTGTCTTTGGGAGGTTTGATGCATGACAGTCAGTCAAAGGATTCCCATTTCTTTCAGCAGACTTCAATACAGATGCTTGGAGCAAGGATATCTGGGAAAGATGTGTTTAATTTTAAAGTAATAATTTACAAGGTACTGGAAAAGCGTACTGATAGAAACCTTCAAAGCACAATTAGATAGATTGACAGATAAAATATCCGTATGTAAATCTCAATGTATTTCATCATGTGTGTTGAAATAAAGGACGTGAAAGATAAAGAATATAAAAGTTATTTCTAAAATAGCAACAGAAAGTTTTATTATTCTTTCAGACACTTAAATTTTAAATAACTTAATTATCTTAAATTTATGAGGCATTTTTTCTTCAAATACTTTATCTTAAACTTCAGGGATTTTGTTTGTTTGTTTGTTCCTGCTAGTTTCCTTTAGAGTTAAAAGTGATGATTCCTAGAAAGAAGGGAATAGAAAGTTGTCAGGCACCATTTATCTTGAATTCAGTCTTCAATTCTTAGTTAGACAAAGCTCACAAGGACTTCTGTTCTATTAATTTGTGGTCTAACAACCCTCAAGCTGTATACATGGAGGAAAATCACCCTTTGTTTCAATAAAAGGAACACTTAAAATTTCTACTATTAAACACAGAAGTATAAGCCTTAATCAAGATTCTTTTCACTTTATTTTAGCAACTCCAAACATTAGTTAATTCTTGCAGTGAAGCTAACAGAGATTAATTTATACCCCTCTAAGGCATAGAAATGTTGACCATCTTCCCAAGTCAATGAGAGAATCAGCAACAGAACTCAAGTGCTGCAGGTTCAAGTTCCTAGTTATAAGCAATACCTTAAAAATGAAACAAAACACAAGAACTGCCTACAGTCACTCAGACCTCAAATCCTACAACCACTTCAAAACCTCATGAGTCCTGCTTCCATGAGTTCCCAGTGAAATTCAGGCAACACTGCTTAACTGACCGTAGGACACAAGGCTATGTAAGACCTGCTTCAGTTTTTATAACTATAAAATAGGACTAACGGTACCAACCTGTTTCTAAAATGCTTTGAATTTTTTCAGATCAAAACAGCACGGAGATATACTGATGTTGGACCTATGCCTACAGAAATCAAACATAGTTCACAGATTCAAACATGGTTCATAGACTATGTCATCGCAATCTAGAACTCTGGGAAAAATGAATAGAAAACATGGCAAGTGTCAGCTTGCTGCTTCCTGCAAAATCATTGTGAATGAAACATGTAAAAGCAGCAGCTGCATAAGCAAAGAATAGAAATTCTGATTTGTATAGCTTACAGTCATTGAATATCACAACATAAGCAAAATAAAATATTTATTGCTACAAGGGTTTATATAATTCGGATTCTTTTCTCCCTCCAGCATATTAAACTTCAAAATCTTAATGAGTCATTTATGTTGCACATGCTTTGCAAAATAATGCCAATTGCCTATGAACCTACACAAAACAGCAATTTGCTAAAGATTTTGTTGGCTTTGCAAGGCAAAAGAAAACACACAAACACAGTTAATGCATATGCTGGAAAGCACCAACAAATTCTTCAAGTCCTAAATACCAGTTCTGGAGTACATTTTGAACAAATTGTTGATTAGCTGCAAGAGTTATAGTACAATGTTAGCTAATACTTGAAAACTTGCTTGGTATGCTTGAATTAGCCTGAATTTAAACAAGGCATACAATAATGTACCTCGGCCTAGGGGTATCGACACTACTACCAAACAGAAGCCACTTTAGTATTGATCCAGAGTGAGAAGAGAATGAGAGCACCCGTGCTCTTAAAATACTGCTATGGAAAACAGAAATCAACCATCTTAGATGCTGACATGAGTAAGAAAGCAAGTTATGACCGTATAAACCAGAGTGAAAAAAACAGTCCTGAAATGAACCCTTTGCAATAAACCACTTTGACTGGTACCATTGACTTTCACAGCAGTCAAAGATATAGGTACCTGGATACTTTTCAAAATCATTACTGAAGAAAGAGAATTTATTTTAGTATCTAATCTTCAAAACATGATTACAACATGTTCATAAGGTCCAACCTCAATTTCAGAAAACATAGACTGCTTGCCTTACAGCCAAAATACACCATGGATTTAGGAAAGCTAGGTGACTGGTGGGAAGCACTGTAGTGAAAATAGCTATTTTCACCAGTTTGCTCCACTCAGTTTCTCAGCACCATCAGTTAAGGCTCGCTGCAAGGATTTTCATCAGAACAGAGCATAGGAAACTCACACTCCCTAGTAAAGTTTCAGTCCTGTCTTCTGAAACAGAAGATCTTTCACTTGAATGTCTTCTAAACTGAAGCTTCTGCACACTCAGAAAGTAGCAATACAGGACTATCACAAGATTTGTGACCCATTCTACATTCCAAGTTAATCACATTAATTTTGTGCAGCTAGTCTATGAATTATAAGGTACTGTTGTGTTTGTACTTATGTCGAATAGAGAAGACTCCTTTTTCATTCAGGACCATACTTTCATTAAATCCTTCTACGTTTCTCAGAAATATACCACTGAAATGCACGGGAAACTGAAAAGTCCTTGGCTGAAGATAAGCGCTACTTAGCAACAACTAAAACATCGGAGTGTTATCAACATCATTCTCACACTAAATCCAAAACACAGCACTGTACCAGCTACTAAGAAGAAAATTAACTCTGTCCCAGCCGAAACCAGGACAGGCACATAAGTCAGTTCCTTCCTCTTTGAATCTCACTCCATTTTAGAGTGTGAGAAGGTACTTGAAGTAGTAGATTTTACATTTGTTTGAATGTTATGGTTGTCTTTGCTGGCAAGACTCATCCCATCTACTTTTACCTGTGTAAAAGTTGGGTATCTCCTCCGAACCTCATCTAGGATTCCTGCACAATATTCAACAGAGAAAATTAGGGACTACCAGAGAGCAATCATCTCATCCTAATTTTAGATGGTTTCATAGTTCAGATGAATCACCCTCTGGACACAGGCTTTTTTGTATTAATGGTAAAAAAAAAAAAAAAAGGAAAAAAGTAAATTACTCATGTGCATCTAAAGCCCAATTTAGACCACTAAGTGTACGTGAAATGCATTTTGCCTTTACTGATGGCATCCACTTTGGCTATCTCAGACTTACACCATGGACTCTCCTAGGCCATGGTGAGAAAAATCACACTAAATCTCCACCCATTAGTGAGAAACAACTTATGGATGCCAGCGACTTTATTAAAAACTTTAACTATACCAGTCCCTACGGCATAGTGATTCATGAAATTACATTGTTTATAGCATCTCAAATAAAGGAAAATCTGTAGTCTCCAAAATAAACACTGAAGAAGTGCAATATTAGAGAAGTTTATAAGATTCCAAGTAGTTAATAATAAACAGGACAAAAACAACATGTCCATATGCTGGCAGAACAACGCCTTATGAATCATGCACCTACTGTGACCAAATATTTGTTGGAGGGGTTCATTGGGGTTTTTTGATGTGTCATACTGTATTCATAGGATGACATCTGAGAAGAGAAGATGAGCAATGAAAGAATAAATGTTTTGGATTATAGTAATAGCCATTTTTTAACCTTTGGCTGGATCTGCTCCAAGACCTTCCGGTAGTACTCCTGCCTAGTGGCAGTCCCATCACAGAGCCATCCGAAAAATAAGAGAATGGACTCAGAGTGGAATAATTATGCATCCCAAGGAACTGGCAATTTAAGCTAATGATGGAGGAGTTGACAAACGCATAGTAATCTCAACATGTGACAGAGAATTTTATGGCTAGTATTGGCCTCGCTAATTGTCTTCCTAGATAATCTAATGATCTTGTGATCAGCACAGGAGAGGCACAAACATTGTCAGATGAAAGACTTGAGACAACTATCTGACTGTTGGCCAAAATCTCTCCCTCCTCCTCCTCCCCCCCGCCCCGTAGCATTCAAAGTATTTTAACTCTCTGTAACAAGGGTATGTGATCTCAAAAAGACCTGACAGAAAAGAAACAGCTATCTCAGATGCTGGACACACCAGATCTCCCGAATACTTTTTTTTGCCTCCATTCCATACTACTGTTGGCAGCAAAATGCTACAGAAGACACATAACCTTTTTAATAATTAAAAAATTATATTAATATATCATATTATTTTATCTAACATAGTATATATTTAAAATACTTAATGAAAATAATAAAACATAAAAATAACTTTTAACACAACAATGCTGCAAATATTGTCACAACTTGCTCTGAAAAGGTTGGAAATGCTGTAATAAAACCATCAGTAGCCAAAGAACTTTTTCGTTTAACACCATGTCTGAAGCAGAAATGGTGGTAATAACAATCAGAATTTTGGGAAGAAAAGGCTATTGTGGACATGACTTGAGAAGGCTGTGCACACCCAACACCAGGGAACGATCTTTCTCTCAGGACTCTTGCTGGCTGTTCCTCACTGTGTTCCTCTCGGAATACAGTGTTCACTGTCTGTAAAGCCAGTGAACAGGCACAGTATTCCAGGCAAATGGAGAGGGCAGCACAAATCTCAATTAGAGTACATTTTGAGTAGGAATTATTTTAACTTCAAGTGGCTGAGAAATCGCAAATGCTGCAGGAGGAGCTCCAGTTAAGACAAAGAAAAGGCTACGAACTCCCTACCGGTGTTGTGGACTCACAGTGCCTTCCAGGACACATCTACACTGAGGCACCCGCTTCTGGCAACCACAAGATAGGTACACTGAACAGCATGATTTGAATCTCTTTTCTAGGTATTTTGGCTAAAACCTGGGCTGAAAGCATGGAGAGAAAGAGAGCAAAATTAGTTCTGTGTTATAGTACAATAGTTCTTCGTAAAGGATGTGGGAGAAGTGGAAACTCATGCTTTCCATAGATACTACTGAACAAAAAAGAGGCATGGCCACTAGAAGACTGCGCAAACAGTTGAATTCATCTGGAAGAAGACATCCTCATGTACGTCCACAATCAGATGAAAAAACTCAAGGAACAAAGAACAAAGGACACCTAGGAGTGATTGCAGACAGCCAATTATACAACAGCTTGCAACACAGCTGCAAAGATCAATACAATTTTGTGTTGCACGCACATATGCATCTTGAGATAGTGCAGACTGGACATTTTAACAGTCCAATTTTATACAGTTCCCATATGATCCTACATGGAATACTACAGTCAGTTGAGCATCAGATTACCAGACCATATGATGAAAACTAGGGAAGTTTCTGAGCTGAGCAATGCTTTGTAATAGATAATTATTTAATTTTCTGTATAAACACGTTTGTAGAACATATAAGAGCTCTCAGAGAAAGGACTGTAAACAGCAGTCTGGTAGTATTTGCAATGTAAACACCAAGAATGGAGGGAACAAATTACAACTGTAGACACATAAAAGTAATGCATCTATTGAGAAAAAAAAATCTTGAACAAAAAGTATCAGGCTTTGGAATAATGTCTTAAAAAATATGAGGCAATCTTCATTGCATGAAAACCCATTAGCAGAACAGAAGACCAGAAAACTTTAATAGGTCATTTCAAAAATACACTTTTCAGATCATGTACTAGAGTTTTCTAACTATTGGTTGGCATGAGGTGAAACCTGAAGAAATTAAGGGCACTCACAAACACGTGAAAGAGAGTAATAAGGAACGTGTCTATATTTTTCTGTATGGACCCCTTTGAGGCTCTGCTTGCCAGAAGAGTGCAGACACCTGAACTCCTGGCAGGAGGCATAGGGCTAGCCCAAGGACCCCACAAAAAAAGCTGCGTTAACCAGATATTCTTCAGTTTCTTCAGGCAAATAAGAAACTTCCCAGCTTTGGAATTTTTTTTTTTTTTTACAGTTTGAATTCCAATTTTTCACTGTTTTGCATCTTGCAAGTAAGAATTTCTCCAAGATCTATTTGTTTCCCTCTCCTAGGTGGATGCAGCCTTAAGAAACAGTAAGTCCTACAGAGACATCAGAAGCAGCGGGTGGAAATCAGTCACACAGTCCCTGCCTTCAGCACGTCAGCTGACTAACTGTACCTGAAGAACTGACTTATCCAGTGCAGAGATTTATAGATCCTGTGTTATAATTTAACTGTTGGCACAGCAAAATACGTTGCATTATCCACTTCATCTTCTGCAAAGACATGTTACTGCAAAGGCAAAGAGATGCATTTACCTCCCATCCATCTGCACAGCTCTACTGTTTGCAGCAATTACTGCTTGCCTGCAGACTTCTCTAATCACTGAGCAGAGAGAAAAGAATTGTTCTAATTGCTGAGTGGTTTTAGTTTCCCAAAATAGTTGACCTTCTTCCTTTTTGAAGAAAAAACTTTCCCCTGCCTCTCTGCCTGCCTCCCCACCCCCTTCCTGCTGGCAGACATGAGAAGAGAGCTGTGTTTGTTTTCACGGTAAATGGGAGGCAGGGGCAGCAACAAGGCTGATCTCACAGTTTCCAGCTGTAATATTTGATTTCTTTACAACTGCACATATGCAGAACTCAGAAACTAAACTAGTCCAGTAAGAGCAATATGCGTAAAAATCTCACAGCACAAAAAAAAAAAAAAAGGTTTGCGTGGCAACAGCACGGTTCTTGACATGAAAGCAAATACTCCAACTAAAAGACGAGGGTTATTTGGACCAAAACTGCTGAACACTGCAGCTGAGCCCCTACATCCACGTATAGGGACATGATGGATTTTCAAGTGTTGAAGGTCCAGGATTTTATAGTGAAACTAGACTAAGCCAGGCATTTTTAGGTCACCTGAAACTGTCCCTATAGTTTCAAGACCTGCTTAGAAAGAAGAGAAAAAACAAACTATCATTAAAAACTTTTCTTATCTCCCACTAACAGAGACAACTGTGGATCAGTCATCGTGACAATGCTGGTTTGCTGCTTTGAAGTTCATGTAATTTTAACATACAGAATTCTTGTCTTCAGCTTTATATTAACATTACTGATATTAAGTATTTATATTGATCACTTTCAGACATTAGAGGGGTTTTTCTATGTAGTTTTTCTTTTTTTTTTTTAATTGCACAATAAGAAGAATGACAGAAATGTATTTCAACAGGAATTCAAACTAGATAGACAGGATTTTCAAAAGTGAACAGTTAATTTTTTAAAGTAACACTTTTAAGAACCCTAAAAAATGTCTGATCTTCTGCCGGAGAAACTCAAAACTTCTCCAAATGGAGGAGCTGAAGTTTGAGGAGGAAATGGATTAAATATATTTCATTACTAGAATGTTTTTGATAGGATTGTCCAAAATGTTCAGATAATGGACATGCAGAGGTAAAAAGCTGACGCAATACTCCCAGCCCTGGCATTAACTTAATTATCTTTGCAGTCTTTAAATATATGTTCAAGGCAGGAGGATTAATTTATTTATTTTTATTTTATTTTAATGGAAATGCTTCCCTTGTGTACAGACTTTCAAACTGAGATTCACCAAGTAGCACATGCTTCTGGAAGACTGTGAAATCCTTTCTTTTGCTCTCAGCCCAGCGGCTGGGAGCCCAGCTATCCTGGGGCCCCAAAAAGCTGGGCCCAAGCCTGCAGACTCACCGACACAGACCTGGAAGCCCAGAGACCCCCTGGCTCCAAGTGAGGCTCCCAGGTTCTTAACTATGGCAGCTCCCAAGCAGACTGGCGCGAGGCAGGCTGTGTTGCAGACAATTAAAGGGGTTTCCTTAAAAAGAGGCACATATCCTCAGCAAGCCTTTTTCGTCTCTATTGGCAGATCAAAGCTGACACTTTGCAGTACACTTTGTTTCATCCTGTTCAGCTTTCTAACAGAAGATTTTTTGTGGGGAAAGGCTCTGGACAGCTCTAGCTGTCCACGTATTCTTACCTTAAAAACAACTTTTGTTTTTATTTCAAGATCAGTGACACGGAAAAGATCGCTTGTGAACAGCACTGTAACTAGTGTGGTGAGCCCTACTGTTACTCTGCAAGTTATCAGACAGACCTGAGTTTTGTTCATATTTCCTAGAGACTGCCTCAACAGAGTTGGTGCATGGTCCAAAACCTACTGATGAGAAGGTTCAGATGGCAGATATTAAGAGCTAGACAAACTGCTGCAGACCTGGTGACCTGGATATTTTCAGCCCTGGCATTAACTTCTCTGGAGCCTTTATTCACCAAGCACTTCAAGTCAGTGGGAGCTATTTCCACTCTTCCCTGGCATAGATGCTTGCAAATGAAATGACGATAGGAAGCATTCACATTTCTTTCAAATCTCAGAAACCTTATTTCAATTTGAGTTTTGGAAAAGACTTGGGAAGTACTAATTGCTCCAGCTGGTTCATTCCAGGACAAGCACAGAGAGAAGAAAAACAAGGCTCTTCACCTCTTGTTGCAAAAGAGCAAAGCAGACCCAAAGCAGAAGCGAAGAGAAGCAGAGGTACACGATAAACCGGCCTTGGATGTACCTTAGCAAGAGGTTACAGCGCACTTCTCACTCCCTCTCAACCAGACCCATTGTGACACCATAAAATAGAGCAACTTGGGGTGATTCCAAATTAGGCTAGATGGAGGTAGCTTCTCCATAACTGCACACTAGTTGGAAGCTGATGTTACGTTCCACGTTCGCTGTGACGCTGTACCCTCTCTTTAGGGCAAACCGTAGGAGACCATTGCCAAAGGTGCCCGTTCCTCCACTCCCTGCCAGCAGCGGTGGCTTTTGGGCAACATAGCTCTCAATGAATTCTTTGCGCTTCCAGAGGAGCAACATGGAGACAATCTAGGACAAACCGTGTATCTCAAATGTTGACCAAACACATTATTAATTTCCACAGTTAGCTCAGAGACCCCTCAGACCTGGCATGCCTGGGAGCGGGACAACCGAAGGACTTTTGCCCACAGACTTTGTGCCAGTCTTGCGTATGTTACCAGAGTCGTTCCAGTTGTGCTTAGGTTAATAACAAGGAACTTGCTATTTTTTCACAGTATGACAGACAGCTGGACAGATTGCGGCTAACAGACAATGCTTATGTTCATCACATAATGCTGAACATTAAACAGTGCTATGATTTTGTTTGTGTTTGCTCTGTAGAAAATGCTTCTGCTGCATAATATTCTCATCAAATGACTTCTACACTAAGTTCCTACTTGTAGATTTTCTAGTGTGATTCAGTAAATGATTTACTCAGCCCCAAAACACTGCTATCCTCCTAAGTATGCATTTGGCTATCCTCTTTGGATAAAAACAGTTTATCATTTTTAATTAAAATTAATTGAACTGCAAAGCTCAATACCCTATAGTTATTTTACATAGTCTTATTCCATATAGGGGATTTCAAGAAAATGATAAAAAGGAAAATAATCAGTCTATTTTGCTCACACTCCATCTATCCCAGTTTGGTCACATCTGAGAGTACTAATGATTTCTAAAGTAAGAGGTTTCATAGCTAACCTTTTCCTTATCCCTCTTTTGGCCCCAGTCCTCTACCCAAAACACAATCCCCTACCCCGACAGAAAGTGCCCTTATGAATACAAATGCCTGTGGACAACTTTTTATTTGGCAGCTGTATAACATTATGGACTTATTATCCGTGAAAGAGTTCTACTTTCCTCAAACTGGAATTAAAGTGCATTAGGAAACCAAGAAAAATGTTGTTATTGCACATCACACTGGGTCAGACAGCTTTAGAAAATCCGCAGAAGCAAAGGAGAAAACCATTCGCTTTTTTCCTGTACCATCAGTATCATCTGACCGACTGCTAATTGTACTGCTGAGGTTTTAAAGACCTCTATTCAGGTAAGTGCTGGCCAAAAAAAACCGCTCTCATTCATCAAAGCACAAGTACTTTCAAGAGTAGCCTAGTAACACAGAAAAGACTTGAAAATCCTCAAAGTCCAGCCACCTATGGAGCGATCATGTGAAAAAATGTCAAAGAATCACTTTTGTAAATGCTTAAGACAACTGCTACTGAGTGGTAAATACAAAATACTGTTTAATTGCAATTTTCAAAAATTCTTCCTGCTTTCAGTCATTATATGTCTGTCCCGCTGATAGAAATGGGAATTCTTTCAGTTTTCAAGCCTGTGCTCTCCTTTCATTGCAATGAGGACCTAATTCAGAGCTTTAAACTGTGTTCTGCAATGCATAATTAATCTGGCTTCATAGAGACCTGGACAAAAGACCCCATTCAATCTTCAGCTCCTTCCCCCTGAGATATTGTTATTTCTAAAAACTCCTGCCAGCTGGGCTGGAGGGAAATCTCAGCACTGTGGGAGAATGAACAAACTACAGGCCTCCAAGGGATTTGAAGTAACTATCTGACTAAATTGGATTAGAAAGTAAGGAAGGGGAGGGGAAGGAGAGCTTATTCTGAAGTCTACAAAAGCTCATAAAAAATTCTTAGAAGATTTTCATATGGTGAAGGGGAGAGCAATATGCAAGTTTTTATAACAAAACGGAGAAAGAATTTTAAAACATGCGTGAGCCAATAGACTCGGGGATGTTTGAAGGGATTACTGCTGGTATTATTTCAGGAAAACTGTTGTGTCTGCCTTAGAGCTTTGAAACGGCATTTCTCTGTGAAATCTGGGCTGCCCTGCAAACCAAAATAGTCATACTTTCCTTCCAGGTATTTGATATGCCTCCTGTTTGAACCTATAATGTAGCCTAACCATAAGTTGCTTTAAATTTCCTCCTAAGCATGTTGCAATTAAAAGCCTCTGCCCAGAAGGATTTCAAAGGGCTATGGAAAAACAAATTCAGTCTTGTTAAGAGAGCCAGCACCCTGCTTTCATTCCCCACAAGCTCATTCTCCAAAGTACGTCGGTGACGCTGCTCAGATCACCTGGCCACCTCTCACGCATTTCACAATATTTTTAGCAGGCACGCACATACTCGGGAATATTGCCCCATTTATCACCAGACTTTTTGGAAGACGAGGTGGAAAAAGCTCATGGCCCCGTTGGGAAAGTGGGTGGCTGGGGGAAAAGATGCTTTGGGCTCTCTGCCTCTTCTGCCCCGCTCTGCCATCCTCCGCTGACGCAGACCTGCTGCTCGCAGGCTCTCCGCTCCTGCAGCACTCATGCTGTAGTTGAATGAGGTTATGTGGGTGTGGTCCGGGACAAAACTTGGCTCCCTAGCTTCAGAAATATTTTCAGAAACCAGATCTTTTAGCCGCCCTAACCAACACTCCCCTTATTTCAACGGGCAGCCCTTACGACAGCAACGACAAGGACAAACTAGTTTGTAGGTTTTTACATTTTACAGAAAGAAATTACATAAACGCCTCGAGAAAGGCCAGCACCCTCACTTAAAATCCTTCTGCTGGCACTATCAGAAATTTAAAAACCAAAAGTCATAATAAGATCCTGATAACAGGACCACCTTCCTCTCCTTCCTCCTGCCTGTGCCTGCCCATCATAGAGGTAAGGCTGCGTGGGAGGCTGCGCCACCCCCGGGCTGCTGCTCGTGGGACACACTGCCGCAAGAAGTTAAAAGCACCCACGCAATACGCTAACTTCTCCACTGTCAAAAGGAATGAAAACATTCCCTAAAAGTTGATCTACTTAGGACTCACGTGTTGTTACGGAGTGAAAACCGGGGTAGTTTTCAGACATCTGGCATGCACTGAAGAGACCAGCATGCACGATGAAAAATGCACCCTACCGGACGACGCATCTGTGTAAAGATAGGTGCACAAAAATTACAGTCCATCAGAGCAATCCTAATCAAAGTTCCCATTTGTGTTCTTTCATTATCATTATTTGTCATTTCCAGACCTATTATCACAGAATAATTTTCTATAATCTCCCTTTGCCCTGGGGAGGAAGTGCATGGAGGAGAGGGAGTAAGGGGGGGTATTTAAAAAAAAAAAAAAGAGAGAGAAAAAAAGATTCATCAAAATCTTTCAAACCAGCAGAGGTTTTTTAAGGGTGTCACTTCATAAAGAAACACTTGCATGTAACTTAGCAACAGCAACAACAACAAAAGTATTGGTAGCTCATATTCCAGACAAATAGAGAAATGTTTAAAACATTAACTCGTTATACAAAATCCATACAGCCCATTTCCAGTTCCTTTAATTCCTGGGGTGCAGGAAAAGCAAGTCAACACCACCACACTTTCTTTCCCAACCAACAAGATGAGCCACTTGTGATAAGTGTTATACACAATCCAAAGTTGTTGGATGTTGTCAAATCCATGTTGAGGTATCACATCAAAAATCCTTAGTTACAACAGTAATCTAACAACTCTGAATAACCCTGTGGCATTTCTCAAAAGGGACAACTAAAGGTTTCACATCTGTGAAAGAGAAAATCTGATGAAGGAAAAAAATCAGCGTCGTGACATTCAGCTAAATGTATCCTGAGTAATGCTAACACATAAGTAAAAGAACTACCTAAATTAGTGCTGACTTTTCTCAACTGAAGAAAAATCTCTACTGTCGCTCAGTGGATCTAACAGTGCAGTAAGAGTATTAGACATGTCTTCTCTATTGACAACACCTCTTTCAAGGCATTCTACCCAAAACTAGCAGTGGAGACTGCAAGGAGCGAAGGACAGACAGTCCAACCCAAGGTAGCAAAAGTCAATGTTAAACCCCATCCCCTCACTCTGGACTCTGCCCTGCACTGCTATAAGCACAAGACTGCACTGAGGATCTTCTGGTAGACAACACTTTCCCCACAGGCTGCTTAGACACTGTACCCTGCCATGGTCAGGACCTTTCCTAGCAATGCACAAGCAGCCCTCCTCATTCCCACCCTGACCCATCTCCTCCAGCCTACCCATGGTGCTGGCACTGCATGGGGAGCCTTATCTTGGCTGTTGTGGGAGTCCTGCAGCACACCCGGGACGGGGCAGAGCCAGAGCAACCATTATGGGTGTGCAGGCAAAACTCAAATCTGCCGCTTCAGGGAAGACAAAATAACTCGTTCTCACTGCAAGGTTGACAGGAGCCTGGCAGCAGCACTGGGCAGGTGATGGAGGGAGGAAGAGGGGAGCGTGGCAAGGCTGCAGGTCTGGTTTCTGCAGAGGGGCTGAGGCTCGCTCCTGCTGCAAAGAAGGGAAAACGGTGGGCCTGGAAAGGAAAGCAGCAGAGACTGGGGTTTGCTGTTCCTACTGCTGTGTGAGGGGTGGAGAGGGCACGGAGCAGAACTGTCTGCCTCCTGAGGAAGTAGGTCCTTGCACCCAGCTGCACCACTGCACAGGGAGGGAGTGGGGCACGGATCAAGACTTTCAATCATCCATCTCCAAGAGTATTTCTCCCTTAGAGAAGAAAACCAAGGCATGACAAGCAGCAGGATTTGTCCCATATTACAGAAAGGGTCAAAGAGAAACCTGAAAGTTTTGGACACAACTTCTCCATCCACGTGCACTTCTGGAAACTTGGGAGGCTAAACAGACACCCTGCTGCTCGCCCTGCACTCGGTCCTACCTGCTGTTCAGCCTGCTCCCAGACCTATAGCTCACCCTGCTCCCAGCCCTACCTGCTGCTCAGCCCAGCCCCACTGCTCACCCTGCACCCGTGGTCTGCCAGCTGATCCGCTCTGCAGTTGCTGCCTAACTTGCTCCACTTACACACACACACACACATTCATCTGCGCATACATACTCAACACAACAGCTGAAGCAGATCAGCCAAATAACCACAACAGCAATCTGACTCACTTTGAATGACACGAGTGAAACGCCCCAGCCCCATGGGGCCAGCGGTGCTGCAGGCACGGTGGCCGCCTCTGCCGCCCCCGGCCACGGTTGGCTATCCCAAGGGCTCTCATTCAGCCTCATCTTCCCCCACAGCCCTGACATTTTAAAATTTCATCCTACATAAACATGAGGGGAAATTTTAACTCTGTTTTGTTAACTCTGCATCAGCTGCGAGATTGAGAATCCACAAAAATCTCTTAAAAAGGGATGAGTGAATATCAAAAGGGGAAGCAGGGCTCTTCAGCAACAACTTTGTCTGCTATGGGGCACTTCAGCTTCACTCCTCAAAATCTACAGTCTGCCTCATCTCATAGAAATAGGTCATTAACTTCCTTTTTTCTTAATGCTTACTCCATGTTTTAAAAGTATACTCAAATAACTCTGAGACAATTTAGTTCCTTGTTTTTCCCCCTCTTCCTCAAAACCTTGGGCTTCAATTGACAGTAATCCCCAGGACAAAATAATACAACTCAAAAGGGCTGGAGATCAAGGAAAAATTCAGGAATAAAATAAAGGCCAAATTTTCCTGTCACTTACTCTGATATCACCTTGGATTTATACTGAAAAAATTTCGAGATATTGGACCATTACATTATCAAAAGGAGGCAGCAGTCTGTCTTCAATAGGTCTGCCACACAGGTCTAAACAGCCAAAGAGATTTCCATAGAGGCACTCCCACAACATGAAAAGCAGGCACAGAAATACTCCAGGCAGACCAGATCCGGTTATAGTCCCCAAGTCCATCCTCAGGAGCACACTACTGAGCATGCACTCTGTGTAACCCCTCTTGTTTTCAGCTGTCTTCTTCATAAGTTACAAACTGCACTGTCCTACCTATACCATCTTGTCCTAATCTCCCTGTTGAAATGTAATCCTTAAAAATTTTGAGTCTAGGAAATGCAGTTACTCAGTGTTTCCAAGAAGGTCTAAACTGGGCATCAAAACCCCAAAATGTTGCTTAAATGGAATACAAAAATGAATATGAGGCTTCTCATTCAGCTATAACATTTAATTGTGCATAGGAAATAACTCGGGATAGAAATTGCTAATTTTAAAGTTCAACAAATCTTTCTGAAATCAGTGATATACAGAGTCATGCATTTTAAGCATAAATAATAAATCTCTATAGAGAGCAAAACAAGAAGATAGTGGCGTAAATGTAACATTGGTTCAAATTTTGGGCAAAGGAGTCCTTAAAAATTTGTCATTTTTACAAGTGTATTCTTGTCCAGTATTATAGTAATAGCAATTAGATCCAGAAGAAATATTTTGGCTTGTCAGCTTTAATAAAGATGACATTGCAGAGACTCTCAAGAGAGCAGAGTCCCGAGCACAGAGTCAGATGCACCACACTGAGGTCAGAAGGTTTCCATTTGCTCTATTAGCCTAGGCAGAACAACCTGGAGTAGCATTGCTTTGTGCCCAGTCTAGGATGTCCAATGCAACCCATGCCACACCAAAACCAAAGTAAAAACAGAGTTAGTCTTTCTATTATTAGAAGTGCAGCTCTTTAAAAACTTTATAGGAAGCATTTTAAATGAAACAAGGAGAGGAGATGGAATCCAATGGCGAGTTAATCTGTTTGATCAAATTGAACAAAACATTAACAGCATTCAAATTCCTTTTTATCCCAGGGCAAATTCTTCAGATTACATGAAGATACTACATGTACCTATATTTTGGCATGGGTTATTGAAAGATCACAGCCCTAAAATGCAGGATAGATCTCTTCTACTTATGCTGTAAAAATACCCTGTGGTCTTGCTTAATAACAGTTGTGAAGAGCACAAAAATAGTCGGGGGGAAGAGCTGGGAGCAGGATGTACTGTCTCCTGGCATACAGCTCAGTACATGTTCCACCAAACTGCTGCTCGGGGAGCTAATGGACGATGACACAGACACACACGCGTGCTCTCCCTCCGACCCAGGTGGTATTTTTATTCCTAACTACCCTTTCTCTGGGTTGCAGGGAAGTTTGACAGAGCCACTGAGCATCACATGGGATGCTTAGAAGCTGGCAGGCTCCGGCCTGAATTTTACCCTCTGACCACAAAATACAAAGCAGTTTAAAGCTTAGGTTGAAATTTTCGTTAACAAGAGAGCATTACAGGTGGGGGACACAAGATTGGGAGCATGTAACGCAGCCAAGCATCGATTCCTCCAACATGACATATCTGAGGCAGACCTGGCAGCAAGCCCTTACCACTCTGCAAGACAAGAGGAAGGTCTGTAGGAGCCGTGGGCGCACAGGTGTCTGGGCTTTGGTCAGCAGACACATCCCCTGCCCTGCTGCTATCCAGGCACCCTGCAGTCTTAGCGATCAGTTGGTTCAAAGACCACCTCAGTTAAAACAGCCTTGCATGGGCTGCTCGATGCACCTACGCAAAGCACTGTATGAACCCATGGTTTAATGACCACAGCTACACAGGCATCAACCTTTCTCCAAGCAATTCGTGGCACCTGCTGCCACAGAGACAACCACCAAAATACTTAAAGAAAAGCTATAATGTAAGTTGTGCCATTGTATGCTATTCCAGAGATGTAGAAACCAACTAAATGACAACTTTAAAAATGCCTTTTTCTAGCAGATATTAGTTTTGTCCAGCTAACGGGTTTTATTTCAAATGCTGACTTGTAATCAGTGCTAAAAGCATACATCTTCCCCATTTCTTCACCAAATCTGAGCTGAGGTACTAGCACTACAAGAAACCCCACCAAAACAGAAGCTATTTTGTCCTCTGGTACTATGAAGCCACAGCGTGAGAGTCTCCTCCCATGTATACCAGGACCAACTTCATGGATGCCACACTCATGTAACTCTGAAAAAGAACTGGCTATCTACTAGTGGAAGGGAGGTGCCTGTGCTTTCTCTTTTCAGACATTGGGGGGGGGGAGAAGAAAAAAAGAGAAAAAAAGAAAAAAAAAAAAAAAAAGAAAAAAACAAACCCTCCCCCCACCAGGTTTGTGATTGTTATTGGGGTCAGAAAGTCATGTAATGAATGACACTTTAAAATAAAAAGCCATCTACATGATATTTTGAGTACCTTGGTAGATTTAATTCCCTTTTCAAGCATCCTTAAAAAGTGAATTAGGAAATGGAGATTTCAGTGCAGTTGGCATAGGAAGAAACAAGAAAACAAAACAAAATCAACCACTCATCTGCTATTGAAACATCTAATCTAAACCTTTTTATGGTTTAAAAATAGAAACTATAAGACAATGTGTGCTTTAATCAGCACGCAAGGAACAAGCCAATAATTAAAAGTTCAAAATAAAGGTTTAAACTCAAACATAGTTTTGCAACTGCAGTTATAGCCAGATTACAAAATTCCTTTCACACAATGCACATAGCATCCTTTGAGACTTAATGACATTCTGCAGCTGGGGTAGTATGAATCTGAGTTCTTTCTGTTCTGAGTTATTTACTTCTGCAAGAAAATTCCCCATGGCAACTGGCCAAAGGGGCTTGTCTCCTTAGTGTGTGAAATGTGAGCAGATACAAACTTGACACCATATTTCATCCCCTCGCGTTCCCTCGTGTCTGCATTCCTAACTGTAAATTAGGGGGTGGCACTGACCATTCTGGGGTGGCAGGAAGCAGCTTATTCAGAAAGATAGGAAGAGACAGAGGAAAAAAAAATATTGCAATGCTTCAAGGCAGTTTCTGAAACTATAGTGAGATTCTTCTCACCCATAATCAAGACAAGCTGAAATTATGCAACAGCCAATTCCCTTCTAAAAATGTGACATTTATTCCTTTTATTGTCCTTTTAGAGATGCATTTATCATCTAAACAGAAATCAGTAGAAATTTGTCAAGACTTGATAATGCACGTCTATACTTGAAGCAGTACTCTTCTCATCTGCAGTCTCTTTTCAGGAACGCAAGCTGGTTTTTTTCTGTGTGGAGGGTCCACGAAAACAGAGAATACTTCTGCAGCACAGTCTGCCAAAGCTGATTATGAAAGAGGCAATTTGGAACATGGAGCCTCAAGCTGGACTTTAGAAAACAAGAGGCACCTGGGAAATGATGTGCAACTCGCAGAGACTCTAAATACACTCTGGCAAAACCAAAATTCCCTTAAGGACCTCAGCTAGCCAAGGGTGAAGCAGTGACCTTGGACACACGTTTACCCGTCTTGGAGCTGATCTGCACAATACATCTGCTATTTTATCTTAAGGGATACCATCAGTGTACTTACTTCCTTTTGCATCCTGGTTTTTGCTCCAAGTCCTGAACGCGAAGTTATGTGTAGTAGTGACACTAGTAAAACTTTCTTAAAAAAATGTCTAGTTAACAAGGTACATTTTCTGAAAAAGCCTGAAAAGGTCTCAAAATACTGCTATTGACTTCTAAGCACATTCTGCAATGTGCTATAGTTAGGGGGCTATGTCTAGCTATTGTGTCCCACACACTACCTAGAGAAGTTCAGGCTTCAGGTTGCCCTGGAGAGAATCCCGTGATTCCTTCCGGCATACGGGGTAGAGAGACCCTTCCAATTTTATTTGTAGACTTAAAAAATCTCAATGCCATGGGCGCGATAACATTTTAATTAATTTCACTTGAAATGAGGGTGTCTTACTTGAAGTTTCAAGCAACAAGACTGAAGCCAAAATTCTGACAGTCCAACCATGGTTTGCTTGTTGCTATTTTTGATTAAGAAACAAGCAAGATCAAAGACTTTTGCTCAGTCCTGTGTGCTCTCCATGGACTGCAGAGGGACCAACTATGGGTGAAGAGGATTCTTCCTGTCAAGGGGACCTCACAGCAGCAGCCCTGCTCACACTTCTGTTCCCCACAGGAGCTGGGGTCTTGTTCAGACTGGCTGCAGGGGAGAAGCATTCCAGGGCAGGGGAGCTGACCTGGGCGAGTACAATGCACATCCACCGATCCCAACCTGCAAAACACTCCCGAGGGATCATGCTAGCCCAAGCAAGTGAGCACAGATTAGTCTGTAGAAAAATCATGCCAGAAAAACTATCAGTGTAACCAACTTTAGTCAAAATGTTTGCAAAGCTTAGCGATTCCATTTAAATAAATGGAAAATGAGGCTAGAAGTTTTGACGAGAAACCCAGGAAGCTGTTACCAACAGAAGGAATCAACAGGCCAAATTCTGATTTTCCTCTGCCTGTGCTAAGGCCTGCTGCAGAAAATCGCCCATTAACATCTGTGTGACAGCTACTGGATCTGTGAGGTGTAGCAATCAAACATGAATGTGATTAAAGCCTGGTTGGCCAGGGTTTATGACAGAAACAGAAATGCAAATGTCAAATAGTGAATGGCAAATTAGAGCTCCCAGATTATTTTTATCGTTTCAGTAGTTCTCTGAAAAACACAAAAACAGGTGATGTAAGCATTTTAATAGGCTCAAACTGTAAATTCTTTTGGTATTGCCAGAGAAGAGTTAGATACAGTCCCTTAGGTTTCTAGGAGGATACTGCTGAAGTAACTGCTCACTAGTGAGAAGAAGGGTTAACTATCAGCTGACGAAAGGAAAAGATTTTAAGACTTCAGAGAAGAGAGGAAGCTTTAAGTGCTGTTTGATTCTTGAGAGGGAACGGAGGCTGATGAAGGAGAGGGCTTTTATAGCACCTTCCAAAATAGGTGGCAAGGAGGAATAAGAGAGAAAAAAATATTTTCTCTTCTCTCTGGGAAGCCAAGCAGCAATGCAAAGGGCTGAGATCCTAGGAACAGCATGAAAGAGGACATTTGGTCCAGGGTATCTGTAGTTCTACCTTGCCCCACACAGCAGTGTGGCAAAAGTTGTCACACACTGTTTTGGTGTTGCCAGCAGTGCATTAAGGGTGTGCCACAAGATTAGTTTATTCTGAGGGGAGAGAAAGGACCACTGCATTTTGTGTAGCCTGGTAAACGTGCTGAGCAGAGAGATGATTATCCAGCATCCCCTCTTAGACTTACACAGGGAGCAAAGGCAAGGATCCAGCAGTGAACACAGGCCCCCAGCTCACTGGCAGAAGCTGGACAGCCTGGGCTGTCCATAGCCACCCTCTTCCAGTTGCAGCAGTGCCATCTGAGGAGGCTACAGGCTCTAACCCAGCGCCAGTTACTCATCACTGCCCTTCTACCAAGGGTTATTGCCTCCTCAGGTCTGTTGGATGAGCTGCTTCGCTGGTCATCCCTAGCCTGTTTCATTGAAAAGCCCAGATAATTTAAGCAATTTAAATGTTGGTCTGTGCCAACCCAGCTCATTTTGACTGAAGTTGGTAATCGGGAACTGTATCAAGAGAAGCACAACTGGCAGCACAGAGAAGTTTGTAGCCTTCAGTAGGGGTTAGTCACTGCAATTGGGGCAGGGTATGGTCTTCAGCCATTTCAGCTGCTGCTATGAAAGGACTTGTGCATCTTCAGCTGCAGGGGCTATTTTAGCAAATATCATCTAGCCACACTCACTCCAGAACCGTACATCAGCTGAAAGCCAGCGGAGCACTATATAACTGCTGTTGGCTCTGAAACATTTCCAACCCAGACCCTCCTGCTTCCTTGGCTGGGAAGAGAGAGAGAGAGAGAGATTGTAGTAGTTACTCCACCACTTTACACCTGAGGAGGTCTTAACTGGCCAGCTGGGATGCGATTCTGCTCCTTTGCAATAGCAAAAGGGTCAGAAGAGAGTAAAAAGAACCTTCTGGGAGGCTAGGGGAGAAGAGCAGAGGGGTACATACGTAGAGGAGTCCTGTGTCAGTGTCTAAACAGCATCTCTTGAAGGAACAGCATAGTGTAACAGTTCGGAAAAGGACAGGCTAATAGGAATTTACATGATCTCACAAGCTGCAATAGTAAAAGAACATTTTGAAAGAAAGAAAAAAAGACGGAATTAGGGACAGACAAATTGTTCATCAGCTCTAAAACAAGAATTTGGCAATACTAAGTCAGCTGTTTCATATCATTTCAAAATAGATGGTTTTGGTTTACTTTCCTCTTTTCAAAGATTCCCCCCCCCCCCCAAGCACCATTACCCAAGTTCATATAAGAGGTCAAAACAGCTAACAAAGGGGAAAATCACAAAAATTAGCTGAGGTTCAAAAGGCAGTTACTGTATTAGAACATGATTTTGGCTTTCTATTAAAGGGACCTGCTTTTACACAAATCCTAAGATGGCACAGGTTGGCACTACTACATTTGTGTCAGGAGAGCCACTTTGATTCACAGTACCTGAAGATCTGTTCCAACTGCTCTTAGGCTCAGGCTCTGTGGGTCCTGTGTCTGTAGTGCTGAGATGAATCAGATACATTCTTTTTAGTTACTAAGCTTTTGAGAAAACTGATCAGTAGTCAGCTTTTTCAAAACAGCTTTCATGTTTTAAAGAGCGCTCTGTTTGGGGGGGGACGGACTGTTGTTTTTTGGTTTTGTTTTTTTAATACAGTGAATTTTCTAAAGGAGTTGGCACTTTGGAGGGTGGGTGGCATGAGCTTACTGAAAAGCACCCCCTGTAGATGCAGAGTCTGAAGAAAGTATGAGGTACCATAGCATATATTCTCAAATTTACTTAATACACAAGTTCATTTTTCTCCCCTTACATTACAAAGGGCTTTGAAAATCCCATACAGCAACGAGGATTCCACAACTGACTTAACCCAACTCAATGTACTAAATGTGTGCTAGTTGTCCCAGTGACTTATACACCAATAAGCCTTAGTCCTGCCTAAGTTCACAACAGTGACTTTAACAGCCCGTGTACCATCCTCCCAGTGCAGCTTTCTGTCCCCATGCTTCACTCCCATTCACCACTTCAGTCCATCCTTTGATTTCCTGTTCCTAACAGCCCATGCTTCACATTCACTCCAGTACTTAAATACATGATGATGGAGGACAAAGCTGCTAATGGTCTCCAGAACAGGGAAGCCACTGTCCTTTTCCAGGCAAGGCAGGAAAGTGCCTTTCCAGAGTGGTGAAGACTCATATTTAAAGCAGATTTTTACAACTCCACAAGGGCAGCTGTTAGGTGTCTGCAACCTGGGAAAATCAAGCCACAGGGCAGGACTCTCGAGAGCATTTTCATTTCAAAGGGGATGAGGCACTGAAACCTCCACGCCTGCTCACTGAGGTGAGCCCAGCCCCTCAGAGGTGTCCCTTGGTGGGCATGTCTTTCAATAACTCCACTCAAGCTCACCACAATTTTGCACTCAGACCCTACGACCTTAGCATGAGTTAAGCCCATCCAGATAAACAAGGACACTGAAGCGTGAGCAACCCCTTCTTATGACCTCCATGGCTAACAGATTCAGCAAAGATAAAAAGCTAAAGGTTCTTTGAGAGCTTTCACTTCCATTCATTAACCACTAGGATCATACTGAATAAGGAATCTTGCCTTCATTATACTTCATTTTTAAATTAAAAGAAAAAGAACAAACCTCAGGTGTGACATATCCTTTACCCTAGTCTTTTGCTCCTGGGGAACAGAAGGTGGAATCATTTTTATGTAATTTTCACTCTTGTTGATATTATCAGTTGATATTTATACCACTGAGACCCTTATTATCATCCATGAACTTGGCACCTCGGCAAACCATCCCAGCTGAGAAAGCAGTCAAATCAGAGCCAAGACATCCCACCAAAGAGCTCTCAAATGGGAGAAACTTACAGTAGATGCAGAAGAGGGAAATCAGTGGCATTCTCCCAGATTGCCCTTGAGAAATGCACTGGAGTTTAGGCATTCCTCCCCTCCTGCTGTCCTTTGCTGGACTTTTTTCAAACCAATCTGCCATATTTTACCCTGAGAAGGACACTATTATTGACAAGAGATCTCAAGCAATGTCAAGTTGCTGAGAAATCAGTAGAGATGTCTGTCTGCAGAGTGAGAGCTTCCTCTCACGCCTTTCGTAGTAGTCTAAAACTGCACTCAGCTGTAGTAGGATTTCAGAGTATTTCAATTCCCGGTCCCACATGCAACACAGGAGTGCCTATAGAGCCAAAAGAATTTGGGCCAAACCACTAAGAGTTTTCTTCTTTATTAATACACACTTGACCACATACTGCTGGGCAAGGCATGTAGTCAGCATTGCTTGTATCAGCTTACTGAAAAGACCACAGCCTTGTAAACTGTGAAGTTTCTTCTCGCACAGAATTGGGAAGGAAAGGAACTTCTGCTGATGTTGCGCTGAATAGAAATTTTTTTTTCCCAAAAAAGGAAGTGTCCTCATTATAGTAACATTGTTAGATGTGTTTACTACCAAGCTCATCAAGGCACTTGCTTTTCCTTTTTGTGCTATTTGTATCTTTCGCCACAAACATGTTAACAGTTGAGCAAACATCATTTCAGCTTTGAGGGAGCAGGTTAAAAATACTGTCTCCTGCTCAAAAAAAAAATGTTCTGCTCATTTGGAACAAGTCTATTCTACAGCTCTCCAGCACTTCATACCCACTGATCTCAAAGCACTTCTCAGAATGAGAGCATATGCAAGTTTACAACTTTCCTTCTGAATAGATAACCAGTTTTAGAGATGAGGAAGTATCTACCATTATTTTCAAATTTGGAAGCCTAGACTCAGAATTATTGTTTGCTTTTCCAGAGCTAGAAAATTTCCGTTATCCATTTTCAAAAATGGATATTCAACATCTCTGAATTTCAGCACTTCTTTTTAGGTATTAAAGTTTAGTTTGAAAATATTGACACTCATATCTTTTTCAGATTAACTCAAAATCCTCCAGCTAAATTAAAAGATAATTTAGCTACAAGTTCTTTATTTAGGCATAAACAAAAATGTTTCTCCTAAGTATTTATTCATGTCTACAGATACACATGTAGTGGTTTGCACAGAGAAGATGGAGACCAATTATCACTGTACAACTGAATGCTTGACAAGAAGTATAAAAAGAAATATCCCTCAAAAGAATCAAGATGATCCACAGACACACACTTGTGCACACACATTTTTTAGGAGAGAGACCAAGGACAATGGTACCTACTTCCATTGTTCCCCTCATCCAGCCAGTCCCAAAGATTGTTCTCCTTAACAAAGCCCTTTACTGAAGCTAATAAATTTCTGAGACTTAAGAGAAAATGCAGCATAACAATCTTATTCTAGGGATGTTCTCATTCTGGATAAAAGGAGTTTCATCTAATTAAAGTCTAGCTTGAATTTCCCTTACAAGAGGAGATTTCAAGTGATTTATCAAAATTCTGCTTCAGATATCAGAGTAGCAACAGCACTGTTACAATCCCAACCCCACAAATGATAAGTATCAGGCTAATCTACAAACCCAACCTTTCATCTTATTGTTCCAATACAGATTGTTCCAGTTTGGCTGCTTCCTGAACTTCAGGGCTTGGAAGAAGTAAAGTGCTGAAAAACAGCCTGAGCATATGCAAAGTACTTTGCTTGCCTCATAAACACTATGCTTCTAGACATTAGCTGAGTTGCATTTGAATACAATACTCGGGTAAACAAATGCGATGCAACATTCCCATATGTAATATTCACTTTAAGAGTGATATTAAAACACATATCTCCTAGCACCATGAGAAGGCAGAGCTATACACCATGCTAAACCGGCCTGATACAAAAGTTTAACAGTATATTGGTGGACATATCTGGATCTAGGATTTAGCCCAATATATAGGAAGATTTTGGCAGGAAAACGAACAGGACAGGGAGATAGATAGTTTTCAGAAATGCAATTTAAACTACTCCCAAGTCCACAGCACCTTCTGAATCAGGTTTTGGTATGAGCCAGTATCCACAGTAAACAGAATAAATTAATATTTTTTCACGTGATAAAGATCAGGAATTGCTGTCTTCATAGAAGTATTCATTGCCCCTTGAAAGATCACCAGGATGGCCAGGAACTGCCATATCTGGGGAAAAAGCTCAGCCTTCCATCATGATCCTCCAATAACGCAGATCTATACCTGCCGTCTGCAAGGAGTCCATGTCTAAATGCATCAATCCACTGTACTCTTGTGAGCACAAGCAACAGTTTTCCTTTGTCTACCTGCTTGTTTAAATGCTAGATTATAAAAATTAAAAAAATTCAAGGCTCACACTTGTTTTCTGCTTTCCAGTGGAAACTCTTAAATAATTTGCAATCTTAATTAGTACACAAGAGTATAGTAAAGTACAAAGAAATAAAAGTTCCAGCTTAACAAACGCAGGATGTGTGGAAAATATAAACAACTTGATTCAGTAAGCATGCAAGGGATTGAGGCCTGTTTGTCACCAGATCTCCCCCAAACTTCCCCCTGGAGTGAAACTCAAGAAGCATGCATGGACGAAAGCATGTTAGGACTTGGTGGGGAAGCCAATACAAGAATAGCTGCGGTAGTAACAGTGTTCCACATTCATGAAGATCTTGGGTTACCAAGATAAATTCAGCTACGAGACTCACCCTTGTACATTCTTAACCCCTTCACTGCAGGATGCCTTTGCAGGGGGCAGTGCGGGGGTGCAGAGAGGGAACACTAGGAAACTTCAGGAAGGGCTATTTCTTCTGGCTGACAGTGATATATACGCTACCACTTAGATTTACTCTTTTCAGAAATTTAAAAAGTCTTATTTAAGAGGTAATGGATATTGCTGTGGTTATAAAGTCTTTTGCCATTAAACCGTACTGATGTGATTAAGACAGCTATTTTCCTCATATATTAAGGCATAAGACCTCCTCATCCCTGTCTCCCCGAATGCAAAATTAAAATAATAAAAAAATGCTTAGTTATGCTGCTTCCAGGTCATTCTTTGAAAGTTTTCACTTCCTTCAGCTAATAAATGGCATAGTTTGAGGTAATGGCTTTCTTTTCCGGTTTCCAGATGCTGGACTAGCTGCAGTGCTAACAGACAGGCAGCTATGATTTTCTTATCTTTCTGACTCATAATATTACAAAACTATTATTTCAGGGTTTCCAGTTTTACACTAACTGGAACCTCTAATCTTCCCTTTCAACAATATATTAGTGCAAACAATACTGAGGAAAGAACATTCCCTCACCAACACATCTCATTAAATTTCTTATTTTAAAAAGATATTAAACAAGAGCTTTTAATAAATGCTTGACTGTGTGCATTTAACTGTGTTTAAAAAACTTTCTTTTTGTACTTGTTGTGCAAGAAGCAGACATAGGGTAGAGTTTGAAAAAAGCCTTGGATCTTTTTTTTTTCCCCTGAAATGATCAGCAAGAAGTAGAGGAAATAGTGTAACAAAGCCTACTGATATGATAGTCGGGTTCAAAATCTGTTAAAGGGTCAAATTTCAGCTATGTTTCTATCAAAACTCAACAGAGGCTTGCTCCGCCAGAATTTTGTTTTGTGATCACTCTGTTAGCGTCAACGCCTCATCTGTAACATGGGGATCCACAAATAGTTCCCTCCATGACAAGAGAACTATAGAAATAAAGACATGAATTTTGGGGTAAGCGATGAACACGCATTAAAAGGGGACATGTAAGTATCAAGACAGTAAAACTCACGGTAAGTACGGAGACTTGTGGTCCACTGAGTAGGATACAGAATTAAGAGTCAGGTTTATGCTGGATAACTTGCAAGAATAGCAAGCATCGAAAGCTCCTTTTGTCTGAACTTGTGGCTTCTTAGCAAAAGGGTGGGTGTTGGTGCATCTTTCTCCTTCCAAACAGATTTTCTAAGGCTGCAGAGGGAAAAGCTCTGTTAAGAGACTGAAAGCAGCACCATGTACATGAGCTGGGAAGGCCAGCTCAATCCTAGCAGCAGTCAGTCCTTCCTCACTCAGATCCAA
Organism: Gymnogyps californianus; assembly: GCF_018139145.2. Classification (NCBI taxonomy): domain Eukaryota; kingdom Metazoa; phylum Chordata; class Aves; order Accipitriformes; family Cathartidae; genus Gymnogyps; species Gymnogyps californianus. Next base: position 28,548,020 of record NC_059473.1, read on the forward strand.
GCACTCAGGTTGAATCCCACTCTGAACTCTTCACCTCCTCTCCAGCACGCTTCCCCTCTAAATATAAACTGCACTGCTGACATGATTGCAGCTGGCATTAATCTTTTCAAATGTTTTCCATGTTGTCCTTGGTTTTGTTTACTATGTTAAATCAGGGGAAATTCTGATTTAAGCAGCAAAGAAATAGCAAAAATGTATGTAGATGAAAAGAAAAAAAAAGTTAGATAAAAAACCATAGGAACCAATGGGTGGGTGTAAGGAGGCAGGAAGAGAGATTCATAGAAAGCAAGTGATCTGATGAGCCCGAAGTAAACTGAGCTAGTAATGCTAATCTGAAACATTAAATATCCTGCAAGCGTTAGAACCTCTTTCATCTGTAATTCTGATAGAAACAAAACTGTACACTGTGAACAAACATCTTTGCACCAGAGATCTTTGAACTCCATTAAACATTAACAAACTATTCGGAGCTGAAGTTCCCGTGGTATTTGAGCAGCTAGAGAAAGAACCTACAGGAGAAAGATTGCAGACAGCAATTGTCTGCAGCTTGTGTCATTCAGTGGAGGTATATGAACTTCAGCTCAAGTCTGTGTACACAAGTGTGGGACTACATAAAAATTTCAAAATTACAAGTCTTTTTAAGAACTCACAGCAAATTGCAAAGCTAGTATGAATAAAAGCAGGAAAGCTTTATGTACTCTAACAGAGGAACTTTATCTCATACTATTAGATCTCTAGCTTCTTCATGAAAACATGAGTAAAGTGATAGCAATAAAAGGCTGCTTCTTTCCCTGTTGCAGAGTAGTGAACAGTGCCATGGTATGCAGACAATCCAGGTGCGGTACAACAATCATACAGACTTGTTGTGTGTCACTTCTGATTTTTCCATTCCAATAAAAATGGTGAAGGTGTGAGTTTTGGAGGTGAGGCAGCAGGAACAGGGTTCAGAGTTCTGAGACAAAGAAAGGGAATGAGGGGAAGACCTGCTAAAAAAATAAACCAAACCAACAAAAAACATGCAAAAAGATGCCAATATTAGCTGAACAGCAAACAAACCAAGCAAAGTTGAAAAATGCCAGAGCCCTGTTTTCTCAATATTACTAGCTGTCGCTAACTGCAACCTTTCAAAGAGAACAAGGTTCTATACTTGAAGGAAAGTTTAAGAGACAATGTGCTCGCAGTGACATCCGCTCACGTTACAGTTCCTCCTATGCCTGCATGGCCAAGCTGGAGGGCTGATGCATAAAAAGGCATAATCAGGTTCTCATTAAACAGCTACAGCCCAAGTACATACATGCTCTACATGTATTTAGCTAGCATACTGTGGCCTGCTGTGCTTTTCTCCATGACTACCAATAAACAAGCTTTTCCATTAATATTTTACGGAATTTTCTTACATCTACCCTTTATCTTAACACTGCATGCCACTTAATTCACCTAAACACTTGCATAAACATACGGGGAGCGGGGAGAAGGGGGCTGTTGGTGTTTGATGAACCAGTGTACAGCATAAAATGTTTGGGCAGAAGCTAGTGTACAAAATCATGTATCCATATCAAGCTGTAATAAGCATAAATGTATGTATTTGTATGCTTTTATGCATTTGTTACATGCTCAAAAGTAACTTCAAACCTGCAACTTTATCACTGTGATGCCTTCTGTTTCTCTTTCATCAGATGGACGTTCATCTCAAAGACAAACCATATTCATGTGAAAGACTCGGGACAGAGAAAGGTCATTTAGCTGTGAGGACAAGGGAAGAAGAGGGATGAGGTCACTAAATAATACTAGCAAAACAAGAGTAGTTGGTTGTTATGCATTGGAAAACAAGAATAATATCCATAAGTTTGTAAAGGACCTTGTCCTGTGAGCTTTGTTTGGCTCCCAGTCCAAACAGCCAAAAAAATCCTCACTGAGGGTTACTGTGCACATGCTTGACTGAACGAGAACTCTTTAATGCATTTAAGCATTAGTAATATTATGTACATTATAAATAAAAAGAATAGGACAATTTTGTATCTAAATAAGTCTCTAAATACTATGCTTCAGGGCACAAACTCATTCCCTTCAATAGTCAGTCTAATTTATACTCTCTATACTACACTGTGCAATGAACAGTTGCTCATAAAGAGTTTTTCTTGCTGGAAAGCACTGGATATGCATTGCCCCTTGGGTACTAGGATGCAAAGAGCCAGATGTGGAGAATCACAGCTCTTGTGTTTCTATGACATATCCTTAGCTAGCAAGGGATAAAATAATTCAGAGACTAATGCACTATTAACTGTCCTGCTAGATAACTAGTACTTCACCAGTAATTTCAGTTAAGTATTTTACAAGGGCCAGAAAGAAACCTCAGCCTCCCAGCACTTCCCTCTGCACAAGGTTACTCCCTTACCGCAGCAGGACCTGTAAAAGAAAACTGTCTGCACCTCACCTGCTTCATTGCAAACACCTGTGTTTCACTGTAAATGCACCACTTCCACTGGAAATTTAAGCTAACAGATCAGACAATGCCTGGAAGTCACTAAGGGCACACACTGCTTTCTTCAAACCCTGTTGAAGTGGGAGAGCCTTTGGCAGAGCATGGGGCAAGAACAGCCGCAGCTTCTGCAGCTTCAGGACTGCTGCAAACTTTTCTGCTCTGTTTTCTGTTCAAAGATATGTCATCTGGGATTGCAAACTAACACCAACAAGAATTCCTAATTTGCCTCTAATCACATACAGGCAAAGGTATCTCAGCTCAATAAATCAAGATTACCGACTCATGCACTAGCTTACAAGTCCTCCTTTTTGTGCTTATGGAAGGAGGGAAGAGGGGGGAAAGGTGCAAGATTTCCCATAGGCTGTTAATAAGCATAAGCAATTAACTTTTCTTAACTGGCTGAAAAAGGAACTGAAATGGAGCGGAAAACAAAAATAATTTCCCTATTAAAAAAAAAAACAACAAGCATGAAGAACAACCTAGACCTTGCATACTATTTACATTGTACAACGGGGGAATTTTAGGTAGAACTCTTGATAATTATTGCTGGTGACAGAAGTTCGACTAGCACTGCTCGGAGCTGGCAGGGTTCCTGCACTGAGGGCAGATTTCCGTAGGCTGAAAAGCGCGACACTAAACACTCCAAGTGTGCCGTAAGGGGGTGGAAGGGCTCTGTGTAATTACACTTCTTGCCAGTCTACAAAAACAACAGCCATCCGCCACTCCAGCCCAAATATAAAATCTGGCAGAAGGGGACTAGACATTCACACTAATCGGCTGGCCTTCTGTTTCAAATGACACATGCTTGTAAACAAACAAACAAAAGTACATTTGGGTTTTCAGACTATGCCAAGAAGAAAAAGGAGACTTTTTCATGCGTTGGCTAAAATCTTAATATGCAAACCATCAGTTGAACTCTAATTGCCCAAAAGTACTAAAAATGCCTTGCAAAATTACAGCAAATGCTCTACCTAATGGCTAACATGGAGATATTAAACTGCACATTAACAACAACTCTGCTATGGCATTAACATGGGAGACTTGAGAAAAATGAAAAATTAGACCATTCCAGAGGGCAGACAGGAAAATGCACAGCTTTCTTGCATTGCCTACATGTTTGCAATGAAAACCACACAAAATTTGCCTGAGTCCAGGTTTCATTGCAAACATGAAACTTAGCTCAAGGGAAAATTTGCTAATGTTTGCATAACTATTCAGTCAACTGGGGCCCAGCCTCAAGCAGAGTTTTGTGATCTAAAGAGCCATGAGAAATGTGCAGTTTCACATCAAAACTAGGTGAAACGGGGAAAAATTTGACAGGTTCATTTTGAATTGTGAAGACATTTTAAATGAAACTTCAGAGGCAAATGCAACAACAATGCAGATTGCACGAGCACAAGTGAAGGCTGAGGATAATACACTGTGTAAAATAATAATAATCTAAAAAAGGTTTAATCTTGTTCTAACAGTCCCTATCAGAGTAAAATCTGTTCTCACCTTCACAATACACCTGAGGGATGGGGGGCACTCTTAGTTCCATGTTGTAGGTGGGAAATTGAGGCACAGTGGTTACACATGACCAATAAAGCTTGACTGTGAACTCAATTTCCCATCTAAACATCCTTCCTCTCACTCAGATTTACTTCTGCATGCAAAGCTAATCACACACACACGCCTGCTTCAAGCAGTCCATTAACTCCAAAGCCAAACGGAGTCCCACCAGTCTCACTTTGTACTCTGAGCATATCATTCAGGTAGGCTCCGCATGCAGTTACCCATTTGGATTTCCTTACATCTTCCTATTAACATCTGGTGCCATCTATTTTCATGCAGTACTTTCTAAAGCAGTTAGCATCCACGTTCTGTTTCTGCCTTATTGAGTCATTCTGGGCTTTGACATCACTGCAGTTGAATTCAGCCTGCCAGGGATCTTCAATGATGGAAACACTAATGGGCAATCAGACTAGCCTATGAAATAGTTGGCAATCCCATAGCTGCTCAAAAATTGTATGCTGCTGTATTGAGTATGTCCCTTTATATAGTCACTAAAACACCCACCCACACCCTGCACGACCAGAGGCGCTCCCTTAAGTGAAGGGAGTAATAATAGCAAAATATATCTTTTGTTGTGTCAAAATAGGATTTTAGGTTGAGATAAGTAACAGAGAAGAAGTATGGCTTATTTTTATCTCAGTATGCATAATGACAGTCAGACGTATAAACTGTCATCACACTGCTGGGGAGGAGGGGAAGAATAGAAGGGGATTTTTTTTGGCAGAGGGAACGGAGTGATTTTCTGTTTTGCTTTGGTTTTACAGTGGGCTAGTTATCTCAAGATCATTATTCTTATGTGAGAAAAAAAACCAAAAATAAATCCTCCATTTTATGGTGAAAACATAGCTTCTATCCTCCACCATATGAAGGTAATGGTGGAAACATTAACAGTCACTGTCCTTTGAGAGTAATTTATTCCTGGAATAGAATAGCCTCTGCCAGCAAGATTACATTCAAAAGTGAACAACATTAGAAAATCCCAGTGACAAGGACTATTTAGCAAATTACACAGCTAAGAAATATTTTCTGACTCATTCTGGTCCCCAAGTTAAAAACATGTTAAAAGGTTGAGTTCCCCAAACGGAAAGATCACTTGGCCCAGATTATAAAATACACAGGAGTTGCTTCTGATGGTATTGCAAGGTCTAAACCACATAGGAACAGGAATATTATTTTTCAGAAGCATTTTGGAAAAGCAGAGCAATAGCCACGTTGCAGCCCAAAACGCCTGAGGTAGCACCAGCTCAAAGTGGGACCTCCACAGAGCCCAGCTCCACAGAGAGTTACACCCAAGGATCAGCATAGCTGCATCCATACAGCAATTTAGCAGGTCCTGTGTGACTCGCTACAGCACCACACTAATCCAGCTACATATTTTCCATTTCCAGCACCATCACTGCTACCTCAGGCGTCTTTTCGCCACTCCCTTTTGCATGGTATAGACATGTGCTTTGCACTCAGAAGTATAAATCAGCTCCAAAATCAGACAGACCCCGGAGTCACTTGGGCCTTGCAACTTTAAATGATGCCTAAACTCCATTTAAAACCTAAGCCAGGGTCACCGCCTGTCCTGATTCACTTCTCTATTGTATCACCCCAACAACAGCTGGTAGATGTGCTCTGAGTGGCTCGTCTCTTGGCACCTAGTGGATAACTTACTTTCCTTGGACGAGGAATTGCTCTAATTCTTCCCTCTTCTTTATTCTGTGCAGGATATTAGGTGAGCCTCATGGATACCGCCTGAACTGACTGGGACATTGTTAATACCTGTAGAACAGAGATCCTGGTTCTGAAATTAAATAAAGTCTCTGAGTGACCTACTGTAATCCCATTTAGATCACATTCTGAATTAAAGGCACCTGATTTTGTCAAGTGTGGTATCAAGTAAAGGGGCACTGTCAGCAGCCGCTGCCTTTCTAAACTGTTTCAGTAAATCTGCAGAGTGTTTCCTTAAACTTCTAAGCATCTCAAAAGCCCTGCTCAATTTTCTTTTTCTACATTCACAGCATGTCACAGAGACAATCAAAAATATGTAACTCTTCCTTGAGATGATGGACACTTGGCAATGCCACGTAGAGTTTCTCAAGGCAAGTTCAAGAGCAGACAGGCTGAGCAGACAGTTTGAGAGTCATAAGATAGAGACAAATGTAAAGCATCCAAAGGGAGCCGAAGCCCTGATGCAGAGAGTGCATCCAATTTTTAATGAACTAGTTCAATTAGCAAATCCTGGAGATTCGGGATTCACCCAATAAACCCAGATTCTGGCCCCCAGATGGGTGCTCACTGACCAGACATTTCAAAAGGCTTTAATAAAGTCTTCTTGGGGGAGCCTGGCCATCATTTTTTCCTCTTTTTTGTAGGAAATAAGTAAATCACAAGCACTGTTGGCCAGAGTCACATATGTTTTATGTACACAAATGAGCATAAGAAACAAAACACAGAGGGCCATTTTGCATTATTGTAATTGCAGTTGATAGACTCCAGAAGTACAGGTTATATGACACGTCAAAAAAAAAGATGAATATGCAAGCTTAAACTATGTACTTGGTGTGATCTTCATAATATGTACTCAGTCTCTCTGAGAGCTACAGGCCATCAGCCAAAATCTACACAACTCTTTTGGCAGCAAACAGGTAAGAAAAAAAAAAAAATCAAAATCCATCATCATCTTTTTTTTAAGGAATGCCTTCAAGGTACTCTGGAAATGGCTCTAAGTTGCCTGTCTGCCATAGCTAAGTCACCTTGCAGCCTTGACCACTGTTTCCATAACACAAAGCATCTAGAATAAGCATCTGTTTTCTGCCATGTTAAGCAGGCATGTCCCTGACTTCACCTCATAAAAGGTCCTCTCTTCACCCTCTCACTCATTCCTTACCACAATACCAAGTAATTCTATTTTTATCACAGGGGGAAGTGTCAAGAGAGACTGTCAAGGGTGGTGTACCACAGAGCTGACCTACCACAATTTTACATACATTTAATAAAACGATTATCTTCAAGGCTCTTTGTTTTCTTAAAATAGAAGACTGCAGCTAGCAAGAGATCATTGATGAGAAACAGCGTAATGAATAAAAGCGGGAAAATGCAGTTATTGGTGAGAAAGCAGATAGTAGGTTTGCTGTTGCCAAGAGGGGAAAAAAAGAAAATGCTGGGAAGTTGAGGGGTTTCTTTTTGTTATTATTTATACGAACTCTAAGTGAGAAATCATTGTTTGTTATTTTGAACAGCCTGCTGCCAACATTTCAAAGCTGCTGGTAAATGTTTCAAAACCCATTTGAATAAAGTAAAGCAGATTTAAATTTAGCCTTTTGTTGTTTTGATCCTGCCAATCTTTTTTGTTGTAAATGTCTCTCCAGCATCATTCAGGTCTGCATCTGTGGCCCTACTCATTTATCTTGCTTTGAAACAAAAAAATCCAGTTTTGGAGAATGGGCAACCAAAACTTTGGAGCCCTGATCTTGTAAAGAATCACACAGGTAACTCCACTGAAACAAAAATTTTCAGTATGGTATTGATCATGTCCACGAGTAAAATGCAGTGACAGACTGTGACCTCACATTCAAGAACTGAATCGAAGGAAAAGTACAAGAAGGGTTTTACCAAAGCAAGTCCTCTCCATACTGCCCTAACAGGACAAGGGCCTGTATTATAGAAAGCCTCATAACCTGTTCCAGCTGTAATCCCTATTGTCAAGATTCCCAGCAGAAAGCACAAGAACTGAGCTGCGTCCTTGGTATCCACAGAAGTCAGGGTGATTCAGCCACCTGTCATTAATGGACTCCTGTAGGCATCTTGATGATATCAGGTTCAAATAAACAAGTTCCACACAAGCATTGTTATTACCTCGATCTTTTGCAGCTTTCCTAAGCACATGCAATTTAGAAATATTCTACACAGTGTTTTCACATGTATAACCCACAGGTTATGGGTAAAAAGCAAACCACGTTTCTGCAAGAATGCAACATTTTTCACGTTTGCCAGAGGCACAGAGGGGAAATTTATCCCCGAGTTCCCTTTCTTTTGGTCTCCAACATCCATAGGTCTGCCCTCACTATCCCAAAGGCTCTCCTGCTCCTAACTTTCCACCGCACTCTCAGTGTACAGGTATTGGGGAAGAGGAAATCAGATGCAGGACTTGTTTTCAGTTACGGCTGAAGAATTGAGATTCAAGAGAGATGCACAAAACCCACATTACTATGTTTTATATTATGTAAGAGTAAATGCAGTCCATGTTTGACTGGAGCAGCTAGGTAGCTGCAATCACACCACATGGCAGAGGCACACACCACCACCACCTCCAGCTGTAACACAAGAAGCTGACAGAAACCCGGTAAATCCACACCTTCACAGAGAAGTACTTATGAAGGAGGCAGAGATTTACCAAAATGGTTTTAATACTGTAATGTTAGCAACATACACAATGGCATAGCATACCTTTTGCAACATGAAAGTGGCTGAGTGCCATCATTAGGACGCTTCAGGATCTTTTTAAGACAGGGTAGGAAAGGTAGGCTTTCCACTCCAGCAAAACATTTGAATTTAAACAGCTGTGTAGTTTCTCAGTCTTTAGTTTGGCTGTGGGCAACATTTGAAAATGAAAGGATGAGAACTATAAATCTGGATGTCACAACAAAGCGTTCATCAGTAAACAGCAACCTGACAAATCTGACAGACTAGCCTGGTAACTATGGCAAAGTGAGAAATGAAATCTCCATGCAGATTATTTGCAGAACTGGCTGCATGAAACTTGTCTCAATGGTGTCTGTATATGTTTATGTGCACATGCATACATCATTGTAGATATAAAATCACTAATCTACAAGTTTATCTACTTTATTCTCAGCCACGAGAATCCAGTGAGTGGTGACGCATTTTAGATAAACCACCAGCAGTGCAGAGAAAAGTAACTTAAGTTTAAATAAAGTGAAGATCTTGCTCAGACTTTTCATTATGCTTCTCCAAATTTGGAGATAATTATTCCCAGCAAGAGAAAGATTTATTTTTTGCACTCTCCCTTTAATAAACAGAAAAGCCTAGATGACAGATCGCGTTGAATTATCTTTATATATATACTGAAATATCTTTTTCCATGCTCTGAACCTACAGTCTGTGAACTCTGCAGCCTCAGAATTGTTCCAGCTTGCCAAATTCTGAGGTGCAAGTTGTAAAACTGGTGCACTGAAGCTGTGCTGCCCTATGCTACTGTGAGAGCAGGAATAGCTTTAGTACTGGCTGTGTCCTGCATCACACCACAGCAACATCCACTCACAACTATTGCTATTATTGAAACGTAAAAAGCTTGAAAAGCACCAGTTAAACCCCTCACCACTGCAGGCACACAGTCATAGGTGCTCCAGTCTTCTACATTTATTCTGAAAAGACTTTTTAAGAATTTATGTTGGCCTATTTCTTAGCTTCAAATACTGCCTCTGCCCTTCTGATTCTCCTGTAGCAATTATAATAGCTTTCCAAACTACAAGTGAACAAACTGGTAAGTACTAGACCAAAAACACAGCACAGGAACAGTCCCATAGAGATCAATGGAACTACCCAAATGCATCAACTTTAGCAGGAGTGGTGCCATATGAATGTTCATCTGTCTTCACATTGATCAACTAGAAGTCTCGCAAGGTCTTGAAGGAAATGTTTCATTTTCATAGAAAATATCCCTAATTCTTTCCTTTTCTGGGGGGCAGGGGAGATGTGGGAGGAGGACAAAGGGAAGAGGGATAGTGTACATGCAAGGAGATGGTTTTTGGTTTGTTCCACTGAACATTGAGGACCTTCAGTTGGAGTTTAAAATGTATCCATGACTCGGATTTGTTTTTTCCAAATAGTTACTAATTGTTCCTGACTATTGGCATCTACAGACAATTAAATAATAAAAATAATAAAATAATAATATAACCATGCTTTATTAATGACACTTTAGATACAAGTCTAATTTCTCACTTTGCCAGAAAAGCCACATACAGAATAAATAAGACTCACCAACTCTAATCTGCAGCTTGGTAACAGCTTTTAAAAACCACATTTTGCGTAAGCTATTTGCAATATGGTAAGGTTCATCTCAAAAATCTGCTGATCTCCATTCAGATTTCAAGAGTGCTTTGCATCAGGTACCTACTGAACAAATTACAAAACTGTTTTTCTCTTCTCCAGTTCAATATTAGATGTACATATCAGCTATGTCCTACTGCACTGGTATCATTAGAAATATGTTCCAGTTTATTTCCCCATATCACAGTGGGGTACACAAACTTGCAATAGTTTCTGGTGCATCTGCCAAAGGCTCAGAATGACACAGATCTCTAAAGCAGAAAATGCGTGCTGGGCATTTAAAATCTTGCTCAGCTTTCTTTATTATTGCTAGATTCCACCCCCTTTGTGTGTTTCATCATGAAATACAAGATGCCCACATAAGTCTAATCATGCCGTCATCAAGTAAGCAAAATTCAGAGGAAGGCAATAAAGGCTAATATTAGAGAATGACAATGACATAAGAACCACAGGGAACTGACCCCTGAATTTCAAGCCCTCTTGGCAACTGCACTAGGACTGAAGATGAAAATACAGTGGATCACAAACCTTTGATGAGCAGACTTTCAAATCCTTACTCAGGCTTAACAGCCATAAGCTTTTCCACTCATTTCAGGAGTATCTAAAAAAACCCATCAAAAAACATTGCTCTGTTTGAAGAGAGGTGTCCAAGTCTCATCCACAGAGACTTCATCTGCATGCATGAGAAGAAAAAAAATAAGATTTCTTACATGATAATGGCAATAAGCAGAGAAAGAACAGAAAGGTGGAGAGATCTATGGATCTGAGGTCAGTAGAAAAGGCTGCTCACTAAGGCTTCAGCAAATCATGACAGAGGCAGCCACAGCCTGTGGTTTCCAAGCAGTTCAAGCAGGAACTCTGTGTAGGGGCAACACCTTCCTGATGCAGAAGCCATAGTACAACCTCAATCCCCAGCTTTAGGAGACCCAGAGCCGTTGCTCCTCCAGCCATGCTAGGACTCCAGTACACCTGAGCGCACTCTGCAGAAGCTTTGGGCTCTGTTGCCTCCCACTTTTCAAACACTCCTTGTTCCCTAATGATGGTATGGGTCTTGTGTCTTTCATCATATAAGAAATACGTTGCTCGCAGGGTCAGGCAGATGGGTCACCCCTGAGGCAGAGCCTCTTGCTGTTTTCCATGGGAATTTTGTTCAATAGCAAATCTTGAGATATCTATTCCAGAAAAAGATGCCTTATTACAAGGCCTGATTCTTCTTCTGCTGCTTAGAGCTTTACAATTGCTTATGATGGCTAAGGGTCTGGTCCTTTAACACATCTGTCTGACTATTACTATCCTTTAGAAGAAAGTCATCAGCTCTAATGGCTTTGGTGGGGAGGAAGGTGCAGTGCTAGTTTGTGAATATTTGCAAGTATCATTTCTCATCACCAGTGTTACATACCATGTGCTTTTGCTCAGCACAAGGCAGGAGACAGCACACGGCTTCAGACTGTATTGAGGGCACAGCCTCTTTTGTAGCACTTCCTACACAACCAGTGCACTCTAAACCATAGTTTCCTGCTACAAAAATTTCTTTTCCCCAACTTGCAACAGACAGGAGCAAACAGACTCCAACTCAGGGGTCAGGAGACTATCTGAAGAGATGAGGAAAGCCTCACCATGGTTTCCTGCAGCTGTCGTTGCAAGAATAGACTTGCCTCGTAAAGTCAGCTTGGTAACTATCTTCTTCTTTTGAGGTCTAGTGATAGCACATTTCTCATATAACATTTTCGGACTCTTGCACCAGGCATATCAGGCATCTTTGCTATTTCAACAGCACCAGCACAAACAATTTCCTATGCAGTCCTGTTCTGCCAGCTCTAAAAGATGGATTTGTTTGCTCAGACTCATTAAACTAGCTAAATGTTGGCATTGCCTTAGAAAATACCCTACAATTATTAGGCAGCCACAAGATAAATGAGCATTAGGTTTGCACAAATCTGCCTGTATTCTGAAAAAGACACTGTGGTTTCTAGTGTAAGGCTAGGGGGATCCAGTGACATACAGCTTGCAAGCTAAGGATGCATATACTAAGCTATGAACTATTCTCCGATCAGCCTATACAGTTTTGTCTTTCCTCTAAATGTAAGGACCTCAGACATAGGGGAGAAAAGACAAAGTGTATCTGAAAAGAGTAAAATAACCTTCATTCTTCCTATAAATCTGCAGATATTTAAAAGAGATCAAGAGATGAGGTCAGTGTCCCTAAAAACAATATGGGAGAGTCCATGAAGAAGCAACTATTCCAGCAAACTGTCTCTCACAGCACATACACCACCACAAACAGCAGCTTTCAGTACAAACACTTTTCCTTCCAGCACTTGATGCCTTCATAAGTTGGAATACCACAGGGAATCGTACTCATGATTTGGTATGGCAAATCTACCTTTATCCTGAATGCAAAGCTTTGCTGAAATAAGTGACAGAAATTTGCTGCATGCACTATAACTAGGTAACTTTGTTCTGCATAGATGGAAAATGTGGGGAATATGGCAGAAGCTCAAAAGACATGGCTTGGTTTGTGAAAGATTCAGATGTTTTACTTGGAGTCCGTTTGAATGCATCATATAGCTTTCCCCAGTTCTTTCCATCTTGATATTTTATGCCTTTTCATTTTAAAACAGAACCACCACATATGCACTATTTTCTTCCATGTCTAACCATTCCATCATCCCCCCACATTTTTCTGGAAACAATATTGCAGGGAACACCAGCCTTGACATCAATTAAGCTCCAGGTTCAATAATAAATACTGCATGTCAGATTGCATCTGATTTTTATTCAGATCAGCATCAGGCCTCCACACAGAGGTTATCCTAGATGGCTGCCACAAATATGTGCTTAGCAAAGGTATAATGTATATACAATGAAAGAACAGTGGTCAGAGAATCCTTCAAATTAAATCTGTTTGGCCCAGGTCAAGAATCAAATATTTGTGACAATTCTCAGTCTATTTAACACCCTTCACCCCAAATTCAAACAGGATTACAGTTGGCTTGACATATTATTAGCTTTATAAAGTGGCAACACATAAATGACAAAGTAAACAAGTATTTGTGGATACAGATATTTTTCCCAGGTTAATTCCTAAAGCCAAATGACATTTTTTACAAGCAATTTAAAAAGTAACAAACTCATTTTTGATCCATTTGGTCTTGAAAGCAAGCATTCTATTAACACTTTGCTTGTCTGTTTCCCTGTACGTAATGTCATTGATTTTCTCAACTGAAAACATGGTGCCAACGGGCACAGCTTCTGGACATGGCCAGTGAGTCAGCATACATGGGGGGCATCAGCTGTAATTTGTGCAAAGTAGTAGCTTATGTCCGGACCAAAATGCACATGAAGCAGTATTTTTTCTGGAGTTTGGTTATGCAGTAACACTGCTACTCAAAAAGTATGGGCAACTAGTTACAGAATAACAGAAAAATTAGCCTGCAAAAGTCTTCAAAAGGTCATTCAGGTTATTCCACTGCCCCAAGGCAAGACAAACTCTATCTATGTCTTTCCAGCCTGATGGTTATCTAACATATTGGGATTTCTGTCACTGGAGGTCCTTTACAGCTTCCCCAGGCAATTTTTACCAGTTCTTTACCATCTGTCTATCTTTACCAGTAGAAAAACTGACTTGAGCCTTTCTTGTGGTAGTTTATGACCATTAACTTCCTCTCCTAACTGCTAGGGACATGGTTATCAGATTGATCCCTTCCTCTTTGCAGCTGCTTGGTACATACTTCAAAACTATGATTTCCTCTCTCTTTCTTCTCTCAGGTAGGTTAAGAAAGCCTGATTTCAGTATTCCATACAGATCTTTTTTTAATCCCTTAAACCTCTATTTCAGTTCTTCTCTCCAACTGATCTATACCTGCATCCAAATCTTAAACCCAGGAGGGTAATGTGAGATCAGAAGGCTCATTTTATGCAGCTTGCAAAGCTGTGTCTTTTTACACCCTTCTATAGCACCTGCTTTTTTTCCTCCTTGCAATCACATGATACTGTTGGTTCCTGTTCAGCTGCTTAGCTATGACAGCATCAGACTCTCTTCTACTAAATAGCTACCTACATTATTGTCTGTCCTGCATCTGTACAGCTGCCTGTTCAAGTCATCTCTCCTCTGCACTTACTCCTACTGAACAACATCCCATTTCTTCGGACTCTTTCTTCAATTTCTCTTCAAATTTTAGTTGTTCCGCAGCAGGTTCAGTTTGGGTGTTATCTACAAACTTAAAATGCATCATCCCGATTGTGTAAATTCTAAACAAAACCAAGCTCCAGAGAGCCCTCCACAGAGTCCCTCTCAGGGGCACACTATTATGACAAAGGATCATTGATAATGTCCTCCTTCTAATTACTTTGTCACTGTCTGGAAGAATCTCATCTTCTGTTTCCCTCCCTTCCTTATGAGGGTGTCATGTAAACCAGAGTCATAACTCCAGCAAATTCAAGGTATAAAGTATTTTAAGTTATACTATACCTTTTAGCTGTTTTTAGCCTTCCCTCCCATAGCCACCACCCAAGGAGAAACCAGAGCCTCTGAAATTGGACTTGTTACCAGAAGCAGCATGAACTTGAGCTTGTGGTTACACTTTCAGCAACAATACCGCACAAGTCACCTTAAGCCATCTCTGCTCTTGGCTGCTCATTCACACCTTCATACTGCTTAGAGCTAACTGTGTGCATCATGTTTGTGTGTGGCAAACAGGATCTGAAAACCAAACCACCCAAATGCCTGTGTAAGTACAGGGAAGAGGCAACATTATGGTTACTGCTCCTGCTGCAAAAAAAAAGTTGCCTGAATTACACCAGTACTTTAATACCAACCTGAAAGTCAAACCTAAACTTCTGAGACTGAATTTCTGGTGATCTAGCTGGGTTACAGATTTCAAAGAGAAATCCAGAGTTGCTTAAGCTGTACAAAGGTATTAATTTTGTCAAGAGCCAGGCAAGCTAAAAATAGGAGCATCTTGTGGTGCTCATCACCATCTGCATGCTGGCAATTACTGACCTCAGATTCACGAGAGTACAGCTGCAAGCAAATTCAGACAGTTTCTTTCTATCTGCCAGTGAAGAACTATGCACACTGCAAGTTGCAACTGGTGAACCATGCTGAAGCATTAGGGATGTTAGTGTCTTCAACCAACATAGCTAAATCCCAGATCCAAAAAAGGTCAGCCTGTTTACAATCATAGTGATTCTCATGAATCTGATCTCAAACCAAGATAGCAGCTTCATATATTACTTCAATTTCAAAAGAAAGTTGGAATCCAAAATTCACAAAGCACGAACTCCTCCTCCCTAGGATAATGTATGTTGGATCTCTGCAAAGTGAGATCAGCAAGTTTGCCCCGTATGCTTCAGAACATGACATCCTTCCACATAACTTATTACTCGTATAACATGGCTTACCTGCATGTACGTAGGATCCAATGGCATCTTCACACACACTCAATGTAAGCATGTTCCCTTTCAAGCCATGGGACAACTCACACAATTTAAAGTCAATGCCAGAAAGAGGATGACAGTACTTGTTTCTTGTTAATGTGGCTGTCTCCCTGTCACTGGATTAAACGGTAGATCTTTAAATGTGCTGTTGCATCTAACAGCAGTGACAGAAACATTCATTTGCCTTCTGCTATTCTGGACATGACAGCAACTATTTTTTAATCAAGTTTCCGTTCATATTTGGGCTTCCAACGTGTGAGTTCGATGTTCTCCGTTTGATTATTTTAATGGTCCCTTGTACAAGCCAGCCAAGGCTATTATTGCTTTTATTTCTGTGTGTGAAAAGGCAAAGACTCATGAAATAGCTTACATTCCTAGAGCCTGTTGCCTTTGGGCAGGAGTGCTCTGGATCATCAACACTGGCAACAATACACAGTACTGTAAAAATAGCGTGTACACATGCAGCACAACAGACTGGCTAGCCATCTTAGGACAAGAGAAATGCAGCTTACTCTTATGACCTCGGTAATAGTTGCCTGTGCCAGTTTAAATCTCCAGCAGAGGAATTTAAATGAATGTTGATAACTGTCCAAATAGACTCTACCTTCAGTAATGGGATGAATTCTTACTATTATTGCCAGTTCTGTCTATAATAAAGATGGAAGGTTTTTTTAGTAACATATGGAAAATCATTATAGCCACAGTCCAAAAGTAATTGCCAGTGGGCAGCGCGCTGTCGACTCCTTTCAGTTTGTTGCTTCATCACTTCACTTCACCCATGACCTGGAGGAATAATTTCGCCTTCCACAGCATAGCAGCAGTTTAGTTTCCATGCTCGTTAATGTCTGGTGCCTCTTACAATTATAGTTCTCGGCAAATCCAAAAGCCATAAAACATCTTAATGTCTGTGAAATTCTATGTCTACCATGACCATGTGGTACTGAATTCTCAATTTATGTTAGATTTGCTAAATGAAATGATACAACACATTTGGCTTTCGGAAACAAATTTGGAAGATGAGATACTCCTTTCGCCATGAAAAAGCCCAGAGAGAAAATCATACTGTATTGGCAGAGAAAGACATGGACAATACGATTAGAGAGAGCCCAATATACATAGTCCAACATCAAACTTCCCAAAGATAATCATGCTCACATTCTCCATGAACTGGAGTCAGCTGCAAAGTTTACACCTCCAATGAAATATAAAGTTAGGGAACATCTGAATCTGTGGGCTCAATTCAAAGCCATAATTAGAACTATTAAGTTTTTCACACTTCCAGCTTTTAAGATTTTACCAGGTGTCAGTTAGACACAGAAGGGAATGGGGCTTAGACATGACCATCACCAATCTGGCTGTTCCTCTCCTGCCTGTACCCCTCCCCAGTCAGCTTTGTATTGGCTGGACAATTTCAAGCTTAGAAGCTGGATAGAAATCTCAAAGATCAAGTTTTGTAAAAAACTGTGGTTAAGATATTTCATTTAGTGCTCTCCACTTGAGGAAAAGCAGGCAGAAACCATCAGCAGCAAGTCCACTTGACATTTGGGCAGTCAACACATACACCCTTCTGAATTAGCATAGCGCAGTAGTCCCTTGCTCAGTTGGGGTATCTAGGAGTACCTAGGGAGGAGGGAAGAGCAAAAGGTGTTGAAAGGTTACGTATCCATAGCAAATGCTGGCTCTCCTAATCCTATTGTTCATGAATCAAATTTGTTAGCAAGGTTATAATTTGAAAAGATGAATAATCAGAACCACCTTAAAATGCTATGGATTGAATGATCCTCCAAAACTCCACAAATCAAAGCAACTTTTTTTTATTTTTAATAAAGGAAATATCTACTTAAAATCAAGACTGGAAGATTTTTGCCTTTATTGTTTTTGAAACTCTTCCTCTAGTTCCAGACAGAAATAATTCAAGGAAGTCTTACATAAGAGATCTGATTAGGTGATCCCAGCAGTCCTGTATGTCTTCAAAACGTATGAATCTGCTTCCAGACACAGTATAAAAAACAAGAAACTGAGTCGCATAAAAATTGCCTTGAGGATTCTTATCAAAGAAAAACTGGTTTGCATATTTCTAAGACAAAGCACATGCAGAAAAATGGTAAATATCAAACAATTGAGAGATTTTAATTTAAAAAAAATATTAGAAAGTGGAGAAAAGTTCACATGCTGAGAAGATGGATGTGTAGGCTTCCAACTTTTTCAGACAACCCTCTTGGCTACCTTTACTTCAAACTAGGCTACCCACTCCCTTATGCCAGCAACTTGTACCTGTCCCTTCCAATGAACTTAATGTTCACTTACAGTATGACCTCTTGTGCAGGTACTAAGAGGATCCACTGTAATCTGTATGCCGGTGTTCACACACCATCTGTTATTTCAAAGGAGGAATAAACACTTTCTTCCCATGTGATCTCTGAAATCTGACCAGAACCTGTAGTTACAGCAGCTATTTGCATTGAGAGGTGTAAGGTCAGAAATAGTGTGCCTTGAACCCCCACTCCTTCCTGATAATTATGGAATGATTCACTATATCCACACACTGTCGTGTTATATGGAAGGAAAATACATTGTGAATGAGTATGGATGTTACTAATGCATGGAAAAACATGAGACAGGGATAAACCTTGGCCTTAGTATGCCTACTTGAGGAAAGAACAAAGGCTACTGTAAATACAGAGCTGAAGATGCCATTACAGCTGAAGGTCTAGGAATTCTTCTTGGCAGTAATTTCCTGTATCCCTAATATAGATTCAAGGATACACACCTCCAATTTTTAGGTTTTTTTTTAAATTTCTTTTTTCAAAAATTCTTCCTCGTCAAGCCATCTGACCTGTTTAGAACAGGAAAAAAGGCTAAATAGAGCAAGATATTTTTAGCGTTCCTCAAGGAGCTTCTTCCAAGTGTCATTCATTATAGAGCTACGTGAAATCATCTCTCTGGACACTCACTCCAGAATCCAGGACAAAGTGAACGACTTCAGCCATAGCCCACCCCAGAGAAATACTGCATTCCCTGCTCCAGCATAATGCATTCAATTCAAATTGGTTTGTTCCTCAGCCAAGGGACACAGCAACATAATTTACTATTTCCCTTTTGAATATCCAATACAGAATAAATCTGATCTGCTGGGGAAGTGTTTTGAAAGTCTAGCCTGAAAGCATATCATCTGTGTCCTGGAGCTTCCTTCCAAAGATGCAGCAGCTAATTTTACACCTTTGCACCCATGAAGTCTTTAGAAAAGGCAGGTGGGAGGGAGGGAATTAAATGGTTTACAAAGCATGAACAAAAAAAAAGGTTTCTAAAAATTGAGTCAACAGTTTATATTCATTACCCTTTTGTTGCAAAGCACCTGCAACATTGCACCCCGAAAGATAAGATTGCTAGCTTGAAAATATCATTCTAATAATTCTTTTCTTATATAACATCTCATCCTAATCTCTCACAGCACTTTTTGAATTTCGAACCAAATCTCTGCTTTTTAGTGGGAGGAAATACAAACTGAATAGTATTGCCTAGCAATAACATGACTCATCTTTCTCTATCATCCTCTTTGTTTCTTTCACGGGGGCAGTTTTTCTGTCTACCCAGTATTTTGCAGGCACTGCTACATGGTGAACTGCACACAAGTAAAAGTAACATTTGGGTTTGTATTGCCTAACCGTGGTCTCCCTCCACTCCTCCCAGCCAGCTGTACATAAATTACACATAATAGCATCACAAGAAAAAGCAAGAGTTTGTTTCTACAAATGCTGCACATACAGCATATCTGGATAGTTCACCCTCGTGGATGCTCTTTACCATGAACAATAATTTCTTAGGGACAGACACCTACAAGCATGGACATCTTCCTCTAGAATTAATGACAAGAGGAACTCACTGTGGGACTTGTGGGAAATGCGGGCAACATAGGGCAGGATCTACCTCTGAAGCCCACTCACTTCCTCTTTGGATCTCACTGTGACAGTCATGGGTCCCCAAGACCTGGGACTGTGCAAGGAGGCAGAAAAGAGGCAGAATGCACTTATCACTGCCCCCAGCCTCTCAGGAGTATTCAGGTATAGGATGATGCCAATTCAGCATTCACTGATGCTGCTTCTCCAGTCCACAGTAGGGCTCTGATCCCCAGTGAAATTTGTGTAAGTAGAAGGTGGACATTTAGTATCTTTTAGGATCTGCAACTAAGCTTTTAGTCTACTTGTATTTTTCTGTACTGTGAATATTTAGATGGTTTACAGAAAGGGACCAGTTTTCAACACAATTAAGTGTGCAGACCTGAACAGGAACAGTAGCGCAAAGAAGAAAAGCTCTCATATAGGTAACAAAAAACAGCTGTGATAAGGGCACTCTAACAATGGCAGGTCAACTGTACTTCCCTTTTATTCAGTATGACTCAGCTACCCATGTCTGACATTCACAGCAGAGAGGTCTCGCATTGCTAAAATTTGGACAGGAAAAAAGAACAAAAGCAAATATTTTATTCAGAGTCATACTAAAGATTTTGCCAGAAAACTGTATTTCACTGCTTGTCTCCTATGAGGGAAAGGGGGAGAAAAACAAGAGAGAATTATAATACTTACCTAGCATATACCCCTGGAGAAGGATGCAGTACTCAATGAATCCCTTCATTCACTGTGAAGGATGTATAAAATACTGATGCGGACCTTCTCAGCCATTCATTTTATCCATCTTTAATATTATTCCTTTTCCATTGTCATTTATCCTTCATGTTTTCTACAATTTTCTATTCGTTCCTCATTTCTTTAATTCTCTATTCCTCCTTTATTTTACTTCTCAAATTTCAACAGGGTTGAGAAAATGGACTCAGTTTAAAAAGCCTCCCACTTCTTATGTTTTCAGTACATCCCTATGTGTTTGATGACAAGTATAGGAACAAGGAAGCCTGGTGCCAATATTACCATCCGTCTACAAAAGTCACCTGAAGGTGCAATAAAACTCAAGGAACTGACTTTTGCCCCTTTTCTCTTTTACTATGCTCCTGCTTTCAGTTGTTTTTGCTTGTGGAATGTACGAGCATGCCCCGTGGTGCATTATATCCAGAGCAGCACCATCATTTTGTTATTCATAATCAAACCCTGAATGTGCACCCATGGATGGAAGGAAGAGGCCCTTCTCAACCAAGTTAGTAGACTCATTTTGAAGCCCTGCGTAATCCATACTTCACGTTCAGACAGTTTAAGCAGAGCTCCTATCTGTCCGCTGTCAAATCCTTTACGTGGAAGTAAAGCTGACACCTACTAAATGGTCCCTTTCTGTACATAAATCACTGCTTGAACAAAGTAAGCAGTAGTGGCAAAAGGACTTTTCAGCCACCATCTCTTAATCTAAGTTTACCCAGCATAGTTCCCAGATTTTTTTTTTTAGTTGTTGTTTTCGTTATTTTTTAAAGCTATCAGCCAGTGTTGGCAAAGTTTGTAAGCATGGACAAGGCCTCAGTAAAACTCTGGGAGGAGATACTGTCAGGAAAAGTAAACCTAGCTTAGCCCAAAGAGATCATTTGTTAAATAAATAGAGTGCTTTATCATCCTGCAGTTGGGTAAGAGTAATTTTTTTCTTTTTTTGAGTAGTCATGAGGTTTTGCCAGTTTAAGCACAAACATAGTGGAAACAACTTTTAGTCCAATGGCGGTATAGTTTTCAAGGCTGCCTGACTCAACAGTAAGTGAGCTCATCCTCAGCCCTGTGCTTAAAAATTGATTGGTGTCTAGTGAAATCCAAAATCCTCATTTAGGACCCAACACACTCTGTAGAGCACGTCAGAAGAAATGAATGTCAAAGATGGCAATTCAGACAAAAAGTGTGAGGCAAGAAGCCACCCAAGTTAGCCAAGAGGAAATGTTGAAAAGGAGGTGGTGCTCAGCAAGATGATCATCTATAAAGGGGATTCACAGCCCTGAAACACCTCCAGCCAGTAGGAAATCACACCTGCCTTTTATCACAAACTACAGCTGATCCCACCATTACCACAGCCCAACAGAGATGGAGCTTTCCTCCTCCTACCACAAAGGGTTAACAGTGAAAACATGCTTAAACCTGTTAAGATACTTAAGGGGAGAAGGAATATCAGCCAGAACGCCTTAAAAATACTTAGACAAGATTAATTCTAGCCAGCAGAGACTGACTGAGTTTTCTTTAGAAAGCTTCAGTAGTTTCAAATGTCTCCAAAAGCTCAAAAGAGAACAAAGAGTGCAAAGCCTGAAGGTGAGAAAATGTGGGCGAAGATCCAGGGAGTAGAAAAGTAACAGCATTGGAGCACACCAGGACCTATGACCTGTTAGTATCTATCTGTGTATCATATAGGTGATGAAGCAATTTGTAAGCAGATCTACAACAGTCATTTCCCAAGTCTTGAACTGAAAAGGCCACCAGGAACCCTCCAATAATGTAATCATATATGTCAGACCATTTCCAAATGTTTTATTCTCACTTATTCAGGCAGGCGGCCAGCTACGGACCACTCAGGAGCTGTTGCACCAAACACCAGCAGACACCACAAGCCTAAAGAGTGCAATGGGGTAAGAAATGTTGGCGCAGATTTGCCAAGAAGAAATGAAGTAACATTACTCTAATTTCTTCTCTTGACTGAGTAACGAGATATATCCATAAGAAGAGGATAGTGTCTGCATGTGCCTTATGTGTACACACACAAACACTGGCTTTTGTGAGATCTTATTTGAGCCTGTTAGTATTCTCATAAACAGATTAGGGCAATAATTATGAGATAGACACAAAGCTGGTTGGGAAAAAAAGCTACTAGTACTAGAAATGTGAACCAGACCAAGCTACAGAGAGGCTGCTCAGCCCAAGCCCTAAAACCCCCCTGCCAATCAACCTGGAATAATTCAGCAGAAACAGTTGCCCTATCCTAGAATATACCTGTGCAAAACGACATCTGCCATACATTTTGAGGGAACTTTATACATCTGATACCTCCAAGTTGAGTGGAAAGGTGGTGAGGTTATACATTTGGGCATTTGCAAGAAGCACAAAAGAGAAGTGCTGCAAGTCCTGCCTGAATCCCTCTATGCTGAGCCTTTGGCCATCAGCTCCTCCTGTCCCAGGGGCTGAAGCATCCAGCTGGGTGACAGTTTCTCCTAGGTGGTTTTGTTCGCTTTTGTTGTAAATCCTGCTTAAATGTTTATTGGATTCAGGGCTATACCAGATGTGCTGTTAAGTGTCTGGGGCATTGTTTGTAATCAGATCAAAGCTTTGTTTTAAGAATATACTCAGGTGATGATCCTGAAGCAGCTTCTGCAACAACTTAGGATCAACCAGTTTCAGGGGGGTAACAATTATCCTGCAATTAGGTAGTCTTTTTACTTTATTTCAAAGAACCACAGAAAGCTTACACACTTATTTCCAAATTAACATTTTAAATCATACTTTGCTGTTCCATATCCTCAAAATTACGTACATAGGAAATAAATCAAAAAAGCAGAAAAAAATATTTTGTACTAAGTTATATTTAAACTCCAGCTATCCTAAGTAAAGCTACAGATTATACTTGATTGCTATGCAGTACTGTGTATGTTATTATGGCAACTCATGAGCTATGGATACAACATTAGTATCTATCAGCTGTCAGAGCTTCTGCAGATCCTGCTAAAATCCAGGAGTGCCTTCAGTTCCCTCAGCTTTGTAAAAGAGAGTACATGCATCTGGCGTTGTGTGCGCTGCATATACGAAGTTCATGGCCAAGCCCAGCATTCTTTAAACAGGAAATTCCTAGGGGCCAAATCTCAAAGCTGTTATTCAGCCCTATATCGTGCCAAGAGTCTTTTCGATTCCAGCATAGTCCTACAAACCAAAACAAGAGTTGTCTCTCACGAAATTCAGGGTTCAGCTCAATGACTTAAGATTACTTATTTTCCTTAAGTGAGAGCTGCTCCAGGATTTGATCCTCTATGACTCGGACAAAGAGGTTTAGCCATTTGGGACTAACAGAGTCAACAAGAATGAAAGTTAAACACAATCTCTGTCTTTCCCTATTTCGCCATAAGATCTCAAACAAACTGGTATAGCACAGCTTTGAGCACAAAGCAAAGCAGAGAACTACACTAGGAGGAAAGAAGTACATATGTCTAAGATTGTATCTTGGGGAAAAATCTTTTAACCTTACTATCCCACATAGCTGACAATCAACTTAAACAACTCATACATTGACCAGTAACTCTGGTGTTCACCATTGCTCAGTCTGCTATGTCTTATACCTCCTGTATTATAGTTATTCTTTCTCTGTAATGATTGTACAGATTACTCACCATTCTGGATGTCAGAGGGATGAGAGTAGTGACTTTCAAGATAAACTTTTATCTAGAGGTAGATGAAAACTTTCCAGGAAAATTCAAAATCTACCATTTTTGCAACAGATTTATCATATCCTAGCTGACAGACTCTTCAAGCATTGATAGTAATCCATGAGACATTACAGTAGCAAAGACAACATACTGACAGCAGAACCAAATTTGTACAGAAAGGACATGAAACATGAATGATGGTTTTCAAATCACAGCAAATGTTTCACAGACTTCAGAAAGAACATAAGTGAGTCAATGCTACAACTACATTAAAATCCAACCTCCTAACTACATCAAAGACAAATTTTGAATCAATCTTGCAGATTCTTCACATCTCCAGAAAAAAAGCAATTCATTAGTCACTCATTCTCTTATTTATTATGCTTAAAAAACAAGAGACAGTGCCCTTTCTCATGTAAGTAGTTACAGAAAAGCTCCTAGACATTAAGACTACAGAGGTAATCTCTCTTCCGATATACACTTTATACAACTCCCTGCAGATCATAGACCTGCATGGGGTATAGTGTGGCAAAGACATGAGCAGCCACTGAAAATCTAGAATGAGCTGTAACAAAGTAGTATTCAAAGACTGACCATAGAGCTTACAATGAAATAATTCAAAAATACTATTACTGACTCGAGAATTAGATAGCGATTTTCATTCCTTCTGCCTTCCTAGGGTGATATTATGTAGAATTTAGAGAGCATTTATTGTCATACAAGCATGAGTAAGTTTGTGTTTAGCCATTAATCTCTGAAGACCTCCAGCAAAGTGTTAACAAACTGGATATTGGCAATTGCATTCAGTGCAACAAACATGACCACTGCTCATTTCAGATACCTGAAGCGATGCCGAGGTTAAACAAGCCCAGAGAACAGGGTGGTGGTATGAGTAACTTAATCTGTTTTATGCCCTCCTCTCTGCGCCCGCCCCCCCCCCCCCCAAAAGATAAATTGGGAAATCTAGTAACAATTACACACAGAGGGAAATTTTGACACTCTGAGCTTTGAATGAATACAACGGACCAAGGGGATCTGGCCCAGCGGCTTGCTATGTGCACGTTCTCATACAACCCTTATCAGCTACTTCCATTTGCAGGTAGCAGGAGCACGAATACCCTGAGGTGTGAAGACAGCACAGAAGCTGGGGGGAGGGGGGGTTGGGACGGGGAAGGCACTGATATCCATCAGTCAGGAAAGAGATAAAAGAAAGACTACCTCTGCAGGTTTTGTTTCTCTGCAGTCCATCTACGTTGAATATAGTAAAGGCTTTGCACTCCAATTTCAGGGTCTTTCTTCTCTGGGCCTCTTTTGCTCCACTCCTCCTTTATTCCACTCCATTCCCACCACCACAGTGGTTCTGTGTAAGAGGCAAACAATTCCTATTCTTGTTGTTCTCTTGTCCTGCATTTACTGTCCTGCACAGTATATTCACCTTCTCAGTTCTTGATGGGGCTCTGATTTATTGGAGCAGCAGCTGTTCTTTACTGCTTGTATTAAACAGAAAACACTAAGGACTCCAATTCTAAGCACAGGGTTCAAAGAATCAATTTTTGCCTTTAATCTTAAATTTTATGCATCAGGGGCCATGCTACAAATTTAACTGTACTTCTATGCAATTATTTCTCTTGCATCTTTCAAAATCCCTTTCAAATATCCCCATACAAATAAAGCAGTAATAAAATCATTTCTCCCTAAACTCAGAGGTCTAAATTCAAATAGATGTTGTTGGTCTGTCTGACACATAGCTATAGCCTAAGAGTGTAACAAAGTTCATTGGACTTCCAACAGGAAAGCTTTCTTGTAGAGGAACAGAAGTATACAAAGACTCATAAAAGCATTAAGTCTAGCTTTTTTGCTTTCTGTCAGTTCCTCTAAACTGTGCTACAATATCACCTTTGCAGTGGAATTTTATGTGTTTCCTTATCTATAGGATCAAATCTCAGAAAATCTATTATGTTGTAGCTGACGGTTCCATAAAATCGTAATGTCATTTCTTTTGGGAAAAGTTTTTCTTCAAGTGTAATGAAAGATTTTAATCACAGTTTTACATGCAACTCTTGGACTTTTCAGCACATGTTAAGGGAGAGGTTTGGAGGCTTGAAGTGACATTGCACTTGGTTGCCAGTCAGATTAGAAGTGGCAGGGAGGTTTTCATGACATTTTTGTAGAAATAGTAAGAACCCATCAGACTTAGGAGGTTCCAGTATACATATATTGTAGCAAAGTGTTTTACTAGTTTGCAACATCAGATTAGAAGCTATAAATTAAGTTTTCATATTTGAATTGCACAGACACCTAATTCATCTCAGTGTGAATCGGAGCAGCCTTCTGCCTATTCAAGGAATTAATAGTCCAGTACATCTGCATGGAAGAGAAAAAAAAATCCAATAGACCCTGGCAATCAAAAGGGATCTGACCCAAAAGCTAGCATTCTTGGACCCAAACATGTCTACAAGAAAAAATGAACCAGATCCCTGAAAATGTAATGCTGCTTAAAGAATATACCCCTGCCTAAATCCCTCCTTTTACTGTGGTTAGTTTCCTGTGCTTCAGAGAAAGACCAGAGAACCCAAAAAACACACATCAAATTATAACCTATCATAGGGAAGTTTTTCTTTCATGACCCCATAGATCACAAGTGAAATCCCCAAAGCATGGCATTAACCAAGCATACTTTTCTCTTTTTTCCTTCTTTAATAAGCACCAGCAGGAGACATCTTTGCATTGGATGTGATAGGAAGTTGAGGTTTCAAGTCAGACCACTCAGGAACAGATGTTTCCTAGTGGAAAGCTATGCACAAGGATTGAGATTCTCAAAAGGAGCCAAATGATCGTTGGGTGCCCTTCCATGATAAATTGTAACACTGTAATCATCATTAGTAATGCTACAAACCCAGACTCCTAATTGTACAAACTTGAGTTAAAGCTGTCTTTGTTCCAGGATCCTTAAGTCTGAACTCCATCATTACAAAAAACCTCATGAAACTCTGAAGAGGGTAATTTCTCAGGTGGAAAGCACCCCACTGCCACGTTCCAGTCTAATAAGTAATGGTAACAAGTCACCCTTGTTTCTAAAAATGTCTCTTCAAACAGCCTGCCCCTGAGTTTTAAATTAATTTTAACCATGGTAAAATACAATTTTAACTGCTATTCTGTTTTGGAGATCCTGTGTGCAAAAGAGTAGTGCACAGTGATGAACTTTCCAATTAAGAATTGTTTGGTAGATGACCTAAATTATAACAGCCTTATTTCTAGACTCTCAAATTCATCCCATATTCAAAGAGTGGATGCAACATTTTGGAATAAGACTTTGTAAATAAAAGTTGAATCCCTACATGAAGTACAAAATTGAAATCAACATTGACCACAGATCTGAGATCAGCTCTCAATAACACAACAGCTGCAGATTGTGGTTATCATCATGTCCTCTAGAGTATTTTTGCAGATGCTTCATTGCATCAAACTGGAAAATTTGATTTTTTGTTAATTGTACTTTCAATTTTAGAGAATGTTATGGAGACAAAGTAATTTCTTACTATAATTTTACAATAACAAAATAGCAGTTCAAAAAATGGCAGTTCCTGCATGTCAAACATTAGTAATTACTTGGAAAAGTCATAATAGCCAGACACGCAGACCTTCAGCATTTTTAAGGCTCCTTTGCACAACTTAATTAGCGCAACAGACACTTAAATCTGTCCTAAAGCTGACAATGCCTCAAGCATTTCCTTAACAGAGGGCAGTGCAAGTTCAGCTGTGTCAGGCCACACCAGCTGCCTGGCACGCCAGTCCGGGCACGGAGCAAAATAAAGGAGAAATACAGTGATGCTCCTTCACCAACAGGGAGTCTAAGCTGTACTAGGGTCAGGATAACCTGGCAGCTTCTGAGACTGAATGGGGTAGAAAACAGGCAGAAAGGCAGAGGGAAAAAACAAGCAATCCCACTAAGCACTGCTGCAATACACCCAGCCAAATGCCTTTTCTCTGGGCAGGTTAGTATCGTGACTGCGCACTCTGCATTAGCGGCAACAAGCTTTAACTTGTCATCTCTGTCCCCCCCTGCACAAGCAGAAATGTTTTTAAAGGCTCGCTGCATTTGTTGATTTTGTGCAGACGGGGGCACTATGGAAATCCCACCTAGATTCAGACGAAAGCCACTTCTTAAAGCAAACCTAAGAGCTCTGATATTGTTGAAATCTTCAGCAATATAGTAAGACCTTTTTTAAATGATGTGGCTGTTTGACTTCCAGGTATTCAAATGAAGATTTTCTGTCAATGAGCTCAGGGATAGCCAGAAAGCCAAACCATACACCAAGGCCAGGCTCCTGGGTCTTCACGTCCCCACCAGTCTTTCCCTGTCAGACTTTTTCCCTCTCCCTCTCAGAGAAGCTGAAGCACTGATTCCTCATTACTCTTCAGAGATGTGCAGGTAGTCCAGATATTCCTGAGTAGCTGCAGTCAGTCACACTGTGCAGTAGCCCATAAAGCTGTTTTGCCATAAATTACCGAAACCACCCTATACCTTTAATGGGAAAAGCAACTATTCTTTTTTTCCCATGTAGACATATACCCCTCTTAGAGCAGAGAAACATCTGAAGCAGCAGACTGGATGCCCTACACTCCTTTGCTATGCGGAAAGCCAGTCAGAAATCAGAATGTGTTTTGCAAGGGGAGAAACAAAAGAGATTCCAAGCGATAGGCTAAAGTTTTTAAGCTTTCTAGAAAGATCTGAATAAAGTTAATTTATAGCCATAAAAATATATCACAGTACTAAATATGTGTATTGTGCATTAAAACAGTAAGGCATTAAAAATATTCTCTAGCATTTTAAAGAAAGTCTAAATTAAGACATTTCAAAGGATGGAAAAGAACAAGTTTTCCCTAGTGAAAAAAAAAAAAACCAAATTCTTACAACCTTTATGCTCCTATGAAATACCACAAATTCAACAAAACTGCTTTTCTGAAAAAAGAACTACTTCAAATGAATAATTTTTCATTACTAGCTCCAATAATCCATTACACAGTAACATCTAGGAGCTCCAGATGAAGGTCCTCTGCGAAGATCACTGTACAACAAAAAAATGTGCTGGTCCTGAAAACACGCTCTCAAGTTTCCTCCCAAGTTTTGCCAAAATCCTCTGATAATCTCACATTTTAGACACACAACTACTTGACCACTTCAGGACCGTTTTCCTAGCTACAGTATCCATGCCTTAAAATAAACAATATACAACAAATGGTAACCTGCATCTCTTCCATCATAGTCACTTCTGAGGTCAGAGTTCTCTCCATTAACTTAAACTGATCTTGGCCAAACAAGATGAGTCTGTGGCACTAAAGTGGGTGGTTGTGCTTCCATTGCCCCTTTTACCTATGCATTTCTGAAACAAGGAGCCTGAACATGCTGAACATTTTGCTGTTTGCAGCAATAAAACTGCTCTGTCCTTCTGCTATACTTCGGCACAAATTATTCTTCAACTCCTGCAGCTGTAACAGGAATTAATTATCTGCAGGTTTGTGTTCATTCGATCAGAGGCCTTAGTGCATCCATTCATACTGATGCTATTTAAAACACAGTGAGTCTCAGCTAACAGCTAAGGACTCTGAAGGACAAGGTGAGAACTAAGCATTACGTACAAAAAGTCTTGTTTGTCTTTAGCATCTGAACTAATCTGTTACTGGATTTCTTTCACTTTTTTGTTTTCAGTTGCTATATGCCTTCTGAAAACCAAGGCTCTCTGAGTCATTCAGCAGTGTTACATCGACCAACACATCAGTGCAGTGGATGTCGGCATCACCATGCTTCCTGGAGCACAGCCAGCACCAGACAAAGCATCCAAAAAGCAATGGGGACCACTTTCCTCCTCAGAAGGTTTTCATTTTAATATTCTTTAAGGATGCTGGTAATAAAGCTAGGAGGTCACTGCAGAAACAAAGAAGTTCATCATCAAATTCAAGCTTTTAAAACAGATGGATCCAAGCCCTATGGCTTAAATAGTGACTCAAGCTTCTACAAAATTAAGGACACTGGTTCTATTATGTATTTTAATTTTCTCATTATTAAAGCAAGGAGGCTAGCCAAATTTTCAGCAGGCAGAGAGGAAGTAATTTCGCTGTGGTCCTTTAATGCCCATCTCAGTTCAAAACCATCTTCCTGGTTCCAGTGAAATCATACCTGTGGCAAGACCTGGACCAGCAGAGAATCAAGCTCTGGCATTTTGCTTCAGGACATTTTAGATGTAAGAGTGAACTGTAAAGCTCAAATCCAAAAGCTATGTTTGTATCTATACTAATTTCATTTTTCCTTTGTTACTTTTTAAAGCTATAAAAAAGGGCTCTAATATGTAGCATAAGCAAACAAGTTGCAAGCCAGACTAATTATATCACTCTTGCCCTTTGCTTAGAGCAGTTTTAACTCATCTCTAAATTCCAGTCATCTGTTTCTAATTCGAGTACATTTCAATTTCCTCACTCAATATGAGGAGCAGCAGCACTAGTGCTCACCAGGGGCCCTCGCCAAGTGCAAATAAAAGTCAGGAAAAATCCTGGTGCTCTGCAAAACAAGCTGGCCCAGCAGTCCTCAGCATGGGCTTTTGGTAACACCACTTGGACCCGGCACCCAGCAGCTCACTAAGTACAAGGCAAGTAGTCCATATAGGTGCTGCTGTTAATGAATATAGTTTCAATATTTTAATATCAGCTGCTATCTTTATGGAGAGATTACCCCCCCAAAAAAGTGAGTGTTCAACACTTTAGAGAAGGGGGGGGGAAATCAGTTTTCCCCTCTTTTTCTGTTACTACTTGCTAGAGAAAGCATACCAATCAATAGACATAGCATCTCCATCAGTTGTTGCACTGCTTTGATGCATCTTACTTTATTCCTAAATGTCTGTGCATGGAACCTGTGGAGATGAATACCAACACAGGAGGTTATGGGACTGGAGGGGGAGAGAAGCACAGCTGTGTGGCTATCAATCTATATTACTCTATCACTCACATTGCACAACAGTTTCTTTTGTTTCAGATTAATAGGATAAAATGCAATGACCTCCAAAGGGGTTGTGTGGGGTTTTTTCTCCTTAGTGGGGGAAAAAAATAAGAATATCTGTATTTCTATTGTTTATTTACAAGACGAAGCTGTGCCTAACAATATTTCCCACTTCAAGAGTACGTTACTTAGAACAGACCTTTGAATTTTCTTCAAGAAGAATCAGTTCACAAATAAAAAACACAATGCAGGTGAGGGAAGACTAATGTTTCTCAGACTTACTCTGCTGACTGTGGAGCTGAGAAAAGACTGTCCCACATGTGAGCCTGGGATGGGCTTTCCTGATAGGATATGTAGCTGCAAGAACAAAAATACAATGTGCTCATTGCAGTGGGAAATTTTGAGCTATATGGAGAGAAGGAAAACTACTAATCTATTCCAAATAATACTCTTTATAGTTATTAAAAGTTTCACTATTTAAAATAAATATCCCCCAATTGTGATATTTTAATAAAAGATCGTTAGGGGAAGTTTTGGTTGATTTTGCATTTACTCTCAGAACTCTATCATTTGTTATTTTGCATTCAAGTGTAAATTAAGAGGAAATAATTAACTGCATCAGGACTTTTCTGAATTGGGGTGCCCCTAAGATTTTTTCAATGAGATTTTTCAGTCAAAACACTTAAGAATAGAAACAACATCTGCAGCAAAAAGGGCAGAGAGAAGGCGGTACTTTTTGCATACTTCAGCAGCTCTGTGATTTCCAGATAACCTGCATGAATCAGTCATGATTTTGTCAATTAAAATTTGAATTTAAAAAAAACATTTTGTTAAAATATTGCTGCAGAGTTCTAACAAGGAAAACTTAGGCAAAATGAGCTATAGTCCAGCACTCACATTTATTAGCATCATATACCTTGTCTAGCCAATTTCTCAATCAACCGTAAACAGCTAAATCTCAAGCATTATTCTTAACCACACTTCTTACAGAGGTACTGAAATCCTAAATGGAAATTCTATGAACATTTTTTGGGGGAAGATTAGCATAACCTCTATGGCACATACCTAAAATCAACTTCACACAAAATCAGAGCCATGTGCAAAACCTGCCGAGCCCAGAATGAAGAGGAACACTCTCAGCTTCTCTGAGTGGTAGCAGATGTGAAGCCCTGGCAGTACAGCCTCCAGTCAAAGCACTAAAATGGGTCTTAATTCACATATGCTGGCAGATTTAGGTGAGTGGGCTACAGAAACTCCTCCAGTTGACTGCTGCCTCCCATCCATGCCCCCACTACATCCCCACTGACAGCAGGCACAGCTGAGTAGGATACATACACACTCCTAAATCACTGTTTACTTCTGGCACAGTAATGTAAACAGAAATTGGTGGGTATACCATTAGAGCGACTTATTTGACACTGTGTGCAGTTATCAGCATTCAAGTAATCTCCCCATTCAGAACGGGGTTGGAAAGAGAGATGGCTTCACCCCTATTGCTGGCCTGAGTTCCCACAAAAGAAGGATCTCCACAGAACAAGGCATGCTTCTTCAAATGTCTGGACAATGCCCACACATGGATTTGTAAGAGTACAGGTAATGTTGCCACCTAGTGACTCCTGCCATAGTAATATTGGCAGGATTTTGATTGGGGTATCTAGTATCCTCAGCAGCTATAAGGCTTTCTTCAATCCGGGCGCCGCAGTGTGTAAGTTTTAGGGTTGCAACCTTTTCCATATCATAGCCCATTATAATAAGGACTATTCATTAAAAAATCAAACCATTTTAGGGTCCGTTTTTGCCTCTAGCTTCTAGAAAAGCAGTTACAACCCTTCTTCAGCCTGCTCATGATCAAGCTGATGACCCTTGGAAACCTACAGCTCAATAGATTTATTCTGTAAGTTCAGTGATTTTCCTGGCACTAGGCTGTTATCTTGCACCACCTACTTAGACTGCTACAAAACAATAATGATTAAATTTTTGTTAAATTCAGCTTGCAGGGTGCAAATGGATTGAAGAACAAAAGATATCCAACAGCATTCTTGTAGCATGCAAGCAGAAATATCCTGCAGCTGTGCTACATCTCCAGCACATTAGTCAAGCTTTGATGAAGACATGCTGCAAGACATTCTCTTCAGAATGACACAAAATTCTCAATCTGTCATCTAACCTGTTGCAGATATGGCAAGTCAAGACTGTGCCTTTCCTAATGCAATTGTGGCAGAGCTGTGATCAAGTCTGAAGCATTTAGCAATCAGCGCTTTTGTCTACACACCACAGAAGATGCTTTCTTTTTCTGAGGAGTTTGGTGCAGAGCTCTCTGCAGAAGTGATCTGAGGGAGATGCCATCTCAAGACTTTTGGTTTGTTTAGTGTGGTTTTTCTCTATTCATTTTTTTCAAACCGGAAGAGTGTTAGCGGTTTCCCTTCAACAGGCCCATATTGGAGGCTTCTGGGCAAAAAAAAAAAAACGGACAACATCAGGAAAGAATTTAGTAGGAAAGCATGACCACCACACAGGAACAGGTAAAGCACTACAAATAGGAGCATGAAGGCTGGCTGTAAAAGAGGTGGCT
Source organism: Gymnogyps californianus (assembly GCF_018139145.2). Classification (NCBI taxonomy): domain Eukaryota; kingdom Metazoa; phylum Chordata; class Aves; order Accipitriformes; family Cathartidae; genus Gymnogyps; species Gymnogyps californianus. Next base: position 28,581,438 of record NC_059473.1, read on the forward strand.
GGGCTTGGTTACAAATAAGTGAGGGGAGAGTAGAAACAGAAGCGAACAAAATTAGAGAGAACTTTAACAAAGAAAAAATAGTAAGATGGGGAAGGGACTCAAAGAGAAAGAACATTCACTCTTGGATAGCAAGAGGAAAAGTGCAGCTCTGAGTAGCCAGGAGACAAGCAAGGCAAGGATCCAAGAACAAAGAGCAGTTAAAATTAGTTCAGAACAGAGAAACATCTTTGATTGACACTTATGGAATTTGTTAATGCCCCACTATCAGGAATGAAATTAGAGAATTTGAATGATGCTTCTTCATTCTGTGTCCCTCACACTGACAGCCAGCACTCACAGGTCTGTTTCACAGATTAGTCAATAGTGTGTGCGCTGCAGACACAGCTTGTGCTAGGTATGATTTTAACATAAAATAGTTTGGAACAGGCTCAGTGCGTCGCTTTCATATCATTCTTGCACTTGAATAACATTAGGAACATCAGCTGCTAACTTGGAAAACTGAGAAACACTGACAACACCTCCATTTCAGTTGGTCTAGCTAAAACAACTCAATGCCTTGGGAAATTGGTCTGGTCTTTTGTGTCACCCACTGTTACCACCGGCCTCCAGCTCTCCATTAGCTTTTCTCATGCATTCCAAGATTTACTCTGTTATTCTCAGTGAAGTTTGTTCCACAGTTTGTGAGCACACCAGTGCTCTCACTCATATGCACACAAGCCTGGAAAGGTCAGAAGTCACAGATGTTTTGCAAAAAACATAGAACCCATGACTTGCATGAGATCTGCATCTTACTCATAATGCAGAGAGAAGCATATACATCCTGCATATGGAATGCATCACTTTTAACTCATTTAAAACATGATTCACGTTTCTTATTTTTGCACAGCTCATCCCAGCTATATAGTGGCTGCTATCACACTGCTAATATCCAGCTTTAAAAAAAAAAGCAGCTTATCAAAGTACTCTTCCCCATAGATGAAACCTTGAAGGCATGACCAATGAAGAATGTACCATTTCAGAATAGACTGAACAACGCAGAACACTCATCTAAGCACTTGTATCATACATATAGCAGGCGTGCCTAGATCTCATTTATGGGCTACCACCCATATTGATGTTTATATAGCACAGAGTCAAACAAAGAATTGCTGCCTCAGAAGACTTACAGCTTAATTCTCCTACCAATCCTTAGATCAACTCAGCCATAGCAAGTAACAATGACACATTCTGAAAGCAGAAATGGGCTCCTGTAATGTGAAGACATGAGAGAGTTTTAAAATGCACTGAACTCACCCTCGGGGAGAGTTAAGGATGCCTTATGAATGCTCTAACTTAGCCTGAAGTTTAGTAGTAGCATTTCACTCCCTACCCCTTCCAGTTACAGCTTGAGGAGCCCAGAGCCATTGCATCCCATTTCATCTTTGATATACTCTCTACACAGAGGGAATGCCTATGTATCTGATTATGCCACCTTTTGCAGCATTTTATAGAGGGCTAGCAGTACCAAAGGTCTGTCTGCACTCAAGCAAAGTATTAGGCTTACTTGTAAGCCAAAATTTTCTTAGTTGGAATTTGAATTTCAGAGCTTGAATTCAAAGCTTGTTTCAACAATGAAGCCTGGAGCCATGTAAAAGTAGTATTTTGTTCTTAGCTCCCTTTTTGTTGAACAGACAGAGCATAGTCTGTACTAAGAAACATACCAGTTCCTTACATGAAATTAATAATCACATTTGTTGCCCCAAAAATCCACCAATTCTGAGGAATTCTGGTGTACTCAATTTTTGCAAGAAGAGTAGTTTCCTATCCATGGATTGTCCGCACTGCCATCTAAATAAACAAGGCAGAGAGGCAGGCTAGGACAGTAACAGTCTACAGAAACAACAAACACCCCAACTACAGAAAACACAACAGCTATTAGTAGTGTTTTGTTTTGATGTTTTCTCGCTCCTGGGTGAGGATTTAGATGGAATGGGATAAGCTAAATGGAGAGAGGTAGAAACAGCCACCAAAGAGAAAAGCAAAATGGACAGAGAAGAGGAGAAAGTCTTGGGGACAAAGCACAGCTGAAAGAAAAGTAAAGGAAGGAGAACTTCAAGTAAAGCAGCTCAAAGAGATTAGATTAAGATTCAGTCAGATCCAGACAAAAACCTGCAGCAGTTTACTTGGCCCAGGGCACTGCTTAAAAAAAAAAAAAAAAGAAATATGTATTTGGCCTTGCTCCACAGGGCCTGGCGAGGTGCCTCTCTTTAGAGGTACCAGATGTCACTTACTCAGCCATTGAGGGTGTGACCCAGACCACCTTTTCTGCTCCCCCCAGCTAAGTATTATGGCCTGACCGGGCAGATGATAGGGAGTAGTAAGTCGCAGCTGTAGTTTCTTCCTTCTGCTGCAAGACAGCATATACAGAGGGTCCAGGAATCTATCAGGCACAACATAAGGCTATGAACCTGAGCCGTAGGAAATACTGCAGCAGAAAGGCAGAGGAAATGTGCAGTTTGAAGCTAACTTCCTCCACCCTGTACCAGAGAGTAATGTGCACAAGGTGATGTGCAGCATCTGCAGCACATGAACTCTCATGCTGCCCAGCATGGTGCTCTCTCCATGCATCAGACCTGAAGTGATCCTCACAGCCACACTGGGACTTGGCTTTGAGGGCAAGGAAAGTTGGGTGTGAGGACAGGGCTCACAGGGCACCACTGAAGTGGGGGTATACAGGAGAGGCAAGAAGGAAGTCATTCAGATAGGCTCAAACATTGGGCACTGGAGGACAAGGGGGAAAGAAGACATGGCAGGCTTAAAGATAGGCAATGAGGGGTGGTCAGAGGCACATGCCAGAAGGCTTTAAAGACCCCTTCTACCTGAAGGCTATGATGAGCACATGGCTGGTATTTCCTTTGATATGAGGGAGAGGGGCACAGCTGCATCTGCAAGAAATCAGGCTACAAAATTTGTTCTCCAGATATAATTAGCCTAAGTGTAGTTAAACTTCAGGTATATTGCAAGAGAGATCTCCGAGACAGATCAGTGGAGAAACTCAAGAGCTTCCCTCTTGATTTTGAGGGGACTCTATGATGAGGTATTTGGCTTTCTGAATAGCTGTAGCAGACATGCAAACTAGTAGTCATATATCAGAATGACTAGGTTTGAAAACTTAAGTTTTCAAATATACTACTTAATGTTAAAATTCATTAGGATACAGAAATAAGGAGTATTTTACTGGGAACAGAAATAAAGAAAAGTCCCAACACTGCATGAAAATAACAAGGCCTCTATTAGAACAAATCCAAGTTTAAAATGCACTCTTGTAAACATGTGTGCATTTTATTTATTTGGAGGACAAAGGCTTTTACAGCAGTACTAGGAACAACACAACAAATTGAAGAGGAGAAAAAACATGTACCGAGTAATAGGAAAAGTTTTTTTGCTTGTTAGTTCTGTAACTCTACAGGATGGTCTAAAATAATCGTTCTGAGACACTTTAAACTGTGCTAGATGAACAAGTGGGGAAAAAACCTGTAGAAATTCATGCCTAAAGGAATGACTTTTGCAAGTTTTCCACTGCTGGATGTGAGTGCAAAAAGAAGGATTTTCACAAAAGCAAGAAAAAGCTGGCTTTTTGCCCCACTTCTGCTCAATGACCAAGATAAGAGGTCAGGAATTCAGATGCCCACGCATATGTCTTGCAGAGACCATACATACTAGACCCATCACTGTGACCAACACATTTTCTGTTTAAGCCTTTTTTTTTTTTTAATTGCAACTCCTGTAAGTTTCATAAGGCTGCCTTTTTGTTTTAAAAAAGCTCAAGTGAGCTGTGCATGTTTTACAGTCAATACATCCATAAACCAAACACACCAAATGCTAGAGCAGCTTGCTAAAACTCATTCAGGCGAGCCCTAATTAAAAAGAAAAGAAACCTTTGCAAACAGCATGTCTCCAAGAGGTGAAAGGTCCCCATGCTGCTCGGTGAGGAAACACCAGGGCCACCTTTAAACTTTAGAGTTTTATTAGTGCCTTTGTCAGCAGCATGTATCTGCGTGTTCTGTTTTAATCGAGGCTCTGAATTTGTCTGTGACAGACTCAAAACAGGAAATTAACACCCTGCAGTGTGGCGGCAAAGCCTCAGAGGAAGCAGCAGTGGGGTACATGAGGCCGAGGATGAACAAAGACCGATAAACATAACGTCACCCATAAAAGTCACACTTTAAGGCACAGGAAGGATACTAAACAACACTTGGCTGCATTACACGCTTGCAGTAAAAAAAAAGCCTCAGGTTGAGATTCAGAACATTTACAAGGCAGTTATTTTTCTGAATATTTGCTACGGTTTTGTATTTTGAGCAATGTAGTTCAAAGTTAGGCATAGGAAATACCCAACAAGCTCTCAAATGTTACGTTTCCACTTGACGCGTGGCTCAGGGCTAAGATATTGCTTTTTATCTACCTCCCTGTTTATTTGGGTTATTTCCTATTTGTAAGGGGTTCAACTTTCCTGCAGGCAGCTGGATAGATTTCTACGGTTACCATGGTATTGCTGACCTTTAACACGGGGCTGTTAACGTGACCTTTGCTTCTTTCCATTTCTACAAGGATGTTTCAGTGTAAATAGTTTGGAAGCCAAACAGCACCAGGAGATTCCTCCTCTTGGAGATGGGAATGCAGCTAGCTCAGCGAGGAGAGGGACAGGGGAAGAGCTGCAAGCTGATAGCCGACAGCTAATAGCAATATAAAACTGAAGAAGTATGTGGAACAGAGCTCTTTTCTGCAGCTGAGAGATATCTGGCAACCAACTTTTACAATACTTAACACTACCTGTGAACTGCCCTATCTTGAAAGGAAATGATAGGGGAGACTATAGGCAGTTGCAGGGGCCCAAAGGCAGACTCTGTAGGGCAGAACATCTGACAGTTGTTTGAGTGGAGTAACAGAGCCTTAGGATGAAGAAATATTGGCAATATTGCTTAAGACAGCTATTGTAACTCTTAGGATTTTGAAAGCCTGACATATTTTCATGAACAGGGAGGATGTTCACTTTTTAAGAAAAGCATATATTTTACAGCATGTCAATTAAAACAACACCAGAAACCACCTAATTTACCATTTTTAAAAAATAAAAGAGGAAAACTCACTGTTGTAGCTTTTATCTAATATATTCTTCGCCTCAAGCAACTGTTAATATAGTTATATAAATTCTCATTCTATTAACTTAAATGAAAGGCAAGTCCAAAGTTTCATGGGGCAATAGGAATTGCTGCTGTAAATTAGACCAGTGTGCAGCCTACTGAACTGAGGGGAACTTTAAAAGTTTTCTGCCAGACTCCTCAGGCATGAAGTGATATTTTGAACACTGTAACAGTGGCTAGAAGCTTCAGGAAAAGGTGTGCATTATTGGAAAAAAGTTTTGTTCACAGTGGGAGTTTCCTCTAATCCTGCACAGATTTAGAATTAATTTTTCAATTGAGACCAAATAATACCCTAAATTCCATTAAAATTCGATGGGATTTATGTGCCTAACATCCTAAGTCCTTCTGAAAACCTAAGCTTTTATGTTGGGCTTATGCCGTAGAGCACGAGAGGGAGATATTTCTTATATAACTCAAACAGTTCAGATTATACACAAGTAATGCAGACCACCTGTGGATCACTGCAGTCAAAAATTTGTGGGGGTTTTTTCCCCCCTTCTTTTTTTAAAGCAGGTTTTCTAATACATTTAGGCTTCGGACAGACTATAAAAAGCAAAACTCTTGGGTGAGCGTCAGAGCAGCCACAACGCTACCCTAGTTTTCACGCCTGGTGGCTGGTCCCGACAGGCTCCCCTATAAGCAGCTGCAGCTTGGTGTTCATGGAGAAAGACAGCTATGTAAAGAGAGCACCAGCTGCAGATTCCCCTCCCTGTGCCTGGGGAAGCCCCAGCTAGGGAACTCAGTCAACTTTGAGTTCTTTGAGCTATCAGAGCAGCACAGAGGTGTTAGATCAGCTTCGGGTATGGCTCTGTTGTTGAGGTGTCCCAGAATTTCCACCCATTACTAACACAAAATATGCTGCAGAATTAGAATAACTGCACTGACTTTGTATGGATTGTCTAGAAGTGACTTAAGATGATTAAAAAAGGGATAAAATCAAATTACTAATCTAAATCAATAGTATTTTAAGAGTGTACTGCTTGTGGATTCCTACTTACTTTCCTTTTTTTTTTTTAACACATAGGATTAAAACACTAGAGATGGGGCCAGTCAAAATGTCATCTGGACTCTGGCAGTTTGAACATGTGGCTCGCCACATGCAGGTTTTAGATGATACTCCGCTCTGACCGATACTAATGCAAAAAGTCAGCAGGAGGAAAGTACCAAAATAAATGTTAAAGCCTTCCACTACCAAACAGGAAGCAAAGCAGTACCAAGAAGCTATGCTGTTCAGCGGGGATCCGTTCAAATCAGATGTTATTGAAGAGATTCAACCCAAACTAGGATGCTGTGAAGACAAGTTTAAACACGGCACAGATTCAAATGGAACCTAAAATTAGTACAGAGTGTTTTGTCTCTGCCCTCTATATTCCTGTCCTATGTAATGAGGTCATATTGATGTTAGAGCCAAATGCTCTCTATCACTGCTGTTGCTTGAGAGGCTAACAGAAGCTGCCAAGACCTCTAGTGAGGCATTTTAAATTAAAATCTATATACATTTTTTTACCATCCTTTCTATCACCATACAATGTTTTACAGTGTTAACGTTTTGATATGGTAATTACTTACCTAGCAAAGAGTAAAGCTGTGCCTGATTTCACAACATATAGGTGATAAGGGGGTACACATAATGTTAGAAATATTTTGTTGAGTAGAAAACCCGAGATGGGAGTTGGCTGCTACGGGCTTTTGAGGGGCTTATATAAAAAATGAAAACGGAATAGACTCAAAGGCCTCATTTGTCTCTCATTTTTACAAGTGACAATCCAAATGAACCCTCAAAAGCCACATGAGCAATCCGAGAGTAAAATCTAGTGTGACAGAAGGTCAATTAAGCCACCTTAAAAAGTTAATTTTAGCAGGAGCAGGAACTTCAGAAAAAGCCATTTTCAGCAAAATAAGTTGGTTGTAATGGTATGTTGTTTCAAAACCCAATAACAATCATCTTTGGATAAATATGCTGTAAATATGTTCACAGAACTAAAAAAAACCAAATTTTCTTGAGAATATACTGTGAAAATGGTATTTTCAACCAGCTGGCACTTGTCAATAGCTCTACTGTCAGAGCTCGGGCAGTCTTATACCTTAGGTATGCACAGAGACCAGAATACAGATACATCCACTCTGAATGCTTACGCAATTGCCACTGGCACATGTAACTCTACTGTTCCTTTAGTTTCTCAGGCCGATGTTTATACAAAGTTGCTCAGCTAATCCAGAATTACAGTAGAATCTAGTGGTGCTATCCAAACTGCATTTGCCATTCATCTCCAATAAGGAGACAGGACATAAGGTAACTAGATATAGCCCAAAGAGGCAAGCTTAGTTGAGATCAAGGGTGTAATGCAACAGAACTGGACTGCTTTTTTGGCTCAGATTATTATTGTTGGCCCTAACAGACCTAGTGATCCTGCTCCTGATTTTTTCAGATCTTTCTAAGTTCATCCAGCATTTACTTCAGAGGGCAGACTGATAGATACCCAGGAGATTAACTGTAGAAATCTCAGGACAACTTTCCTTCTTCAGAGGACAGTTGTAGCAATGCAAGGGACAATCCCTAGGCTTCATCTCAGCTTTCCACTTCTTTTGCCGATATATTTGGTGAAAAAAGTGAAAGGGGATAAGAGAAGAGAGAAAGAAAAAATTAAGCAAATGGAGATCAGGTAGATATAAACTAAAATAGATTTTGTGTTTTTTCACTTAGTTTGCAACTTTTGCTTAAAACTGTTTCACTCCCTTTGGTACATTTTAATCTCGGAGATAAGGCCAACATACACAAGCCAGCTAGAAGACGGGAAAGGGGCAAGGGTTGAAGCTTTTCACCCAAGATCAGAGACGATCAGTATCAAGGCTGCAACTAGAACTCAGGTTTGCACAGTCCTGGTTTTGCGGTTACATTTCTGGGACACATTGTGTCCCAAAAGAGCCTTTTTGACTTTCTCTGCATTACTACCAGAATAGCCTTTTCCATCTACAAGGGAATCTGATTCTCCTGCGTCATAAAGAAAAATCAGGATCACATTTGCTGAAATCAGAGGGACATCAGTTTGTAGCAGATGTTAGGAGAACCGGGTTTAGCATTAGTTTTTTCTCTTGAGGAGTCATTCCACAAGATAACAGACGATCTTCTAAAGTTTACTCCTGAGGATTATTTTTCGTCTATTGGAGACAAAACTCAGCTGGACTAATCTAGAACAAACAGTGGTGTTGGTTTTTTTTCCCTAGATTGTCTACTGAAATAGAGTAGTACTTGGGTTCAACAGCTCATGAATTTAACTTAAGCAATCGTGCTTGTGTAGCATGAGGCTTCATAAGCTGTTTAAACAGACTTACTCCTAGATCTAGAGAAGACATTCAGGGAAACATTGCTTCTGAATGGATTACATAACACTTTATAAACCTTTTTCTTAACTAGCATCTTTGCCAAATAGCACCTCATTGTAGTTCTTCAACCTTACAATAAAAGTATGAAGAACCTGTCTGGCCACTAACAGCATTCACATAAGGGGATTTTCAGTCTAGTTATATATAAGCATCCTCTAAGAGGTTTAAACCACAAACTTTTACTGCAATATAAAAACAGACTGTGCAGGACTTTCTAAAAACATTTGTGCAGAGGTATGAATAGCTGCCTTGGGGAAACTCCCCCGTATTAATAGAAATAGCTGTTATTGCCCATGCTGTGCAAAGGCTCTGAGGGAATCATTACAAATATTCTTGTAACTTATTCCATTTGAATGTAGTAGTTTTCAGAAAGACATCTCAGTAAGTGGGAAAGTCAAAAAGCGAGCTGATAAAAAAAAGCAGCAGTGTTTACCAGTACAAACGCTGGCAGTAAGGACTGCCCCCCACCAACACACACATTTCTGCCCAAGTAGCCACCAGCATTCTACCCTTCACTCCATGAGATCAAATTGCTCCTTTCCCTTAGGATTTGTAACTGAAGCAAGACCATTTCTCAGTTTCATGGACTGCACTCCAATTAGCAAAGTATCAGCCCAGACCTTAAGGATGTCTGAAAAATTTAGAACTAGGATAAGGAGGGGGAAAAAAATGCAGCCACCAATGTAAACCTATGGATTCTGATGTTAACACATGGCACTTCTCAACTGTGATCAATTACAGCAGAGACTGCAACAGAAACCTTGTACTCCCCGAAGGCTTCAGCTATAGTGTCTTCTCTTGTCCTCTTGTCCCCAAAGGCTTCAGCTATAACATCTTTTCTTGTCCTATTAGTTGCTCCAAAATAAGGGGAAGAGGTCATGAATGACTGACAGCCAACTCATTTTTATAATCTGTCTCCAAAGTACCAGGCGTAAGAATGGCAATTTAACTGTGAGGAATATTTAAATTAGCAGTTATTTATGCTTATGTAAAGTTATTGTTGTTACCAAATTTTGTCCAGTGTTTCCTGGACACACATTCTCAGCTTTCTAGAAATTTGGCTAAGGTTATCAACAACAACAAAGGAAGCAGCATGAGAAAGAAAACCTGAAACGGCAGAGATTATGAAATATAATCTATTTTGTTTCATTTCTGAGAACGCCATTCACAATAAAACTTAATGCTGAACTTGAACTGTGTACCATTAAATCTCTCAACGGTAGAGCTCTTTACAGTTTTCAGGACTTCTCACATACAACATGAGCTGCCTGGGGAAGAGAAATCCAACTAGTTTTGACACTTCAGTTGCTGTTTACTGATGCTACCAGCTTAAATCTTGCACGGCAGTGAAAAAAACCAACATTCTATTTCATGGTTATCACAAAAAAATCTCAGTGACCTGCCAGGAAGTCTCCACTTTTTTTTGTCTTGAAGTTGTCCAAAGGAATAACCTTTAAAGTCACTTGTAGTTTGCTGGGTGCCCAACCTAAGGTCAAAGGAGTCATGGAGCTCAGCATTTCGGGGGGGGGGGGGGTGGGGAATCAAGGGACTTGAATATGACTTTCAGAACACAAGGCAGAGACTGAAAAATATAAACCTAGAATTTGCAAATTGGTTGGGGGGGGGGGGGGGGGGGGGGGGGGGAAGCTAGGCTTAGAAGATGACTCCTTTTAAGAGCATATGGGGCCAAATTGTCTATCTAACTATATATACATGGACAAATGTCCCTCCATCCATCCAATCAGTAACCAAAAGCAGGAAACTGGGATGCAAGAAGTTTTTGCTCTTTGATTTTCTTTCTAGTTTTACTTAGCTTGGAAGATCAGAAGATATTTACAAGAGTGGAGAACATAGTCCTACCTTTAATTATATCCAGAGACTTCTCTTTATAATGAATTGAAAACAAATTTCTAATTTTGTAAGACTAACAAGGCTGAAGCTTTTCCATGCCATGTGTTTGACTAAACCAAATTTGGAGGGGGAAGAAAGGGAAGAAGAAGAAGAAATTCAGTCAACAGCTCAGCTGTTTCTAAGAATGAGGGGCATCAAAAGTAAATTGGTTTTGCAAAGCTCAAATTCTATCGACCTTTTCTTTGAGCATCCCTAACATTTCTAGGCCTTTGGGTAGGAATATTACATTTTACAAGAGAAACCTTTACATCAAGGATAGGCCCTTGTGGTTCCCGGGTACATTTACCTCAATTCTGCCACACTAAGCTCTTGCAAATGAAAAATAAAATAAAGTCTCCACTTGTACCTAGAGATATTTCAGCAGTTAGCATTTCCTAGTCCCTCTTCATTTAGCAAGCTGCCATCTCTCATCAGTTCAAGCTGTGTATACTATTCAAACCAGGAAATTTTAATATGCTCCATACATTTACAACTTCTGGCTGCAACTGCCACAGTGTCTGAATTCATTCCAACTTGAGAAGAAGCAGATGAATCTGGACTTATTTTTTCATTTCTTAATGTAATACCTCTTTCTGTTTCCTTTGCTGGGGAAACTGATGGCAGGGACCTTGTCCTTGGTAAACCAGTGAATCCCTGAAGGGCTTTAATATGTCTAAAAAAATATTCCTTTGAACTGAAAACAGGGGGGTGCTTGGGGGAATACAGGGGGACACGACCAAAGTAGGAGGTTCTGGTCTGGAAAAAGGATGCCTTTTGGGTTTTAGTGTAGCAGAGGAGTCCAGTGGTAAAGATTGGGAGGGGCTGAGCACAATCTAAAGACCCCCAGAAAAAAAACAGTAAAGTGAAAATGGACATGAAAATAAGCATTAGTCTCAGGGTTATGACTGACTGGTCCAGGACACATGAGCAGTGGAGCAAGGGAGGGAACAGGCAGCACTGAATCTGGATGGGCAGCACATTTACAGTGAGAAGACACAAACGACCCGACTGAACAAGAAGTCCAGGAAGGGATCTGTGATCTGAGAGCAGGCAGGATGAGAAACAAGGAGGCGAGTTGGACAAGGAGCTCAGAGCCAGGCTCAGCAAGGGGTGGCTGCAGGGACTGACACACGAAATTAGGATCAAGTTAAGAAAAATCTAGTTTAAAGACAAGAGAAATCTTGTGCAGAAATGGTGCAGAAGAGTTTGGGCTTGCTGAATGAAGCCTACTCTCCTCCAAAGCCTGAAATGGGACCCTGAGTACTCATATTCTCCCTTGCTTCCATGTCCATCAATAGTGGTGGAGCTGAGTAGCAAGGTTTAGATTTCATTCCACGCTTGTACTTGTCCAGATGGAATAACAACCTGCTATGACTACCAGTTAGTCCAATATAGCTCCAAAGTCCTGCTGACGAGTCATCCAAATTGTCTGCACTAAAAGGAAGTTAACATTACAAAAATAACAGTTAAGAAATGCAGGAAAGTCTCTATCCACTACAGATCTGGTGTACAGAACAGAGATGGCACTCCCTTTTCAGTTTATGCTGATAATACACACCAGTGGCTGCACAGCAATACAGCAAACAACACAGAAGATTCCTGTAGGGAAACCCTGCATCAACCTGCCTTTAGAACAGGGACTGAATATTGTATGTAAAATAATAATGATTTTAGGTTTAAGAACTACCTCATAATGGCTTTGCATGGATGTAATTCATACTATGTGCATTCTCTCATTTACCAGGCACTGAATGCTTCCCTTGCAATCTTGATTGCCCCTATTTTTACTCAATTATTCGGCGGCAAGTTTATATATATGGCTTCTGAATACATACAATCTCCAGTTTTCCACTGCCTGAAAGTCAATGGCAGTTACACAAGAAGAAAAAACAAAGAAACCTATGACCACTTGGGCTGATGTCCTGCATAAACTGAGAAGAATTTTACCCAGCAAGTCCTGCTGCAAGTCCAAAACATCTGACTAAACTAAGCATATTTTTCAGAAAGGCATCCAGTGTGGAGGTCAAGATTTCAACTGATGGCAAATCCCCTACATCGTTATGTAAGTTGCTTTTAAACTGAACTTCTTCATTACAATTTTGCACTTGGTATTTTAGTATGAACTCATCCAACTTGTTTTTTCTTACCAAAGTTCGCAAATGCCAATGAATACAAAGCCAGAGATAGTGAAAACTAGTATAGGTGAAGTACGTACCATGTGTTATTTTAAATATTTTATTTTCTATTAACAACAGCAAATAGTTCCAAAGGAGCAGTTTACGTATGGCCCAAAAGACCTTTGGTGAGCACCACAGGCCTGATTCTACTTTTAACTACTTGAAAAATGCAAGTTACACAGTAAGATTTTTTTTTTTTTTAAGAGACTTTCTGCTTTGTTTCCTCATTGCTTGGATATCAAGGTTAAGCGTTTAAGAAAATTTTTAAAAGAGCACATTCATTTTACAGTGTCAGAGCAGGACAATAAACAATTATATACACTTTAAATATTCATTAGAATAAAAAAATTACAGCCTTTTATTCAAAGAAAATTCCTACTTGAGGTCAGTCAATTTTGCTCAGCAAAGAGCTTGAGGTTGGCCCACAGGTTTCAAGGGCGGAAGTCTACCATATTTACAGAGTTGCTCAAGGGAAAAAGTCTTGCTTCTCTGCTGATAGTTGAATGGAGAAAGCTGCCACAGAGACATGTGCTAAGCAAAAGGAACAAAAACAAAGGTCTGTTTACACTCTAAGCTCAAGTCAGAAAACAGTAGAAAAACAGGAAGGCACATTCTGAACCTGGTACCCATTTGGTTTCCGTATGCGGTTTCACGCTTCTGAGGTAATGGATCGATGTTAAAACGCTGTGTGCTTACACCTTGCTGCTCATGGCACAGTCACACTTGAGCAGCTGTGGAGCACACTGTATATGCGCACGGCAGTTCTTGCACAGTCTCTACCAAAAAAGTGATAAAAATTAGAACTGTACTGGTTGGTGGCAACCATGTGATATGAACGATAGAATATAGCAAAGGTAAAGGTTTCATATAAATGTTCACACACAACTGACAGGAGAAGAAATGGAAAGTGGTAGAAACAAAAAAAATATATATAAACTCAATGAGAAGCTAGAAGTTGCGTGTTTTATGCTGTGCCTTAGCAGTCAAACAAACTGTAGTTCATCCAGTGCTACTGCAAACATCACCTTTTTTAAAAAGAATCACCCCATGTGACCCAAAGCTACCAGTTCCTCCAGGCTTTTAAATCTTTCCCCCAAAAAACGGAAAATCGGGCAGGGGGAGAGGAGACTGGGGGTGACTGCTCTCCCCAACTTATCCACTTGTCAAATGACAGTGCTGAAATTCTGAGCTGCCCGGGGTATGATCTTGCTTTCATTGATTCATTTTTACAGCAAACAGCACAACAAAATCTCACCCTCTTGGGGATTTCTAGAAGTAGGGAACAACAGATTCAGAACATATCATTAAAACAAGGATATAATTAAGACAAATATATTCCATTAAGCAAAACAATTTTTCCATCAGCTTCAGTGGAAACAGTCTCAGGTCTATTAGATGTAAACAGATTGAAGGAGACACCAGGGCACATAGTCTCGTTTTTGACTTCCTGTTCCAATTTCTCTTCAGCTGAGCTTTTTAGACATCCTCACTTTGTCTAAAAGAGTGAGAGACCATGAATTTGCAGCTGGGTGCTTACATATTGCAAAGCAGCTACCAGCAAGCTTAGCTATTGTCCATGTAAATATGGATGACAACAGCAAACTCCCATACCTGAAGATCTGCTTGGACAGGGACTCTAAGACCATCAAGATGATAATTCTTTTGGATACCATTCTGCAGTGTCCCAGTATTGCTATTCAGAAAGGGGATAAAATACTTGACATTTTTATATAAATGAATAGATAGTCAGCATGGTACATAACTACATAGTGAAGAACCAGAACTCCTACACCAAAGGAATAAAATTCACCAGTCATGCCAATACACCTATTCATTTTGCATGACGGAGTGGAGTAACTCCACTGAATTCAAAGACATTGCATTTACAACTCAGGATTCAAAACCCTTATCCAAAGCCCAGTAAGTTTCTTCAAATCTTTACAGTTAGTGCTTCAGATAAGCAATTTGGATAGAGTTTGGCCTCCAGCATGTCATGAAGTTTCCTGTCAGAGCTTGAGAACTATTTTCCTGAGATTAATCCCTGGGCAGTTTTCTCTACTACCTCCATAATCAGGGAAAATACAAGAGTGCTCTAATACACAAATAATCATGATGCAAGAACACACACAAAAAAGCATACAGTCAAGGGAGTAAGCAAGTTTACAGAGCCAACATGTTTTTTCAGAGAGAAACAATAGCCAAATGGAAGACTAAGCAGCAGGGGACAAAACAGATTGCACAGTTTGAAGAGAAACAGGTGGGGTAAAATGAAATTCAGTCCCAATTGTGTCTGATTCTGAATAATATAGATGAAAACTCTAGACACAGCAGTACATTTTGTACTTGCAGTCAGGTATGCCAAAAGGACATTTGTTTGTCCACACATGTTAAGCCAGTCATTATAATAAAAGATTACTAAAGATTTTCACCTTCATCTTCTAACAGTGCCTGAAACCTAGACCTTTCCTCCGCTGTTTAGAACAGCTATAGAATTTTTTGTGCATTTCCCCTTCAAAAACATAATCTATAAATCTATGGAATAAAAGTGTCTCAGCATCATTTTCCTGCCCAGATCCATACATGGAGACCAAACATAGCTTGCTATTCCTCTGATCCAGCCGAAGGAACTCTTTGAAACACTGTGGGTTAAAACCCACACTCATATTTATCCTGTGATACAAGTTTCTATAGAAAAGCTTTAGCATCATTACCTAAGCCTGATTGACATTTTTATTACCCAAATCACTAGGAAGACTTATATTTTCCAGTGTCAGCTTCTGCTAGAGCTGGTCTTTTGGGCAATACACCAATTACCCATCAGGAAGTGAAAAAGAAGGAGCACACATTATTTATGTTAGCAGTCCTGTCACGAGTACAAACAGTGATTTTATCGATATCAAGGGACCATAAACCTCCACAAAAAAATTCAAACATACCACATAACCTAACACACATAACCCCTACATTAGCCAGATCTTGCAGCAAAATGTTCTGTTCCAAAATGGTTGCCTAAGTACAACTCAAAATACTGTAAGACAGATTAATGCAACATAGCATTTAAGCATCCTATTGACTCGTTTTACTTCCATTCATTGCAGAGCAGAGCATTCCAACTAAAATATTACCACAGCAGGATAAGAAAAAGCATACTATATTCAATATAACACTGTCATTGCAGAGATATGTCAAGGCCCTGGAAAAGTTGAGAGGCAACCTCAGGAAGTACTTAGCAGTCCCTTATTTTAAATTTAGGTCAGTGCTTTGAAACTCCAACCTGCAGGATTTGGAGAAAGACTAGCATACATTCAGGAGTTCAGTACCTAGTAACACAAGAGAAAGCATGTAGATTTACACAGCTTTAGTCTCAATAAGTGACAGCTGAGGATAGTAAACACAGCTTAAAGAACTATAGCATACTTAAACATCTGCTTAAAAATTATGCCAGTTCTCAAAGATTCTTACTATGACCAACTCATTGTGTCATCTCAGTCTCAGCTCAAAATCCTGAAGACTGACAATAGAGCCTAGCCCATAGCTTTCCCCAGCTTTCCTTTCATCCTGACAAGCAGAAGTGCCATGCGTATTTTCCCAGCTGCACTATCTTCTGCAGTTCCAGCTCCTTGCTGTGTCACCTGCAATCAACACATTAAGCTTCTACCTCTGGCTGTCTCAGTCCCTCTTTACAAATAATCTCTCCACTTCTTTCAAGGGTGAGAGTGAGGCGACACTAGCAGAATAACCTCTTGCTCTCAAAGGTTATCTTTTCCTTCCATGTACCCTAGTCTTCCTTGCAACGACTTTTTACCTTTTTCCCCCCTCAAGATGTCTGTTCTTCAGTCGTTCTCTGCTGATAAAGCTCTGAGGGCCACCACGGCTGGGGCACTTGCCCAGCAAGGAGAGGCTGAGGAACCCAAACTTGCTCAGTCTGGAGAAGAGCTGGCTGTGGGGGAGGCCAACAGCAGTTCCTCAGTGCCTGTGGGGAGATTGCTGAGGAGATGGAGCAAGGCAATGCACAGTGATAAGTGTTAGGATGATGAGAGACAATGGGCATAAATTGAAACAAGAGAAGTTCAGACTGGATGCAAGGAGAAATTCTCCACCCCATGAGGATGGTGAAGTGGGTTGCCCAAAGTGTCTGTGCAGTCTCTATCCATAGAGGTTTTGAATATCTGTCTGGATAAAGCCCTGAGCAGCCTGGTCTGACTTCCCAGCCATCCCTCCTCCCCCAAGTCAAAATATACTGATCTGTGAAAGTCGTACCTGTAGTTGCTTTACAAAACAAAAACAGTGCAAGGAATCTCTAACCTCTTTAAACCCAAGCCCTCAGAAGCAGCATATTCATCAGTAGAAAAAAGTCATTATCTTTTATTAGGTATTAACATCAGTTATTGATGCACTAGGTGGGGCTTAGACTTTCTTCCTTGTTCAAAGTTCCTGATAGCTGTCAAAAAGCAAAGCTGTCACCTGGCTAGACTTTGCAAGCCAACGTCTTGCAACAAAGTCTTTTCAGACTGCCAGAACCATGTCATCAGAGACAGGCCACGTCCCTAAATCTTATGCCAAGCCAGGTGCCCGTGGTGATAAAAGTCTCCCAAAGACAGCCTGACCTTGGCAGCTGCACAGGTGCAGTTATCAATCAAGGTTTATAAGCACAAAGCCAGCCCCGCGTCTTCATCCCGGACAGACAGAATGGACACCCTGGTGTTTGGATAGGCAGGTGCCAATTGCTTCACCCCCCTAGCACCCGCTGCTGGCCAGTCCAGAGCTGGAACTCTGGGTTGAGAGAGGAACAGATGCACAAAAATAGGCGCCTGAAGTCCTAGTTGTTAAAGGACCAGCAAGGCGACAGATTGTACAGCTGGAGGAAGACCTAGAGAAGAGAAGTGGATCAGGCTGCAATTAGAATTTAAATGGTGTAGCTAGTAAGAGATGTCATCCATTAAGCATCTGCCTTAATTTCTCCTTTAGAAGAAGAAATTGGATTCCTGGAGTATTGCTCAAGAATTTATACAGAAACTTCAAAGTATGCTGTCTCTATGGCTCAGGAAGAGGAAAAAAAGTCCAAAGATCTAACAGCTCTGTATTGACCTCATCTGTTTCAAGGCAGGTTTCCTATGGCCTAAACTGGCCTAGGTGATTCTAAATTTTATATTTAAAGTGGGCAGCTAGGTAGAGCAAAGAGGCAGGCTAAACATCCCTCTTTTTTTTTTTTTTTTTAAGACAATTCACCTGGAGAAGTGACTTAACAGTAGTTTTTTCTTGCATACATGGGACATTCCCTTAAGGAAGCAGGGACACTTCCTGGTAGACATTTTAATGGAAAAGTAACAATGAGCTCACGCACTGTAAGACACCCAGGAATCTGCACAGAAAGGAGACAGAAAGTTTATGAACACACAGTGCAGAAAAACTTCCCAAGCCATATTACCAAGACAAAACCATAGGGCATCAGGCTTCACTAGTCCTAGCACTCCTAGGATCACATGTTTGAATATAATCCCCCTCAATGAAACAAGCAGAGACATGGTAGAGTACTGACACTAAAACCAAAACAGAGTATCCAAAGCATTTACAGGTGGTAAAAGCATGTCCATATAAATAATCAGAACAAAGGATAAGAGGAGTTTCAGTTCTCTGGCAGTTTTGGAAAAGACGACTTATTTTGCATCGGCAGAATGCTAAGACTGTACTTAAATTGAGACGACATTAAAAAAGCCAGATTAAAAGCAACATTTTTCATTTGCCCACATCAAAAAGGGACATTTCAAGCAAAAATGTTAAGTTTTGATAGAGTTCTACAAACATTTCAAGAGTAATTAACAGAATAAATACAGATCTGTCTTTTGATATTGCCAAATTTGCTTTCGTTATCGAAAAGCGATCAAAGCAACATTTTTGGGGGCCAATATCTAGCTATCATCCTGAAGTTTACCTTTAAAGTATTTTCTGTACTTGGGCACATGTGTTTCAAGGCTTCAAAGTCAGTTTTAATAGTGTTTTTAAGACACTTTCCTGTTTTTTTTTTTTCATGCCAGTTTGAAGTATTTAGATACAACAGCGAAATTACTCCAGTCTCCTGTTTTACTGATAGATTTCATGTGCCCCAGTTTTCCTAAGAGGATTTCCCAGGTTTGCAGGCAGAAAGTTTCACAGAGTCAGGAACAGGAGTTAACTCTCCTGATTTCCTGTTCAGTGACTTAATGAAGAGGCCATCCTGTCTCTTTTGTACATGTACATTGTACTATTCCTTTGGGGACGAAGGGGAGAGGAGATGTGCATGCATACACACACCCACATGCATCCAAACGAACCACTCTATGTGATAATGCAGACCATTTTTCTATAGGACCGCTGCCAAAAATAAACAATTGCAGAAGTTGTACATTGTATGTGTTCACCCAAATATTCACATCTAAACACTGCACGTCTCACTGGGCTTTGCAGCCATTGGATTGAGGGATAGTGAGAATAGCACCAGGATTCAAATCATAGTATTTACAGAGCAAATCTTGATCCATCTACAAATGCCCCATTTAATATCTCACTTAATGGTCTGCATAATGGTCAGGTATACTAAAATAAAAATCAATTTACAAACCAAAAATAGGACCTATATTGTTGTCACAAAGCATTTATTGCAGATAGCTCATCTAGCTCTCATCACAACCAGACTTCACCAAGATAACCTGTTCAGTACATTACTTTTAAAAGTTTGTAGGTCCTTAAAAACCAGACAGGAACCTAGAGGGCCTACCTATGGAGGTTAGTCACCCAGTGAGGTATTCAACTGCATCATTACATACTAAAACCCTCCACAAATCTGCTTCTTTGTTTGCCTATGGGCTGAATTGTAAGACAAGGCTAATCAAACTTCTCTAAATCACATGGGTGCCATGCGAATTTATTAATGTTTATAGCAAGTGCTTTGAACATGCATTGTAAAGCTGCTATTCAAGTTCTAAGCATTCAGCAGGTCTAGGTTTGCTCAGAAATTCTTGAACTCTCGAGGAACCTGATCTGAGTTTCGACTGTAAGAAAACTTGAAACCAGTTGAGATTTGCCTGTTCTCACATTTCACTGAGCATTTAGCATAACTGATAATGGTCCCTTCAGATATATGTTCCATTTCCTTGAATCTTTTGGTTTACTTTCTAATGGCTGGGCAACATAAACATGTGACACTTCCTTTGCAAGAGAAGCGTGCCCCTAGCAAGTTGCTCTAGGTATCCTACACGTTCATGTGTTTCATGTATTGTAAGCCCAGCTAGTTCAGACATTTTTGATACTTAAAAACATAGCTTGATTAGAAGGCATCACAGAGTACGGCCACTGTGTTGAGCAAAAAAGCCTACAGAAATATATACCTTGTTGTCTGAAACAGTGATAAAAATGAATTGAGTGCAGTCATGCTATGAGCGCAGAGCCTTTCACATCCTCATTTCATCTGTCTTCCATAAAGGACTTTCATCCCTGAAGAGTCTTGCGGAGTGTGGGGAAACTTTCCAAAGCTCACAGAATTGAACCTAGCTCTGGAGACCCAAAGCCAGCAGCAGATTCCCATTGAGTCACCACTTTAGACTTTGTCACTCAGCTGACTGCAAACAACTACATACCCACAGCATTACAGATGTGTTTCTGACTGTCCTGTTACAGCTAGGATGCACATTTTATAGCCTGCCTCCCCCCATCTAAATCTAGCTCTGTTTAGAAGAGACATTCAGCTGAGCGCTCGCAGTATCTAAGTAAACTCCAAAGCACGGAGTGGGACCTTGTCTCTTAACCGCATCCATCTAAAACTCAGAGCACAAGCTAACACAAATTTTAGCAATGCTTATATGTTAATTACTGAGCAGTTCAGTCAAAGCTACATGTCTCTTTCTAAATCACCCTTGTGCACCACAGTCTGGAAAAAAAAAATCAGAGGCAAAAATATGCATTTTTCTTTAGCAATAATAACATCCAACCTAATGCTAGAAATCTTGACATATCCAAAAACCACTGAAACCAGAAAAATCAGTAAGGATCCCTTTTTCCATATCCATTTAAATAAATCTGCACCTCCTCTTCTCAGGTTCAGCTCAGCAGGTCACATCCACATCCAGTATCTTATAGAACCTGTGCATGAGGGACTTAATATCCAAATAAACTCTAAACTTCATAGCGTATCATTTTGAAGAAATGTCAAGTACAAACACATGCCAAGATTTTCCTTCCGTATACCCAGTAACTTTGCTAGTATTTTTCTACCAGTTATAAATATCCAAGACATGAGGCAAAAAAGATACAATATTCTGCACAGTAATTAAGAATGAGCAAACCTCCATACAAAGCCTGATGTTTAATGAATCAGAAGGGTATCTTTGACACCTCTTTTTCTCTACAGAGTACCATTCCTCAAGCCATGCTTCCTTGGCCAAGTCTTCTCTTGCTAGGAGAAGCCATCTTCCAGAGAGCCATAAAAACCTCAACCTCACAGCACACTTCCAGTCAAACAACCCTATGTTCCTCCAAAGCCTAATTCCTACCATCATTTTTGTGGCAAGTAGTCCTTTATTTCTTCCTTTACAAGGTCAGGTCTCCTCACAAGTCTCCATACAATAGCACCTTCCTGAAAACTTCACCCACATGATGATGATGACTCCTTCTCCTTCTTATATGACCTTCCCCTCAGTGTTTTTATTCCCCACAGCTGTGCTCCTTCCTGCAGCCTATTGTCTGCCTTCTACCCTTTCCATGCCTTGTGTGGTTTTTTTTTTAAGCCCCACCCAATCAGGACAATTTGCCTGTACACAGAATTTATTCTTTTTCCTTAGATAATTATTTGCTTGTGTGACTTATTCCTCCTCTCACCTCTAACATTACCAAAGTCCTTGAAGACATTAAAAAGTGCTGTTGAAAAAGTTAATAGAAATGACCTGATTTGTACTTCTTCCAAAACAAGGTTGATGTAGAGTGGTCGTTGCCATCTGCCATCAAATAGTGGGAAAACTCAACTGCCTCTGAAGCAGCTGAACATAATGAGAAAATATTAAGGATTATTAATTAAAAAAAGCTGTGAACTGCTGCAGCTTAGCTATTGCTTTGCAGTGTGTTAGCCTTCCCTGAAACACTGGCAGAAATTTCAAAATTTCTGAAGGGGTGGGCAGACATAAAGGAAAATACTCTTTATGAACCAAGGCCTTTTGCTTCTAGTCCTCTACTAAAATTAGGGGCTTAACTCAAGACATCTTGAAGTTGCCCAATTCTCCACTAAGTTCAATCATTCACCTCTAACAAAATCACTACCCTTTTTGGTGCGTCAGTTTGGGGTACCTGAAACAGAGAAAAATAAAATCTGCTGGTCACTTTAAAATCTTTATCCTATAATGTCCTGAGATGAGAAATGACCAGCTTGGGTTCCCTAATCCCACAGCCTCTGAAAAACTGAGGTCTTGACTTTGAGCTTCCTAATAACCACACCAGCTGTAGTTGAGATGATTCATAGATTTTCCAACCATTAAGATAATTCAATCTGTTTGAGTAACACAACACTTAAAGTCTTACATGGTAGTTCATGCAGCGCAATGGATCGCAAACCATGCTGTAATTTTACTATTTCTAGAACAAAAACTAATTAAGTGACTAAAATTGAAGGAACTAAATTGAAGTTGTAAGGCACATGCATGTAGAATTGTCTTTACACAGAATGTCACTTGGCAATGGCTGAATTCTAGCACAGGGGTTCCTTAAAGAGTATTTTTAAAAGTCATCTGACTCTGAATTATCATCTTTTCCTAATCTCAGATTCTAGCCTGCAAACAGTCACGCTGGGGAAGGACGAATAGTTTAAGTTTATGCACTCCCCAGACAATATAATCTTGGTAGGGGAGCTGCATTGCAATAAGCAGGCTGCTCTATTATATATCACAGATTGCTCCTGATCTATGCAAGTCCTGTCACAGGAAAAAAAAAGTCAAGCAAGAGAGGAAGAATGTAGAGCTTTCAGCAGAGGGAGGTATTGACACAGCATATAACTCCAGGGGAGGGGATCTGAGACTGACTGTTTCAGTGCTTGGCTACAGTTAGAGGCAATATAGCCCTCCTCTGGCAGTTTTTTAGTTTGTTTGTTTTTTTTTAAAAAGGGAATAGCCTGCCCTTAAACAGCTTTGCTGATGCTGTTTTCCTGTTTGCAGATGTTGAGTTGCATTCTGTTGTCAGTGGAAAAAAAAATAAATGAGAGGGTGGGGGCAAAGGAAATAGAGACATAAATTTAAAGAGAGAAGCCTTTGGTCACCAAAAATAGCCACACCAGATAGTGTAACTAAAACCTGCCTAGTGCCTACGCTGTCAGCGCAGTGCACAGGGCAAAGTTACATAATATTTTCCACATTTATTTCAAGCAGGGCAGCCTGCCAGCTTGATAGATTTCTAGAAAGGGTGGGAGAGAGTGAGTGGTTTGATTCACAGACTGCTGTATTTACAGCTCACCCCATGGCCACTGCCTTCCCCTCTTTGGGCGTTTACCTTTACAGTTTGCCAGACAGCAGTGTGAGCATAACCCTGATATAGAAAGTAAGTCACTCTTCAGACTGTCTAAAGCACTACAGCTGCACAAGTTAGCTTTGGTTTTCTTGTTTTGAGGGTGCTAATGTGCACTGATTTGCTGAAAGCTCAGTCGTTGTCAAAGTTCAGAAAAGTTTTCCTAGCAGTAGGAAAAGCTCCCGCACAAAAAGATGAGGAGAGAGGGGAGCTTCAGCTTCTGATCCTTCACTGCCCTCACCTTCAGCAACAGACTCCAAAAGTGGAGTCTTTAGGAAGAAAAGGTTTTTGCAAAACTGTCAAAACAAAAGTTAATCAATCTATGATCATTTAAGGTTAGAAGTGGGCATGAACCTCCAAAATGGACCTGAATTTTCTCAGAAGGCAGGGCTGCTCTGATCAAGTGCCTGGATGAAACCAGCTACCTAGTTTCCTGTGAGGAATTGCTAGGAAAGGTATAATTATACGAAAAATATTCATCAAGAAGAGTCATACAAATAACCAAATGAACAGTTCTGTGTTATGTGTGACAGTACAATCCATAGAGCAAAGCATTGGCCTGCATATTTCCTGCATTTATTCTATATTTTCTTTACATGTAGCAGGTTCTCCATTGGGACTTCTCAAATACCTCATTAAGATTTTACTATTGCTGGCAAGCAATAACAGAAAAAGGGGGTGAAAGAAAGGGAAAAAATAGAACACTGATATCACTGTAGTAAACTCGGTATGTTGTCCATAAACCACACTACAGAAAACAGAGGTTAAGACTATCCTTCCCTCTCCCATCCATAATGTATGCACAGCACCATATATGACTCTGTAGGGATATTTGAATGAGATCAAACGGAAAAATGAGCTGGCCAATTCTCACCAAAGTGAAATGCACCTACACAGCATAAAAGTTGCTAATACATTTATGTAGATTATTAGCACCGGTATCATTAAATCAAACTATTCTTCCAAAGCAAGCTGCTCTAACCATGTTTTTTAAACAAAGAAAACAAAGGGATGCCAACTAAATGCCAACATGTCATAATTTTAACCTGCAAAGAAGAGGTGTTCCCAGACCAGCATGGAGATAAAACAAAAGCACAGTTCATAAAACAATGCAATGATGTCAAGTCAGGTGTAATATTTCCTCTTACTAGTAACATTGTGTGCTTTGAGAGTCATGCCTTTGAGCCTGAAATCATCCTCCAAAACAAACTCCTTTCAATGTTGGTCTCATCAATAGTTTACGTTGGTCTCATCAATAGTTTACAACTGGAGTTTACTGGCTTTTGTTATAATGACCTCCCCAAAAAATGTAGGGAGTAGAACATCTTTAAAGATTATTTTTGTTTCTTATGACCATGCTTAAAAGGAATCCCTTAATTTCTTTTTTTATCTTGGATGACATTTTATGATTTCCACATTTTTTCTAGTCCAAACTGGGAGAGTCTGCACACTGGCAAAATCTATAAATTTACCCAGAGAGAACTCAGTATCCTCTTCTTTCCCCCTGAAAAGGAGCCTAATTTTAATAAACGAAAATAAATAGTATTGAACTTACAGTGGCAACTGTGATCTAAAAAAAAAGACATCCTGGTATTTGGAAAAGGGTAACCTATTCACAAATTGATAGAATAAATTGTCTCTAACACAATAAGCAATGAGATTATGTAGCATCATCCAACTGTAACAGTTTTTTCCACAATGTTATATTGCCATTCATTGAGTTTTCTGAATATTTAAAGATCAAATAATGAAGAGTGGCAAGAAGGGAAAATAGAAGCAGAGGCAGAAGTTTGCTGGGGGGGAAGAACACAAAATCAGAAAAAAATGGAAAAATGGAAATCGGGATATTTGAGGAGAGCTGAGTCAGACCCCAAAGAACAGAGAGTGACTAGGACAATAGGCTGGAACACAGAGATGCTGGTTCAATTCCAGGCTCAGCCACAAACTCTGCAGCAAGCTGTATGATTTACTTGGAGCCTCAACAAGCTAGTGGTGAAAGGAGACAAAAACCTTCCACCTCAGGGAAGGACTAGCTATGACTATGAGGCACAAAGTGTGTGTATGACCACCATGCTACGAGGTATGCCAGGGACATACCCCATTTGGCTCCAAACAATAGCTGAGGGACAAGACGCAGTAGCTGCACAGTTCCGCACCAAAGTCAGCCAGCTCTCCTCAGCACCAAGCTTACCGCCCCGATATGAAATTATTGCCAGACAGGAATATGCACTGCAATTTCAGTGCAAAGTTTGGGGTCACTACGTTGTAGCTTCCCAAATACCCACAGCTTTGCCAAAGCTCAGTTTTTGTACTTCTGCTGCAGAACCACACTAAATCATGGTTCTCTTTCTGGGACTTGAGCTAATATATCTGCTCTGTGATAGGCTCTACCATGTAGAAGTGAAGCCACATAATGAACCATTCACTCAAAGGAGTTTAAAAGTAGAATATACACTGTATAATCTCTCAAAAGGAGAAGAATTTATCACCCCAGTAACTAAGGCACATTATAAATGCACATTTTCTTTTGCTTTTGGCAGTAACTAAACAA
Organism: Gymnogyps californianus; assembly: GCF_018139145.2. Lineage (NCBI taxonomy): Eukaryota > Metazoa > Chordata > Aves > Accipitriformes > Cathartidae > Gymnogyps > Gymnogyps californianus. Next base: position 28,607,141 of record NC_059473.1, read on the forward strand.
AAATTATTTAAAATGTGATTTACCTTCTGCTATTCCAGTCCTTTAGAGTTCATATTCCTCAGACTTCAGAAAAGGAAGTTCAAAAGCTGTAGCTAGACAGTAGGATGCAGGAGGGCACCGCAGTTCCCAGGGGAGGGCATGCCCTTTCACCACATCCTGACCGCGTCCGCGGGTAGGACCAGCCTGAGCACCGCTTTCCTCACCCATCATGGCTGTTCTCAGAAGAGAGATGTATGGTGAGACCCATGGTGTCGTCGAACAGGCCTTGGCCTGGACACGGGGAACTGGGACCAGCTGAGCTGCAGCCAGTATGCTTCACTACTGCCCCTTTCACTGCCACAGTCTTAATGCTGGGACGTTGGGTACAGCACTGGGTTTTGACATGGCTGGATAATGTCATCTGTATTTACTACAATTATTAATGTAGGCCTTTCTATTTTAACTTCAGAAATATTCTGTTAGCCCAAAAAACTTTTACAAACTTTAATTAAATTCTAAACTTGAGGAAACTACTTAAATGTTCACAGGCAGTCTCTCTCTTTTGATTGAAAATGAACTTGGGTCTTCCCAATGGTGTGGGAAAACTCTTTTAAAGATATTCCTCTCTGTTGAGGCTGGTTTTCCATTATATATTCATTTTTATTACAAAGTAATACTACTAGACTAAGGATTATTATTTACACAGTGCTATAAATGTGTAGGGCACTTAAAAAACTATAAAGCAGAGTAGCCCCAAAAGCTCTTAATTTATTGACATAGTGTTGCAAGGTGACAAGGGCCCTGAATTTCCACTGAAACTATTGTGGAATGGGAGTTCTCATCACCTTGCAGGAAATGAAAGATACGCATACTCACTTAAATACACTGTGTTATATTGCTGTAGGAGGTAATTTCATCTAGGTCAGCCAATAGAATAGTTTACAAAGCAATATGAGAAGTTGTAACTCAGGAGGCAATAGGGTTTCTTTGACAGTTGGGGCAATTTTGCCTTAGACATAACCAAGATGCCAGAAACTTTGTTACCGCCATGTTTAGGAGAGGACTGTTAGCATAGCTCCACCGCTACATGGGAGGTTGAGGAGATCTCTGCCATACAGTCAATCACAACACCAAACTCCCTAAAACCAGAGTGCTTAACATGTTTAGTGCACAATCATAATGAACTCACAAAGTATTATCTGACCAAGATCATTCAAGAGTCGTGTTGTCCAGGTAAGACAGGTGCTATCTATTAACAATGATACCATACAACTCTAATTTCCACCAGAATTCTGCCAGAAGAAGAAAGCAGAAAAAATGTCTTTTCTGAAACCAATGATGATATGGCCTGTGAAGACACATAACTCATAATCAAGTTACTCCTGCAGGATTATCATAAACACAAACTATATGTACTGTAGGACGGCAGAAAACTGCCTTTGGCAAGGTACCTCTCTGGTCTTAAATTCCTAAGCAAATGTGCTTTCACATCTACCTCTGTGCTAAGGGTTAAGGGGTAAGGTGAGAAAATTGGTTCCTAGAGCAATGTGATTCTATAAGCGACAGGACAAGAGGAAATGGCCTCAAGTTGCGCCAGGGGAGGTTTAGATTGGATATTAGGAAAAATTTCTTCACCGAAAGGGTTGACAAGCATTGGAACAGGCTGCCCAGGGAAGTGGTTGAGTCGCCACCCCTGGAGGTATTTAAAAGACATGTAGATGTGGTGCTTAGGGATATGGTTTAGTGGTGGACTTGGCAGTGCTAGGTTAATGGTTGGACTTGATGATCTTAAAGGTCTTTTCCAACCTAAACAATTCTATGATTCTATGAAAGTTGGATGCCTCATGACATTGGAGTTTGGTGTAAGCTGATCCTCTTTGCAACTGGTCATAACACACTGTTACAGCAGTCCAGGACAAGGCAATGACTGGCCTTTATGTGGTTTCACAGTATTACCAGATTAGCAGGAATTACAGAGCTTTCCACTGCCCAGTGCCTCTTATGTACAGGCCCTGGGCCTTTCTCCTTCTGGGCCTAAAGGAACAGAACTTCTTCCAAAGGGCGTGCAGGCACTGGCACCATCTCACAGAGCAGTTTGGACACCCTATGGAAAAGATGTTGTGTATGTGTAGCTTTTCAATACACATAGAGCATTTCAAGAAAGGGATACAGCAACCACAAACCATAACTGTATTCTGTCCTTAATCAGGCACAGTCTAGCCTCAGCCTGATTTAAAATCTTACATGTTTTCTTTAGTTAGGGTTCTCTGTATGGAATGACTAATATGCCAAAAAAACCCAGAAGAGACAAATGTGGTAAGGAAAACAACTGACAATGGCATAGAAGTATGTGTAAGTTAAGACATAAATCTCACTTCAGCTTTGCACCTTGCCACTAAGCATAACCCAGTTACACTCCCTTCTCCTGGCACAAGCTGAAGGATTTCATACATTAGAAGTATATCAAATTACTTTTTCACCTATAATCAATTTTACTTTTCTCTTTGACAGTCACAAAATTCCATCTGGAGAAAACACTTTAAAAATCTAGTTATATATACCTTGCTTCTCTATATTAATTTTAAAAGATTGTCTTTAATTACTTGTCATTTGTTTGCATTGTGCAAACAATGTGTAGATCTAAATTCTGCTAGTACATGATGAAATGCAAAAGAATACAAAGGACTTTCACTGAAAAGAAAAATTCTCAAATGACTTCTTAATTATAGTAACACCTACATCTGCGTATTTGGGGTATAAACTGGATCTAACTTGGAGTCCAAAACTGGGGATTCTGCAGAAATGTGGCTAGATTCCTTTTGTGTCAAAGACAAAACCATTTTTCCAATGTGTCAGAAGATCGGAAAGTTGCAGTTAGGTTTTTTCGCTCCGTTGTTCTATTATACATTTGAGATTTAAAAGGCACATATGGCCACACAGATTTAGGGGGTACAAATTAAACAGAGATACTAGATTCTCCTGTCACTTACAGTTTGCAAATTAATTCAGCCTCACTAGGAAAAGAGCTTTGTAACAAACCAGTGTAACCACTAAAACTGAAAGGAGATTGAAACGTACAACATCCAGAGCATGTTACAGCCAGCATTAGAAGACATCAGAAGAAAGTACTGAAGAAACAGGTCCCCCTCTCTGCAATTTATGAGTGCCTACTGCCTAGACTAATACAACCTCATGCAGCTGAGGAGGTCTTCTGACTGCACAGTTTATCAGCAGGTTCAGTGGGCAGCAATAACTGTACGGCAGCAACAAGTCCTGGGTACCATCCTGAAATAAATGAAAGTACAGATCCCAACCAGACTTATTCCTCTTCTTGGTTCTGCAAAATTGAGAAACAACCCTGTAGGCCACTTTTGTGGTCCTTCCCACTTAGAGGCTCTCAGATTCCTTGGGAACATGAAAGCACAATTGCATTTTTTGAGAGGAAGAGGAAAAAAACCAAACCAGCCAAGAAGAGAGAGACAAAAACTACCCATGTCTTTATATACCAATAAAAATGTGCAAAACCCAGCAAGTGCAGGAGTAGATAAGCAGATCAGTTCTGGTCAAAACTCTTATTTACAATGCAGTTTTCACCACCTAAACACTCTAAACTACCTCTGCTTGGATTCAGTGGCAGGTGACACTTTTCCAGACTGCTCCATCTACAGAAAGCTGTCACAAAAGGTTCCCCCTGGATTTACAGCTACGTGTGTAAAATGAGCTCTGTGATCTTCTGCCTTTGGGGACCCTGCGAAGTAAGCACTACACCACAGCCCCACGTACCCTGAGGCCAAACTATAACATCATCTTTGTTAAAACTATTCATTCCAATTTGTCAAAGATCTACATTTCACAAACGAGGAACCCAAAGCAAAACTGGACCTTTAGGTACAGTCCTTTCATTTGTGGCAGCTGAGTCCCATTCCTAAACCAAAACACATTCCCAGGGTGATGCATTCACTCCAGAGAACATCTTGCTATAAGTAGTAAAATAGCATGGGTAGGCACATCTACAATCCTTGAGATAACACTGCTCACACCTTCTCTTTTTCCACAAAGGGAACAGAAACATCCATCCCTCTTCTGATTCCACGTAGTACAAGACATACTACCTATTGTCTGATCATGGAGGTTGTGATTTTCTAAATAGTGCAGAGAAAAACCATAGCTTGGCAAAGTATTTAAACCCCCTTCATTTGTAATGACTGCAGACAGTAGGGAGTGAAATCCTGCAGAAGGCACACCTCCTAAATACAAACCAGAAAGAAAAGAAGTAAATGCATATCTGCTAGAGAATCATCAATGCCCGCACCAGGATGTCTGAGAACTATTTCTTGGTGCAGTGGATCACATCTCTAAGGAAATGTTCACTACTTATTGAAGATGTAAACAAAATAAATGTACTTTTGGTTTGTACGTTCCAAATTCAGAGGCAGCAATGAAGCAATGACAGAGGTTCACTGTGCAGCGTGCAGCAAGCGTGCCACAGAGATCAAACCTCAGGTGCTACTGGAACATGTTGTGCTCTTCAGCCTCTCATCACCTGCTGCTATTGGCTGACTCTAGGTATCAGATGGAAATATCACACCGCAGCTCACCCAAAACTGCACCCACTCTTTCACGGCAACAGACGTTTATGACTTGCAGTTTGCGTCATTTATGCCCCCTAACAACAAAAGCCTGCAAATCTGCCTGCATTTGCAAAGTAACCAAACTGCCTTGTCTAGAAGTGCATGCTTTCTTGTGGGTCTTTTAAGAAAATCTTTATTCTGGCATTTTTTTTTAAAAAAGGTGCTTGATTTCACAGCAACGATAATATTCTTTTGAGAGACATTTTGTTCATAAAATCCTACTTTAAAAAATCTTATTGCTAAAAGAACTGGCAACAGTAGGATGGCATTATCCTCAGCATAGATGGCAGTTTAATGGGTTGAGATAACTTGGACAGTTTGTTTTGGCAATATTTGCTAAAGTACTAGAAAAATAAAACAGAAATCTGTAATCTCATTCCAAGTCTAGACATCTTTAGGCCCTACATTGCACAGGTTCTTCTGCACATTTTCTTCCAGAGGTTTTGCCTTTTTGCTCTCATTTGCATTCCCAAGAGACACCAGTTCAAAACTTTCCTCCACCTGAAAGGAGCTGGAATCCTTCTCTTCTGGGGCAAATTACATTTGTAAAGCCTGGCTTTATAAAAACAACATAAATTAGCCTCCATAACCTGATGCCCGCGACACTCACCTGCTAGAGAGGGAACCTGTGCTCTAGTTTCTGTGTTGATAGGATTTCTGTTCACTGTGGCAGGGACTGGGACCTAGATCTTGCTTCTCCCTACTGTTATGCAATATTAATTAAGAGGAAGTTGCCAGATGAATAAAGTGGCAGAGGCAACATGCAGAAATCACCTCCAAAAATAGTTTCAGGGTCACTTTTACATAGCATTCACAGGGGAGGATGCTTCTGAGAAGTGGAGCTATGTGCTGATACTGTCTCTACACGCCAGATTTTCACAGTTACATGGGAAGCTACTACTGAAAATTCTACATTTACTATCAGAACTACTGAGATCCAGACTCTATGAAAATCTGCCTATAATAGTCGGAGCTGATTACCAAAAATGCACTCATAAACTCTTCTTGATGCCCACACTTTCATGGGAGATAAAGGCAGATACCTGACAGTGGGGAAGAGATCTGAGCTGAATCAGTTTGTTCCAAATAAATAGCTCAGGCATGTCATTCACTTGCTAACCAACTTTTGTACAGCATCTTTCCATGTACTCTGCACACATCAAATAAATAAGGAGCATGCGGTGTTAGAAACGTTTTGAGTTCTAAAAAATAAAATATCAAAGCTGTACAGAACCAACTACTATCATAGATTCAACTACAGACAAATTATTTCCAGTGGAAAGCGATATAATTCAAAACCTTAAATATTTATCTTATAACAGCTTTACATACAGAATAGTATTTTGAGTATGCTTGATTTACTGAAATATTTTGTGTCACAGTTCCCATTAGCAATTACTTCAATCTCCCTTTTCACCAGTAAAATAAGCTATCTTTCCTAATCCTTCAGATCTGTAAGATAACAGTCTTATTTCTACTACGAGTCCCAATGTTCCTCCAGGCACTGGAATTCAATAAAGCAGATGGATTCAGAAAAAAAATGGCTGCTGACCAAGGCCGTATTAAGTTTGCAATGTTAGAAAGAGCCCCAAGGGACACCGTTGTGAGCAGCGTGCAGGATAGGCATTCAAAGGTGCAAAATATGTTATCATATCACTGGATGACAGTGACAGGATATACACACTGACACCCAAACCATTCTGGATGTAAGCTATTTCCAATACTAGTGGGAATTGCAGACTGCTGGTTGGTGGTTGGTGGAGCACCAGTGAGGCTTGTGCACGTTTTGCCTCAGAGCACCAGCAGATCACAGGCCCCACCACCTTCTGGAAAGCTTTGACTGACCAGCTGCCACAGCCATGGCTCAGCCTTTGTCCTGCCACTGTCCCCCACTTCTCTGTGGAGAGCTGTGCAAGACTCAGGGGTGTGGGGCAGAGCTTTGGCTTCTCAGCAGTTCAGAGAAAGCCAGCCCTGCAGTGACACTCTCAGTCATTCCCAAACTCAGCTAAGCCTTTCCCTTCTTTCCCTTGTACAAGAGTAGAAAATCAAGCAGGTTCCTTGCACCTTTGCCTCCCCACCCAGTGGCCTCACACACTGCCGAGCACGCCCATTAAATGCCTCTGCACTGTGTTTTGTGGAGTGATCCGTTCATTCACAGTACAGACTAAAGCTATAAATACACAATGCCATAAAAGGCTTCTGTGTAGGCCTTTCTCCTGGAAAGAAAACATATTTTGAAGACGGTTTGGCTGATAAAAGTTTGGCAATTTTATCTGCAACTCTAAGCAAACCACTGTTTCCTAAACCTACAGAACAGCAAGGTGGTAGTCCTTTGGAAGATACTAAGAATTATCCTTCATAAATGAGGAACAAAAAGCAGACACAATTTAAAAAATCTTTTTACCCAAGACTTAAGTATGCATAAAAACCAGCAGTCTAAAAGTATCCAATAGATTTGATAGATAAGACTGTGATCTGCAGTAGGCAACACCTTGCAGCACTTCATAGTTTGCTTCCAGGCTTTCTGAAAGCACTGTGTATCAGGAGGATGTATTTATATATCCCTATCTAACAGCTTCACATAACAGCCTTCACATAACAGCTTCCTGCAGCTCTTCGGTAAGAAATTTGAAGAAAAAATATGGTATGGTGATGGTGTGCAAGACTAATACCATAAATTCAATATTTTGATATTATACCATCCTCCTTGTCAATCCATTCCTTAATTCATCTTCGTGCTTTGAAACTGAACTTGTTGCATTCATATAACTCTGTGAGGTGCTGAATATCTCCAGAGAAATGTTTGGTATTGTGGCAGGCATGACCTGAGGTGTTCAGTAATTATTATGATTCAACTTCTCCCCCGTCTCTCCCATGCAGATCCATAGTTAGGATAATGGGTCACTAACTACAGGGATTTGTTTCTGTTATATAGCTACTTTTTGATCTTTTTTAACACAGGTATTTAAAGGATTTGTCTTCTACCATGCAATCTGAATGCCTTCCAGTAGTTCACTAGGAAATTGGAGTAACATACAACTTTTGTTCTCTCCCCTGAAGCAAAAAGGTGCATGTGTTAGAATCCCCTGCCTGGAAGTCCGGGAGGACATCTCCCAGCCTGTATGTGCTGCTACAAGGCAGCTTGTTGGGCTAGTAGAAGAGTCAAAGCGGAAGCAGCCTGTCTTTCACTGAGACTGGAAGTAAGTGAGCTCTGTCACAGCAAGCAGTCCCTGTGGATGTCTGGTCAGGAGCTGTGGAGTGACCTCCAGGAAAGCTCTGTCTCACCCTCCACAAAATGACACTCGCAGTAACTGAGGGGTCAAACTACAACTACCGTTGTCACTCCAGAACTTCAGACAATCTTCCAGATACTGGGCTCTGGCCGTTGTAGAGAAGCTGCAGACAGGCAGACAGACCCCCAGCTGCCTTGCTGGGATCGCTTGCCAAGCAGTGGATAAGCTAAATCTTCTGTAGTGTGGCTGAAACACTAACTTATGGGGAATTTGCATTTCTTTCCCTTTCTCTCATGCTGCAGCAAAACTTGCCAAATGCTCAGGATTTATATGCAAATAGCCCTGGTTGTTCTTTGGTTGCAGAGGAGAAGCAACGGGAGTAAAGGCTGCATAACTGGAGCTCATTGCCCCTTTTATCAAACACAGTTCAGGCATACTGATGGTTAGATACACATCAGACTTTCAAACTGTGGTTTATATAGCTGCTAAAACTCATTAAAACAGCACACACAAATTTCCTTCTCTTCTCTCAAATCAAGAGCCCCTGACAAGAATCAGTGTTAATCCCAGGTTGCGAGAGGGTTTTTATCCATCCCGGAGACAGTTTATACTGCAGTCCAGCACTGTGTAAGCCTCAGAGACCTCTTATGTAACGTATCTCTTTCACAGTGTGGTGTGTATTTCGCTTAGGTTTGCAGTGTGCATTGAAAACCCTGTCAGACTGGGACCCACAGGAGATATTGAAGGAAAAAAGTATGGAATATAGCTTTTCCTTAGGAAAAAAAGCTGCATACCAGGCAGGAAGACTTTCTGCTTGAAGAGACGGAAGATGGTGCATTCCACATTTTCATACACACCGCTGCGACAACACCGCAGTATCTACTTCGTATAATAGAAAACAGTCCATCCTTATTTATTTCCTATGGACCCTCTGCTAGATACTGCAGATACTACTAGATATAGATACTGCTAGGATAACTGCTAGAGACCCTCTAGTACAGCTATTCTGCCTTTTATCACAATGCAAAATACAGTATAGAATCAGAACTGATCAAGCCCAGAGCGTGGCTACAAAATCTCTTAGAATTTGGAAAGATTTATTTCTGTAGGTATGCCCAGAGCTATTGCCACAGTGAATTAGCCTCTAGACCAAGTATAAGTGTATATGAAAATCCATTTGGCTTCTTGCTACTGGAGCTATGCTCCACCAGCATCACTTTCTTGTTCCAGCGGTCTGGAGACAGAACACACTTATCACCTGAAAATGATTCCTGCATATTATTTTCCTTGTATTTTTGCACAGAGGCCACCATTGGTTACAGCCTTGGAAAAGAAATTCCTACAGCAGAAAACCTCTCAGGATCATTGTTAGAGCCCATGCAAAGGTAACAACCGCATGCTGCTAAATTAGGAGTAGCTATATTCACTTGTGCCAATAGCATAGATGGGGGGAGGGAATGGGGAGACTCTCCAGAGCAGCTGAGTTTGGACATAGCAGTGAATACAGAGCCTTCAGTGCTGACTCACTTTTTCCATTTTTAAAATAAAAACATTAGCAAGGATATTTTTAAGTGGTTACTGTGCTTTTCTGCTGCAAGCAAAGCCTTTTCATAAGTTTTAACTATCCTCACCCCCCTCAGCAGTAACATACTTTAGTAATCACTCCTATTTTATTAAATCCTTTTAGCCATAAAACCCAAGATAGTTTTAAATGGAGCAGTCCTTAGTCCATAACTTATTGGTTTCTAAGGGAAAACTATTGTCCAGAGAAAGCGTAGGAGCCTGGGAGCCAGGATCCCTTGGCTCTACCCTTCATGTTTCTGCTGACATGCTGTATTATGGAAAAACGAAACAGAGTCCTGGTTGCGAAATTAGGGCCTGAGCTGCACAAGCAGATTTCTGTGCTCACTGAAGTTGAGAGAGGCTCAGAAGTTCAGCCACACAGATCAAGATTCTTCAAACATAGTAGGTTTACTTATGCTACATACCCCACTTTCTAGCATCAATAACAGCAGCAGTTGCAAAAATCTTGAGTCAAATCTCATTTTAAATTCACTCTAGGAAAAAGAAGAAAATACTCCAGCGCTTCCAGAAGAAGAACAAGAATATGACAGGATAACACCATCAGACTTGGGCTGGTGAGTTGTGGAGTACTCTCCAGCAAAACTAAAAGGATTTCAGCAGCAGTACTCAGAAACTCACAGGTCAAGCCCTCGGGAACACAGCAAACCTGAAGATTAAGCAGCAATGAACTGCGTCTGTGATGTACAGTCTCAGACAAAGTGGAACCTAGAGAGTGCAAGAGAGGTTGAGTGGCATCTTTTTTGACATCTGGGGCAAAGAGCAATTTTTCACATGCTCCACAACTCACAAGTGGTGCCTAATTAGGCAGCTAAAGAAGGCTCAGATTTTTGAAAGTGTTCACTACCCAAAAGCTTACAGCCAGACACTTAGGGCTCTGTCTTTTGTAAAAGGTACACTAAAAGATTTTGAAAGTTTGTCACATGTCCTAGGATAAAAGTGGGAACAAAATTCTTTTGAAACCTACCTTTTAGTTATGTGGTTGTAGGCTCAGAATTAGCATTTTCCCTTGAAAATAACTGCAAGTAAAAAGCAACAGCCTTAAAAAGAGAAATTAAAAAAAAAAAAAGGTCCTATCTAAAGTTCAACTTAGGAAGTCCCCACTTGGAAATCCCCATGGTTTTATGTTCCGTGATAACAATTTTAGTAAAATTCTCTGCCATGTACTTTTTAATTAGTACCAAGAAGGCTCACAGATTAGAACAAGTATTCCTCCTGTAGTCTTGAAATTACCAGCACTATCCAGCTGATTTTGAGACTTCTCTTGCTCTCTCTTTCCCTCTCTTCAGTTGTGTATTTGTCTCTGTATGCTTCAGCATCATATTTTTCTGTAATTTGAGAAATTCTCAGCTATTGTTTTAAATAATATCCATTTCACGGAGGGGAAGTCTATTTTTCCTATTCCTCTCTTTCCTTCCACTCCCCACCCCTCCAATTGTGCATTCCTCTACACAAACAGATCCTGGAGTTTGTTGCACGGCAGTCTGTCTCTATTTCCCCCACAGTTCCCACAAGAATATTGTATTCCTGTCTCCCATCCTGTCCCAGACTGTCTCTGTGGTTGCCATGTACTGTTTAACAGTTGCCACATTCCACCTAAAAAGTGGAAGAATTTCTCAAAACACTCAGCAAGTGATTTCAGTTTGCTCAATACTTCCAGGCCTTCCTTCCCATGTGACTGGTTTACAAATGTATTAGATGTAGTTATGCAGTCCTTAGAATTATTAAAGTGCAGAAGACGTATACTTTCGTAAGCTCACTCACCCATTATGTGGCTAAAGGCTCAATTCCCCCCTGGGTGTAATCTGGCAGAAATTCAGGCACAAAATATAAAAATGAAAACAAAAATCCAGATTTAGGATTAGTTTCTGTCAGGAGAGAAAAGAAAGGGTTAAAAAAATTCAGAGTGCATAAATTCAGACTGTCAGACTCATGAAAACTGCACTTTCTCAAAGGATTTAACTCTGACCCAGCAGTCTAGATTTCCACCCTTGAAGTAAACACAGAACAACAGCTAGGACTCGGTTCCCAGAAAACAGTGCATCCTCTCTCCAAAACTGACATCGACTCAGCTTCGTAGCTGTAAGATCAGCTCACCTAGTCAAAGGGTGCATAGACCAGCACGATGCTCCTCTCTGCATTCAGCATGCCAGAGAGCCTAAGAATAACACTGAAGGCTGTATCCTCAGCTGCTGGGTCCTGAGTGGGGCAGCTCCATTGACTTGGGAAGAGCTGTGCCAAACTAGCTGAGGATTTGGGTCCAAGCATGCACAGGAAACGAGGCTGTATAGGCAGAGCAGACAGAAAATCACTTCATTTCTGGCACACCAGTGGATGAGTGCCCTGTAGATGGGAGGGAGAAAGGGAGAGGGAGAGGTTTCCCCTCCATCTCTCTGCTTTTATAAAGCTTCCCTAGACCCTTTGAGAGACGATGTCTTCACAGTGTTTGCAGGAAGCTCAGACCTTTGTCCGACAGCTGCAGAAGCAGAGGGTCCAAAGGATTATTTTTTTTTCCTCTCTCAGTACTGATCCAGCAACAGTAATGGCATGGCAGACACAGCTGTCTTACTTGGGTTCAAAGCCAGTATCTTTTCCTTTTTTCCGAACACACACACACACACACATACTCACTGTATCTTTTGATAACAGAGAGGCTGACATCATCTCCTACACAGTTGTATTTCCCCCTCTCTTTCAAGACCATAGAGGTACAAAACAAGCACACTATGTGAACCACTGTTGAGGAGGGGGAAGTGAGGGTTCAGATATACCCCAAGTTGCCAAACACCTTTTAGATCTTAAACTTTTTAATTCACAATAGTCACTATTTGGAGAATTTGCTTAGCACACAGATAAATCCACATTTTCTTTTTACACACTGAGAATTACAATTAATGCTACTGCTATGAAGCTCTGATGAGTCCTTGCAGAAAAACATATATTTGTGAGACAAATTAACTGAGCCTCTGTTTTATGATTAATGGTACAAAAGCCACTTCAACTGCACACCTTTACACCTCTATATGTTAAGTGAAGACAGGGCAAGAGAAGAGTGTCTGCAGCATGAGCATGGATACATTTTAAGAAATTAATCCCTATTGTGTGATTGTATTTCTTTGGACTTTCTATTTACTAAAAAACTTTTCCTTGTATCTCTGTTTTCTACTAAAAATCATACCTGCTTGCTGCTCATAAAAGTGCCTCCTCAACAGAAATATGAGTAATTTCCATCAGTCAGGGCAGTTCAAGTAAATTTGCACTTTCCCTCCTGGAAAACAAAACAGAATTCTCACTTACCAGGAAATCTCCTAACCCACCACATTGTATATTCTATACCCCACACACAAATTCCATAGCTTTTCCAACTGAAGATAGCTGCTAGCAAGAGCAGGAAGAAGGCAAGAGGAAATACAAAGACTGGATCATGTTCTCCAAATATGCTATGCCTTGTGAAAAGTGAATATAAAACAATACTAGATCCAGTCAGCGGCATCTTGTAATTATACTGTACTCAGTATACAGTCACTAGAAAAGAGGAATGTATATCATGAATTTTTGACTGAATTGCTTGCAGACACAGTGGGAAGAGAGGAAGGTGAGTTCCTCATGGGGAATCCAGGCAGGGCAACAGCAGCAGTCCTAAAGCTCTAGCAAGACCAAGTATTTGTCCCCTAGAGCTGTCTTAGCAAGAGACTGCTTTTATTCCACGGCAGTGGAATGAAAACTGAAATTTGAACTTGGGGCCACGCCACATGGAAATGCTCCCTATGACTGCAAGCCTGGAGTCTTGTTCTGATGGGATCTTATGGTGCAATTTCTTGTTACAAAATTTTGTTATGCAGCTCTTCGACTTGTATTTTTTGGTGAGGAAATACATATCTAGACTCCTTCCTTGTCATGCATCTTGGCATGACTTTGCTGTCTTTAAATGAAGACAGTACTACCTGACTTTGTAAAAGCAGTTTGACATCCCAGATAAAAAGTATTATATGAACACAGGCGTAATTTTAGACATTACGTGACAAGCTACAGGTGAAATGACCTCTTAAAACCATGTAGTCTAGCTCTTTCCCTGCCTTAAAACTTGGCTCCTTTCAGTATGTTTTTCTGCTGCGTTGTGCACACATTCTCACAGCTCTGTAAACGGGTCCTCTGCTTTTCATTCTTACGCTTACATGAGACTTTCATATTTCCATTCTGATGGAGCTGAACGTACTTGATTCTGGAAGCTTGACCTGCCCTGCTGGAGGGAGGGTCACATAATAATTGATAATGCCAGGCCTAGTAAGAAAAAAATCCAAAGAATCACAGGAGAATACCAGATTATGCTGAAAAATTGCTTAGCTGAGAAAAGGACAGAAAAGTCCATACTCCTTACACCTTTTGTATACTACACAGAGTAATGGTTTCTTTCTGCTTGGAATTTTTAGCCTTTAAAAATGTTTTTTTGAGCTGCTACATTGTGTCTCAGCTGGTGTTTCTCTTTTACCCCATCATGATACTTGTCATACCTGTGTTATTCCTGTAAGGGTTCCCCCTTGAAGTTGACTACACCCCCTGTTAATATAAGGCCCAGAATGGAACACAATGTTCACGGTAAACTGCTTGGGTTTGGTCCCACTTAAAACCCTTTCTTTCTTTGTTCCGGTTTTTTTTTAAATGTGATTCCAGTTATTTGAGTATGTTTCTCTCAACTATACTGGTTTAACCAAATGAATGCTTCCAGTCTGAAGTCAATAGCTGTATCTTTTCCATAGGGAGACTGGGTGGTTCAGCTTATTCTCTCTGAAGGACTGTAGCCTCTCTGCTTAAAAAGACCACTCACAGCCAAACATTTTGATTTCAGATGACATCTGGCTGCTGGGGAAGCAATTGTGACACAGTCAATTCAGTATTCTGGACTCTGGTTTTGTGGGTGGAGCAGATGGGCTATGGTGGACATTAGAGGTTGAAAACTGCTAGTGCAACAAATATATTTTATAATTAATAGACTTATCACAGAAAATTTTGAAACAGATGTAAGGGAAATTAATCTATACTATACTGGAATCACACCGGGGCGTTTCCCTAGGATGAAAGCTTCCTTTAAATATGCTAACACTTTTTTTTTGTTTTTTCCCAGCAACAGCAGAACTGTTTCACAGCTTGTAGAATAACCTTTCTCCTGACTTTTACCCCATCCCATATGTCAGTCTGATCTGACAGAAGAGTACATAGCACACAACCAACATTTAAGATGTAAGGAGAAAATCATCAGGAGTGAAAAGCGGTTATACATCACTCTGCCTTCTGTGTCTTTCTTTCCCATTCTCCTCTTAATACAAAATGTCTGTAGAGTTTTTATGAGAAGATTGGGGTTATATTATGATTAAATTTCATCATAATTACCAGATTTTCAGCCAAAAAAAATCACAGTGTTCATAAAATTCAGTCACAGGTCTAACTCAGACTGCTTGTTGTGGCACTAAAACAAACAAGTTAAAAGTAAAAGGGATAAAATACATGTTAATGCACATGAGGTCTCTTTATTGCTTTGTACAGCGAAGAAGGAATTTCCTACATGTGAAGGCAAATGTCAGCTGCTCAAAATGCGCTGCCAGCTTTGGACATGGCAATAGATAGCACTTTCCACTACAGGCCTTTCTTTTTTAGACCAGAAAAATGTGTTGTGTGTATGGGTATATATATTAACTATAGAGATGCAGATATCAGGACAGTCACATCAATTTCTATCACAGACTACTAAGGCATGGATGAACAGTCACACAGTTTCTTAAAAGAGCATTACATAGTTGCTAAAATCTCAGTAACTGCTCTTATTTTTCAACATCAAAAATAGATTCAGACATTTTTAAGATCTATATTGATTTGACTGACAGTAACTGACTCTGAATTACTACATCTATATTTAGAAATCTCTGTACACACAGTTTACTGCACCAAGAGTCACACTCAGCTATTCATACATTGTTTCCAGAAGTGATGGGTTGTACCAACTGCTAGGATTCATCATATAAAGTCGCCAATGAAGTTTTTCGTTGTGCTTCTCATTGCCCTTAATAAGCAAGCCTCAGAACCCAAGATCCTTCTGCTATTTTGGGAAGAAGAAATTAATACATATGCAGACCACATACATACATATGCATACATAGATTATTTACTTTCTATGTTTCTAAACATTGGAACTTCCAGCTTATTTTAATTATAATGATAATGAAGAGTAACTTGCTGTTTGCAAATAAAATCTTTACATTCAAAAGATAACTCAGGAGATCTGCAAGCAGCTTCCACTCCTGAGACCTGTCTGTGGCATCTGTCTTACATGAAAATCTAAGAATTCCAGAAAAATTTCTTTTTCAGTTGGAAAGAAGATAAACATAGACTGAAGACCAGGGGACAAGAAAGAGAGTTACAGTGGGAAAATAAAGTCAGCTGAGTTTTCAAAAGTCAGAAAGTGTCCAAACCAAAATCAGACAGAATGACTCTATCCTTTAAGAACAATCCCTTATTTTATTAATTTCTTGTCTTCCTTTGTCTTTAAAGATCAAAACAAAATATAAACATTAAGTAACCTTATTTTCAGTGTAGAATTTCACTGCAGGAACTTATTAACAAAAACTAACAACAGAAAAATAAAAAAAATTTAAAATACATTATCTGCATTAATACAGTAACTTGTACATCTGAAATAAAATCCAATTGTCTAGTTTCATCATTCAAATTTTACTCTTTAAATCTTGATGTTACCCCAGACTTCTGTTTTTGTACATATAGGTACAGAAACAGCATATAAGGAGAAAGAAAACTTCTGGAAACGTTTCACTTCCCCTCCTTCCAAAGAACTGTTGTCCGAAATTCATTCAAATGTACTTGTTCTTTAAAACAATAGTTTACATTTTTGCAGTACCTTAAAATCCAAATATTCTAAATTATTTAACAAACTCATAAATGAAATATGAGTGAAATAAATTTCTAGACTAGCTCTAGTCTGCCTTAAAATTAGTTTAGCCAGGATTTTCCTGTATGCTTAATCTTTTATTATTTGAAGATTTATCCTGCATACTTTCTGTGGGAAAGATTCTGCATAGTGTCTAGAGTCTACTGGCCCAACGCACTGAAAATACAGAGCAAAGTGATCAGGACCAAAGGTTGGCTCTAACTGGGAATTTTTAGCTTATTGCATTCTTTTCACAGATCACAGACATGCTAGTGACTCTAATGATTACATCCCACTGACATCCAATCCCTAAAAAGACAACTTGTTCTTTCCAGAGTGAGCTGGAAGATCATTTCACATAGCTCAATAAAGACAAATATTTGCCACAGGGCTGCAGTTTACTGCAGAAGTTTCTCGGTTGTTCACAGCAGTGAAATCTCGGGTACAAGTATCAGAACAAGTTAAAAAAAAAATCAGCATAGGCTCTAAGAACAAAATTTCTTCTTTTTTCAAAAATGTTAAATTATATGAAAGAAAGCTAAGTACTACAAAAACAATAAAAATGTACCACAGTTTAGTCTTACATCATTCATAAACCCCACTTGATTGCAACAGTAAATTAAGTAATATAATTCTCCAAGTTTCACCAGATTCTAAATTATATAGCCTATTAGAAGAAAGTTTACTATTCTAAGCATTGTATTAGCTCTTCCTTCAGCAGTGTGTATAACTAAAGACTTAGTGTAACAGAGCTTAACTTTCTGTTGTAACTGAGGTGTCCAGTCATGACAATCTCAGTGTAGTTTTGAAAGCTGTTTATTAATATGAACATGAAAGGTTCATAATTAATTTTCAATTTGATCTTTGTTTCAGTCAACAGTGAACGTAACTAAAAATATTTTAAAATATAACATAAACTAAAATTCCACTTATTTCAGCTTTGACAATATAGCACCATTTATAGGTAGTGGTGTTACCATTAGCAATTCCACTGTGCCTACAAATTAACTGAAAATGAGCATAAATATTTGCTTTCAGTTAAATAGCCACTAAGGTGCATTATCAGTAAGTCATCCTTCAACCCTGAACAGTGTGTAATAAAAATTTGTCAAAATGATTTACGTATAATATGCATTTCACCTTGAGCATGTAGAACTGTTAAAGCACATCCCCACAGTTACTGAAAGAATATTAGAACATTTTCCAGCTCATAGAAATGGTTTCTGACTATTAAGAAAGGATACACAATTACAGTTTTTAAGTTCTACGTGAAGGGAGCTGGAGATGATGGAGAGAGTTTCAGTGGCTTTTAAAAGTGCAAAGGATTTTTATATTGCAGTCTGAACTTGGATGTTTTCTTGTCCTCACACTTACAGAGAATTAAAGAAATGAAGGCTAATTCTTGAAGAAGAGATAGGTCACCTCCTTCCTTGATTTGATTTTAGACATTCTCGGCCATTGAAATACCAATAGCTTTATTTCCTTTCTGTAGCTCTTCCAAACATAGTTGATCTCCATGTTTTTTCCCCCTAATACAGTCCTTGCACTTCAACCTGTAATTATCCTCTTCACAGATTTTCTGAAATTCCTGGATTTCTTTGTGAGATCAGGCATTTCTTTAGTCATTTTTTGTGCCATTTATTGCTGACCAAAGCTAAACAATTTACATAAATTATTTGATAAAAAAAAGGTCTGCTATTAAATTACCTATCCAAAAAACAAATCAGAAAATTTAAAATTCAGATTTGAACTTTAGCAAATGACACTTCCACAGTCTGATTCAGCAATTCTCTCTAACAAAGCTGACTCTTCATGAAGTCATAAAACTACAGATGGAGGTTTGAAAATGAATAGACACAAATCACCCGCATCAAGAGTCATGTGCTAAGTAATTATGTAGCGTTCACCTTTAAACCTTTGTTCTCTCAGTTTCTTTACCACTTGTGAAATGACTGATGTCCTTTCCTATTCAAATAGGACAGTGGAAAGAATATTTTCCTCATTTAAATAGATTTAGGCAGACCATAGAAATGCGCTGAATGTTGATTAAGTTAGGAGTCAGCTTGAAATTAAAATGAAATTCAGCTGTAACTGTAAAGAATTCCACAGCACAACTTAAAAGAATAAAGATAAACTGAAATGTATTAAGATTGACAAATACATTTTTTTAAAAGAAACTGGAACTAATAATAGTTGAATTGTGTATTTGTCACAAATACCCATAGGCAAAAAAACATTGTATTTGCATAATGCAGTACTGAGACAACATTAAACGAAGGCCAGTATATCTATTCTTCAGTACATCCTATGTCTTTCATAGGAAATTACAAGCTAGTACAGAATACGTAGTAGCACCTCAATGTTCATCACATCAGACCAGAAGAATGATGCCGTGCAGCTCTCCAACAAATCACAGCTAAGCAACACTGTTTAAAATTAGATTTTCCATGAGCAATCCACATAGTAATTTTTTTTCACGTCATGAATCTATTGAAGAGATTTTAATCTCCGTGCAGATACTTCACAATTCACAGTCACAAACTATGTCCTCAATGTTACCAACTAGAAAAACAAAGAAAAAGAAGGGTGATGAGAAGACCTTTTCTCAGCTAGGGTCTGTCAGAATCATGCACTCTCTTCCTCTCCTCCCAAATCTCCCCTCCTCCTCTCCAAAAAATCCCTTTAGGTATCTGTTTGACTGAGTGCAAAAATCATCAAAGCACGAGTAATTCAAGCCCTTCGGGTTTCAGACCCAACCGTCAGCTGAAACAGAGAGAGCACTGGGTTCAAGTGCCATCGTTTCCCCACATTGCAGACAGGCGAGATGTTAGAAAGCCGCGATGGCACAGCAGTTGATTTGAGGTCATTTTCAGAAGCTACAAGATTTACTTTTCCGTTTAGGGACTGCCTGAGCTGAAAAGCTTCAAAAATCAACTCTGAAGAAAACTCTTGCGCTTGTCACTGGTTGTCACCAGAGGGCCAGGCCCTGAGGGCACCCACAGCCCTGCCTGCCCCTGCCCGGCCCCCTTGGAGCCTCCCCCACCCTGCCCATAGCCCAAGACTCCATTTCAGCTCAGCCTGGGGCCATCAGCCCCTGCCTGGGTTCACTGCCAGGGCGCTGCCCGGCCCAGCAGTTCCCTGGGAGGATCCCCCAGGCAAGGCCTGGCAGCCAGGGCCTGTCCCGCTGCCCCAGCCAGGAGTGAGCCGCTGGGGGGGCACTTGGGCAGCCCCAGCCACGGGCATTGGGCAGATCCCTGGGGACAGGGACAGGCTGAAGCCAGGCCAGGATGTAGGCCCATGGCTGGGCCCGGCTTGGCAGCACCGATGGCTGGGCAGGGCAGGGCAGGGCAGGGCCAGGGGGAGCTGTAGATGGGCCCTGCTGCAGCATCGCTGAGGCAGGGGTTGACATGGGGTCCTGGGCTGTGGGCAGGTGGGGGGAGCCCCAGGGGCCAGGCAGGGACACCGGGGCCTGCTGGTGTCCCCAGGGCCCTGAGATATGAACCCTGAAAAAATGTCATTATTTGAGCTGTACAGTCACCTAGCCAAGGCTTTAGAAACAAG
This sequence comes from Gymnogyps californianus, assembly GCF_018139145.2. NCBI lineage: Eukaryota > Metazoa > Chordata > Aves > Accipitriformes > Cathartidae > Gymnogyps > Gymnogyps californianus. Next base: position 28,627,063 of record NC_059473.1, read on the forward strand.
CAGACAGTGTTTTTCCAGCAATATCTTTGATCCCTGGTCTTTTGGCCACTTCATCTTTTTTTCTAACTCAGCTGTTCAATTTATAAAATCAGTATAACAATATCTACTTTTGAAGAAATTTGACACCCCTGGTCATCATGTTCTCAAAGTGGTAAATATTACTACATTGCAGAACTATGAATGAGAGGCCAAAAAGATCATTTTATTTTATTCTGACTAGTTGCATCATTCATCAGAGATGTATTGCAGATGGAGAAAGAGGAAAAACATTTTGTTGTCTTTCCCTTCTCCCTCTCCCAAAATTAATACATTTACAGGTGCTGTTGAAATATAATTTACATCTTTTAACCTCCATCTGTGTCATTTGCAGGAGTTATGATAACACTTCAGCAATCCTCTACTCCCATCCCCATGGAAACTGCCATCAAACTGCCAAAAATGGGACAGAATGCTTTAAACTAATCACTTTTCAATGGAGGAAGGCCTTTTTTTTCTACAGCCGTTTCCATGGGATCAGAAGCTATTGCTGGTTGCCTAATGGTTTAAAATCTTGTCAAGTGCACAGGCAAGTGCTCAGCCTTTTTAAATGTGACTTTTTTTTTTTTTTAAACCAGGCTTCTAAAGCAGAATTTGTGAGCCTGATTCTTCTCCTATCCCACTGGTTGTCAGCCATCAAAAACTCGTGAACTCAGTAGAGTTTCACCAGTTTGAAACTAGCATGAAAGAAGTTCCATCATTTAATTTTGGAAGAAAGTTTTCAGTGGGATGTATGAAAGAGACAACATGTATTATTTTCATTCCACAAGGCAGCTCAGCACTGTTGTGAAAGGAAGAACTCCTGGGCTAGTACTGTTGGCCAGCACAGGAAAAGGCTATGTATCGGGAGATGGAGACTGCAGTCACAAAGATCCAATAGACTTCCTTTGTGACTTTCTGTTCTCACCTATGCCACCTTTATATTAATTTCCTAATCTACAAAAATAAGATAAATGACAATATCAGGTTCCATTGAGAAGAAGTGAGAAGTAATACCAACAGGCACCTCTTCTGGCTGCTGTGAATTCAGAAGGCATATTTTGCAATGTAGTTCCTAGAATAAGTACTGCAAGGCAAATCTCAGTTATTTCTAGGTTTCTAGATTAGCCCTGTGCTAGGAAATCTCCGTTGGTGTAAACAAGAATTTTCACATGAATAACACCTTCTGAGTCCAGTTTTTGTGTTAATGGTAAAGAGCTAGATTTCAAACCAATCTATTAAAATTATATACGTATGCCCATGAGAATGTATATAATTGGGTATGTCTCTTCTCTGGTCAGAGCATCAGGTTCTGCAAAAATCCAATCATTTAAACTGCTAAAGGCACAGATTATCATTAATTCAGACAATGATACTAGCCAAGCAGAGGAGCATAAAAAGATTTCCAACTAGACCCCAGTCTTTTACAAAGAAAATATTCTAGGAAAAAATGTTAATTATACAATAAAACTTTAAAAAGATGAAGTTATTTGGAACCTACAGTCCTGTATTCAGAATTTTGACAAAGCATGGCACTCCTATTAAAACATTTGGTAACTTGTGAACAGGTCTGTAGATACGCAGCCAACTACATGATTCTCCCCTATCATAAGATTACACTGTCTTTTATTCCAAATGCATGAGAAATAGGATTTGAAAGTAATAAGTATGTGACTAAGTAAATGTCAAGAGAGAAAAAAAAGAGGAAAAAGCATCCTCATCTTCCACCACTGTTGCAGAGTTACACCCTGCGTGTTCCTGGAAGGATACAGTAATTAGGGACTCAATTTTTCAGAGGTACTAAATATCCCTTAGTGAGACCAGCTGCAATCATTAAAAACCTCAGCAGCTTATGGGGATGGAAAGAGGAATGAGACCAAAGTGTCTAAAATGGTTAAGGTCAACAAATTTTTTAACTTAACGGATATGTGACAGTTTTGTTGAACAGAGCTTTAATCTTGTTGTTTAAGGGCCAGGACCTCCTGAGGTGCAGAAATGGGGTGATCAGGTTGAGAACTTTGCCTGGAGCACCTTGTTTTGAGAGTTTGGTTGGCTCCATTGGGCTTTGCATCAGGACACAACTTTCTCCTCTGGATCTCCTGAAACCTTTGCATTGACCTTAAGACTAGCAATTAGCTCTGGCACAGGACAGGTGCTACCCACACCTGAGAGCCAAAGTCATTGGAAACAGCTGATTTTGAAAACAGTTTCTTCAGAATAGTTCAGCACATTCTTATTTATCTTGGTGAGTTTAACTATCAGAGCAGTAACTCAGTTAACAAAATTCCTCTAACCTTGGATTGTTTAGCAACAAAAATCAACTTCCCCATTGACTCTTTTGTAACAAGTTTTATAAAGATTTTGTCTTCAGCAAAACCCAAAAGGCTGTTGTAGGAAAGCACTGTTGAGAGCCTTTCAGATAGAAGCAAAAGAAAGCCAAAGAAAGCCAGCCATGCTTTCTTCAAATTGATGTAAAATGATCAGTTCAATTTTTCTGGAGATACATGACCACTGGGTATATCAGGCTATTTACTCTCTTCTCTCAGGTCTTTTCTGGCCTTTCTTTCAAAGTGCTTATACCTTCATTCAGCCCCCTCCCAGACTCAAAATACCATGGCTCACTCTTTAAAAACTGCTCTTTTTTTCTGGAAAATGCACAGGAGCTGAAATAAACTTATACTCCTGACTTATACTTCAGCTTGCCTCTGGATATTGTTTGTTTAGTCTGTAAAATGCCACACATCCCAATTCTGATGTACAAACTGCATAACAAAAAGCAACGCATTCTTTTTGCTCTCACAACTCACCTGGAAAGGAAAAATAGAAGAGCATTACAATCCCCTAGTCAGTATTAAAAGTGGGGTAAATACTATAATATTTACTTTTCAGTTATTCTATACTATTCCATATTTCTGTGATTCTGGAAAAGCTGATATTGAAGTAAATTAAAATTTTGCTCCAGGACTTAGTGTTAGAGGTTTTGGTCTTCATATTTCTTGTTATTCATCCATATCCTCCTAGCAAGAATGCTGGTATTGTTTGCAGAAGTCATTTTTCTGAGTCTCATCACTATGGGTCTTGATATTGTTTTTATTAATTAGTAATCATTATGTATCAGGGTCTTGCTCATTTGTTCCATCTAGGAGATAATTCCTGTCCTCAGATGCCATTGGTTTGAACTGGAGTCTCCTGCATACATCCAATTTTTTGTTCTTCCTGTTTGTGGGTTTTTGTTTTGTTTTAGTACTTGAAAAAAAAAAGATTAAAAAAACACTCTGGAAAAATAAATCGCATGCACGTAATGATAGAGTGTGTGTGTCCCCCCAACTGGGTTATTTTGGGTCACATTTCATTTTCACATCAAGAAAAAACTGGATGAATAGTGAATGGGAAAGTATCATTATAATTGGAATCCTGCTGGTTTATGCAGGCCTGCACATCTGGAATAGGGTGGGAAAAGAGAAACAGAAGAGTGGAAAAGGCTGGATTCGTCTCACTAGACAAAACCAGGGAGTCTGGAAAGCACATGTAGTCTGGTTTCTTAAGTTACAGAGAAAGTTAGCACTCAGAAAAGAAAATGTTCAGCAATAAGCCCTTCCTCCCCACATATCTCATGTTCAGAAGTGCTCCTGTTCTCTCTTTGAAGCTATACCTAAGCCACCTCCGTTAGTTTTTATGAATGTGTGGGCTATTCTCCTCCTCTGCAGGCCCCAGTGAACACTTAACTGAGGTGGCAAAGTGATTCTTCTCCAGCTAGCCTCCTAGTTACAGATTAACAGGAACAGCCCTGGTACCATACAGCAATTTAGACAGGCAAACACATTCATTCATGTGACTGATAAAATGTGTTTGCTTTGTGTTAAAGAATCTATAAAAGCCTTTTCTTACACTGCTATTGAAAAAGTCATGGAGGTTTCATTAGTGGTAAACAACTTCAGTGCCTTATCTGGGTCACGATGTTGTTACACACATGGGTCTGCGCCCAGCAGCCTTTACAGCTCTTTGGAGGCTTCATCTTGGACTCCAGCTGAGCCCCCAGGCAGGGAAAGAGCAGAGGCATGGCTAGTCTCCGTAACTGTGAAAATTACCACCCGGTCTCACAGATGAGAGGGATAGCACATTGACCCAAAGGATGCAGGTCTGCAGTCACTCCACAGAGAGGACGAAACACCTTCTCACTCCCACCTCTCCAAAGAGCTCCAAAGCATGCAGCCAAGCCATTTGTGCACTAAAGTCCAGAAGAGAGACAATGCATGCCATTTGCTAACTATATGCTACAGGAAGAAGCCACAAGGCTACATTAGTATTCAAAGACAGTGACGGTGTGGTGATGTACACTGTGAGGAAGTATCACATAACCTGAGCACTATTATTTTTATTACCATTATTTTGTCATCTCCATCTTATTTAGCTCTCCACTTATACTTCCCAATCCATCATACAGCATAATTACATTCAATGAATGAGCTCTCAAGTTACATTACAAAAAGAAACTCATTCTTAGAAGTTTCTCAACTGAGTCATAAGCAATTAAAAACATCTCTGAGTGCTTCGTTTAATTTTCTTGAATGGGAGAAGCCTTAGAAGTAGGTAGAAGTAATTTCCTTTGCGGAAGGGCCATGAATTCATATTATGGCATATGAATAATGCATTGTTCCATTTAAAACATCTGAAGAGCCAGCACGGTCTGCTGAAAGCTGGACCTACTGGCAATATAAAGCAAGGGACTGAAGTTCTGCAAATAAGTCAAACACAAGTAATGCAGTGCCGAGGAACCCTGGGGTTGCCTTATCTGTCAGACACGGGGGGGCCTATAGAAGAGGGGACCTCATCTTGTTCCAAGCACAAGGTTGGCTGGAGAGGTGTTAAAAAAAGTAACTTAATAAAACTAGTCTACTTCATGTAGGGCAAGTTATTTGTGTCTCTCAGCCACTTGACCATGAGCAAGGTCCAGATATTTCCCACTGAGAATAGAGATCTGGTGAAAAAAATACTTCCCTCAGTGCTAGTGTCGCTGAAGCAGCATATTCATCATAGTCAGCATTGCAAGATTTTATAACTAACCCTTTCTAACCCGTTTTATAACTAACCCTTTCAGATCTTAGAACAGAGAACACATCAGGTGTATTAATTCTGCAGCTGCAATTCTGACTGCATAGCTCTACCACCCTTAACGTCACTTTGTCTTTGCTGGGCTCAGTAATCCCTGGCTAACAGGCTCACCTTAAATACACAGCCAAGAGACTGGGGAAATTGGTGCAGAAGTGTTTTAGGACTGTAACGGGGTTTGGAGTCTTCTCTTATTTCTGAGAAACAGTGTACTTGTTAGAAAAAATACAGCTATAAAAGCAAAATCTTTGTTCTGAATTAATGTTTGCATAATCAGGGCTGAAGCCTTGGTATTTTTCTGCTCTGGCTAATCTCAGTGCCTTCTGCAGAAAATATAAAGTGATTCTCCATGATTTCTATTGGCTATCTGGACAAAAGGTTCTTTGTGCACTGCAGGACCAAAAGCATTACATACAGTAAATATTTGAGCTGAAGGTGTGCTACTGATAGGTTTGTACCCACTATCATTACTTTATGTTGTTCATGTTGCTGGCTTGCATCCTACTTTGTGGCACAGTGAAGTAAATGACTGCTCAGAAAGCTGTTGAGCAGGAACGACTCTGCTATATAATATACAAATTGCAACAGATGATTGCTACTTTAGACAATAAAAATCTTATTATTTTTAATAGCTGGGAGAATGTAGGTTTCTTAGAATACATAATATACTGTAATGACTCACAGGCTATTTTTGAATACTAGAATACCATCTTAATTTACTTCAGCTCCACCTAGAAAGGTCAATACATAAAAATATGACCACTTCTGCAAACAGAAGATGAAATTCTACCATGCTTATAGTGGGGCTCCTCTCATTTAGCCTTAACTAACTAAAAGGTGAACAAACTTTAAGTTAGTCAACTAGGTATTCCTACGATGGGATGAACAGCTTTGTTAGAACACCTATTCCTTTGCCTCAATTTTAGAAATAGCCAAAGCAACTGCTTCAGATAGGTGCAACTTTTAGACAGCTAAACTATATGAGATTAATTCATTCCTTACTGGTGTTTGTGTTTCACTGCTAAGTACCTTACTACAGTCGGAGTGCAATACCATTGAGAATGAGAAGAAGAGGCAGAAGATGTGCCTTTGTTAAAGAGGAATTTATTTCATGGTGTAGGGACAAACAAGTTAAATTTAAGTTATTTCTGCCACCATTACTTCCCTAAATCCTCCTTTACCAAATGAATAGCCCTATTGAGGTATCAGTGGTATTAGCTGAAGTGTTAGGTAAATAAAGCTGGCAGAGTTGACAGCATGATATAACCCTATTCTTTTTTCAAATACCATGTGAATGTGATTCCTATTATGCTCTTCTTCCAGTTAAATACCAAAAACAAGCCAAAGATTTCAAAATCTTATCCTCTTACTCATGACTTGAATATATACCCAATCTTGTACATGGTGAATAAAAACTGAGCCGTGTGCATTAGATCATTTCAAGATCCAAACAAAAAGCATGCTTGAATTTCTAGCATGGATTTAACTTAGAGAATTCCTAATAGATAACTTGGAACAATGTCATGCTATTTATTCTCCTCTTGTAGTTTCTGCAACTTCATTTCTGCAATATAATGTAGCATTTCTAAGAATATAAAAATATTTTTCTCTTCGACAAAAAATTGGTTATTCTCAAGTATTAACCCCCAAAATGAGATGATGGGAACTTCCAGCTGCCAGTCCAATGTATGTCTGAAAAATAATGTGCGCCATGTAGCCCATAATTCACCCTTATTCTACAAGATGTGCCCCAATGACTTAGCAGAACCTCCTTTGAATAAGAACAAAAGATATCGCACTTAATTTAAGGACACAAACTAAAAACACTGAAATAGAACCAAAGATTGGACCAATAAATATTGTCCTCTATATTGCTATTTCACTTAACAATCAGGGGATTTTTTAATTCTATTTGGGGACTTTTTCTGGAGAGGAAGGAGGAAGAGAAGAAAAGCAGAGAAGAGGTAGGAGGATTTTAGTTTTACTATGAGTTTTGGAATGGAGAGTTTTGAGCTAAGTTCTCATCCGTTTTTTTAAACCACATGCATAATTAACAAAATAGTTATAACAGGATAGAATTCTTTAATCAAAGCTGAAATAAGTTCTAAGAAATGTGTGATTCCACTAAAACAAAATGTATTGGCTTCCTCAAGAAATTACATGGTAAAGTTCTGTGGTGTAAGTTGTTATGGGATCAGAGGATAATTTAGGTTGGAAGGGACCTCAGGATGTCTCTAGTCCCACCTCCTGCTCAAAGCAGGCTCAGACATGAGGTCAGACCAGAACGCTCAGGGCTATGATCAACCGGGTCTTGAAAACCTCCAAGGACAGAGACCGCACAACCCCTCTGGGCACTTGCTCCACTGCCTGAGTGCCCTCATGGAGAAAAGGTTTCTCCTTGTGTACAGTTTGCTCCTCTCTTGTTTCAATAAATATCTGTTGGGTCTCATCTTCCCACCACATGCTGCTGTGCATAGCCTGGCACTACCTTCTTGACAACCTTCCTACAGGCACTGGGGGGCTGCTGTTGGTTCACCCCAGGCCGAACACCCATTATTTATTTGCAGCAAATCCATGATCTGTAATACAAATCATCATAAATCCTCCTGCACTCAGGCGACAGAGCTTCAGCTGACATTACCCCTAAGAGCGTCAATCAAAAAAAAGGCTGACCACTGACATGGAAGCTCCAATCTGTCTGCTTCCCTCAGATGGACTGCATGAACCAAAAAATTACTCTAATTCCTAATTTCACTTTCTTTCATTGCAGCCTCCAGCAGCACCTCAGGCATGCTGTGAGGACCAAAGACTTTCTTGTGCTGTATAAAAACATGTTGCAACTATGAGGCACTATTATGGCTATAAGAGTAGCAAGTTGATTGTACAACACAAACTGTCGAGTATCAGACTGCATTACAGCTTCCCAATACCAAGAATATGCACCCAATGAGAGAAAAGCTAACATGGAAAGTCTGCTACAGTTCAGACAGGTACGTTACCCATGCAAAAATGATCTTTTACTATGAGTGTATTCTAGTATCAAAGTACACAATTTCACACCTTTCTACCCACCTCTATAGAGACTTCAAAGATTTAAAAACTTTGAGATCCTTTGGAGGATAAGAGGAATGTAATTATGAGTTTTCTAATGAGTACACATTTTTCTAGCCCATTGTACAAGATCCTCGTATATATTATAATGGAAATGGTCTCGGTCAATGCTTTTTGACTTGTTCCACCACGACATCAGCCAGCCGCCCTTAGGTAACCATCTCCCTGCTAAACCAGACACAGATGGCTTCTTCACTGAGGCAGGTGAGGAATGTTCTTGCACCCCATTCCACCACCTGGTTCAGAAACATGGTAACAAGCAGCCAGGGATACAGTCACATCTGAAATTGCCACAGCCATTTTTTTCTACTATGAATATTTGATTATGATTCAAGTATAACCAAAATATGGATACACTTAGGCACATCAGAAGCACAAAGCAACAGTGAAACAAAAGTAGTTCACATCCTGCTGTTAAGGTGCTGGCCTGAAGTTTCAGTTTAACACCACATTTCACATTTTTTAGCATGATCCTACATGAATCATTCAGTCTCTCCCTGCATTTGATTCTTACCTGCAAAAGCAATTTAAAAATATCCCTTTTGCTGTCCACTATTTGTTTGCTGTTGTTCTTTTATACCGTCAACCCTTTGGGGAAAGTACCATCACTTTCTGCTTGTAAGAGCTACACAGTATTCAAAAGTAAATCCAGTTCAAGTAGATGTTAATTTGGAAGGACCTTAGATCCTAAACTTAGGCAGGATAACTGCATAGCACTCAGCAGAAACCAACTGCCTGAGTTTCCATCCCGGTTTTTGGGCCGGGTCTTAAGTCTGCTCTGAGCAACACTTCTCATTCTCCACAGCACTCAGCTTTACGCTCATGCCTACATGAGCTGCAGTCACAGTTTAATTGGTGCTCTAGGCAATAATGTTACACAAGGTCATAGCACAAGTTATAGCTGAAGCAATGTGGAAACTTGAAGATGAATGTGGAAACACAGGATACAAACAGTGTAGCAATGGCATAAATTATCTGGTAAGATTAACTCTACATTTATAGCCTGTCAGCATTCCACTGGTCACTTAACAAGAAAGGACAATTTAGGAATGCTGTTGGCATTCACAAAGCCATTTGTAGTTCTGGACGCATTTTTTATTGGAGCTATGAAATAAAGTTACTCTGCAGCAACACTTCAAGAGAACATAATGAACAAATAGGGTAGCAGGAGCAACAGGTTTTGGTGAAATATAACATTTAACACTCTTTTGATAGTCTGAGCACACATAAGGAAAACAGAACTTAGCCAAGAAAGCAATTAAAGCTTCAAGCCTAATCCTCTGTGGGCATAAATCAGTTGCACTATTTTATACAAGGTGAAGAGCTGGCCCTGAAATGAATTCACCCTGCTGCTGTGTTATCAAAGAGCTTCTATTTGCCTCTCTTGCTCACCAGCGCTTGAAAGGAAGCATCCCATGAAGTATATGCCAGAATCCACACGATATATCTCATTGCATTTCCTCATCATATCCCCTCTGCTGATGACCTCTGGACCCTTCCTTTCAAATCCTCTGTGTTCTGATACCCCCACTGCACAAACATGGTTACCTATTTCCTACAGAAATAAACTTTGCTCAGTAACCATGGACATAGTTTATCCAGTCAGGAAAACACACAAAACAACTGTCCATTGTGAAAAAAAATGAAAATGCTCCTGTTCCCATTCAGTGACCCCATCCCCACTGACACCAGAGCGGCAATTTTTCTTATCTGAGGAAACATGACCACATGGGAGAAGATTACGCGCTGGAATATTGCAGTCACATTGAGCAATGCCTTTCTTTTTCCTCTTCTGTAATCACAGTACTGAAGGATAGATCTGACAGGATTTTATTGACACAGACTTTTTATAGATTCAGTTAAAAGTTCCCCAGACACTCATACAGCTTCCTGTACATATAGTGCAAAAGCACTGCAGAATCATTGTTAGTGAAAATACATTTTGCTGTGAATAGGCAGGGGAGGAGAGAGGGGAATTCCAAAAGACCTTAACAGACATCACTTCAGTATGGCATACTACCTGTGCTAGTTTGCCATAACCGAACAGAAATACTTTCTCTTATCATTAAGGGAATTGTAGGACAGGGCGTCAGTTCTTAGCCTTAATCTATCTGATCTTTGGCATATGTCTCCTTCACCTCATTTCCCTATCTCAACAATAAAGACTGGTTCCTTCACTTCATCTATCTTGTCAAATTAGACATGTACACTAACCCTTTCACCCTACATAATGTGGTTGGAATAATGTAAGAGAGCCCTAAAAGCCTCATATCCAGCCACAAAAAAGATTCCTGCAGTGAAACACAGAAGCCACAAAGCTACTTACAGAAGTAACATACTACATCACATAACAGCCTGATCTCAGATGAACCTCCAGAAATACATATACTAATTATATCTTTAATTTTATGGACTTTGAGATCCTTAGCTGAAGAATTCAGCCAACTATCACAGTAATAGCACCGATACTAGTTAAAATTGGAAAACAATTTCTTCCTTAGCCTCTTGGTTTCACACATTTATCCACTTTTGAAGCTGATTTTTTTATGCTTTAGGGTAAAAACAAAACAAAACACAACACCAGTACATCTTGCTAAAATGGGAGCAAATTCCCAACAGCTTTTGTGCTATGGAACAGTGGGAAACAAATACATACACACACTTTTCCTATTGTAATGAAATTCTAACCATACTTGTTTTTGAATAGTGCAACAGCAAAAACAGCTGAAGTTTGAAATGTGACACTCAGCACACACATTGTCCTTAATAAGAAGTACATGGTGTGCTGTGTTTGAGGAAGACACAGTTTTTGCTTTTTTTCTTCAGTACTAATTGGCTGAAAAAAATCCCTTCCCATTTTAACAGACCTTAATAAAGCTGTGCCTTTTTGACATCACAACAGTTACCTCTGCCCAGATTGACAAGCTTGTGGGCTGCTGAAAAGATTCGTGTGAGGGAAATGTTCGTATATAGATAACATCATACTGTCTGATTCATAAAATTATAGAAACCCAAGTAAAATTGCTTAAAAGTGGTCACTGATCCACAACACAGACCAAAGATTGGCTCTTGCAGCTCAGACTTAACTCAGTCTAAATCTCAGATGAAGTCAGAACACCCATTTCTTGTGGAAAAACTTGTGATCATCTGTGTACTTCATTGTGCCCTGAATTGCCTTTGCACCCAGCTGGAGGCCTTCCTTCCCCTTCTCCAGTCATGAAAGCTTTGGAAATGATGTTTCTGGATGTCCCGCTTCCTTTGTAAGTAAGCTCAAGGCCCCTTTCCTATTATTCTATGTGGAGAAAGAAATGCTGTTTTTCACTGCATACTGCTGCTATCACCATCAACTACCTACAGAGTCCAACTCCCCTGCAAAACAGACAACAACAATTTCTACAGTACTCCTCTAGTCTTTAACCTATTTATGGCCACATGCCTTCATCTCTGTGACCACTATAAGGCCACAGCTGTAGTGTACAAAGTCTGATCTGTCTCACTGTGAGAGTGGTCCCAGGGGAACCTCCTTTTCCTTTGGATCAAGGATTTGGATGAGAGCAGCATGGCTATACAGGCCATTTATGTGCAGTATATGCCATGTAGACCATCAGGATCCCGGGCCATTATCGAACCAAACCACAGGCACTGAAGATTCCATGCAAGACAGCAAGCCAAAACAATGCCATGCCTTAAAGGATTTGGAGCTTGGTCATGCGTAATCCAGGAACATGGTCATATAAATCTCTCAATTTATGGGCACCTGCAGGACGCAGGCTGGTATGGCAGATATCCGGGGACAGATATAGTTTTCAGACAGGAATAGGATAGATGCCCAGGGCATGGAGGGCCACAGGTCCTGATATCTAGGACCTATGTATCTCTAGAGAGATCAAGTGCAACTCAGATACAAAGGCAGACGAGCATTCATTACAATCTAGATGAGTCAGAGCAATCTGTCCAGGCAGAAACAGGAAAGGGGACATATTTACAGGGTTGTGAGTGTGTATATCACCCTTATTTAATGTTGTCTTTTAGTCATGGAAGCTACTCGAGCCTAGTGATGCTCCATAAATAGTTGTGACTTCCCCCCTACCCTGCAATCCATCTAACAACACTTCGCAAACTCCCTGTTTCACCTGCTCCATGCAGCACCACAGTGAAAGCTCGACGACGCATGGTCTTTCACTCCCAGATCTTAGCTGGTTAAGTTTTCAGTTTAGCAGATTCAAAAGATTACTAATACTCATAATTTAACATTGCAACAAGCCAAACCCAGGTTCTAACCACAAAAACAGACACCTCATGCATGCTGCCCTAGCTTTCCAGCTCAAATAATTGTCTGTGACTGCCAACACAGGACACATGAGTAAGACACTGGCACTGAAGTGAGTACTGCAAGATCAGTTATCAGGGTTTGCAAGCTTTTCTCAGCAGCAGGGAAGGCAGCCATCATTTTCCATCTCTGCAGGATTTCAGCAGAAACAAACCTCTTTAACTTAATGAAGAAGACATTTTTTCAGCTTTACACAAGATGTTATGTATATCATTATAGCAGTGCTGCCTGAATATAATCGAAAAATGTAGAGGTAAGTGCCCACTGCCTCTCTCTGTCACTTCCCCATTTCCCATCCTCTAGTCACTGACAATTTTAGCTAATCATAGCTACAATTTCTGCTCCCTCTTGGTTACCTTTGAAACTCTAAGAAGGTTGTGTCCAACACCATCATTTGGCCTACACCACAATCCTAGCATCTCCTTGCAGCCCTCAGTCTTAGATGTGTGGCATTGCTGTGAGTCCAGGATAACAGTCCAAGTCCCGGCCCTTATGCTGAAGCTTTCCAAATTAAGAGAAAAAAGTATTTTTCTCACCTGTAGATCTTCCCAAGTCTTAAAAATTCTTGCAAGGACTGCATGTCAGAAAAGGATCAGGACTTGAATCTCTGAGGTATGCTAGGACAACTATTCTTCACCTGCTGAAACATGTTATTCTAAGGCATCCACTATGGCACGGTCTTTAGCCAGACTACAGGTTTAAAGGTAAGAAGCGATGCCAGGGATGCTGGCAGGAGGTGTCCCAAGGCTGTGTCAGAGAACACAGAAATGGCAGCTTTGCGAGATCACAGCGGTGATCTTTGACGTCTATCATTCTCAGTCTTCAGCCAATACCAGGTTGGTGGCAACACATGACAAAAATCCTGGGGACGAAATACAGTGCTGTAGCAATTGCCACAATTATCAGCTGACATCTTGATTTTTGCCAGCAAAACGCACACTCCACCATGATCCTACAGGTTGTAGCTGCACCACAGATACAGAGAAAAAGAGTTGGCAAGGTCATCAAGGAGAAAGACATAGTCCACTCATTTCTGTGATCTCTGCAAGGCCAGCTAGAAGGGATGCCTCCTCTAGGCAAGTTTCCATAGCTACAAACAAGTTACTGAAGCTCAGGCAGCATGCGTTCTATCCTTTCTGCCATCAATGAAGGATACAGAAAGAGCAGAACTGTTTCGCGATGGCTCACAGATTGATGGAGAAAAACACTCCTGTTAATAGAAAACCTCACCAGGTCTACAACAGAGTGAGTGGAGACATGCATATTTTCAGTTCCCCTGGAACAGATGGGGTAAGCCAGATAGGCCACCCCTGGCCTTCACACATCGCTGTTTTGCAGATAGCTTGGGCAACTATCTTTTACAGCTTTCCATACTTCTCAACAGGCTCTAACCCTTGACCTCATGATATCAAGTCTTGCCCATAGACAGTTAGAAGTCAGGAATTGCTAGCTTCTGTTGCTGAGTGGCAACTGCATGGTCAATGCCATGAGCACAGTGCTTACCACCACAGCAGATACAGAGTAGGCTGCCATGCACATCTTTCAGCATTCTTAATAATTATTCCAGCCTTGAAACACAGAAGCAAACTTTACTAGCTAAATTTTCTTTATATCTTTCCCATTCATCTTCACCTGACATGATTAAAAATTCAGAGTATAATAGAACCATACCTATGGTTTTATCCACCATTGGCAGAAAGCTTCATTTTCTGGAGAGACACATAAGTGTTACAGAAATGGTAAGAAGTACCCTATAATTCTCAGGTCTACTCCTGCAATGATAGTTAGTACCTCTGTAATACAGACTGAAAGCAGGGAAGCCTCAATCCTAACGTACTGCATAATCTGCAGAAGGCATTAGTCTTGTCTCTTCCTCGTTTCCCTCTTGTGCTGACCTTGGAAACAGAAAATTGGGCTGCAGAGGCAATCATTCACACTAATCAACCCCAAACTCATAAAGCAAGAGAACACTTCTTCCACCAGGCACTACTGAAGCTCAGATTCAGACATGTCTCAGTACCGAGCTCTTGCTGCAGTACCAAGCCTCTTCAATTTGGGAGCTGGACCTATGTCTTGCTTTTAATACCAAAAATGCCCTTCAAACTGTACGTAAGTCCTTAATACAGCTGATTTCTCAGAGCCACAGAATCACCTGGGCTTTTACAAACCAGTATGGCATAGTGTCTTTTGTTTAAAATATACACACTCCCTCATTGCTGAAAGAGAGCATTTTGATAAGGTCATCTTGATAATTCTGAATGGACAATTCTTAGAAAGAGATATTAAAGACTAATTAAACTCTGGTTCTTCTTCTTGAACTTGGTGGGGAACGAGGATGCTCACCATTTTGCAGATTTCCCCGTATTGTACAGACACAACTCAAGAACAAAAGTGTGCTCACTAAATGATTGTAAAACTTCATTGTTCCTTACAGACTTTTAGCATAGTTTTCACAGAGGGGGACTGAGGGGAAGGTTGTTAGGTTTTGGCTGGAAAACCATATTTCAGAACAATGCTAATCAAACTACTAATAACTATCCCATGGATAAGCATGGCCAGCATTGTTCTTTGCAAAAATGTACCAGCATTGTTCAGAGACACTAAACTAGGATTCTTTTGGCTACAATTGACAGTGGAACGTGTTGGTACATAACACCATTCTGATGAAGAAGGCCTAAAGCTTTGGATGTTTACCTGAACATTATTGGTGCCTCCTCACTGGAAACAAAGTTATCAGCAATGCTGCTTTTTGCCAGCCTTTCTTCCTTCCAAGCAAATGTGATAGACTGCATGAACAACTTTCCAGTTCCAGCTAAATGAGCAACAGGTCAGCTCTAAGTGCAATAACTATCAGGTCTAAGCATAATAATATAATAAGACATTTCTAAACATCCAAAAGATTGTGTTTCATGAATAAGCCGCTTTAAATGCTATTTAAACAAACTTCACCACCACTACTACCAATGTTGACATTGCCCTGGATTTATAATGCATTTTCAAAGGTCATTAATATTGTCATCATCAAATATCCAGCATTTCTTCTCTGAAAGGAGGGGATTTTTGTTTTCTTATATTTGATCTGATAGTATCAAAGAGAAACATTTCAAATTTTTTGCTGCAAACACTTTTGACTCTCTGTTCTAATTCAAGACAAAAAAAACCTACATATATTCTGACATCTCAAACATCCCACCAGGCAAGAGCTCAGTTTTTTAAGCAATCTTCATCTACTGTAAAGACAAACTATTCTAAATGTTTCTAGGAAGATTTGTAAATGCAAGTTAGCTTGTGCTACCAGAACACTTGGTGTTATGGAAAGAGAATACCAAATACAAAATACTCGGGCAATTTTCCATATGCATCCTTTTCTTCCATTCAAGATATGGCAAATACTTCTACTCTCTCCACCATACTGACACCATACCTTCATTCTGGGGCATATTTAGCCCACCATTATCATAGCTGAGCATCGAAGCAGTTGCTGGGCTTCCTTTATTTGCTCCAGGTATAAAGGAAGGAAACGTTATTTCTCCTACTGGGAGCCCATCTTGATGTCCCTAATGATCATCCTCTAAGCCACCTGGGAGGATCCCACAGATGCTGGAGACGGAAGTGCAGAAGGCCTGGAGTAGGTTGCAATGGTTGCTGTTGTAGCAGGTCTAAGCACAGATGGTGGCATCAGGCTCCTTTAGCCTCACATTGGACTGATCCTGAACACAGACCTCTTTATGAAGGAAATATGACTTATTTTCACACCAGTTCTCACTCCTTAATCTAATCTCTCCTCTCTAAGAAGGGTGTTTCCATCTGGAGTCCTCTGACTGGTCACAAGGTAGCACGGGAACATATTAATTTTAACATTGAAATTTTACAATAAACCAGATGCACTGATGAGAGCTATCACTGAGTGGGAGCATCCCAGGCTAGTAACTTGGCATAGTTACCCTCAGTACTGTGGCTAGCGGCACTCACATCTACCTCCATTCTAATCTCTACTGTGTTGACAAGGAAGACTTACTACAATTCAAGAGGAGTGGCAATAACATCTACAGAACAAGACTGGACGTATCAAATATTTACTTGTAATGCATTTTAGAATGATTTTTAAGTGAGATGCACGAAAAGGTGAGAAAATCTGAGTAGGACATCCTAACAAGACTTCAATAACTACTGAAAAAAATCAGTGCTCTAAGGGAAATAGGGTTGAAATTTGAAAATGTAAGTTTTTTCCCTGTGTTTTCAGGTTGTTTTAAAATCACATTAAAAAAAAAAAAATCTTCCTGATCACTTTGAATAGTTTAAACCAAAACATCATGGACATCACCAGTTGAAGACTGGATTCATTTTCTGATGTTTTCCTTGGAACCAGGGTGAAGTTGAAAATTAAACGCTCAACAGCTTGGCTCAGGAAGAGAAAGGTCTGTGGGACTTAAAGCCTAATGCATTAGACGCTCAATAGAGTTGTAACTGAGATGCCCACTTGACCACAGACCTTTGGCTCACTCAACAGATACTGGAAAAGGTATTATAGAACTTGCAGACTCTTGCAAAAATTCTGTTTTGGAAGGCAAATACCTCAGCCTGGCACAAGTTTAGAAAAATAACTAGGCCAGTACAAAAGGATGTTTACTGTATTATATTTCCCTTTTAAACGTGAGTCTTGTTTCTTTTATTAAAATAACAGTATGTATGTGTTTTATCTAGGTTAAGTTATCATTTCATCAACAAACAAGTACTGTACATCCCATCCGCCCAACTTTGGAAATATCCCAAGTAAAAGAAAATAACAGCAGTAAAGGAACATCTCAGCTTTATTACTTGATTTTTCTGAAGTGAATCTTTTGTGCAACTCACATGTTTTGCCCTTAACTCTCTTGGGAGCAGCCAGGGTGGCTACAAGAACCACAGAATCTGTCTCATGCTTGCCTTCACCCACTTGGCTGTCTCACAGGCAACCCAAGGCTTGACACACCATGTATACTCATGAGGGTCTAATAAGCTCAAAAGGACATACTTCAGCCATTTCTGAAGCTGCTATTCTGGCTTATTTTCAGCACAGCAGCTAAGTTAGGTTTTGATAGTATATAGCACAGAAATATATATGGTATGTGTTATATGAAGCTGTTGTTCATGAAGAAATAGAGGTACTCAAGTCATTCATACCACTAAGCTTTCTTTATTGAGAAAGGTGTCACAAGGCAAGAGAACAGGAGACTACAGGGCCACTTCAGCTAAAGCAAAAAGACAATTTAAAACCTGAAGTAAAGCTCTAATCTAAAATGCATAAGTTGGTGTCTAAGGAGTATTACATACATCCTATTGTACGCTATACCAACTGGCATTTTCTTCATTCAGAAGGCTCTTGCTTAGTCGCATGAATATAGCTCTACATGGTATTAATTGGGGAGGATCACACTTAAGTCAGAGGAACTCCACTGAGGCAATGGAGTTACACCAGTTGAATCGTGGTGTGAAAGAGACATTGACAACAGGGTCAAGCCTTGTGTTTAAATCAATCCACCACAGAAAACCTTGTACATAATAGCCAAGGGTACAGCACATTAAAAATACATTGCAAAAAGAGAAAAAAATTCCGTTCTTTATTTTGTAGCTACCAAAACCTCTTTTTCCTCCTTTGCCATGTGCACATCATTGCTAGAAGAGCCTCTTTGTTCAGGCCACGGAGGCTGGCATGAGGAAAGGGAGGTGCCTGGCCCCTAAACGTGAGATCCCATTAATATTACTGATAGACTATTATTTAAAGAGATCCATCTGTTTCTTATTTGGCATATTCAGAACAGTAGCTTGTTACATTTTTACAAGAATCTGTGTGATCCAAGAAAAGCAAAACCTCATGTAATGAAAGAAAAAGAGAGAATACTTATTAAACAATCCTATCCATGCTGTACAACTTAAACATCCATCTCCAAAATGGCTTCAGCCTGTTCCATTTGCAGCTGTCAAATTTCTTTGCTTCAGGGGAAAAGGGGTAGAAGGCTACTTATTTCCCTTCGATTTTCCAAAATATGCATAAAAGTAACATCTCGTAAGTCCAGAATAAATCTTCTCTTCTTGTGAGTCAGTATGAAATGCTGCTCTTCATAGCTCTATTACAAATGACAGGTTCCTTCAGCCAAACTCCTAAGCTGCCCCTGCAAGTATTTAAGCTGAAGGCAGGAGCTGAGGTATGATGAAGTCAGGTTAGGACCAATCTATGATAGTAGGTATCTTTGTTTGAATAACAACAGTGGCAAATATTATTCTGAGCTCAGTGTGGAAGTATAGAAGACACACTGCCAAAGATGGGAAAGAAAAAAATGTCCCAACATAAAGGCTGGGTCTTTCTTCAAGTATTAAGTATATGATTTCCTAACAAGAGAAAGGGCTTGTATTCAGCTTGTAGTATATATATAAGCTTGCTCAAATGCCTGAAATAGTCAGGAGCATCATTTCTTAGTGAATGCAGCCAATATAAAGTTATTAAAAATCCAGTGCTTCTGTTTTATCCTAACAAAGAATTAAACCTAACTATTCACACTGTTTATCAGCACTGCCCCTTCTTCTGGCTGGTACTTAAATCAACATTACAAAATGTTATATGCCTTCCTGATTTATAAAGTCATTTAAGTGCATTCTCAATTTTGAGGATGCATATTATCTATTGACAACATCCATACATAAGTATTTATACAATATTTAATATACTATTCAAGTAATGCAATGACAGGATGAGGTTGCAACAACTAAACCTACTTCTGAACCAACAGATGATGAGAATTCAAGCCATATGTATGATCAGAGTAAAAATTTAGTACTAAGACTAGGCTCCTGAGAAGTTATTTGATTTTCAGAGGCAATATTATTTTCAACAAGGTTTCTATGTACTATGACGCCTATCACTCATTTTATGCAGCTGTAGGTTCAGGACACTGCCATGAGTCAGCTGTAAGCAGGGCAAGTAGATAATGCAGTTAAATACCATTACCAGTAACCTCCAAATAATTGCCTTTTTTTAATTGCCATATAACTGTATACAAGAAGCATTATTCTTCTTTTTACAGAGAAGTACTTAACCCATAGTCATGAAGAAAGGTATTAAAACTGATGTCAGATAGAAGCTGCTGAAATTTTCCTGAGTCTGCAGATGCTCCAAACTCACAATCAGCAAAATCAAATGATCATCAGGATTCAGAAACAAGAATTGCCATTGAAACAAATTATTTTAGCAGCAGAACCACAAGCTGATGTGCTTCCTTTTCACTTTCAAAATGAAAGAGCAGTTAGTCACTTTCATGGTGCTCAAAAGGTGCACGAAAACCAAATCTCCTCTGCCTTCAACTGCACACTGCTTGTGCCTGACAGAAAGCAGAGCACAGCCGTGCCCCTCATCACAAGCCTCCACTCCTGCCTCGACTCCAAGCACAAAGGGCAGCACCACAAGCCCCTGTTGCTCCCTACTCCACTGCCAAAATCTCTCCATTGATCTTCTACAATGCACTGGTGTTCTGTCAGTCCAAAAATAACACTGGTGTTATGCTTCAAATTTAGGATTTGAAACAATGCAAAATGAACTGGATAGCAAAAGAGTGCTACTGATTAGCACAGACAGCAACGGATGAAACTCAGAGTGCTCTGTTACATGAAGGCTAGTACACAAGCAGGGCATTTAATTTTGGTAATACATTTGGCTAATGGGATATTCCACTAGCTGCTCTTTGTGCATTGCCAGTTTGCAATATGGGTGGAAGGAGGTCTTGGCACAGAAAATACAAAAGGCCTCTAGTTTCCTAGGCTGGAAGGATAAAGGGATGCAACTTTCAAAATGATTACTTGGAAAAAGATGCATCATGAAGCACCATCCCTCTCTGGGACTACTGAGAACTGCTGATGCTTTGCAGAGGCCACCGCTAATTCCTCCAGCTCAGAAGAGTGCTCCTGATAACATGCAGGATATACAGACACACTGCAATAGAGAAAATGTATTTCCCTTACAGCTGTCTAGCAATGAAGACATCTTGATCCCAGAGACAGTGTTAATCAGTCTCCAGATGGACCTCAGACTATTTGTTACAATTTCAAAACTTTGCTTTAAAAAAAAAAGAAGAGAAAGAGTAAAGAGAGACCTGAGAATGCAAATATATCTTAAAGCATATCATTAACACCATCTGAGCTTCAGAATGGGTTGTGCTGGGACTTACTGTGACTGAATATTGCACTGGAAGCCCCACTGAAGCCAGGCATCCCCACACAAGGCCTTCATCATTTTTGATGGAAAACTTGTGATATAAGATATTATGTAAAGATAATATCTGCATTAGGAAATCTCAACTCTTTCTCAGCTAAGCCTGAAACAAAAGAGTAGAGCTATTTTCAAGTCTGAAAAGCTGTAAACCTGTACTTAATTTCAGAAAGCTGATGATTGAAAATTTCACTTTTGGTCCAGCTGCATTATTGTCATACAGCACGCCAGAGTCATGTACTTCAAGGGAATACGCTACAACAAAGGTAAGATAAAAGGCAGTTTCCAATACCTGCTTTCATTGGAAGCGTGGTTCATTCCTGAGAACGAAGGCTCTACCATGAGGAGTGCTTTCCTTCTGGAGGCCAACGCTGCCTTGCAAGAATATAGTGTTAGAAAAGGCTGTGTCTGCTGTATCTGGACACAATGGCTGTATGCACTGTGCATACTCTACGCACTGTGGGTAGCACGCAAACTCTATGTCAGGGTGCCATGTGGGACAACGGCTCCCTGGAGCAGGGGCACGGGTAGTGGCGGAGGGCTCTCCAGGGGTCCATCAGGGCAGGGCCTCACCAGCCAGGGCCTGTTCCACCGCCCCAGCAAGGAGTGGGCAGCCAGGGGGCACTGGGGCAGCCCGAGCCCCGGGCACTGGGCACCTCCCTGGGGACAGATACAGGCCAAGGCCAGGCCGAGCTGTGGGCCTGCGGGTGAAGCTGGAGCCCGGCCCTGCTGTGGTGTCGCTGGGGCACAGGCTGACAGCCCTGGGGGCTGCCACGGGATGCTGGGCTGGAGGCAGGGTTGGGGAGCCCCAGGAGCCGAGCAGGGACACTGGGGCCTGTTGGTGCCCCCTGGGCCCTGACACTCTAAAGCTGTGCTCATTAATGATGCCTATGGAAGTATAGCTGAGTAAATTATGCAATTTTATGAATGAAACACATTTAAAATATTACCAAATAGCAGGACTATGAGCTATTAAAGCTATTAGAAATATCAATACTTTGTTAACATATAAGGTAATGTACATTTACTAACTGGTAGACATTATATAGTAGTGCTCGGTTGGAGGAGGGAAGGGAAGAGCCTGCTGAGTGCAAGACCTTTTTGGTTTCAGCCAGGAGGAAACCCCTTCTTGCTTATTTGATAACGTCCTTATTCAGTACCTATGAACCAACCCCTCTTTTCAGAGCTCTGAACACCTCAACTTGGATTTCTCTTCTCACACAGGAAAGAAACATAAGGACTTTTGCTGGAATAATTTGGCAGTATTTGTGCAGACCTTACCCAGCCCTTGGTGCTTCCATTCCACCACTGGGGCCTCCTCCATCTCCAGCCTGCAGAGCAGCTCCTCTGGCTGCAGGG
This sequence comes from Gymnogyps californianus, assembly GCF_018139145.2. NCBI lineage: Eukaryota > Metazoa > Chordata > Aves > Accipitriformes > Cathartidae > Gymnogyps > Gymnogyps californianus. The sequence continues at coordinate 28,649,226 of NC_059473.1, forward strand.
CAATTGGTGCCTTAGTTTCTTCCTAGCAGAAGAGATGGTCCATTCAGTCAAATCATGAAAGGAATTTATTTCTAGGGTAATGCAAATATATACAAATATTGCCATCGAAAGTGAAAAAAAATCCAGTGTTCATTTCCAGGTGTAAGAGCCATCCAGACTTCTTAAAGCAGGGTTCATTAATAATCCTTCACCGAAGGCATCAGATTTTGTCCCATCAACACAACCGTGGTCATTAGTTATAGGAAAATAATCCTTGACAGGTCTAACGAAAAAAGCACTCAGTGTGTTAATGAAATTAATTTCTAGCATACATGTAACTCATATCTACTTGTTTACAAATTGTGAACCAATAATTGACATGAAACAGTATGTGAAACGTAGAAACACAAAACACGGAACTATTACAATCCTAAATACTTGCAGAGGAAGAAGAATCCCAATTAAGACCATCACAACACTCTCGCTGTTGTCTTATTGCACCAGTGGATAAAGAGAGTTGCCCAAAACCTATGTCTCACTCTAATGCATCAGTAAGGTAACTAAGGCAATCATACCTTAGACTTCTGGAAAGTATTTGGAGCCTAGGTTTAGAGTTGGGAGTGAGAACAGGGCTTTCATAGAGAAGACGAGAGATGGTCACAACTGACAATTCATCAAAACTGAAATTATTCCCAGAAGAGCTTCCTGTCCTCAAAAAAATTGGAAAAACAGGTTTTGAAATTCTAGAAATGTGCCATTTCAACATTTTTAAAACAAAAAGTCTTGGTTTTGCGGTTAAAAGCATCTTCTCCTGTTGAAACTTAATTTAGTTTATATTAAAAGGTTAAAAAAGGAAAAAAAAAAGGTCAGCATTAAAATGAAATATGTTTGTTTGTTTCTTAAGTCACTCATATATTCACTAAGCCCCATGCCAGGCCTAAAGTTTCAAAATCAACAGAATCCTTGTGGGACAAGAAAACTGTTTTCTGTATATCCACACAGCAAAGGGAACATTAGCAATTCAAGCTCTTCTGAGTTTCTTTGCAGTGTGGCTCAAAAACTACTTTTGAGAACCAACTCGATGAATGGAAACATAGTCTAGACCTCCAACCTTTCAAATGTTTAGGGACTTCTTATTCCTCTCCCCCTTTTTTTTTATTTTTATTATTATACTTTTTAGAAAAGAGCTACACAGATAGTCTTTAGGGGACTAAAACCAAGGAGTTTCTTCAGCCAAATCAACCCAAAATTGTTCTTGTAGATTCATGAAATCAAAATATTAAACATACACAGCTATATTTTACTATGGCCTTTGCATGGCAAATAGATTAGTCACTGTTGATGCTGAAACTGTTATGACAAACTGGATGGTTGGTTTTTTTAAAGGATAATGTATTTGAAAATCTTAAGAGCAGTCAGAGGCCACTCCTCTTTTTGAGCATCCAGCTTTTCCAATCATCTTTTCTCAAGAGCACAAAACACAGTAGCAAGAGAAAGTTGAACTTATTTGAATCAGCACAAGTTATACATTTATGAAACTTAAGACCAGAAAAGACTGCTTGATAAAGCAATCTGAATGCCTGTACATGACAAGATATCACATTTCCTCTGGGCTCTCTTATATTGTACTCCCTTCATTGTATCTGAGTGACACACTGTGTTTGGCTAAAGCATATCTTACAGACAGCCCTCCAGCTGAGGGACAGTTGAGATATTTATTTAGGCACAACATACATATATAGAAGAAGTGAGCCACGAAAAGAGGTTTAGACACTCACAGAAACAAGGGTAACTAGCCATTGACTACAATCTAAAAACTAAAAATCTGCCTCTGGAATTATGCATATCCATCCTGGACACAAAATCATCAGCTTTCCCTGAAATAGTTGAACTAACTTCTGGTGTTAGTTAGGACATCCCAACTGTGCTGTCCTAGCTATGCTGCCAAATCCACCTCTGTGGGTGGAAGACTTACTGGCACAGGAGTAATTTGGTCTTATGATTAATGAGACGGTTTAACCATACTGAAGGAATACCTTTTGTGACCATCATGGTGATTGCTGATAACAGTATATGCTATACATATACTCAAAGCCCTTTGTAGTGTAGGCTACAGGTTTTTTATCAGAGAAACAGTTCAATAGAGTTACAAAGATGATGTTTGAGAGCCATCATGAAATGGCAAGGCCTTTCTTCCAAGCGTGTAGTCACTTAATTCCTTCTTTCTTTATAGCAAGAAAAATACGTCTCAACATTGAAGAGCTATTTCTTTTCATGTCCAGCTGTTCAGTCAGGTACAGCTTTCCCAAGCTTCCAACTGTCCCGCTAGATTTAAGTTTCTGCAGTGCCCAATGCCCCAAAATGCTGGAAATCTGGGGGGAAAAAATGGTTTAGCTGTTCTCAACTGGAGGACTGCTATAGGGGAAAAAAATTATCTTCTTTTAAGCAGTGTGCCAGATCACCCTACAAGGAGGAGAAAAATAAAGTTTAGCTTAGAAATTGTCTCCAATAATGAGAAGTGTCTTAGAATTTCCTTCATGGATTGTCTTTTATTTCACTGAGTGACTCTAGCTTACTTATTTCAGATTTTAATGACTGAAATACATCAGGTAGGAAACTAGCAGCATGCATGCTTACTTGTTCATACACTTTTTCATGAAGTGAAGTACATTGAGCTCTTTGGGGGAGAGGAAGAGTCTCTTTAGTCCTCAAAAAGGGATTTCCAATATTGTAAAATTATGCTAGTAATATGACTTGTAGTGACAGAAACATGTAGAAGCAGTACTACAGTCTGTAATTTTTTAAAATACTTTGGAATAATCTACCTCAAATCAGGAGATGGATTCAGATTGGTGCTATGGTCATCACTACTTCTAAGGAGTTCTTTGTAACAGTATTTGTGAAATTATAGACCTACAGCTCTTAAAGCTAGAAAGGACCACATAGAATATCTTATGTTCCCTTCTTTTTAGTACAACCATATAATTTCACCCAGCTGTGTCTCCATTGTTTGCTAAAGCATACCATCCACTCTCAGTTTGCAGACTTCAAGAAATGGTAAGCTCACTGTTCCTCTTAATAATTTGTTCCAGTGGCTGATAACTTCATTGTTAGCAACTCAGGAGTGTGACACTAATCTAGGTGGCAACCAAAAAACACTGGATACAGCTCTACCTGTTTAAACAATGGTATATTTGAGATAATTAATATCCTTCTCGCCAGGTCTGTTCATCATAAAAGCAACAGGGCTTTAAGAATGATTTTTTTTTCAAGCAACCACTACTTTTGTGAACTTTTTGCATTTGTTTCTCATTATTTGGGTTTCTAGAAGCTTATAAAATTTGGAGGCAAATCCACGTTCTGGTTTCCATCTCCATAGGCTACAATGCTTTCACACAATGACTGATACTTTCTTCTGTAGCTTTCCATGATTTCCATGCAGCCTTTTTTCATGATAGAATGGAAGCCTTCTTCTCACAATGAAATTATTCCCATACGGACTCATTGCTGAAAATTCATGAGAACTCCTGCACATGCACAAAAAAGGAATAAGAAATGTGAATACTCTTTGGGATGCCACAAAACACATTTCCAGATAAAATAATAGTTTGCATTTTTGCAGACCTTTTCATCTTCAAAGCACTGGACATGCATTCATCATCAGAAAAGATTAGTGATATTAAATGTCATAAACATTATTTTACTAAGGTTCTGCTTCACCATCACTGTCAGATTTAGCTGCTGCAGTTCAAGGGGTGATAAAACTATTATGTATGACTGATAGACTTAGCCTCTGTAGTGCACCCAACTTTGACAAGTACATTGCCAGCCAAATTGTTGGAAACCTCACTCCCTGGAACAGGGTTAGGATATGGAAAGAGTGTGTCGCACAAAGGCTGACTGCTACCATATATTAAGACCAGGTGGTCTTAATGGGTGGGCTACAACCCTCTTATCTACCCTCCCTCTGTAAATCTGTACTTACTTTGAAGCTTTACCTTACAAGTTCTGAGTCCTTTATTAGAAGCTGAGGCTCAGCAGCACAGAGGATTAGCCTTTATTGTCTCACTCATGGCCAGGCCTCTCTGAAGGCCCTTTTTTCTGTAAGAGGTGCTTATTGATGGCAGAAGTCCTGTGGAGGATAATTCCCAGTATACATCCATACATGGCAATGGACCACAGTGCAGAGACTCCTGAGCAAACCTGACAGCTGAGATAGTCCCACAGCACACTGCAGCACTATGCAGAGAAGCTGTTAAGGTCCCAAAAGCAGCTCAGCCATGTTTTTATGGCCCTGCACCCAACCAAGTCAGCCCTAGCTGTAGTTCAGAGTCACCTTGATACAGCTTTACCAGTTCAGTGCCCATTTCACCACGACTGCAGCACCTCCATAACAGTGACATGTGGCCGGGAACTGCCCACTGCAGTGGATTGTTAGAGCAGTCAGCACTTCAGAAATGAATGCACAATAATGCTGAAAAGAAAGTAAGAAAGTAAGAAAGTACTTTAAAGTTTTACGTTTATCATCTGTTATGCTGACAAAAAGGGAAGCCTAAGTTTGACTGATTTGATCAAACTAAGCAATTCAAGCATCTTCTACCTAATTTTAGGCCAAAGAAAATTGCAGCAATGCAGAAGCAGCTGATAAATCAAAAGCAGAAAAATAGGAATTAAAGCTCAGTTCAGGCCTTTCATCTTTATTACCCTTCTTTATGTGCATATGGTAGGTGTTCAACACTTTCCAAGTCCGTATGATATTCCCTTGTGCGTCAGGAGCTGTAGGGCTGTAGTTGTCTATAAAAAGGCAACCTAACAGTTTCCTGTGACCGAGAGTTGAATGTGTTATTTGTTACCAGCTGGTTCATGGATAGATTGAGCCCAAGTCTTGGCTTTAAGTGATCAAACTTACTTTAAACCACTTGCTCACGGGGTGAATTCATGTATAGAGAGAATTCTGGCACAATATTTTATTTCTGACTTATGGCATATGACTCTTTTTTTTTTTCTAAACCAATATTAAAACCAGAACCTATAATACGCCAAATGCAGACTGCATTTTTTGGAAAGCTGATACCAAACGTAACAGTAAATGAACCCTTCTGAAAGGTTAAAGTTGCTTTCATATAAAACATTTTCTACCAGGAAATGGAAGTGGAATGTTGAACTAAGCATTTAACTTGAAAGAACTGTGCACAGACTCCAATGGTTGCATTATCCTTTAAAATAAAAAAAGCAAAAGGTTTTTATGAGCGTACATAGCTCTAGTTTCATAAAAAGGGTATTATGGTGACAAGTTAAAATGAATCCCAGTATTTTGGATGCTTCTTTTAACCTTCTAACAGCTCCCTCCCTGTGCATTAACCATTCTAGGGTGAGGTTTCACACTATAGCTGAATTCATCTAACAGTCCTGCTCCTTCCACTTCTCCCTGCATCCTTCCTTCCCTGGCATGCAGGCCCATTCTTTCTCTTCTACTTTCTCCGATTTTCGCATGGCTCCTCGATGAACCCAATAGGTTTACTAAACCAACAGAAAACTATTCATGTTTTTTACTTTGCTAAGTTAGTTTTCCACCAGCTGGCAAGGTGAACCAGCTCTAGGGGTGATACAGAAATCAGAGCTGGTGCAGAAGAACCAATGGCTGAGAACAGCACTCCTAGATTTTCTTGGGAGACCTCAAACCCTTAAAGCACCCCTTCTAAATAATGTGATTGCCTCTTACAAATACACTTACCTTTCGAGATTGTGGACCTGTTGCGCTAGCTTCTGCAAAAAACTAATGAAAGAAAGTAATCGTACCAAACAGATTTACCACTTACAGAGACAACAAAGATAAACGGCAAACAGATGCACCGTAGGGTGGTTGCCCATCCTCAGGAGTAGACACTCCTGCATGAGGGCAGAGACCCGTGCATCTTTATATTAAGCGATCAAAGAGTGTCTCTCTACTGGATACAATCTTCTGCTTTGGCGGGGGAGCCAACATTATACAGTTTCCTTGACTCTTGATTTTGATTCATCATTCTGGGGGTGGCAGGAAGCCATTCAAAAGAGCCTGACATATTGAGCTACTGCTGATTTGCCAGATTCCAGTGTCCTCAAGTGTGACACAGCGTTATTAGTCAGTGTCCTGTATTTAAAATCAGAAGTGATTTAATCTGGCTCTCTGCCATCCCACTTGCTGACATGTTGACACCATGTAAATAATGCATAGCTGTGTGACCACACTACTTTCATGCCACATGCTGAGAGAAATAGACAACACCTGCTATTATTAGCAGCCACATCTTAGATACCTTAGAAATGTGCAAAATGAACATCTAAATTAATTCAAACATGTTGTGGTCTCCAGCTCCAAACTTCTTCATTAGGACTCAAAACGAACCTGTGCATCCACTGTGATTAAAGACAGAGAATGCTGATTTACATCTCACATCCTTTAAAAGTCACCCTTCTAAGACTCTTGATAAATAACGGACTTTGTTAACTGACACAAGAATTTCCACTGGCAAGACTTTTCTCTGTACAGTGTTGACTGAAAAGGCCACCATTTTAGAAGAAAGCTCAAAAAGCAACAAAAACCCCATTCTACACTGCAAAATTCTAACTATCTAATTAATATCAGACACTGCTCCCTGCTAACATTAGCCAGACTACTTCTACTCTTCCGATCATGTGAAAATGTAAACCTACCAATGTCATCAGGGCATGCTCATTAAACCAAAGTGAAATTGTGGTTTTCACTGGGGAACATTATAAAGCAAAGATAGCATATCTGATATGTCACCTACTTCTTACATGACCATCTTTATGATGTATGATCTGTATGACCATCTACCTGCTCTCATCTGCTCTCAACCTCAGTCACATTGAGAGCAGACAGCAATATATGCTGCTTTTCACAGGGCATTTAACAAGGTTGAAAGTTATTATCTATATCACTGGTCCCCAACCATCGTTACGTACACCCTCCTTTCCAATCTTATGACCGCCAAGCAGAGAAAGCAGCTGATTATATTTTTACCTTTCCATGGTGTACAACAGTAGAAAAAGCTCGTTTTCTTCGTTTCATTGAGCGTATGCTGTCAGAGCAGGATCGTCATACGCATTCTTGTTGTGAAGACACACAGGAGTAACTGTTAAGTCAGGGGAGACAACAAAATACAACAAACGATGAAGAATAAAAGTCAAGTCTTCAGAAGCTGGGATGGCTGTGGTGTTGTGGAGAACTCACCTCAGTCCTCACTCTGCAGCCAGCACTAGGCAATTGCACCTACGTAGATATGCAGTTCCCTACTGACTTTAGATTCCCAAAGCCTGAAATAAAAGAATATCTGGCTCCAAACCACCAAACAGTGCAACTAGATCATAATTTCTCAGGGAAAATCAGATATACAGCTCAAAATGCCTTGCCCAAATAAATTCCTTTAGAAACTTTGGAAACTAGCAAACATAAAAAAGAAAGGGAGGGGTTCTTTTTTTTTCCAGCTCCTATGAGACAGTCAAAGCACACAGAAATTTGGTTTATTTCTGCTCAAGAACTAACACATTGGACAATATTCTGTACTTGTCCACACTGTTCAAAAGGATCAGCATTTTCAGAGTCCCAGACCGAGACCAATTCTTTCTGTTTTCTCCATTAAGAAGACCAGGAATCTTGTGGTCTCTTTTCAAAGGAATGTCTTTGTCCAGAATCTTGCCTCAGAGATTTATTTGCACTATGTTATTTAGAATAGAAAAGAACACTGGAATGACTTCCTAATTTCTTTAGTAAATCTGTTCTCAATCTACTTTATTCCAAGCATTTTTATAGACAGTTTCTTACACGATGTTCTACTCTGAAGCTCTGTAATTACACACACGCAGTGGTCAAACTTTCTCTTGACTGGAACAGACTTGTAGTAACTCCAGTAAATTGAAAGGAAAAGTTTTGGGGAAAAGAGTAGGTTGGTTGAGAAGATAACTTACTGCTCAAGATGTGATTTCTCTTCTGACAGTTGCTATGGGTAATGTAGATGCCCCTCTCACAGAAGTGAGAAAGCCTGTCTTGTGGAGGTTTTGTACAGTTTTTGTTTTGCCTGAGGTTTGGATTTCACAAGGCTAACTAGATTGCCCTTGTCTAGGAAACCCCAGGGGTAAAGCCAGATGGTGTCTGTGTGCAAGCTGGAAAGAGTGAAAACTGGGAAAGGGTAGTGGCTGAAAACCAGGGAATAAAACCCACTGAACTAGACGAGTGGGTAAAATATAAAAAGTTAACACAAAGTTATGAAGTGGCATGACAAGGGTAATGAAGTGTGCTCACCACATGCAAAAATGTGAGTATTTTGAGGGGAATGTCAAATGTATTTGGACTTTTTTTGTAACGTTCATTCAAAGCTTCTTTCAGCAAGGTTTTCTCTCTCCCTCCTCAATGGAAGCCTTGTGAGAATTCTATTAGCTTCAGAAAATTCCTCTAAATCCTTGTTGCCAGATATACACCTGTATATGCAAGAATAAATTAATTATTCTTAACAAGTCCAGTGCTAGACAAGTAGCAAGTAAAAATAGCACAACTTGCACATTCTTACTAAGAGCTAGCTCAGCAGTCAGCAGCAGTGCCTGAATGGTCAACTGTAAAAGCTCCCATTATGTGGTAACCTGATTTGACTGTTTCCTCTACGAAAATGTCCTATTTAAGCGACTTAAAATGTACAGGTAAGTCTCATATTTTGTGCAGCTGAAAGTGCATCAACACTGAAAGAGCAAGATCTGGGTAAATGTGAGCTACTGACAGCAGTAATAAGTCTCTTTGAGAGGAAATGGTGCACTCTTCCTGTCATCGCGGTTTCTCTCTCGATGGTGGAGGGGGAAGGAACGAGGAAAGTAGAGAGACTGCCACATTCAAAGGCAAGATCTTCCGATGGTGAGGCTTTCTTGCATTTTATCTGATGTCCATATTTACAAACTTGAGCGCATATGGTTTCACAGAAACGTTCAGAAGGGAAGATAGAGGCGACGAGCAGCACATGCATGACCTGTTTCCTGTGGTGGTTGAGAAGGGTGTGCTGGATGCCAGGCCAGGCTGGTGAGGCAGCAGGGAGAGCTGTGGCATGCAGTCTGTGACACCGTCGGAGTTGTGGCAAGAAGCTGGGTGTGAGGGCACAGGATGCACATACGTACGTGAGCCCAATCGGAGTCCAGTGGCAGTTAATTTCCTTACTTATAAGTTGTGTCGTTTGCAGACCAGTTTCAAGTGACACACAAAAAAGCATTTTTTTATACACATAACGATTATCCATACATCTATCCATCCATACAGCATTTTGAACATTTTCTGTGATAAATGGTGCTAGATTTTTTTTATTTTCTACTATCAATATTTTAGTTTTCACATCTAAAAAGCATGCACAGTTCCACATAGAGGTGTAATCTCTGCTTGATTGTTTACAATTCCAGTGTTATACCCTTTCTTATCTGTTCACTTTGGCTAATGTGGCTTGATGATTTCACTCTGTGTTTTCCCTTTTCAATTGTATACATCAGATAGCAGATATTCATACTTCCCTTCCATCATGTGACATTTTCATAACACAGAGTGACAACGTGGCAGACGTACTTTTGCAAAGAATTAGCTTTGATCTACTCTACAGTATTTCTTAGAAACTAGCACTAATTTTTACAGTATAAATTAGGGAATGCAAGGTATGGATGGTACTGTGCTTGCAAATAATAAATTCTATGCATTACATTTCTGCAGAAAATCAGTACTCACTCAATTGGTCTGAGGGTTCATTTGTTATTTAAGGCTAATTCTATTTCAGAAACAGCCTCTTTAAAACTGTATTATCTGCTTCATCTCTGTGCTAGCCTGCTATCTCTGATAAGACTGATGCTTTGGAAGACATTGCTGTGAAAGGAGACTATGCTTGCAGCAGTGTACTTGAGAAGATGGATGACAGTTCGTTAGCTTTCTTTTACTGTATGTGCTGGTATAAACAATGGGGAAAATCAGAGGCTTTTTGAGGCTGCATTGGAAAGTGGTGAATCAGAGTTTCACTGAAAATTTGTTGAGGGTGCTAGGCTGTAATTTTAAAGGTGTTCAGTGTTCCAGATAAATGTATAATTAGCTTTCTGTAAAGAGCTTAGGTACCTTAACTCCACTTAATTCAGCTCAAGGTGAGTGCTTTCAAACCCCTCAAAATTGCAATAGGCAACTACTTGAGTGTTAAAGGCCTAGATACTCTTAAAAATCTGAACCCCAGTTCCTGATGACCAGTAGTCTTAGCCTGCCAGCTCAATTCAGTCTTGAACACTGTACTGTATGAGTGTTACCTACCTACCCACTAGGACTAGGTCATTACCACCCATCTGAACAGTAACTCAGAAGTAATGAATGGGAAATATCCCTCTTGGCCTGTATTTGAAGCCATGACATAGAGGTAAAAAGCTAACCATACCATTATAACCATCCTAACCTTCCAGTCTTACCACGCTTCATACCTCTAATTAAAAAATAAATATCTTCCTGACGGTCTTTCCTCAGGATTGGTACGAGTGATCTGACAACGTCCAGAAAATTGCTATGAAAAGATGTCGTGAAACAATTTTTCATTCTAAGAGCTATTTTTTTTTACTCTAAATAGATATTATTTTTTTAAAAATTTCAAGACAATGTAACAATATTCTAAGCTAGGATCAGCTGAAACTACAGCAAAGCCTACGCACTCCAGTTACAATAAATAAATTTTTTTAAAAAAGTTACTAGCAATAACTTTTTTAAAAGACAGAAGAATTTGTGCTTTTAAGATTATATCAGTGAAAGATCTAGCAAGCCAAAGTGCTTTCCTGTTCCATTCCAACTAAATCATACACTATTTGGGATAGAAATTTGGCAGGGAACTCTGTTGGATTATCCCTACATTGTGGCTGGACTGATTTCTTTATCCTTTTTTGATAGATGGACGTCTAGCCGAGCCCTGAATATCTTCAGTGGTGCTGATTCCAAAGTTTCATTTGGCAGCTAGTTTCCTTGGCTATGAGTCCTTATGTTTATAAACTTTTCCCTGATATATAATCCTAATTTTCCCCTCACAATGCTTAGGGCCCCTTTTTTTTTTTTCTTTCTTTCTTTACTGTTAACTAATGCGAATAATCAACTATCGTCTCTTTTTCGTTTCCTTTCTATTGTGGACAATAAGAGGTCACTTTAAACTTCCCGGAATTAATGTTATTAATTCTCTCAACTTAACATCATACCATGGGTCTTACTTTGCAAGCCTACCGTCACTTTTCTTACATAGCTCAAGATTTAGCCAACTTTTTCAAACAAAATATCTAAAACCAGCTACAGTACTTCAGCACATGACCATAAATGACCATAAACAAGACTAAAGTTTTCCCTTCTCATTGCGTATATTTCCATGGATTATGTTGTATAAATGGTTATACTAGCTGATTATGTGGACCTTTCATCAGGCTAGAAAATCTAAGAGTTTGTAGAGCTGAAAAATATCAGTGCTGCAAAAACAATGATGCTGATCGTTGAGACAACAGTTGGAGAAACTAATTCTAATCAGCAAAGAAATGAAATAGCAGATCCATATCAGTGTTAATCCCACTGAATTGGGAGGCTGGTGTCTCTGTAACCACTACAAGACAGTTAAGTAGGGTCAGGGAAGGAGAGATTTATTTCAGAGGGGAAATGTGAAAAAAGGAGCAGTGGGCTGTGAATTAGCACTTTGAAAAGCTGCTGAAAAGGAGACACTTTTAGGAGCTGAAGAAGGGCCTAAAACTGGCTAAAGAGTTTTGGGGAGCTGTTTGTACATTGGGAAATGACAGAAGATTATGGTAGCCATGCAGCGCCAAGCTGCGTCACTCAGCAACAGTTCATGGCTGAGGACCCCGGGAGGAAGGAGGCTGAACTGCATCCTGAATGCAGAGAAAGGTGAAGTAAGCCAAGTCGTATCTTTCTTCCAAACAGTTCCTACCTGCTAGCAGTTTCTTCCTCGGTATGAGCAGAGTTTTGTGCATTCCCTCCCAAGGTGCCCAGGCATGGTCCTCGGTGCAGTATAGTATATCTTTTCTGGATAAATTCCATTAGGTGCATTGCAACACAGAAGTTCTTTGGTGGACCAAGCCCTGGATTGGATTTTCACAAAATCATCATTAAATCAAAAGTAGTAAGTATCTGATAGCTTCTGGCAATTCCACTAAACACCTATTTGCCCTAAGTGTCTTTGAACAACTGATTGCAAGTGCCCCGACTGGTCAGTGCAGCTTCATGGATCAGACAACAGGACGTGTGAACACACACGGAAAGACGGATCACAATGGTATGACTCTGGGAGTCTTCTACTAACAGGATGAGCGCTTGGTTCAGACTGTGTTTGCTCAAGCTTCCGGACACATCTCATTCTCATCAAACATGCTCATATGACTAACGGGAGCTGTACCAGTGTCCCCCATGCAGTCATTAATCTAACTTGCCAAGGCATTCTCACACTACTAACCTGGCATGCATCTTTCTAGTTACCATGTAATCATTTACATTTTGTCAGTAGTTACACAGTACCAAAGGTGCCAAGACCATTCAAATATTTTTGACCATTTCTCTAGTTCAGTTCCAACCATGAAAAGTAACTCAGCCAATTCCAGTTATAAAAGAACTGCTTCATCTGGGCATTCATCACTTATAGTAACAATTAAATAAGTTGTTCTAGAATAGGAGTGTTATGGCCGCTGCATAGAAAACTCACAATAGCGTCAGAGCTGACCTTGTTTGCCAGGTAGCTTTTAGCCACTATACCATTTCCTCTGAGCTGTGAACCCTTTAACCCCTGTATGTGCATCTAGATCAATGTGTTCAAGGAACACTTATTTCTGCATCTCACTGACCCCTATCATCACGCTGAGAAAAGTTATTCTTTTCACTACAGGATTGTCGCTTTTAGGACGTGGGAAATGTGGTTCCTTTTTTAAATAAAGGAAGTCTGAGTAATTCTGTAAAGCCACGAAGACCAAACTCTGCATACACATTTATTCCAACACCTTACATCATCTCAGCTTTTGAAGTTCCAATGTCCAAAATAACCTTATTAAAATCACAGAGCTTTTAAGCAACCAAGTCCATCTAGGGCAATTGTGTTCCTGACACTGAGGACAAAATTCCCCAAATCAGAATACTGCACTTGAAAGTTTTCTTGAGACTATAAGAATTTGTTGTGCCTCCAGCTGTCTGCTCAATAATTTGCTGCTAAGCATTATTGCTGTATACAAATCATTTGGCAGCATTGCTTCCAGGTTGAAGAGCCACTAGATTCAATCTGACATTCAGAGAAGTTCTGCCTTGCTGGAATACCTGTTTTTGCATTTAGATTTGCATCTTCCACTGGCTTGCTGTAGGATGCCACATACCTAGTTCGCTATCTGCAGCCTGCAACTGCAGTCTTTGACAGAAGTAGACAGACAAGCCTGCTCTCTGGCAGAACCATTCCCATTGAGGTGCAGTCTAGAGGAATGCCACTTTGAAATCATTCCTGCATAAAATGTTTGCATGGCCATTAGGACAGCTAGTGAGGCAGCAGGAGACCTCATGTTCTTGGGCTGCTGCTGACGCCTGTTATCATTCAGGTCCTATCTGCTTCAGCCAATACCAGAACACTGAAGCATGGGCCAGAGCAAGCTCACTGGAGTTCAACGAAAACAAAAGTTGAGCACAGTGACCTTGAGGAAGCAACTGGGGACTATCTGCATAGCTGAGGCCAATCCTCTGGCCATACGAGCTACCCACCTGAGCCTTCCAAAGCAACAAGGTACCTACTACACACCTTAGGAAGCCAACAGATGTATGGGCGATCCAGGATCAATTAGCAGGAGGAGATAATCAGCTCACCACTGGTCCATAAACAGATATGTAAATGCTGAACCTGTCAGGTCCCGGGACAACCTGGCAGTATCAATTTCAGCAGCAGACACGGGTGCTAGTACACCATGCTGTTCCTCACTTACTGACCAGAACACCTTGCTGGGAGGCTTACAGTGCTCTTGAGCTAGGATAGCCAATCCTCTGGTCCTACTGAGTCACTTATAGCCTATGGTCTTGTATCTAACAGCACTTGCTCCTACTTCCATATCACATTTAAGGGCAGTGAGGGTTATAAAGCCAGAATCCCTTATTAAACAAAGGGAATACTGTCAGTGCTTTTTGAGGTTCAGGGACACTGGACCTTGCCACCTCCAGACCAAACCAGTTAAATATAGTGACATTTCAGGCATGAGCTGCTTTTTTTATATGTCTTTGAGGATGATGGAAGGTATGTTTTTAGGTGGATGAAAGGAGAAGAATCGGGCCAACTAAATTAATCGCCTGAATACTTCCTAGTACAGCTCAGGAGAATCAAGTTCTAATCTGAATGAAATGTCAGGGAGACTAGAAACCTTGTTAATATGAATACCTACATAAAGTCACTAATTTAAATGAAAGCAATTGCTGACAACAATACTTTAAATTTTAAAAGCTCTTTATAGCTGGGATTTTAACAGAACTTAGTCTAAACCTAACTCTGACCATTTAAGTCTGTGGTAAAACTTCCACTGACAACTGCAGAAGCAGGCTGAGGCCTCACGGAAACTTTTTTTAAAGAATTTTTAAACTTTCACCTCACTGCTTTAAAGCATTTTGCAAGCACGTACACCTCAGAGGTTTTATACAGCTGGCGAGTAAGCTAAAACATATGAGAAAGAAATAATTTGTTCTAAGCCCACAGAAGAAATCTGTGTCAGAGCCAGAAACTGGACTCAGAACTGTTGATATCCTGTTCTTCTTTGTGGCATGGGAAAGTCTTCTCATTGAGCTTTCAAGTCCACAGGGCAGAAACAATACTATCAGCAAGTTAAAGCTGTTTGAGTTGTTCATGAAGAAAAGTGTCCATGATGATACTTGTAGCTCTACAGTTTTCATTTCCTTGTTACAAAATGGAAGATAATTCTTGTTTTAAAGCATCCATTCCAGCTTAGTTAGGCTGAGTTCAAGTGCTTAATGCACTTTAAGTAGAGACCATAGGAACTGTAAAAAACCTAACATGTTTCATCAGATTGTTTCAGCTGTAATGGTCAAATATTTAAGGAAAAAAAAAATCAATAGACATGACAGAAGCATACAGAAAACATTTCAAGTTTCCTTACTATTTTATATTACAGAAATCAAGAAGACAAATAGATTCTTCTCCCTGAAATGCTTAACATTCTCTCTGAAAAAAACAACACATGTCTAGCTACACAGCTGATTTTCTGCATGCGACCTCTGATAAATGTCAGTTCTTTGGGAAAATGAAGAAACGGTGTATAAAATAATAATTCTTTAAAACCAAAAAAAAAACCCAGCAGAAGAAAAAATGAAATTAGACAGTGACAAAATGGATTTGAGACAGATTTCAGGAAATATATTTTCTTTTCCAGTGTTACATTCCAAGATATTTTTAAATCACAGATATTGAAAACAGATTCCCATACAATTCTTAATCAGTTACAGTAGCCACTAGGGTTAGTGGTTCCTAACATGTGGCAAAAAATATAATATTTCTAACTCAAGCCATGTCATGCTGGTATTTTAACCAGCATTCCTCATGCTATTGTTATAATTCCACTAGTTTCACAGCATTTGATTCTTTCCGAATGTAAGAACATAGTATCTCCTTTTCTGATATTAACAGCAAGCACTATAATCATAATAACTATGGTCTTTTCATCCCACTATCTCAAGATACTTTGATCCTTATCCCTGATTTTGTAGATGGAGAAACTGCAACTAATTATCATGAGGTGACTCTCTGGAGTCAGCCAATGGTAAGCTCACTGTAGGGCCTAGGATGGAAAAATCAGCAAAAAGCAGCACTTCCCAAACTTTATAGAGCCTATCCGGTCTCACAATCAAAAGGCTTACACTTCTAATCGCCTCCCCCTAATTTGCACCACAGCAATGCTGCTCTCATGCATCTCCGGGGCACCATTACTTCCTCACTCTGAAGCTGGGATACCAACCCGCCAGACACAGCTAGTACACAGCTCTGTAATCCCATTAGAGGCGACAGCCTCTGTGGGCGATCCCTGAACAGGGGCGACTGTCCCCCACAGAGCCTAGGGAGAGGGATGCTCCACTGGAAAGCTGACGCCGTGGTCCTTCCGCTGCTGCTTGAGACTGTGCCCCTGGAAAGAAAGGGGCACGGTGAGGTACAACCTGATGTGGGTGCTCCCACACACAAGCCATGACCCACCACGTCTGACACGTGGCACCTGCCAGTCCTTACCCCCATGATTTGCATCAGATTCAGATGTTAGGAATCCACACGCATTGGGGCAGCACATTAAGTCTTATTAAAAAAACTATAAAAAGTATTACTTATCTACGAGAGACTCATAATTATTTAGTGAAACTAACTTTTTATACAAAACACATTGAAATAAATCACATTAACAAAAACCTACCTGACTTCATAAGCAACTTGTATCCAATATTTAATATTTTAAAATCCATTAAACACTTCATTTAACAATGGAGTAACTAGAAAATTCTGAGATAGAAGCTATAAAAAGAGACTTGAACTATTCAATGAATGGCGACAGAAAGAGATTCTGAAAGAGATCTTCACAAGCTTGCTGCAAAGCCGTATCAACGTTTTTGAGAGAAACCATTCCTAGTTAGCTATTATAAAACAAAGCAGAGTTACATATAAAAGTTCAAAACAAGAGTTGCTGTCTTTAATGCAGAATATTTCAGAAGAAGCTGCAAAATCCTAAAGAGGTGCCATTTACAACACTGGATGGGCTTTCTGTTCTCCATCAACGGTGTTAAGAGTACGAAGTGGCAAATCACACATTTCCCCAAAAATTCAGTTTAGGGATGACCAAGCATGATTACAAAACTGGACAGGAAAGATGGTGATGGGTGAAAGATATGAAATCTGGAAAAGCTGGATTATGTTTCAAATTATGTTTCAAAATAAACATACTATTTTTACACACACAAAAAAATATTTGAGTTTTTAATTTAATTTCAAGTTAACCCAAATCTGTTTGTTTGGTTTTTTCCAACAATATCACTTTTCCTTACATTCCCTGAGGTTAGAGGTAAGAAAAAACAAACTACTACTTGACCAACAGTAGGGAAAGGCTCATTCCAGGACACACAGGGATGGTTATCCGTCTTCTGCATAAAATACAATACAACAGTAGCTAGCAAAGTACTGCTGACTTATCTGATGCAAATGCTGCAGGCAAGTTAAACATTTTGAAATAACCTTCTTACCTTACAACAGTTATTAATGCACTTCAAATGCAAATTTTACTTTTCTTAATCCAGAACAGGAGTTCCTGGAGAGCATGGTATGTACCTGGATTGAAAGTTGTCAGTTTTACTTATATTAAAAATATATTTCAAAATTGAAATGCTAGATTTAAAATTAAATATTTGATTAAGATGATCTGATATTTGCCAAACTTCACTACCACAGTCACAAATACAATTACAAGAATTTGGCCTCTCTTTTTCATGTATCATCTAGGAAATTTACAGAAATTAAACTAACCCTAAACTAACGGTGCCTGTTGCCCTTCCAAAAACACTGACTGATGTCCAAGCTCAGTGCATTTGTTTTCTTGCAAGGACGTCAGCAGTATATTTAGCACCAGGGTGGAAATAGGAGAGGTTAGACTAAAAGACTCATATTACTTATTGCAGGTCTCATATTCCCACTCTTGTGCTGCTCCTGGATTTATGGCCTGCTCATTTCGTGGTTTCTTTTGAAGCATTTTGACAGACAATTGCTTCTCTGCCTAAAACTCAGTAACAGCTTTAGTGTGATATACTAGATGCACAGAGGAAGCCTTCCCCAGAAAGTGATATTATTTTTCCAAAAGAAAGTGGAGGTGGGGGTGGGTTGGTTGGTTGTTTTGTTTTGAAGTCACAACAAGCAGATGAAGCAGCAAATGAAAGGGGAATTAACTGTATATACAATAAACGCGATCATTTCTGCTGCATATAGTCAACTTGACTATAATACAGAGTAACCCTGTATGAGAGCAGGTGAGGCCTTAGACACATACAGAGTTAAATATAGAGACGCTGTTGAGATACTAAAAGCCGAGATATTGCTGCTGACCACAGAGAGCAAATTACAATTAAGTACACATCTTTCTGGGAAGTTTGCCAAGGAAAAACCAGGGAGAGGCGGTCGTCGCTGCTGCTTTGCCTATGCTAGGGAGAAATGGAGATCTAGTTGCTGTAACTCTTACCAACAGAGCAATTGCACTCAGTACAAAGCAAATCAGTGCTAACGAGACAAATCAGGAAACCAGCTCCGAGAAGGAGTTCAAAGCACAAAAGCAGAAATGCTTCAGCACTGCCTGCATTATCAGCTTAGCACTGAGGCAACTGCACCGCTGCTGGCCGTTGCTGCAGCATGTTGTTATTTTTTGCACAAAACCAGCTTCACAGACTAAAGACAGAAAAGCAGGGAAAAAAACTTCAGATGCAGAGTTACAGCAGGAGAAACCAGGGAGACTGTAGAAGCAAAAAAAGGTTTGAGTGGCACTTTTGCCTTTGATAAGAAGGTACCAAGAAGAACTGAAACTGTGGAGATACAGTGATAACAGCAGAACACAATCAAGAATATTCATACAAAGCTGAATTTCTTCAGCAGGCAAAGGAGAGGGAAAGGTAACAACACTGGTCACAGTGTAGCCCATAATGAGAAAAAGATGAAAAGGATCCCAGCCTACCACTCCCTGTATCGGACTCAAAACTGAGATTTGTTCTACTAGGGGACACAAATTGAGAGGAAGGATAATGGTAAAAGCTAATGGGAGCATGAAGAAGTCACATCCTACATTATTTCAGTACTTCTTTGCTTCCTTACAGAGAAACTGTCTGATTCAGCAAGAAACAGACTATTCTGACTTTTCAGTCAGCTCAAGATACCTTTAGAAGTTTTCTACCAGTCTTTGCTGGTAATACACGGTACTAATACTTCTATACTTGAGATTCAGAGGAGATGTGGCTGTCATCTGCAGCCTGAGCATGGTCAGCAGCATTGACGTATTTCTACCATTCTAACTGTGGCGGCATCTAAACAGAGGGGGGCTCTTCAGCACCAATCTCTTGTGTACCCTGGCAAGCAACTTATCTCTGCAAATGCTTTCCTGGTTGGCTAGTTTTGTTCTAGGTCCAATGTTAGCTCCAATTCTCCTCTCTACCATCCTGGTTGTTACAAGATCTCTCTTCTGTAATTTCTCATTATCTTTTCAATGTGCAAAGTTATCATTTACTAAACACCATAAGTTAGACTCCCCTCTACACAATTCTTAAGTATATCTTTATATGTACCACTGGATCCAAGAGCCTTTACCTTTTTTCCTGTATGAGAAAAATCCCTTTTGGTGTGAAAAGAAAATACTGGGATTTTCATCTTGCATGATTTCCTGAGATCCTCAGTAAGCAAAGAGCATTTATACTACTGTCTCTCACCATCTTTCAGGCTCTCACAGGCCTTGGCATCCAGGCTGTACCCAACCATGGCTAATCTGAAAAAATTTTACAAGAAACACAACAATACAGATGCAAAAGCCCAATTTCAAGCATCATATTTCTATATAAGTTAGTAGTTCTCTCCTTTGTCATTTTTGGGGTGATGAGTTGGACCTATGGGTCTTCTCTTGGGAGACTTCCCTTTCCCATTCCACCCTCTACCAAAATGCCGGTGGCAGCACTTCACAGGGGTCTCTGGTGCAAAGAAAACAATGTCACAGGCATGCTACAGAAGCCAAACTCATTCATTAGTCCAAGGTCTCCTTTTAACTCAAATACTGTTTGATAATGAAAAAAAGTTTGGGACTCAGAATTAATTTACTTAACAACATAAACCAATATTTCCATGTGGTTTCTATAAACTCTCAATCCAGAAACAACATTCAAGGGTTTAATTGCACAAAAGGCAACATCACCAACCTCTCACTCTTGATGACCTGTATTAACACTGAGTCTCAAATCACCTGCAAAAACAATACCACAGTGAAAAAGTAATCAGTCTTGACCTTAGTGCACATTTGTCTGCATGGTATTATCACAGAGTTCAGAAATTTGAACCATCTCATAAATAAAGAAGGCATTAAAACCATTTGGAAGCACCCAAAGTACATGAGGAAGCGTATGCTTCGCTGCTCTCTGGCAGTAATCTTTTCCATGAGTCCTTTGCCAGTCTGACCATGCACAAGGCTGCAGGACTGAAGCAGTAACTGATTAAAATATGCATGGGCACGCGCGCATATGTGTGTGTGTGTGTGTGTGTGTGTGTGTACACACGCGCGTTTATATGTATGCACACACATTTCTAAGTATGTGCTAAGGAAAGAAAGGATGTAGGGAAGACTTTAAAAAAGCTTTTATGCAGGGCAAGCTTAAGGAAGTCAGGGACAACTGCTCTTGGTAAACTGATCTGAGATTAAGAAAAAAAGGAAATGGTCCCCTTTGATGAAGGAGTTTAGAATAGGTACAGCTGCATTGTGCAGGAACAGGAACTTGATAATAAAAACACTCTGATGTGGCATTTACCCCAAAACATCAGTGAGTAAAAATAAATACACATCCACAGAGCTTAGGCTATTCTGGTGCAGCTTAAGTCACCTTAGAGCATCACAAGAAGATCTGGGACGTGCTGGAAATTAGGCTTCTAGCGATTATTTAGGGTTGCTGCAACCAGTTACTGGACATTTGTGTCTTTTAGGTAGTCATGTATAACGTGGGTGGGAGGCAGCATCTGTGGGTGACAAAGTTCTGCATTAGGAACCAGTTATTTAAGGAAAATTAGTGCCCTGAGCCAGGACCTATATCACACACATTCTTTGCTGGGTTCATCTCTTTTGCTTATTAAGGCTGCTTGCATGGATTGCTACTCTCCTAAAGTTGCACAAACTGAAGTCCTCTTGTTCTCACTCATTTGGGCTACTTTTTTCCAGTCCAGTACAGCTGTCAGTCAGAGTGCGATCTCTTTGAGAGCAACAAATGAGCCAGATGCATAGTTCAATGGCCAGACACTTCAAGTCATAACAAGCTAGTGAAGCGAGCTAATTTAGCTTGCAAAAGAATTAGCTCTTATTAGCCCCTAATACCACTTTTTGCCCTGCGTAGCCCTTTAACCAGCTGCAGCTCCATCGACATCACATTTTGGAAAGATTACTAGTTGCACGTCTGGTTATGGAAAGCTTAGAGGGCTTCCTAGAGCAGCTACCACTTACTAAGACAGCAGAGGAATGAACTTAAATTACCACACTGTAGGCATTCATATGGGATAAATCTTGTCATTCGGACCACAAATTCTGCAAGACATTTTTGCCTGTGTCTAATTTTTATCATATGTTTATCACATGTATAGATATATAGTATAAGGCATGCATATTACTAACTTAATGAATAGAAGCCAGAGCTAACAGAGAACATGTACAGAATTGCATATATACATATTTTTTATATATGTGTATGTAGTCATATATATCTATATTTGTGTTTATGTCATCATGTTTAGTCCTGGTTTTGGAGACAGTGATGGAATCATCGGTACTTTGTATTTTTCTGTCTTCTCCTTTTCTGTAGAATTGAGGAGAGTTAATAGCCTAGCTGCACTCATAGCCTCTAACTTCAGATATATTTTATATTAGTCACTACGATTTACAAACCCTGGCTAAACCCAGTGTAGTTACATTTTTTTCCTATGGAAGACTGCAGTGATAGCTTACAACTTTGTGATACTGCTGTAGATCAAAAATCGCAAATTAACCCGCTGATCTAGAGGATTAGGCAAAAGACTGAATCTATTTTAATCAGCTATGACACTTCCTGCACAGAAAAACAGTAGAAGCTCTTAAGATCCTAACCAGCTGAGTACAGGCAAACTCACTTGATTTCATTTCGAAGGGTTCAAAGTCCAAGTAAGAAGCAAAATTATTTTTTACTCTGAATAATGTTTAAAGAAACAAAGAACAAGAAAGCTGCACAGATTGCAATGCTGAGAGGAAGAAGAGAAAAAAAATCTCAAAATAATAATAGTGTATTAAACAAACCACTTGCAAGTTTTCTTTAATCGTAGTCTAGTTTTGAAGAGGGAGAACGGCAAGTATCATAGGCTCTCAGTCAAGCTGTTTAGGTGGGGAACCCAAACCAGTTGCATGTTTTTAGTAACTATAACCATAAAAAAGACCCATGAAGGCAACTGATGCCTAAAAGTAGTAAAAAGGCCAGTAAAGGCAAGGCAGGGAGATAACCTTACTTTCAGAGTTGCCTAACTCAAAAAAATCAGGGTGTGGCCCCCCCCCCACACTGGGAACATGTCTCAGTCACTGGAAGTAATAGTCCTGCTGTTTTAAGAAGCACAGCATCACCATGCCTCTTCTACAGCAGCAAGGAGTCTCCCAACAGATGGGCTGCAGTTTCAGCCTCATGTGACATCTTTTATATTTATTTTCTTTCTAATCTACTAAATAAGGAGTAGGTCCTGAAAGGATGTGTTTCTCCTGGAATATAACAGTAACAATGTACAGCAGCAATTAAGACGTTCTGGTATAGCTAGAACGTTCAACACACTTTAAACCCAAACTGAGTAGAAAGAACAAAGAAGGTTGAATTATTTCCTTTAACGTAAGTGATATTTTCTGTGGATCAGATGCATGGCTGGCAGCATTACTAACATCAACTTTTCATCATTTAGAAAACTGTAAGGAAGGCCTCCCTGGGACCAAACTGGAAATTCTGATGGACATATTTCAGTATGGAGCTGCTGAAACATGGAATCAAACCATGATTTAGCATTCATGGATAGGATGTATGAAAGAAAGGGAGCCCTTTCTCACCAAAAGCATACCTGAGCAGAGGGAGCCAATCCAACCAGACTTCAGGCTGTGCCAATAGAAATAATAAATATATACCCCTTCGGACAGGATGAGGAGTGGTGTTCTCCCTCCTTCTGTCACATGCCAGCATGGCTTTGATAAGAAAACAGTGGGTATACATCTTATCAGTGGTTGCAACAAAGAGCATTTGTCTTTGCCTTTCCTTCTGATCACTTTCTACAAAGTCTACCATGACCAGGATTTTCAACCTGGAAGTTATTAATGAATGCAGTTGCAATCACTCTCTTTTTATGATTAGGCTGGACAAGTTCCTACACAGTATGTAAAAGGGTGGCCCCTTAAACACTTCTCTTGCACAGTACAGGAAAAGTAAAGAATCCAGCAAGCAAAATCCCAAACATCTCATAGAAATGCAATTCCTCTCCCATCTTAGCAACACCGATTCTCCTCAGCAGTGCCACAAGCAACACCTACCTTTGCATTTTTACTTCACTTATAAACATAGAAAGACCAACATGAATGCAGGGCTGGTCTTCTAACTAGCTAATTGCTTATACCACCCAAAGCAAATCTGAACAACATTGCAGCTCGCCTGCTCCCATTACTGGTGCTACCTGGAGAGGGCAATAAGGATAGAGAAAAAACGTTGTGCAGGAAAAGCTGCAAGGAAATACCTACCTTCTCAATTCCCCTTGCAAACAAGCAGTAGCTATTAAAGGGTATACCTGCTTTGTACAGCATACAGAAAGAAAACAAAATATTTTAGAAAGGACGTCTGCTGCAGAGTAGCAGGAGCAGAGATTCGCATCAACTCCAGTGAAGCTGGCTAAGATCACTGGTGAAAAAGGAAAACAGCCTTTTAGGAAAAGCAAAACAACAAACCAACCAACCCAATAGCATGGTTAAAACTAAGGTGAAGACAAACAACGCTTCCTACCGATGAAACACACCTACAACAGAGGGGAACAGTACAGCAGAAGGGAAGCCACACTGATACCATGCCCACAGCAAAGACTGGCCCTGAGAATACATTTGCCATGTATCACAGTCAAAATAAGTGTCATCTGCACCGTGTGATGCTGCCAGGGATACTGACAGTCTCAGCAAGTTTCTGGATTTGATGCATCAGGCATTGAGTTGCCATTGACCCACATGGAAAGGACAAACCTGAAAGGAGGGATTATGATTGGCACAGGCAACTTGGATTAAATCTGTACGATGGTAAAAATCAGGCTCAGAGTTTTGCTTATATTTCGTCTCCCTCCCCCCCAGAGCTCTCGTGATTAAAGAGTGGAGAACAATGTCAGATCTCACACAGAGTCAGCACGGCATGAGACGGGGAGTCTGCGCTAAAGCGATTTTATGGATATGTGCTTTCAAATGAAATCAAAACTTCCCTAGCACTGCAGCCCTTCTGCTCCCAAGGCTTTCCCAACTTCTGGGGGTTATTGGCAGTTACCTAAGGACTTGTTTTAAGGAATAACTGGAAAATTGCAGTAGTCTGCATCTGTCATAAACAACCAGTCACAGTCTAACATGGGACACTGCACTGCTGGGCACCCAGGGGGTCCAGGAGCACAGAGGCCCTGCAGCTGGGGCTAGAGCGACGAGGGGGATTTTGCAGGCCCCTTACCTCCCACGCAGTCAGCTCCTGGCCACAGAAAACATGCAGTTGTGCTTAAATTGGGGATTTAATTTGGGGGATTGCAGCTACATGAAATCTCTATAGAGAGGGGTCTTTCCTGCCACCTCCCCCAGGAAATGAATGTTTAGAGTTATTTGTCCCAGGTCATACTCGCAGAGCAGTTTGGCTATCAGTTGCAAGGACATTTAGGGGACTGCCCAGATTATAAAATACTGAAGCGTGATGATTATTCAGCAAGTGCCCTCTCCAGTCACCACAACCATCATCTGTGGCTTACCAGCCAGAAACTTCGACTCATGAAAACAGAGGCTGTTGACTAGTGAGCCACATGTGCTCATCTCCAGCCCACCAAACTATCTACCACAGCAGAGCTGGAGTGCAGCACTGGTGCACCTTAACTTTCAGTGAGGCATATCAGTCAGAGGCTGTTATGTCGTGTTCATCATGTATTATCTTGATGCTTATGCGATGCAGGCTCTTTCATAAATTGTTCAGTAAGGGGTTTTGGCAATGGTTTCATGTTACAAGGTTTCTTTTTATATCCCCCGCTGCCTCTTTCAGGCCCTATCCACCCGTTCCTTGCAACTATTAATAAAGTATCCCTTCCTCCAGCTGTGAGAGCAGGCTTTGCAGCCTGTTTTTAAGCTATTGTTGCACTTCTAACAATTAAGACTTCACAGCTTACACTTCATTATTTTCTTTCCTTGAATCCAAAGTGCATTTTTAAAGGAGCTATGTCAGCTGACAGCTAGTCCTAAAAATAGGCATTCAAAAAGCTAAAACCTATAGAAATGCTTCCAGGACTTTTTTTTTTATTCAACGCCAGTATTTCTTTTAAATGAAGTTTCTTCTGCAACCCAAACAGTACTGCTCTGTATTAGTAAGAAAGAATTTGAGGGAAAAGTTAACTCTAAGCCAGCTATCCTGACAGCACCCATGCTCATGCTGTCCTTTGAAAAAGCCTGTCCTCTTGCTACCCCTGCATTGGCTAGATTCACCCACACAATGGACAGAAAGATGGAATACATAGGTTATATATGCATTATAATATATATTCTGTGGCTATTACATCTATTCTACATATGGTACAGTCAGCACTGATCTCACCACCATCTTAGCAGAAGACCACATCTAAATCTTAGATAAAGCCCTAGAGCAATTGAGAGGTTACAGAAGAGAAAAGTGCAGAGTCGGGGTGCTGTCACACCGCTCAGCTTTGCTTCCTTTAGCCTGGACCACAGCAGGGACACATTCCAGGTTCCAGCAAAGCAGTACCCAAATCCACTCACCTCAATTCAGCAAACCAAAGGTCAGACACTGAAATGATGAAGAGTGAACAAGGATCTTGATTGCATCCTTTTTTTCTTCTTTCATTTTTTCCGTGCCATATTGACATACACCACACAGACAACTGAGTTTTAGAAGATGTATGCTCTGCACTCCTTTCAAGGCACCCTACTCTAAAATTTCTCAGGTTTGGACCCTTAAAAAATGGAGGCACTCAAAATAAACAATCACTTTGAAAATCTTGGCCTATATCCCAGTAGGGAGTGAATCTAGTCACGTACACAACAACCTTCAAACTACACAAAAATTTAGCATTAGAACAATAAAACCACAACAGGGAATATGGAAACAAAAAACTCAGTATGATGCAGCAGCTAAGATCATGTAGCTCTCACTTATCTGTTTAAATCATAATTGATCACTACTTGGTTTGTTAGTCCCTGCCACGAACCAGAACCCCATTGACTTTCTGTTCCTTGAAAAGCAACCCAAAACACAGTTCCTATGCCATCAAGTTTAAAATATGTGCAGTCAGAGCAATACTCTATGTTATGTTTTACCTGTGCCGTTTCCTCTTCCTTACTGAATGCCTGAAGTGACGAAGTCCCAGATTTCTCTTATTGGCTGCTGCCATTTCTGTCTTTTTCCAGTTGACTCCATCTTTCAGAGGAGTTGTTACCTCTGCGGTTGTGGTATCATTTTTGATTTAATAAGAATGTAAAGCTGTACAAAAGGTATATACTTGATTGGTATTCTTCTTTTGTCTAAGCATACTCATTCACAAAATCAAAACACATGGCCAGAAGTAACAGGAAGCATCAGTTCTTGAACAATAAAACCACTGAAAGAAAAAGTTTTACAAGCCAGCTCTGGTCCACAGACCACAATGTAAAAGCGGTTAGATTAAATTATTTTCATTGTCTAGGGTGGAAAAAGGAAGGAGAGAAAGAAAGAAAAAAAAAATCCTTGTACATCATTATCATAATTAGAGCTGAAAAAAAGATGGGAATTTAATCATATAAAATACTTTGGTATTCAACATTTTTTTCCTAACCTGAGATGAATAAGTAAATATCAATTGTTTTTCAATTAAAAAAAAAAAAAGAATTTCCAATAATAAAACTTTGGGGTTATTTTGGGAAGAAATTCCAATTTTTAGCATTCATGAACTGAAAAATTCTGCTTCAGTTTGCTGGGCTCTTTTCCTATTGCATTTCTCATGAGAGCTACAGGAGTGACTGTCTGTGTGTCTCATCCTCTTCTACAGAAAAATGACTGCCATAATGTACCAAGCTTCTCAAAGAGAACTAGGATTCTGCTGCTTAGTGGCAAATACCAGTTGGCAAGCAAGCTCAGACCAGCAAAGAGACTGGGAGCAGTAGGCATGCAAACTATAAATTGACTAAAGAAATACACCACAAAAGGGAAATGCAGAATTTACTCAAAACTAAATAGTCTCAAAATGGAAGGCTCCATTTTCTTTTCTGAAAGAAAAATAAAAAAGCACAATGTTAAAAAATGAAAATATTTTTTTTTCTCATAACATGTTAATTTTTCAGAAGTTGCATTATAATGTCATCATGATGGAAGATTCCTGCCCTGTCTGGATTTGTCCCTTTGAATCCCTGGTATCTCATATTCCCTAAAAGATAATTCTGTTATCAAAATCACCTTTGAATATGAGGCAAAAAGCAGGTTAGGGCACAAGTGGTAGAGAAGCTATAGTAATATTTTCTTCAGGTCTACTCAGGAAACTCTCTGTGTCAGGGGAGCATACAAAGCATAGGCTTCTGAACGTGTAGGTATCACAATGCTATTGCAATACAGGGAAGCAGGTCAGTTTGCTAGTTAAAATATACAGAACTGGCCAACATGTCTCCTAACTTCTTTTCCAAGCTCTGCCACTGACCTACTGTAGCCTTGCAGAAGTCATTTTGACTGTATTTGAAAGGTCTAATAGGATATCTATTTTCTTCCACAAGACGTGTAAGACATAACTCATGTCTACATAATACTATAGAAATCCACAGTCAGAAATGGACTAGGGAAATGGAAAGTGAAAACAAATATAACAAATGCATATTTGATGCTATTCGCTAACCCTCTGTTTGATGAAATAACATGGCCCTCCTCCTGTAGCTGTATTGAGTGGTTCTTGCTGCACTCTGTAGGAGTTCTATCACATTGGAATTGCATTTCTCCAGCATGATTTAACATTATTTTATTTTTAAATCAAATTTTTTAAATAGAAAGATGAAACAAACTCATGAGAGAAGCTTTCAAAATAAATATTCCTCTTGGGTTTTCTCAGGCATTTTCTTCATACAGACCAGATTGCTGCAGTCCCCCACATAACACAGGAACTGGAGAGAAGGACAAGAGAGGAGACAGCTTACACTCTTGAAATGCCCACGGTTGTCTCGGACAATCTAGAGGCCTGTCTAGGCTCAGGGCCACTTTATTTTATACTCAGATGAAAATGCTGCTTGAAGCTGGGCAGGAAACAAGCTTCACGAGCCCAAACCACAGATGGCACGCTTGCCTTCACCATATGATTCACCAGGGGTTGAAATCTGGGAGACACCATTTGGGAGAGCCCACAATGTCACTTCCGAAGCACAAGCTGTGTTGTCCACAGGCAAAAGGCAGGCAGGGTCTCTGGGTGCCAGCGTACAAAAGGAGCCTGTATGCATGAGAGCTCTTATCACTGGCAGACTCTAGGACTTGCAAAGTCAGAGCAATGAAGCCCAAAATACATATATATGCAGAACGAGCCACAAACTTTCCACCCTGATGAAAGCACAATGAGGAAAATCTTTGCGACAGATTCACAGCTGGTTTCAATCTACAGCCTAAGCATATCTAATGGGCTGCCTTTATCAGAGGAGCTCTCATAGGGTTCTGGCTGCTACTGAGGGCAGTTTGCCACTGTGCAGACCCCTCAACAAAAGTCAGAGAGGACACTGTGTACTGCCTACGCGAACTGAGGCATGGGGTAATAGAGACCATCTGCTACAAATTCTGGCCCTACTTGCACCTTTATTAATCCATTCCAGCTCCTAAGATCTTACTGCAGTTAATGTAGCTGACCTACTGAAGTATCAGAAAAATACATGACATACCTCTCAAGAATCTTATTTCTTCTTATATCACTCTCGGAGGTAAATTAAAGGATTCTACTCATGTGAACACAGAAGGTAACACCTGGTCTCAAACACTCCTGGGTGAAACTCTGGCTTCTCTAGAGACCGGAGGCTTTTCTGTTAGGAGAGGGTAAGAGAGGTTACCCCATCCAGTAAAAGCAGGACCTTTACCTTTTTTTGTAAGTAGTGTGTGCTGTAAAAGGAGAAGTAGTTCAAAACCCCACATCCGTTTATGAAAATGTGCATGCTAGGGACTTGTTGAGAAGTTATTGTGTGCATGTCATGTAGTAAGTAAAAAGTACTTCAACTGTACATTGCTTTATTTTTCCCCCCAGTGGTTTACAGATTTGTCTTGGGACAATAGAAGTTTACAGGGAAGGGGGAGATGTCTGTGATTAAGACGGCTTTCAGCTCTTCTTCCTACAGATACCCCGTGGACATTGCTGTATTCTCCAGAATCTAAGCTTCCACTTAAAAAACAATGAAACTTCTAGCCCATCTGGGTTTGCGGAAGCAGAATGTAAACAGATGTACTGTTGTCTTATTTTAGAAGCTATAGCAAGCCAGACTGAAACAATAGCACTAAGAAATGTCAACTGCTCCCATTCATCTCAGTGGGGTGGGGTGTTAACTTTGAAGCCTAATTGTGACCACTTTAAAGCCAACCTTTTAACCATTTCACTGCTATTGCCACACCAGAAACTCCAAAGTAATGAACTTACCCAGCCTCTGTATTTGTATGCATTACTCTGAGATCTTCCATTCACTTGAAAAGGACACTGCATTACAATCGAGCTAGTTTGAATATTCTTTCACTTAAGAAGTTAGCTGAATTGTTTGCTACTGTCTTTCAAAATTAGGGTTAAAAGAAAGTCAAGGGTGAAAGGTTAGCTTCATTGTTGATGCTCTCAAAAGTGCAACACATGGGATTTCATGCTTTTTGCTTTGATCCGGGTGCCCGGATGGCACTTCATTTCAATAAACTGACAAACAACTGCATACAAAACTGAAAATAATTACTGTTCAAATAACACAGCACCATCAATTAAGAGTAAAAAAAGAAAACCTAATGACATGGTAACACATACTCGCAACAACAAAAAAGGGGAAAGAGAGGGGAAAAGGGTCTTCATTTTCAAGAACTTAAGACTGCCATTACCTTAAATCTAAGATGCATTGGGCCTGGTTCTGAGCATACAGAGAAGTTGCCCTTCTAAAGATGTTTTACATCCCATTCCCAAGAAGTTGATGCATTCTTCATCAGTAGTCACTCTGAAGTCAGCAAGTGAATTTTCCTCTGGGACCAACAGTTGAAGACCAGCAGCTCCACGCACATATTTTTGTAAATGTGACTTCAGATGCTGTGGGAACTCATGCTGAAAATCATTAGGGCTAGCCACTCTAGCTTATATTTCTGAGCATCCAGAAGCCCACCGGCATGCAGCTGGACTCTGGGTTCCAGAAGCCGTGGTGCTGCAGGGCACAATGGAGACGCCTGGCCCGGTTTGGTGAGGCTCTTTGCCGCACACGTGCTGGCGCTCTGCTCAGCCAGCCCTCCTGCCCACCTCCACTGCAGGACCTTTCTGCAGTGTCTGCCATCGTGTCTGCCACAGGTTATGGGTGGCACAGGACTGATACAGAGCAATACATGCACTGTGTTAGTAACTCTTCCCAACTCCCACTTCTACAGTTACATCTGCACTGATGATCCAGCCACAAGCCTTTTTACTTGTCATTTTCTTCCTAACATCACACATATTAGGCTGAGAAGTCAACACTAACATCACCACTGCCCTACTCTGGCCATCATCAGTACATCCATGTTAGGTACCTTAACTAGATAATGCTGACATGTCTCAAGATGCCCTCAATGCACCTACAGGCACCAGCTCAGTGGGAGTGAAACAGGAAGGTGAGTATCATCCAAGTCAGCTACATGGCAGAGCTAAGGGAATGGCATCACCCAGCAAAATATCTTGAACACGCAGCTGGGACAGGAGTAACCTCTCTAGCTCACGGAACAGCAACTGGAAGAAAGCAAGGTGGCATAACCCAGTCTGCATAACCCACACTATATTTACTGCAAGATAACTCCTTGAGCGCACATTCTCATTCCTGAATAAAACTGTCTTTACTTGGGAAGGTCTTGAACTGGTATAAAAGTGCCTACGTGTGGTAAGGAACAGGGTTATTTTGGTAGAAGAGGGAAACTTTCCTGTCTATACAATGCCTAGGTGTTTGTGGAAACAAAGCCCTAATTCATGCAGTTCAGGTTCTTTCGCCTGCTGCAACAGACAATACTCTGACATTGTTATTAGCACGTTATGAATGCACAGTCCTTCCATGTGTAACTTCCAGTGTAAGCTGGGCATTAGGGTGTTTGGAGTTTACCCTGACTAATAACAACACCAGATCCAAACCCCTCTATTATCAAATATCAGTGTTTCCTAAATCTTGATCTTTAAACCACAACAGAAGATTTGTAAAATGCTCATGATAGAAAACTGGAAATAAACCTCTGTTTTCACTTAAAAGCCTGCGAGCACTGACTTCACACGCAAAAGGCCTGATATGGACAGACAGATATCTTCATTTTCTATTGACTTCAGTCAGCTGCAGCAAGGTGATCAGTTCTCTGCAGAAGGTGCTGAATAAGATCACATATAAGTTCACAGAAGTGTCTGGGTGCTGTTGAACATGTTTTCTGCAGATGCTTAGAGGTACAGAACAAAGGCAGCTGAAAACCGACTTGGTAAGTTTACAGTTTTACTTTATCACTGTATTAGATTCCCATTCAACATCAATAAGGCACCACACACTTGTTACAGAAAGAATAAACAGCCTCATAAAAACTAGATTCGCCACTCTTTGCTTTGCTTTGCATCCCTCTTCTTTTCAACTGCTAACAAGTAAAACAACCCCCTGGCAGCTGGATGTGCAGAAGCCTGCACCCGAGGTGTCCCGGTCCAGAGCGACGCTGCGGGCTGGAATGCTGACGCTGGCAGGGCTGCCACCGCGTTTACTTAACACTCATTTCTCTCAGTCTGCTTCAGACCAGAAATGCAGGCAATGAAAACCTATTCAACCTTTGAGAACCTCGGCCATAGCGGTTAGCAGAGCGGGGTCTTTGCAGGTACGTGAAAGAGGCATTCAGAAGACGCTCCCATTCAAGGGAGGTAGAAAGAGAGCCCCCAGCTGTCTCTGGTTACCTTTTATTGGCATGAAAAGGGGGAGGCAGGAGGGGCAAGGTTTCAGGACAAATGAAAAACAAGCTTTCTAAGATTCACTGTTCAACCTCAAAACAAAAGCTCGGCAAATTTAAGCTAAAGGAGCTTAGTTCCATTTCTTTCAGTTTAGAAATTTATTATAGTGAAAAGAATGAAAAAGCTGTTTCAAGTAGTGGATTAAACATTACCCTGAAACAGAAGTAGAGTGGAAAAAAATATACATTATGAATTCAGCAAGTTTCTCGGGCAAATAAATAGCAAATTAGCAAACACATGAGAAAGTGTACCGTATTAGTAGGTATCCAAGGATCTTCGGGTGAAAACATTTACATCATGATGATAGCTGGACAAAACAGCTGTCACAGAAGCATTATTAAGTAGAGGGTATAATCTGTAAACACTCGCCACCCAAATTAAACCAAGGTCTGTTGAGATGGAGGAGAAATGCCTCATTTCAGGAGGCAAGCATGATGGCTGTAGATAGCCCGGTGCTGCCTTTCCGAGGAAGACAGCTCAGGGCAAGGTGAGGGTGCGAGAGTGGCACTGGCAGGAGTGTCACTCCCCGGAAAGCCACCAGCAGCTGGGGAGGAGGCACACCAGCCAGCAGACACCCCTGCTCCTCTCAGCCCATGGGGGCAGGCAGCCTGCAAAGCCCTGCAGTGTCCCAACCTTGCTGCAAGCGTGAACAAAACCCAATTTTGTAAGCCTTGCATGATATGGCAGACTCTCCCCCAGGTGTGGTGGATGCCCAGATTAATTCTGGGTTCACTCTATTAGGAGAGAAGATGGATGGGCCAAAGCTTCCTCACAAGCATTAGAAAACCCCGTGCCCCCCATGCAACCATGGGCAGTTTGTCTACCACCCAGCCATGCTACATGGTGGGGCACAGCGTGGGGTCCCCAGGACGGCTCCAGGCACCCGTCCTGCAGCCCATAGCGCAGCACAGCACCGTACAGCGAGCGCAGCACAGTACCACACCAGGGTCAGCACGCACGCTCGCTTGTGTGGGGTGAAGAGTTAAGTCTCAGCGCAGCATCAAGTCTCAGTCCTTCCCATTAAATGAGGACAGTACCGTGTTCCTCCTTCACAGGACCTTTTAAAGAAATGTGAGGTCCTCAGACACTGTGGAAGAGGGGACCCCACAAGTATAGATCAGAAATGCCTGCTAAATACGTTCAACGGTGAATTTAACAATTTAACAGTTTATGTCAGTCGGGAAAATGTAATTAATACCCATAATACCTAATATTTACATACTTCTCTATACAAACCTGTTATTTTTCTGTAGAGGTGTACAAATATTACCTAATCTGTCACCTGAGGACACACGGCCGAAGCCTTGGCTTCTTGATGAACTGCAGAAGTCTTTTAAATTGTGACCACATGCTCCAAGGTTTGTTGCATTGAATCTAGGCAACGCAAGTTTAGCTGCACTTGTGTAAATACCTTGAGATAACTCAGAGCCCTTTATAATGAACTGGCCCTTCATGCCACGTGAATTTAGGTGGGTTTGTGAGACCTGAAAAATGATACAGACTAAGTTATTACCAACTTTGAAAAATTATTAAAGACCAATATTTTGCATCTAGGTTACAAGTTTTTTCTACAGTTTTAATTTCATGCCAGTACATCTCTTAGAGGTAAGCTAGCCAGAGAGCAAACTTTCTGGTTGAAGCAATGATCTGGATCATAGCATGCTAGCTATCACCTTGATACACAATGAGATATAGAAAAATAGGAAGGATTTATTTGGAATTCATTTGGCAGTACTGTAGAATTTGCTGCAAGGGAAAATAGCCAGGAGTTTATGTAATTCCTTAAATCTTTGAAGAGGTGAAATGGATAATTTAGAAGAAGTTCTTAGAAACACTTAAGAAGAAAAATATTTACTCACTACAGTAACTTCTTTTTTTCTAGATCATTCTTTTAGTCTCTTGACATATCTTCAAGCAAACATGGCCTGCCAAATATTTTAATCAGACTACTTCTGATCTGTAATCTCTCTGATATGGATCATATCTTAATAAATCATTTCACAGTCTAGAAGAACCATTAGGAGCAAACTACAGCACTTGCAGAGAGGGTATACAGTAGTCACTTGGCATTACTGTAGGTGATATGAGAGGATAGAAACAACGGTCAAAATTCAGTGTTGATACCTGAATATTTAAAAACTGGTGGATAAGGCCTTGATTCCTGTCATTTGTCAAGCAATGCTACTGAAGCTGACCTTAAAAGCTAACATTAAATGTTATGAGAGAATATGACAAGGTACATTTCTATAGAAACCTTACTCAATACAACAGAAGTCATCCCACTGACACGAATAGGATTTGGTCAAAACCTGGTGTTCAGTGGTGTAAAATGCACATTGAGGAGCGAGAAAAGGTCAGAAGCAACAGGATATTAATCTCTTGGGGTCAAAGGCTGGATTTATTCTTTTGTCTCAGATCTTCTTGCAAGACACCCAATACATTTTGGACACTACATTAGAGATAAATAGATCAGTATTAGTCTTACTTTTCTAAAAAGAGCACTTACTGGCACCATCCTTTCATCTCTTCTCAGATTTTATGTTGGTGGCAAATCTTGCAGGTGGTAGGATAAATACTCTAGCAGACATCTGCTAAACATAATGCAGTCGTATTCTGTTATTAAAACTACACTCTTTCTTGTGTTTTTGGCAGCATTCACTGTTCTGTGTAAAATTCTGCTTTACTGGTGTCCCAATACATATGTCCCAATCAATAACCAGCCCATTTTTCATCCAGGTCATCCTTGCCCACCTGACTCCTCACTTGCAGAGTTCTTTTAGCACTTATTTGGGCAAGTGCTTCCTTGCACTTGCCTTTCTATTTTAACTATTATGGGCAAATGTATGCTAGCCCCTTGTAGAGAAGGGACACCGCGCCTGCCCCTGAGCTCCCACCCGCGTAACAACATTAGCAGAGTGTTTAGGAGAGTCTTCTGGTTCACATTTCTGTTACTGGGCCAAGTTCAGTTCTGTCATGTGCTACTCGACTCCTCCTGTTTTCTCCTTGATCCCATGCCCTATCCTTCTCCTCCTCATCCCCCCCACCCTCCCAAGCAGAAAAAGGAGTTGGTCCCCCTGGGGACAGCGAGAGCCTGTCCAGGGGCTGCTATGAATCTGGTCCCACACTACCACAATAGCCCTACCATTAACTTGGAATTTCTGGGGCAAGTCTACTGCTCATGTAACACACTGGCTCAGCAGAGAAGTAGCAGCCTTTGAGGGGATTTAGCTTTATTCAAAACGAAAGGGGTTTTGCCCATTTAAACATATGAACAGCTGCACCCCTGTTTTAGCATCTCCACTAGCCAGGGCAGGAGAACAAACAGAAAGCTTTCCAGGAGTGGCCTTCAACGAAGAAAACAAAACTGACTTAAGAGGCTCAAAGCCACACAGAAAGACTCTTCCCGTCCAAGAACTGGAATACCGAAAAAGAACAGTCCTTGCGGCAATAGTATTTGCTAGTGAACAGATCCAAGCTCTGTGTGACTCCTGACATGTAGTAGTAAATGCAAGAAATGACAGTGTCTTACTTGCGGGAAAAACCAACTAAAAAATTTAGTACTAAGTATGATTAGAAATGAAAGCTTTGCTTCAGATATCGTCACCATTAATTACTGACTGCACAGGAAACTCACATAAGGAGCTTCCTAGGAAGGTTTTCTAATCCAATTCCCAAGGAATTGCAATAAAAAGCCAAGATAAAAGTTTGAAATAATGAAATAAAGCAAGTTATCATCAGTAACATTGCATGTACGTTGAGCAATAGTATTTACGCACTATGAGACAGTGGGTAAGACTCGTTTCTTAAGGGCATTTCTGTTAGAAGGAGCCCTTGAAAAGGAGACAGTAGACATGTTTTAGAAGAGCATGCAAAGGTAGTTGCAACAGAGGCACAGAAACAGAGATTAATGAAACTTTAGATATCATCAGTTGTTTATCCGAATGCCTGCAGTTTCCTTTGGTTTAGAAATTAGGCTTACAAGAACATGTAGTATCTGTCAAGCCAGACATAACCACCGAACTCTCTCACTGCATCTTGACTCCTCCTCCTCTTTTCCTGTATTTGAATGCTAGGCTCTACATGAATAGAAAACTATTAGTACGTTTTTACAAATCTTGGGGAAAAGTGTCTCCCAGTTTGGGGAAATCCTTTTCTTATCTGGACACATTTACACAACATCACTAAAATCCAGTATGAATACACTACTTGTACTTTATGCTGCTGCCACTGTCTCACAGAACAGACTGAAACGAACTTTGTACACAACCTTAACTCCTATGAAGTAAACATGGGTTACACAAAAAATTCCCTTCCCACCGCTGAGACAGAATGCCCTACGAATTGCACACAGCACAAAACCAGAACAAAACAGTTTGGAAGAGGAAGCAACGGTTACAGCATAACTATTTGATGCTGCAGGGGGAAGAAGGCATAACTTAACTTGTTCAAAGCACCTGGGTTGAACACCTCATTCTTATCACTTATTCCATGAAACAGACCTCAGCCAATTGATTGTTATTTGGATAAGTAACTTTGATGACCTCCGGGTCATTAAAGTGTTTCCCGCTTCTATCTATCATTACGCAGACTGAGGGCTGCAAAGTTTTATGAAGTCCTTGGGAAGGGGTTTTCCTCACGAGTTTCAAAAACAGCCAAATTATTTCATTTTCAAAGAAGGTGCAGTGAACTTTCATGAGAGGCTTTGTCTGCTTTCAAGTGTTGTGGCTTTTTTTTCTGCAAGGTGACACTAGCAGGATCAGTTTCTGGAAAAACACCTGAAAATGCTGTGAATACGTAACATAATGTAGGTAACATGGAGGAACTCAGGAGATTCAGCTGCACGCAGGATTCTGACCGCTTTACAGACTTTGCTAGGTTACAACCAGCAACCAGAGATGGAGGTCTGTATGGTTTCTATTTATGGTTGTCCAAAACCACACTGGAAGATAAAAAGACACGTCTGTGAAGTACAGTGGCATGGGGTTTCAGAAAAATAACTCCACTTTCATATCTCAGTTGGGTCATGCTTACACAACAGGAACGAACAGTTTGTAATTGAATCAGCTGAACTGGACTTGTATAAACAAGACCTGCTGAAGTTTAAGTTTTGTCTTACAATTTCCAATATTCATCTGCAGCTTTTTCTAAGAATTTCCTGTTCCTGGGAATTATGAATCTTTCATGAGTCTTCTGCTGAACTGTGAGCACATAATAGGAGATTAGGTGATTGAAATTAATTCCTGTGTTCAGTTTGGCACTTAATTAGCTTGGTTTCAAACACTGAATTGGCTATTAAATGTGCTAAATGTAAGCTAATCTAAACACTA
This sequence comes from Gymnogyps californianus, assembly GCF_018139145.2. Taxonomy (NCBI): domain Eukaryota; kingdom Metazoa; phylum Chordata; class Aves; order Accipitriformes; family Cathartidae; genus Gymnogyps; species Gymnogyps californianus. The sequence goes on from NC_059473.1 coordinate 28,686,742, forward strand.
ATTAAACTATTTGTAAATTGTTCTAGGATGTTTTAATGTGTTTATATGCCTTGTTCACAAATGTTTCCAGGATTTTAAGTAGTTTAATTTAATATCCCCAGTAAAGACTAAGCCTAAAGGTAATACATGCGATCAAAGTCTCTCTCTTCCTGAATGAACATAACTAACACAATGAAATAAGTTCTGTCAAGTGATATAGGCCAACAAATTACCAGCCCAGGAGAAGATCTACAGGTAGAAGATCCAGCCATTCCTCTCAATGTCATCCCACACTTCCGACTAGAATTTCCAAAACTAAAAAAAAATAAAATTAAAAAAAAAAAAAAAATCCCCCTTTTGCCCAAAACAAAACAAAAATTAGTCAAAAATCATTATAACAGGATAACATGAATGCAGTCATCCATCTATCATTAATGCACCTACCAGACTGTCTAAGCAGAATCTCACTTCATATCAAGTCTCTCCTTTTTTCCTGTCCAGAGTAGTGTTATTAACATAAGTATTACGGATTGATTTTCTAGGGGGAAAAACCACACGACCGAAAGTAAATGTCAAAGAAAAGTACTTCAATATTTAAACCAAGCAGTCTTGCTACCTATATTAATAAAATCTAGGCTATAATCTCTCAGGTTTCCCTAGAAAAAATATGCATATTTAAACTCCTGGGGGCAAGGAAGGGGTGGGGGGTGGACAGCTGTTGGAAACAGAAACACAGACTTTGACCTAAAGGTAAGAGGAGAAAGAGTGAGGATGTATCCCAGAGGCTCTTCCATTTCCTGTCGCCACTATAGGAAAGGACAAGAATTAAGAAGGTTCCTGTCTGCTGCTGGTTTACTTTGTATATTCACTGGTGTTTCACTACTTTAGTCTAGGGCTCAGTGAGAGCTTTCTCACCCAGCACCCAGGCATCTGTTATCAGTTATTACCAGTAAGACCACAAAGAGGTAAATCAGCAGCAGCGAGGCAGTTCTTTCAGCAGTACAGGAGAGAAGCTGTGGAACAGAATGAGGTGCCAAAAAAAATCCCAAGCCACCTGCCCATCCACAGCGAGAAAATCTGCGTGAGGGGCAAGTGGGCATTTTTCCCCCTAACAGAATAAGCAGGACGTTTTCTAAACTGAAACATTTCTGACAGCATCATAGTTGATATTGCTGCGTTGAAAGAATGAGACCATGAAATCTGCCCGTGGCCATTTCTGAGAACTGTCCTGCAAATGTCCCTTGCCTACACTAGCAACCTCTCTCAGCCTGTGGAAGTGGGTGGCTGGTGCAACCTGCCTATTGGGATGGTCTCTGAGATGCCCTGTCTCCAGGGAATGCTCTAATGGGTCACGGGCAGAGATCACCATGTCCCTCATGGGAACAGTCCCAGGCACAGCTTAACTAATTACCGGTACTTACACAACACTAGTGTCTTTTTAAACTACCATACAATACCTTCCTCTTTCACGAGGCAGTCACAAGTGACCAGCAATCCTGTTACTAACAAGTGGTGTTTGCAAGGAAAACGATAGGTGTCCTCCCTGTTGAGCCCAGGGACGAGTTGCAGTTTTTGGGGGGGGGGGGTAGCCGAGAAGCAGGTAGACCTCCACATCACCAAAACAGACAGACACCCTAGAATGGACTCCCTATATAGTGGCTTATAATTTTCTGTTATAGGGCTTTGTGGTAACAATCCTTAAAAATTTTCCAGATCTAACACACACGCGCACATTACAAACAGTCTCTCATCAGCTAGATTTGCATTCACTGTTACTCCTTAACCTGAAACCTCAGGTTTAAATAACTGCCAGCTGATATTATCAATGTTTGGTTTATGAGTCATTCATCTAGCACGATAGGCCGAGGAAGAAAACAGCACCTTTACAAACATGTCCTAATTTTTCTGCTGCCATGGGGAGCGGGAGAAACAGAGAGCGTGCACAGGAAGGATTTGCAGCCTGAACCAAAATATACGTCCCAGGCCAGAGTTATACCTGTTAGGCACATGTAAATTCATAAATCACGTCATGAAGAGAACAGCAGGAAAACAGCTCTGGGACACTAGACGTAATGTTTCAATATAGTTTCAAGTTTCAGCAAGAAACTTTCTGCTAACTTGCTCCTATTTAAATTTGCTCCTCCACATAAACCCCAGATTTCTTTAAGTATTTATTTTTTCCTCAGTGAGGCTCCAGAAATTTGAAAAGAGGGAAGGGAGAGAGAAATCACTGCTCTGGATCTGGCTTTACACAAAGTAAGGTCATTTAAAGAGGAACTGTCTGCCCTCCCACGCACACACGTGTTAAGGACAGTTTTGCTAAAATCAGCAGAGCAATCCACTGATGGAAAAGCACAGAATCGAGTTGTTCTCATGAGTCTTTTTCTTCTCAGCAGAATTCCGCACCATCCCAGAGCCCAGCAGACTCAGCCTTGCCGAGTGCTAAGCACCTCGTCTGGCCACTGGCTCCAACAAAAGCAGCAGAGACCCAGCAGCAGAGAGCAAGACGCAGTTGCCAGCCTCACTCAGATTGCACAGATATGCAATATGCCCAGACTGGAATCATCTGGGATGCATTAGGCTGGGAAAACTCTCGTCTGTGCTAGCATACCTGTTTTTTATTCAGGGTGAGTGTCGTTGCAACAAGAGTTATACGTTAGACTGCACTGATAAAATTGTCTGTCAGAATCTGGGTTGGTCACTCTTATCTCAATACTAAAATTAAATATTTCTAAAAAAATTAGCCTTGACTTTTGTTGCACAAAGTAAATCAAAACCCATTTGTTTTGTTTAAACTGGTGGATTGCAGATATCAGAATAGAACATAAGGAGGGGAGTGGAAAATTTTGCATTATGGCACTAGGTGATTCATTATGTTTTATCTGTGCTGCAAAATCATTTTCAAGGGTATCATATTCTCTGTAAATTATTATAGCTTCTAAACTTGATCACAACTTCAACAGTAACAGACCAAAACCAGCGTGCAAATAGTGACTTCATGTCTTGCGTTCAGATCCTGCTAGCAATTGTTAAAGTACAAGCATATTTAAATTATGAGTGTTTTTCTTATCTGCATCCTTTATTCAGAGGTGTGGATCCTTACTTACGCTTTTATGACGCCTGGTTAATGTCAGACCTTCAGCCTGAGAACAGCAAGGTAACAGCTTCTTTCATGTGTTTTCCAGTACTTCCTTGCTTCAGCCAAATCAAAAACATAGGTGGCACTGCATTACTCAAGCTTTTGCCATGGACAAAAAACAGCCCCAGAAAGTTGCCTGGCCTCCCTGTGTGGTCAGCTGGAGTAGGCAGGCCCTTCCCAGGGGCACTTATTTCCACCATCACCACCCCCACCTCCCCAAATTAACACACATGGGATGAATTGTCCTCTGGACATGCTTATTTAGCCTCATTGACTATAAACAGGGCTTAGGCGACTAGATGCGTTGCTCAAGATAGGCAAGATGAATCTGTTACTGGAACCTAAGCCTCAGGAAAAAAAAAAAATCATGTTCTGTAAGAATGTGGGTGGCTTTTCCTTTAAAAGCAGTAGCCCTACCCTGTGGATCCCATGGGATCATGTGGCCCCTGGGAACTTTGCAACTACCCTGGCTTCCAGCTATTTCTGGTGCAGGCCTTGGTGTTGATTTTTGACCTTTTGGAGACCTCTTTGTGTAAGGTAACACTGCTCGCTCACGCTCTCCCCAAAACGCACAGGAGACTGAGTAAAGCAGGAAAGTGAAGGCAATAGCACCATTCCATCAGGCAGGGAAAGAGTTAAAGATATGAGGCTCAGGAAAGCTGGCTTTCTTTAGGAACTGTACAGTTACAGTCACTTATTAAAAAGGATTTATATTTCTGAAGTAAGGATCTGTACTTCCTCCCTTTTCTGAAGCTATACATTTCTCTGCCAGACTGTGATGAAAAGGGCCCTCCCTTGCCCATCACAAGCCAACACTGAAGTCATCCTGTTATTCTTTTTCACCTTGCGCACATGTTGAGGCTTCTCTGTGGAAGTCTTGCTGAGACACACATCTCATTGTCTCTTGTTCCTCTTTGCTCGTGAGGCCTTTTGTTAATCCCAGATTTCTTTTGCACATAGCTCAAGCAGGAATGTTTCTGGGATTTCAATGAAGGAGGATCTGTACATGTAAACAATGTTGTTTTCTAACTGCACATGATCATCTGTTAAAACCAGAAGTCTTTTCTGTGAAGAGGGTATTGTAAAGAGCTCTAACTAGAAGGTCTTGCTCACCTCTTGTTTGAAAGCTCACCTGCTGTGCCTAACTACAACTGGTCAAAGCAGTAAGGTCAGGAAGATGGGCCCCTTTTGCACCACAGCAGGGTTTGGTAGGTTGCTGCTTTTGGCAGGTGGATGCGGAACCAGCCACAGGATGATTTGGCTGCAAGAGACCCGTCTCCTGCCTGCATCGCTAGAGAAATGCTGCAAAGGCTCAGCGTCGCTCACAGTACTTCTCCATGTTGGAAGTGAGAGAAGCAGAGGCTACCTCTGCTCTCTCTTTCAGGTAATGTTCATCCTTGAGGCTGAACTTAAGGACATAGTTAGGGATTGTCTAGATTTTTTACCCACTGGTATGCATTCTAGGCTGATCTGTGCACGTCAAGGCACTGAAGGGCATACATGGCTGCAGAGGGACTCCAGCAGCCACCACCCCTTGCCTGACTAGGTCACTTCTATGTATCCAGTCTGTCCTCCCAGTAAAGACAGGGTCTTTCACATATGAGCATCACCATCATTTACCAGAGGAGGTAGAACTCATAGGCAACCTGAACTCTGTGCAGCAAAGACACAATGAGCACTCCAGGCTTCAGACCACTCCCAAGATCAGTGCAGATACGATGCAGGTGTAGCCACAGGCTTTCCTTGTGGGAAGGAGAGAAAATTGGATAGCTGTATGTTATGTATCTTTAGGGTTGTTAGAATGACAGGAATAAAGTGAAGCAAGATTAAGAGGCATATTAGGCCGTCTCTGACAGATCTTTTCCACTCGTCAGGAAGAGTTTCCCACTGCGCTCCTGGGAGGTGCCGAGCCCCTGAGGACTCCATGCAGAGGCTGGAATTTGCAGCCAGAAATGGCACTGTTTTTCTGTGCAAGGCTGAGCTATCAGGGAAGGTATCAGTGCAGCCTGTTGCTACTGATACTGTAAGCAAAGACAGAAACAGTGGATCTTTTGTTTATCAGCCCTCTGCAGTGTACAGCCCCTTTGTGAATAATAAGCCACCTTTCTGCAGCTCTTGTACAGTGCAACGCAACATTTTCAGGTCAGCTCAGCTAAACTGAATCTGCAATCACCTGATATCAGGGAGTTAAAATATTGCTGATAAGAAAAATGTCGGTACAAGAAAATTCTGAGGAGCACGGTGCAAGAATAAGTTAAACCAGAGAAGACGTGTTCTTTCTAATTAATGCAAGTTACTTTTGGCTGGTCTTTGCATCTCAGATTTACTACTCGTACTATGGGAATTGTTGTATTGCCTCATCACAGGGCTCATGTGAAGCTGTGCTTACTCATGCTTGCAAAGCACTTCAAGATCAGAGAGAGCAGGGTCTGTAAAACCATAAAGGATACTTCGTTGCCATTATTATTTGACCACAGCAATGGGGAAATATGCTTTAAAAATGCTTCAGTTCATTAGTTCATAACTATCTTTTAGTAGCTATAAGTTTAGCTGAGAACCTAAAAGCAAAAACCAGCAGGCTGCAAGGTAGCAGTTTCAGACTTCATACACCTCAATATAGGCCTCTTCTTGCCTCACCGTAGCCAGTGCTTACTTTTAATACTGTCTTTAATCCAAAGGTAACAAGTAGATGTAGAGGTAAAGTAAATGCAAATGAATCTGGGACTCGCCCTAAAACATCTGTCTCCCAAAATGTTACCCTCTGGCCCACATCCCGAGTTGCTATCCTTGTCCCTGCATAAGCTTTTGGGGTCTCATTAACGCACTGGGCAAGTCTACACAGCAAAAGGCTGTTAGAGATCCTGAGGTAGCTTTGAGGAAACTGGCTTGTCTACATGGTACATTGCAATGCCATGCACAGATGCTAGCTTAGATCCCAGAGGCAATATAGCTGTGTCTGTATAGCAAAGCACCCACGCTAATTAGCCCTGCCCCTGAGCATGCTGCAGAAATGGAGCTAATTAGGTATGCTGAGAGGCACCCCTGTTAATTAGCCCAGGGAGAACACAACAACACTAACAGAGCTTCCGATCATAGCATTACCTCAGGGATCTCTATAGTGTACTTGGCTGTGTAGCATAGCTGAGCCCACAGGCTCTTTTGAGCGTCATCCTAAGAACCTAAATATCTTCTTTCAATCCAGTCTCACCATCTGACCCTGCTTTTGCAAGTTTTCATATGTTTTTTTTTTTCCTTGATGGTAGGAAAATTAAATAAATAAATAGATTCAAAAGAATGAAGCAAAAAGCCAGTATAAACCACATTACAATAATCTAGTATTATTAAATTCAGCTACAGGTAGCGACATGCCTGTAGGGAAGCACTGGATATTCCTAACCCGTCTTGATAAAAGGCATGCTTTGGCTAGTGGTGCATGTTTTGCAAGCAGCGTATCTCTAAAGGTACTGTTAACTCAAGCCAACTCAGCCATAAATACAGACTATGGTATAATAAGTTGTAATCATGCAAGATTTTCCATTACAAGTTCAGGGCTGAATGAAATAATTTAGGCACAGGCCCACACCTAGGAAAGATGGAGCTCCCGAGACAGCAGTTTTGTCCCCTTCCTTCTCCCCTGGTTGCACCACACGGGAGAACGGGGCTGTTCTGGCCAGTCCTTCTGCCTCCTCTCTCCATCAGACTCCCAGCTCACCAAGCGTCACTGTCCGTGGCTTTGCAAGGCATACATCAGACTCTCTCCACCGCTGCCGCTATCTGGCCTGGGCTGCCAATGCTAAGCAACATACGCAGTTATGCCTCTAACTTCCACGGCTTGCTATACAAAGACGCAGGGGTAAATAACAGTCTGTCTCTACTACAGCCAGCACAGATACGAGGATGGTGGTGGGACTATTGTTAAGGAGTGCTTCCAAATGCCTTTCCAACCACTATATCGTAGGTACGCATAAAAACACTAAGTTAATGACTTTCAAAGAGAGAATGTACGTGCTTCGTGTCATTCCAGGAGCGTTTGTTTTTTTTTTTTAGGGTTCTTATTTTTGAAAAACAGAGTACAGTGATTTCCAATTATCTTCGAGGTGTGTAAGAGCACCCAGTTCTTTCCCATATGTTTCAGAAAAATGTTTTTGCACATGGGTAACTTCTGAATAGGACCTAAGCCCTTAAGTCCTGGCTTGAGTTCTCTATCACACTGCAAAAATGCATGGTGAAATTTTAAATCAGTCTCAAGAGCTTATAACATGGAGCTGCTGGAACATTTAAGACAACCAAAATTTTTAAGAAAGTGGATATTACGAAATGATAAATACCAGAGAAGACAGAGGTTTCTTCTGGAATTAATGTGGTTCCAGCAGACATAATACTTAGTCTTCTGCTAAACATGGCTATATTTTAGGTTTATAAAAGCAAAAAATTTCAGGCTTTTATCTTTTAGGTTTCCAAGAATTTACTATTTAGGATATGGAGGTTGGGGCGGGGTGGGGTGTAATATATCTGAAAATCAAAGTTCAGTATTTAATCTTTACTTCGCATCCTTTAGAAAAAAAATAATCTTAAAAGTATGGTTTCTGTTTACGTAGCTTTATGATGCTTGCCAAAATAATATAGCGTGCTATAGCATTTACTAATGCAAACTGGGATATCTCACGCAACCTTGACTTTACAACAGGGGTTCTGGATGTATACCAGACGCACAAAATGGTCATTAACTTGATATGATATGAGAAAGGTGTTGAAGTGAATAACTTATATACTAGTAATAGTAGTTCTGTCTATGGACATTTTATCTTGCTCTTGAACAGCAAAAAAATACTTTAACATGCCTTGTCTCCGGGCAAGTTTAGAGTGACCTAGAGAATTCTCAGTTTCAGAGTTTGAAATCTGCCCCTCCATTTATACTTGGCCAGTGCTCAGACCAAAGCTGTGATACATCACATCGTCTCACAGGGACCTAAAAAATAGAAGAGACTGAAATTCTAGGCAGGAGCATCTCCTGACTCTATAGAAGTCAATACTGCGTGCCAAAATAATGAAAATACCCCAACTCTGTTTCCAACTGTATAAATAGCTCAGATTTTCAGCTTTACTGCTGGAGCTTGGCTAATACTCTTTGGTTTGCCCATCGAGTTTTACATCTACCAATAAATATTTTCTCCTATCTATTCAAAACAAAACCTGAAGCACAAAGGTTATCAACGTGCAAAACCTCTTGTGCATGGACAGACCCATAAGGTGTCTGTCAATGAACAACAGCTCATCATTCATTCTCATTATACTGGCACATAAATCTTCTGAGCGACCAGGGAAATGGGAAGCTTGCTACCCTTATAACATTTCTCGCGTGCCTGCTGAAGGTGTTGTGTCTATACATTGCCCGCGATTCCCAGAAACACGGAGTTAAGAATAATTCAAGATACTTAACAAGGAATAGGAGCGAAAGATGATCTGCACGTAAACTTTGTCAAAAAGTCCTCAGAACTAACTGCTTGAGGTGGTTAGGAAAATAAGAAAAAAAAAACTGTGATGCTTATCAGTCTTATTTCTCAAAGCCTGACTGGCCTTAGTATAGTTTTGCACGCCATCTGAAAGAAAAAAAAAAAAAAAAAAATTGTGGTTAACACCAGAGCTCATAGTTTTATTCAATCTGGAAGCCCTTAAAATTTTTCTAATGGAGGTGCTACGTGGACAACAGCTTCATATTTCTTGAGTTACCCTGCAATGACCTCTTCCAACTGTCCACAGAAACGAGAGGTCCAGCAGACAACGGGCTGACTGCCACGGAGCTACAAAGTCATCTGTGAGACAGAAAGGCTAATTGACTGAGCAGCAGTGTGTCCAGGGCGCAAACATGGCATTTCCCAAAACCAGCATGCTCCAGATCTGCCTGACATGTCCATACAGACACAGCCAGTTTCTTTTGTACAAAGGAAGAGCTGCCATTTCATATAAAAAAAAAAAACAAACATCTGTCTGCCCTCCAAACTCCTAGAATTATAAATAGTTTGAGTGACAAATACTGCTGTCACAGTGTTCAGGATACCTTCAAAAGATATCCCTAGCACTGTATGTGATTAACCATAGCCTGGCAGAGTTCACCCTTATAAATATATTCTGGATAAGCTTGTTGGTTTGAACAAGAATTTGTGTGTCTGTGCCTAAAGGAAGAAGAGAAGAAGCAGGAAGGTAGGTTTTATCAGTCACTTGTACACTTTTCAAGCTGACTGGTATAGCTTGATATCTGTGCTTTGACAGTAATAAGAGCATTAAATTCCTAAATGTTGTGTACCACATTGCTCAACAGGTTTTATCACAGAAAAACTGAGTAGTCTTGATGAATGAAGTTTCATATAGGATAATGTTAAAAAAAATTTAGACGTTATTTGCATAGATTGCATTAAGTTGCTTGTTTCCCACCCCTCCCAAGCATCTCAGTACCTTAGAAATAAATTATAGTCAGAGGATTATTAAAATAAAATAAAATAAAAAAAACCCAAAACCTGAAGTCAATCTCAAACCACAAGACAAAGCAAACAGTGCTGTAGTCTATTTTCAGACATCCTCAAAGTTTTTCATATGCTAGTTGTCAAACAACGATGCATCTGCCAGCTGTCTTTTTTCCTGAAATTCTGCTATGGTGTATTCCACAGACACATTAAATTATTTCCTCTTCAATATGTTAAGAAAAAAAAAAAAAACAAAGAGCAAACCACCCTAAAGTCACATGTGTTTCTCTTTAAGAAAAAGGGTCTCCCCAGTTCAACTTAATAAGGAGAATAGTCCTCTGTTAATGAAGTCATGCTGCGATTTCAGAAGTACCTAGATTAGGAAAGCGGTAGTATCGGTAGCAATGTCATTGTCACACAAGGTAGAAATATTCTTTCTAACCCTTTTTTAATTCCAGCCTTCCTGGGACAGTGTTTCAACCTGTACAAACCAGATTCTTTGCTAAATTTATAACTATGTTGAGAAACACATCACTTCAGAGAAGCACAAGGAAAGCTATGTGAAATACTAAGGTTTAAATGCTCTTTCAAAAACATTTGTTGTCATTCTGACCAAACTGGAAGAAAAAGGGAGATGAAAGGCTTGCAATAGCAGCTTGCCTCAGTTAGTAGAGCCTGAATATGGGATTTTGCCTGGTTTATTTTAAGTCTGAGCAGCTAGCAGCTGGAGTATGTCCCACATGCTAACACTTGGAATTCCCCGGGGAGAAGGTTTGTTTCAAATGTAACACTGGCCCTCCAAAGCTGGTCGTCTTTCTGCTTTATTAAGTTTACGTGCTCCATCATTGCCTCAAGTCTCAACGATAATGCACCTATTCTGAGCGATCCAACCTCCTCGCCAACTTCATATGAACTGTTTTTGATTTAAATGCAATCTATTAACAGTATCTACTTACACACACATACACACCCTGGCCAGATACTGAACAGACGCAGTCTTGCAGACTTACACAGCAGCTGTGACAACAACTGATGTCACCTCCTTTGCAGAAATTTCCACAAGCGTCTTCCAAAGGCCAAGTTAAACGAGATAGAGCTTATCAGTTTCTTTAAAGTGCTCTGGATGAGACCAGTCCATGTGACCCCCTTCCCAGCCGCGGGGGTGTGGTATGTCACAGCTCCCCTATCAGCTGGCACATGGCGGTGGGAGATATGAGACAGCAGAAAAGTAGTAGTAACAACATCACCCGGACTCCCGAAGACGGAACGAATACGCTGAGTAACTTCAGTGTGTATACGCTTACTTTCCAAAAACAGGTGGAGGGTTTTCAGCCCTGACTTCTGCTTGCACATCCCACTCGGCACAGATGGGTGGTAATGTTGCCAGCTACGTGTTGGAAAGGCTATGGTTCGTTAGCATCGTATTAACGCCTTTAGCAGTGAGTTGCAATACTATTTTTTTTTCCTTCTCAAAGTTTTCTCCTCTTTTAGGTATTCCATGAATAAAAAAGAAATTACTAGCAGGGATATTTTTCCAAAAGCAATTGCTTAAAATAAATTCCCTGCCTCTGTTCCTGCATCAGAAATATTAGAGAATTTCAGAAGATACCCTCCTCAGTTTCACCACTGAAACTACCGAATGTTTCAGGTTTCCTTCACTGCCTTTAATTATGATTAAATGATCAGTTGCAGAGTTAATTTTTAAAGCTTTTACAACGATTAATTTTATTCAAAATATTAACTATCCAACAACATGTTAACAAAAGCATATATTTAAACATTTGCAAAACATCTCATTTAATGCTTCATCCTTGCTAGGACAAAAAGTCACCTTACTTGCAGTAATTTAAAAACATAGCTATAGTATTGAACATTGCATTCAGACAGCTTGCAATTTGCACCCCAGGGCTCTCCCAGTTTCCCTACATGGGCCTGTTAGCACAGAGGACAGCCTTAAACTCTCACCTCCAGCTAGTTATCATATTTTAGTTAACAAATGTTGGTAATGCACCTTTTTTCCTTGTGAACGTGCCCTTTCAATTTCTGAATTTATATGCACTTACCCCTCCTGTCACCATTCTGCTGGACTTCATTAATAGTTTCCCCACAGTAAACATTTCTGATTTTAAAAAGCTGGAAATATGCTGGGGGGAAAAAAAAAAGAAAAGAAAAAAAAATCCACTGAGCAAAGACAGACACCTTTCAGACTTTTTTTTTTTTTTTTTTTACATTTCAGAAGTTAGAGGATTGCCTTCCTATTTGCAGCACAGTACCGCTGTATAGGTTGCATCAATATATTCTCCTTTGTCTTTTTTCCCCTTCAGGTTGTCATGCCAATCTGCTTCTACAGATTCATACTCTGCATGACTAAGAATTCAACTTATATGGGGACTTCTTGCACCAGCATAGTTACAGTCACTCTAGATCACTTGGGCATGTCCCGTGTAAATTGTGCTATTGGTGCAAGATTAACAGTTTCTGGCATACAGCAGTACAACATATAAATTCTGGATCTAGGACAGCAGTGAAATATAGGTATATAGTGTATATAAGTACACAAGCATTTGTGGCAAAGATAGTAAGAGAAGCTAGAATTCAGTCTTACCCTTCATTCCTGAGGTCCTTCTCCTAGACCTGCTACTGATTGTGAATTGACACAACTTTTTTTTTTTTTTTTAAATCAGATTTTCTGCAGTTCTGCCAGATTGCTCCAATCTTTCTGCAATCTCACACCTGTTAAGAATCTCACTGACTGGTCTAGCCAGCTCATATTGGATGAAAAAAGCTAGATCATCTTTACCCATTTCCTCTTTCAAAGTTAGGTGTCTGCAGATAGAAAATAAGCTTTCTAGGGCACGGACAGCCTCTCGTATTTCAACTGTAGTGTACCCAGCACAAAATTGTGGCTGGAACCTAGATGTTAATGTCATCTCAAATAATAATATTTTTTCAGGTGCTGGCCAGAGTTTTAAGAGATAGTTCCAGCAATGAGCGTATTGGAGCAGCCAAGACACAGCTGCTCGAAACAGCAACATGCAGCAGTTATATATGCAATGAAAAAAGACCTCCTTCAAGAAAGCTGTTGAGGACAGCTGCAGATCAGTCCTCCTCAGGGTTCATTAGCTTTTTTCATCTCCTGTAAGCCAACCCTGGGCATGACTTTAGAAGATGATTAAACCGAAGATTTGTGTGTCATTACACCCTCTCCAACTCCAGCTGCAACTTTTTATCCATGAAAGTCCCAGGATAGAAGCCTTCCTACCTCTGATATTTGCTTGGCATGCTGGTTACAATCACTTCTCCCACCGTCACCTATTTCTGAACTGTCTTCCGTTAAAGATCCTTAATCCTTGCTGGAACTGTACAAACAGAAGCCAGCTACCTAAAATCACTTGTGAGCCCTGGACTATGGCAGACAAAAGGCCTTTCAGTATTCTCCCCAGCAAGTCTTCCACAGAGGTATAATGACTTTTGTGCCCAAGTTCACCTTTATGCTGTAGGGATGCTCTAAATGGTCCTGTTATGTACAGGACATATATTTATATGTAATCCTGCCCATACAGATGGTGAGATGCCAGCTATGAATCAACAGAATGTATAAAGCTCTGCCAAAGGTACTCATAGCTGCGAGTTGCGCACATGGGTGCTTTAAGCACTAAAAAAGCCCCTGCTTCCTTCACACCTGAAATACGGGCCCATAGCCCCTACACCTACAGAATTCACAAGCCAGTGCATGATAGCCCATGCACAGTGAATTTTAAATGTAGACACATGACCTCAGATTCCACTCATAAAGGGCAATCTGTACTGCAATGTTTGAGACTTACAAGTGCAAACATAGCAGAGGCACTACAGGGCTTATGTGAAAAAATAATTATTCCATGTAGAAAGGAAGTTGCCTTGCTTTGAGCAAAGGTGTTAATAAACTAACCTTTTTCCCCGACACCAGCCTGCTCACCTGAAAATATGAAAACATCTACTGATGCAGTATTGTATTTTTTTGAGGTATCATATCCCACACATATTAAATGTCTTACTGCATTTCAGACTAAGATGGTAGTTAATCTGAATGCCAGTTATAAGAGTCATTTACTAAAAAATAAGCCTTGGACAACTGTGCTGCAATTTTAGTAATTTGGGGGCAGAGAGGCATGCAGATCGTAGTATACAAATATGGCTGAATTTAAAAGAGTAGCTTCAGAATAGATACCTTCCCCCCGTTCCACTGGGTTCAGGATGGTTAATAAGAGCTGGAGCTTGAATGACAGTAACAAAACAGGGACTTGGCACAGGGAAGACTTGTTTCATCACAGAGATCCACCAGAGTAAGGATAAAACCAGCAGCAACTGGAGCAGGGGAAAAGGTGGAAGGATTACAAAGATCTATGGTAGAAAAGGTATTTGGGTCCCTCTCAAAGGCAGCATAACTTTGTTTCCTAAACAAGGTTTCTTCTCATCCCCGTCTCCAATGTGTTTCAATTGCAATCAATGGTAATTTTCTAGCAGTGGCAGAAGTGAGCACACTTGGGTAGACGTGACATTAGCAAATTAAGCACAGAGCCATCAGCTGCTCTGGCTGCATCTGAGTAATGTCCCCCTAGCCTCTTGTCTTCTTCCATTAGCAGAAAATTAGTTTCCTCTGCCAGCATAAGTATGCATGTAGTAGGTTCCTAACCCTATCAGAATGAGTCAGGCCTGAAAATGGGGAATACAAAAACCTATACAAAGTGTTTAAACTAAGCCAGACCCTACTGAGAGAACCAAGCAGTTATGCAGCTATACCTGCAGGCTGGGTGGGATCCCAGTGACACTGAGGGTGTGGGACAACCTCCTCACCTGCTTTCCTTCCAGCTGGAACTGAAATAGGCATGAACCAGAAAGCACCTCACCGACAGCAATACAAATGTGTCTAGGAGCAAAGCTCTGTTGATGCAAAGTAGGTAGCAGTGACCAAGGGCACTCCTTCTCCCAGCAAATCCCTTGTACCTCAGGGGAACACAGGACTAGCATGGATGGGCAAGACCTAAAAGTCTGTATCTCCTTCCTTACAGTTTGAGTATGTAGCTACTCCTCCTTGGTTCTGAAGTTCTTTTGGATAAACTTTGAGTAAGGATAGGAAAGGATAAACTTTGTTGTCTCAGGTTGGATACACACTCTCTTACCTTTTTTTTCCAGCCTAAAGGGGTTTAGAAGAGGGGCAGTGTCTAAGGTCATACATTTGTATGTATAAAGTAGGAAAGTAGATGTAAAGCTGCTAGGACACTCAGTGGAAGATGCTGCTGGTCAGCTGCTAATCTGTGAGGCAGGGGCTCCCTAGACATACATACCTCGGTAGAAGCCCTCCCATAACTGCTTCCCTCAGGACTCTATTGTCCCTTGTGTTAGCATCTCTGCAATAACCCGGTGACACAAGATCTAAAAGAGAAAAGGGAAAAAAAAATGGGGCTTACATCACATACCCCTATCTATGTAACTCTTACATCTGCTTCTGTTAATTGATCCATCTGTTTTGCTCCTCCCAGAACTGAAACTGTCTGCACTTGAGGGAGGACTTTGGTTTTGCTCTGTTTGTGGAAATGGGTGTGTGTATTTGGGTGTGTTTGGGTTTTTAGTGTTGGTTTTATATGCTCTAAAATAAGCAAGTTGCAAGGCTGCTTGCTTTATGGAGATACACAACATAAATAATTTCTCACCAACAGCCCAAGGCAGATCATGCAAGGTCATTTGCTAAGATATTGGAGTGCTAATATATGGTATGCATGGGCACCTTTTACATGTATCACACACACCTGCTTGCCTGGAAGCAAATCAATAACTCCCTACACCAAGGCTTGCATTTGTCTGCTCTTATTGGAGGTGGGATGGTGCCCTAGGGAGGGCCACAGGCATTCCATTACTTAGGATCAGCGCCTGAGCAAAATGGAAAGGCTGCTAAAAATAAGCAACATTTGCTCATTGGTATAAATAACAAAAGCAAGAGAGAAAGAAAAACAGAAAGGGAACAAGACGAAAATGAAAACTGGCCCCAGACCAGGCCTTGCAGAATGACTAGTCACCTCCTCATTGCCAATTCTGTCACCATCTCCAGTATGGGCAAGATACTTTCCACTGCCAAGTGCCCTCAGCTTCTTTCCTGAGAGGACCATTACTTGCAGATTCACAGTGGGCCTGAGCATAGGAGGTAGCTCCCACAGCACATGTGGCTTTCCCTAGGAGTTTCAGGGCTTGGGCGTATTGAAACAAGGACGCAGCACTTCACAAGCCAGCACAAAATGCCAATGTGATCCCTGCAGTAGCTTGTGAAGCAAGTATTTGTTTTATCTCTGTTTTGTTTATAAAGGGCACTACAGGGGGCGGGGGGGAAGGGAAAGGGTTGCACGTCCACAAAGCTATCATCATTTAAAACTTTATCCCCTCTTTATTAAAATAGAAGTAACTTCTGGATTCCCATTTTTCTAACAGACTTCATAGCAAATAGTTCCCAGAGCACACTTGGCTGCCTGTTTTCAAGTACTAAAGTTGAGAAAGCTAAGAAGTGCCTATCTATATTTGGAGGAAAATAAGAAGACTAAGCTAATTAAAAATTCACCCTTGCCCTGTATTCCTAAAAGCACTGTACACCCCCATAGCACCAGACGTTTCAGGGTGGGCTACCTTTTTATACAACTGGAAAGTTTAAAGCCAAGTCTGCTTCTGGTTACTTTTCATTTTAGGCTCTCGTTAATAAAAAGGAATAATAATTGGGAACCAGCTCCCAAGTAGCACACTCAATTTTTCCTCTGCTTCTATTTCATGTATTCTATTGTAATGAAGCACACACATACACAAAAAATCTATTAGCCCTACAATTAAACAAATAATGGTATTAACAACTCCCACTCACCGCCTTAAGCAGGTTTAGCTGGGAGAGCCGAAGCAGCTGGCTCTGTCCTGTGTCTCTGCCAGAGGTCACCATCCTGCAGCGGGATCAGCTGATCCTCCTGGATAAACTCCTGAGCAAGTGCACTCTACAGGCTGCAGCATTAACATAAACCACCTCCAATTTCAGTTTACTCTGGCAGTAACCTCCTAGAAAAATAAAAGGGAGGAAACCTAAGGCTGGTAACTGTTTCATCTCTTAGTATCAGATAAATCCACCTTTGATTACATTTCAAAGCCCTAAAAAATGGAACAGTCAAGAGGTTTATAATAATGTTCTGGCTTGCCATGAATTAACATGAATTCTCGTAATGAGAAAGGTCACTAGCATAACCCTTGAAACACACTGCTAAAATAAGAGCTAAGAAAGGTCTTCTAAAGTTTATCCAGGTATGTGTAAACTTTAAACGTTTTCAAAAACAGCTATAGCTGCTAACTCTATGAAATTAAGCTATTTCCAAACCTACGAATAGGACAAATTTGGGTATCTCCATATGGCTCTGACAACGTTGCAATATCCAAACTATCATAGCTACAACATGAATTCTCAAGCAGTAGAAAGACGAGAAAAGGACAAGGTTCCTACTGCAGCAAGGTTATTTTTCATGTCAGACCAGCAGATGATTGGCTCAAAAGCTATCAATGTCTCTTTGGCATCCAAAGTGGAGATACAAATACTTATAGTGGATTTGCTTACTGGTAACTATAGAGAAAACAGCAGGTGGTTACAGTTAAGTTTCTGGTGCACACATTTCACGCTGTCAAATTCACACGAAACAGAGAAAGGTGTCGGTTTTGAGTAACGGTGTGAATGAGGAGAGTGCTAAACAGTAGGTATCCCTTGAAAGGAGGAAAATAATACAAAAGGAGTGCCATGGTCTCCATAGTGCAGGGAGTGTGTGCAACAACAGAAGATTAAAAAATGAAGGCAAGATTTATTATGCTCAGTCTAGAGTGCGATGCTAAGGTGTTTGAGGCTGGGAGGTGGGGGAAGACTGAAACAATGAAGAGCTTTCAAAAGGAGAATGATTTGTGATATCTGGAAGGGTTTTGTTTTACAATGCTTGAACCACACTTACGTAGCTGCAATACCACAAAGTCCTGGTATAGATGCATTGCGCTGAGATGAGAGGATCTTCTGTTGTGGCTTTCACTGCACTTGTCCTAGCCTCCTGTGTACAGTTTGCACTGATACAGCTCCAGCTAGCCCCAAGACATCAAACCCTGACACAACCACCTCGTGCACACCTCTCTTGCCACCCTTCCAAACAACACAGGCAAGCCCTTTTCCTCTTGGTCACGTTTGTAACTCTGAGTGCTTCCCTGCAGCTAAGGTAAATTCAGAGCAGGTATATCTGTACAGAGACGAGCAGGGTGCAGTGTCCAACATGTAAACCCTGCCCAAAGTCAGCCTCTAAGACTGCTGTGCTACGTTTTCAGGACTATCTTATTTAAATGATCCAGAAACACTGCAAGTACGAGAGAAGAGGAGAGGGAGTGTGACACCGCTGGCTTAAGGCACACGTGGCAAGGGCAGGCATGGAGCCAGCCAGCTCCCTAAAGGCAGGGAAGCCAGCCCCGCTCGCGCCCGAAGCAGCTCTCCCTGCTATTCCTGTCACGGGCTGCTCCGCAGAGCCTCTCCCAGCCCACGGAGGAGGGCACGGGCACATGATAAGGATAAGCGGGAACTGAAACGAGATGGCACCAAATTAATTTCCCGTTGCATGACCTATGCACTAGATTTTCTGGCATCTCAAAAGACGCAAAGAGAAACTCACTGGAGTAAGCAGGGCCCTGTGTCAGCAAAACACTTAATTTCTCACCTGAAACGCTCAGGCTGGCGGAGCTGTGAAGGTACGGATTACTCACCATTTCCAACACGGAACCACATGTTTAAGAGATGACTACGAAGGAGCAGGGAGAGTATTCACCTCGTCTTCCTTCTTTAAAATAATTTAGAGTGCACAATGAAGACGTGAAAGATGCCATTTCTGCTCTCAAAAAGTCAATACAGGGAGTGGGAGTCCACTGGTTTATTACCAGGCAATGCTTCTACTATGGAACACTCTGCGGATGACCAAAGAGCAAATACAATGACAACATCACAAGCATCAAGAAAGTAGAAACTGAACAAGAAAATGATTTATCTTCAGCTTGCCTAATGTAAGTAGTTCAATAAAAAAAATCTTGACGATTGTATTCAGTTAAGAATTGAGGAAGATCTGAAAATACATTTAAAGATGAAGGTCACCAAATCTGACCTTCTGTATTGTTCAGCCAATGAAATTTCCTCCACTTACACTTTTGTCCATGGCTTTTTCTTGCGGCAACTTTTTTATTAAATATTTCAGCCAACAAAAGGAAATAGCAAAACCAGAAAGGAGACAAGACATTCTTTTTCAGGGAAACTGGAAACTAATTCAGCAAAGTGGGTCAAAGGAAATGCTGAAAAATACAAATCCATCCTACAGGTTAACTTAAGTCAGAAAGGACTAGTCTGCACAGAGTTCTTGTAGCACTTAATAGATAGCTCAAATTTGGTTTAGAAATCAACAGAGAGAAAGCAGAACAGTCACCCAATATGGACAAACAGGCCAGCATTTGGGACTCAGGAAAAGGCTATGCTAATAAAACAATATAGTGGCAGACACATGTATTTGCCAAAGATCATACAGGTCCCTTTCCACCCATTTCGAGAAATGCAGGAACCTGTTATCTATTTATCCACTAAAGGTGCAGGTTAAAGAGAGGTAGCTGACAGAGAGTAAGGGCAGGAGGGGGCTGGAGATCAGGAGAAGCTCCAATGACAAACCATCTCCCTCCTTTAGATGAGCCTGATGGTGGCTTTAGTTGCATTACAAGGGAGCAAAGCAATGGAAGCAGCCCTCCCTCACAGCAGGATTAAGAGAGATTGTAAAAACAAGACGGAATTGTGCATCTGGGTAGTCCTCAGAGAGGAGGAAGTAGCTAAACCAGGAGAAAAGAATAAGAGAGTGGTACCAGAAGGGAGTACGGGAAGAGGGTCAAAGGTGCGGAGCAGGGGTTGCCTAGTCCAGGAACATGCTGCTGGGAAAGGTTCCCGCTGGCTACAAGCATCACCACCTGCTTGCAGGGGGGCTGTTTTGAGCCTGTCTCTTCTGGGGAGCACTGCGAGCAGCAGTAGGTGCACTAGAGAGGTGGGGAGGCCTCATCACAGGCCGTTTTGTTGAACTCTGTGATGCTCCATAGCCATATCTTACGCCAGCTTTCTCCCTCACAGCAAATTTCAAGGACAGCGCGTAAAACCTTTGAAGGGAAACTGCAAGTATTGAGGAGGATTGTTTGCAGCCATCAAACTTGTGCCCTATTTTATGCCTACAAATGCAAAGTAAATGAGAGGTGATTTGGCAATGGTGTGAAGAGGCTGTCCCTCAAACTCCAACCTTTCCCTCAGTTTCAGGCCATGCCATGCCTCCTATTTTACTTTCAAACAGCTAACTGGCAGAGAAATCCATGATGTAAGCTAGTAACTACACAAAATTAGCTCTAGCCAACTGTGAATTCATTTGTTCTTTCTATTTGCAGTCTCTCCTTTGCTGAAACATAAAACTTGGTACGAGTCAGCATATTTCACCACATTTAAAATTATAACAACAAGGGCAAAGGCACAAAGAAAAATATCACTAATGCAAAAGATGAACAAAAATCCAGCCTAGGGACAATCATGGCAGCAGAGCAATTTAGTATACCTGGACTACTTTACTGACATCTTTCATTTTCTAGTTCTAGTCTAGCCTTTTTAACCTCAAAAAAAAAAAAAAAGATTTTTAAAATTGTAATATCTTCCTATGGATGATTAAAAAAAAAAACAAACCACAAACCACTCACCAAACTAACCATTCTTCATGCTGATTTGTGGAATAAGACTTTTTCTGCAAGCTTTAAGTACCTCTATATGATTAATAGCAAAATAAACACCACTTGCCAAATAAACCTGCACTAATCTAATCTAACAGCATCTAACCACTCTCGGTGTTTCCCTATTGTTATACCCCTATGGAATGATTTTGCTAGCCCTCCCCTAAACCCGTTGCTTCCTGTACCTCCTGCATCTCAAAGGCATGCAAATGAACCCTTAACAGCTTCTCCCCCTTCTTTGACACATACACTTTTTTCTTTTTTCTTTTTTTTTTTAACAGACTAGAAACAAACACACATGTATTTATTTACATTGTGATAGTCTCCAAAGGCTCCATCCAGCGCTGTGGTTAGAGCAAACAACCAATCAGCAAGGCAAGTCCAGAGTTCAAGCAGCAGCAATCAATGCGCTGAGCTCATACGCTGGCAAACTTTGGCATGCGGGTACCTGCAAAACAGAGAAGCGCTCACCGGACTCCAGCAGCACTGCGAGTTATAATTGCTTCCTCCACTAAACTGTTTGGTGTTTGAAGTATGGGAATGTATTTCCTCTTAAGTAGGGTTTCTACCCTTTACATTGTCATAAAAACTGGTTTCCGTCACCTCTGTCAATGTATATGAGCTATTGCGATAACTAGGCACAACCCTTTTTCCCAGTCAGTTAAATCTACATGGGTAGGTCAAGCGTTATTAGAACAAAGCCAAAAAACACACAGCCAAATGGAAGTATGGTTTCTTGACTTAGATAAGATAAAAAAAAAAAAAAGTCAAGGGCAGCATTTTCAAACATAAGGGCAAACAATAGGCCCCTAAATCTGTACTGGGACACATTATTTAAAGCTCCATCCCTCTTCAGGAATCTATTTCAGTTAAATAGGATCATTTTGGTTTAACAAGCTCTATTTTGGTTAAATCCCAGGCAACATACCTATGAAGCAGCCTGCAAACTTACAACAGCAGAGCACATCACATAGTTCCAACCAGGACTGCCCACCACAGGAAACTACAGGGCTGTCACTGTTGGCTGAGATAACCTTGTGTCCCCTTGCGACGCGATTACTCCAAGCAAGCACAGAAGGGGGTTCATTATTTGCCACTCTTGTCAGCGCTGCCTCTGGCAAAACTTACTGCAATGATCAGTCTACACCGCTTCCCTTGCTGCACAAAGCGCCTCCCTACGTCTGTCTGAATAACCATGGAGTCACTTTTTCTTCCTGGTTGTGTGATACAGCTTCTGAAAACGCATCACTTCAGGACAGAATAAAAAACAAACAGCAACACTGGCTCTAGTATAAACAAGAGGACTGCCCCTCCTGGTCTCCACATCATCACACTTGGCTGTAAAAGGTGATGGTCAAAACAGCAAGAGCTGTCAAGGGTTAGTTTTTCCATGGGGTTTACCTAGTGGGAATCTTTAAGAAAATAAATCCAGGCTTCAGGTGAGGATGCCAAACTGTGTCAGTGATGTTAGGCAAGGGTCACTGAAGTGCCCTTTCCACACTTAAAAGAATTTAAGCTTGCATTTTTATTGGAGGAGGGAGAAGGTAGGAAACTTACAGCTGAAAACAGAGATTATTCCTGAATTTTAGGGCCAGTAGATGTCTACCAGGTGAATACAAAAGACCTCTCCCCTTCCATAATCAGTCAAAACAGACATTTCAGGAAAAGTGGGCACTTCCAGATGTTCTCCTGAACCACCTGCAAATATCCAAGCATATTTAGACTGAGTTTTAATCAGATGGCCAGCAGAGAGAATCATCCTGCTCTTGCAAGCAATTCATTGTGTGGCCTTAAATAAATCACTTGCGTATGATCAGCACTAGAGAAGAAGAATGCTTTCTGCTCCTTTTCTTTTCATGTACAGAGGCATTATATGAAAACAGGCAGAAGTATTGGCTGTTATCCAGGGGAAAAAAAAGGGGGGGGGGGGGGAGGGGAAAAAAAAGATGTTGATACTTCTTTATTTATAGGGAATCTTCACTTTCTTAGTTTTGGAAAGAGATTTTTAAATGAGATTCACTGTACCACAAAAGACCCCTGCAAGTAAGTGAGAAAGGGGAATTTTCAGTTGGACCTGGTGATGGGTATTAGGGTATTATTCCAAAATCACACAAATATCTGAGAAAATATTTGAAGAAAAGTTTTCATTAGAGAAAATTAGAGATTGTCATAGCTAGCCATCTAGAGAGGAAGAAGAGAAACAGCCACCTAAGAGCTTGACAGGAAACGTAATCCTCCTCTCCCTTGCCTTTGAAGGTCACCTTTATTCTTGGTGAGATTGTCCCTCTGCAGAAGGGGTGAGCAAACAAAAATGTATCTCATACATCTGCTGATCTTATGTACAAAACTTTCTCATGAGGTTCCTTGGTTTTTCCTCCCACTTATCAGCCGTTGATACTTCTCTGCACGACCAGAAACCAGTTAATTTATATCAGTAGAATGGCTATATGTCTATAACCTGATCTAACTAGTAAAAGATGACTCTGCCTGTAGATCTGCTTCCAGGAACTGCCATTTGAATTAGGCAGCACCAAGGACGGATCAAAAAAACCCTGGGTGAAGCACAAGGTACAGCTGGATCACAAAATGAAATCGGATTTTCTGAGGCCCCTTTCCCTGCACCCCCAGCGCTGAGCTCCCCAGGTGCTGTGCTCATGCCCTATAGATAAGCATGAGCTGCAGTACAAAGCACAGTTGGCAGCCGATTTGGATTTAGCCATTTCACACTTGCAAGCCAGGGATTCAAAGCCAAATACCCGGGCCCTCTCCTACTTTCCAACACAGAAACAATTTAAAACAGATCTAACACCTATGTAGTACTGATTTGGTTATCTTTAAAATCCCCATTGTTCTGTTTAAAGAGCATATCCTCCTAGAATAGCCTCCTTTTGATAAACAACTCCTTCTGCATGTCAGCCAAACAACAGTTTTGGTCTTTATCACAAGTGGACCAGCAGCAGAAACAGTGTGTGGCGAAGCGGGGGAGGAGGGAGTTTTAGCTGAAAATAGAGTTCATTGTCAGCTGGACTTTAGACTCAGGTTTTTAAATAGGTTTTGGAATGTGGATATGAAGCAGTTAAAAGAACCCTACCTCCAGCCCTTAAAGGAAGAAACCTCTATTCACATGCTTAAAAGCATAGTAGAACCTCAGGTAACCGGGTCGTTTGTGCACTGTACGCAAAAGTTTCTTGTCTAAGAAGGTCAAAATATACAGGAAACAAAATATTAATTCCTCAGGAAACAAACAAACAAAAAACCTTTCTTAAATAGAGATACACAACGCCAAATATTTTAAACCCATTTTAAAAAAAAAGTTTCAAAAAAGGGATGATTAAATTTAAATATTTTTTAAAACCCCATAAAAACAGATACATAATTTTAAAAGGTTGCGTAGGCCAGAGATTTCTGTGCCTTTTACACAGTTTGTAGGAAACAAATAGGAGTTGCTACAAATGATTGGTATTTTTTTACATTCCAGGTATGCGTTTGGTGGAATGAGACCATTTCTGAAGTGTTTATTTTATGAAAAATATTAACTCTTTTCAGTAAAATATCATTGGCATGCATCTATAATGACGCTACACAGTTTGATTGTGTATTTTACTTCAAATATCCCCTCAGCATGGCTGAAAGTAGTTTTACTTATTCAATTCTTAGGATTAGTTGGTATACGAGTGTGATATACACTCTAAAATCTGCCACAAAAAAAATCTTTTTTTGTGTATTCCATTAAGAGCAAGCTAGCCTAAGAAAGCTGATCTTCAAAAAGCTGATATGACTGACTTTAGTAATCATCAGCACATGTGGGAAATAGTAAAATGGAAAAAATGTACACCCAAACACGAAAAAAGTGATGACCAAAGCAAAATACAGGCTAAATACCATTTATAGTCTAGCTTCTGGAAATCATGCAACTCTCGCAATATCCATGTGTTTTGCTAACAACTGCATAAAATGTTCCTGTAGTTAGAGAAGAGGCAGTATTCCTACCGTAGTCTTATGTTAAAAAATGCTCTTAGGTCCGCAAGCTGCCAGGGAAACCACATCACTTTGTTCTAAAATGTTTGCTGAAAAGCTGTAAGTGGCCTAAACAACACGAACTTCAACATCTTCAGCAGTGCTATCTCCTGTCAGGGCTAACTGACAGCACACCCAGGCTGCGGGGTGACCCCGGCTTGCACAAACAGGCTAGATCCCCGATAAGACGGTTGGATTTGGAAAACACTGGCGGTCCGTGCTGCCTGGTTTCTAGGTTTCCCACAGACAGAGCATCTGGGCAACGTTGACTGTGGCATCCTGTAAACACCGGCTGGACGATAATAGAGTATAACACAGGCAACAAAGTGACTGTGTAAGACTGTTTTCCTCTGTTTCGATGGTAATCAGATGGCATAGCCAAATGTTGTGCCTGTGGAAACGAGCTCTGGAAGTAGTTGAAGTGTTTACAGCACAGTCTGCAACAGATAAGGAGACAAGATGCTCTTCAAAAGTCAGGAAAATCTATCCGAGCATCAGGTTTTTTCTCCTGTTCAACACCAAGAGCCACAGATACCTCAAACGCAACTTCAGCCAGGAAATCGGACTGTGTTTTCGGCAGATTTCCAGTATTAGGGGCTAGCAACACTGGGCAAAGTCTTGGTCCACTATCATCATATGGCAAAGCTCCCCACTGGTCAGAGAGGCGACAGAAGTTCTCAAAAAATCTTAATATAAGGCAATAAACTTTTCAGGTCTTGCCATTACTATTTAAATAGGCCAACGAGCCTATATGCACATACATATATGCAAATCATCAAATGAGATGGGAAAAACTTGAATATAATTGTTGTGCAATTGATAGGAAGGAACTAACGTTGATTTTCTTTTTACTAATGAGTTTTTCTGCATCTTGGTGGCAAATGTAAAATATTGCCTCGATTGTATTTTCTAAAGAAATACAAGTTAATTCCATTCATTCAAGGCTCCATACTGAGAAATGAGCGGCAGCAAGGATTCACAATTGCTGAACTGATCTTCCTCCCATTTATGATCATTGAACTTCCTTGTAACAACTACAGTAATTGCTGCTGCAGAAGAACAACAGTTTTAAATCCATTTTGGCTAGCCTTTGCTGCAGTTCAGTGGTTGAATGGAGGAGAATGACTTCTTCATGTGACCAGTATCCAGGAGTTCTACCTGGACTGCTGACAAGCACTCACCCACAATATGAGAGCCTACTCTGTGCAGCTCATTGAAAATTTCCTAAGTTATAAAAAAGATGCACCAAATGAAAATAAGTAACTCTTATAAATGTAACAATTGTTTATGCTTGTAAAAACCTAGAAATCTGCTATAATAATGAGGACAGTTGGCGTTTTATGTTCATCTCAGATTCAACTGCCAGAAAAGAGATACAAACGATCTATTCTTGCAGAGACTTTTTGTTTTCACGAGTTTGGGTTTTGGCCTGGGTTTTTTTGTTGTTTCTTTTTGAAACTGAAATAACCTACATTCAAATAAAGCATATGGTTGTTCTCCATGTAAAGAAAGAGAAATGCTTTCCATCTTTTAAAGTCAGCTACAGCTGAAGGGAGCTTAGAGACCAAAAAAGGAGAAAATCAATAGATTTATTTTTAAGGAAAAATAATGGATTTACCTAGTAAAGGAAAGATTTAAGTTTAAGGGCTTTGAGCAACATTGCTGGAAAAAAACAGTCCATGCATTCATGCCATCATGCTGCACAGAAAAACATGCATGTAGCAATTATGTGGAGATACGTCACTGAGAAAAACTAATACCGTGTTATGGAATTAAACAGAGAGATGAAAATTAGCTGCGAACTAAAGGTGGGGAGGAACAGAGTCCAATTTTGGACCTATGGCTCTGACAGCATGCTTTAAATATTCAGAATACAAGGTCAGGATCATCAAGATTGCTGTGAAGGGAATCTAGGTTCATTTCAACGACACAGAACAACTCCTTTAAGGAAATCAAATCATACCACAGAAATGTGGAGGCCCATCAGATAGCAGAGGGGGTTACAGCAAAAATAGAGTCCCCTGTTCTCAATGCTCCTTGGTGCAGCTTCTACAAAATAAACATTTTTCTCCCACTTTCCCTTACTTTTCTCTTTAACAAATTTGCAAATGCTTATGAAAAGAAAACAGAGACGAGATTGCATCTGGTTTGTCTATGGCGCCATTTGTTGCTATAGGGAAACTACTTGGAAAAGGTGATGAGTGGTAAGTTGGTGAATGATATTAATAGAGAAACAATAGACAAATTGCTCTCAATGTTGTGGTTAACCCTTTAGTGTTCACGTATTAGTTTCTCCTTCTTCTTCTTCGAGAGGCCCAAGCAGAGGATAATGATTACATCTCCCCGCACAAGCTGCTAATTGTTTTCCCCTCCAAAATGTTAGCATTTTTCTCCTCTTCACTTTCATGAGCGCTATGTATGTAAAAACATTTTTGGAAGCGGGGGGGGGAGCAACTCACTGAAATGTGTTTTTTTTTTTCCTTATTCACGTCCTTAAGCAGAACTGAACAACATTTCATACTTTAATAAAAAGGATGATTTGTACCTTCAGCACAAGTCAAACACCATCTAATGTAGTATTTTTTCCTGAAGATGTAGGTGGAGAATGCATAGATTTAAAGGAAAAACTCCACTCCTGATACCCACCAAGCAAATAGAGAGCTGAAGCATGCAAACCACTAAGTACTTATTGTAAAGATATAACTTCGTTGAATGCAAAGAGCATCCCTTCAAAAGCCTTTAATAAAGGAAAGAAAGGCCACATAAAAATGATTTGCAGTTTCCCAATGAGCACGTCAATTTACTTAATTAAATATTGCTTTCAAAGTTGCAGTCACAATAGCTCTTGTCCCTCGCCAGTTGCAGTAAGAAAGATACATTGAACAAGGATGTCAGCTGAATACTAGCATTGATGTTAATGCCAACTGTCCAAAGCTTTGCCAAGTCGCTGACGTTTAGAGCGAGGACTCCCTCATTTTCAGCTCTTTTTAAGGCTTTGTCAAAGTACTGAAATTCTAGAAGCCCATTTTCGCGCATTTTGCAGAGACATACAAGACCTTATATTTTCAAACAGGACAAGATCCATCTACCATGCTGAGGTTTTTTAATGGAAAGCATTTGTGTCACAGATTATTTTTATTTTCATTGCTGACTACTAGATTTTGGTCCCACATTTTGTTTCATTAGATTTAAGCTCACTTTGCAAGTGCACTCATATTTTAATTCAGATTTAAAAAAAAAAAAAATCTTCCCTCCCCAAAAATGCCAGTCATCCTCTGAAATGAATCTCCCACATCCAGATTACTATAGCTTGACACCTACACTTTTTTGTTGGTTTCTCATTTCTGCACAGGACATGGAAACTCAGATGCATTCCATTAAGTAGATTTCTGTAGTTTTGCCTGCATCCTCAATTAAATCCAGCCTACTAATTTTTAGTAGAAATAGTTGTTTTCTCCTTCATCTAAAAGCTATGTAGGGAAGAATCCAAGAACAAAACCAGTTTTGAGCAATAGTGTCATTCTGCAGCTCCCTGAGCATCAGAATTGAAATGTAAGATCACACAAAGAGCAGTGAGAACAGTGAAGACAAATCTTCCCCCTCCCTCCGCTTTCTTCTTTTTCACTTTCATGACAGAGGCATAAAAAACAGCAGTAAGATTTGTCCAGTGACACTGGAGGCAACGCATAATATACACACCTACGGAACCTGTTCAGTTACTATCAAGCTTAATATCGCCTTCGATTCCTCCAAAACAGAAATTGCATCAATGACATTTCTTGTAAGTGGGTGCCTCAGCCCGGACTCTTGGTGGGGCTCTCTTGGTCCTTGTGGACTTTTAAGATGAGATGCATAAATAATTGGTCACTGATACTGCCCAATCACTCTCTCTGTTGTCAACTTCATTCCAGAGGCAACTGCATTTTAACTTTGACATACTGAAGACATGCAGCTAAGACTCACATCTTCACAAAATTAAGTGAATGGAATTTTGACATTTTCCCCTTGACATTCTCAAAATCCACTCTTGCACTGTCATTCCGTCCAAAGTCAAATGTATAGGGAGCATACACAAAGTAAAAAACCCTTGCCCTTCTGAAGTTATATTCAAGGACTCCTCCTTTCTTTTTTTTAAGACATCTTTAGTTAATCCTACTTTAATACCTAATATCAGACAAGTGAGCTTATTATTTGC
This sequence comes from Gymnogyps californianus, assembly GCF_018139145.2. Classification (NCBI taxonomy): domain Eukaryota; kingdom Metazoa; phylum Chordata; class Aves; order Accipitriformes; family Cathartidae; genus Gymnogyps; species Gymnogyps californianus. The sequence continues at coordinate 28,715,348 of NC_059473.1, forward strand.
TTGGACATAAATCAAATTATTTTATATCATAAGGTCTAATCCATATTTGGAAATTTATATTTTAGGACACATCACTTGTAACTTATTGAATAAAGGTTTTCTTTAAAGACTAGTGACCTCCTAAAAAGCACAATGTGTCAAGACTCATTTATAGTCAATTATATTTTAGGGTAACACAAACACAGACCATGCCCAATAATAACCCAGCATTATTAAAAGGAAGTTAAAAAAAGCCCCGAATCTAGTCCTGAATTCCTATGACACACACAGGTCTTTAAAATAATATTTCCAGTCATCTGAAGCGGTAGCTTATCCTCATAGCCTTATTATCTGCCTTGGAGTTAGTCTTTTAAGCAGAGTTAGAGGCTTAGATTCCAAATGTTTAATCTAAATACCATCTCAGGATTGGAACAAATGTCATTGTGGTATACAGCCATGGGAGGGGAGGGAAAAAAAAAATAAATCTGAACTGTCACTCTTCAGACCTATTGTCGTCAGAAGGAGCAGGGGGCGCTGAACACCTCGTAAGCCTGAGTTCTACATTTTAATTTAATTACAACTGTAATTTTACTAAGAAAACAAAAAACAATAACTGAATGTCTTCATGATTCCCTAGTGCATAAGTTGCACGTTGCATGTTCTCTCCATTGCTTTGTCCAGGCCTCCAAAGCCTTAGAGAGACTGTTGCACTATTTCTTGAGGCGTTTGTCCCAAAGTTTCAATGGCAAACCAAATAAGAGGCAGAGAATAAAAGGGACTATAACAGCAGAGGTTGATTCTCTCTGTTGTGTAACATCACAGCTTGAAATTATAATGAAATTAAGTCATACAGAAAAAAAGCAAAATTATAAATCATATTGCGTGTAAAAATGCTTCATATTCTTAAAGGACTCCTCGTATCCCAATGAATTCATGAGCCAGTTTTAAGTGACTCCCACCACGAAATTTCGCCCACAGAACCAAAGAAGCTGGATGAACAAATGTGGGAATGAAGGACCAAGTGTTAAGTCTTTGAACTTACAGGTGTGAGCGTGGTGCCTTCAGCATTATGAGCATCACCTGGCAGGTATATTGGAGTCTCTTTACTGCTGCATTTTTGCCACTTTCCTGCAATGCTTGCTAACATCTGACTGATACATTATTTTACAAGGAGAAACAGAAATCATTCTCACCCTGATGGCCCAGCTAACATACCCAGTGCTCAAATCATTCTTTTGCATCTAGAGTTCCTTCTATTTTTTCTGCCAACAACTAAGAGACTATAAAACCATCTCTATGTTTTTCTTTTATAAGCAAAAGTCTTCCCATAAGTGATCAAATCTGCTTTTTTCCCCGAGATCTACACACAGCCCAACAGATCCTAACATCTGGCATTACACCATTTCATTAATCCTGGAAAACTGCCCTTTATTGCACACTGAAATAGAGAAAGACTAACAGCGTTTATTCAATATAGTGCAATTGGTCACTATTACTTACTTAAAGAGTCTTTTATGTGCTCCGAACACTGTTCACATGCAATGCAACTGCACCGTGTAACATGCTGGAAGGCAGCAGCTAACTGCACAGTTGTGGAGAAAGAAGAATGTAGTGACTCAGGACAAAAACCCAGCTCACCCAGAAAATGCTATGTGCTCTTGAATGTTTACACAGAGCAGACAGACCTTTTCTACTTGGTTGTTTCCAAGGATACGTCAGATGGCCTCATGCCACGGCAGAAGCCAGAATTTTGTTTCTCTTCTTCCAAAGGGTAAAGGGCTGAATCATCCATTGCTACAGGTCCTGCAATCCCAAGGAGTCTGTAGTTTTTCAAACCTAAAACTGAGAGGCTTTCAAGTAGCAGCAGTGTCTTCATACACACACACACACACTTTAAAAAAAAAAAAAAAAAGGCAGCTCTTTCAATATAAGCTGCTCTCGAGAGCTCTACATTGTGCTATGCTTTTTCATTCATCCTTCTTGTTTTTATCAAGCAAGGATGACTAATGTGCTATTGTGATGCACTTTTCTCAGAAATGTGGCCAACTGAGGCTGCTTCCACCCTAGTTCCATGGGTGTTTAACATTAAAAAAGAGCCCTCAGCCAGGCAATGGGTAAGTCATTACACCCTGCTTTAAAACAACAGGCCCTATACATAAACCATGCTCTCATGCAAATCTGACCCACATAATGTTGAAATCTTCCTATGTCAGGAAGATTTCACAAGTAATCCCATGTGTCCCATAGCTGTAAAACTGGTGTTACTTTAGCACCACAGGAAGCACGGCATTTGCCTCAAACAGCTTAACGTGGCACGCTTCAACCCTCTCGCTGCCCTTCCAGTTTCTTGCAGTTTGGCCAGGAAGTTTAGATGGGACAAACGTCTTCAGAACCATTCATCCTATGCCAAGAAATGCTCTTCCAGCTCAGGGTACACACAATTTAACCACCTGGGAAGGACTGTAAGAACTCTTTATGACACACACACACACACACAAAAAAAAAAAAAAAAAAAAAAGGAATACTCTAGACCGTATATATGAGATCAACATGAAACCGCTGACTGCAGCTGGGCCAGGGTTTTACTCCTTATCCCTACAGAACTGCTGAATATTCATTTTAGGCCCTAAGATACAAAGACCAAATGGCAACCCAGAGCACAAGCGATAAGGAAGATAGTATTGTTTTGCTATGAGAATACTTCAGATCATTCCTTGAAAAACAGACCATCGAGCGCAATTATACCACATTGCTGAACTCAAACACAATGACCAGAGTATTTTAGATAGATTCAGTAAAAGTTGTTGGAGCAGAGTCTAAATGCTTCAGTTTGAACAAGGCTTTGATTTCTTTAGACTGAAACCTGTCAACTCTTTGCTTTGACAGAAAATTATAACAGGTTTCAACTTTTTAAACTCTTTTTCAGCCCAGAATAATGACTTTTCTGGAACACAAGGACATGAAAACATACATTTTTAAGATGGGCATCTATCCCAAAATCCATCTAGTCTTTTCAATGACCACGTAGGTCAGTAAAGTCTGTTGTAGCACAAGCCATTAGCTCTCATTTCACATTTCAAGACCTACAATTTTTCACCCTCTGCCAAATGAACCCTTGTCTTTCCATTTGTTTTGCAGAAGACTTGCAGTTTCAAACTCAGCTTTAAAACTGGGCACCTCTACACAGAAAAGGACTCTTTACTTTTGACTGTGACATTCACATGGGCCTACAGTTCTCTGCACAAATAGGTTACTAAAAGAGCATTTTTGAATAGCAGTACTAGATATTCTTAAATACATTGCTCAGCCACAGTAAATACAATCACTTTATTCATCTCTTCATGGAAAGCTTACACTTATTCTTGCCTCATTAACCTAAAAATCCTTCCAGTGTGCTTATCATCATTCACTGTCTTTGTGATTTAAAAAAAAAAAAAAATTCTTACCCTAATCAAAGGGATGAAATGCTTCTCTGAATCATCTTATTAAATGATACGTGCCTCCACCTTATAAGGATGCCTTATAAATCTCCTTCCTTATAAAAAGCAGGAACAAAAGGAATAAAAATGTTAAATTAGATTAAAGTGACTAATCTCTTGGGCCCAAATCAGCCGTATCTGAGACTCGGAAATACACTGTTATGTCACAAGATAAATGTTTTAAAAGTTGACAGTCTTCAAAACAGCTGACAACTAGATGTGTTGCTCAGAAAATTAGTATTGCTCTTGAAGTATCTTTTAAACAACAGAAACAAAAGCTTGAACCTAACTCCAAACAAAGAATTAAATTCTTTCCTCCATACTAGGAATTTCCATATATTTCACACTTGCCCTAAAACAACACTTTTTCTGACCTTAGTGAAAATTCCTTGCATTGGAAAGAAGATTGTGAATAATAAAATCCCCAGGACATATCAATGGAGAAAATTTTAGTAGCAGGAAGACTTTCATTCCAACTATCCAGGCTTGAAAAGAACAAATTTATAGTAAGATCCTCCTTAATAGTGTGCAACCGTGTAACGCATTTCTCTAACACATATTTTATATTAATTCTTTGCTGCAAATAAATATATCCAGAAATACTAAGTTTGGGGTGTTTTTTTTTTTCTTTTGCTCTGACTTTCACCCAGTAACCTTGATCTGAAGTAAGAAGGTGCTAAGGCATATAGAAACTAGTTACTTACCTGGTTCTAAGTTTGACTGTATTTCACTAACTTCTCTTGTGGCAACACAGAGAAGGTTAAGGACAAATTATTTAATAATGATCTTAGCTAAAGAGACTATAAAAGTTTGAAAAAGTTCTTACTGTGCTTGCTGAACAAACATACAACTGCCCCCTTCATGGGCTAACACTGGTCTGAAAGAGAATGTTATTGCTGAGAAAAAAACCAGAATCTAAAGCTGTTTATTTCCCTATATAATTTCATTAAAGGGAACGAAATCATGCCTCTCATTAAGATTATTTGACATAGTTCCTAGTGTAAACGATCCTATGTACAGCAGGTGAAAAGGTAGGCATTGCATTCAGCTGTGAAAAAATGCTAATTGTCCTGCTTTTTCTTCTCCACGACTGACTTGGTACACAGCAATTTTCTAATGCTCTTGCTAACAATAGCAGACAGGAAGAGTGCAGTTCAACCTAGTTTATGTTTAGGAAGAGGAGCACTGACTTCCCACAATTACTCCTTGAATACAGAATCAAGCCAAAGGAGCAGCAGGGGAAACAATGGAAGGCTTCCATGTGCGTAAGAATATTGTTTCTCTCCTTTGAAGAGCTTGTCATTAGACAATCTCACAACATAAAGGAGACTTTAGGAGAAAAGAAAAACACTGATCTGTATCTAGTGAATAAAAGCAAAATTACAGAACAGTCATGCCACATTCATCACCGTGGAATAATTTCTCTCAAAGAGTTCCTAGTTGTTTCCAGAGACAAATTTAGGTAGCGAATCAGGAAAGTGGAAAGCTTCGCATAAGGGAAATTCCCTAGGCTTTTCTTGAACTGGTCTTAGCACTTGTAGACCTCCTTACCTTAACAGTTTGGTTCAGTAACCCACCAAAAACTACCCAGGACCCATCTTCTGCCACACCAGTGAAGCAAGCGTAACACCCTGTCCTACGTCCAGCAGAGCTAGCAGCAGGAAAGGGAGGGACAGGCCCCTTTTCTCAAAGGTGAGCCAGCAGATCCGCTCAGCTGCACTCCTGAGCCACAGCACCCAGCAGCTTCTGCCCTCTCTGCCGCAATGCAGACTGCTTGCAGAAAAAAAAAACAAGAAAGAGTTTACGTTTCCCCACCAGATATTCCATAAAGATAATATATGTTGTGCATTGTTATTGGGACTATCACCATAAAGCGTGTCCCTGAGATGAGGAAGGCCAAGAGAGAGGGAATCAACAGAGGAAAGATGCTCTTTGATTAACATACTGATTGGAATCTGGGACATCTGGGCTAATTTCTGTATTTCTTACATACTTCCTGCATGACTGCAGATCACGTGTGATCTAATAACTTTTCCTTTTTCTGTGTAATTATCTTGTCTAGCAAGAATATGAGCTCTTGTACGTTAACATAAGCTTTTCAGGGCAGAGTTTTCCTGTCACTAGGTTTATATGGCAAGTGTGCTCATCTTTAGTGCATAAAAGTAATAATAGCAGGGGTGAGAGGAAACATCAGAATGGGAAGAATAAGGAAGTATGTTTTAACTCCATTGCTTTAGGTCAAAACATGCTTCTAAAATTTTATTCCATGTATTACACATGCAATCAAATCTTATTTTAGCTAACAAAAAAGGCATGCAGTCTAGTATACACAACCTCTGTTAAGTAACACCTATGCACACAAACAAGAACACTGTCCTTCTAAAGCAACGTATCTGTTCTTTTGCTGTATTTCCCATGCAAAGAGATAATTCACTTTATGGAACTACAGCACTAACGAAAACCAATATATTGACTTGTAAGATGCAAGCCCAAACAAATTGCACAACACAGAGTGGAGTTAAGCAGTGATGACGCACAGACTGTACAACACAAAAAGGGACGGGTCATAACACAAATACACATGTACACAGGGACTGGAAATTAACTGTCAAACATTTACATATTTGTTCTTTCTTTACATTTTCGGACTTTGGACCTAAGCGCTTTGATGTCTATTAGTTTATTGTTTTTAGCAGTTATAAAATTAACTAATCAGTCTGCAACAGTTAGGATCTGTTATTTTCAGCAATCTTCGTGAGAAGCGCAAACAGAAAATCCAAACTCCATGGCTGAAGTGTAATGGCATTGCATATAAATAAGCTTAGAGACTCATCCATGTGACAAAATGCTATGTTCATACCAAAGTACGTCAGGAAGCCAAGTTGTCCTTACTTAGAGCACGTAACAACCGGGGCCTATTGGGATTCCTCCTGACTTTGTATTTCGCCAGCAGTGGGGCTCAGTGAACACATTGGAAGGAGAAGAGATCCTTATAGAGAGATAGGCATGTGTAAGTTGATTAATGGTGAATGACCAATATATGGTTGATACACTCCAGACTCTCTGGCCTTTTGATGTTGATTGTAAGAATGAAGGCATCCATTTGTGTGTTTAAAATTGCAATAAAAGCACTAAATTAGAGTTGCTTCTTTCAACACTTTTAAGAGCAGAAGGCTGAAAGGTTCAAAGTAACCAGCTTCTCTTCCAGAGATCCAAGGTTAAGCAAATAAAGTTCCTCAAGTCTCAATAAGCTATTATCAGCAATAAAAAAACAACCACCATATAACAATAAATACAGCAGCATAAAAGCAACCAGGCTGAAGAAACTGGAAAAGCTTATCGAACTGAAGGGAGGACAGCAATACCTGCTCAATATCAGCTCTGATCCATGACAGAGGCCTTCATCCATTGCTTTTCTTTCCTTATCCTTTAGCCTATGAAAGGCACACATAACTGGTATGTTACTGATGTACAGAGAGCCCTGGATTCCAGTGATGATATTATAACTGATTCCAGGCTGAGGTACAGAAAACTTAAAGGCTTGTGTTTAAATGATGGAAGATTCAGACATGATTATAGTATGACACTACCACCACCAATAGCACTTTACTTTCTGAGGGCACTCTCCTGCAAGTATCCCAAAACCTGTTACAGACACCATTGCATGAACCAGTGAGGCAGGCAAATATTATTGCTCCTCTTTATAGTTTACTTCAGTGAGGAAGAAAGAGCATCTCAGAAGTAAGCCTAGAAAAAAAAAAAACACTCAGATCTCCTGAATCCCAAAGCCTCAGCTGTCCTTTCCCAGTAATGTAGAGATCTGAATCTGAGAGCAAAAGGAAAAGATTTGAGACCTACCCATAATAGGCTGTGCTGAGAGAAGCAGCTGAAGCAGAATGGGAAAGCTGCCCAGGAGGTACCAATATAAACACAGCTAGCAAGGGCTTTTCAGAGGGAGAGGAAGAGCTGCGTAACGCTTTAGACCCTCAAGTGTTCCAGCACATCCACACTGGCTAGGCAGCTCAACAGACGTGAGCCACTTCTGCAAATACACAAACTCAGCTCAAAACGCTGACGTAGCAAGAGATACACCACTGCTGCACCACTCATCAGTGTGAGCGTGGGTAGTAACTGCATCAGATGACCCCATCGCAGCCAGGGAAGAAAAAGAAACAAAAACCACAAAGCTCGACTCATCTTTTTTGTGTAGACAGGACTTTGCAAACAGTGCAGGGCCTCAGCATAGTGAAGTTCAAATTTAGGCCTAATCTCACCCGATTTTGGAGACCACTTAACACACGTGGTTTTATCCTTTTATGTTATTACTTATTTTGAAGGGGGAAAAAAAAATGGTTTCTAGGTCTCTTTAAAATTGTATCTGTAACTTGGTCAGTCTGTCAGACATTTCCTGTGCAGACTTGCGTACTGACCTCTATCCACTGAGGATTTTAAAATTGCCTAATTGCCAAGGGGCTTGTGAACAGTGACAAAGAGTCTATAACCCTTAATATTGACTGAAACATGAAAAGCCAATTCATTATCCAGTTACAAAAATGTGTCAATTCTGCAAACTTCTAGAGGTTTTGTTCTTTCAGAAGCTGTCAGAATTCACTGTATTGGGATGATGGCATACACTTGGTTCCCCATTGCTCCAAGAGTTAATCGTTAGACCATTACCAGTAATGCTCAAAATACTGAGAACAGAGAGAGAGCATTTTCTGTCAAAGGTCTGGGAAAAAGACATAACGGAAAGTCCAAGCCCCAACAGCATGAGGATATGAAAAAGCTAGTCCGTTCCCACTGAGGTGGCCTCTAAACATACAAAGCAGTTTCTAATCTGCTTGAGAATGCATTTTAAGTTTCGTTTTAATAGGTGCTAAGTACATGCAAACAGAAATACTATAATTAAGATGATCAATCTGCAAGGAGGAAAGCACATAAAAAGAACATGCATACTTAAAAGGGTTAAGTAATCATAATAGTAATTATTAATTGCATTATAATTATTAATTATAATGTAATAGATCTCAGGCTGTTCTTTTGCAAGGAGCTTAAAATAATTTCCAGGTAGTACATTAAGTTATGCAACAGAAAGGCATTCATTCCTGAAACAGCTTTTGAGCAGCAAATCCCACTTCAGCAAAACCATCTCTTTCCACAGAATATCAAAACTCCAACAAAGCATTTAACTGTCTCAATAAGATGCATTGTGAAGAGGAAATATTCTGTAATGAAGACTTTCATTATTTGGGTTTTCATTAATATTAAATTGGAGATTAAATTTATACATTTACATATATGTATAAAGTTATGGTCTATATTAAATAATTATATACATAAATACACACATATGTACATACATACAACATTTTAATCTCTACAGCTTTTCTGGGACAGAAGTCTGTTTCCCCACCAGTTCTATTCCCAAATACTCTGAGGCAGACACTGCAGTTGGTAGTTATAGACGGGTAACTAAGAACCAGGTTTAAGAACTTGTCCAAAAGTCATTCAGAGCCAGTGGCAGCATGGAGAGCAAAGCCTGCCTCTGGCTCTCCAGCTTGCTTTGCTTTCAAGGTGCAGGAACTTGCAATGCAGTCTGCTGCAACATGTCAGAGGTGGCGCGTTTAGTCACACTGACCTGGTGTTGTGCAGAGTCACCTGCATGCAAAGGGCAGTTGGGCAAACGCCGCCGCTTCATCCCCTGGGGCTCGAGGGTGCGAGTTTGCATGGGGGCACTAGCAGAGGGAGGCTGGCTCTCACAGACAGCACCCTAAAATGGATTTTCTATGAAGAATGCAAGTATCAGGCATACTGCCTGCCTCTTACACGGATTTTAAATCTCTTTTGAACGCTTTTGCACAGTGGGATGTCCCTATAAATGTGGCCTAGGTAGCTGTGTTACTTCTATGGTAGTCTTCTGCCTGCTGCAGCCTTTAAGCTCCTGGGACTTAGTGCTGCTTTTCAGAGGCCCACTCTTCTGTAACGCCTCCAGGCAAATTGTAACTGATGGGATGCATGCAATGTTACATTTCCTAAAAACTTGTGTTTGTACCCTATGCTGCTTATTTGTCTAAATTAAAAACTATCACACCAGGAAGTTGTGCATCTGTTCTTTTTAAATGACTAAACAAAACAGATAATTTTGGAAGGTATGGAAAAGCAAAATAACTTCACTAGTAGCATAGGGCTCATATTCCACATTTAAACATTGCCAAGCAATGAAGCCATTCTGTACATTTTATTTCATTGAATTTGATCATGTTTGAATCCACTGGGAAACTTGCCTCAGTAGCTTAAAGACATGGAGCAGTCCTCAATATACAAGCTACACCCAGGAGGAGCTACGTCAGAAGTATTTTCTCCACTTCGTATATTAAAGAAAAAGCCAGGAAAATAACATTTTTACATATTCATCTGCAACTCCAGCTTTTTCTCTCATGAAGTCATAAAACCACACAACATGCTTACATCACTGCCAAAATTCAAAAACTATAAATAGGTCTATAACCTTTTGGTTCAAATTGGAATATGGGATTCTTTTGAAAAGACAGAAAGGAAAATGGAAACTTTATTACTCAAAAAATAAACAATGTCCCTTCTATACAGGCATTGTAGCACATATGTTCAGCAGTAACCAAATGTGATGTCAAAAAAAAAAAAAAACCAGAAAAGAAAATAAACCCGGAGAATTATGATTTTTGGGTGAGGATATAAACAGCAGGAACAGATGAGCATTTAAAAATAAAGAGCCTATTATATTCAAATGAAACAAAGAATGAGGAGACAAAATAATAAGCTATAAAAATATATCTGTCAGCGAAGTTGTTTCGGGACTGAACGCTTCCCCCGTGAGATTCTCAGGAAGCACCAGGCACCCTCCAGGTTTAAAGCTTTCATCCTTAGGCTCTGAGCTATATTGGTTTCCTGTATAAAAGGAATTGAGACAAGAAGAAAACATTCGACCGACTGCCCCAGCAATCATACAATGTTTTATACTTTGTGGAGCGCTGCCTAACACAACAAAACCGAGTATTGTTACAGAGGACTCAAAGAGTCCAACCAATTATGCCCCTTCATGGGTACGGCTATACTAGCCTTTGATCACCAGTTCTAACTACCAGCAGTAAAGCAAACACAAATCTGCAGACAGCATCAATAAACCTTGCAGCGGGAGGGAACAGAGATACTCTGTGCCCAGTTGGCTTCCCCCCCGCCCCTTCCCTAAATCCCCATCAAAATTATCTCCTGGTTGTCTTCTCTAACTCACGGGCAGATTCAAAGCAAGTGAAAGGTAGCTTTGCTCACTTTTTAAAGCCAGTCGCATGGCATCAAGCAGAAAATTTAGTTTAAAAAAAAGCATACTTCTTCAGCAGAATTCTCTAACCGAGACAAAATTTTGTCTGCTAACTACCTGGCATTCATCTGTGCTTTTATTAAACTCTGTTTTTACACACACACATATGTAATACACGTATTCATGATCAAAGAGTTTGTAGAATCACTCTTCTCTTTACTTCACTGTTTGTTTACTGTGTGGAGTCTTTCCTGAAGATTTTCCTGCTAAACACAATCTAAACACTCCAAATTTTCTGGCGATTTGTGCTATTATTTCACTATGATCTCACAGTGCAGGATTTAATCAGTGAAGAGGTCTGGGGTGAGTGTGTACTGACTATTGCTCACCCAGCACTGTAACTTGGGCTTTTTGTTCCCACAATAGAGAAGTTCATACCCAAGAAGCACATAGTCTTTTCAAGCTCAGAGGCACAGCTTCAGCGTAAAAACCACAGTAGTTTTCATCATGCAGAACAGACAGGTTTAAGGCACAGATGTGAACAAGAGATAAGGAAAGGCAGTCTGGTCCAGCGGTTAAGCCACTACCCTGGGACCTAGAAATCCCGGCTCCACCAGCATTGCCTGCGACACAGTCTGTGCTGTGGGTGTCAATGCACAAAATCACATTGGCCTCGAGCCCCAGAAATATGCAGGGCCTGAATGCCCTTGAAATCATTTAGAGTCAGGCAAAGTACCTTTGAGGGTTTGGGCCTTGTTTACTTTGTACTGCAATAACTGTCCATAAAATGAAAGATACTAACATTCCCCTATCTCACCAAGTACACTGAATACCCACTGTAACAAGGACACCTAGCATACCCGCTAAAGCGATTGCTGTACCGCTTCATAGAGGCATGAAAACAAAAACGAGGTTTCACATCAGCCTCATATGCTGCACTTCTAGCCTGAAAGAGGCACGGTCTAAGTAAAAGCACGGGGTTGCAACCTCACAGACCTGTGAAGAATTAAATAAAATCCAATTCTGTCACCCTTGTGTCTGTGGTCAGATATTTCTTAATAACTGGTGGATGCTAACTGGGCTTTATGCCTGCTGTCTGCTTTGTCTGGCTCATGATTCAGCTCCTGCCACTGCATAAAGCACTCAATTTATTTAGCCGTGTCTCCCTAACTGGCAGAGCCAGTCCTCCCTTCCCTTCCAGCTCTGCTGCTTTAAACATCTCGCAGTGCATTTCACTTGGGAGAAGCCCTGCTCCCATGGCTGCCTGGCGGGAACCCTGTCTCTCATGTGTAAATAAAGGCAAAACAATGCTTTTTTAACCACATCACCCAGAAAATAAGGATATATTAAAATTTTTCCATGTTCTCTTCAGGTAAAAATTTACATATTATTATTTAAAGTACTCTGTAACAACCATGCCAATCCAAAATTTAGGGTGGAAGAATCTGGAGGAAAGGCAGATAATTCTTTCTTGTAATGCACTAAAACAGGAACAGCATGACTTGGATTCAGTTTCCAACTGACTATAAACTTCGCATATGTTCTCAACGCATCTTCCCAATACCCTTGTTCCTTTTGCACATGATCCAGATGACATGGCATCTTTTCTCTCATCGTTTGTCTATTATCTATTCAAAATATAATCTGGAGAATAAAAAATTTCTTTTGCTGGGAGGATCTACAGCCCTTAGCACAGGAAGAACTTAGTGAAAAACATTACTATAACACAGCCACAGCTTTTTCACTTTAGTAGCACTACTTACATCTGGATGAAAAAGTAGTGCATGCCAAATAGGTAGTAAAAGCCAAAACACATGGGTGATAGCCAAAAAGACAACTCAAGGTTTATAATTTACAATCTGTTAAACTCATGCCTTTACGTTTTTAAAAAAATAGTCTGCATAACTTCTAAGAAAATCCCCACGAGAAAACAAGAAACAAAGCACTGAGGAGAGAAAAGTCAAAGAAAAATCAAGCACAGAATGAAGACTGAATAGAAATTAAAGCCAAGCCCTTATGTAGAAATAGAGTAGGTAATACAGTATCTATAGCAAGCAAAGCTATATTTAAATAATTACAGCCCTGTAATAAATTGGGAACATAGCAGATGTATGAGCAAGACACAAGGTGAAATTGCATCTAATATGGTGATTCATACTTACTCGGAAAATCTGGTTGTTACTATACTAGTTGATGCCAGGCTACATTTTATTCAAACCAATAAAATCCTTTGTGTGGTCTCTTGACCTCGCTAATTATCTAATTTACATTTAAGACAATAATGTTGCTTAGTAATTTAAAAAGGAAATGTTCCCACCCTGGAGTGTTATCCCTGCATCTCCTCTGAAGAAACTTTAAACTGGAGAATGCTGCAAGTGAATGGGAGTTCACTGCAACCCAGTTTGTAATTATCTTTCTTAATTGGTTGAGCTCCAGAGTGTTTAAGGCTTTACATATCAATTCTATCCAGCATGCTCAGAGGAGCCAAAATCTGGAGTTTTCCTGACTTACCCCATTCTGTGGAGGTTAGAGGAAAAGTAAAAGTCTCTCCTAAGCAGGCTCCAGGGTACTAGGATGCAATCCAACAATGCGCAGACACTTAACGTCTTTTCATGGCCTTGCATTTAAAAGGCCAAAATCATCTTGACATTCTGGTCATCAAATGTCAGTACAGAACTCAAACGAACAGAGGCTGGGACCACCGTGCAGCATCTTCAGCCAAACCTTACTGTACTAGAGGCAGGAACTGCACAGGCTGGGAGAAAAAGCATTACTCCTTGAAAATTATTCCATCTTCCCTATACTAGTTAGCAAAGGGGGTGAAAAATGCTAAGTGATCTTCAGAAGAAGCTGCCTCTCTCTATCTTCTTCTACTGTGGCATGAATGGACAACTTAGGCAACTAAATACACAGAGATAGAGCTGAAGTCAGTAGGCTGGTTTTTCAATTTCATATTTTCCTTCCAGTCTCTGTAAAGAGTTGTGTTGAGTTTGGTTTTTATATATAATACAGTTGCTCCTATTCAAACAGTCTGTGAGAGACCACAGGTGCTTTCTTGCTAAATATAAAACAGGTATAAAAACCATCTCAGAATGAGGTAGACCCCCTAAACGTCATGTTTGGTGAGTATTACCATACTGACAGGTAGTCCACCAGCTGAGGCCACTTCTATCTGGAGCCTCTGTGCATGCATATGAGCTGAAAGCAGAAGCTGCCTCAGGCCACAGGGTACATCAGGAATTACCAATATCACTGGTTTACACACTTCTGTTCGCTCTTCTGTTTTGCCACCCATTTTCCCTGGGTGCAAAGCCACCCACCTCTACTCCATGCCACAGTCCAGTGCTGCATCACTTACATCAGTGCGACTTTGTGGAGGGATGTGTATAAATAAAACAGATTGGATCTGCAGATCTGAGTCGATAAGGGGAAAAAAAGGTTTTGCTACTGGATATTTTTGTGTGTGGAGATGTTTAACCTGGATCATTTCAGCACAGCCCCACAGACAGCTGCATCAGCACAACCAGAGCAGCGACAAACCGTAGTGCAGGAACAGCCACAAGCAGCAGGGGTGGGAAGCGGGAATTTCTTAGAGTTTGTCTTGTGTCAAATCCAATTTATTTAACATCTAATTACATTCTTAGAGTTACCAAAGAATGGGGGAAGGAAACAATCGTTAGTTTTTAAGAGAAGATCTGGTGTAAATTATTTTATATTGCTTGTACTTACACAGGAAACAAGACTTGGACATACTGCATTCACTTTCTAGTTCTGTTCTGAATTGAACTAAGGGAATTGTTCTTTAAATGGTTCCTGGGAGCCAACTGATCATAACTGTTGAAATCCTCTCAAACTTGCCAGTTCCTTAAATGTTTCCCATATTTTCCCCAAATGACACTGCATTCATCCAGCAGTAAAGGACACCAAGGCACCTGCAGTAGCTGATGCAGTGTGCCCCTCAACAGATGACACACGCTGAGATGTGACTGTGATCCTCTCGAAAAGAGGGCAGCAGTAAACTCCTTTAAAGCTTGTAGTTCACTCACTTTGCTTTTAAATGGTTCAACAATAAAGGATTGACAGTACCGGTTAAAATGGATACCAGCCCCTGCGGGTCTTTCCCCCTCCACCCAGGGTTGCTGCCCAGTCATGGGGTCTACATATATCTGCTCCTCAACTGTAGTTCATGGCCCAGGGTAATAACATAAAATAAGTGGTGGCTAAGTTAAAATGCCAGGCACTAGAGAGTGGTGGCTGAAAAGCTGATATATATACACTCATTACAGAAATGTTCACTACAGAGCAATGTTTCAGCAAGAGAGAAATGCCCCAAAACAGCTAAATACAACAACAACAAAATCCACCATATCTCTGAATCAAGTCACAGAGCTAAACCCACAGCACCATGTAGAGGAATACTTCCTTCAGTTTGCAGCATATAACTGCAAATGTACCTCAACTCCCCGAAGTACTAAGAGCAGATCATACTATGGGAGTGGTGAGGGCTCAGCCCTTTTATAAAGGACACCATGCAGTTCCCACCCCTATAGCTGCAGTTTTTCCCCAACTAACAGCCCAGGTCATAAAAGGTTGGGTCACCCCTCACTTGAAAAATGTAATATAGCTCAACTTACACTGGTTGACAAAGTTATGAATGCCACAGAGAAAATAAACGAGAAACAACTGTTCATCTTATCTCAGATACAAGAAATAAGGAACATCCAGTGAATTTTTAGGAGAACATAATTAAAACAACATTGGATAAGACAGAAACTCACTGCAATAGCTTGTTGCAGAGGCATTCAGGACAAGACTTTGTCAGTTCAGACCAGCTCCTGTAGGATAAGTCCCTTGGTAACTGTTATGATCTGGAGACAACCTACAGTGCAGCAGTCTAGTTTCCCTGCAGCCGCGAGGATGTATCGCATAGAGCAGCACTCTACGTGCCGTATTTCCTGCACCCTCTCCAAAGCTACTGCCCCTGTTGGACAGAATACAGGGCAAGAGGGGCGAGAGGGACTTTTTGTCAGGAACAGCATGGCCCTTCTGAATGAAGCACGTTTGTATTGTCGTTGGTTGTGTTTGTCTGTCACATCTATGGAAACTGCAAACACTGTGCAGTTTTCCTCTGGTGTGTACACAGAGCTAGGCACAGCGGTGCTACTATCATGATTGCAGCCTCCTGATATTGCTGCAGGACAAACATGGTAATATTAACAATTAGCGACTCAGATAAGGCTCTCAGTTATAAATTCCTCATCCAAATCACTGAGATTGTATGCAGTATAAACTCTTCCGACACTCTTCCGACACACAGCTAGAGCTCTTCCCTCACTCTGGGATACATGTTCCCACTATCTCCTATGGACCAGCACTAACACTTACGTGACCTCCTGGGGAGGAGGTTCACACAGCTCATCACTTCTTTTTCAGGTTACTTTTTGGCTGGATGAGCTCCCTGAAACAGTGCAGCAGAGTTGCATGAGCACTGGTGCTGCTACAAAAGAAGGGGTAATCATGTATTACTGCAGATGGGAGGTAAGGAAAAGATGAGACTGATGCATAACCTGACCTGGAGCATATCCTGAATCTTGACTAAAAGAGAAGGCTGTGGCCATCATGAACCTAAGGGGTTTTCTAAGCCACAGAATTGCATGGTCCCAGCCTCAGTGACTGCCATCCTGAACTTCTCCACAAAAATTCAGAAAAGGCTCCATAAGGCTGTGGAGAGATGGGCAGATCAGTGTGCCCCACCGGGCATGTGCTTGGCAGGCTGTGGCAACCCCAAGCATTTACAAAGACAACAGCAATTGCCAGAAATTAACTGCCACACACAGGAGTCCTCCTTCTAAACATGAAACAGCGGAGACTACGTTTGGCCCCTAAAAATTAGATGTAGTTGAGCATTCTCTGACAACCCTGTCATCTCACGTGCTGCTCCTTCACACGAGGGACGGCGCCCATGGGGCCTGGGGGCAGGAGCCAGCTGGAGGCACTTGCTGTGCTGTTCAGAGGTTCACATTACATACCAAACTGATCGGCAAGACATCGAGGGAAACTGATTTCTCTCAGACATCTTTGGCAATTCATATTACTGCCAAGTGTACTCCAGGCTCCAAATACAACTGTCTTGTCTGCAAAGCCTTCCCATGGCCTTAGCACACCAGTTGCCCAAAAAGAAAATTGGATATAATTTTACTGATAGGCTTCTCTGCTCAGAGAAGCTTTTCATTTTTCAGATATACATAAATTCATTTGGTTCTCAAAATGCACCTCTTAGCAGAAATAGCTGTCAAGAGTAGACAGCAATGAAAAGCTGTAAGTAATACCAGGCTACGATTTACATTCGCTGAAATACTTGGAGCTATTTAAGGAAAGGCTCCAGCGCAAGGAATTCTTCCTTCAAACAGAGCTGGGTCCAAGTAACACCTCAAGAGGTTACAAAAATCCACCCAAAACGTTGCCAAAGCAGCCCCGTGATCAGAACAAGAGGGAATAAATAAGTCTCTCGGGACAAAAGGCTCATCTCCTTGCTCCAGGTACTCTGTCCAAGCAGTTTCCATTAAAGCAGAGCAGAAAGCACAAGGTTCAGCAGGCGTGCTCTGGAGATGGGGAACTAACCAAGGTCAACAGCAAAGGGCTGCAACAGCTTTCTCTGGGGCACCTCTCAGACTATCCACCCGTTAAACCTTAACCTAGCTTTCTATTTAAACTGATTTACATTTGTTTTACTTGCTAATGAACCTACCCAAAGGGGTTTGTAAACCCTGGGAGGATTCCCCAGCTGTATTGGGCTCAGTCCCTTTTCTGAGTGCAGGGACATGAGGCCCAGGGTTTGGCCATCACTTGTATTTCAACGGCTATCGATCACACCGTTTTGTATCACAGAAACTGTTCCAAATAGTTAAAATATTCCCCCTCAAACCACTCAAGTTTAGTTTCTCTCATGGAAAAAATAAATAAAAAAAAAAAATTAAAGAAACACTAGCATGTTTCTTCAAATCAAAATGTTGTCAGATCAGACACTAGCACAAGTTCAGACCTAACATTTGTGGGGCTGGATCAAAGCAGAGCCCCAGACCTAAAACGCAAGGAATGAACAGGTCTGGATCTACGTACTGTGCTTTTTTGGAAACCAATGTCTTTCCTACCGTGTACATTTCTTAAAGGCAACGGGTTAGGCGTTTCCCAATGTAACAGGAGGGTGCAGGAGTGCAGCACCCCCAGGAATCAGACCCAAGCAAAACAGAGACCACCAAGACATGGGGCAACCAGGAAGGCACAGAAGGAAGAAGCGTAAAGAACCAGTGAAGGCTGAGAGCTGGAGGGAAAACTGTTTTTACAAGTATTGCAATGCCTGAGAGCAGGTGCTGGAAGCCTCAGGCAAGTGGCTGTTGTGTTGGCCAGTAAGCAACACCCTGTTTTACTACTTAAAATGATGATTTGAAGAGAGCTCCCACTCCTATGGCCTGAGGACTGTCTGCTCAATACTTGCTCTGAAAGTCACCCTTCTCCCCCGCCACCTCGTGTGTGTAACATCAGTACAGTGCTATGAAATGTGGCACAGGGACAGCGCTTGTGGAGACCTGCCCAGGCATTTTTAATTGCAGTGTTGTCTGAAGCTGCTCAGAGCAGATTATACATGCAGATGTAAAAATGCCTGGGGTAAAATCCTGGCCCTGTCACATTAACGGCACCCATGTTCAAAGGCTCGCTGGAGCTTTGCACAAAAAGAGGACTGTGCACACAGTTTTGGCTGTATACAGAGAAATCGGGAAATTATTTTAGCCTATGGCCCCCAGATTCCTGGTCCCTGGCCTAAACCATCGGCAAACAATACCCAGCAAAACATCAGGGGACTGAGACACTCAGGTCTACAAGCTGGCCTGCGCCTCCACCAGAACGTTTGTAGGACTCTGGGAAAGGTTGACAACAACTGACACCCTGTTGACAATCAGTTGTGAGCTTCCCACTCTCTCTTTTAACATCATTTGAACCCTGTCCCGCTGCTGAAAACGTGTGGAAATGTCAGAGACTGAGGTCCTTGCAGCAAAGTCAAACTCACGTACCTGTGATGTTGAGCACCAGGAGTTACAGCCCGCCAGGATGGAGCAACCTGCCACCCTCTCACAGGCTCAGGGACTCTCATCCCAACAGGATCTGTGGAAGTCCCCGGTGCTCAGGATCAGCTTCTCCGGAGGCAACAGAATCAAAGACAATATTGAACTGTGACTCCACCATGGTCCTGCTCACTTCAAGGATTTATTTCTCGTATCAGGAAAAGCAGAGAAAGTTCTCTTAATCCGTGTGGATTGTGGGGAGGGAAAAAAAAAAAAATCTGGTTTTCTCCTTTTTCTTGTACTTCAGTCAGTCACTATTTCCTTTCCTCCTGTAGAAATCCAAGGGTGACAGCCTAGACAGTGTCATACAAAGCACGCAGGCCCAAGGTAAGGTGACTCTAAAGTGCCCTCTATTTAGTTTGTCTGAGCTCAGACAAAACAGAAAATGGAAAGAAACATGTAGAGCAGAAAAGGAGAACAGATCATTTTGGCATCTGCAAAGAGGTGTAAGGAAACGCTGAAGTGTCCCCATCAAGACTATCACTCTAAAGTCCCCTCTAACAATGCTGAAGAAAAACTTCAGGATACTTGGAAAAGAATATCAGCGTATATCATGCATTTTATAGCAAACCTTGGTTAAACCAATCTGCCAGACTCAACAGTCTCATTGGGCTCTATGTTCAGATTTTGTGGATACTTCCTTCAACACAGATTTACTCAATTTCTGGCTTTAAGACACACCAATCTTTTAAGGCAGGCTTAAATGTGGAGACTAGGTGGCCTACGCCTGGGTAACTCAGCTAGGCCAGTCATCAGTCCCTTCACAAAGATGTAAACATACCACATGTTTGTGGCACGTTTGCCTTGCCCTGTAATGTCTGCAATCAAGGATGACCACAGAAAGCATGCCAGGCATTTCCATCCAGCTGCTAAATCTGAACCATTTTGCTTATAGAAAATCTGCCAATTATAAAAATAACTTAATTCCAGGTGGTTAGTGGCGGGTTGGGGGGGTGGGGCGGAGATCAACAGAATGTTGGTACTGCTGTCCACACAAAAACATCATGTTTTAGCCAAGAACATCTAAAAAAAAAAAAAAAAATCTGGATGATATATAAGGAACACCTACAACTTTCTGCACATGATCCACTGAATGTATTGCTCCAGCTGATCTGAATTGTATCTTGCATTTGCAGATTTATTTCAAAGGGCATTTATAACTAAAAGAAGAAAAACCTGAAATAAGAGTCTTCATTTCCACAGAGTCCTCCTCGTGTGAATAAAGGCTATTGCTGCTTCTTTTGAGGAACAAAGAAATCACAATGCTAATGCCAATAATGTGTGAAAGCTGACAGCCAGCTCAGGTCAGAGCACAGAACTCTTGCTAAGACTTGACAAACTTTTCAAATATGACTAAACTGTGGCAAAGCCCGACGTTTCCTAAAGCCGCAGCAGTATCTGAGGAGACACTTAAATCCTGAAGTGGCTACAAATGACTGTATCAAGGACAACTGTATGGTATCTGCCTCCTTCCGATGTCTCTACCCTAAACACTCCAGTTATTCAGTTATACCAATAAATGTTACAACTAAGATGAAAGAGTATTGAAGATGGGCTGGTTTATGAAAATGAACAAAAATGTATGTTTGTTTTTTGAAGTTTAAGGGCTATCCCTTGAAGTGTGACCGATGCAAAAATGCATGGTTCATTCCTTCTGTGATACACCCTGGGCTGAGAGACCGTTGTGTGATATTCTGTTTCAGCAGGAAAGCCGCTAGCTGTTTGAAGGGTGATGCTGCAACGTGTGATGTTCTCAGCTGCCATTTCACAGTCTTAGATGGCAAGTTAGTACCACAATAGGCCTGATTTATCCAGGTAGAGCTAACCCAGCCCACAGACTGCCCCATCGTAGTCATGCTGCACTGTACCAGAGCCTTTCCGAGGAAGGGTAGAGAGAGTCCTGCACCTCTCTGTGCAGCCAACCCAGGGCTGAAGCACTTGCACCTCTTCTGCCAAAGACCACACATAGTTGCAAACGAAGCACAGAGGTGTTGGAAAGCATGTTGATAACACCAGGTGCAAGCTGGGAAGGGGTGAAGGGGGTGTCCTACAGTCACACACACATCTGAACTTCCACAATTCACTGTCTACAGAATTTTGCTACTTGGAAAATGGTTTGACCTTACACTGTGAGCAAAGAAAACCTTCCAAGTAAAGCAACATGTTCATTCTCTGTTAACTTTAGCTATATGTTTTGAATGAAAGGGCAACAAGAAAAAAGCATGCAAGGTGGGGATGAAACGACAAGAGAAAAAGACCTAAGGGCAAAAAGCTTAAGGGTAAAATCTCTAACCTTCTTCCTTCACTAAAGGAAAGGAAAGCTTTCCTCTACTCATACTACTTACTACTGATATTCATTAGAGACCTGATTGTTCAGACTCACTGAAGCTGTGAACACACTATGAAATGCAAACTTTCTCCTTCATACTTTCAATAAATTAGAACATAATTCTCTGCCCAAATTCTTGGGTCACCTTGTGAGGCAAAGGTCTCAGCCCTGACCTCCAGCACAACACAACTAAAAGGAACTTGGCTAGCTGATATGAAACAGAGCTTCCAAAATGCTTGTCACATGAGCCTTAATAAAGCAGTGATAAATGCTTTTCAGAACCAAAATAAATGAGAACCCTGGAGTACCCTGAAAGCCCAGTCTAAGGAAATTAGTCTATGATTAACACTTTTTCATCGTATTCTACAGACACAGTGTTTCTTCTTTGGGAGGATGGTGCTTTCATGATGGTTATTGGGAGGCTGGGAATAAATCTCCCTTCATCTTGATTCCTTATTTCCACCCCCAGTAAGTTCTGATACAACCTTCACCTTTACAGTGCCAGAGTGACTTGCAGCAGTGCATTCAACAGTGTGGCCAACATCTGTCATGTGTGCTTTGCTCTCCCTCTGAATGAATTTGGGAGTCCTGCGTGTACACGGTTCTCTCTTGTTTTAGCACACATACCACTGGCTGTTTATGATAATGATAGGTGATGGTGCAGCTTCTGCTAAAAGCAGTCCCTGTTTCACAGTCCCATATTAAGACCCTCCTGGGGAAGTTACATATCAGAGTTGAGTCACTCTCACAGTTCATCATTGACAAAAGTAGCACGTCCCACGCTCCAGCCCTGCCCTTTCTTCTCTCCATCCCAGTCATGTTAACACACCCTTTCTCTTGCATCAAACTAATGTTCATCAGAGCCTTCACTGAGCTGATTCAGTTCATTAACCCAGGAGCAAACAATTCACTTTTTTGTCACATTAGTTTTCTTCCAGGCCAGCGAGTTGAATCCGTTTCACTTGGGGCCTGACAAGCGCTAGACTTGCTGCCGGCCAGGGGGAGTAGGCAGCCAGGAGCAGGGAAGAGGAGCAATAAGACGAGGACGGGGCACCGGATGTCTCCAGTACAAAAAAAGACACGATCAGCTGTAACATGTCGCTCTACTTTCAGCAATCTGACCCTGACTGAAGAAGATTTCTTTGCAGCCAAGGATTGAAACCGCCAGCTGCAGCTCTCCTCCTAGAGCTCTCAGCAGTCTGCCTCAAACCCTTACTCCAGGCCAGTAAGGACCCTGAGAACCAACACAGAGACTCTGAACCTAATCTAATAACCTATGGAAAGCCAGGGCAAAAAGTAAGTTTGATGCATTCATGACAGCTGCCATTGGTGGAGAAATGCACACTGCAGCTTTCCGTGTTTCCCAATGGCTAACAGTTTTAAGACTGCTTTTATTGACTAGGCATTTCATCACCTGCAACCAACTTGGAAAAAAAAAAAAAACAACAGGTCTGCACAGAGCGAGTGACAAAGGAGATACTGGAAAGGCACAAAGTCTGCCATATTCTTAATCCTAAAGGCCTTCCTCTTTCTATGCTTATTGCACATCACCTGCCCCTCCTTGATTACTCCTGCTCCTTGCCAGCTTTTTACACAACTTCTTCCTATTTGCCTGCCTCCTCGTGCACAGAGACCCTCCCTAAATACCTCTACAGCTGCTACAGCCTGTTCCTTTTATAAAGCCTCTAAGAGCATTCCTCTACCATACATGTTTACAAGAAATCAACTACTAATTAATAGCCAGGAAGCAAAAAGCTAACACTTATATGTTTGTGTTTGCACATGAATATGTATCGAATGTATATATACTTAAATATGTACAGTATATTTAATATCACTGTTTCCCCTCTTCCCCCATTCATTGTATGCCAGGGCGTCTATCTAAATTGCACTGGAGCTTAAATTCCTATGACTTGTTGGGAAATCTCATTTTAAGGTGCAATGCTTTAATACACTGGAAGTTCATCTAATTCCATCCAGTTTATTCACACAAAAAATAACACACATCACTGAACCTGACTGTGTGAGCTGACACTCCCTTCCAACAATGAAAGTGATTTGTTACTTTTCCTCTAACAATAGCTAGGAGGGAAAGGTTCCTTCTCCACAGCTGTTTCTTGAAAACCTACCGGTACACTACAATGACTGACAGACCTTTCAATAGAGTAGGTTGGACACTTATTCATCATGAATTGATCCAAGCCCTTGATAACCTGATAAAAGGATGCAGTCGACTGCTTTGTAAAACAGCCAGGATTTCAAAGACTGTGTAAACCGGTGGATATCACAGTATTTAGCCCATTTTTTCAGAAGCAGAGTTAATCTGCATAACTCATTTGTTCAGTGATACTCATCTACATATTAGCCTTACACACACAATCTGACCTCCGTTACGTGTAAGGTTTCAGTTTAATTTTTGGCTTCTCTTCCTACTGTGTTTTGCATCCCAAGTGCATTGCTTGTAACTTCCCGGCCAAAGTAAATGGGTTCAATTCATGTAACAGTTAAAGCTTGTGCAAGCGGCTCCCTTGAAACCTTTCTCTGCCACCACCACAGCATCCGTGATACCATCGGGACCAGGCAGAGTTACCGTATATGACGGAAACTTTTCCAAAAGCCACTCTTGCCACCTTTCAGCTCCGCAATGAATTGAAGCACTGCTGCTGTGTGGGGAAGACCCCTGCAGCTCTGAAAATTATAGAGGAGGAAAGCAGACAGGTCCCTTTAGGTGGTAAAAGAGGTTACGGTTTCCTTCCAATAACAGTTACCATATCCTTTGATATTCTATCTACTTTATCATTTTCCCCAGTTTTGCAGAATAGCAGCTGTGATAACACAGAGCCCATCTTCTGCACTGCCTGTCACTGCGCGGAGGGAGATCGGTGAGGACAGAGAAAACACTTGTTGGGAGCCTTCAGCTTGCCTCAGCTAGGAGGCAAAAGATGAGTCACCACCCGAGCCGGGAGTCAGGGGTCACCCCCGCCGGGGAGTCACCGCGTTGTTCGGTCCACTCGCAGCTAATCCCCAGTGAGTGGCTCTCGCTAAAAGATTTCTTTATCCCCTTGGCTGGAAAAAAATAACAACAGAGTTAACAAGCCCAGTAAAAATCCATGACTCAGGCAAATCCTTAAGGATCAAGGGGGGGGCGGGGGGGGGAGGGAACATAAACTAATTCGAGAGCCTTTTTCCAAAGCCTTTTAAAAAACAAAAACTTCACTAGGGTCTCCTCGTTAGTGGCGATTACAGGGGAGGCATTTCTTTCTTTCTTAACTAAGAATCTCTTCTCAACAACACAAACAAGGGTGCCCATTGACGTGGTGCAGTGCTTTCTAATCCATCTGACCAGCTGGCTTTGTACGTCTTTCATACATGCTGCGGGAGAAAAAAGAAAGGCTTCTCGGGGAGAAGAGCCTCTGTCTCCTCAGCGGAAATACTGGTTTTACTGCTGGATGGCCTGAAGTGTTCTTGGGGAATAGATACAAATTTTGCTTTAATAGAAACATTTACAGTACATGGTTTTGAATATCAGCAGTGACTCACAGAAGTTATAAATGATCATTTCCTCCTTTTTCCCCAGAGAAAGTTACAAACGTCTTAGATGTTGGTTCTGCCACTAGTTTCCAAATCTGAAAACATCAGCCCAGGTTTCCTAGGGTTAAAATAAAAGCATTACTGATGTTACTAAATTTCAGTAGATGCCTCACAAACGAACATGAGGATAACACAGGGCAGCACATACACAACAGAGAGCAGAAGGTACATAGGAAGGGCCTGGATGGACCTGAGAATTCCCTGCAACAACAGCTCACAGTGCTCGTTTTCTAGGTCAATTTCTGAAGTCAGATGTGGGAGAGACAAACCCTCAGCTGCTGTCGCCCTTTTCAGTGGTTTCTAGCTCGGGCCAGCACCAATGTAACAGCTCAGCGCTGCAGAAAGCAAGCGCTTCCCTCCATCCCCTGTCCCAGCCATGTGGCACAGTCCCCTCCCAAGGGCACCATCTCTGGCATTCACTTTTCCTTTCACAGAGCCAATAGTAGCCAAAAACCCAATCAACCAACAAAACCGCCAAGAAAAAAGAAGAGCTGTCTGTACCACAGCAGCCAGCAATGAACACTGATGTGGGGGCACGATCCTCCCCTTTTTGTAGCATCACTATTCTGTTTTGGCTCAAGCTACCTTACGACACCATGCCCCAGGATGTATCTTTACCTTCCCGCTCCAAGCCCTTAGTCCACGATTACTCTCTTTTCTCAAAGTAGTGTCTCCAGAAAGCACTTTGACTGTTGGCTTTCCTGTCCTACTGGCCGCACATGTTCTCCCATTTTTTTATTTTTTTTTTTTTTCCCCCCAAATACCAACATACAAACTATAGCAACAGTGCTGGACCCAGTACAGCTCTTTTCACTGAACATTAATTCTTGTAAAAAGAAAATTTACATTTCACTTCCCAAACTTGTATATGGATTCAGGTGTCATGAGTTTCTACGTAGCACGTTTCAAACTTGGGAACATTCACTGAAGGCTGGTACAGAGCCCTGAACACACCTGAAGCAAATTAATTTGAAATTTTACACTGGACAACATAGCTTTTCCCCACATACTTTCTACTCAGCTAGCTTCAGTTGTCTGAATTTTTCATGGACTTCAATATTTTTGTTGCTTTGCACGATTCACGTCAAATAACATGAGTGTCTCCCTTGCTGTCTCACTTACACCTCATTTTATTTCACATGCTGTGTCCTTTTAACCGAAGAAGTTGTCTCCGTTTTGCTTCACATCCAAGAGCAGAAAAGTTTCCAAAACATCATTTCCCTAGAAAAACTCCGGGCCCTAGCCCTAATTTGAGGGGCGCAGGTGTGGATGCTGTCGGGGGCAGCGCCAGGAGGTGCTGCAGCAGTGCAAAGCTCTGTTAGAGCAGGTGCAAGATGAGGCTTGGAGTCAACAGTTCACTGTTTTGTCAAATGCTGTTAGGATTCACAGCTGTGTTTTGACCAGCTTCCCTGGGCTCCCATGTAGGCATGAGGTTTTCTCAGGCACAGCTTCCACTGAGCCCTCAAAGCAGCGCAAAGCCTTCGATAGTGCACACTTGGCAGGGCTAGTGCAAACACGGCCTTTACAAGCTCTGAAGATGTAAGTCAGAGCTCACCTCTTTCTGCAGACTCCTTCCCCTCCCTTCACATCAGAAATATTTCCATCTGCCTGCTGGTGAAAGATGTCTTCTGAAGCAATATATATTCAGATGTTTCGGTTACATCTGTAAGCACTGTTCTGCCCTAACACTAAAAACAACACAGAAAAACTGTTTTGAAAGGTGCTAGCAAAGGAAATTTTAACTTTATGAGCAATTAAAAACTCATGTGGTTACTGTTCTGTGTTTTCAAAGAACATATGTGCATATCTATAATAAAACAATTGGGAGGCATGATTGAGAACTAGCATTTAATCCTAGAAACTCTGAAAAATAGTTTAGTCATTGTTCTGATGGTCCCAATCCTTTCCAGAGTTGACAGCTCCGAGGGTAAAGTCACTTAGCCTTGTGCAATGCAGGAGTGAAACAACATGGAGAAGCACTGCACCAGCATCTACCAGGAGCAGCCTAGCTAATTTTCTCTTAAGCTAGTTTCCCCTCAAAGCTGTGAGTAAAGGAAACAAAAGGTTGGATATACTTAAGACTTTTTAAACATAACTAGGCTGCTTCATTTTTCATGTCTTTCATTTGCTGGGGCTTTGCAATTTACCTCCAACCTCCCTACTGTGAAGTCCTCAGTCAAGTCAAACCTGTTTGCCATTTGTATGTGTGAGTGCCCTTAGACCCAAACCCAGCCAACAGTTTAGAGTAAACAGACCTACCCAGGGAGGAGCTGGAATTTGAACTGCAAATCATGTGTGTCCCAAACAATTACTCCCTCTCCAGGTGAGGGAACGCAGCAACATTTTTGGTGTCTAAGCAAATTTCTCTGCAGCAGTTTGAAAGATGGGAGATCGGTCTTTTTTCATCACAGGCAGGGCAGTGCCTTAGAGAGACTCATCAACAAAAAAAACCTGCTTAGCTAACTAGTCTGCTCCTTTTGCTTACCTACTGCTGATTTGTTGAGCTAATATTTTAAGAACAGTGGGTACATCCTGGAACCACCCTCTTACCTCAGTGATTATGTCTAAATTATTCTGCCGAGTATCTTACATAAGACTTGCGTAAGTAATGCATTCTGCTCCTGGTAAATTTGGTTGCTCTAGCTAATGAGGAGTACCACACAGTGAACTTCCCAGACTGCAGAATGACCAAAACTGCACTGCTTGACACAGTGCTCATCCTCCTTTAGCACAAGGCCAACCTTTCAAAGAAGATTAAACCTAGGCAAACAGCTGAAAAGTCTGAGCAAGCTGAGACCTGGCGACAAAGGCAAACACTAGCACAAAGGAATCACAAAGGGGAAAGAAAAGGGTAGGAATAAATAAGGGAGAGTGGTAATCACTCTCCATCTGAGAGAGCAGGGACCAGAGAGAGACCTGAGTATGGAGGGGTTTTGGTATGGAGCACTAAGATCTCCTCCCTTCATCTCCCCCTCTCACCATCACCACCACTGGTTTAGGGATGATCCAATTCGGATCTGTGAACTCACCTCCTACATATGCATGTTCTAATTACACTGGGTAGTCCACTCACCTCTTGACCACATCATTTGAAATGTAAATGACAGGTCTCAGATAAAGGCTACCTATTTGTGGGAAGAGCGTGTCCCATGCAAGACTTGCACATCCTGCTCCCCACGGGAAAACATCTCTCTTCTGGATTGATTTAGATTTCTCTGAAGACAGGTCAGGGTGGTGGAGGCTCAGGAGGGCAAGCTACATAATTGGTGTGGAGGGGTATCAATTCCAGGCTGTTAACTGGACAAGTAACTTCAGAGAGCTCCATTAAAACACTAAGTATTACTCATGATTTCATCTTTTCTGTCTCTTTTCCCAAAGCCTAAGGATTCAGGCTTTGTATGCATAGAAACGGGAGAAGATAACATGCACAAAATACATGGCCCACGATTGTCACACATATCCTGTTATTCATAAATAAGAACCCATAGCAAATTAAAATAGATAAAAAAATTTATACCAGCCAATGATACTTTGATAATCACATAGGTAATATGCATGACCTTCTGTATTAGAGAGTATGTACAGTATTATTTAAAACTTACACTTAATCTGTAAGGAAGGTGGCCAATGGGACTAAAAGTAAAAAAAACCAACAAACCAACCAACCAACCCACAAAACTCACAGTGGTTGGGAAATACACTAATGAAGGTGGATGGTGCAACCATCATTTGCCTCCCTTGTCATTATGAGGCAGTCCTTATTACATGATCACACACTGTTTTTGCCTAGACTCCTGCCTCATTCACTGCATAATTATAATGAAAATAAAGGTAAATGTTTTAATGCTAAATATCTTGGAAGCTTAACCTAGGAGTCACTACAGCTTCGCGTATAAGACACATAGCATATGTTTCCTTCTACACTGAAACACAGTCAAAGCTAAAAGGCGTGTGTTAAGCACCAAGTATTTTATTTGGTGTGATCAGCCTAGTTATATAACAGGGGTCCAGCCTGGGAGAGGAGCGAACTTTGGATCCCAATTCGCTTGTTGTCGGCAGGTGCTATGTTGTGTTGTGACCTGTTCCAGCCACACCTATAATCACACAGTGAGCTACAGGTAACTCCTGAGATTGTCTTTTATCTTTAATCGCTTCCTGTTCACACTTCATTCTGCCAACACCTCCTGTCAGGATTATTGCTGCTTATTTCCCATGAATATCTAAGAATATCATTCATCCCGGCAATAAAGGTTTCCATGCAGTGAGGCATGCTTCAGAAGTGACCTGCAGTATTTCCTAAAAGGTTACTAGACTGACTTGTTCGTTGGGAAAGTAAACAGGAAGACCTACATTGTCTGTCATAAAAAGCAACAGTATTAGGCAGGCAGAGATCACTGAAGCAGTTATTCCAGTGTAGTTCTCTAGAAATGAAAGTCTCATACACAGATTAAATCATCTACTAGTAGCACCAGTACTATGGGTCTGATCTTGAAAGTTCTTAGTCAGGTTGAGTTGTTTTCCTCTTACAAATAGTCGGATGAGACACAGTTGCAGATTTTAGATAAACTGCGTTGGTCACTAACTACTCAAGTCCAAGATTTCTAAGAGATGCTGGTTTTACTTAGCTTATGATCCTAACTGCACGGTACAACAACTGAGTCATACCACAGCCTCTTAGAAGTCCACATCTCCCTCTCCCAGCTACACATAACGATACCTAAGCAGTCAGCCTAACCGCTTTAAAGATAGACCTGAAGAGTCTAGTAACTAACTTTTCTTTCATCAGGACCTCCAGGTGTCAGCAGCGATAAGTCCAATCATCCTTGCTACATCCCACTACGCAACCAACGCAATAGATGGACACCAGTGACCTTCTAGAAGTGTTGTTTGACAAACACTTTAAAATACCAGAATCTGTTTGGGAGGCCACATGGCAAAGACATATCAGGGTATTTATGCATCTGAAAACAAACCATTTTTTATTGCAGACAGAAATAATACAAAAGCAAGGGCACACTAAATGAAACTATCAGAAGGTTACTCTGAAACAAAGAGAAAAAGGACTGTTTCCTGCACTAGTTATTATTCAGCTGTAGAGCACATTGCCACAGGATACTGCAGATGTCAGGGTTGAAAGGGGTCCAAAAGCAATTGCACAAAGCCATGTAAGAGCGATCCATCAAAGGCTACTAACCTCAAGGATACCACCTCCAGCTCCAGAATGCAACACACTACTGAAAACTGGGAGAGTACACTAGAAAAGCATCACTAAGTCTGTCCTGCTCTTTTAGCTCATTACTGACCACTATCAGAGACAGGACAACAGGAGCTGTTCTTATGTTGTTATTACTACATTCCCGATTAGGCAAAGATTTCCAAGTGGAGCTTGGCTTTCCGCCAGTCTTCGTATGCCTCCTGTCTCTGCTGGAGCAGATAGAACTGCAATGACCTCAGTTTGGCCATGCTGCCCCTGCAAAGGACTGCCAACGTATAGCAGTGAAATGACGGACACTGGACACGCTAGAGCTCGCAAGTCCAAGTGTTCAGCCCCTGCTCGACATCTCTGTCAGCCCCACAGAGTCTGACCAGTGAGAATTATTCTGCATCTTCCATTTCACACACTCTCGCTTCTCATTCTCTCTCTCTCAAGTCTCAATCTTGCCTCTGACCAGACTCATCTGCTCCCCAGGATGACAAAAGTAACCCTTCAGTCTTACAGCGGTCATGGGCACTTCCCAGTGTTGCTCTTTTCTCCTGTTTAAAAATGTCCTGCTTTATATTCACTGTAAGCTGGAGTGTTTTTCACTGCTGTATGGAGCTTCCCCTACTACTGTTACACTTTCATAATTAAGACTTCTCTACCTGAGTCAACTGAAAACTACTGAAAATGTCAAGTATTTCAAAACTACTGCCAGAAATAGTCACATTGCTTTCAGACAGTCTTACTTCTGGCAGGCGCCCCTTGAATGCAGAAACTAAAGAAATTTTTAAGTCTCCGTCTATCCTCCGTACTCATTAGCATTTGATAACACTGGTTTCTGCACAACTCAATAATGAGTTGCAATTATATCTTTAAGAGGCTTTCAAAGGGCCAGTGCTCTCCCTATGACATTTGTGTATAAACTGACTACATTCTGCCTTATTCCTTGCAAAAATGTACTTAGCATTTACTCTCAATGACTCCATCTTCTTTATGGTCCTTCCACTTTGTGATGGGGATCAGCATTCCACATGTGCAAGGAGAGCTACATGAAGGATCAAAATAGTCCTGTCCCGTTGGATGGATTGATTTGCCACAGGGACCTTCAGGCCCCATGCTACCCAACTTAATATCTTTTTTGTGCTTGGCACTATTGATCCTCCTATCTCTTCACCTATAAATTATGGCAGCTTCCTCTGTGGGTGAAAAACCAGGCATGCTCAGCTCTTCCTTCTTAAGAAAAGTCTTAGACAGCAGTTAGGAGGTGACTTCATGGTTTTAAGTAAAACAATACTGATTTTTATAATGAATCTAACCACAATCTAAAGATAGCACATCGCCTATTTACTCTTACTTCATGAGTGACATGTTGGCATTCTCTTTATCACTACACCATGAACGAAAGACTCAAAAAAGTTTGCTGTATTCTGTAAATTACAAAATTTTGTTCTCCAGTCAAATTTGTCTAGTTGAGGAGCTGCTGCCTACGGCTGCTTTGTACACAAGAAAGAGATATCAGACTCTGCTAGTACTTGAAGAAGCAGCAGAAAAATGATGGCCAGCTACTTTAGAACAGCATCACTCGTTAATTACTGAGTGGTGGTTCTTCTAGATTGCTATTGAAGCAAACAGCTATCTGCAAACCAAGTATGGAGAACCAGGATGAATCAGAGTACGCCAAACAGTTATTCTTTAACAGAAGTCAGCCAGACAACAGGACTCTAAACTGGAGTCTTTGTTCTTAAACTTCCCTCTAGGAAGGATTTTATAAAATGGTGAGAACTCAGTAAAGCTTGGACCTTTGTCTAACACCTCATGGTGTAAGATAGCCATAGAGATAAAGATTGCAAGTATTTGAACCTGTAGGAAAAAATACTGTCAGTAACAATATTGTCAGCTTTTGCCTGGCTGGTTGGTCCAATATTTTGGTAGACACATTTGACTTCCTCAGTGTTCTCCCTACCTTGTCTCATGCAACAGGAGCTTGAAAACCCAGAATGTTTAATGGTTTATTTTAACTTATGTCACCAAGACATACAGACACCTCTTTAAAACGGTGCCCTGGGAAGAGAACAAAATCAATCCTTTCCATATGGACACTTGCTTCTTTAGATCTTCCTTTCAAGCGGGGTAGTTCTTGTGTCCTCTCCCTACAATACACAGAAGGAAACAACCCAAGCTAAAGACAATGTTGCCAAGCACGTTTCCCTTCGTTTTGGGTGAATCCTTCCAGGAGGCTTTTATATGCTCTGGGAAATATATGCTGTTATATCTTTGCAGCTGCTGTTGACTGTAGCAGTCCTGTCTGAATCTGGTTCAGTGTAGGTCACCAAGAGTCAGTGCTAGAACAAGCACTTCTCAGCTATTACCAATTGCATCATCACATCACTTCCCAGCATAGTGTCTTATCACTGATCATCTGGGGACATAGATTTTTGTTAATTTGCCAGATGGAGCTTAGTAGGGCAAGTTCTTTCTGGAGTACCTGAAGGAGAGAAAACCTACATGTGGCCTTTTTTCTCATTTTTATTTTTACTGAAAAGTACAGCAATCAGTGCTAGCTTTGCAAGAAGATTCTCAGGGTTATCCACAAAACCAGAGAACCCCAAGTAAGTAAATGCCTAAAATAAAACAAAAACCAGTAACAAATGCATTGTTTTCTCTTGCTTCTAACACAATACATCCCACTAAGCCCCTAAAACCAATACTGAATGTATTTAATTGTGATCATGCTGAACACAAGATTACCAGAGCCAGAAAATATCTTGGACTTGAATCAACAATTGTTTTCCATTTTGCAAACTTCACAATGAACATGGCTGGAGACTTGGCTTCCTGAATGAAACCCAACATCAGCTCTGGGTCCCCAGAGTCCCAAAACTGAAGTGACCCAGATGCTGCAAAGGTCAGTGCAACCAAGAACCACCACCGAATCTACTATTTTTGCTATCATAACGCCCAAAGCCTTTAGCCCTGAGCCAGGGCCCCCACTGCATTAAGCCATGTGCAAACAATCTTGAAGTAGTCCCTGCACCAAAGACCTTACAGTACAAGTTTTAGGAGGCTCCATCAGCTACATAAAACAAGCAAGGAGGGCAGGAGTGGGACCCAGTAACCCAAATGCAAGCACATATTGGCACAATGAGCATTAGTCATGGCTTACCACCAAATAATCTCAAAACAAAATATTTTCCAGTAACAGTTCTCACTTTTACCAACAAACGACATAACAGAGCATTTTTTTTCCTGTCTGGGCTCTCAGTATTGAACCACCTACAGATAGAAAAGCCTTCTCTTTTTCTCTAGCACCACACCATTTTGAGGCATCTTGCGCACTGGGGGGGCGGAATTCAGCATCAGCAAAAAAAGTAAACCGTGGCAAGCCAATCAGATGCAGGCTGCCCTTTCTTTTCACAGTGAAAGGGTTTTCTTTTTTCCCCTAAGAGTGAGAAAACTCCAAAACTTGGTCTTATAAGGAAGTGTCAATGAGGTCCTTTATGTAAAAGCTGCATTTGAGAGGGAAAATTCACAGTTCTCAAAAGCACATTGCTTTTTCCTCCTGTGTGCTTTGTTCTGAGTCTGCTGCTATATGTGTATTCACCGGGCCAACTTTTATTAATAAGATTTGGTACTCTGCATGATAGCTCAGAGAGAGTGGGTGATCTTCTATGCACTATTTATTATCTTACTACATTTGAAGGGTCCTAAACTTATATGCTTACGGTCTCAAGCATCCTGCTGGGTTGGAAAGGCAAGCCGCCGATGATGGCACAAGGTGCAGTTTGGCTCCAGAGGGGGGGCTGTAAACACGCCATGAGGGCTCTCTCCTGGTGGGACGTGAGAGTGGGAGCTCAGCTTTGCTCAGCCGAGGATTATCCCGTGTTGTCAAGAAGCACTATCGCTATGTGATTCAGTCCACCACTTCTTGTTTTCACCTTGGGCTGAGAACTGCAGAAGGGGGTTGCCCTTTAGCTCCTCTAGCACAGAGGTGGTTTGGTTCAGACCTCTGGCATTCCTGGATCCTGAAGGAGAT
This sequence comes from Gymnogyps californianus, assembly GCF_018139145.2. Taxonomy (NCBI): domain Eukaryota; kingdom Metazoa; phylum Chordata; class Aves; order Accipitriformes; family Cathartidae; genus Gymnogyps; species Gymnogyps californianus. The sequence continues at coordinate 28,749,373 of NC_059473.1, forward strand.
TTCGAAAACGCAGAGGGAGAGGCTGAACTCACCTTGCAAAGCAACGCTACCACACCACACGCAAGCCTATATCCTATATTAAATTAGAAAGTGCTTTCTCTATTTCTCCCTAGGCTGAGCAATGCTAGGTGAGCCAAGCAAAGTAAGAGGATTCATGTGCTCTAAAAGCACACTGTCCAAACAGACATGAATCCTTTTTCCATTCAGAGCAAGGCATTATTTATGAGTTAACTGTATATTCCCCCATGGTCACAGTGCAAGAAAAACATTCATTCTCTCTTTGACATGATACTATAGTTCTCCAAGCTTCCTCAATATAGTGGGTTCAGGGTAAATTCTCCATTTGTCCTGCCCTTACAGTTCCCAACAAATGAGTCCTAGAATGACAGAACACCATTTTATTGAACTAACTAGCTGCTTTTGGCTTTCTTCTCATTTCTCCCTTATAACACAGGGCCTTTTATCTTGGGGCTGTCTCCTCCTGGGCATGCCTCCAGCTAGCCTTAGCGCCTGCTGCACATGAGCACTGTCTATGCAATATCATCATTGCTTTAAAAATGTACCAAATGCAGGAAAACAGTTTCTCTCCCCCACCCCCCACACCCCCCTTTTTTAATAAGAATTTTTCCATGTGGTTAGAGAAATAACATCTGGAATTACTGAAGGCTTCCAAAAGGAGAGAATGAAAACAATGAGTTGAGTCACACTTGAACCTGCCAACTTCGTATAATTTAGACCTTCTTGAGGCAGTTTGAAAAGAAAAAAAATATGGAAAATGTTTTAGTTTGCTTTTTATAACGCAACTTTTTTTTTTTTTTTTGATCTGCTGATGTAAGTTGCAGAGTCAGCCAAGACATAGCACCATGGCATGGGCATTCATCCTTGCAGTGCTCTGATATCACAATCTTTCTATAATTCATCTATACATATGCAACAGCAGATTGAGGTTTCTCTTTCTGAGCAGAGTCCCACTGAGCTAGTGAAATTTCTCCCAGGAGCAGATCTGGAGCTGCACTGGACCTTTTCATTCAATCCCACAATGCAGTGCAGAGAATTTGAAAGTTTCCTAAATGCCCCTTCATTTTTCATACCCATGAGTAGTACCGGTATGCTCTGGCAAATTTTTAAATGGTTGCATACTGTTACAATGTAGTCTCTGTAAAAGATCAGCTCCCATATAGTTGCCCTAACCCTAATCAAGGACATTACATTTCTCTGCCTAATCTAGGAAAGGCCTTGAAGTGTTTCCATGGTCTGAATTTTTCACCTCTTTTCACCTTGAACAGTTACGCTATGCTAGCACACAGTTGGTATGCCCACTGAAGCTGATGATTGCATTGCCACTACAGATGGAGCGAGCAGTTAAACTGTTTAATGAAATAGGAAACTCAGGTGATAGGAACCACCAGTAAAATACTCTGTGAAAAAGTCACAAATAGGAATCAAGCCAGGCAGCCTGAGGAGTTTTCCATGGGATTTAAATGCAAACGTATGTGTATCAGGTGGAGGAAGAAGAGAGCAAAGCTGGAAGCTGCATGCTGTTTGCTGGAGCCCTGCATATATGAGAGAGAAGACCAGCAAAGCACAGTAATCAATAGACAGCAGAGAAGGATTTGTGGCAACACCTGGGGGGGGACAGACGACAAAAAAAAACCCAAAAAACAAAAACTAACAGAGACCTCTGGAGAACAGGCTTAGCTAGAAAGAAGAACAGTCAGCCAAGAAACTTTCTCCTGCTGATTGATACACAACATATTCAGGGATTTATAGGTCTTGTTTGTAATCTCCCTGAATCCAAGACATACTGAACTTCATCATCCACCCATCATTTTTTCTCCTTAAAGAAACCACTCAAAAGACTTAACTCTAGCTAACTGCTAGGTCAAGCAGGGTTGCATGACTCATATCTAGGCAAAGCATGTGAAATTATTATCAATCCCATACAGTATCATCTGACAATGGAGAAAAGGTGATGTAGAGTCATGCTGTATTACCAGAGGAGATGCTACAATCTCCTCATGAGGACAACTATAGCATAAACTCTTTTACAAGAGTACTTTTACTGGTATTTCAAAAAGCCCTTAGAAACAGCCACATTAGCTTTTATACTAACATCACCCTTGTCTGACATTATCTTACTACCATCGTTACTATTACTTTTGTGGGAGGAGCAGGTGACGCTCAGAGCAGCTTTCGCAGCAGTGTCCCAGCGTGATAATTCCACCCTGGCATTGGCAGCCCATTACTGGCTTGGGCCAAAGGCATCTACTCCCCTCCCTTCATTTCACAAAAGTTGCCATTTCATCAGGCTATGACAAACCACTTTCTGCACAGCTATCGTAGCTCCTTTCCCCCAGTGCAAAGCTACTGGAAATTCTTATCGAGCTTGCCCACGCCATTGTTCCACGCTATCACGTGTTATCGGAGGAGTCACTGCACATTTAGCACGTCGGCTTTTTTCTTTTCACTAAGTCACTTGGCAACAGTTCCAGTAGCTCTCCTTGCCTCAAAGGCTTTAAACAATCCTACCAAGATGGCTGAGCAGCTAGAGATGCATTAACACAACTCCCTCACGTGGACAGGCCTTTGTTCCAGGATAAGGCAGGATAAGACTCACTATGTAGTTTAAAAGCCTTCATAAATAGTAAGCTAAAATAAGCCCATCTAGTTTAATACCAAAACAGGAATGTCTACAAGATGTGGCTACACTGATTTAGTTTTACTGTTTTAAATTCACTCCTTATCTTATACCAAGAGCTTTCCCATTTAGCCAAAGTGTTAATCTGCTAAACGGTAGTTAACCACCCACTATTTTGTACTTATTAACTTACTGTCATTTAACATAAAATGTTTAGGCAAACCATGAGAGAGATCAGAATTCTGATCCTCATATTAAAAAGAAAAGGGCTCCAGGCATTAGATTGTGAAATATGATTTCCCAGGATATATTAAATTCTGGTTTAATGTTCTTTTTGATATCACAGAAAGTCAAACCTCATTTCATAAGAGGGCACTTCAACATGCTTTGCATACAGCATGCTTTCCCTTGATAAAGTCTCTGTGCTGCAGCAAACTTGGAATTCGATCAGAACGTCTGGAGCACCCGGCGGTGGGAGTGCAGGAGGGCAAAACCCACACCGTGAACCTCATCTCACAGAAGTTCCTTAGATAGCTTTACAGCAAACACAAACAAGAGGAATGAGCCAAGGGGCTCAGCAGAAAGCATCACAGACTTGAATTATGCTACAGGACAGACTGCAGATGCAGAGCCTAGCTGGTACAGCGATGCCAAGTACAGCACACATCACGTGTATCCGCATGTTGACTATATTTCTGCAAGAGTCATGGCAGAATGACAGACAGGAGCATGCATTTAGGACCATCTGTAACCGAAAGAGTACCAAGGCCTGAACTTTTTCACGTGGTAACTGTCAGTAACTATAGAAGAACTGTTGAGAAAAACTTATGACCTAACCCTGGTTGCAATATACCTGCTGTGCCTCAGAGATTCTCACAAAGTACAGAGTTTCAGAGGGAAGTTCCCCTCTGTCCTCACGGTCTTGCATAATTCTTTCATATGTTCCTTTAGCTTTTGCATACTTCAACATGAAACAGTGGGTTGAAACACAAAAGCACAATTGTTTACAAGAAAACCTACCATGACTGATGTCATTAGGGGAAATCAGCAGGAGGCTGCATAGAGAAGGGAAGTTTGGAATGAAATGGAAAGAGTGCCCTGATAATCTGAGGATGGACAATTTACTGCAAGACACCACCAACCACTCTGAATTTCTCCTCCTTCTCTGCCTGAGCACACAATTCTCCAGAAGTAGAAGATTCCTGCAATTAATGGGTGATATCCTGAGGTCAGAGAAGGTTTTTACCCAAGAAGTTTGAAGTGAAGGCCCACCACTGGCAGTCTGTCTTTTAAATTTATTACTTCGATTGTGCCACACTACAGACCTACTCCCTGTATAGGTGGCTGCCGCATATGCAGGCTGATGCAGCCATGTGTAGCATATTAAGCCCCCTCACAGGGCTATCCTTATCTGATTGCAAGTGCTGAATAACATCATTTTGAAGCCATAGGGGCAGCCAAGCAAAGGGTGAGATGGTCAAGAGCCTTTAACCATTCTCCATTTCGCCTCAGCTTCGAGCATCCTCTCTGGTACACGCTGCCACGCTATCTGCACATTAGCGAGATGTTGCTGGCAGAAAGCAGTAAGCCGCTGTCCTGCGAGTATCTACTATTCCTTTGCAGAAAACCTCACCATTAAGCGACTAGGTCTTGATCTAATGCAATGACTGTGGTTGAGTATTTTCTGTGCCGCTCCCAGACAGCATGCTTTCAGCAGACAGAAGTGAATTTTCAGGACATTCTTAACAGCAAATCATGACTTATATTATAAAGGAAAGTTTCCATAGCAGACCATATGAAAAAAAATAAGTGATAATACCAGGGCATGGCTTGCCCAAAGGCTAAAAATAGTGATGGTTTACTGCACAGCACTCTAGAAATGGTCTACATGTTGTCTAGAGTCACAAGCAGTGGCTTTGAGTAACTAATTAGCAAAAGATCCCTGTATCTTGTAGATCAGTTTATATGCTTACAGAAAACTCACAGGTATTGATAAAAAGCAACAATAAGTGATTATTTATATTTTATTAACATCAGTTATGAAATATAATGAAGTTCATTACATAAAACAATTAAGACTCTTCCACATTAATTCTTGCAAAATAAATTGCAATCCTCATCTTCAATGAAATTTTATCCCCTTCCTTCACCCTCCCACACAGCAGATGCTTTGTAAATTATGATTATCTTTTATCACACAGTTCTTTTATTTGTTATAACTCATTTTGATGGATATCTTGTTGATATGTGATTTGATACTTTTTTTAAAAAAGACGAAACACATGCCGTGTCAGAAATTTACTTATATTCAGGCATTGTTCAGTTGCTTCTTCCTGCGTTTCATGCTTCCCATTGCCCTTCTCTCCAAGACCCTCTCTAATTTAGGAGGGAAAAGGAGGGGAAAAGGGCATATTTAGGAATATCATCAGATTCACTATTCTCTGCAAGCCTATGTTTAGTCTGAAAGAATACATGAGACAGTTTAAATATGTCTCCCTCTCTTCCTTTTAGCAGTCCCCACCATTGAAAAATAAGAGTGTTTTCCAGGGAAAAATCATCATTGCCAATTAGAGTAGGACCACAGTTTTGTCAACTGGGCAAACTACTCTGCCATAAAAGTTGTGCTGACCTAGGAAATCACAACCTACCTGAAGGTCTTCGTTAATGGCGCTACCAAAGTGGCCCGAGCTTCCATGTACAGAAGAAGGCTACATTAGCTACAACAATCATTTCTGGGTTTTAAAAATCTTTTTTTAGTCAATATATCTGCCAAGCCTTTCAATCCATGGATGGAAAAATCAAGTCTTTCAGTAGTGGGCAGCAATACTTAGTATTTTGTTGATAAATTTTCACTCTCTAAAAAAAAAAAAAAGAACGTGCCTTTTTTCCCCTGTGTGGACAGGTATGGCTTAGCTTTGGCATAATCCTATTATGTTCCCTTCTTAAATAATAATGCAACTAAATAGACAGGTCTAAATAAATAGTAAACCTTTGCAATTTACTTTAGCACAAATTATTGATGACGTTAATCTTTAACACAACTCTGTCTGTGGCAAATGAGTACATTTAGTCGTGGAATGGCATGCTCATATATGTTAGGAGCTAAAAATCCGGGCTTATTTTGTAAAATATTTGAGGCCACATTGCAATACATTCCAAAGACACTGGTGTTGAAGGAAATGAAATCGAGCTTTAAAACAGAAACAACTTTAGGGAATGTAGAGCTCAAATCCACTGTCATTTAACTTATTCATTTGAATAACTGATTTACTATACACATTCCCCAAACACACAAACTATTAAGAAAAGTTAAAACTTAAATGTATCTTCAGGTTTATGACTAAAACATAACAGTTAAAAGATGAATGATATCCACGTTTTGTCATTTTATTTGTTCTTGAAAGTATTTTCTTTTATTCACAATTACTCTGTCTAGCACAGTAATTCTTACGTAGGAAATAAAAAACAAGAAAAAATTAGGCCTCTTTAGAAATAAACAATTAATAGGCTTATAATGCACTTGCTCTGTTGATACACGTCCTCCTGAGTGCATTAGTGAAGGATACCAAATTATGAGAGGAACTAAATACCAAATAACTGTTTAACAAAGAGTTAAGTGAAAACATTTGAACAAACCACAAAGCTTTTAGTTCAGTTTTTGTGCACATTAGCTATTCAGAGAGAGTAATAATGCAATGCAAGATAAAAAAAAATCTCTGAAAAATATTCCTGCTTCTGCCTGACTTCATGTAAGAACATTTTTAAACCATCTTGCGGCTTTACAAGCCGTTGGCATTATTGCTTGTCAGGGCCTTCACACCAAACAACAGGTGTTTTGTCATGAACTCGAGTACAAATCTCACTTTGGTTACCCAGTTTTAGTAATTCTCATTTTATTCCAGGAGTTTCATAAAACCTTCTACCCAGATGATGAGGCGAGCTACTCAGCTTTCATTTGGGGGGTGGGTGTGGATGGATTGTTTCTAAACAAATACATCTCTAGCCTTTGTGGTTGTGGCAAATAATTGAAAAACATGAGCAAGAGCGCACCCCCACAACCTCTAATATACGAAAAAAATAGAAAAAATAATTGGGTTTTTTCCTGCTATTTAATTATAGGGGTGGGTTTGACAATACGAGAACATAGGGAAAAGAAATATGAGAAATATGAGCAACGTGAGAGAATTTTCTGTGGGTAGAACACAGCTATAAACCAGAACCCCTCAAGCCCCATGAAGTGAAGCAAACTGTAGCTTACCTCACCCTCAGCCTGATGCTGCAGCCTGGAGATACAATAGGCAGCGGCATCCTATATCAGCCTGGCCCTGCTTCATGGCTAAGCAATCCAGCCTTTTTCATTCTTTTGCCTAAATTCTTTTCACTCTCTCCAGAGACAGCTCAGCTACAAGACACTAAAACAAAAGAGCAGGGATTATTGTATTAATCTTCAGCAAATAGGCTTTTGCCTCTAAAGCTACACATGAGCTCATGTTGAACATATAATGCTACAGCTTGCAATAGTCTCTTCTCCATCAACCAGTACGTCACCTTCATTTACCAGTACAGAAGATCCTGTATGTAAAAAAAAAAAAAAAAGGGGGGGGGGGAAGGGGGAATCTCTTTGTGTAAGTTTCTTTCTTCTTTTACAGAAACAGCATATTTCTGTTGAATCTAGGGCAATTATGGAGCTTTTCCCCAAGATATTAAAAATAATTCAGCAATTATCTTTATCACAGTTAGTGTTGTGCAATTATTACTGAAAGGTAACTCTGCATCACCAAGGTGACAACATACAACAATACCAGTTTGTGGACTGTCAGGTGTCCAATGTGCAGTGTCAGTAGCTGCTTTCACAATAATAGAAATAAGAATAGCTGTCATTATTCACTGAAATCAAAGCTCACAAACACCTTAAATGCATGCCAGTTTAAGATTCAGGTCAGATGTTCCTGGACCCCAGCTTCCTCCTATATCCAGTGGTCAACACAGTCCTCCTGACTCACAAGAAGTTTGAAATGTTTTGTAAGACCAATGAAAAAAGCATCTGGGAGGGTTAAAACAGATTAGCAAGGAACTGTGAGGTGATGAATGGAGCCTGCCCCTGCAAGCCTTCCAGGTTATCTTCATCTTCATGCCCACTGGGAACTGACTCACAGGTGTTTTAGGAAGAAGCAGCTGCCTGCTTTGTGACATTTCAGCTTTTGCCTCCAGGTTGAGAAGAGTTTACAGGCTAAGATACACAACAGAGAGGAGACAGTCTGCTGGAGATATCAAACTGCATTTGCTACATCCAACGTAGAGCCCGTCTTGCAAGCGAGCAGAAAGATTTCCACATTTCAAACTCAAAAGGAGGCCAGTCCCATCCCCTTGACAAAGGGCAGAGACTCTGAAAGGGGAAAAGCATTTAAAGTAAATTAACACCATTAGCAAATTTAGAGCTGCTGAAAGCTGCTTGACATGGGCTGACATTTCTGGAGACTGACATCCTCCAGTTGCAGGGCAGACAAAACAGGAGGAGGCATCACCCGGCTTCCCCCTCTACAGGTCCCAGGGCAGAGGTGGAGGGTGGGAACGTGCACGTGCCGAAATCCTGCCCAGCACCCAGCAGGGCCTTCACGTTAAGTAGTCATGCATCATATCACTCCTGCATTGCTCCACACCAAGCCCTTCAGCTCTTCCTCCTGTGGGTAAGAGGCACACAAGGAAATTGCACACCGATTGAGAATACTTATTTTCTCAGTGCAATTTGAATCAATGACTTTAAATTTAAACGTAATTTAAAGCAATGGATCAAGAAATCAACACAACTTAAACCGAACTCTGGGAGTAAATAACAGTCTGTCACCAGCAGAGTCATGGCAGCATTTATGTAAGCAATATTACACTTTTTGATGGAGTTTTCCTTTTCACAAGCATAAAACAAACAAACAGACTCATAGCATATCTGTTAGTTAGAAGATAAGCCCAGCAGATAGGAATCTCTGAGGCTTTATCTCGCCTTGCCCCAAACTAATTAATATGGTATTATCCTGTCTTCTAAGAATCACCAGTGATTTATAAAGTAAAAATTGTCATTATTCCTATCTGACACATGGTGAAACTGAGGTATGTGAAGGTTAACTGGAAAGGAAGAAAACCCGAAGGTGAGTTTTTAAGACAGTACTGAACTATTGATATCTGCGCACATAGTCCATCCACCAAATCCATAAAGTTTGCTAGTTACATGGTTTTGCAGTTTTACCTTAACCTTTGTCCTAGGAAGATTACTTATCTGCAAGTCAATAGCAACACAAATTTTTATGAAGCAGGAGACAAAATCTGAGCAAACCTTTCCCCCCCCAACATGCAACTTCAAACTCCAAAGTCACATTAAGTCCAGAACCACACTCAACCCCGCCACCCTGAGAAGCGTGCGAGCAAAGAAAGAGCTGAATGAGCGGAAAAGGGGCGTTTCTTGGTTCAAAGAGTCACCGAATCTATTTACAAAGGAGGCTGAGAGGTCGGAGCAAGGCCTGCATAGACGTCCAGAATTACCCCAGCCAGAAACAGACGCTGCATCACTTTGCAGTGCGCAAACCTTGTTCTATCAGTGAAACTATAGTAACTACATGACCACTGAGGATTAGCGTGACCCCGGGTCATAAAACTTGATCGCGGTAGATTTGCAAAAGATCAGGCCAGCGCTGGAGAGGCGGCCTTATTTTCTTTCTTTTAAAGAAACAGCACCACAAGCGAGATGCTAATTCTGCTTCGGATCAGAAGTAAAACACACACGACAAAACAAATGCGTGCTTACAAATATTTTGTCATATTAGATTAAATTATAGTGCACAGACTAAACAGAGAAATCTGAAATGCAGGGTCTTGTGTTTGGGATATCCTTGGAGCTTTTATACAAAGAAAGAAAGAAGTTTATACTTCAGCATTGCATGGAGCACAGTCATCTCATACCTGCCGCCTAACACAAACACAGCTCACTGTACGACAGCGATGTATCTGTCAATGCAAGAACACATCGGTTTAACTGTCAAAATCCTCTCCTTGCCTACTGATTTGACTGTGCTGCCCTTCTGCTTGTGGTGCTTCTTGTCCTTTCCTGATAAACAACAGCCTGCCTCTCTTCCCCGAGGCTGTTTCAGGTCCGTCTGCCCTTGTTTCCACTCTGATTTCCTATTTCTTTCCTGGTTTTGTCTCATTTTAGCTCTGCACATCCTGCAGAGGCCCTGTCTAATAAGGTAAAGCAGCCTCCCGCCTTCTACCTACCTCGGTCTCCTGCGAATACCACTCCTTTTTGTGAAGCTTTCTCATGACAGTCTCCTCACCAAAAACATTTCCACACCTTCCTACCTATTGTTACTCTGCGCAGCAGGTTGGTCTGAGTCAAGGGGAAGCCTGTCGGGGCAGAGAGCTGGCAGAGGCAGCGACAGCAGAGGCAGCGACAGACTAATTAGCTCAGGCAGGGAGTTAGCCCGGCCGGGCGGCAGGCACAGGGAGCAAGGGGCACCCGGGCACAGAGTTCGGCTGGGTGTGCAGCGAAACAGCTCCTGGAGGCTGAAAGATAGCAGGGTTACCTCCGTCAGGCAGAGGAAACTGCAGGACAACGCTGATGTTTGATGTCAACTGGATGTTGGGTTGGTTTGGTTTTTTTTTTTAGGCTACAAATTATAAAAAAGGTGCTAGTCCGATGGCTTCCCTGTAGGGTTCTGGCTCCAAAAAAAAAAAACCCCATACCTGGCTTTTAGAAGAAAGCTCATGAATTTAAGAAAGAGATCACGCAAATGCAACATGCTTGCTGAGACAGGAGTGCCTAGACTCATTAACGCAAGAGGTCCTTTCCAGTTCTGTGTGTCTTTGTTTTCCAGGAAGTAAAGGGTGAGGAGTAAAGGAGCTTGTTGGACTGGTATAATTTTCACAAAGTAGAAGGAGGAGGAGAGCGCAAAGCAGTGCCTAAGCTTCAGGGCTTTTTTGGAGAAGGAATTTTCAACCTTTTCTTCTCCTTTTCTGAAATACATAATGGCCCGGCTTTCTGTTCCCACTTATCCTGCAAAACAGTATGCACCAAACTCCTGAACAAGCCCTTTGCTCCAAGATCAATTCTGTTCCTAGGAGTGCTGAAGGATGAAGAGGAGCATGGGGGAGTTCAGTGGGGCCAGCACATCCAAGGAGATAAATTGGGCAGTCACCCAGGCTGGCAGAACTGGAGGGGCAGCATTTCTGGGATGCTTTCCGCAGAGCTGCTGACTGGTCAGCATGGCTTACTATGCAAATATGGGGGGAATAGCAACAAAAATTGATTTTGCCAGAACCGCAAAATAATTAGGACAATTCCTGCCCTGCAGAAAAGGTATCTAGGAGAGGTAAATTGCATCAGCGGAGAGCTGAAAGCCTGCACTAACTGTACTCAGAACAGCATCAGCAAGGAGAGCAGAGCTACACCAGCCATGGGTGTACAGAAAGAGATCCTCTTATTTCTGCTACTCACCACCTGGAATACCCCATCCTACCTCACCTCCACCCCCCTCAGTGCCTCCTCCAGGAAAGGAGGTCCTCTCCTCTCTCAGCTGATCAGCCCAGGCAGTGGCCCCACTCTTCCTCACAGAAAAACACTCTCCATGCTGATGGTGCAGGGAGGGACATTCATAGGCAGCCAAGAGAAGTCTCTAGGACTGCAGCACTGATGAGGCTCTCGATCATCCCCTAGAGAAGAAATAACCCAGAATACATCGGTTTAATAGCTTCCCATGGGAGGCCCTCGTAGAGTCTCAGCATCCCTTGTCAGCATCCAGCAAGGACATGCAACTGCAGAGTACACCCTTTCCTTGACAAAAAATTCCCACAGAGCAGTTACATCAAAGATTTTTTCACACCACCATACATCTTTCTCCTTGCCCACCCTGGCAGCACCTCCTTCAGTCCTCAGTGTCTTCTCTGGTCCCATGCTGCTGCCACCCTTGCTCAGCCAGATGCATTGGTGGCAGCAGCAGCATGCACAGGAAACGAGGCCCTGCGAGTCGGGGTGACGACAGCACCAAGCACTGGTTCTGGCACCTCTCATAGCTCTGCCATCATGGCCCAAAGCACTGGTGCCTGCGATGGTGCAAGGAATTATGTTAGCAGAAGTGATTTCAAACCTCTACCTGCCAGCAGCACTCAACACGGCCACCATTACTAGGTCTGGGTCCTAAGGATGCTGCTTCAAACCCCTTCACTCCTGTTCATAGCAATGTAAGCCCAAAATGTCATTAAATCTGCCACTCTCCCCCTTTACCCTAAAGCTCCCTGGATGGCTTTGACTTTCACAGGGTAAGCACCAAGCCTGGCCCTCCTCACTGCACTCACCTCCCCAACACAAAATACCTTCCCTGCCTGGGTTTCGCTTTCATTTTATCAGTTTCAGAACTGATCCCTGAAATAGTCCAAGAGTTAAGGTGCTGATATGCAGACTAGTTTTTGAAGGGAAAAATATTTTTGTTCTTTTAATGTCCATTAATTACCTAAAATGCTGCTTATAGAGGAGCCTCACTCCTCTATAAGGAGAAAAAAGGGAGAAAAATTGACATTATCTCATATTTCAGATAGGGAGGATAGCTAAACTCTGAGTGGGAGACAAGTAGAAAAGACTTCTCCAGCTGCAGGGCAGCACCCCACATTCGGGTCTGCACTGCTGGCTGCCTCACACCGCTCAGCTGGGGTTTCCAGGCCCCAATGGAGGCACTCAGCACAGTCCAGCCCAAACCTCCTCTAGCAACCCGCTTCCACCTGCAGAGCCACGCATGCCCCGAGTGTCTGGAAACAGGTCCTCCTCTTCTTCCAGCCTCTGCTGCCCACAGTCCCAGGCCCTGAATGCCTATTGCCCATAGGGGGATCAGACCAGCTGGACTCCCACCTCAAGGGTACTGTACCCATGCATGCACCTCTGCAGAAATGGCTAATATTCATTTGACCATGCAGTCTTTGGTGCCTGATAACTTAAGAAAAAAAAAAAAAAATCTCTTCCTGATGTCTGTGGTTGAGAAATGTTTGTGCCAAGTGCCATTCATCTGGTAGTTATAGCTACATATATATTTATATTTGACTTGCACTTGACTTAATACCACATGAACTGGTGAGAGTAAGAGGACATTGATCTCTGCCTTACTGCTTTGCTTCACAACAAAAGGTGTAGGCACAAGAGGTGGGTTCACCACAGAATATTCATGGATTGCAGTTTGGGCAGGAACAGTTTGTAAACATCAGAAGAAACAGCAAAAAAATATTTGTGTTGCGAAACAGTAACATGTGTCATTAAAAGACAGTTTACTTTTCAGACATGTACAGTGCTCCACATTGTTCCCATGCTTTTCAAAGGAAATGATTAGTGTTATGAGCACAGCAGTCCTCTTTTACAAAAGCAACTCTAGCCAAGGTTAATGTTTAAGAAGAAATTAAATATTAACTCAAGGGAAAGCATAGAGGTTGTAATGGTTTCAGACCACACATCAGACACGCAAAGAAATATTGCTGTGAAAGCAAAAAAAAAAAAAAAACCAAACAGGTTTGGTTCCCAAAGCTAAAAAGAAAAAAAAAAAACCCAAAAACGGAGTTCTCCTGCCTCATCGCCTTCAGGTTCCCCAAGATGGAAGGACAACATTGCCTCTCTGCTTTTCACCTCAGGACAGGTAATTTTCCTCCTGCATTTGGTTTAGCAATGACTCCTTAACAATAGAAGGTGGATCACAGTGACTTAACCTGCTGAGGAGGGCTGCAATTTGATTCCCAGCCTGAGATTTACAGGTAAGATAAAGTGCAAAGGTGACTAAACACCACAACAAGCAAGGTCTAGCCCCATGGCTTTGCCTGGAAGGGAAAACGGATTATTATTATTATTATAGCAGCAAATCTACCAAGATCTGTTCCTTTTCTCCTGTTCCAGCTCCAGTACATGAAAATCCTTGCAGCTGTCTGAAGATGGTTTTATAGTGGCAAAATGACTTGTTATATTAGTCCACAACATGCATTCTGCCCTGTTCTACAGTAATCTCTTATTCTCTTTCCCATCTTTGCATTCACTGCAAACTTATAAGCTGAGAACAAAGTTATGAATATTAACTAACTGCACCACTACAAATGCACTTTTTTTATATTGCATGTTGTGCTGAACTTCCAGAATAATATTTTCATTAATATGAATGTTTGGTCCTAGACTATATCTACACTATACTTTTCATCTTCAAAGCGTTTTAAAGATATTAACTAATTAATCCACTCAAACCCCTTTGGGGGAAGCAAACTATCATCATCACGTTCTTACATTTTTACAGATAGAGAAACTGAGGCAGGAAAGTAACTTATTCAGTGCCTCAGAGAGAAGGAGTGTGAGAAAGTTGTCAGGACTTGCTGCCTCCGTGTCCTAAACCCAAGCTACTACTGTAGCTCATCTGCACCTCATCACTTGTCACCATGGCAAGTGTGCCTTCCTTCCACGCTCACGTAATTTTACAGCAACTCTTCAGCACATGGTCTTTAATAAATTGCAAACACCAGATAAGCAGGTCTTTATTCACGGGGCGGGGGGGGGGAGAAAAAAAAGGAAAGAAAGGGCCAAAATAGCTTCATGAGGAAAGTGACAAATTACTGGGGCCAACTCAGCCTCATGGGCTGCTTATTTCAGCCTGGAAAGAGACTTGCAAGTACTGGCCATTACGTGAGCAGTGTGTGCTCTTAATGAGCAAGTGGATGAAAACTCCCCTTCTCTAGGGGAGCAAAGCAGGACAAAATGAAATCTCAGCTCTGAGAGTATTTATTCATGGGAATAACTACATATGTGGGCTGTCTCTGGAACTCAAAAGGACTACTAACATGTATAAACAGAAATCCTGCACACTGCAGTTTGAAGGATGGAGGGAAAAAAATTCCATGGTTTTTGGTTGCTCACTAAATGCATGCCTCCGTGAAGCCCAGAACTCTTGGAAGTCTGCCCTGAAAGGCCTGTTCCTCTTTCACCAGTTGGTCCACACCACACTTTTCAAGTTTCTTTTATCCCTTGTCTTGTAAGGGAAATTAGCAAAACTACATGGAATGGTTTCTCCCCTACACTTCATCATCTGGAAGCCAGTATGTATGGCATCTCGAGGGATGAAAAACTAACCCGAGCCTTAAAAGCTAATCTTTTAGGAGTCAAAGGCTAAATAATGATTTTCATAGGAAACCACCCATACAGAGCCTAGAAAGATAAGTCTAAATGGACTCTACAGAGCACCAAGACACAATTATTTCTCAGACAGTTGTTGCAGGCTCCAGGCTGGAGCAATAGGCACCAAAGTCCAAGCACAACTTGACACCAAATTTTGTAGCAGGATGTTCTTATGTTTTCTCTGAGCACTTTCTTCAGGCAAGAATAGCTTTCCTTCTATTTTCTTTCCTTGCTGCAGCTTTGTCTAAGAGAACCTTAGCAACCTAAAATGCTGATTTAGTCCCACCACTTGAACAGTTGTAGAATGACAATAATGGCAAAGAGAAATCAGTCATAACGCACGTAAATTGCCCAAACTCAACACCATCACAGTGGAGTTCACCAATGGAAACTGCAGAGTCTGGGACAGCACGTTACCTGGAAGCATCATTGCTCTGTCCACGATGGTCACAATAACAACATCTAACAATTCAACTGATTTCTCAAAATGCAAACAGTAGTTTACAACAATGAGGCAATTTGTATGGCTTCAGGTGAAAAGGTCTCCAAGGCCTTTCAGAAATGCTGTGTATTTCTTTATCTTTTTTCCCTTGGCTTCATTGCATCATGTTTTACAACTGCTCATCAGGTATTGGCTAACCAGGGTTATTATGACAAGAATATGATATCGTTAACATTTTAATCCGTTGCTTCACTATATCTTTCTTAAACATTTTCTGCTCTCAACAAACTGATCCAGCTGCTTTCAGATGATGTTATCTTGGACTTTTTGCTCATTTTGATAACTCTGGGAGATAAGTGCAACTCCTCCCCTACGTTCATCCCTTCTTACACGTCTGTCTGCATTGAGCAGCTTGTTCCACAGTTCCTTCCAGCCACTGCCCACACAACTGGCCCATATCTGGCTTGGCTTATTCTCTCTATCAGGCCAAGGATCTCACGATCTTACTCAGTTGCACAATTTCTTGCTACAAACTTTTTTTACATAAGGTTGTTAATCATATACTCAGTCTCTTTTATAGTACTGTATGCTTTATTTGAAACACTGCACTGAAAGACTTGTGGGCTTACTATCAGAAGTTTAGTGACACGTTTTCTTGTGGTTGATGGTCATTTTTTTGCTCAAATGCCTTCGCTCCTTTTCTACAGCTGGGCAGATAACCAGATCTGCAGCTAGACTCACCAGGATAGAAGCCCCCAGGTCCTTAGAGCAGTTCTGACAGCGGCATCTGCAAGACCATACTAACCGCTGCAATGGAGGTTTGAGACAGGCACGCGGGGCTGTTTCTCAAGCACGTTCCCACTCACAAGGGAAGTGCCAGGCTGAGGCAGGAAACAGGTACTTCCCAGTAAAGACTTTTTCAGCAGCTCTTTACAGAAAGTACAAAGTTGCCCAGTTCAGAGGAGGCATTTCCATCATTAAAGTTCACAGGGCTTAATTTCAAAATTTCCTCAGGTGCTTACGTTTCCGATTGTCATTATGTTTATGTTACAATAGACCATCTCCATATAGAGCAATGTAGCACTATAGCGGGCAGAGACAACTGTCAAAATAGAAACATATGAAGATTTAAAAGCCGCAGGATGCAAATGGTTCGACATCTCTGTACCCAAAATTCATATTTCTCACACACAAAAAAAACCTTATTACCAAAATCCCTTTTCAAAGTGATTGACTCTTAGCTCTGGTAATCAGAATGGTGTGACATAAAAGCCACTAACTACCCTTTTTTAAAAGAACACCTCAAGAAGTATCTCACTGGCATCATGTTTGATATCATTTCCAGAGAGAACAGCGGTGTCACCAGCACATTTACATAAGTGATGGCTGTGCCACTCTCTATGGGTGGCACAGGCAAGTGTATCAGGTGCAGCATGTCTGGAAAATAACCCATGCCACATGTTTGTACCCAGATCTCCAAGCGGCTGCTGAGAAGCTGGGAATAAATACTCTCAGGGAGAATTTGAGAACTGGTAAGAGCTTGAATTGACCAAGGAGGTAAATACCAATTCACTGTGGGTATCTACTGTAGAACTGGCACTACTGGGGTCAGGACATCGCAACCCAGAAACTGCATCCTAAATACAGTATTGCAGACAACCACTGTTTTGTCTTACTTGCATTCTGCTATGGAGTTACTTCCCTGACTCTTTCCAACAGGTTGATGAGTTTAAGGTTTTGATTTGACACAGCTTCCACTCCTCTGCCCCTGTATCAGTCCATGAAAGTATCATCAGTAACAGACCCTGTATGTTAATATATCTTATTGGCAGCACTGATAATCTTCATTTTAGCTTTGATCTTAAATGCCATCCTCAACCATCTCCTTTTACTTGCTGATGCCCAGAATGTGGTAAGGTAGGTGTTTTCCACATCCACTTGCCAGTATCCTCAATACTCAGTGCCAAAGATGTCTGCTTTTCATTTTTGCCACCGGTTCCTCAATCACACACACTTGGTAGTGAGCTCCAAGGTGCTCAGCTTTGCAAAATCACAACTTGGCTGGCTTTCCATGATGACCATATGCCGATTCCCTGTGTAGACTTTGCAAACGGCAACATTACATTTCCCCCCCCCTCAATTTCTCTACAGCTCACATTTTTTCCTCCTCATACAGCAATTACTCTGTGGGGCAAGCACTATAGAAGCTGAATTCTTTAATCTTTTTCCAGGTGTGGAGTGCCTGGAAGAAATCTCAGACCTTCAAAAACATTTTGATAATCTTTCAGCAGTTTTGCTGTAGGGATACCACAATATAGGTCTGCTCAGACTAGATTTCTAGAGTTCCTTGTGTCTCTATTATATGAATTCCTTGTCTGTCCCATTCTGCGTGTCACAAGGGTTATGAATTTACTAGTATTGGTGACTAGCAGTGACTTTGGCATTGTCAGTACTAACTGCACCTGCATCTTGTAAAGCTGCTCTTGATGCCTTCCCTGTGTTTTATATTGCCATAGTGGAATGAGGACGATCCATTATGAAGATTTTAATATTTGCAATACTTGATTACATTTTCACATTCTTCCCCTTAATAGTTCAATGCCTTTACTGATAATGCACCCTCTACATGGCATACAGTTTCCTGTCTGCATGCAGCTGCCCTGTGCTGGTGTTAGATTGAGGTTTACAACCGTTCCACATTATTATTCTAGAGTTGGAGCACTGTCTTGTACAGGCATTATTATACTACTATTTTTTTTTGGTCTACATATGCTTACAAACTTTTCAATAATAATATCGTCTGCCACAATCGATGCAGGTGGCTCTGTACTTGGAACATTTTTCAATACAGCGGGATTTTCTTCTCCCCAGAACTTCCTTCTCATTTGTTCATCTTTTCCTGCTTTCTTCTATGCATTTGTTCCTGCACAAAACTTGGTTTATTTTTATACTTTTTCTTCTCTCTGTTTACACTCTGTGTTTGATGCGAGCTACCTCACTATCTTGGAACATAGCTGTCGTATTTGACAGGCTTATTTCTAGCTTTCTGAGCAGCCCTGTTCAAAATTACATCATTTCTATCCTCATCGCTAAGGTATAGTTTTGACTTTTGAGATCTGATGTTCATACAAATCGTCCATTTTGTACCACTGGTATTAACCAAGCACTTCTCAGCAACGGCTGATGAAAACTTTTTGCATGTGATACTTCCTGCATTTTCTGCAGCTTGAAGATGTTTTTGGAGTGCAGCTGAAATTTTACAAGGGCTTCTTCAAGCTGCCACTCCTGGTGCTTCTGGGATCTATGGCAGCTATTGCTTACCAATGGTTCAACAGGATCTGCCCCTTTCTGTCTTTTTTGGTATCCTTAGAGCAATATCACAGCCTTCTTGGTTTGTATTGTTGGCATTTGGGTTCTTTGCTTGTATGTTTTATAAATATTCTTAGGTTTCTGATTTCACATACTCACAGGAGGTCACTTATTTCTGACACCAAGTTCGACATTTAAGCATGAAGAGAGAGGCAAAAAGCCAAAGCTGGCCAGCATTTATTACTTCCTCTGCATGAACTGTCTTTTGTCATCAGCCCTTTCCTGAAAGCAGTATTCTCTAAATTTCTAGACATTACCCTACGTTCAGTGGTCCAAGTGGTCACGCAGACAACAGAAAGCTACCCTAGCAGTTCTCCAAACACCAAAGTACCTATCCTAGCACACTTCAGAGGTGGTCTGTCGGAGAAACCACTTTAACGCTGGGACTGCTAAATGTTGATGTTAGAATTTCAAAATTTCTGCTTTGACAAGTCTCTCGGTATAGTCTCTTACTGTAACAACCCATATAGGAGTAACAAAGATGTGGAAGAACAAAAGATATAACCCACAGTACACAAATTTTAAATAGGTCCTTTCCATGGTGACACAGGATGTGTCTTCTCTGCCTTGGGTAACTTGACGGTTTTATATGTAAAGGCTATAGTCTTGCTATGAAATGCTATTTTAGTTCCTGCATGCATAGGAGCACGTGTGAGGGGCAGCTGTGCATGTATTTCCTGAGCCTGGTCTGGAAAGACCAATAGCATCATCAAGGAGCCATCCTCACAACTGCAGTATGTATTTCTATATTCCTGTTTCAATTAATCTAACGGCAGATCTGTTTATCTGCCTTGAGTAGATAAGGAAGTGAAACCATTTGAGTAGAAAATGACCATAAACCACAAGAGAACATATTGTAAGAGTTATTGATAGCAACCCCAAAACTTTGAGAGCGTGTTACAAAAGTTGCGTACATACCAGGCCACACATAGGTTCAATGTGACTTCTACCTGTGCTATAGAAGTAACAGACAAAAAGGAAGAGACATGCAAAGTTCAAAGTCTACGCTATCTGATAAGGCCTGTCAGAACGAAAACCAGGAGGTACTGCCAGAATTAAATTATTTCCTCAGGACAAATCATGCATTTGGAATCAAGCAACATGGGCTAAACAGATAAAGCCCGTTTGTATAACGTAATAATGGATAGGCATATATTTCCCCAAAATAGTAAATATATACACTCTCTACAAACACAGGGCAAAACCACAGACACGGCAGACAACGCAACATCCTTTCTGCTGAGACTTGAACATCAAGACAAAGGAAAAAAAAAGCTAAAAAGCAACTGACTGATAGATATGCATATACTTTCTGAAAACTCTACATCTCTGAAAAACACAAGAAAAAAGTCAAAGCTGTCTCCCCTCCTGCAAAAAGGGATTACACTTGCTCCAACATGAAACCACCTTCAAAGACTACCCAAGAATTTCTAAAATACCAAGGCATGGAAAAAAAAAAAAAAAAGAAAACCAAAAACAACATATAGCCCTCCCCAAACTAGAAAAAGAATTTTTTTCAGGTAAATGAGAGTTAGTCAAAATAAACAAACAATTCAAGCAGAGACAGAGTGTGTCGTATATGTGATGAGACAAATTTTAAGGGACTACCATATTTAATATGCAAACAGGCTTCACTAATTACACCAAATTTTCCTATCTTGATGGAGACAAAAGGGGTGCTGTAATAGACATCCCTACAGGAGGGCTTTATGAACAAACAGGGTTGCATGTAGGAACTTGGAGCGCTCTCATTTCAGAAAATGCCCGATAAGGTCGGGAGCCTTCCCGAGTGAACTTTGTTCATTCAGGAGTGTGGAGCAGTTACCAGGACAGCGCTACCACCCCTGTGACCTGACCGAATGGCTCTCGCAGGGGGTCTCCATCATTAACCAAGCCAGGCAGGAGGCCTCGCTGCCAGACCAGTACCAACACTGCTCTCTGCTTCAGGACAATCACATATGCTCCAGACTCTACTCCCGTTTTACCGGTACAGAGAGGTTTTCTTTCCAGCAACCAATGGTGTGGGACAGGCAGAATTCACCCTGCTTTTTACCCTTCATCTCTCTGCAAGCGGCTGAGCTTAATGGTCCACACTTCCCCCTAACTACACAGCAAGAGTTTAAGGAATTATTTTATATTCAGCTCATGAAAACATATCCACTCCAGTGATAGGTGATGAAGATCTCATTTTTTAAAACATATAGGTACTGCTTTTCCCAGCTACATGCAGATTGGAGAAAATAGTACAGCAGGGGAAAGGAGAAGTATTTACAGATATTTGTTCAAGAAAACCCTGCAAATTCACAGTGTTCAAGGTTCCTTTTCATGAGCTTACTACAAACATTCATAGCATTTCAGTTCCATCTTCAAGAAGGTTCACAAACACGGATAACACTGCAGGTTCTTGTGCAAACATATAACCATTAATGAAGATATGCTAAAAGACTGGCACAACTATTTGCATTGAGAGCATTTGCAGAGCTAATGTAAAAGCTTCTTGTGGTTTGGGAATTCCCAAGGCAGGTATCAAAAAATGAAAAAAAATAAAATAAAATAAAATGCAGCACACTGCAAGCAACCAATGGAGGTAAAGCAAATAACAAATATTCAAATCATGTACAAGTACCCTCCAGACTCAGCTATGCTCCCTCTAACCATTCACTGAGCAAGATGAAAAGTTGGTTAAAAAAATAAAATAAAAATAATCAAAGAATGTTTGCATAATATTTGTAAACAGAAAGGATATATCTGCCAAACGCATTTTTGCTGCAGTTAGTTCACTGTTCTTAGCCAGATTCTTCATACTTCTGCCTACAAGAGCCTCTGCTTATTCTTTTTTGCTCAGCTCCACACTGGATTCAGGTTTGTTCCAGGTAAATGGAGACAAGGCTGGGCTAACGGCACGGGGTCAGCTGATGCAGGGTGGCACCACCAATACAGCCTTCAGCACTTCACTCCAGCGTTTGTGTATTCTGCTTTTATTGACTTTTCACAAAATGTCACTGTAACACTATGCAACCAACAGCAAAAAGGATGAAGGACAGACAGCAGAGATCATTGTTGCCTACCCAGACCTTGGCAGACCTCCTGGGAGACCAGGAACCCTTCGCCCTACATGCTGGGAAGAAGGGGCACATGCTGCCGGCAGAGCAGCCGGCTTTGCAAACGCTCACCCCCGCATCCGTCGCGGTGGGCCGGTTCCCCTTCTACATCGCAGCTCCTCGCTTGCTCTCCTCCTCCTGCAGACCTGGGGGATTTAATTCAGGGTGTTTCTGTGCGGTTCACTCCCTGCCACCACCACCACGCAGACTGCTGACCAGCATGGCTGAGGGAGCAGGGAAGCCTGGCACAGGAGTGGGAGGAGGAGAGGAGAGCTGGGAAGTGTTTTCACCCAGGTCTACCGCTGAAGCCAACACATTGCGCAACCTCATCCTGCAAGGCTGAGGCAGCTCAGGGTTCCTGAAGAAATCATCTTTTGTTGCCATGACATGCTTCTAGTAGGGACAGGGAATTTCTGTTTCCTGGGAACAAGTGAAGCTCGCTGAAACTGTTGCTTGCTTATGACCTGCTGTCCATTGTAGTTCCTCTAACAGAAGCACCCATTTCTATCAACCATTCAAAAGTAAAGTCAGGGCCAAAACAATCATAGTATAACTTGAAATCAGGGGTCTTTTTCTCTAAAACTAAAAAAAAAAAAAAAAAGAAAAAAGCCAACTAACAACTCCATGTTTTTTATTTGCCTTTAGATTAAACCAAAAGCCGGCCACATTTGTTTAACCTCAGGCTTTGGTGGACTGACATGCCTGAACAGACCTTAACACTCCCAGGGCTGCAGATCCTGAAGTAACAGGAGAAGAGCAGAAAGCTGTAGCCTGTTGCTAAGATCAGGCAGCTTCCAAGTCCTAACCATGACCACAACAGACATCCCGTTTGAAGGAGAAGCACATACGAAGGAGAGAGCAGCTGAGTTTATGCTGGATTCTTCGCCAGCACTTCTAAATGCAAGGAAGTAAAGGAGGATGGGGGAGGGATGGAGAGAAAAGGGTCACAGGGAAAGCTCTGGGGAAGTTTCATGTTGTTCTTTAGCTGGCAAAAAACCCACAAATATATACACCTACAGTGACTTATGCTGTTAATCACACATGCAGATAAAATGGGTTACAAATACCAAGAATTTAAAACAATGATCAACAAAACCAATTTGCTCATAATCCTTAAAGACAGTTATGTCCCCTTCCTTAAGAGTCTAATAGCGAAAATATTTGCAAAAGCCAAGCACAATACTAAACACAGAACCATAAAAATAAGAATACGGGGTTGGGAAGGAGCTGCGCATACTGCAGGAGTTACCACCACCAGCCCCTGCTCTGGGAGCAAGACAGGTACGTAGAGAAAACGTCTGTTCTTCAAAACTTCTGGCTTTTGCCTACACAGGCGACAAGGTCTGTCGGGAGGCAGTCAAACCTGATGACAAGGTTAACGACATTGAAAGGTGGTGTTGAAACAGCACCGGCAGGAACTATTTTAGCAGAAAATGCAGGTGGGAGAGAAAAGGAGTTCAGCTGAAGGAGCCCCTCACCCCATGGAAATGAAGAAACGCTCCCTTTGTGCTTGGGTCAACTGAACTCAAATATTCTTCTCCTACTCACCTAAAACTATGTAAATATTTAAGCCAGATGGGACACCATTTCTCTTTTTTTTAACTCCCCAGCCTTCCAGCCATGTGTGTACATGCACCCCCCCACCCTGGGTTATACAGATAACAAGCAAGACTCTCCTAGATATCTGCCAAAAAAAGAAATTAGTGCTGTTTACTGTTACCTGAGCTTGGGATTTCTCATAGCTAAACAGATAACCGGCTTCCCTGCTTCCCTTCATCTTTTAACTGTACTTAATTTTACCAGGTACAAAAATGTTTACATTTAGAGGGGAAAAAAAAAAAACCAAAACTCATTAGACAAACTTAAGTAGCAACATCTGTCCCCAGCCAGCACAGCTCATCCAGTTGGAAAGCGTAGGAACAGGACGGGATCCCGGCTATACCGGAGCAGGGAGTTTGCCGAATCGTGCACGGCGAGTTGTACACAAGCTACAAATGACTCCAGTGTGCCGGGTCCCCGGGGCCCGCAGCTGCAGCCACTGCCCCCGGCTCACGCATGCCCGGCGCCCTGCCAGGAGCTCCCCCACGCACAACAGGCATCGCCAGCACCCGTGGATGCGCGCTGAGGATGATTCACTCCTAAAGCCAAAGGCATCGCACAATTAAACAAGCAAGCCCATTTAACTCGTCGTTAAAATGCATGCTTGTGAAACAGGACTCGGGCAGAATGAGCACTAACCTGAACCTCAGCCAGCGATGCTGCGCTGGCCTGATTACTTCTGCATGCCACCTTCTTGGCCTTAATTTTGGCTTTCTGGAAGGTGCCCATGCTGCACCTATCACTAGGTTATTAGCAAGCTCACTAAGCCAGGCACGTCCCATCTGCATCACAAAACCAAACCAGATCTGAAAAGGGTTAAGGAGACAGCTAAATTCTTCTACCACTATTAAAATACCAGCCATCTCTATACAGCTTTAGGCCACAGCTACAATGGGAAAATAACTTTATTTTCACTAGTCTGTGTTTTGTAAGTAGCAAAATTTTGAATATATTATACCTTTTATCAAAAGGGACTAATCATAGAACGGTTTGGGTTGGAAGGGACCTTAAAGATCATCTAGTTCCAACCGCCCTGCCGTGGGCAGGGACACCTTCCACTAGTCCAGGTTGCTTAAAGCCCCATCCAACCTGGCCTTGAACACTTCCAGGGAGGGGGCATCCACAACCTCTCTGGGCAATCATATTCAATAAGTTTTTAAAAATGCATATTTATACAGTCATTGTTTTAAATATGAATATACAGATAGACTGAACTTTTTTAACCAGCATTAATTAAGCATGCTGGCTGACATATTTAAAAAAGTCTGTTTTCATGGTCTAAACATGACCTGCAGGAGAACATGTCTTTAATATGCTTTCTGATGGTGGTTAAGCCCTGGCTGAGATCAAATCTGCATTAGACAAAAGATTGTTCCAGGAACTCGGCGAGCTTCTCTTCTACCAACCAAAGTCATTCATTACTGCAGAGTAGGTGGGTCGCTGCATTTGGGTTTTGCTCTTTCTCTTGTAACAATGCTGTAGTTACAAAGGTGGCTCAGCAGGTTCTTCTAATATCACAACTCATTCCTACTACCCACCCGCTTTTTTAGCGAGCTTTTCATATGCTAAGTGACAGCAAATCAGATATAATCATCCTACCAGTGTATCGCCGCATCTTGCTATACAACAGGCATCGTCATAAAACATTGTCCTTGTGAGGAGCAGGAATGCTGGGCTCAGCAGACTGCTACCAGACTTTCTCTTCTGCTTTTATTTCTAAAACACATGCTTTGTTTCCCTTCCAGACAGAGATCTCGGTGTGCGATGGGCCTATGTGCATTTTTCGTGCTTATTTCTCATGCTAATTTGCGGACAGGTCAGCAGCAGCTGCCCATGCAGACACAGGTCATTTCCCTGCCTGTGGCCCTCAGTCTCCACGCTGTTCCTCATTACAGCAATAAAGGCGTGTGTTTATGTCTCCAGGTAGCTGCTAAACCTGTGTCTCTTAGTGAGGGCTCTGATTCATGCAGGGAAAGGGCTTACCCTGCAACTTCTGCAGTAGTTCCCCAGGTTTCCCTCCCACACCTACACCAGAGATTTTCACCCTTCCTGCCAGGACACCTCTGCGGCTCACAAAACAACAGCTGATCTGCCACAGTTCACAGCCTAGCACATGACAGCAAACCATTACTGGCAAAGGTGCAGCGTCACAGTCCTCGCCGCAAGCTAGGCTGTCCCCATTTCTCCATCTAACCCCTCCAGTATGTGCCGCTTCTTCCAGGAGAGTGGTTACAAAGGGTTACTACGGCTAAAACCTCCTGACTTGGATGATACAAATATCACAGCTGCAAAACATCATACCTATGTTCTTTCGACTAAGGAGCCAAGATACAAATCTCTCTTGAATTGTGTCACCTGGACACTTAGACCTCTGTGGGCAGAACACTGTATGTGCCGTGGAAGTGATACAGCAGCATATGAAATCTCAGTCCTTGCTGACCCCAGGCAGTTAGCCAAAATTGTTTCTATTAAGTGGAAAAATTGATGACAGAGTCTGTTCTCTCGTTGGTGCAATAATGTTTCTGTAAAAAAAAAAAAAAAAAATTCAAAGTCCTAGTTTTTTTGAACAAAGACTTGAGGGACAGTTACTTTGCCAAGCTTCAAGCCTCATGCAGTGACTACTTAACGCAAAAAACTTTTCTCGTTCATTTCTTCCTTTAGGGCCATTTAAACAGGCTTCAATAGCTAAGTCTGGCTGGCATTTACTGTTTCTCTCTGGCTCAGTTTCCCTGAGTAAAACCCCCTACAGTGTTACCCCTGCTCCCCACCCAAGCCCTCCTTGGTTGTTCCTACCTGTATTTTAAACAAAAGGTGGCTGTTACTCATCTGGCTAGAAGCCAGCCTACAAAAACATGCTGTTTTTCATCCTGCTTTCCTATTATGGCCTCCAAGGTTGGTCTCCCTACCTGCTTTGTCCTGGCTGGAAATGCAGTATTTTCTAGCAGTGTTCTGGGATGGTCACCCCTGAGCGGCCAGAAATCACAAAGTGAGCCCCACAGGACCGTGAGGTTAAAATGTACAAATGCCAGTAACACAGGCGGATCGACCCTGCTAGCTCCTTTCAAGCTTGGAAGAGTCCAGACACCAAGCAGGAAAGTGAGTTTGCCGTCCTATGCCATGGGAAGGGGCTGTGGCCAGTTGGGACCATCCTCCGCTCTTGGTCTTCAAAAGGCAAACTGAGATCAAGAAAGCCACTGGGAAAGAGAAGCTGAGGTTTTCCCTGCTGAAACCCAGTGACAGACTTCGCTGGCCACCACACAGGGCTGAGCTCTCACTGAAATACCCTGACAGTCTGGTTACGTACATCCAGTGCTGGGTGCCCCGGAGATCCTGCCACCCAAATGCCTGGTTCAGCATCAGGTACTGCTATAGGTACCATTGTACAAGATTTTCTCTACTTTCTTCGTAGGCTTTTCCCTTCAGGTTACTCTTGCTCAACTACCCTCTCCTTATAAATGACTTGCATAACCTAACTATTTTTTTCCCCTTTGTGGGAAAAGCCAGAATTTCTATTAAAAAAAAAAAAAAAAAAGAAAACCCGAAATCAGACACCACTTATTAACAAATTCATTCTGAAAAAGAGCAAAAGCTAAACAGAAATTGAAATTCTCAGCCAATCAAAATTTCAAAACAGACTGAATAATATCAAAGACAAAACTGAAGTAATTTCAAACCTTCAAAGGCAGACTGTAATGTTATGGAAATGGTTTTCAATCACTCCTTCTAAATAAGGTTTATTTGAAATTAACACCTTTTTGCAAAGGGCTGGATGAATCAGCATTTTCCATTGGAAAAACCTTCCACCCGAAGATTTCCAGCTCGTTCTACGGCTTTCACTGAGCTCGACTTTCTTGCCTTTCCTGTACCATGTTTATTTTAGCATCGTTACATCATATTTTGTCTCATTCTCGCAGTTCTCCTTTCTGTTTCTTCCCAGCTTGACAGGGCCAATATTTAAATAAGGCTTAGCCAATATAAAAGTGACAGGCTACTAGAAGTAGCAGACAGTGAGGCACAGGGCTCAACACATTCCCCAGTTACGTGGGCATAAATCCCATAAGAAGAGAGGAATGGCTACAACCATCCTACTTACATCAATCACCTTCTGCTGCTGACCAAACATGCAGTTTGACTATTTTACCAAAACCTCCTTCCTCCGAACTAATTTTAAATATCGGTCACAGGAATTGAATAGTACTTTTTATTTATATTACAATGAGAACAAGCTAGAATATCGTCTGATACCATTTGTTGTACAAATTAAAATGTAGGTAGGCTGAAGCACTATGGTATACTAGAGGAAGGACGAGAAGGGGAAAAGTAAAGCAGGAAGGGATGAAAGAGGAGCGATGGCAATCTAGAAAAAGAAGCAGGTCTTGTGTGTGATGGACCAGTACCTTCTTCGCATAATTATGGATTTTCTGATTCATCCGCTTGCATACAAATGAGCTTCTGTTTCTTTCTAGGATCCTGCTAAGACCTTGAGGCGTGTTGATTCCTTGTGGCAATAAGATCCCCAGCTTCATTACATGTTGTAACTTGGAACCAACAGTAGTCAGCCCTGAGCAAGCTAAGGTCAAATTCAGCTCTGCCAAGTGCTGTTAAGTCAGAAGTATCAGGCACAAGGCAAGGGAGAATGACGACCCCGGAGACCGCTTCCTTCAAATGTACTGCTGCTCAGGCAGAAAAAGGAATTTCTGTGGCAGGCAGAATATAGTAATTCCCCCTATAATATTTACACTGCACAATATGTAAAACAAGAAAGTGGCTATGTGATCTCTGTCTTACAGAAATTCTGATCTAGATCCGTGATTTCACAAGGTGCTTTACAATGGCAGCTCCCTGTGTTTTACAGGGTCTCATTAAAAAGAGCAGTTCTTCGTGATCCACCTAAGGCTCACACAGGGCACTACAGACGAGTAGCATGGTGGCCTTTGGCCAGAGGATGTGTTCCTAGTAAAATCCTGCAGCTGTCCATGTTGTGCTCAATACACTCTGATACCCATATTAACAATCCAAAGAAATAAGTACACATAAAATAACTGCAGGTAACATTTGAAAGTGACAAAAACATGATAAGCAGTAACCAAGACTGATCAGTCTTCTGGCCTGTTCTCTAACAGCTTCCACAGTAAATTCATCTGAATAGCATGATGCTAAAGCAGTCTTACGCTTAGGAACATTGCAAAAAAATGGGGCTCCCTTGTGTTCCCAGATCTAATGAGACCATTATTGGCCAAGTGCAAGTCTGGAGATCTGGAGAGGCTTGACATTGATAGATGTAAGAGGATCAACATAGCACATCAAAATGAAAGTTAAATGTGTTTTACAATTTCCAGTTACCAACAGGGAACATGAATAGTCATAGAGGTCATATAGATCTGTAATTTGGCAGAAAAAGACAGTGTCTGGAAGCTGAAACAAAAATAATATTCAGACCAAAAGAGGGCAACAAGTTCTGAACTGAAAAAAAAAAAGTACCAGTGGAATAGCTTAGCTTGGAGTGGGATAGCACTCCATCACCTGAGCTTCCTTACCAAGGCTGATGTCTTTGTAATTGTTGAAAGCATAATCCTCCTCTTATAGAAACAGCCGAGTCCCTTTGGCCTCTGTAACACAGCAGTTCACACCAGGATGTGGTTACGGCCCATGATATCCCCATTTTTGATACCAGTAATAGAAGTTCCAAGTAGAAATTCATCACGATATCAGAGCTAGCACTCCTAGTGGTCTCCTCCTTGCCAGAGGCTCTTTAACAATTACAAGTTTTCACTATTTAGATTTGATATTTCAGTCAAAAAAAACAACAACAAATAAAACTCCCAACAACCAGCATTTTCCAAAAGCAAGAAAGGGAAAAACCCCAGCTGATGAGTATTAAATATGGTCAGAATAGGTTTCCAAAAGTCTGTTTTGATAAAACCACAATTTCTTCTTAAAATTCAATTAATGCTAGGGAAAACCCCACAGGAAAAAGTATTTAAAATTTAATTGAGGAGACTTAAGTAATGTCATTTAAAATCCCATTATATGACCTTTCATGTTTCTTATTCCTATACTATTGCCTACAATATGAGCACAGAATAGCTGAATTACTGGGGGGGAGGGGGGGTGTTAGAAATCCTGTTATGACTTCTATTAATCTATTGATTGAAATACCATTCCTATTCTAAGTCAAAATATCACGTGTTTGGCACTGAAACACCTGACACCATTCTGAACATTTAACAGACAAAAATTCAGAAATTAAAACTTTGGGAAAATGATGGTGAGTGAGGAACTCTCAAAAACAGTCATTTTCATTTCAACTGCAGATCAGGAACAAATTTCAAAGTGGCATGATTCTTCACAAAACTGATATTATAGGCTTGACTGGCTCTACATGAGAGGTTTGGTTGGGTTGGTTTGGGGGTTTTTTGTTTGGGTTTTTTGTTTTGTTGTTTTTGTTTTGGTGGGTTTTTTTAATTTTTTAGGAAAACCTGCCTGTTGCAGAGAAAAATCATTTCCTACTTGATTGGGCTTGAAGAAAGATTTGCTTCAGTAACGGTCAGTCCATCCCCACTTAGACTCAGGAAGATTGTTCAGATTCTACCTCCTACAGAAAAGTCATCAGCATCTGTGCCCACCCTTTTAGGTCCTACATGTGTGAATCAGCAAGAGAAACAGTGCCTGGCCTTTCTTATCTTGCACTTTGTGACCTGATCAAAGACCTTTTGTTGAAATAATGTTGAGAGAACTGGCAGACTCAGAAAATTCAGACACATCTCTTGTGTATGCCCAGGAATGCAAAGCTGGTTACTGTCTGACCATAACCACAACCACATAAACACAACTTTCCATTTGAGGGTATGCATGTGCTCAGCTCTCCCTTTTTACCTTACCGTGCATGTTGGTAAGATGCTGGGGAGACGTAATTGCAGATAAAAGCACCAGCCTCACTATTAAAAAAGGCCTTGCTGCAATGAAATATTGCTGATTACACGGAGATGGGAAGTGCATGAAGACTGCTCCTGAGAGGAGAGACAAGAAATCCAGGTATATATGAGCAAAGAAGGAATAAAAAGAGAGGTGGGTCATCCTCATAAGCATTTATTTTCGTGTTCTGCACCCCAGACTTACTGAAGGACGTGAAATAAGTACAGTTTCTTTAATCTATACTATCCCAGAGGATGGTCCTCCCAGTACATGGACTGCCGTAGAGGTGGCGAGAACGTTAGACCTCTCTACTACATATATTGTGTCTAATTACACACAAAAATGGAGTGGGTGACAAAGAAAACACAGGTTTTTTTGTAACCACCTGGAATATTAAAACATAGACATTTTGTTAATTATGGCTATGTAAGGGGACTTTTTCTGTGTGTGTCTGCACGCACGCCCTCCCTTAAATCTCCTACAGACATGTTTATAGAAGGAAGGATAAATATTTTTCCATAGCTTCATGGAAAATTACTATGAGAAACCTTGGAGGAACACAGCTGTGGGGTCCTTCATTACCTCAGCACGAGCAGAGCCTTCTACGCACTGAAATTTCATTGTGCTTTGCCGGGTATGGGCTCCCAGTTGTATGCTCAGCCCTTCTGAAACACCACACCAAAAGGACCAATATTTTTCAGTCTGGTTAGTATTTTAGAGGGAGCCACCAAGAGGGAGGATTACTTTCTGACCCAACAGACTACATACTGTTTCCCAAACCTATACCCGATTTTATAACATGAGAAAAGGAGTCAGGGAGATGCCATCTCTCAGATAAGACCCAAGCTAGTACCTAAACACACAGAGCCCTTCTACATCTTCTTTTAACTGCAGAAACGTAACAACATCCTAGAAATTCACCTCCCTGTGCTCCACGCTCTGAGTTCAGGCAGTATTTTTGTCTTACACCTTGTCCCAAACTGCAAAAATAACACCTTCCTCCTCAGAGGTGGCTGCATTTTTTGCAACACGTTAAAAACCTGTTTGGTGCTTCTCAGTAAATCCACTAAAGGTGCCAGGGATTCTTTGCAATGAAGGGCTCTTTATAGAAATAAAAAAGTCCTATAAACAAAGCCATGCAGTAGAAAAAAAAAACACCCAGAAACTGGACAGTTTTCACTGCCTCTGATCCCTCAGATGAGGCTGACCAAGACTGGCATGAAGCTGATGGGCAAGCTGTAGAAATAAGGAAACAGGAAAAAATAAAACAAAATCAGGATAAGAAAATATTTATTATTAAGGGCTTGCTGCCTACTGAACAGTTGCTAACACAGATAAAAACACCCTTCACACTAAAAAACACTCAAGCCACTGTTTGTTCATACTGTGTCTGTCAGCGTACATGTCCAAACAGCTGACTGAATAATTAGGAGGATAGTGGGGTTTATATATTAAAAATTTTATAGTGTGAATATTTTCATTCTGTATAAATATTGGTTTAAACGGAAAACCGGAAGCTTGAATATACAAGACAGGTTAGTGATTTCAGGAGTGAATAAGACCTTGATATCTACCTGTAGCCTTCTTTAGCATCTTTGTATGTGTTCACTGATACACCAGCCCCCCTCACTGAAATACTGCATCTTAACTCTGAATCGTATTTCCAGTTCAGTAATCTTCCAGTTCTGAGCTGTCCTATTGACAGTGACCTGCTGAATTTGAGACATGGATGCTAACAAATAAAGAACTTTTTTTCACAGATTTCAAATTAACTGGAGAACTAGACAACCTGAAGCTCCCTTTCGTGGTGCGACTGACATGCCTGAGGGAAGGGATGCCATCCAGAGGGACCTGGACAAGCTTGAGAAGTGGGCCCATGTGAACCTCATGAGGTTCAACAAAGCAAAGTGCAAGGCCCTGCACATGGGTCGGAGCAACCCCCAGTATCAATACAGGCTGGGGGATGAAGGGATTGAGAGCAGCCCTGCGGAGAAGGACTTGGGGGTACTGGTGGATGAAAAGCTGGATGTGAGCCAGCAATATGCGCTCGCAGCCCAGAAAGCCAACCGTGTCCTGGGCTGCATCAAAAGAAGCGTGGCCAGCAGGTCGAGGGAGGTGATTCTGCCCCTCTATTCCGCTCTGGTAAGACCCCACCTGCAGTACTGTGTTCAGCTCTGGAGCCCTCAGCACAGGAAAGACGTGGACCTGTTGGAGCAGGTCCAGAGGAGGGCCACAAAAATGATCAGAGGGATGGAACACCTCTCCAATGAGGAAAGGCTGAGAGAGTTGGGGTTGTTCAGCCTGGAGAAGAGAAAGCTCCGGGGAGACCTTATTGCAGCCTTTCCGTACTTAAAGGGGGCTTATAAGAAAGATAGGGACAGACTTTTTAGCAGGGCCTGTAGTGATAGGAAAAGGGGTAATGGTTTTAAACTAAAATAGGGTAGATTCAGACTAAATATAAGGAAGAAATTTCTTACAATGAGGGTGGTGAAACACTGGAACAGGTTGCCCAGAGAGGTGGTAGATGCCCCATCCCTGGAAACATTCAAGGTCAGGTTGGACGGGGCTCTGAGCAACCTGATCTAGTTGAAGATGTCCCTGCTCACTGCAGGGGGGGTTGGACTAGGTGACCTTTAAAGGTCCCTTCCAACCCAAGCCATTCTATGATTCTTTCTCCTCCTGGGTGGCTGCCTAAAATTCCTATGAACTCTACCTAAGTTAAACATGTGCAAGGTCAGAGGGAAGAAGTTGGTGACACACTGTATAAACTGATTTTTTTTTTTCTTTGGGACTTTCAAGATGTTCAGTGTCAAAAGCCTCTTCTTGAAAAAGAAGTTTACAATTACTCCTTTCATTCCTTCCCTTTTTAGCTTCTTGAAAGGGAGACATGAAAAAAATAATAAATCAGAAATGTAAAACCACAAAAAATTATCTGTATTGTTTTTTCAATTCAATCATTAAAAGTTTTCTAAAAAAGTAAGCATTCTTTTGCAAAAACAAATGTTCTGGTTTTAAAAAAAGATCATTTCTGAAGAGAACAAAATTTCCACTGACCAAAATTAATTGCAAGGAAAGGAAGCAGGGCTGGCCAATTGCCCTGCCGCCCAC
Source organism: Gymnogyps californianus (assembly GCF_018139145.2). NCBI lineage: Eukaryota > Metazoa > Chordata > Aves > Accipitriformes > Cathartidae > Gymnogyps > Gymnogyps californianus. The sequence goes on from NC_059473.1 coordinate 28,782,717, forward strand.
CGCTCAAATTCTAAGACATTTGTGGAAAAAAATCTCTTGGCCCTAAAAGGCACAATCCATTAAGTCAACAAGGTTCTGCTGGCTTTACTGGAGCTTGGACTAGATCCTACATGAGAAAAGGACAGTAATTAAGCATGCAGCTGGTCAGACATGTCTCTCCAAACATAGCCAAGTTCAGTGATTTGGTTTACCCATTCGAAAGCAACGCACTTGATACGTCAGCCCAAGCGTAGCTGTATGGCAAGCTGCTGCCTTTCCGGCCTTCCCTTCCCACCCCGTAACCTCTTGAGGTCCCTCCATCTCCAGTTGCTCTGGACCTCCCCTGGGGACATCCCTGCACCATGCCCCAACACCTCCCATGCCACAGGGACCCCACGCTCTCCCCTACTCCCAGCAGGAGCTGTGCAAACCTTCCTCCTCCTCCTCCCACTCCCATGGCGGGCAACTCTCTCGCTGTGCTTCACTCTGCAAAGGCCATGTGCAAAGGGGACTGGAAAAGCCCCTGGCACCTTTCCGAGAGAAACCACAGCCTGACCTAGGGAAAGCAGCAGAGATGCTCCAGGCTGAGGCCGTGCTGCGCAGGTGCGGGGACCCCACCTGGCCCCTGGTTTTCCCCTCCTGGGCAGTTCTTCTGGCTTTGTCCCAGATCAGAAGTGGACCAGATGTGACAAATTTTGGAGCCAGCCAGACAAGGCCATCAGATGTAACCACCAAGCATACACGCGCTGACACATCACCAGCAAAGGAGGCCCTCGGTTGCACTGAGCCAGCAGATGTGGCTATGAGCTTCTGCTTCCTCCACCTCCTCCTCCTCGCCTGCACGAAGCAGCCTGTGACTGTAGGCCTGCCGCTGAATTTCCTCAGCTTTTGTCGCTCTAAGCCTGGGTCACGGTGCTTCATGCTATCATTCCCTCTTTTCCCCTTCCTTCGCGTATAAATAGCAGGCAGCATTAAAACGATAAGATTGTCAGAGAGAAGGAAAAGAGTGTTTTCCCTAGAGTCCCCTATTTCAGGCCTGTAATTGAGAAAAGCAAATACATATTACATTACTGTGATTAGTATTGAGTGAAACAAGCTCCCATCTTCTGTTTCATCTAAGTCTTTTCATGGAAGACTGAAGATAAGCTGTTTTCTGCCTGCAGAATAGGCTCAGGAAGGTTTTTTTCTATATGCAACTAGTCAGTGCACACCTTAACAGGAGGTCAAATTAATACATTAAAAGAAAAAAAAAAAAGAAAAAATGCTGTTGCTACTTATCTGTGCAGCAGAGCTGTGCTGAGTGCTGCTGAGCCTTTTTATTAACAGCGCTGTAAGGCAGAGATAGAAATCCTGCCCCTTACCCTGGCAGAGCCTAAGTTAGAGGAGCTTTCCTGTTACAGGCGTTGGGTCGCCTCAAGCACTTTGATGATCTGGAGTTATAGCTACGGTAACTAAGCAAGTGTTTAAGGCCTGGACTCTGCTAACAAGCTCATTGCCATAATTTATTACCAGCACAGTCCTATTATAGGCATCAATGGCAGAAGCTGTTGCTTGTTTGAGGCCCCTGTGCTTTCTTTGTTAAATGACAGGGTTGCAAAAAAACGAAACAAACCGAACGCCGTGCGTCTTCCCTTTTCTATAGATGTTGACACACATTCACACACCAAACGCTCATAAACCAGTGGTTTAAAGTGTCACCCATTTTCTGGTCCCCCTTCCTTCCCCCTGTTTGTTACTGCCCTCGCAGCAGAGCTGGGAAACCAAGTATGTGTTTGTGCCTGCACTGCTTCCAAGTCTGGCAGCCCAGCTTAAACCCGTCTTCTACAGACATTCGAGGCCCGCTACATAAACCGAGCATTAAACTTTGATATGTTTATGGGGACCTCTTTGACCATTTGGCTGCTTGTTTTATTGCCCTTTGCGTATGCAAAGGCAAGTCCAGCCCCCACATCTTCAGTGAAACCACCAGGAACATCTGTGAGCAGATCCCCTAATTCTCCTTGTAGGACAAGGGAATTATTTCCACAAACATCTTAAAATTCAAGGAATGGCTTTCCACCTCTCTGGCCTGTGCAATCTGAAGTGGCTCAAAATTACCTACATGAATTTATTCATTTACTGGCAAAAATAGCCATCTGAACTGGCAATCTTTGCCAACTTTTTTTTTTTTTAATCTTTGTTTTCCTAACCAAACAAAAGAATACCCAATGAATTTAGTTGCATTAGTCACTAAGCATAAAATTTTTGTCTGTCAGGATTTTTTCTTTTTTTTTTTTTTTTTAAACTTTTTTTTTCTTCTCCTCTGTGGCTAAGAAAAAGGGAAAAAATGGAAAAATACACAGCAAAGAAACTGTAAAAGGCATTCCATAAGAGATAATTAGCAAGTTTCAATTTGTGCATACAAGTAGATTTCTTCCTGGCATTGCAGATGTGCAGCTCAGTCTATGCTCCGTGGCATTCAGAGAAGGGGAAAATGCTGAGCATGCCACAGACTTTGCTGTTTAATTAGGCTGTGGTTGCCACCACAGCTGAGCTTGGTCTAACAGCTACTGTTGACTAAAGGGGCAATCCTCCCTTCCCACCACTCCTACCGCCTCTTTGCAGAGGCTCCCCTGCTTACCAACCTCCCAGAGCCAGCTCAGCTCACTAAACCTAGAGGGGGGGGGGGAAACAAACAAACAAAAAAAACCCCCAAAACACCCACAAACAAAAACACACCCACAAAAAAACCCAACAAACTCAGCCTCCCCAAAAACCCAATATTTTTTCTGCTCATCAAGTGAGCTGAACCAACAGATCAGACAGGTGCTACTCCCTGTGCAAGGAGGAGGCAGGACCACAACTGTGGAGTGGGAGGGAAGAGGGAGGACATACCTCTCAGTGGTGAGAAGCTGCTGGATTGACACAGCTGTATCACCGCTGAGAAACCCTCTGGCACAATCTGCTGACAAAGGCTGCCTGAGCCACTGCTGCTTGCCCAGAAGCAGTTGAGATGCATGCACTCATCGTATTCCACCTCCAGCTTTACCAGCCTGCCATCTCCAGTGGAAAAGCAGCAAGAAACAACTGGGGCAGCAACTTCTTCCACTCCCCCGTGACATTTCTTGGCATACTCTTTGCCCCAGCCATACCAAGGGACGCGTGTCAGGCTTGCTAAATCCATCATGTCAACAGAGAGATCCCAGGCTGCAGACACGTACTCTGATTTATTGTTTCTGTGCAACTTACAGGTATTTGGAGAAAGCCTTCAGAGGAAAGGGGGGGGTGGGAGGGGTGAAAAGACCACAGTTTGCTCCTTGCAATATTTTTACCACTGTTTGCCAGAGGAAGAGGTTATGGTTGTGTGGTGTACCCGTCGCACGGGGCCAAGCGGCAGCGCAGGAGCCGCGAGCGACACTCACAACTCAAGGCAGGCTTGCCAAGGGAAGCCCTCACATGGAAGGACGATGACAAAAATCTGCAAGAAGTCCTGAGTCAGAAACGCCACTGCCAGCACTTTCTTGGGGTAGAGCTTCTCCTGCTTTGTGTGGGGGGAAAAAAGTCAGCCTCAGCTCTGGGTGAAATTAAAAAGCTGCCAGCCACACACCCATTAGTGAGGGAAAAGGATGCCTAAAATTTTTTTTTTTTAAGTATTAAAAAACAGGTACTTGGCCCCAAAGTGGATTTCAGGACCACTGTTAAGCACTGTGCCTCTGGGATCATTGCACAAACAGCATCCGTCACCCCAGTTTGTAGCTGCTGCACACAGACAGCTCTGGCTGATGTTGGCACTCTCCATAACAGGCAAGGGCAGAGGGCAGGTAGGCATTTTCCATGTGCCATTTCACTTGGTGTCAATGAAGCATGCCCTGAAGATACCCGACTACTCCCTTTCCTTCAAAAGTTGCCCTGGACTTCATCTTTTCTGCTAATGCATAGCAAATGATACCTTCTCTGATCCATTAAGAGGTGGCTGAAGCACCACATAGAAATAGGAAATGCAAGGTCAGAGATTTCAGTCCTCTGTCTCCTGCCTCCAGGGACATGCCCCAGCAACCCAGGCTGGAGCCTATTTGAAGGGAGAGAAGAGATTTCTATGTCTTTCCTTCCTAATTAAGCCATTGTGCCTTGCATAAGACACCATTCACTGGGCCAGGGAAAGAGAGCAAGACTGAGCCATGCTGTCTGCCCTCATGGCTAAGGTACACAGGGAGAAGGGTTTCTGTCCCCTTTCCAAGCAATCCTGCAGCAGCATCCTCTGGATCGGAAGCGGGACCCAAAATCTTTCCCCTTAGAAATCAGATTAGATGAGAAATTGGGGCAAATGCTGTGGACATTGAGCAGTCTCATAAAGGGGGCATTACCGCTTCTCCCTCCAGCGGCGTTTTAAAAGCAGCAGCCGCCAAAGTGCTGCATGCAGGGTTGCAGCACATTGCAGGCAGGGCCACCCACTGCAGGGGCTGGGGGTCCACACGTGCGCCAGGCACCTGCCTGTATCACCCCACTGAGACCAAGAAACATCTGGGCAGAAACACACATGCAGAAGAGAGCTCCCTGTGCCTGGGGACCTGAGAAGTTTAGGCATCAGGTGAGCAGAAGTTTTCATCATTACAATTTTAGCTCCCATCCAGAGTTTCTTCTAGTTCTGGCCCAGTCTCCCTAGAGCTGCCTCACCAGCAATTTTTCCCCAAGTATCTTTTGCACATCCAGGAAAGAGATTGTGTTATCTCTAAACAAAATATAACTTATTCTAATATTCTAGCAGCTGGCCCTGGGACATAATCTATGGGACTCTGGTTGCTTATGGCCTAGTTTACAGTCGGCTTCCCAGAAACATTTGCATGCTTGGGTAAAGTTGAATAAAACAATTAATCTTCAGTTCCAAATAATCAGAAACATTTAGTCAGAGGCAAACTTAATGAAAGACAAAAGAGGCTCGAGGACAGTCAGCAAAAACAGTATGAATTTCTGAAATATCATGTATTTAATATTCTCCATGATGATTTAATTAAATATGTAAAACAAGAAAGAGCATATTCATTATCAGGAAAAAAAACGCAACTCTCGTTTAACTGTAATCAATACTTCAGAGCTCAGAAGCACTTTCTGGATTGTTGTTATCTGGTTAGAAAATATTTTCCTAACTATAGCTTATTTCCCATTTCACTGAAGTCTTTTGCTTTCTAAATAACCTTTCTGGATTTCAGAAGGGAAAATGAGGGATGACTGACCAAGATTAAAGGTCTGAAGCTTTTTGCTCATTGAAATCTGCCTCATTTTCCCAGGAATAAGTGAAGTCAGAGTTAAATTTCCAAAGACTGGTCCTTCCTGCCAGCAAAAAGAAGCCGTTTGCCAGGCTGTCTTTGGAACATCAGCAACACCACCACGATCAAACATTTGGGAAGGAAATTGGCCCATCTATAAAGGATTTGGCCAGGACACAGAGAGCTCGGCTTTGCAAACAGCCGCCCTCCTCCTCTTTACAATAGCAGCAAGGTGCGAAGCAGATACAGAGGAGTTCACAGCTCTGTGGAGTGTGATGGTTCTCACACCCACCAGATCTGACGCTAACACTACATGCATCTATTACCAGATTTTTTGACTGTATAGTAGTAACATGAAAGTCATAATAGCAGGACAGAGGGGAAACTGTCCTTACATTTTCTGAAGATGTTTGGAATATAAGCCCTGTCATGCCGTTACAGAAAAATATCGTACTAAATAACTTCACCACACTGTGGTGAAAACTGCATTCTCTAGTGCAGTATATAAGCCAAATGTCTTCTATCGGAGTAGCAATTAGGAAACTTTTATACTGGTTTAACAGTAGTATTAAGCCTGGGGCTCCCACAACACAAAAAAATGTGACTTTTTGAAATACAGTTGTTGAAGTTTTCCCCTAGAAGACACAAAGGGACAGATTTTCATTTGCCACTAAGTGTGTAGCTCCTGCACAAAGCTACATCAATTTATACCAAATAAGAATATATCCCAGTGTCTCCAGATCTGTCCAGATTAGCAAGGTACACCATTTTTAAAAAGGAATTAAATGAAATTACCATAAAGTGAGAAAATTCTCTGACAGTGCAACCAACTTTCCTAACAATTAGAACATTGCAAGCTTTCCCCTTTCTTCCTTTTCAAACTAAAAATATCACTTGACATTTTTGCTGTGACAAACATCTTCAGATTTGTTTTACTGCACCGCCATTCTGCCTCTTTACTGCCTTTTTCTTTGAAGGGATGAGCCCTGTGCTTATTGAAGCCCACGATCAGGTTGCCATTGACTGCAATGGAATTTAGGCCAGATCTTTTTCAGCTTAGATTACCCACTAGCCTCTTGGGAGTCCTCAGATCTTGGACCAAAATCACATAAATTGGAAGAAATTGCAGATGTCTCAGGTCAGTATGAAGGTAGGTTACATGGAGACTATCTACGCCCACGTGCAAATTTATGTAATGATGATACTCAAGTCTAGCATGCATAAAAGCTTTAAAACAAGACTATAGTGATGATAACTTACGTCCAACACACCATGAATTATGTTGCTTAATTTCACCATAGTCTGGCCCTCTCTTTCTGTTGGACTTCCCCAGAGTGCCTTCAGTAAAGTGGTCGCTGGCTATGGCCATTAAGCTGATGGGTGCAACAGCCATCCCCTATTCAGGGGTAGTATTAAAAAAAAAAAAAGTATTGAAGCTACTTTATGAAATAGACAACCAAAACTAAAGAAGTCGTTGCCCAAAACACAGGCCACATGCAGGGATGGAGTGGGAGCAGAGCTGTGCTGTGGTGTCTCAGGGGGTTTCCAGAGGGTTTGAGAGTTATTGCTTGGAGCTGCGTGCATGTAAGATAAGCTGCAAAAAAATACCACACGAGCACAGAAGGAAGGCAGCAAGGACACATCAGACAGTCGGGGAGGCACTTGCCTAGGAATATCGAGATGGAAGCGATGTTTCTGCTAGAAACAGGGCAGGACCCGTGAGAAAAGTCACTTTCCCTGAACACAGTGGGGCTCACACAGCAGGAGAAACTGAACTTTATGTACAGCCTCTACAAAAATAATCAGACCTCAAAGATACTTGACTAAGTCATCAACAGACACAACCCATGGAAGCCCCAATACTAGTTAAACAGAAAGTGTGGCAACTTCCCCCCGCCCGCTCTCTCTGTGTAAAAATAATTCAAAAATAAAAAAATTAAAAAAAAATCAGCTTTGTTCCTCCAATAACTATGAACCTCGGTTGAGAAAGAATGGAGTCCAGGCTGGCAAGGACAGTTGGGTTACATTTTGGTTGGCAATCTCATGGCTATCTTTATTCTCCAGACTCTTGAAAAGCATTTCCAAAAGTCCACATGGTTACGTTTGTCCATCACCACAGCCACAGACCAGCCTGGCACTCACAGGTCTGGGCCCCAGTGCTTAATTCCTCTGTAGATCAAGTCAGAAGAAACCTTCCTCATGGAAAGGTACTTTGAATGAGATTCCCTCATATAAGCCAGTGCCTACAGGGAAACAGGAGCCAAGGCACCACAAATAGTTCCATCACCCAGAACGAGATTTCACTAAGAGTCTTTGCCTAGGCACTGGGGTAATGGTGACAGGCCAGAAAGAGTTGCCAGAATCAGGGCAAAGTGGCTCTTGCCAGGAACTGAGGTTCCCCGTGAGCAGTACTTCCTTTCAGCAACACCCAGAATAACAATTTGCAAGTTCAGGGCAGCTTCATCGCCATGAGGACCCAGAGAAAGCGAGAACACACAGGCAGGAGCAAGGATTACCCAGAGCCGTACATAGTCTCTGGTGCGCCCTTTGCCCACCTGCACCCATACGAGCTGCCTTGCAGCTCCTTCCCTTTCTCCTCCTCACGTCTTGTTGCTTCAGTTCCCATTTTACAAAATTGAAAGCTTAACTTCACTATTTGGGCTCCCCACCACAGATCATAACCCTAGCCTGCCTTGGCACGTTCTCCCCTTTTCTGTCAAAGGGGACACTACCTGAAGCAGCAAGACAAGTTAATTCTGAGAACGAAAAGCAATTGTCCTGCTGTACTGTAATACCAATAATGAACTCCAGTAACTCCAGTCAGCCTGCGCTAGTGTTAAAGTTGGTAACAAAGCAAAGCTTAGATCAGCAGACTCTCTAAGCACATTAAGCATGTGTTTAAGCATTCAGCTAAAACAGGGATAGAGGTGCCATAGTATCATCTAACAGAAGCTGGGGTTTTTTTCCTCTTTTTGGCCTTTGGAAAAAGCAGAGTCATAGCTAGATCTCATATGTTGCACAATAATTGAAATTTTCATAGAGAATTCCAGAGTAAATTGTTAGCAGACTGTACTGCCACAAGCTTGTCAGCATTTTTTTTTTTTTTTTTTTTTAATTTGGTTTAAATTTGTGTTCCATCATCATCTTGTTTCGTAATTTTTATGTCATAGACTCTGGTCATCTTGTGACCCTCCAATTTGAGAAAAGCAAAATAAAAAAAGTTATTTCTGAAGTACACAGGATTTTCCCCCTTCACTATTCCAGGAAGCAGAAATTCTTCTCAAACCCATAATTAAGGAAAAGTCAGAAAGAGTTCAGATTTTATGAGTGAAGCAAATAAGCTGTTACAGTATTAAAAACATTGTGGAATTCAGCTTATGAAGTTCTAGATCTTTTTGTAGAATAGAAACCACCGACTGATAGTGTTTCCTTCTCATGAAAATGTATTGTACTCAAAACATTTCAAATAGTTTTTAAGTAGATTTACAATTAAAGGTATGGAATATAAGTCTTTAGTGCTTGACTTTGCTCTTCCACCTGCTATCTGTAATCATCTTATCTGAAGGTAGATGTCTTTTTCTTGACGATTTTACTTCTTGGCCATTCGAAGCAGAGACATAGTCTCCCCCTTTTGGGCTGTACTGACCCTTCACATTACCATGTCTCGTTTGCTTATTTTCCTGTTTGTGGATCAATGCCCAAGCGAGGTCTTCTAAGGAAAATTTGGAGACGGACTGAGAGCCAGCAGAGGGAGCATCACAATAGCTCCCATGTGGGATCATTTCTTGCAGAAGAATCCAGAGACTTCAGCTAGTCTCAGGACCCTATTGTGTTAAGAAATATACATGCCTACAGTAAGCATGCTTACATTGTTTTACTACATTTTCCATGCAGGCAATGGATTTTTTGCAAAGGTCATTGGATCCAAGCCAGTCACCACTGGGAATATAAATCATGTATTCTTCATGTTGAATCATAAAGGGGCGGGGGAAATGAGAGACAGATTTGCAAATTTCTTCTTATTGACAATTAATATGGCTATTTCTCTTTATAACATCAATATTCCTGGTTCTTCTATAGTGCTTGATATCCAGCAATCTCAAAATATATTAGAAAGGAAGTACTACTGTCCTAGTAGAAATCAAAGCCCAGAAGAGCAAATTGATGTGCACACACCCCAGCGCATCAAATATATACCAGGAGGAAGAAAAATTATTTCAAGAACAAATGCTTGATATGCACCCAAACACCCAAAACCAGCTTTTGCCCTCCAGTACAACTCAGGATGCCCTAGGGAGAAATCCAGACCTCCACCACTGAGAGCTTGACTTCAGCAGAGTTGCCATTTCATAATGGAGGGGACTACTGTTTCTGCACTTCTCTCAGCTGCCTTGGTAACAAGCTTTTTTTCAGTGGTTCCATCTATTTTTTGAGTTTCACCTACCCACGGAGGTTTACAGGCACTAACTCCCATTCGATTTCCCTTCCACTGGGGGAAGTTAATGGCTCCAACTCCAAGACCAAGTCTGCCACTGGGAGGAATTTGTCCCCAAGAAGCGTTGCCATGAAGGAGCCCGGCCCGCGATGGGATGCAGAATGGCGATTCTATCACCCATTCAACAGCTGAAAGCCCAGCTCTTATACATCCATCAAAGTCCATTTTAATTGGGAGCCTAAAGCTATTTTACTCATCAGTAATAAAGGAGCAATTAAGTTCGCAGCCGAAAATGAATTAATGAGATACTGCAAACAAGCTAATTAACTCCTTCATGGGTATTCAGCTAGAAACCACACAAAAAACCCACAGGGTGCGCTAATTACTTCAGGGGTCTGACTAAAATGAAACAAAAAATAGAAAACCACAACATTTGGAGCAAAGGCTAGAAGTCTGTCATTAAGCCGTCTTCTCTCATGTACAGTAAGCATAGGAAGCCATATATGACATTGTGCATATGGAAATGCCTTCCATCCCCATGTACAATGGATCAAGAACAGTGTCAAATTTGGTAACACTAAAATTGGACCTATTTGCTCAGTTTCCCTTGGCAGCTGCTCTGGGTGGCACTCTCCTCACTGTAAGCAAAAGAGTTTGGCAAAAGAGTTGGTCTGTTTAAACACACTCCAAGGGAAAGTAGAGGTTTTGCATGGACAGCCGGCAAAAGCCGGCGTGAGGTATGTGACGTTGTGCAGTGCCTCGCCGAGGCTGACTTACGTTGCACAGTTTGAGGAAGAACAAGAGGGTCTCTGTGTATATGTTAAGGAGGTTAAACTGTCATCCTTGACAATTTACGTTAACTGTACGATATTTCATCGCCACTAGCTCAGAAATCCATAAAACCATTGGGCCTGATTTGCTCATTCCCGTGCTTTGGTCATTTATGGCCACGCAAAGGACAGGTAAAATTCTACTGTTCAGACAGAGAAGAGTTTTACTGAGGCTTTTTTGTTCTGGTACAAACATTATGCTTGAAATTTAGAGCAGCAGAGAAACAAGCCCTTTCCACAAAGTCCATGTGGTGGCAAAATACAGCTGCTTTTCAAATCTCAAAACCTGGGCTATTTTTAAGGAAAAAGCCAAAGCTTCCCAGTGCTCACAGTGGAGTCTCAGCCTGCAGAATTCAATAACCAATCCAGGAAACCCATTTCAACATCGAGTTTCAAAGAGGTTATTGTAAACAAAGAGCGAGCCCACAGAACAATATGATTCTTGATCCCCATTTAAGTAGTAGGAACACAGAAAAGCCTCAGAAGTGGAGACATCTGTATTTATGTAGAGTGTTTTCCCTGCCTCTTTGTACTCCATTAAATTGCAAATGGTGAAATGGAATTTCTTTTTTGTGTAGATTAGCCCTTGCATCTTAAACCACCCCAGCTACAACAATGCCACCACTAAAATATGAGAAGGACACTTTCTGAAAGCTGCAGAAGCATTACAATATTTGTTTATAATTAATATCATGGTAATTAAGCCTGACCTCATGGCAGTTCACAGCAGCCACTACCAGCTTTATTGGAGTTTGTCTGAAGTTACAGAGGAATGAGATCAGAATCAGGCCCTGAGGACAGCATTTATGTATGACAGCTTGTCCAGAACCTGACCTCATAAGTCTTTTTCTTTATTTGGATTCGGTCTGCAGCAAGACTTTTGCTTCTCATTCATACACGCACACAGTTTTAACTTTTTCCTGTTAAGGCAAGCTAGGGCTAGAGGCCATCACACAAAGCCAGGCATAATAAGCAACCGGACAATGAGTTCTTATTCACAGGATTACAAAAAAAGGTTTTCTTTTCTCTCTCTGTACATGCTTAGCTAAACAAAGGTTACCAAGCCTATAAAAGATTATTTTGCAAGAAACAGAGCTTGGGATTCATCTTGTCAATATGATGGCTAAGTCTTCTATCTGCCTGTCAGCACAAGTATTACCCATAGATTGACAGAAAGCATTTGTTAACTAACCTGTTTTAGTATAGCAAAAATATTTATTGCATGCAACATGCTTTTCTACAGGAGAGACGTTAATGTTTCTTGTGGTCACTAAACCAATCTATCTAACACTAAGTAGGTTGCACTTAGGAACAAAGATATATGATTTTTAATGCTGCAAATCACCTTCATTCCTAGCTCAAAATTATTCTGCTTGCATGTATTTATTTTTCTTTCTAGTTTATTTTGGCTGATTTAGGAGGGAGGCTCATGAAGTCACCAGCACACCCAAAGCTTATATGTGTTTTGAATACCGGACCGTGACCCCACTGTTTGCATGTGTGCATTACAGCTATAACTTTGCACTGTCCCAGTGAGTAGTTTGCTGCAGTTTGCCCTGGGGAAGATAAGCCAGAGCATAATCTATGCATCCTGCAGGTCTTGAGGCTGTTGAAATGCATATGCTATCTCGTGGAAAACAAAAAACCAACAAACAAACAACAACAAACCACAGGGCTCCAAATTGATCTTCAGCTATATCAAAACATAAAGAGAGGCAACATAACTATCGACTTCTGGTTTTATTATTCTCAAAGTTTCTTATTCAGTGTTACAAGAGAAAAAAGTGAGCCTTTCTGGCTCATATAGAAAGAATATATGATTATTGTTCATTTATTTATCAAGTCACGAGCCCATCTAATGGTAGTGTCAAACTTATTACTATTCTCCTTGGAAGCGGGACAGAGGCCTTCTGCTGAGAGAAATATCCGTGTGGCTTCCATCCCTGCCAATCAAGGAGGTGCAGTTATAAAAATATAACATCACAGTCACGCTAAATACAGCTTAGTGGAAAAACTGGAAGTGGAAGAACTAGATTCAGGGGCACCTGGATTTTATTCCAGTTTGGTCACTGACTTCAGCAGGATGAAGTGACTGCCTCTTTGTCTGCTCCCCTCCTCCTCCCTCCAGTAAATAAGTTATAGTCATAACCTATTATAAATAGCATTTACACTGCAGGAATATTACACTAACCTGCAAGCCTACTGTCAGGTCTAACTAACATTTAAAGCGCACGCTGAGCAGGGCAAAGTACTGTTAACAGTCATGAAGTGCTGGGGTTTGAGCTGTACTGATACAGCAGTGCTTTGGTCTCAGTTTTATGTTTTACAGCCACACTCTTCTGGTCTTATCAAAATGTGGTATATAACTGCCAGCTCTGAGGAGTTCCTGTACACAAGCTCCTGCCAAGCTTATGCCACATTCCCCACACAGCGTTTTCTCCTAGGCTTTTTCTCTGCATGCGGTAGATGGTGCTGACTTTGACAAAGAAAGCGTTAAGGATTATTAAAAGTCTGCAAAAACACTTGCTTTCCTGGCAGCTCCTTTGGGCTGAATGTCACTTGCTTTCCCTGAAAGCGGCAAATATGTTCTTCTTAAACTAGTTCCTCCTACTTTTCTGATTAAGAAATATCTGTATTTTCAGGTGTGATTGTGTTTTTCTTAAAAAAGAATCTAAAATCTACACAGGAAGTATAGAGTATGCTTATCAGCAGTCAGGGAGAATAGGTCTGCTTTTCTCTTGAAGATGTAGTATTTCAGTATTAACACAACATAGCTACTGGAAGAGATCTAATCCTAGTCTATTACCAATAGCAGACCTTCCCAGCATAAGGGTGAAAAACACTCAAACTTAAAAAATTAGTAAGAGACCAAAGCCCAAGAAGATTAGCATTTTTCTTTTTTTTTCTTTTTTTAAAAAAGGCCACATAATTCTGGATTTTTTCCTCCACTGTGGAAAAATAGAAAAGTTTTAAACAAGACAGTTATTCCAATGGGTTAACATTAAATATGCTCTTCATTTTCACTGCTATACATGCTGATCTTAGGCCATGATAATAAGGACCTGCGCCTAGTATTTCAGTTGTTTCTAGGGGCAAGCTTCTGGAGAAGGAGAACAAGACATTGGCACCACAGGTATGTCAAAACTTTGTTAACCTGGCTTATTCAGCATTTTCTTTTCCTGCATTGTCTCACTTTATCTGCTGTCAAAAAAAAACCCAAAAACATTTCAGCACCATGCGGGAGAGATCTGTTACTGTGTCCAAACAGCACAGGACGTTTGGTTCTGATGGCTCCTTGGAGTATTTTTCGCACGTTGCAGCCGAGACCTGCAAATCAATGATCCTGCTCTGCACTCCCTCAGCGGTCTCTTGCTTATAGCAGCTTAAGAAAGGCAAATCTCCCTCTGCCTCCCCTACAGTAAAGGTTTATTTACATTGACTGTCTGACACGATTTAGACTGGATTAAACCGCTGTGCAACCACATCTCAAATTGACTTACACCCCTACGCTCTCCCACTCCTTTCATGGCTGGCACGCTCCTGACCATACATAGAACTGTGTCAAGCAGCCTCGCTAGCAGAAAGGTAATTCTCAAAATAAAAAAAGCAGACAGCTTTCAGCTGGCTTAGTGAGCTAAATCAGCTCCACACACGGTCCTGGGGCAAGAGCAGGGCAGGAAGGAGTGACTGGGGAAGAGCCATGTCAGTCCGGAGTTAGATCAGCTCAAACCAAGATGGCTCTGTATCCTTAGGTTATTTTGAAAATGGAACTATGAATTTAAGTGCCATTGTCAGGAGTGGCCAGGGGCACAGACACAAACCAGGTGCTTCCAGCTAATGAATTATGCTGCCAGATCATCCATTGAGGCAGTCTGCCTGTGCGCTCTTCGCCCACAGCAAGTACAAGGTAACCTGAGCTATCCTAACCTTCAGGGTCCAGGCTTAACCTTGAGGTCTAAATGGCATGGGTTTAACCCTTCAATTCCTGTAAGTTAACTGGAAATACCTCCCATTTGCTAATGGCATGCAAAGAGACCAGCTGACATGGTGGCCTGTCACATAACTGCGTAATACATCACAGATTTAAGGAATACTGATTATTAGGTCTTCTCAATAGGTGACTGAGACCCATCCCTAGGAGCCTCCCTAGGGGGGCTGCAGAGCAGAGACACTGTACTGCTATAACAGGAGCAGGTCTTCAAGTGAGACGTACCCAGAGACAAAGCAGTCTGACTGAATTTTTTTTTTTTAAAAAGCTGAATTCAAACCTTAATAAGTACAGAAATTTACTTAGAATTATTCCCTTAAAAAAAAATTTGGAGCCATTCCAAGCAATTGCCCATGAAAATTTATAAAAACTCGATCTAAATGTTCCCAAACAGGCCATTATAAGCAGGAGCTGAACTATTTTAATCATTGAAAGCAGCAGTAGAAAAAGTAGCAGAGGAATAACAGGTTTCACTTGTCATTCCAGAATGAGCCTCTCTGCAGTTTATTAAACTAAAACTGAAATACATTTTTTTTTTCAAAACCATTTTATGATCTCACTGAAGAAACAGACAGTTGCAGCTCAACATGCCACTAGAAAAACAGACACATATTGCTCATGTGCTCTATCAGAGTATCATGTTAAATTCACTTATATCCTCCAGAGAAGAAAGGAAAAAAACCTATTAAGATTATACAAGCTGGTACATTGCACCACCCTATAATTTTAAAGACTAAAGAAATCCATCCATACTTGAGCTCAAGGTGTCAGAGCTGCCCTTTTCAACAGTTCCATCACTGTGGTTTGCAGCAAGGAAAGAAATAAATCTTAAACAAAACAAAAAATATCCATATAGCAGCCAACAGATGGGGGAGGGGGGGGGGGAAGAGGGAGAGATGTGGAAAGAAAAAAAAAAAAAAAAAAAAAAAAAAGAAAAACATATCCCAGAGAGTATTACATCAGTTCTCCTCCCAGTTTTATTTAAAACACACGTGCCATCACTCACAGCTCTGTGGTTAGTGGAAAATATGACTGCAACTTCCATGGTGTGTGGGTTGCATAAAAAAAGGACCTTTCTTTGGCACAGCTGAATTTGGCTACTGATGGAAGGAAAAAGGGTGGCATATTTGTACAAAATCCTTGTGTTTTGGCAGGGAGGATAGTCCTGGGTGAGCCATCTAGCTATGTTTCATTCTTTAGCAGAAGCATATATACTGTTTCACTTCAATACAGAGGATAATACAGAAAGAGCACAGCATAAAGCACAACATAGTATGTTTCCACCCCTACACAAACACTAATTCAATTAGATTATCAATGAAAAAGCAGTCCTTATAAAATAAATATCTTTGGTCAACAAATGTTTCAGCTTTGACTACCAGAGCAAGGATAGGTAGTGTAAAAGATTCATCCTGAAACCAAAATACTACCTGGGTTTATGCTTTAATGATGAGTCAGCAAACACCCCTCAGACTGTTACAGTACAGGCAAGTTGTTCAAAATCAGACCCAAAAAACAAAGCAGCATTCAAAAGTCCAGCAAAGCCCAAGCATTAGCCACTCATCAAGGACTGGATTTTGTGTGTGCATGCGCAAGAGGAGCAAAGATACAGGATTAAAGACATCTAGATGATTTTCTGGGCTTCTGAATAGCTCTACACCATCTGACACTGTGCAATTAGTCACCATGTCAGTTTAAGTTTGACTTCCAGAGAAGAGTATTTTCAGAAGGGCCCAGGGTTACCATTCAAAATTGATTAGCCAGCTATTTTGAGAAGGACTTAAAAAAAAAAAATCTTAAGATTTAAAAAATAAAATACAGTCATTTTCTTCTGTTTGTCTTGTAGAGGTTTAGGGCTCGTATTTCCAACTTCTTCTCCAAAGTCACTGTTTTTAATCAAAAGGTGAATTTTTCCGGGAGACGATCTTACAAAAAACACCAGATAGAAAGAAAGAGCAGTAAACTTGGCAGCTCTGGGACTCCCCTGACTCCAGTTTGCAAGCACAGTATACTATCGCTGCTCTTGTAGGTTCCCACAGGCCCTCTACGTCAGGAGTTCAAGCACAGCTCTGACACATGAATGAAGTCATACCCACTAGCAGCAGCAGCATTTCTGGCCTCTACTCACCACAGGCTGAGTCACAGTGGCCCATGGAGCATCCCGCGTTTGCATTCCCAACACCGGGACTGCACGATGCACAGGGGAGAAGGATTGGAAGCGGCTTGCTGCTGCAAAGGGGCACTAGGGTGGACTTGCCCCAGGGGATGCTGTCTCCTGGGCGGCCATGGCCAACCTGCCGGGCTGCCTACATGTGCCACCAAGGAGGATGGGGGACCAGGTCTCAACTAGCCTTCTTCCAGTAATGACCCTCCATCTCTGCAGCTGCGCTTTGTTCTTTTTCATTCTTTTTTCAGGCCACAAATTAGGTGATGTAAGCACGCAGCAAGAGCTGCAGCCTATGATTATCATTTTTCCTCAGTGAATGGGTAGCAATGAAGTCTAATTAAAAGAACAGCAACAGCAATGAAGAGCGAGGCACAGTGAAGCCACCCCTCAACCTCCAACCTCATAATGCTCTGCGCACTCGAAAACTAATGGAGAGATCACACCAAAGTGACCTCAGCAAAAGGTGCCTCAAGACAAGTCAACATTTGCGACGGTGAAAGCTAGGTGCAGGTACTATCTTCAGTCCAAGGCAACTCCTAAATAATTCACTTTGCCTAGACACCAGTTGTTGGATGAGAAAATGAACTTGTACATTAAATCTGCAAACATCACATTAAGCACCAGCAAAGCATCGGTAATAAAATGCTGCAGCTGCTTGCTAACTGCCCGCCTGCACAAGTGGCGGTACAAATATTTAACTATATTAGACCTATGAGTGAAGTTGTCCTCGTGACAAATTCTAGATCTGAAAAAAAAAAAAAAAAAATGGTGATGCAGGAAAGCCTCATTTGGTTTTTATTTTGTATAAATCGAGGATGTCAATCTATTTCACACAACTCTATTGCTGCTTCTTTTATTATTATCCAAGGACATCATATGACAACAGACAAGAGATACATGTACATTTTAAAAAAAAATTTAAAGAACGTGGTTGTAAAAACCCCCAAAATCTTACCAAAAACGTAAAAACACAGGGAATGCCAGATCACACATTGCTTTTCAGTTGCATATTTTTTAGTATCTCCAAATATGATCAGATTTCATGTCAAGAAGACCCATTAATTACAACTGAACACATAATCTGAGTCTGAGTTTTAAAACAACTGATGAAAGATAAAGTTCCAAGACACAAGGAGGTTTTTCTGTTTGTTTCTTTTTTTTTTTTAAACTTGCCAAAAAAAAAAAAAAAAGCAAAGCCCAGTTCACTTGAGGCATTCAACATTGGACACTAAACCTTTGATGAGCGTCAAGAGGGCAATTATCCCTAAAATAAAGACTTTTGTATATCATGGGTCCCACATTCTAAATTCAGTCTGAGAAGCAGGAGGAAAAAACGATTCAGACGTCAACAGTGAATTGGCCAAAGGTCTCTGTGTTACAGACATACCACTGTTACATTTTACATGGCATTAGGAAGTGTGGCAGTCATTTGACCTACCAAACAACAAGCACTTTTGATGCAAAGCCTAATTGTCACTTATACTTTGTCATGCCATTTAGTTTCAATGATTTCCTGAACTCTTCAAGGAACTATGCTAATGTTCCAATTTTACTTTTGTCAGTATCAATGTGATTCTCATTAAAACGAAGCTGTCAAAATTGTTTTGATGCCACTTTCCTTGACAACATCTGCTCAGTTTCCCCTGTTGTCACCTTGACTGTGGGAAATAAGATTTAAAAAAATCCTCACAGAAATCTCATGACTGCATTTTATCTGTAAGAGACATTATGCAGTGATGGGAATTGAGGTTTAGAGCCTGTTCTTCAAGAATACAATTTTTTAATGAGGATTAATAAAATGTTATTCCATAAAGAGTACTACTAGCTCTAAACTAGATTTCCTCCATCTCCATGCTGATTGCAAGAATCGGAGGTGATTATCAGGGTAAAAGTTTACAAATCGTATCTTTATTCACCTTGGTTTAGGGACCCACAGTATTTTAGTTTACATTTTGCTTCCCATTTTCCCCAATCAGTTTTGGGAAATGGAAAATTAGCCCCACAAACTAGTGCCAAATGCAGTAGAGGTTAACATGCGTGGATGTAAATTGTTGAGGACTGGAGACACGTTTCATTCAGCCAGTGTACCACGAGCACAATAATCTCAATGACAGAGACAGCCCATTGGGAGGGATAACAGCTTCAGCTGCTCCAACTAAATCCACTAGCAAACATGAGCTGGGGTCCTAAGAATGGGCCACTGGGAAAAAGGCTTTAAGTATAGTTTGTTTTTCCAGTAATGACATTCACCACCATTTGTAAGCTTCTACAGTCTCTTAACTGTGTAAATTTAAGAGTGACACTAAATTTCTCTAGATCTCTTAAGTGAAATCAGAATTCATTACTTTTACAAGACTTGATTAATATAACTAAAAAATGAAGTCCGTACAACAGGAAAGCTTGCACAGAATCGCTGCAGGCTTTCCTTATTGTAACACCCATGAACTCCAACTTACAGGTGGGGAGATTAAGAAATTTGGTGTGCTATATGCTCAGTCCCTAGTTTCTGTGTTAAGTGTCAAACATTGAAGTCTGTACTAAATTAAATTTTTTAAAAAAGCATTTACTGCTCAGCTAACATAATTTTAAGTATGGTTCAGTCACTCATGGTTTCAATTTGAAGTCACTTTGTCTAACTGTGAAACAATATGGGCTTTGAGACAACACCCTGTTCTGTAAGTATTCAGCAGATGTTGAATTTACAATGAAGGGGAGTCTAAACAGTGCTGCTCTAATAAGTTTGGCAGAAAGTTTGGATTAAATGGTTAAGTCACCTAAAAAAGAGTTTCAAGTCAGTAAATAAACTTTCATTTTCAAAGGAAATTAGCTACAACTGCCTTTTGTTAAAATCTATTTGCATAAGTATTACCTGACAGATTTTCTGGTTTTCAATGGCCTTCTCCAAAGCCAGGTACACCAGTACCCAGCCTGATACATTGGCCAGCTTTTTTTTTTTTTTTTTTTTTTTTTAAAATGGGACTGAAGCTGGTACCTCTTTTCTATTCAAGTCCCAGCTTCTGTATTTTTGTTATTGTTCAAGAATCTTAGGTTTCATTTAAGATATAGGCAACATTACATATACTACTCTATTTAAGACTCCCAGATAAAAACCAGAAAATTCCAACGGTATGAACAGGCCAGACAACGACACCCTCATGTCAAGCTACCAAGTTTTATAATACAGCTTCATGATTTCTGAATGGATGAAATTAGCAATACCAACTACTACAGTCAGAAGTCAACCCTAACCCTCACCCTGGTGATAGCGCAACACCAAGTATTTGTGAATCACAAGCCAGCACCCAGCAGAAATCTTTTCCCCATGTTTTACAGCTCCCTTAAATCTTCATTTATATCACGTAAGATTGCAATACACTTATGGCTCTGATCTTGCTGCTTTCTACAATACTTTTTGCCAAACAAAATTAACTTTCTATGCAAGTTGAACAAATCATTCTTGAATAAAACTAAAGAGGATTCTCATAATGACGATGCACAGTTACATTCTGTTATATACAGGCATACATCTTCAATGATCTCACCAGCGGCCCTACCGTGGCTGAGAGGTAACACGGGTACAGTCCAGGGAGAGGGTTACCCAGTGCATGGGAGATGACTGAGGGTAGATTTAAAATACAGCAGCTTCTGACCTGGGCTCACTCAGCAACGTGGAACAGCCCCAAGACTCACAGCAGTACGTGTTACAAGGATACAAGTTAGGACAAGTCTTACAGGGAGCAGCACGGGCGACTAGTGACAGTGCTAGTGCAATGCTTACACTGTGGAAATCCACCTGATTGTAGGGTTTTTATGGTCCCAGTATGCCGGTGCATCGGTATGTGGATTACACCAGAGGAAGGTTTCCTCCTACTGAATGTGAACAAACTATTATTACTGTTAAAACCTCGGTGTTTTGCTACCTACCTATGCAGACTCCCAAGTGAAATCATTTTGCCTTCAGGTGGCCTTAAGGGTGAACACTTTTGGAAGAACAGACTACTATTAAAATAAAAAGGGAGATGAATATGTATCTACATGTCACCCGGTCACACAAACACTTCACACACTTTACAGACAGTATGCCCTATAATTAGTGTCACTCAAGGCTTGGCATCATAAAACTCAATTAACAATTTTGCTAAATTCTTATTGTTTAGGCAGAAATGCTCCATACCAGCTATCTGCCTTTG
Source organism: Gymnogyps californianus (assembly GCF_018139145.2). Taxonomy (NCBI): domain Eukaryota; kingdom Metazoa; phylum Chordata; class Aves; order Accipitriformes; family Cathartidae; genus Gymnogyps; species Gymnogyps californianus. Next base: position 28,803,549 of record NC_059473.1, read on the forward strand.
GCTGATATTTCTGTTTTTAAGAGAAAACTTCAACTATAAGAGCTCAGCTCTTTCTGAAAATGTGATTAACAAAAAATTCATGATCTTTCCTCCTTTCCTCAGCCTATCATAATTCCTATAGCCTTTTTCTTCAAATAGTCCTAGACATCTACCAGCTCTGAAGTAAAGAAAGGAAACCTGCCTTTGCCTCTTCTCTGGTAGTTCAATCAACTAAAGAAAAGACAACAAACTAAATTCACAGAAACCAAACCGAACTATCCTGCAGAGTCATTAAAAGCATATCCTGATTTCCTGGGTGAACAGTTCAACACTATGACACGTTTTGCAAAAGTGCTGAACATTCGCAGTAACAACTAACGTCAACAGGTAATGGGCTTTGACAATATCCTAGGCTTACAAAACACTGACACAGCACAAGTTCAGTCCATACACTCGATCTACCCAACCAGTACAACTCATCCTTCTCTTTGCTTTCCCCATGTTAATCTCTTTTCCAAGCAGGCTACCATGGCCCCTTGTCACAGGCACATCTAATCCAGTGGCAGATATGAGGCTGAGATGTAGCAATAGCCTTATTGGGGTTAAGTTCTGTTACCAGTTATGTGTTGGCATGGCCAGTTCTAGCAAACAGGTAGCACAGATCTAAGGCAGCAAAACCCCTGCTGCAAGGGTTATCATCTCAGATGAGGGCAAAAAGCAGATAGGTGAGTCACCCAATTTAGAGGTGCTCCAATGCCCATCTATTCACTTTACCCTCTGCTTGAGGTTATCACCGCTGTAGCGAAAGCGAAGCAAAGAACAAGACTTTGCTTCCACCACTCCAATTCAGAGTCAACTTGCCCTGCCCTGGTAGGATTCACTGCCTCCAGCTACCTACACCATCCTGCCACCCAACATAGCTGCTTGGTAGCAGACACAGCAGAAAGGGGAGCATATTCACCTTCCACCATCGCAGGTCACAGATTGGCATCTTTACTCAAACTGCTGGGACCAGCTAAAATTTGGCCACATGCCTTCTTCTTGCCACCTCTAGTAGAGGGCAGCAAGCCATGGCAGAGGAGCAGTTCAGACTGCCAGCAGCAATACCGGTGGTGCCCTTTCTTATCTAGTCAGCCATTTTGTACCTGCCTGGGGCAGTGGAAAAACCTTGCTCTGGCCCTGCAGATATGCACTGTAACAAGGTGATATACTGTAGTGGTGACATGAATTATTTTAGCTGCTCTGAGCAAAAGCGTAAACTTTTGCAATGGCCTCTAGTGACAAGGAGATTATTTTGCTACAAAAACAATGGCAGCCAGAAGTAACTACAAAATGTAGCCATCCTACTCCCTAAGAAAGGACATATGTCACTGAAAGTGCACATATATTGTGTATATAGAGAGGTTATAGACACAGCCCCATTAGTATTGCTCCCTGGCATTTCTTAATTCTTTCTTCTCAGTACCATCCTGCTGATTAGAACATATTTATCATAACAAGCTAATGAACAGAAAAATAAGCCCTTTGAAAATGCTCTCAGGATTAATTTCTCTGCACCTTTTTTTAAAATGAGTAAAGCTGTGATTTTGCCCGAGTTGGAAGCACTTATATCAAGGACAGGTCAGACACTAAGTCAATACTTGCTCCCTCTGCAGTGCCTCAGCTGAGCCCAAAGCTCGCCTTTGATACCAGGACTGCTCACTACAGAGCTGGTAGGCAGAATGTAGCAGGGGAGCAGGAGGCTGCGAATTTCCAGCAGAGTTCCTGTGAAGTCAGGGGACCTCATTAATTTTGAGCAAGTTATCCACCTTTAAGACCGGGGGGGGGGGGGGGGGGGGGGGCGGTTTTATTTAAATTATATTTTTATATTAGAAATTTAATATATGTTCTGATATTAACATATCTATGTGTGTATATATATATATATAATCTGCTTGGGAGAAATTTTCTTGCTTAAGTTACAGAGAATAATTTTTACATCATTAACTCAAGATCCAGTTTCTTCTCTTTGGGGATCCTAGTAGTAAAAACTTTTTTTTTTTTTTTTTTTTAAATAAACCCTACCCCCCCCAAAAGCATTGGGGATGCTGGCCAGCAGCTGTAACCTCTCCAGCCAACACAAATGCACCTAGAAGCTATTTGCATCTGCTCCTTTACACCTGATCTAAATCTACAGCAACTCTGCATAAACATGACAGGCTAACATAAAGGGCAATGGAAGGTGCATGTTTTAGACTCCTGATTCTGGAGATACCTCCCTCCCCGTTGCAACGCTGCCTGCAAAACTTTCCTCTCGTACTGCTAAAATACCATCTCCTCAGATCTTACTCAATTGCCCACCTTTGCTAAGAGCCATACGTTTTTGTTTGAGTACAAAGCTCCACCGTTCAACTTAATTAACAGACAAAATAAGCGAGTACTAACCCTAACTTCTCACCACTCTTCTCGAGGGACTGTCACACCCCTTCCCCTGCTTGCTGTCTGTGTTTGGTCTACTTTGACCATTTCTGACACACAGAAGTGAACGACTCCTAAATCTGTACAGCAACACACACGTTGTCCTTTCATCAAGCCCACAAAATCCTCTTCCTTGACAGAAAGCAGTAACGACCCCCAGACAACACTACACAGCTCACACATCAGCCAACAGCACAAGCGTGACATCCAGCAGGAACATGGCCCAGGAGCATCTGCCTTCAAGTCACGCTTATGGCAAGACTTCCCAAATGTTGACGGGCCTACAGATTTTGAATGCACCTGAACACTTCAGTGAAGCAGCTACAATTAACTGACTGCAAGCCTTATAGAGGCATGTTGTTGATTGAGTATATATTAGTACAGAGGCAGATGCAACTTGCAAAAACTGCTGCTGTACTCTGGAGGGAAAAAAAAAAAACCAAACCAACACAAAAACCCCACCCCTGGTTGAAGGTAATGCTCCCACAGGAAGGAAAGCGCCTTCTACGAAGAGGGCTGTGCACACATATAACCAATACCATTCACAGTCAGGACAGGAATGGGGGTTTACCAAGAGAGCACACAGGGACAGTAAGCAATATGCCACCTACATACTCATAACCAAGGCTTTGCTGCAGACTGGCACAGATAAAATGCAAATGCGCTTACTGTTATGTACACAACACATGCCACAACATCAAGGTGCCCCTGCTCAGGTGAGGGGTTTTTTTTAAACCTCAGTTTATTATTATTTGTCTGAAAACACTAGCCTGACCATTGAAAGGAAGAAGGCAAAGGTGTACACTCAGAGTTTTCCAGCTGCATCACACTTGCAGGGGAGCCCCCCTGCGAGGGGAACACGAAAGCAGGACTTGCCACCATCACCCCACACGGTGCCTGCGTATGCACCTCAGCAGGCAGCCCTGCAGCAGAAGAGCTGGGCTGGGGGCGAGGGGAAGCTACAGCATGTAACCATGTACAGACACGTACTCAGAACACATGGGGCAGAAGAACCACACAAAAGTATGTTTGCTTTGCAGCTTTTACTGGTGATGAGACACTTGTGACAGGAGGGACATACAAGACTCCCTTATAGTCTTCAGGAGGATACAGAGAGGAACCCTTCGGGAAAAAATTAATTAAAAAAAAAAATCAGTATCCAGATAAAAATCTGTTCTACCTGACACATTCAATGTCTTTAATACAAATTGCTTTCTGATGGATGAGACTGATAGATAAGGAAACAAAGGGAGAAGTTTTAGGCACATAAAATGCAAATGCCTTGTCTATGAAATAGGGACAGAAAGCCTTGTCTTCCATTTTTCTGTGTACTTTGAGATTTATAGTGGGGGACACTGTATAAATGTGGTCTTTTGCATACTTTGGCTGAATCAGTTCCAATCTTCACTCCTATATGAAATGCACTTGCAAGCAAACCACGTTTGATCTCTAGGGAATGTATACTTTCCTACTGATTCAATTTTCTAAACATTTCTCATTGGACAATGCAGGTTGGAAGGGACCCCAATAAGGCTTCTTGTCCAACCTCCCTGCTCAAAGCAAGCTTAGCTGTGAGGTCAGACCAAGTTTTATCTAGTCTAATCTTTACACTCTCCAAGGATAGAGACTGCACAGCCACCCTGGGCACCTGCTCCACTGCCTGACTGTCTTCATGGGGGAAAAGGTTCCTCCTTATTTCCAGTCTGAACCTCTCATTTCAATTTATGCCTGTTGTCGCTCACCCTCTCACCATGCAGTGCTGTGCAGCCCAGCTCCATCCCCTCAATAACCTCCCCCCAGGCACTGGGGGGCTGCTGTTCATCCCCCCCCACAGTCACCTCTTCTCCAGGCTGAGCAAGCCCAAATCCCTCAGCCTGTCCTCGCTGAGCAAGTTGTGATGGCCTCTGCTGAAATCGCTCTGGTTTCTTGTACCAGGGAGCCCAAACTACGATGTAGTTCTTGGATGTGATCTAGCGAGTGCTGAATAGTGGACAATCACTTCCCTTGGTCTACTGATTTTGTGGCTGGTGATACAGCACAGGACGCTGTTGGCCTCCTTTGCTGCCAGGGTGCACTTCTGGCTCACATCCTCCCTCACGCCCCCATGGCCCTTCCCACAGAGCTGCTCCTGCCAGCCCCTCCATCGCCCAACCTGTTTCCCTGCCAGGGGCTTCTCCTTCCCACAAACAGGACTTTGCATTTGTCCTTGCTGAACTTTGTAAGGTTCCTGCAGGCCCATCCTTCCAGCCTGCCCAGGTCCCTCTGGATGGCAGGCCTGCCCTCAAGTGCACTGTCTGGTCCTCCCAGTCTGGTGTCATCCACATACCTGATGAGAGTGTACTTTGTCACCTGCTCCAGGTCACTAATAAAGATGTTAAACAGGACAGGCCCCTGGGCAGACCCTCGCTGTGTTGCGCTTGTCACTGGCATCCTGGCAGAGTACGACCCATTAACCACTACCCTCTGAGCCTGATCAGCCAGCCAGCCAGCTACCCATCTAGATGGCCACCCTATCTTGGGTACAAGAACACTGCAAGACAGGGTTGTAAGCCTTGCTAAAGTTGATATTAATGACTACTCTCCTCTCATCCACAAATCCAGTCATTTCAAAGAAATGAATCAGGTTGATCAGTCATGATTTACCACTGGTACATCCAGACAGACTGGTCCCAACCGCCTTCTCCTCCACATGCCCAGAAGTTTGCTCTAAGAACTGAAGGACCACTGCAGCCCCATCTGAGTGGAAGTCCCTGCAGTGTCAGGGCAGTTGCTCTGGCCAGCGCTGGGCATGATGCCCAGAGGAGCTGCTGATGAGCCCCACACAGTCTTTGGCAGTATTCTGCGCCCCTTCCCTGTGTCCTTCTATGCAAACAACTATATAAACTACTACTTCTGAGAGCTACACCCATGCTCTGGCCCAAGCACTAGTGAAACAAGTACATGACCCTCCCTAATCAGAAGTCAGCCTTTCCCAGCAGTACCTGCATCCAGAGATACCAGAAGACCTCAAAGCAGGGCTGGGCACTGCAACACCAACAAGGAACAGCAGCATCCCAACCCCACGCACAGCCCCTGCCCCACTCGCTGCCCAGCCCCTCTTTGCTGCCCATACGTGTTGCAATCTTAAGGAGCACTCGGTACCAAAAGTTTACTCAGTTCTGAAATGGTGTCAGCTGTTGGGGGCACAGCGCTGCCACCTGCACTGGGACCCACTCCCCCCAGAGCAGAGGACATGGACCTGCAAGGAACAGCTCTGTACCACACCACTGTCTAAGCAAAGGGGCACACTGTACCCGATAGCTGCAGCAGCCACCAGCTGCTGCGGGGACAGCCTATCCCAAGTGGCCTTTTGACTCTTTTCTGGGCTGTTTTGTGATCCTGGGGGCATCTCAGGTGGTGCTGCGACTACCAGTTTGCCCAAACCAAGCCTAAATCTTCCTTTCCCGGTCTCCAGTCTCACACTGTGTTATGGGATACCCGTTCCCACTATGACCTATTCCCAACGTGACTATTGCCTTTCCAAAACAGTATTTTTCATTTCCAAAGGGTTTCTGGGTGACCACCAAGACCTCACTAAAACCAAGATCCTTAGTGGAGGGACTGCCAGTTTTCTCTTTGTACAATGCCTCTCAGAGCACTGGTCCAGGGTGGGGGTGCCAACATCCTGCAGTAAGGCAAGCAAACACCCAGGACTTAGCAAGGAGAAGCCTATCAGACATGGTCCATTCAAGCGGCTAGGCAGGAAGACACAGTGAAAAGGGAGAGGGGAAAAGGGTTCATCACCTGGCTGTGCCAAGCTGAATAAAACCAATAAAACGAGGGGAAAAAAAAAAGTTTTAATTGCCCTGGGACTTAGTAAACAAGCAGCTGATTTTGAGCCTGGGAGTTAATGCCAACACAACAGCTGGCCTTCAGAAGGGATTTACTAATATAGCAACTTGTAATTAACACAAGGTCATCACTAAAAATTACCAGGCCAATTTGCTGTTAAATAGCTTCCTCCAGGGGATGTGTCCCTGTTGGAGTATGAGCTACTGCATTGCGTCCGTGAAAGACGGACAGCCTGGCCAAGAGCCACATTTCGCTGGGGAGACAGGGTCCACCATACGGGGCTCCCTGTGCCCCCCACATGTATTCATGCCCAGGCCCCTCACTGCCCCACAGATCAAAGTGGCCTTCTGTTCCTTTGCAGACCGACGTGCTACAATACGCACAGCGTCCAAGCCCGCTGGAGGTCTGTGTCAAGGTTGACAGCCATGAGCCAACACTTGTAGAATAAAACTGTGCAACAGCCTTTGGGCTGGTTCCACCTGTGTTCACTTGCCCAGGCATCACGGCCATATAGAGAGACGGAGACCATAACAGCTGTATCCCTCACACAGTTCCCTCCGCAAGGCACTTCCCACTCTGGATCAAGGTCTTCCCAAACAACCTGGTCCATAAGTCACTTTGCCCTGGAAACCTTCCTCTGGGGTGAAGTCCATGTGAATGGAAATTTCAAGAAGATGGTGGAGGGGAGCATTTAATTTCTTAGGCAGCAGTTTTTCCACTTCCTTCAGATACACAAACTTCTGTACCTAATTTTATGCAGAGGGCTGGGATGGCATGTCTAGGTGAGTGCTACCACTTCCCACACTTGTCCCTGCTCTTCCTTTGCTTGGGAGAACATGCCTCACTCCCCACATCCTGGCTGCTTGCCTAAACCTTCCCAACCTCAGCCCTGGTTTCAATGCACAGACTAAAACATCCGATTTGTCACTTATTGTCCAGAATTCAGAAGAACCCTCTTGTGAAGTGAGCCAGCAAAAACACTCCTTTACCTGCTCCAAGGACAGACGCAGCTTGTGCTGATAAGTGCCCTTTGCCTTTCACTGTCATTCTTCCACTCTTCACCTAACAAGATTTCCAGCCCTCACTGCAGTAGTAGGCAGCCTTCGCAAGAAGGCAATTGCAAAGGCCGTTCCTAGTACCAGGAGGTAGATGGATGCCAAGATACTTTATTGCCATTCCCTTGTGCTGCATCAGTACGGAGGCAGGACAAAAGCTTCCACAGGTGGTTGCTAGATGACTTCTGCTCCTGCTGGAAGATGTGGCAGGACCCATACCTGCTGCTCAGCCTGACCAAGAGGTCTACCTGATGGCAGGATGGCAACAGAGGGAAGGCAGGGGAGAGACAGGGCACTGTGGAGACAAATGGAGGGGTTTCATCCCGCCATTTGGGGCTAACTCCTACCTCCAGGCTCCTACCAGGACTTTCACAATAGGAAGGAGCACGTTAACATAGCCATAAAGCTAGGCAAAACCAAGAGGGAAAATACCAGATGAGAGGGAATCCAGAGTCCATCCATTAGCGCCATATGCCAGCAGTAATTGGCCTAGTAATCATCTTCTCAGCCTTGCCTCAGCATCTACCAGTACAACCACATATCAAGGTACAGGCTCATTACCTCTGTACACCCTTATGCACAACAGAACAAATAACATACAATTTCATATCACTTAAATACCAGCTTCACTCATGTCTTATCTGACTTCTTCCCTGTGCTTCACTCAATGGTATTCAAAAAAAAGGAACAGGATTAGCAGTTCAAAAGATAAAGTTTAAAAAAAAGCCTTTTATGGTAAAACAATTACTGTATAAATTAGGGTAGGCATGAGGAACTGGGCTACTCAAGACCAAATCCTGCCTTGTATCTTTTCTTAAGTCAGCGGACTTGCCAAGGCCTTTGACTCTAGGGCAGCAGAGTTATATATTTTCCAGTTTTGCAACATACTTCACTTTAGGGGTAAATAAGCTCCTTTTCAGTCTTCATTCAACATGCAAAACACCTCAGAGTGATCTTGCTAAACAGTTCTTCATAGGGCAAGCAAATAAGTGATTCTTTTTATCCTTTCTGAAAATTTCATATTCTTGAATCTCTTACAAGTCTGGGAAGGTGGAACTCATTCGTAAATAAGGCCCTGGGAAACACACATGGCCACGGCTTGGCAGGACCACAGCCCTGAATGAGCTCTTTCATTTTCAGCATGTTTGGTAACTTGGGTTAAAGAGCAAATTGTGGTTTTGATAGAATATTTCAAACACAGAGCAACTAGAGTGCTACAGTTACCTTTACCTAAAAGAGACTCATATAATAATAATAATAACTGATTTTTCAAAGCATTCCTCTCCATACCTCCTAAAGTAAGCAAAGGTGCTTCAAAAACACTAGGAGCAGTGGTATAATTTATTCTGGCTAAGTGCAAATTTGAAAACTAGTGGGGAAAAGAGAAAGAGGTTTGCAGCAGATTAAGCAGAACAGAATTCACACATGAAGCTGCAAGTGGAAAGGTGTATTCGTTTTCTGATTTCTCTCTGTAAATTACCATTTAACATTGCTGCTGTGCCAAAACTGATGCACCTACTCATGATCTGCACCAAACCTACACAAATTTGTAGATTTATGACCTTTATAATGAGCCCCCTGTACATGCAGAGATAATCAGGCTACTCCTGGGTGTTTGGCCACAAGAATTCAGATGTAGCATTGGTGTCTGTATTTGGAAAAATTTGTAAGAAACGTAAGGTGACAAAATACTTCAGACTGCAAATAAAGCTGTCTGATCTCATCTTGTGAGCATGCTGATGGTAAGCCCACAGAAGGAAGCGACAGATTCAGGAGGGTTTGGGGCATAACACACAGCAAAAACCACTTATCCCCCGCAAGTGCCAAACGTCCAATAAAAGATTTGCAGATGCAAACTGTGGTGATTCCCATCCTTCAAGGAATGTCTTGGAGCATCATTTGGAGAACAGTCTCATTAATTTAATGATGGACAAAATGAAATCTGACCTTAAAGAACCTGGAAGTGAAGCTCCCACACTAAGAGCTGCAGATCAACCCACCTGCCCTGCAATCTGAACAGAAAGAAATAGTATTTCCTGAAAATTATTAGCACAAGCTGCAGCATGAAGTTGTTAAAAATATCAGCATCAAGGTAATGGTTGGTTTGCTGATTCTGTTCCTTGTAGGATTGTGTTACATACTCCTCTTCAGGGAATATTTTTATCCTAGCCTCAACAGTATTTCTACAATTTTTTTTAAAAAATTATTATTATTGCATGGTATATTCCAGGTCAGTTGTTTAAACTGTCATATATCTAACTGAAGCTTAAACAGGAAGTAAAGGAAAAAGATTGAGGTGAATTTAACTACTTCTGGCTATCTCAGGTAATTTTTCCCAGAATGTCAAAGCTAGAGAAGACTATTAATAAAGTTTAGCACCAATATCCTGTCATAACAGTTTATTCAGGCCAGATAAAACCACATTTGGTGGAAAAACATTGATTTCCTTTCAGCATCGTAGCCTGGAACAGCAAAGGCTTTGTTTATAAAAATCCAAATAGCTTTTTCTCTCCAACCTGCCCAGTTGGCTTACATATAACAACTCTTGCTGTAGGGGACAGAATGACCATTTACATTCTGAATTGTAGACCATCCAATTTCTGCAACTAAGCTACACCCCAAAAAGCTTAACTTACACTGGATAAAGATTATCAAGGCTTCAGCATCCTTCTTCCTTCTAACATGAACTCAGTAGATTATTGACTTTTAAAAAAATATTTACTGTATTTATAGGAAGATGCTTTCATGAGATAGCTCAGAGAAACATTTTTTGTTGTTGTTCAAAAGGCAATCTATATACAAGAGAGCCACTGGAGTTGGGGCAAGACCAGCTGCCAGGCATCTGGCAGGTTTGTCAGCATTGGCACACATGCTGGATATCTGGCAGTTAGCTTTTGCATCTGTTAGTTTCAGCAACAGCCATAGCTACATCAAAAGCCACAAAGGCATGTCCTGGTTATTTTTCATGGTGTCTGCATTGATCTAACACATTCTAGGTTCACTGCCCAGTTTTTTTGTTGTTGTTGTTTTTTGGGTTTGGTTTTTTTCCCCCCCTCCCCTAAAAAAGAAAGTGTGAAATAAGAGGGCAAGTGCTGGGTGACAACTGGAGGAGATCCACCATTAATATACCAAGGCTTTGTATATAGATGCATATATATCTTTATATATATTTGTCAGGATTCTCTAGACGCTAGAATGACTGTCCCACAGAGGTAGTGCTCCACACCACCTTCTCATGCCACACTGTACACCAACAATAAATAATCCATGTTAAAAAAATAAGAGGAACAATTTCTTTTAATGTAATTCCATGTGTTTTAGCTTGTTGACTTTTTAATTGATTTTGGGCAATGTTACCCTCTATTGGTATTTAATAAACCCGTAGGCTTAGTGCTGTGATGAACATTGCTGGCTAGCCTAGGGCCACTAGCGTTCTTCCCTGAACACCGAAGAAGAAAAGTGAACACTTCACTAAAAAACAGGAAACCACATTTTAGCAAATCTAAAGTCCAGTTTCGTGAGCATCTCGAGGGCAGTATAAGGCCATATTGATCCTGAATGCACAGTTTGACCCTGTCCGCCTGCTCACCCCACATTGAGACCAGCACAAACAACCAGGAGGCCACACAGCAAAACAGAATTGGGAAGCTAATCTCAGCAAAATCTAAGTATTTGGGCTGTATTTACTGAGCTGGTTTCATTTGGATCAGTTTCCCCAGCTGGCTTCCAGGTATGTCTGTGCCGGCACACACTGGCAATGTGTTTGGGGCAGGGAGAGGCTGGGAACTGCTTCTGGCAGCGGGTACAGCTCAGGTGCCGAAGCAGATGCAGAACAGAACAACCCAGTGCTGCGAGGGGGACATTTAGCCGTGCGGGCTTTGCAGAGGTGCTAGGGACCCTGGCCCTGCCAGCACCTCCCCACTAGCACTTGCTGCTGGCTTTAAACTGTGTAGTGCCCCTACTTGGTATCTCATTCCAACAGGAAAGTAGTGCCATGACTCAAGTCACACCAGCTGCACCTCTCAGCAACTGATGGCTGTCCATTTTCACTAGTGCAAATCCCAACTTCACCACTTGTCTGGTGTTCGTGCTTAGGCACTCTCAGCCTGAATAGTCCTCACACTGCAAATGGTACCACAGCTTGAGCAGACCAGGTCAAATCAGGTAGACTGTGAATTAGCTGAGGCCGAGATTTACCTTCATGCCAAGGCAAAGTTTTGCACTGCTTATCTCTTGCACAAGTCTTGCGTGCAGAAGAGAGACCGCCAGGAGCTCTGAGCAGAAGTTGTCCCTCTACCCGCACCAGGTGTTTAAAATGCATGCGAATTTTACCTTTCCAGTTAAAGGCTGCTTTCAGAAATATAGACCTTGTTAATGATACTCCCTCAGCATATATCATCTGTCAAAGTGAGGTTTGGGGGATTTTTACATCTCTACCAATATATCCTCGCCACTCATCTTATGAATTCTGCAATGTTTTACATTTACCCACTACAGCCAACTATCTCTGGTATCTAAGGTGATTTGATTATCACGATACTGCATTGCTTGTCATGACTATACTGCAAGGAAGTATTTATGGTCAAATCTATGCTAAGAGAAGTGAAGTTGATTTTCTTTGCTGTTGGGCCAGTAGGAAAAAAATAACAGATTAAATATTTGCAAAGAACTTGCAAAACATCTGGGAGAGAAAAGCAGAAGCATACCATCCCTGGTAATATTACAGGACGAATATAGGTAGGGAAAAAAATAAAGCTACATAGCTCTTTTTTTCCTCAAAAAAAAAAAAAAGAAAAAAAAAAACACAAAAAACCCAACTGACTGCAAAGTAAGCCAAGAGATCCAGAGGTACAGTGGGTATTCTATACATTTCTCACCTGCCCTGTCTTTTTTTCAGCACACTTCACACAGCTCCCTACTCAGCGATCTCTGTGCCACTTCACTGTTGGCACCCTTGGCGGGACACAGAGAAACCTATTTTTCTAATTTTCTCTCCTGGGAATTTGAGGCTCTTCAGTCTGTGGATATCTTGCCCATTTCTCCCTCTTTACAACCACCTTCCCAAGAGTTTGGATCATGGTGTTGCTCCCTCCAACAGCCTTGACCTACTAACATGCCTGAGCGAGAAGGGATGTTTTTGCCCCATCCTGGTGGTTCTGCCATACACCTTCATCATCCTCCAACCTTTGTCAGCCTGGGAATCGGGGAAAAGAAGCTCAAATCTTAAGTCAGACAACAGACAGCATTCAGGGATAGCTGTTTATATTAGCTAGAGCCTTACAGCTGCAAGGGAATGAGTCTCAGGCAAGAAAAACATGGCTTTTAACACTAAGCCACAGTAAGATCACACTCAACGGCTCAGGTTTCAGAACCTGCTCCTGCAAAATTGTGTGCACAGGCATCCACTGCAGATGTCCCACCATTTAACACCTAAAGTGGTGCCACTGGTATCACCTCAAAAACAACCACCGCATTCATTGTATGCTCAAGCCAGTGGGAAATTTCTCCGTTCCTAAAGATTCATCTCCAAAATCCTAGGTATGCCCACAGAGTCCACCGATGAAAGCTTGGACAATACCAGTTTTCAAGAAACAGTTTTGGTGTCATGGGCCACAATACACAAGCGATGGCAAACAATGAAAGTAGCTGAGAGAGAGTTCATTTACATTTTGCCACTTTTCATCTGTCTCTTCAGTGGCCTGTAGTTAATCAAACCAACACCCCTTCTTTCTGTGTCACAAGCGCAAGAAAGAAGTAGGCACTGTACATCCTTCCTGCTATTCTCTTGCAAATGGAGCCACAGCAGAATTCAAAAGTAGCGCACAGAGGCCGAGTGAATTATGCATTTGGCTCCTCTCAAAAGCCAAGGAAAAGCTCAAATGCCAGATTTTCTTAAAAGCATCCCGTCAGCAAAATGACACTGACTGTCTGTATTGGGGGCAGTGGGCTTTTTCTTTTCAGAAATAGCATCCATTCATCTGTTGTTGTTTTTTTAATTAGAAAAACTGATAAATACAAAACCAATGGGGGAAAACAAATACAAAAATAACAAAGACACATTTATCTGCTACAGGGAAGTGGCAAAGAGCAGCTGTCCTTTAATGATTACCAGGCACGTGAAATTAATCCACATCTTTATTACAAATTTAAACCAACAAAATAAATTAAAACTCAAGTCAGACCAGGAACCCAGGTGGGGAAGGAATAAGCAAAGCTCAGTTTACCCCCAGCCTGGCCAGTCATCTCTGCAAAAATAAGTACCTTTGTCTGCTGCCACCACAATTATTCTCTCATCACCATTGCTGAAGATGAGATAGGAAAGCCACTGCCCCATTCTGAACAACAGGCGCTTTACGCCAGTGCAGTAAATGAATAGCTCCAATTATTCATAGGGGCTACAGATACTTGTGGTGCAGAACTTCAATTTTTACATTTCCATGAAATACATGTGTTTAAATATAGCATAGGGAACAATAGTGCATTGATCTAGTCCTTCCCCCAAATAAGTCTTTTCCATTAGTGGGATCCAATCTTGCACTGGCAAAATTCCCATCGAGTTCAGGGAGCTTTGCACGAGGGAATATTGCATTGTTCAGCTACTCATCCCTCTCTGCTAGATCCTGCACGCCGAGGAGACAGAGCAAGGGGACAAGGCACTAAACAAGGTTCAAAGCAAAGGAATCACTGCTGGACTTGAATGAAGGAAGGGAATAGCCTCCTCCTTGCTCCCAGTAGCCCTGTCCTGCAAGCAGAGATCCCCCCCAAAATGCTGCAGGGAGCATGGGGTGCTCTAGGGCTAGAGCTGCTTCCACATCTTGTGCTCTAGGCTGCATCTACAGTCCAGCGTCCCCTTCTGCAAGCACTCTTACATCTAGGATCAGTGCATCTTTGCCCCACTGGCTGATGACACATTGAATTCATGCTTAGCAAAAGAGTATGGGCTGTTTGAATACCATCCTGCCAAAGCTACCACATGATTTTATTATTTATGAGTTCCCTAGTTTTCAAACATTGGCAAAAGAAGCTTACTGAAGTTTTTATTACAGATTCCACTTGTGCACAGAAGTCAGCTGAACATTTAAAAGTGCACTATATATATATCTCTCAATTCAGAATCAGCTGCAGTGGGGAAAGGAACAGGATTAGCTTTATTTTTTGAAAAATTCCAAGAGAGATTCATGCACCCAGATGGTTTCGTTCTTTGCAAAAAAATAGTAGGGTCACTCGTTCCTGTAAAAAGGCTTTTATTAAAATATAGAATGTACCAGGCACAAGGGTCAGTTCTACAGATCAGTGATTTTAATACACTTTAAAAAACCCCAACACAACAATAGAAAACTCATAATGGCTTTTCTTTTTTTAGTTCTCCTAAAACTTAAGGATCAAGCTCAGGAACTCATATGTCATTACAAAAGCTTTGAATTTTATTATAGTACAAATGTCATTTGTAACTTCCATCCCATTTTTTGCGTCAACACAGTTCAAGGCAGCGGGACACGTTTGCATATGTAGAGTGAATGAGGCAATGACAGGTAGCAATTAGCATCACATGGATCATACGCCATTCTCATAATTTTCCTTGAACTGAAAATATCCACTCCCCCCAACACACACTTTTTTTGTGCAGCAGTACCCCCAGCTCCTAATCAAAATCAGGGCATCTTTTGTGCTTCTACTGTGCTGAGCATAAGAACAAAACCACAACAATTAGAAGCTAATCCCTGTTCTGGTGGGGTTGCAATCTAAATTGAAGTTAGAAGATAACACCATTACTCCATTTTACAGAAGTGAAGCCGAAAACCAAAGAGATTAAGGGTTTGTATACGCTAAGGCATTTCACAGTTTTGCTTTCTTCCATGCTTTGTGTAGCTTGTTTATTTAGATTGCAACTCATCAAAACAGGATTATCTGTCATTTGTGTTTATACACTAACACAAAGCAGCCATGAATAACTACAGAAGAATTGCTTTTCAGACTGTAATAGCTACAGGTGATTAATAATGATGCAACTCCAAGCATGTAGCTGGCAATACTGTGTTTTGTTTTGTGAGTTACAGAGATTGATACTTCAAGTCATGATCCACTGATACTTATGTAAACAACCGGCACAGAGGGGGAAGAGAAATGGTACGTCTCTGCTTCTGGGAGCAGTGGGAGGACTGAACTATCTGACATACTTTATTTCCTCAAAAATAGGTAATAGCTCAGATGAAATCCCTTTCCAGAAGAAGGATGTGCCCACCAATCCTTGCTTCTAGACTTACTTGTCAGAGATATTAGAAAAGGAGAGAGAGAGGAGGAGTGGAAAGAAAGCTAATACTAAGTTAATTAGCACAGATTAGCCAAGAAGCAGAGAAGACTGCCTATACCCCCTTTTTACAATACATACTTATATTGTCATCCTCAGGGGCTCTTAGCCCCTGTCTTCTACCAGGCTGCTACAGCTATCACACATTACCTACACAAAATGCCAAAACGTAGGCATTTAGTGTCATTTGAGCTGCCCTGATGCATTCGGGACATTTTCACAGGGTTGATAGATACACCATGAGAGCTGCAGGAGACCCGGCCTTTCTGGAGCAGCAGCTGTAAACCAGCTCTACTAAGTTTGGCTGTCCTTACCCCAAGATAGATAAATGGCATTAAATGTCTGCACTTAGGAAGCTGCATTGCATCCCCATGTGATATCTAGGTTTTGGCTGTGCAGCACATGCCAAGAGATGTGGTCTCAGACAGTGAGTTCACAGAAAAGAAAAAGCCACCTGCCAGGACGGTCCACCCAGCCTTGTCCCTGCCCACCCTGTGGGGTCCCAAGGACAGGGGTCTGCAGCGAGCAGGCAGCACATTGGGACAACACTTCCGTCAGCCTAGACCCAGCCCACAGGCCATACAGTCCCCACCACGACCTCCGTTGTGAGCCCTGCAACAATTCAAAAGCCTTTGCCCCACTTAAAATGCACAAAATGAACCCTCAGAATGAGAAGGATCCCTTCTGCAAAGCTCTTGGAGTGTGAGGAAAGTGGAGTTTAACGGGGAAAGTTGTATGAAATGCAGATTATTAATCAGATTTAAACGGGTAACTACTCAAAGCACAGAAACAAGTATTACACTCCATTATGTAACTGGACTTGAAAACACTGTAGCATCTTCTCTGCTAAGATTTGTGGCTCAAACTCCCGGTCTTTCCAAGCAGAAAGCTTCAAAAGGAGTGATTTATATAAGAATTGAGATTATAGACAAAGGGAATATATTAAAGAAAGCTATTTCTTATTTATGACCGAGAGACCATTTACTTTGAAATCAGGACTCGGAGCAGATACTTCACCATGAGCACAGCCCTGAGGAATGCTGAAATCAGCCATCAATAACTCTTTTCACAAGACAAGCTCCCTGAGGGCAGAAGGATAATACCAAGCTGGGTGGTAGTTTTTAAGCAGCTGGACACAAATTGGGACTTGTCGGTTGTTGTTCCCAGGCACTGCATATCAAATTGGAATAACCTGTTGTGCTCTCTCTTATTTTTTTCCATGACTGGCTGCAGAATGCAGAAGAGGCACCTGTTGACTCCTGGATTAGTTTCCCTGTGATGAACAGCTCTTATCAATCATCACTCAACAAGAGATTTCAAAATAATAGTTTCTTCTCATTTTCCCCACAGTGAGAGACATTCAGTGCAAATGGCAACCGAGCTGCAACCTGCTTTTCTGACATCCGAGCTCTGCTGAGAAAATTTCTTTGCCAACTGCTTTTGGAGGCTTCTTGCTGCTTCCAGTGAGATTTACAAAAGCCATTCCAGGAACCAAGCTCAAGAAGCCGCCTAGAAGGAGCATAGCAGCCCAAGGCACACCAACATTGGAAACATCCACGGCACATCTAGTCTCCCAGCAGCACTAGGCCCAAACAGGGGCCCAGTATTTGAGCTAGCTCTATGGTAGCTCATAACCTGCAGCAGAGAAGATGCAGCTGCCTGGAAAGGCAGCAGGAAACTCAGAGGCCCACTAAAGCAGTCTATGGAGAGTGCTCTGCTCCACGTTGTGTGACAGGGCACAGGATGCCTTAGCCAACAGCTCGCCTCATCACCACTGACTCAGCAATGCCTTTGATTTAGCCTTTTTGTAGCTAAAGGTTCCCTAGGACAGATGAGGACTAGATGACACCTTGAGCTCCAGTGCTGCCAGTGTGAGCTAACCTCAAGCTACCCAACACACACTCCAGCAATCGCACTTCTAATTGATCTGTGCACACATCAGCAACATAACCACTAAAACACAGTGGGAACCAAGCCCAGCATCTTCCCATGTTCAATGCTTGAGGGTCTAGCAACCAAGAACGGACTTGCCCTTCCCTCTTTGCAACCCAGATCCGCTTTCAACTTGGTCCTTGTCTCTTATTCAGCACCCCCAAAACTCCTTCACTGAAAACAGGCTCAGTGTCGTCTTCATCTGCTTGGATCTCCCAGCTGCCTCTGTGGAGATCCAAGATGGCTCGACAGGCAACTGCTAAGATGATTTTCTCGTGTCCACTGTTAGCAGTTTCTCACTGGTGTGTCATTTATTTGGCGGGATAAACATCTTAAGATCCTACAGAGCACGAGTTTCCACAATAACTTGTGAAGCTGCTTTTAACAACTGCCTTACAAGTGAGGGGAGTTGTTGTAGCAGACAACCCTTTTCAGGCCTTGAGCCCCAAGTCATTAGAGGATGCTTTGGCAGTAAAATTTTCTCCTTTGAAAACATTATTTTTGTTGTTCCAGTTGCTGGCTGCAAAGCAATATTGACTGTAGATCAGCTTCATGGGAGACAAGTCAAATTATTGCTTGTCTTCTGAGTTTAGTAAACAACTATTGTCAAGAGAGCAAGAAATGGCAGAAAATGTGAAGCAGGCTTTAGCATTCTATCCATCTCGAAGTATAATACAGAATATATCTCCGAAAGGCCAGAAGAACTCTCCATTGAGACTGAAATTAAAAAAAAAAAAAAAAAAGATATCCACATAGATGCACTCTGACAGCAAAATATCCCTAAGAATATGGACCCCTCATATTTACACATCTACTAAATAGATATTTCTCCTAAGCTGAAAATTCTTCTCTAGTGAGAAGTTAGGAAGCTCTGCACAATTACATAACTCTAGCTAAAAGACAGCAAAATTGCTATATGAGGAGCCAACATGTAGTTTAACAGATATTTTTTCGGTGTCAGTTTAAGCAGCCTTCTCCCACACACGCACTCTCCGCTGTGTCCCCTCGGGTGCAGGGCTGTGCACCCTGCTCACATAACTCCCTGCGGGCTGATACGGTTCATTTGGTTTGCCTTTCCCCCCCCCCCCCTTTTCCAGGGGATGGGGAATATGCTAGCACTGCGCTGGGTAGCTGTCGCAAAATTACACTGGAAACTGTGGTATTTCTCCTAGCAAATCTTCCCCAAGCATCCCAAGAGCTCCTGTATCTCCGGCCAAGTCCAGGTGGAAGAGCTCTGCCAGGGACACGTGGCTGCTGAGCAAGGGGTCTCCAGTGTGGTGGGTTCCTGCTCCAGGTTTGGCTTGGTCCGACTGCCATTTCACTGCCTACTGCACCTCACCTCTACTTCCTCGAAATGCAGGCATGGCAACTTATTCCAGTATTACATACTTTAAAACTGAATTTACACTCCTTTGAAACCGAAGCTGGAGAGACTCTTAGAAAATTCAAAGAAAGAGAAGAGTTTTGCTGCAGAAACAACCCACAGATGGAAACTGCCCAGCAAGACAGAGAACATGTACTGCCAGCCACTGATGGATGCACACTAATCAATCTCTTAGCATGAGCAAATACATCTACTATTTGCATAGGTGCAATCTATACCTCCTTGACATTAGAGTAAGCTCTGTCAGACAAACGTGCGCTCAAATGAGATCAGGCTAAATACCCTCTGTGGGTTTAGCAAATAGGAGAACAGCCACTCCCTTTCTTAATCCTCCAAAATCTCACATATAAAATATAAGTTTTAATTAAAAAAAGTCAAAAAGACAAAATATTATTTGAAACTTTAAAAAGGCCCAATCACTAAATGTGGCTTGCAGTTTAAGTACAATTGTTCTGGGTGGTCTGCAAAGCACTAAGCTTGCTGTGCTGAAAGGAGTATTTTAAGAACAAATCAGTGGGGCACCGGAGTGTTAGAAAAGATGAATTCATGTTAGAAAAACACTTTGTGAAGTCATACACAGAATGCAAATGTTGAAAAAATAAATAATAGCTTCCCTTACCTATTTATTTTCATTTCTTATGCCAAGGTCATAATTCCTTTTTATGTATTTTGAGGATAAATATTAAGATTAATAGATCGTCAACATTATGAAGGCTTAGCCTGTGGGACACAAGGTCACTGGGAAGCAAAGATCTACAGTCACAGTGGTAATAAAAGCCAAGAACTCAACAAGTCACTTTCGTTTCAGATGCAAACAAAATGGTTTTGCATCCCAAATGTGCAAGACACAGCTTGATCCCTGCCCTAGATTCCCCAGAGGTTTGAAAGACTCTTACCAAGGCTTTGTAGACTGGGCTTACTTTCTGCATTATTGGGTGCATATGTAGACCAATTTTATAATGCCGAGTGAAATTTAAAAAAAAAAAAAAAAAAAAAACTGTTTAGAGGGATTTTTCTATGTCCTTGCCATTGGAGTGCAGTCACTGCAGCTCTAGATATGGCTTTCTCTTCCAAAACTACACTACACGCATTTTCTCTCTCTCATCAGAGTTGTGGCACAGTCCCCAATAACAGCAGTTGGCTACTCCTACCTGGAAATGCAGTTCACAAGATTTAGTCGGGCAAGATACTGCTGGAGGTGCACGCCTTTAAGAGCTGTACAGGTGAATATGCCCAATACAGAAGAGTGATTTGCCATGCCAAGAGTTTTCCTTTTGTCTGTAGCTTCCAAAATGCTTTGCAAAGCAGGTACGCATTGGGCCACCTATACTGAAAGGAAATAAACACAAGGAAAGGCAAGTCTGTGCAAGATGACCCCAAAAAAAAAAAAATTAGCAGCCTAGAGTCAGGGCACCTGGGTTTTAACACCACTATCCCCTCCACTAGACATAGAGTATAAATTCTGAGAAAGTGCAGATTCTCACCAGAACTGGCATTAGATATATTGAGGCAGCAAATGAAAACAGAAGCTATTGTTTTCCCACTCTCACATTAAATGACATCCACTGCTTTTTAAAACGATGCCCACTTCTAACACAACCAGCATCTCAAGCGATGTCCCTCATAGCTACAGACCAAAGGCAACTTCTGGTGCCATCTAACACAGAGATGCACCTCCTCTATGCTGAGGCCCAATTTACATTTACAAGAGCCCAAAGCACCCTGCGTATGCTAATTGCCTCTGGAAGCAGGAAGAGTTTCCAGTGAGATGCAATTAAAAAAAAAAAAAAAAAAAAAAAAAAAAGGATTTTTCCTTGAGGTTGCCAGAACAAAGTCCTGCACCCAACACAAGTCATCCAGCCCAAACCAAGACACTGGCACACAGTGTCTTGAATCAAAAAATTAGGCTCCCTCTTACAGCAAGTTCCCAATAGCTGTGAGGAAGAGGCAGGCACGATGGTCTCTTGTTAGTTTCTGACATCTGTGTATCCTAATAAAAGACTACTTTCCCAAAACATATGCCAACTGAATAACCCCTTATTAGAACTGGCATTGATAATAACATCTGTAAGTCCCTCCATAACCAAGTAAATAATCATTGACAAACCACGCACCAATTACAACCACAAAGTGTTATGTATATAAGAGACACTAACCATCCTCAGGTGCCAGGGATGAGTCATTTTGGGTGGCTGGAAGGGGAGGGAAAGAGGGGAAACAGTGTAACATCTTCTTAAACCAGCCTTGTTTTCAGTATAGCACTTCAGACCAATAGGCGAATATTGTAACCCTGCCAGCGGATACGGGATCCATCACATCCATTTAGGAACTGCCATATAAGAGGCACTACAATGTCACATCATCTCAGTAATGACACAGGAGTGATTGACTATTAACCACATCAACCACCACAGCTTGTCCAAATACGAACACACCTAAATCTAAGCCTATACCCAGTCCTTCCATTCCTTTCAATGGAGATCAGTGAAAAACAGGGATATAGCCTACCTGGTGTCTAATGGAAAAAACACCTGCTGTTAAAACTCTGTCCTAATATAAACTGATACGTGAAGCAGCCTTCTTCTCAAGGAAGCCTTCATATTTGTACAGAGTAGTTTTCAGCTTCCTGCACTGATGGAGGAAAGACGAAAGGCAGGACTGAAATCCTCAGACTGCGCCAACCCGAGCCAGAACAGCAAGACAGAAAACCGATTCCTTGAGAGCTGTGCAACGCCAAGCAAAACCCAACACCCCAGGTTAAGCAATTAGGGGATGAGGAAATTAATCATTTTGGGGCATGGCATACATAAGTTGATCTAGCCTAGGAATAAGTTATCTCAAGAATGGCAAAGCTGCCACTCTAAATGACATCTGGACAAATGGATATAATGCTATGGAGCAGAATCAGATGCCTGGTGATTCCCAAACGATTAATATACATTCTCTTCTGTATGAAAATGCAGGATATACAAGGCAAGTACACACTGTAACACTTTTCAGTCGTGGGAAGTTTGCCTTGGAACTGCAGAACCTCTTTCCTACTTCTTCACAAATGATACAAGTCCACCTTAAACAGTACCTCAGCATCTGCTGGAAATTCTGCCAGCAGAATAGACTAGAATACAGTCAAGTGCTGAACATCGCTCACTTTATTGATGATGACTTTAAAGAGGGTGCAGTCACAACTGTCACATTCATGAATCTGTCATATATATCGCTTGTTACTCGTCAGCAACATACACAGCATGATAAAAGATCATCACACAGCAGAAGTAAAATGGTCTATTAGAAAAAACCAATGATTTTACATCAAACTTTTCAGGAAACAGAGTTGATGGCTCAGGTAATGAAACAGCCTACTACAATTAACTGACTTGTGTAAGTATTATTAAAGTGTCATGAGCGACCAATCAATCTATCCTCACACAAGAAATTTTACCGCTCTGAGTATCTTGCGCATCACAACCAACCAAGGTATTTGCCCAGATTGAAACCAAATGGATGGCAGGATTCTCACGTTGCTATTATTAAATACATATATATTATAAATACACATTAAATAAATATACACCTATATTTATTTAAATATATAAACTATAAATAAATAAAACACCTATGCATGTGTAAATGTATACAGCCACACATACCACACACCAGCCCAGTTAAAACACAAGCAACTCTTTCATTTCTACAATCACAAGATCAATAAACAGCTTTGCACAACTTGGAACAGGGTGCAGCTTGCCCACTACCAAAATCTGCTGTTCCTGTGACTAACACCAGGCTGCATGTTTTCCATGAGGGAATACGTAGAAAGACAAAACGTAAGGTTAACGCTAAGCATAACATGTTGAGGAAGTTGATAAATTTTAAATGGGAGGCCAGACCAGTAACCCTACAAACTGCACCAACTGCACTCTGTTTTTTAGCAAACAAATCTAAGTCTGGCGTGGGAAAGTTCAGTCAGTACATGCGAAGACATACAGCAAATAAGTGTCAGTGCACTTATGCATATCTTCAGTCAAGTAAAGTGAAAAAAAAATATGCTCCTGCCTTGGTCCTTCAGACATCAAAAGATCATTTTCAACTAAAGCAGAACATACACAACAGAGATACAAGGCATCTACTCTACAGCTATACTATAGCCATTAGCCTGCTAAAAATCGTTAAAGCAGTTTTGCTGTAATGCAGAGGGATTTACAGGGCCCTTTGGAGATCACGTATTTGGAAATATGAAGGTCACAGTTCAATGTATTCAATGATGGATCGGGAGCAACCACTGAAGTTGCTGAACATCCAGTTGAAGATACAATGAACATATTCCCATAACGATGCCCGAATCGGAGTTGGCAAGACAACAATAATATGCAGGAACAGAGCATGCTGGCACACATGAATGAAGGAAACCAGCCAGCACAGGACACCTTTAGGGTGCAGGACCCAAGGATACCGGCAGGCTGTGCACTTGGTTGGAGGAAAACCCCGTAGGAGTGGTGGCAAGCCATGAGAAGCAGCAGCCGGAGGCTTTACTACCTATTGGGAGACGGACTGCGTGTGAGAGAGGATGATGCACATTCCTCCATATTGGTTTCTGCTTTGGTGCTGCCAGCTTGACACAACCCCTGCAGAAAGGAGTATTTCCTCCCAGGCCCACCAGAAAAAGTTACAGCTTCCCAAGCGACCACTAGCAACAGCCCAGAATGGGACAACGGCTAGGTAGGGTTAGTGTTTTTCCAGGACTGACAATCTCTGAACACAGGTAGTGTCACAGGGATGCTACTA
Organism: Gymnogyps californianus; assembly: GCF_018139145.2. Taxonomy (NCBI): domain Eukaryota; kingdom Metazoa; phylum Chordata; class Aves; order Accipitriformes; family Cathartidae; genus Gymnogyps; species Gymnogyps californianus. The sequence continues at coordinate 28,827,277 of NC_059473.1, forward strand.
AAAACTGGGGTGGGTGACGAGGAAAAACTCAGCAAAGGAGTCTGCCTCCTCAAGGGAATTTATTACTTTTAATTACAAATTACCCTTCCCCTCCACCTCACATTCAGAAAGAGAGATTCTCTAAATCATCCAACAACACTAGAGAGATGTAGGAGCTCCAACATACATGGGGAAGAGGGTACCTCTACCAACAGAGCAGGATCTAGCGTGACCAAGTACATACAGACAACAAGTATCGTGAACAAGGACAGACAGTACAGGCAGCATTCACAGCCTTAGGCAGGCAGGCAGAAGTAAGCCGTACAGAATCAGAGGTTTGCCTTAGACAAAAGTTTACTCTTTACCCAGCCTTTCCCATTTGCTTCTATTTGGTTGGGGAAAAAAAAAACCAAAACACAACAAAAAACTCACAAGGATCAAATTTCTCCAGAATTTCCAGAGTCTTCCAGTTCCCAAACCACCGCAGCCCACCCAGGCCCCTCCCATCCAGGTACATGGCAAACTAGAAATTCATTTCATTTTAGAAAAGTTAACCAGATTGGGGGGGGTGGGGAGGGAAAGCTAAACTTTAAAGGTTTGGACTCTCTCACAGCCGGGTCTGAGTCCCCGTCAGTGCTCCCAGGGAAGTGCCGGCAGCATGCTTGGGACTTCAGCACAACTCCTAGCTCTCCCCTGAAGAGCTCACTCTTTGAAAGTAGTTTTTTCTCTCATTTCACTGAAGCAATTATATTTATCAGATGTCAAGATATTTACCAAATAAATCAGGATTTCTCTTTCTTACTTTTCTTAGCTCTCTCCAAATACCAGCTGCATACCTCTCACGCTGAGTGAATGCAGAGAGCCCTTTACAAGAGGTGTTCAGGCTGAAGGAGAAAACTTTCCCGTAAACTCAAATCCACCACTGCAGCACAGCTTTGGTTACTCTCTGTCTTCCACACCAGAATTCAAACACAAATTCAAGAATCTAGACATACAGCTAACATTATAAAACACTGATGGTGGGATAAGAGAGCTCCATCATCATGGGCACCAGCATTCCCCTAAACTCCCCACTCATTCCAATTACCACAAAGAATTGTTCAAAAAATCAAAACTTCCATTCCTCAGAATTCATAAAATTCCTTAGAAAAGAACTACTAAGAAATCATGCACTTACATATTTTGCTGAAAGTCACGGCATGGCAGCACCTGGGGCTCACAGACACAGGGCTCTGCACAAACACAAGGGTTACAGAGCAGGTTTCAGGAAGAACGTGACCTTCCCCTCACCCAGAGCTCACCAAGACTGCTAGGTCTCTGCAAGTCATTTTGAAGCACAAGCATTTCCACCTGGACTTAATGGGGCTCATTGAAAGAACTGAGAACAAATGAATTCAACGAGATGGGGTTCTGTTGGAACATTTTAGTCCCTGGGAATTGTCCAATTCATAAAATGGTGGCTCATTTGCATCATAAAAGCTAACTATACTAAGAGGTTGTGGGATATTGAATGCTTTACTGAATTATTTATTTTATGTTGGATGCAGTACAAGGGGAAGGGGAAGTTGCATACAACAGTATTTACAATTTCTTTTACTTTCCTCCACGCAGCCAAGGCAACAAGGCTACTTACATGCTGTGGTTTCTAATTTACAAGGTGCTGTCCTTTGCTTGCGTAACGCTGGCACAATCGTGAAATATTACGTTCTGCCTTTTTCTATGTTATTGTAATGCTAACTGGCTGATTTTCACCTCCCTCTTTTTCCTTTTCTACTACTAGTTCTGGAGTTACAAAAAGTACATTTCCTGTAATTTCAAGGAAACTTTTCCAAGACACTCAGCATTTGCTTTTCCATCTGGATAACACAATCTGCTCAATCTCCATGAATTCCACACCGCTTGAACAACTGCTCTTTCCAATCAGTTTTTAGAGTTGTAAGGTGAAAACACTCCATGTTATAAAGTGCTAGTTACCAGAAAAGCAAAGAAACCCAGACAGGTCCTTCCCCCCTCACATCTCCTGCATTAGCAGAGGACCAAGAGCTTCACCTCATTGATGTTTTTCCCTGTTTTCTCAATATGCACACCCCTGCTTAGGTACCAAATTGCAGCCCAGGAGACAGCTTGACACAAGGGGAGCATCACACCTGGGGCCAATGGTCCCTCATTTTAGGGCAGAGGGGTAAGCAGGACAGCCACCTGCACCTGGCACGTTACCAGCTGTTCCAGGCTTTAAGATGCTCATTGGGGACTCCTGCTATACATCATGGTAAAAACTATGGCCAGCTGAGCTCCCAGAGCCCGTGCTAAACATCTGAGGCAATTTATAATAAAATGTTAAGTATTGGATTAAGATCCCCATGTCAATGACTGCAGGAGCAGTCTCTGCAAGGCTAAATATGTCTGAATAAAACAATTAAAATCAGTGAAACCTGTAGCAAATGTCTCTGACATGCTGGAGTAACACACGTCTCCTGCAAGCGACTGAGCAGGATCCTGCCCCTCTTGGTTTTACTGTCCCCAAAGGGCCTCCTCCAGATTAAATCCTAGCTATACTCTGAGTCACACTCTTCCCAATTTCAGGTGGTGAAAGCAAGCTGGGAGCGCAGACCCATTCTGCTGCCTCCCACCGCTCTTCGGCAAGGGCTGCCGTCCCTCTGACAACAGGCTGTACCTCTGTGAGAGCAAGGGCTTCTTGAGGATACGATGACACACACCTAAACACTGTTTTTCAGGGCATAAAACATACTCAGATATTTCTGTGTTCTGGAAGGTTTTGGTAACATGCATTTTAAGAAATAAATCTGTAAATCTCATCTAAACTGACCATCTTTACAGTTATTAACAGCGAATCCATTTTTTTAAAATTCATTATCACATTTTATTTGTTCCTACCAACCTAACAGCACCTATTCTATATTAAACTACAAGTGACTGCTCCCCGGATCAGAAGTTTAGTATTGCCTATTGTATATACATTATATATACCATTGTCTATGGTATTCATGTTACCTCTTTGAGAGCTGGTTTGAAAGAATCCCTTTCTAAATCTCTCGCCATTAGTCTTGCAACAGTAGATTGTACTCACCAGTCAGGTTGCATTTCTGTAATTACTTTAAGAATAAGGATTATTTCCACCAAGTCCTACTTACTCCCCAGGTGCTGAACTTTTGGGACATATTTCTTTCGGTCATACCAACCCAATCCACAGTTGTCCTGACTGTGTCCCCATATCTACTATTGGATGGGAAAATGGAAAGAAACTTTTTAATGAGCTGCTGTCATCTTCTCTGGTAGAGCTGGAGATTTCAGGTTTATCATCCCTTCAGCTTCTTATGATTGTTCATTTGTGAAAGTTGAAGAGTTGTACTATTGGAAATATTCACTGGCCCCATGCTTTGTTCACAGTCATCAAAAAGCATCTGTTGCAAATGTGACAGCCGTTAAATGACAGCCTTACATTTTGGCTTGCCTTATATTTGCAGATGGAGGTAGAGCCCATAAAATGAGATCCTTATTACTTGCTTTGCAATGCTCTTGCAGCAAACAGTTTATCATTAACTTTTGTGCTATAAATTCTAAATTCCATCTTGAATTTCATTTTAAGATGCAGGTTACCATAGGAAATATTTTAAGTAGACAGGAGAGGTCATGACTTGGTGTTCATGCTGACGCTAGCCCAGAGCTGTGCACCACTTCCACGGCAGATGGCTCTTCCGGGCTTCCGGGCTTCCAGGCTTCCCCTTCCTCGACATCATCTCCCCAGTCTCCCCAGCCGCACTTCCCCAAACGCAAAACAGCCAAACTGAAGCAAAACATTCAGGTTCAGCTCTAGAAAGCTCAACACAGTTTGCTGCACGAGGCTTTGCCTCCCCCTGTCCCCTGGACATCATTTGATACATCCTGGGATTTCAACCACGTATGCAGAAAAAACCCACAGAACATAACTTAGGCTGCGGTTTCACAGGCAGTTCAAGTCAATATAAAATTGCATTGGTGCTGAAAGCGGAGGTCCAAGCCTCACGTTACTCACATACTCCTGCCCTCGCTCATGCTTTTGTTCTACAGCCACAAGGCCATGGGATGAGTCCAGATCAGAGCACTAATCTAGTAGAAAACAAATTCCTGACTTTTTAGAGTTAGCGTTCATTTGGATTGGCAAATCGCTGCATTCCTCATCTAATCTGACCTTTAAAAAAAAGTATTTGTTAACACTGAATTCATCTCCTAAGATTTACAGCGTGCTGTTCAGCCCTCTTAACACAACAGCAGCACTCGGTATCGAACCCTCCCTGTTTGCGCTGCTGTGCCACTTCTGCAACAGAGCCAAATGGCATCCAACACGAGAAACAACTTGCCCTCATCCAGGTGCAGGCGCACAACAGGCACAAACTGACCCAGGGCTCTGCTGCCCCAGCAGGAGATATCTGGGCCTTCCCTTTGACGCACGTCCACCGTTTCCACCGCACTGCCGGGCAGCAGCGAAGGCGTCAGACCCGCTCACAGACTCTCCCAGCTGGAGGGGCCATTCTCCCTTGCCCATGCTCATTCACCCATGGGAAGAATGTTATTAGCTGGATTACGGCCTCTACTAAGAAGAAGTGCAATTTCAGATTTGACAGTATTTAGGAGATTCAGAGCTGCATGTGCCCCCCCCCCCCCCCCCCCCCCCCCCGCCAGCAAGAGCTCTGAGACCACTGCAGGGGCCAGAGCTACCTACCATCCACAGCCAGCAAAGCTGGAATTTTAAAGCAATTAAAAATTAGGGTGAAAAATGGTCATCCATGGGAGAGTCAGAAGGTTCACATATATCTATGCGGATACAAGAAAGCCTTAATAATCACGGAAGTCAGTTGTTAGTGTTCCTCTGCAATGAGGGAATAGTTTTCACACTGCTGTTCAGCTCCCTTTGCATACAGTACAGGGAATCCTTTTCCAACATTTAGGTGCAGTTGAAGGCTAATCAAGATCTCATAAGTTACCAGACCTCTTACTGTTATTGAATTTCCCTCCATTTCTTATCTTGAGTAGCTATTACGATTCCAGGTATTCAAGTGAACGTCATTCAGAAAAGATAAGGTAATAATCCATTGATATAGGACCCTCGTATTTCGATTTCAGTATATCCAGCTCCCTGTTTATGTTATTAACCATGGTAGAAAAAAGGGGGGTTAAATTACCCTGTATTTCCTTCTCAGATGGTGTACAGAATAGAAATTACCCAGCAGATGTCATCTATCCCTCTTCAGCAACAGAGAGGAGATTTGTCAGGGTAATTTTGCCTGCTTTCCTCAGGAATGCAAATTTTGGGGGGATTCACCCCAAAATGCGTCCATTAACACATCCATTATACCTCTTTGAAAGGAGAGATGAAATGACTCATATCTGTTTGACTAAGCTTTGAGACAAAAAATTCTTTTTAGAGACAAGGTCCTCTAGACCTCAAGGGAGGAATCTCTTTCCTCCATCCTCCTCTCCAATATTAAATTCTTAATATTAATAAAGGAATTAGACCTACAAATCAATGTTCTTCAGTACATATGCTGCAAAAATTACACAACCTGCTAAATCTACACCAGCTGATAACAAGCGTTTCCTTTCACATTCAGAACTTCGCAGAAGATGGAGAGCTTTGCCACACAACCATTATTTGATTTCCAGTAAATCAGACAAAATAACTGTTCAGGGATACATTCACATTAATTAAGCCCTATCTTGATTTGAGCCTTCCCTTAAATGTCGGTATCTTTTCAAATGGCACAAGAAATACACAAGGTCCATGTGAGTCATTTATAATCACCAACATAGAAAAGCAGTTTTAAAATGGGCATACCAAGAATTTCCCAAAGACCTGTGGAGCAAACAATGTTTCTTCAAACTGAGCAAAACCCACACAGGAGGGATAAGCCAATCTAGCAGCTTGGTGGGGACATCCCTTGTCCTCCGTCCCGTCGCTCCTGCCTGCTCTCTGGGATGCGGGAATCCACCTCCTCCTCCTCCCTTGCACCAGCTCTGAAACTCATCAGACTCCTTACTGACCCGCTTCAACTCTACCCCAGCAGAAAACACCATTTTTTCCTTTCTGCCTGGTTAATAAAATGCATCAACCCCCAGGGAGATGTGGCGAGTCCCAGAGCTGGCGGGGGGGGGCGAATGGACCTTTTGGTGGCAGTGGACCAAGCGCCCACCTCCAGCCATGTGGTGCAAGCTGCGAGCAGGGTGCCAGGGTGCTCTGCCGGATCAGCGACCCGAACCGGCTCAGGGAGTGGGTCAGAAAGGGCCGGGGAGGAGCAGAGCGGAGAAACTGCTCTCTTCTGGTGCAGGCAACCTGCTACGTCACCTCAAGTATATCATTTTCATCCCAACCCTCCACTTACTTCTTTAGCAGATGGGCACTTACAGGTCTGGCCGTGGTCATTCAGGATATTCCTGCCCCTCTCTGGGCAGGTACCAACCAGCTGCAGGGCTGTCAGAAGGGATGATGTAACTATACTTCAGATGCAACAAAGTGGGAAGCCCAGTACCTTCACCTTAAACCACTGAGGAACTGAGTTTAAGCTGAAGGGTCAGAAAGTGAAGTTTCAGTTTCCAGACCTAATGTGCTGCCAAGGTGTGTAGGCTCAGCAGGCAAAACCTGAAATGTCCTATTTTATCAATGACAGAGCACCACCGCCTGAAGCTCTGTCAAGTAAGATTCACACTCAAGGTCAGCAAGAAAAGACAGACCACACAACTAAAAATATATAGTCCAAGTCCTTTAGCTTTAATGCTATACTAGCACAATGAAAAATTAAAAGTACATCTCCACCATAAACAAAAATGAAATCTTGGGCCCTCTTTGAAAATGAGGTTGTCAGCTGCACCCTTTTTTAAAAAAAAATTGAAGCTGCACACCTAATGATGGGATGGGGGCAGAAAACAGGAGGAGGGCAATAATTTCTTTTTCAAAGTAATGTAAGAGTTGCATTGGACATTTAAATGACATTCTGGAAAAGAGCTCATCCCCTGCCTATGTATTTAACCACTGAGGTATTAGTTTGCTGCTTTCTGCATTCAGCAATATGGCAGAGAGAGGAGCCGGAGGCCTACCAGCTCCTCCGGTGACGATGTGCCCTCTTCCACAAGCGACACAGACTGTGCTGGAATTCCAGCTTCTACACTTGAACTGAGGGTAAATCTGGGGGTACAGCGAAATCAGCTCATGCTTCAACCATGAGGCACTAAGCGAAGAGCAGCATTCCTGTGCTTCGTGGCACGCTGCTGCGAGTATTTTCGGTGGTGTGCAATCCGTTCAGCTGTGTGCTGAATCGGGTTTAATTTTTATATTAACTTGGGTCAGGCAGCAAACCCCAAAGCCCAGAGAAAGCAAAAACACCGGAGTTACAGCACACCCGCTCTACCTGAAGAAGGCAAGCTGAGAAAACCCGAACAAATAAAAAGCCCCCAAGAAACTGAGCGGACTAGGGAGCAAAAATCAAAACTGCTGATTCGACACATTTGAAAACCCCCTAATGATACCAAGCCATGTTAAATCAATTCCTATTTCAAGACCTATACCATTACACCTGTTTCTGTAAATTTCAGTCTTTGCTGCAATTTCTTTCAGATTATCAACTGAAGCAAGCATGTAAGACTCAGTCCTAACCAATAATTAGTAAAATCCCCATCTTCCAGGTCCTCAAAGTCATTTTAAGTGCCCCATTAAGAGAAATATCACATCTCTAATGGGCAATAGCAGAGACCTGAGAGTTCCTTCTCAACCCAAAGCTCTTGAAGAAAAACAGTTTATTTTTATGCAGAGTTTATCAATTTATTGCAAGGTATCAGGAAATTTCTGAATGGTCTGACCAGCTTTACATGCTTCGCTGAATTTTGAAATGAAAGCAAGAGAACGTTTGCTTAAATCAACAATGTAAGTCACCAGTTTAAAGGTTAACACTTGATTGTGCAGCACAAGAAACAGACACTTATCTTCCCAGTTCAAGGACTTCTGGTTTTCTGAACAGCAGCACGTAACACTGCAACAGACTGTTTTGCAGTACACTTTCGGAGAGATACAAACAAAACAGGGCGCAGGACGGGTGGCCTCAGAGCATCGCTCACTTGGAGCAGGGCTGACGGTGGCTCAGGCCCCGCTCTCCCCACATACTGGCACGCCACTAGCCCACGGGGAGACACTCGTGGGCTGTCACCCATCCCATCCTGGCAGCCTTGTCAACACAGAAAACGCTGGCGTTGACACCAGCACAGTTGTGTTTCACGTGGGGCAGCTGCTGTCAAGCTTCCAGAGCTCTTCTTCCAGCCAGGAGACACCAAAGCCAACCCCGGCACCCTCACCGAGATCCTGTTCAACCAACAGAAAACTGCAGGGAAGATGAAAGTACTGCGCTGATGGCGTACAGCTGTCCTAGATAAGTGAAATACAGCAATAAATAAGGTCCTTACCTACTGTGGCAAGAAAAAGCAGGCTCAGGGGAAGAGGTGGGCAAGGGAGAGAAGCGAAAAACATACCCACGGAAGAAAGAAAATCCGAAACTAAATGAGACATGCACTCCTAATTAACACAGTTTTAGTTTGACAATTAGTTTCAAAATCCCCAAAGTGAGTTAAGACATCAGCTTAGACACCGGTCAAACCAACAGCTACTCTCTCTTCCTGCAAAATACTGGCGAACGCCTCCTCCTTGCAGCCATTGTGTCTGTACCAGGGATGCCCAGGGAAGGACCCGGCGGCGCTCGGTGCTACTGTGCAGGCAGCGCCAAAAAGAAGTTTCTTCAGAAATTAGTTTGGGAATCGAAGGCAGCAATTCTGAGCCAAAACGTCAGACCAATCCATAAAAAAAAAGGGCGATTGCTGTAGCTGGGCTGTGTTGTCATACATTGCTTAGGTTTGTTTTAATTTTAAACTGAGAGTCAGTCCAAGGTTTGTTACACAAACATATGGCACCGGTATTACATTCTACCTTGTATTTATAGAAAGTACTGTGGCAGTCCAGGCAGCGCAGAGATGCCATAATGTTAACAACATTTATTATTAGTATGACAAAAGAACAAAAATAAGCCGGTAGAAATCATGACTTAAAAGTTTAAGGGACTGTTGGAATAAGGGACCGAACTGTGGAGTTATTAGCTAAAATTCCTCCAGTAACACACAGTCCCCAGGACACCAAGTATTTTATTATATAAATATACCCTCAGAAAGGTAATTTGTTTAAAACCCCAGTCCTGAAAACTGATTAACACATTTAATGCTAGCCTGATTAACACCGATATGCCCTCAGCTGGGTGATGGGAGCGTTGAGGCAGAAGTCCGCATTCCTGCGAGTGAAGAGGCACAAAGCTTTTGGGACAAAGGGTAAACCTTAATTATGCCTTTTTATTACCCAAACTGCCATTTCCTCCTTACCCCAAACAAGGCGGGAAGGCTAATGGCACGCTCATATATCCCCCTAAGTGATGCGATTGATAAATGCCATTACTAGACTTTTCCACTCCAGCTGTTAAGCTACAAGCAGCAAAGGTTTGATCCTTCACCCTCTTTTTAAAAAAACCAGAAAGAATTAAAAAAAAAAAAAAAAAAAGCAGGATACAGTACACTGCTAACGCTAATACTCCCGAACCTTCTGGAAGCATTTATTAGCTTTGGCTGCTGACCAGTGCTTGCTGCAGAGCGGACTGGAGCTGTGGCACAAACCAGTTAATCTGTAGCTAGACATATTTGTGATTGGGGGGTGGTGGTGGTGCTTAGCAAGAAATACTCGCTGCCTGGCAGACAGGGCTTCAACAGTTTGAAGGGTTACTTTTTTTTCTTTTTTTTTTTTCCAAAAAAATTTTATTGGGAGAACTACAAAACATTTACAGTACAAAGTTTACAGTCTCACACAATTTGTAGTGAACTGACTCCCGAAAAATATATTACAACTCAAGTTGACTTATCCTTTAGTTACATTCAAAACATACTTCTGTTAAAGTAGTCCAAAAGAGTACATAGTGCTCAATCTGTACCTATGTACAAACAAAACTAAGCTACTGCTCATTCATCCACCGTCCAGGAAAGTTTTGGAAAACTCCCGACCTTCTACGTAAGGAAAAAAAAAAATTACAAGTTTTGGAATTCAATTAAACAAGATATGTTCATGTACTGTATAAAGTTTCAGATCCAAAGATGGCCTCCATTCTTATAAAATAAAGAGTGGCGAAATTTTGCTGTAGTTAAAACCCATCCCTACATTCAAATTATCTCAAGCGTTAAGAAAAATACTTATTTGGTTGAGAGATATTTAAGGCAAGCATGGACCCTCAAGAAGGCACTGTGAGACATAATACTGGGACCCCCAATTATTGCTACATACTTTGAGACTATATCACAGTGTGATTGGTGGAGTTAGGCAACAAAAAACACTTTTTGGTTACTTTAAACAAGTCTGAATTAGATTTGCCACTTTGAAGTCTGATTGCTAAGTCAGTCTTTTTTTTTTGTTGGGTTTTTTTTTTTTCTCTCGTTTGTTTTTCAACTCGGACGGGCTACAACCATTTACATTCTAAAAAAACCCATAGAAATTCCTCAAACTACTTCCACAGCATCGAGACCGATTTCTATAAAGAAACCATGCAATCTTTCAGATTTACGTAAACAAGGAAAGAAATTAATGAAATAAATATTACATACAATCTCTTAAATTAAGAATTTTACTCATTTACAATAAAATAACCAAGTGAAGTTACAAAAAGGCATATATTACTGTGAAAAGAACACACTCCACATTTCGCCGATTAATAATGGCAATCATAATTTAAACATAATAAAAGAATATATATCTATTGCTTTTCATCATACCCGATAAATACAGTATGAACAAATTACCAATGTATACTTTTCACAAGATAATAAATAAGTTAAATAGTTTCATATTGAGTTGTGTGCAGTGACTCATTCATGCAATCAACTCAAACAGCTAAAAAAAAATTAAAAAAAATCAGCAGTTATTCTCCAACAATTACAAACTAAACTCAGTTGAGTGCTTCCAAATAAAGCAACAACAAAAAAAATTGTTCTAAGCCAAACATCCACTAAGTGGTGGCAATGGAACCAATATTAAACTTTGGAATGGAGGTTTTAGCATTTGTTATAATAATAATATATAGATATATAAAAAAAAGGTTGTTATCAAGGCATATTCTTGGCAGGATGTTGGATTTTTCTTTTTTTTTTTTTTTAAAAGCTTATAGGTTTAGTATGTTCTGTGTTTTTATTTGAACTGGATTGAAAGACAAACTAGTTTGTAACTTTTTTTGTGTGTGTCTGAAGGTTTGGAGGAGCTGGACAGGCAGGACTCGCGCTCCCCGGATTGTTTGTTGCTTTCTGGTGGTGTCTTTTCTAATGCTCTTTTTTTTTTTCTGAACACAGATGGAATGGCTGCTGCTGGTGCATATCATAACTTGTCTCCAAAGAACAACAACAAAAAACCCCAAAACAAAAATCCCCTTCTTCCAAGGTCTCTCTATAAAAATAGGTTTGTTCAGTTCGTGTCATTTGCCCTTTTGCAAAATGCTTTTTTGTTTTTTGTTTTGTTCAGCTCTCGGTGTATATATAGATAGATATATATATTTAAAAAAAAAAAAAAAAAAAGAAGAAGAAGAAGAAGAAAAGGATTCACTTTCTTCGCTCGTTAACTTACTTGCTCGGCAGCCGCGGGGCCGGGCGGCGGCGGCAGCCCGGCCCCCCCCGGCCCCCCTAGTCGTCGGAGATGGAGAGGCGGCTGAAGATGGGCAGGCGGCGGCCCGAGTCCAGGCTGGGCGACTCGGAGCCGCTGAGGGAGCCGGAGCTGAGGGAGCCGCTCAGGTAGCTCTCCCGGTCGGAGAGGGAGTCCGGGGGGCTGGGCGGCGCGTCGAAGACGGGCGACTCGGAGAGGCGGCGGAGGGGCTGGAAGCTGAAGGGCGGCGAGGCGGGGGGCGGCGGGCAACCCCCGCCGGGCGGCGGCGGCGGCTGCTGCTGGCAGCGGTAGTAGGCGGCGGCGGCGGCGGCCGCGGCGGCGGCGGCGGCGAAGTTCTGGGTGTGGAGGGCGAGCGGGGCGATGAGGCTGCCCAGCTCCTGCCCCGAGAAGGCGAAGGCGTTGTTGGCGCAGGGCGGCGAGAGCAGCTCCTCGCAGTAGGAGGCGGAGGCGGGCGGCGGCGGCGTGCGCGACCCGCCGGGGCTCTCCAGCAGGGCGGCGTCCAGGCGGCCGCCGGGCGGCGGCGGCGGCGGGGCGGCGCTGTGGGGGTGCGGGTGGTGGTGGTGGTGGGCGGAGAAGCCGGAGAAGCTCAGGCTGTGGTGCAGCTTGGGCCGCTCGCCGCCGCGCGGGTGCCCGAAGCCGCCGCCGCCGCCGCCCAGCGGGTGGTCGCGGGGGGCGAAGGCGCGGAGGTCGCCGGTGCTGCCGGCGGGGTGCGGGGGCGGGTGGTGCGGGTGGTGGTGCGGCCCCGCGGCGGCGGCGGCGGCGGGGGGGGCGGCCGTGCCCCCGCCGGGCGCCGGGCGGCGCTCGTCGGCGTTGTGGATGAAGTGGCAGCGCGGGCCGTAGGGGCAGAAGCCGATGGTGTGGAAGGTGCGGCAGAGCTCGGTCTTGTACTTGGGGTGGCGGGTGAGGCTCCGCAGCTCGTGGAAGCCGTGGGCGAACTGGCACTTCTCGCCGTACTTGCAGGCGCCGCTCTCCTCGAAGGGACGGCACAGCTCCGTCTTGTAGCGCGTCGAGTTGATGGGGGCCCCGCCGCCGCCGCCGCCGGAGCCGCCCCCCTTGCCGGCCGCCGCCGCCTGCTGCTGCTGCTGCTGCTGGAGCTGCTGCATGAGGTGCTGGCTGCGCTCGCCGTTCTCGCTGAAGGAGCGGTCCCGGAACTTGTTCTCCTTGTTGAGCAGGGCCGTGGGGCTGCTGCTGCCGCCGCCGCCTCCGCCGGAGCCCGTCTCCTTCAGGCTGCCGAACGAGGAGGAGGAGGAGGAGGAGGTGGAGGAAGAGCTGGAGCCGGTGGGGCTGGGGAACTTGGAGCCGCCGGCCAGCGCCGGCAGGTTGCTGGTCGAGTGCCGCCGCAGGAAGCCCGGCGCGAAGCTGGAGCTGGGGGGGTCACCGGGGTCCCCACGGCCTTCTTGTCCAGCATGCTGCTGAGGTTGGTCAGGGACTTCTCCGTCTGCCGGGGCGGGGGGAGGGAAGGGAGGAAGGGAGCGGGGGAGACACGGAGCGGGAGAGAGAGAGAGGGTGTTGCAGGGTGACCGCCAGCCCACCGCCACGGCTCCCGCGGCCGCCCAGCGCCCCCTCCGCGGCACCGCCGGGCGCACCGGGGGGGTCGGGGCGGGGGTCGCGCCGCCCGCCGCCCAGCCGGCCCCGAAAGCGGGTCTGCTGCAAGCGCTGGCGTGCCAGGGCGAGCGGGGCAGAGGCGGGGAGAAGCCCCCTTCCAGGCTGTGCCGCACGCGCAACTTTTTTAAAAAGTTCTTCTCGGCAGCGCAACACTCGCGGGCGAGCGCCGGCGGAGCAGCTCGGCGCCTCGACAACTTCAGAAAACGCCCACCCCAAAAGCCCCCGTAGCGAGGGAGCAGCACGCCTCTCGGAAGCTCGCAGCCTTGCATCAGCCGCCTTCCAGCAGGACCCGCGCTGCTTTAACCCGCCCAGCTGTCAGGCGGCGACCCGCCCGCAGAGCCAGCCGCACACCCCGTCCCGGGCGGGGGCCTCCCGCCCCGCCGGGATCCGTCCCCCCCGGCCCGAGCAGCCCGGAGCGCCGCCCTGCAAACGGCGGCGCTCGGCCCGGTGCTGGCAGCCCGGGTCGCGCCTGGGGAACCACGCTCCTCCCTACCTTGCACAAGAAGTCAATGTCGTAGAAGGCAGATAAAAGTGTCGTCGACATTTCTAGATCCTGTAATGGTCGGAAATACAGGAAGGACCGAAAGATCCCGCTCTCCTCGGAGGGTTTGGAAAAGCCACGACTAGATAGGAGGGGGCCGTTTGCTTGAGATCCGAAATGGTCCCGTCTCCTTCCCGGCGGGACGGCGGGTGCCGGGCCGAGGCGGCGACGGCAGCTGCACAGCAGCGGGCGAACTGCGGGAACTCCGCGGCGCCCCGCGCCGCCCCCATATAAACGCGGCCGCCGCGGCCCGCGGGGGCGGTGCCCCGCTCCGCCCGCCCCGCGCCGCCCGGCGGGCCCGCCCCGGCCCGCCCCGGCCCGCCGGGCCGCCCCGAGTTTTGCACAGGGCCGGAACGGCGGCGGGCTGGGGAGCCGGGGGGCGGGCTGGCGGGGAGCGGCAGCCCCGCCGTGCTGCTCGCCGTCAGCCCCCGGTACCCCCGAGCCGGGCTGCGCCCGCGGGCGGGACGGGGGGAGCGGGGCAGGGGCCGCTCCCGGCGTGGAACCGGCCGATGGCAGAGCAGCGCGGCCGCCTTACGGGCTCGGCCCCTGCGAAGCGCCCCTCGTCGCACCCCTCTCCGAACACCCGGCGGCCCCAGCCCCCGGCAGCGGGCCGGGAATTGCCCGCGCAGCCGCCGGGCAGCCTCACCGGGCGGGTGGTGGCTGCCGCCGAGCGGAGGCGGGTGCGCGGTGCCGTGGGAGAGGCGCGGCAGGGCCGGGGACACCTCTTCCTCCCGCCCCACCGAAAATAAACTTTTGCCACGTAATTGGTTTGACACAAAGGTCGGGCCCGCGCTGCCCCGGTGCGACCGGCGGGACGGCGGCTGGGCACGGGCTGCTCGCCCCGCCGCTTCTCCTCTCTTTGGGGAGTTCGGGTTGGGTTTAGGCGGTTTTTTTATTATTATTTTGTTGTGTTTTTCTTTCTGTTCGGAGTTTGGGAGAGGCTGGCGGGCAGGCGCGGAGGCGAGGCGGCGTTAACCCTGCACCGGCCGGGCTGATACGCGACACCCCCCCCCTCCTCCATGCATTCCCCCCCCGCCCCGCACCCCTCCCACGCCTCCCTCCCACGCTCGCCCCCTACACACCTCACCCCCCGCCGCGGCCCGGCAGCCGCCAAGGTCTTGTGACCCGCCCGGCTGCGCCAGCCTCTCGCCGAGCCCCGCCGCGGCCCCTGCCCGCCGCCCCGGGAGCCCTCCCGCCGGGCTGCCCCCCGCCGCCGGGACGAGGGCGACGGCAGCGGCAGGTCCCTGCTGGCGGGGCTCCTTCCCCGGGCCGGGAGCGGGCTGCCGCCCAAGGCGGGCCGGGAACCGCCGTGCAAAACACCCCGGCCCCCGCCCCCCCCCCTTCCCGCCGCCGATAAGGGTGCGCAAACACGACGTGGGAAAGGCGGCGGAGGCACCGGCTCTGCACCCCCCGTCCCCTCCCGCGTTTGCTCAGCCCCGGGACAAACGGGAAGGGGAAAACGGACGGACGTGTAAAGTTTTATTGCTGCTAAAGGCAGCAGAGGCGTTTGATCCTCTCGCTTCCGAGCCGAGATGTCAGGCCCTGGAAATCCAAGGGTGCAAATCTGACCACGTCAGCAGGAACCCTGCACTTTGAAAACACATTTGCAAAGGAAAGCAACTTCGGGGGTGGGTGGGGGTGTTGTTAGAGCACTTCGCGTCGGGCTTTCACACTCGCGCCCCCCGCCGCCATGCGGCTCACGCTCCCATTTGGTTCCTCCCCTCCTCCTCCTCCCCCGAGGCTGCGGGGGGGCAGCAGCCGGGACCCGCCGGGCGCACCCCCGGCAGCCCGGCCCCGGCTCCTGCGCGGGGGCCCCGGGAGCGCCGCTGCACGCCCCCGGGCACCGCCTGCGAGCCGTCACCCACGAAGGAAAAAGCCTGGCCTGCCAAGTTAGGGCCGAGCTTAGCAACCGAGATCGAAAAAACGCCCGGGAAAGACGAGGAGCTGGGGGATAAAAAGCCCAAACCTCGTTTCTTCCCGTCTGCCGGCACTTCACTTTAGGCAAGCCCCCCCGCTCGCCGGGCGCTGCTGGAAGCGGCGCGGCCGGCCCCGCTCGCCGCCCGGCCCTCCTCCCGGCCGCAGACCCGCACGGCGGGGCGGGAGGCGGCTGCGCGGGGATCTGCCACCCCCTAGTGCCCGCACCCGCCGGGAGCCCGTGCTGCTCTCCTAGGGGTTTCCAGAAGGAAATTGAAATTCCTCCTGCCTTTCCCTCCTCCAGCCCTGCGGAAGGGTCACAGCTCCTGGCCCAGCAACAAGGCGCTGCCCCTCGAACGGGAAGCCACCCGACAGCGGGACTAAGGCGGAGGCACGCCACAACGTGCATCGTTTCCCATAACCTCCTCCCCGGCCCGCTCGGATTCACTTGCGCGCTGACCCCATATCAAACTCTTCCTCCTCCCAAACATCTCTGTGGTGAAAACATCACCTTCAGAGCAGATCCTGCCTCCTAGTGAACCGAGTAAACAGTTTACGATAATAACCTTGCAAGGAGCAGTGTGTCATCGTCATTTGGAGGAATACTTTGATAAACTGACTTTGATCAAACACATGGCAGATAAGTACTCCGGCGTAAGATTTTGGTAACCCTCTTCTGCAATCGCTGCTTAGGGTTTAAAGGTTCTTGATTGAGTAGTTATAGAGTAACTCAAGTCACCAGCAGTGTGTGGTGAAATGTATGTGCGCTGATATAATTTTTTTTTATTTGCTCTCTATAAACTAAGGCAGGATGACAGAGGTTCCAGTTGCATTTTAAAACCACGATAAGGAAGACCAAG
Source organism: Gymnogyps californianus (assembly GCF_018139145.2). NCBI lineage: Eukaryota > Metazoa > Chordata > Aves > Accipitriformes > Cathartidae > Gymnogyps > Gymnogyps californianus. The sequence goes on from NC_059473.1 coordinate 28,843,889, forward strand.
TTTTCGAGCTATTTGGTTTACCGATTAACCAAGTCCTCAAGGCTTCACAAAGTTACTTAAGTTTTATGGTCACTGTGGATCTACTACTATGCTGTTACCTGTCTGCACCTATCCGTTTGTTGATATTGAATACACATGCATATGCATTTTAAATTCTACCCAACAACAAAAAAAAAAGCGCCAGTGTTACTAGATAGCCAACCACTGACATGAGCAAGATCGCACAACCATACTGTAATTTTGATACTATACAAAGTTCTGTTTGTTTTCCACTATAAAAGCTGTTGCTACACTAGTTCAAAAATGCTGGAAAGGTGTGGCAAAACCAGCAGCTGTTAATTAATTGTACAGGTCTTGACTATTTTTAAGAGTGGCTTCCAGACATAATCTGGGCTGTTCTTTCCCCAGGAGCTCAAAACAGATGCAAACAAATTAATTTTTAGCCTAACTCACAGTGTGGCTCGTTAAGTTGGCTAGCGTGCATTCTGTGAAACACCTTTTCATCTCAGATTCCAACATTTCCCTTTTGCCTATTGAAGTCCCAAGTTTCACTGTAAGTTACTTATATAAGTCACCCTGAACCCTGGAAACTTCCAGAAAGTATGTAAACTTTTGTGCCTAAATTGTCTTTATTTTAGTTAGCGACCTCGTCTTGCGCAGTTTTCAGATGTCCGCTAAACCTAACTCGGAGGCTTATCCTGATTTACAGCAGGTTCTATTTCAACTCGAGAAGCGGGAAGCAATCGGCTATCAGGCACCGCCGCACCCGGCTGGTGCTGAGCGGCCCGGCCCGGCGCCTTGCCCAGGCACGGCTAAGCCAGGCCCGGGCACGGCTAAGCCAGGCCCGGGCACTAAGGGGGCCTGAGCCCGGCCTGGGCGCGCGGGTGCGTACGGCGGTGCTGCAGCGCCACCTGCTGGGCGTGCGCCGCAAGACGCAGTGCTCCTGCTGCGGCGCCGGCCGTGGGAGCACTGCTCATTACCTGTTATCATCGTCGTCATCTAGATTTACGACTGAACCGGGCTAACACACAATTACGTGAAGAGACTGGGAGCAAACAGGCGTTTGTTGGACGTGTTACTCTTCCAAGGAGACCGAAATAACGCCGCGTACCGACGTACGCCTTTGCTGTGGCTGCGCCCGGCTGTGCTACAGCCAAACGGAACGTTGCGGCCCTCGGCTAAAGGAACGTAACATATCCTTTCTAAGTAAGTATTTATTTTCGATGTCTCATTTTCATATTGAAACCCAATCTCAGTTCCCAGAAAAATACATCTGCAAAGCGCCACAGACATCTCTGTGTTTCGAACAGTGACACTGTTGAGCACTCGGTATATTCCCCACAGCTGCCTCACCTGAGCGCCGGTGACAGCATCTCTCGAAAGCGAGCGCCGCAGCACGAGATCACTTCTGGTACACTGCTGGGGGCCTAACTCTACTGCGTCGGACCTCACGTTCCAAGACTGCTTGCAGAGCAAGGTGTCTTGAAGTAAAGATGAAACCGTTTTGTTTGCAGTGGAACAGCAGTCTTCATTTCAGAGCAATTTTAGAAAAGCAGTTATTCGATTTACAGGAAGAAAGAGGCATGCGGAAGTCTAACTAATGCTGTTCCTATGTGCAAAACAAGGTTACTACCAAAGTGAGAATCCTTGCCTTCCTCCAGAGGAAAATGCAGTAAAATTTAAAATGTAGTCTAAAAAAATGTCATGGACAAAGAAGCCCAGGTTTGTTTCTTCTTTTGGAAACACTTAAAATAAAAAAATACCATATTAATTTAATAATTACCATTCAACATCTTGAAAGAAGACAAAAAAAAAAATCAACTTTTTCTTGGTATTAAAATACAGGAGGTAAAAAATGTGGGATAAAACATAACACAACTACAGGTGGCCTGCACCTGGATGAATGGAAAATATTAGGCTTAGGTGCTTTACTTCCTACAGTAGCTATAATAAACCATGCTCAGCTGAATGAAATTAGCAAATGCATTTAAAAGGAACAGTCTCCCACAGCACAATCAATGGACTCGTATATAAAAAATGTGGTTTTAGCCTGAATACTGAATAGTTTGTTGCAGGTTTACCGGAGTCATTATAGCAATCCCTTATTCCTTGAACATCGTTAGAATTCAGTCTCCCTGCCCATCCAGTAACATGTGCGCAGCTCCCTGAGGATGAACTTTTAGTAATTTACTTTTCCAGATTTTCATTTTTGCAAGTATCATCAGACTTCAGCAGATTTAATATTTTAAGGCAGACTGATATTCTCTCATTTTGAATAGCCAATCTTGTGAATTCTGCAGTTTTGGAAAATTCTGGAGTCGGAGGTAGTGCTCTAAGAAGGTGTCCAACGAGCTGGGCTTGGTCCAGTGCTATTCTTGATAGCCGATTAAGTTCTCTGTGATCTGGTAAAGTTAGATGAGTCATTGATATAAGCTGTAAAAGGTGCTTACTAAGTTGTCTGACATGAGTCAACTTCTCTGCCCAAAAATTAACTTCCCCTTTATCAAACAGGTAGTCATCTTCTTCCTTGACAAAAAGAAAAACAACAGTGATTAGAAAATGACTTGTGGTCTTGATAATAATGAGAAAATTAAAAAAGATATGAAAGAAGATATATAGAGAATGACAGTAGAGGCTGTTACAGAACAGCTCCTTTATATTAAAAAAAAAAAAAAAAAAGGTAAAAATTCTGATGCATAATTTTTCAAAGGTTTGAGAAAACACAGTAAAAGAGGTTCCTACTTTGCCAAAGAAATTTTACCTTCAAAAATCACGCAGTTATGGTATAACTCTTGGGAAACAGTGGAAGTAAATAGTAGTCCTAATCCTTAACATGTGCTTGCCTTCCCTTCTGAAACTGTCTTATATTTCACAGAGACCTCTCTGTAACCAGTATGGTAATTTGCTATATCATGGAGCTTTTTGAGTGGATTAGATGAAAAAGGAAAATTGTATCAGTCAGTGAAACATCAGAAAGGCATACCTAAACCATAGGCTTAAGAAAAGGTTCATAATATATTTCATGGGTCATATTAATTGTCAACAAACTTCTCAAAGATGTAGTCGCCTCTGCTCCTTCCGGTTTACCTTCCAGCATTATTTTGATTTTTACAGTCTTTTCAAGACAAAGAGAGCACAGTGTATTATACAGCACTAGGTTTTACAGAAGCAGCGTGGCAAAGTTTTTCTTTACGTAATTAATCCTTCTGAAGACAATGATCTGATGTGAGCGAGGCTGTTTCGTGTGCTACGCAGAACTAGTCGTATGGAAGATGGCACAAAGTTACCAACTATTTAAATGACATCTCTGGAAAAGCCAGCAGTTGGGAGAGCACTGTTCTCAAATGCCAGATATGCCTGGCACCCACAGCAGCGGTTTAAATTCAAGGCAAGCCATCAACTGCAATGATACTGAATGCAGTTACAGCCTTAAAAAGTTTCAGTCAACAATGACTTAAGTAACTCTTGATTTATTTCAATGTTTGCTTATTGGTCTCTTTAATTTTATGCTGATATTGCCAGGAAACGGACATCAAACTCTATTCTAAATACTGTCCATGTCAAATTTTTTTTTTTTTAATTGTAAATCAATTAATACTGGAGTAGTGATCATCAGGCTTCATCAGATGAGATATTTCATTCTATTCCTACCACAAGACTGCAGAAACGTAGCGATCCCAACATGAGATAGCAACCGGTTGTTAAAATTACCGAGGCTGAAGTCTCCCAGTCTCTTTTCAGATCGCTGTCTCCCAGCAGCCACGCCAGCAGGATCGGCACACCGGCACGGATCTCCCCCCACCGCTGGAGCAGCTCACACAGTATGCCAAATGCTAAATCCAAGGCCATCGGAGCATTCACTATCCTAAGTGCAAACTCTGTTGAGAGAAAAGATGCGTAACAACGTATAGCAAGACCGCAAACATTTTCAAATAAAATCAGCACAAAAATGATTTCTTGAAAACAGATGCTGAGTTTACACAAACACATTTAGAATGATGACTTATACTGCAAATAAGTTAGATGAATGTTTACTTCTGTGCCACTTGGGGCCCTTTCTCAATTCCAAAATAATACATGAAGCAACTGAAAATGCTGATGCTTAATATTTTTTTCCTGCCCATGTAGTGACATTCATTAATTTGGGTTTAAATATACAAAGATGTCTGTTAGAAACATCTCTGGAGACAGTCCTGACACTATTACATGGTGACATATTTTTGCAAAACTGCAGCTATGCCTTAGATCTGATACGATGTTTTCACTGGAACTCACAACTTACAGCACATTATATGTTTTTAAAGGGCTGGGATATAAAATGAATCATTATTTGATGTGCAATCTCTTTATATATAATAAGATATACATATATAGACACACATGCACACACATGTAAGAGAGATCAAGCATGCAAGACAGGCTTAGAGAAGATGTTAAAGAAGGGAAAGGCAGACACTGTTTACAGTACCATCACAGAGCTATATTTATACAGGTTTTGCTATCATGCCAGAACCGTACACAAAGCCATCATCCACACCATATTTCTTCCCTAAACCTCCCCACTGCTCTCATTTGGGCAGATGCTGTTTTAACTGTGTGGTTCCTAGGACTGCCCTCAATAACGGAGTACATAAAAACACCAGAAGCCCCGTTTGCATGAGAACTCCAGCAACTGCGTTCACAGGTATCGAGTTTCACCATTCATTACATTATACACTCAAACGTTAATGCAATTTTTCTTTTTTTAATGGGGATGTGGGAAGAGGACCGGAGGAGGAGAGCTGATGTACAAGCCCCTGTAAAATCCCTATTACTGTAAAACTGATTTTGGCAAAATTCATCCTCGTCCATAGTCACCAGCAAATGAACAACTGTTCACTGTCTGTCATCTAAGTAGTGATATCGTAAGGACATGTCATTCTTGAAGGCTGTCTTTTGCGAGCAGACAACACAGCAGAGTCAGAGTTATTTGGTAAAAATCCATACAGACATGGAAGGCAGACAGTACTTTTTGTGTCTGAGTGTATTTAAGCATTTCTCGTGAAGGAAAACAATTATTGACATGAAAAAGGCATAGCAGTGCAGCCGAGACCTGTCCTTCACAACCCACATTCAGAGCTGCAGCATGGACCTCTATTCTGTAACACCTCCCGAGCCCTCATGCCAGCTGCAGGTTTTCTAGAGTACGTTGGCACAGCGGAGGAACGTACAGTAAAACACCAGGACTAGGCAAATACGCGTGCCAACGAATAAGGAAGCGCAGGAAACAACTAAGGGCAAAACAGACCGACGGAGAGATGGGTACATGGTATTGGACAGACCAGGCAATGTACCGAGGACGTTGGGGAGGATGAATTAGTATTTGAGACCATGAGAACAAAGGACTGTAATAAGGAAGGGAGTGAAGGAGAAAGAACAGATGGTCCCTTCTTTATCTTGGAGTTAGATGAGGGTAAATGGAAATCTCCTTGAACAAGCAACAGGAAGGCAGGCAGTCAATCTCTTGGTGACACTAATAATGTTACATACGCAGTTTGTCTCTGCTAGACAGTAAAATCAGATGTTCAAATCTGTTTTCTTCATGTTAGGACTTATCACTGTATCAGGACATCCCTCAGCTTTGTCCATGAAGGAGAGCTTGCAGGGCTGCAGGGTGACATTCCCACACCGTTTATTTTAGGTACTGGGTTTTTTAGGTATTGTTTTTGCTCACATTTCTTTCCAGGACTTTTTTTTTTTTTTAAACTTGCTTTCTTTGTTGCTGTGCCCTACTTGGTACCAGTCTGATACTCTAAAGAATGGGTATAATGGTTGTCCTCTCTGTTTTGATTTGCTTAGGCTCAGGTAGAAAACACAGTTTCATTCAAGTGCCATGGGGACCTCAGAAATACTGGCAATCCTCAGAGCTGGAAGAATAGAAATGAAAACGGAGTGCGGGGTTCTGAGCCTGAAACAAACATCCCGGTTACGAACGCTTACAAAATGCAACATTTTAAACCCAGCTCTTTTGAATTCTGATGATCCTTTGGAGTTTTATGGATGATTACTGAATGCCTACGATTGTCAATATTTATATAATGTCTCTTGCTTGTGTCACTTTATTTGTATTTGAATATTTAGCAAAGTAAGTGACACTGGGAGCTAAAAACCAAACATGTTATTTCCCACTGCTGTCTTCCTGAAGTTAAGCTGTTGCTTCAGAGGACTGATTATAGATACAACTGCAGATATTTAAAATACCTGCCATTTTCTGGGGCCTTTTTTCCTTTGTAAGATTTAGACTCCTTAAGTATAAATATGGTGATGCTCTCTTTGTGAATGAGAACACTGGACTACTGAGAAATGCACCAAAACATATATTGGGGCCTCTAATTCTGTTATTACGTGAACATGCTGAAAACTACCAAGAGGCAGCAAAACAAGTAATGCTGAGGTACTGCTTAGACTGAACTTGCTTGCTAGCAGTTTTTCAACAGCATGACACAGAAGAAAAGGCAGTTTTGTGGTCACATAGCACGGCAACCTTGTAGGGAATCCTTGTGTCGCAACAAAGGAAATGGTAAGGTGGTTTTCCCCCCCCCCCCCAAACAAGAGAAGAGAAAAAAATTACAAGAAAAACATACAAAGGAGGTCTAATACATAGGAAAAACATGAAGACCCTGAACACAGTACCGACCCAAAAGATGCCGACCACCCTTCTGTGAGCTGCAGACACCATTTAACTCATGATGGTTAACCACCAACCAAACTCATGCATCAGTTCTGATGTTGAGACCAGAGAAAAACAAAGCGACATCACTTTGATAATGCTGAAACTTAGGCTTCAAAAATTTGAGTAAGACCCTGCCTACCTTGGGTTTTGTGCTAGAGAAGCTAGCACAGTGGCCTCATGGTACTTGAGGTGTTGACACAGATTCCACAACAGATCAAACTCTGGCAGATGAAGAATTTTTGTTCCACCTGCCCTGCCCATCCCATCCCATCCCATCCCATCCCATCCCATCCCATCCCATCCCATCCCATCCCTCCCCTCTACTGCAGACCATCAGGAATGGCTCCATGGTTTCTGAATCGCTTCCTCAGCTGCTGTTACTTACAGAGTGCACTGACATTAACTGACTTTGATACCAGTTCACACAAAGTTGATGCTAAAATAGTTCAAGAACAGATTTGTGGACTACCATTGCTACAAGGACAAGAAAGACATGGAGCAAGTATCCAAAAAAGGTGTGTCAACTCCCTAAGCTTGGAGTGCTGAAGTAATACAGATAAAGAACAGCAAGCAAAGTTACATACATACCCATGATTTAATAAGTAAAAAATGCTTTCAGAGGGGAAAATGTTCTATTGTTTTGATGATCCCCAGCTCTAAAAGTAACAGCAACGGATGCTGTAAGCATGTACAGAATCTTTTAAGATACCCACAAAAGGTGTATGTCTTCTAAAAATAAATGTACGTGTCTTCACTGACGTATTAACTGTTTACAAGAACTGCTCCTCACATCATCATTTGCCTGCAAAACAGGGCTGATTTTCAAGAAGCCACATATTACACATGATGCTGTGTTCATGACTCATGCTATGACTTCAGAAAGTGGTCTGAGCAAGCTGGAAGTTCACCAGGGGCAAAAAGGGCAGGTGGCTCTCCTCTCCCCACAGCCCCCTCGGGCCGTGGGGTCCTGATGCTCACCTCCAGCCAGCTCAGGTACTCTGCTGATCACCTGGTAAATTAACGCTTAGAATAGCAGAATACGAATTTGGCACGCAACTCGGCGTGCGGGTTCTTCTGCTGGGCCGGCAGGCTGGACTGGTTACCCTGCAGTCAGAATTGGTACAGCTGGGAGCCGGGGAAGGGAAGATCACAGGGCAGCGGGGGCAAGGAGAGAGGCCCAAGGGAGAGCGAGACCTCCCCGTTCAGCAAGCTGTTAGCTCAGGTCAGCTCTAATCCGAAACTTCCCCGTGGAAGTCATGTAAACAGAACACTAACAGAGATGATTCAAATGACTGACAATTTCTATCCTTTCATAATGTAAGTAACTATTTAAAGTAACTGAATAAAAAATTTCAAATGACAGATTTCTAGAAGCCGCTCACAGCTGATTACTGCCACAGGAACTAAACCAGCAGAAATCAAACCTGAAGACATAGCTATTGCCAAACACTGAAAATACAGTAGCGCTCCTACCACAACAGTTCTACAGACTATCAAAACTGTGTTAAAATTATCGTTTTTTTTAAATTCTAAAACATGTATATGTTCCAACATGCAAAAACATCACGAGCAAGATACGCATCTTACTAAATAAGCCACTATAGGGGCTGAAATACAAGAAATTCTCTACGCCTTAAACAAGTAGTTACAAGCAGAAGAATTAATACTACTCCTTGAAATGAAAAACAAAAGATAAGAATCAGGTACTACATGCTTTTTTCATTTTGAGGAATTGAATTTTCATAAAGGGAAAGGGGTTAAGTACTGCAGTGTTTTAGTCTTTGTGAATCCACCCACATAAAAATCAGACCTCCCACATACACATTCATATACTCCAAAAGCTTTGATCATGCCAGATGTAAATATTTCTTCTAGTAGCCTATTACGAGTCCTCCAACTATACAATTGTTCTCTGTTAAAGCCTTGGTGATATTATGGGGAACTGAAAGGATGTGTTAAGAGCATATACACAGATTGTAGGACAACCATGATAAAATATAGGCAAAATAGAAAAGCAGAACATATCCTTTGCCTAACAAAGCATTTTGTAATTGGTTTTATACTGGAAATTGTTAACTGACGTTAATTTTAGATCAAAGAGTAATGCAATTTTTGTAAACGTATGCTGTGTTCAGAACAAACATAAAGAGAAGTAAAACTGCAAGGAAGCTTAGTGTAACAGTCCTGAGAGAAAGCCTCACAAAGAACAGTGTACAAACACCAAGGATGTTTTCAAGGAAAACATACAGGGTAAGTTCTCCAACTGAAATTACAGAAAGTATTTTAGGTAGACCAGGTATACTCTAAATTAGTAAAATATTTTTTTACTTTTTTGCACAAAGTGCTGCCTACCTAGGTATAAACATGACTACATCACTATCAAAACAGTACCTCCTAACACCCTGGTAAAATAAGGTAGTATTCTTGCTTCAAAGACAAGCACGGCCATTTAAATCAACAAAGCTCACTGAATGATTGCTTGACAAAACTGGAGATTTATCTCATGTTTTCTGATACATCACCTTAACAAGATGATCAATATCAAGCAAGAGATCAGGTTCCCATCCAAATGATGGCAGATCCAACATCACAGTCACTAATACCTGTAATACTAGATTTGCAAATGGAAAGTTTCATCTATTAAATCACTAATCACTTTTTGTTGCATTGAAGGTTTTCTTCTTTTTGGTGCTAAGTAATAATCAAGTTTGCCCCTATTCTTGACATATCAAATATAAGAGCACTGAGTGAGGCATTGCTGCAGATATATTTTTTTACTTAAAATACTGTTTATGTATGCACAGACTTCATAAAACTTAAAAACCCTTCAAATTTAAAAAAAAAAAAAATCCCACTGGCCCAACCCAAGAGTTACATAAGCTGGTAAATAAAGTGAGGTTAGAAACTGCATTTCTTATGTTGAAATAACCCGCTTATATGTTCTACTTTGAGCTAGACAGGAATTGTGCAACTCTGCAGCAAGGCGACACACAGGTGTCTGGCCACCAGAAAAACAACAGGACAGAAGAAAAGCAGTAGCAGTAGATAGAAAGTAAAGGGGTGTTCATACCCACTCAGCCTCCACAAATAATGTTACAATGCTATCATCCTTCTGGGCACTAAGATTAAAAGAGGACAACTGAGAAGTAAAACAAAACAAAACAAAAAAAAAAAAAAAAGAAAATGCAGAAATGGTAACTGTTGCGTCCGGATAGTTGGCAGATGGCTCTTGAAAGGGTGCTTGTACATTGCACTGTGTCAATTTAAGTTACAAACATCAAACTTTCCACTTTTTAAAATGACCATTTATGTAAAATCTAATATATAAGCAGATTCCTTTTTATAGTGTTTCATAAACTCAAATGCGATTAGATCATTTCTATCCTCTCGAGAAATATCATTCCCTAGATGACGTACAACTAGTTCATCTGTTTTCCATTCCCCTGCCTGAGTCTCTTTCATAGCCGTGCTTTTTCAGGATGACTTTAAAAAGAGGCTTTTCCTGACATCATGCAACACGATGTCAAAACACAACACTATTACAAAACAAACTAATCAAAACTAATTTCTTAATAGTTGCAGTCTCTGAGTAGAGTGGCAGTGAGGCTGCTCTCAGCTTTGATTATAAACAGATCTGAGTTAATAACATGTCTGATTATGACGGAAACTTACAGCTCAGGACTGTGCAGAAAATTGAAGTTCCTTCTTGAACAAAAAAGCACACACATATTCATCATCTTTTCAAGCCCTTTTTTGCAATGTGAACAGAACAATATTTTTCAGCTCGGTAACTAGGGTTTTTTTCCTGTCCTTTTAAATATATATATGCATACATAAGCTTTTCCCATGCAAGCCTTGCCTCCTGTACTCAAAGGGTTTTATTACAAAACAACCACAGCTCACAGATCTGTCAGAGGAAATGAGCATTTGGACTTTACCACTTGCATTACCGCTTTTGCAGAACCTCCCCCCCCAAAGCCATCTTCTCATTTAAACAGCAGAAAAACAATACCCCCTGCATAAACCCACAGAACGCATGCTTTTCCTTTTGAAAAGGTAACAAATAATATTATCGGCTAATTGTTTAAAACACTGCCAATGAGAATGTATGTTTTTTAACTCAAATTACGTATTTATTGGGGGAAAAAAAAGATATATACTCACAGTTTCAAATTAGTATCACCAGAACTAAATATATGACTGAAGACTCTTGTTATTGGCATGTTCCAACTAAGGAACTTTTTGATTAGCACTGATGAAGATCACTGAATGTGGATGAGATGTGTGTTACAGCTCTGCTATAGGAACACAGGAGACCAATTTACCTCTGTAACACAGCTGGGATTTTAGAATAATATCTGGAGAATGGTGGTGAAAGGTTTGTTATTTAAGGGATAAAGGAATAAGGAAAGGGTGAGTAATCGATACAGAAGACTGTACACAAAAGTCTTCTCCCCACAATACTTGAAAACCAATATAATTTCGGCAGAACAGCACACTTGGAGATGTAAAAGCTATTTTTAAAGCAGTAATAGAAAGGCAGGCTTTCCTTCATTGCTATGGAGGATGGTCATAGCCATGACCATCACAGCTTGCCTAAGGAGTCTATCAAGATCTGTAAGCTGCTGTCCTGTTTACTCACTTGCAATTAAAATGCTGATAAGAAAAAAAACATTTAACAGATTATTCACATGAACACTCCATTTAACATGTACTGCTTTCAGACTCTAGCGCTGAGCACATACCATTATTTTTCATGTATTCTTTCTTAATTTTCAAGAGTATAACAACTCATAACCTTTACATAACGGTGCCCCTGTGTAATTAATAGAGCTAAATGAAGCGCTGTCAGTAAATAATCAGTAGCCAGTCTTTGATGGATGAGCTGATTCTAATTCAGTCCATTCACTTTCAACTTTAATTAGTGGCATTGTATTCTACAAAGCAAACGGTTCCTTCATCCATGTGATGATCTAACATTGTATAAGTGGGCTGAGAACAACTTGTAAGGTGTTGAAATGAATTTGGGAATACAAAGTAAAAAGTCACAGTGATTACACATTCTTATATAACGTAATTCTTTAAAAAGAAATAAGTAATATAAAGTTCCCACTGCAAAAGCCACTGATTTTAACAAGTACCATACACACCAATAAATCTTGCTAGGACAATTATGAGTTTCAATGCTGTAGTTCTCTCTCCTTTTTCTTTAATTAAACCAAGTGATCTGAATTACTAAGTGTATGTTGGTGGAATTTTTTGCAAGACACAAATACAGGCATAAAAATGCTATGTATTTCTACACACGTACTGATGCAACACTGTACTTAATTTTTTTGGTACTATAACCCTTGTTCTAGATGCATGCTTGTCACAGCTGGTGACAACTGCTAAGCAAACTCTTCACTTCTGAATTACTGGAATTTAGAGTTATTTTAGATTACTGGAAGATTTTCTAATAAACGTATAAAAATTTGAACTACTCAAGACAACTTAGGTTACAATATGCTTTGATCTTGTTCTACGCTTTTTCCTGAACACTAGTTTACATTAGTGTGTCTTATCCTTCTTCCAGCAGTTCTGCTCTAAATGGTGGGGCAATGCAGAGTTGCAGATTCTTGCAAGCTGTGGCTACTGAGCATGTCCGAGTAGAGAAGACACTTGCTAACTTACTACAAAACATCTGATCCAGGTGTATGTGAGACTTACTGAATGCAGGTATTTTTGAGCAGAATAGCAAAAAGCAACTTGGGAACCTCAGCAACTCAGTCTTCATATCTGTTCTGATACCTTATAATGAAATAATATGGGGAGAGACTGTTTTTAAGATTATTTATATTTAATTTTTATCTTTGTTTCCTATTACTTATTAAAAAAGGGTGACATTTGAAATGAAGTGACTATAAAATTGTTTTTATGGAAAGTGCCATGAATCTTTTGTATAATAATTTATGTCAAAAAGGTTCATGATATATTCTCAGCTTCTTTACTGGTCAATTTTCTAAACCCATTTTCTCAGCATGTAAGAACATATACTTAAAGAGCAAAACCTCACAGAAGGTGTTCACTATACAAACACTTGATAAAAAAAAACCCCTTACATCAAAAGCTTCCAATATAGTCCAGATAGACAACATCCGAGTAAGACAGACAAAGAGATGAAACTTGTGTGTAAAGAACAGCTCACGTTATTTTTATCTCTTTGCTGACATATATGTACACAGATACACAATGCCATAAAAATATCATTGTTTGCAAACACACCATAATGTTAGAAACTACCAGGACCACACAACATTCACACATTAGTAACAAATGACCAAGAGGATGTTCTTCCTTTTTTAATTTCCCTGTCAAGATCCAAATGCCTTCCAATGCCTGTTGCAAGCTGCTTTCGATGCAGCGTAGTACGATCTATTGTTACACCATTTTCTGACATTCCAATGAAAAATGTCAGCTCGACTCTCGAGCTGTTGTCTAGACAGGCAGGTGCTGCCAGGGACCTCCTATTCAACAATTCAGGTGTCTAACAGATAAATTAAGCACAGCCACACGTATCAATCCTGAACGGAAAATACCTGTCTCAAAAATTTTTCAAGAGCATTTTCAGTCCATGAGAGAACCATTTGCTTTTCACAACGGGAAGAAGATGCACCAATGATTTCACTTGAGAGTGAGTTGGTTTCTGGACTTTCAGAAACACTCTAAAATGAGATGACGCATACATAGTCCTCGTTCCTACCAAAAATTTTGGTCAGCATGAAGGCTTGCTGATCCTAATCACCCTAGCGTAGCTGAGACGTTTCTAGTATCAGGACTATGTTTCTTCCCAAGATGATGTTCACGTTTCACCTTAAAGCAAGAAACTCGCCTCCTTTTTCTTTCACGCAGCTCTTGCCTCCTAGGTGACTTCTGGATTTTGAAGCTTCAGTGACCCTGGGCACTTCCCTTTACATGGGCAGGTCCACACCTCTTCAGAAATCCTCTGGCTTACTTATCTCTCTTACTGAAATACCTAAGGCTCTGGCATTTCCATACAACTGTGATCTAAATGCGTAACAGCTGGGTCAAGACTTGCTAGGAAAATTCTAGCTGTCATAAGGGCATCCTCTAGCAGGGTCCAAGTGACTTGGATGGTATGTCTCTATCCCAGACATCTGTGGGGTGGCTACCTGCAACTTCATCTGCATCTTCATCAGACACAACACCATTTTGGAGGCCTTGACATGCTCAGGTGCATCAGTAAATAATAATATGGTTTGTATGAATTACTTTGAGGCCTCTTTCCAAGTAAATTTACGACAGGAGTAGGAGCTGCTTAGCCTTGCATATAATGTGAATATATGCACAGACTCTTTGACTGATAAATATTATTCAATCAGTAATCAGAGTTCTTCAATGGAAAGTCTAACATAGATACCAATATACTTATCTAATACAGATTTTACATTTGTCTTTTCCATTTCCTTCAAAGTCCTTTGAGGAATTGGTTTGTCTCTCTTCAACTGAGAAGGAACTGAGATAGTGCTGTGAGTGCTCTCCCCAATATACTGATGTGCTGAATATAAGTGCTCCTTGCACAAGATACCACAAATGTGAAAACATTTGTGTCTCGCATATTAATGCAGACATGAACTATGCAACACCAGGGCCTTCCCAGTCACTGGGAAGAAACCTCTCCTTCTATTCTCTCTGCATTTAATACATGGCTTTGAATCTTTCTTATTCCAAATATTCCAAAATATTCTAAACAGGCAAGGAAGACAGAATGGCTAAGTAACCTGTGACTCTCAGTCATTCATCATGATATGGAGTGCTTCACAAATCACTTGTATTTATAACGATGTCCACAGAAAGAAGAAATGGCACTATCTATTCTGCAGGCAGAGTAGACAGCCATGAAGATTAAAAAATCTTGACTGATTTTAGATGTCTGATCTGAGACATTATGACCTGTTTCACTGAGGAGTCAGCACCCCATAATGCTTTAATATTCAGAATGCATTTCCCTCTGGCTTCAGCTGTATGTGCTCTGAACTCCTGCAAATCATGCCTCCAAGGTACCTAGCTAAGCACTCAGCAAACTAGTGACCTCCTTTCCAAACTGTGCTTGGAGTGACTTGCTTACCTGCACAAAACAGCTCTCTGGGAGAGGCAGGGATAGAATGCAAATCACAAGAGCAACACTAAATGGCTTTGGCATGTCCCTTCTCGTGATCCTGGTCTTACTCACTTTATCACTTTCAATTTTGCAACTGAGGTAGTAGTACTGTTGGAGACGATAGCTTCCTATGCTGTATGTTCCTGATTCATCATCAGAGTGAATCTGCCCTGTCTATTGAATTACAAAAGAACTTCTGTAAAAAAACCCAAACCGTGATAGTGTAGCTTATCCTTCCTTCTTAATACATGTAGCACAACAAGGTTGAATTAAAGTTGCATTCCCTAACTTTTGGATACTTGGCCTTGCAATCTTACGAATATTCTTAGTGTGGGGAAAGGGTGGAGGGGGAAGATGGCAATGTGTATGTGTAATTTTGCAAGTTCCAAAAAAGAAAAAGAAAACTATACCTTACCCAAATAACATGACATTATACTGAAGCTCGTAAGTCAGAGAAACAGTGGAGCCACAAGGCTGACCACTCAGGCGTCTGCTGCTTGAAACTAATAGAATAACAGGAAACAGTAACATCACTGGAGATAGAAGGTATACCCATAGCACTGCTCCAGTGTCTTCTACCTAGCCCCAGTCACCAGACTCCACAGTATCTCAACACAGGTCTAATTATCTTGACAAGTGAAGCCCTGGGTTTGACACTCAGCCTCACAACTACCTCCAGTCACACTGTGTCCCAAAATGCAGGGAAGTGTTCCCCTTTTATCTCCTTTGTCCATTCTGCTTCTTCCCTACGTTCTTCCTCTTTTGGACTCAGTTCAGTCTCCCTCTTGCCACGGCTTTCATCAAAGATCTCTCTCCTCCTTTATGCCCTCCTCTCACACTGGCAAGAGCGAGTTTCCTCCCCTAACCAGACTGAGCATCACCTCCCGTTCCCTTATTCTCATCGGTTCAGCTGATTTACCTTTTCCCCCTTCTCTAACCAGAAGTGATGGCTCATTCCTCCCCATTTTGCTGACCACCCGCAGGTATTATTGAAAGCACAAGAGTTTTCATTTCAAGTGCCTAAACGCAGCCTAGCCCAGAGCTACCCACAGCCACAGCTGCAAAGTCCTTCTGAGGCACGGCGTTCCGGGCACAGAGCATCCTCAGTAGCCCTGCTGGGAACACAGGTAAGTATTTCAGGAGCAGAGAAATTTAAGCTGCTTAGTGAACACAAAAATCTTCGGAGGTTTTAGCTTTTAGGCTCCTTTCAGTCTCTACTGAATATATATATAAAAAATATAGCATTTTATAGTCCTATTTCTCAGCCAAATTTGTACATATTTTGCCAAAAATATCTTGCTCCAAAGCATACATGTATAACAGCATCCAAAGAAAAGGCCTTCAATTTTTTTCGTAGCCTGCATAAAGATAGCATTTTCCCTAATTTCTTATGTAGAATCATGTCTACTGTAATAAAAACAAATAATTAAAGTAAAAAAAAAATACAGTATGGAAAAATCTCAGTACCAACTAGTAAGGATTAACACAAGTAGCTGAAAACCAGGATTTTATAATGAGAAGTGTTAGGCAACCCTAACAACAGACCATCAACTCTCCTTATAAAAATATACAGTTCACACAATTTATTTAATTTACAAAAAAAATTATAAAGAGAAGATGGAGACAGAAAAGCATAAGGCAGTAAGTTTACAGAAGTCAATTCAAGGTCTGTTGAAAAGGTGCAAGAAACATGGAGGATGAAGTGGGAGGGCAGGTAGAGGTGAAGGGAGCACTCTGCACAGAAAAGAATAATAGCTCTGGTATAGTTTATTCGATCAGACTGGCAATCTACAAGAATAAACAACATCAAAGGGATTTTTGTCCCATTTTTTAACAAAATAAGGAAATCAGCAGGCATGCTTCTGTGTATGTGTTTCCCACCACAACTTCTGAACCAGCTGTACAATTTCAATCCAGTCTGACAAAAAGGATAAGGGAATCCAAAATATTAAGTCTTGTTTCTATGAAACAAGCCAGCTGGGTAAAGAAAAGAGACCCTACTGCTGTCCTGCCTAGTGAGAGGCTGAAAATTCAGTCATCAGATATGAGAAAATCCACTTATCTGCAGAACAAATGCATGAAAAAAACCCCAAGCTCCCTTCATTTCACTGCTCAAGGAACTTCTTTTCTTTTTCTTTTCTTTTAAATAAATAATGCCATTTGCAGTTACACTCCAGACTGGCATATGTCTTTAACATAGACATATATGTCTTTAATGTAAAGACTCTTTCTGTCTTTAACATCTTTTTTTTCCATCCGCAGGTTTCAAATAAGTTTGCTTCAGGAAAGGCCGTATTCTACTTCACCTTGCCATGGACAGCACTAGTTGAGCCTTCAACACTAACCATGAGATTCAGGTAAAATCCAGTAATTTGGAGAATTGACCTTCACTCTGTGACAGCCTTCCACAGTGTTGCACAGATGATCATGCCAAAAATTAAAACACATTGCAAAAGAAGGCAGCTAACAAGCAAGGGCTGCCTGTGTTGCCTCTACTACTTCTATGAATTTGAAATGAAACCACTGATGTGTTCCACAGACCAGCACAGAAAAGAATTCAGTTCGTATATATAAGTACTATTTCACCCTGAGATCCCTTTATCCCTAGGCTCTCCTTACAGCCCACTGTATTTGCACTCTAAGGTCTGTGCCAACCTTGCATTAGGGGAACGTGAAGTCATTGGCTCCAAAGAATAAAGTCCTCTGTACTCTGGTATATAACCTGAGAAACTATTTCCCATCTCAGTATGATCTTGCCTAATTAAACTAATCTATGCAACACACGTTGCTTTAGGAGAAGGAAATTGATATTGGGAACATGTTTTCTGAAAGACCCTTGACTTGCTCATTAACACAGTTTATTTGATCCTAATGCTACTAGGCTTCAGAGAACATGGCACATACCTGTTTTCCTGATGTTTCTGAGAGGCAGTGGTCATGGAATACGGGATGCTAGTATACTATATTGCAATATGGTGATTTACTTGAATAATTTACATTTGGGGAATTTGAATTAAAGAGGAAAGAAATTCTGGAATTTTAATTCTTCATTGTGTTTCTTAATGCCTATACATTAGACAGAGAGCTTTCAGTAAGTATGAGGAAATGGAAAAAAAAAAATTTATCTTCTGCTGTTTATAGCAAAAGTAGGTTAAGTTGAGCACTTAAGTGAAACGATCTACAGTCTTGAAGTTCTAGTATTACAATATACAACATACAGATTCTGGAATTAGGGAAGGTTGGTTTTGTTTGGGTATGAACTTGTAAGTACAGCAAGGAGAAGTCTACAAAGTTTAACTGGGGTCTTCAACACAAACATGAAATCACCTTGTGTGTGTCTGCACATGAGGGAAAGTAAAAGGGTAATTAACATAGTACATGAAAAAATGAATGGGTTTTATTAGTCCTGGTAACAAGATATTGTAAGTCTAACCGCCACTGTGATCAAGCCAAGTGTATAAGTTAATCAAGACCTTCACTAAAGTATTTCTGTTAACACTTTCATCTTACCAGTGGGAATTATTTCTAAAACCGTTTTCCACTGCTAGCATGACAAGGTGATCATTAACACAGCACAGACCATGCAAAAGAACAAAATTAAAAACATGCGAAAGTGGCATTACACTGGTACTGTAAGCAACTGCCATAAATAATTCTGCTCCTCAACGTGATTTCAACAGTCTTGCTCTAAATCTAACAAATCAAAAGCCCTTTATAAAAAGTCTAATTCTCAAAATTTAAATTTCTAGGCTTCCCAAGAATGTTTAACTTGACTTTCTCATGCATGAGAAATCAATTTGTTCAACCAAGCCAGTTCCACGTTCCCCTTGTAAGAGCTCATTTGGAACTGATTATAGAAAAAAAAAGACGTTGAGTTTTACACATCTTAGGTTTTGAAGTAAGAGCCCATTGTGTCCCACAACTCCTTCCCACCCCCCCATCAACACACCAGGAATTAAAGCAACCAAATCAGTGGGAAGGCTATAGCTCAGGGAATCAGTAATACAATAAAAACATCTTTCATTCTAGAATGCCGCTTTGACTCTGGCATGGGCAGGTACCATCTTGGTCATTAAAAATGCTGAGTGCTGACTTACATGAAAACAAGCTGGTGGTTTAGGTTAGTTTGCAAAGGTATTTATATTCCCTGCCTCACTCCCACCCACACAAACGAAATTCTGTGTGCAAAAATCTGCCTGCAGAAATGTATCATCTCCTCATTCGTGGTGAAATACCTCAGTGCAAAATGACATTACACATAAATATCAATATCCTACCTGCACACCTTGAAACGGGGCATGGGCCTTGCATGGGACAAATATTTTGCATAGGGCTCTGCACAGGTTTTCAGTATCATTCTTGCAGAGGTGACATCTTATGATGCAAAGGGCAGAACAAGAGGAAACTTGCACCGTTGATATTTGTTCAGTCTCTGCTGCTAAAAGAGAGACCTTCATTCTCCACAGTTGTTGATTAGTTTTCCATAAGCAAAACATTTACCAAAAAAAAAATTATTTCCCATAGCATTATACATGCACTTCTTAGCATACATTTTTATATTCTTTCTATGTATAATATAGATATTTCAACTAACATTTCATATATTTAGCTTAAATATGAACACTTTACAAACTAGATGTCTACACTACTGAGATAGACTTCTAAAGTTTTGTGCATTTAGGGCTATGAGGTAACAAGGGTATGGAAATAATTAATTGAAAACTTGTAAAATTTAGCAAGCTCTCCAGCCCATCACAATTTCAGCAGGTATCCCATCTCAGCCTTTATAAAGAATGCCATGTGTGTATGGGTGTGCCTACCCAGGGCTCTCCCAAATCTTTCAGATCAGAACTTCTAGAATACCGTTCTCAACTGCACTGTATGTGAAGTTGATATTCAGGATACCAAAAACATCAGAGATGCTGGGCCATATTCATTTGGACTTCCGCACCTTAAGCAATCTGAGGAGGAGGGGAGCGGTGGCAGCTTACAGGTAACTAGTCTTTCTGTGCACAGTCCCAGTTAGAATAGCACCCCGTTTGTTCCAGCTTTCACCTGGGCCGGGTAACGAATGAATGATCGAAAAGTTACCAACTTCCATATCCCAATTTTCAAACGTGTCTAACCCCTGGTCAGATGCTCTGAGGAGGTGAGCTCCCTACAAAAGGAAATTATTTTCTTTTAAATTGTATGCAACTCCCTTTCATTCCTCCAGTGTTGTTCTTTCCCCTATTCCCTTTTCCCAATTCCTAATCATTAAACAATTCTTCTTGAAGTAACAGGATTTCGTTTCTATTGTTGTTTGGCTGACTGTTTTGCAACACAATCTAGCTTAAAAAAATATTTTTTTTTAATAACTGTCCCCTATATCAAATTGCTCAGGTCTGTAGCCATTGGTCTTTCAAAGAGAAATCTCTTGGGACAGCTTTATCCTTTCACAGCAGCAGTGACACAGAAGGAGCAGTATTAATAAAATGAGAGAACTGCAGCAACTGGTCAGCAAAACAATGCAATTTGTGCCCAGACTTCATTTTTACAGATGAAGGACAAGCTACAACATCATTATTGCAAGTTTCATTTCAGTTTTTCAAACCAGTAAAATTGGAGTCCGTTTATGCAAATAATACATTTGAACCTTGATATAACAAGAGCTGAATAAAGTAGCAAAATGTCATACAGATTGTAGGCCAGGTCCTGCAATCTTCATATATCATGGAACCTCTATTATGTCTCTAAATAAATCTGTTAAAATCATTATTTCAGAAGTCTAGATATGATTAAAAAGCTGAACATTTTTGTTGATTCTTAGCATGTCCACAATTAGCAAGGCAGAATGCCAGCTACAAAAAGCAAACAAGAAACCAAAACAACAAAAATCCACAACTCTTCATGACCTAGCTGTAAAAGCTAGTCAACGTAGGGTGGCTAATACAATTTATTTTCACCTGGCATTCCTTGACATTCTTGCACACTCTTGTGAACAGAGTACTTTTGTTCCAAAGCACTAGCTCTTCGGCACTTCCAGCTTGTTCAGAGAAAGCACAAAATAGCTCTGTTCAGAAGAATGTGATCAGCCCTTCAGTTTTTGTTTACTCCTGAAGAGGCTGATTTTGCACAGTTTACTGGTGCGGCTTGCAAAACTATTTTTTCAATGAAGATAATTAACACTGCTACTTACTTTTTCTATAATTAATCCAGGAGTAAAAAGCAAACCAATAAAAGAAACACACAGATTATTTTTTTAAACACTAAAATACCATCGATATCTCTCAGAAATAAAGTACAATGTTTTAAAAGCAGAAGATGATCAATAGTGGTGCTATTTTGCTTGTATGAAAAGGGCACACACTTGTTAAGCTAAGAGGGACAACACTTTTACAGTCTATATCAGAAAACCTGATTTCATAAGCTTAGGAAGTTTCATAAAAAACTGCAGGAGGGTGTGAATTCACTTTGGCTTCAAGTAAATGGTTCTTCATTAATATTTTACTCAGACACAAAGACTCCAAGTTTAGTAGGTAAACTGTGGATAGCAAACAGCCTTCCTCTATGTTGGCTTTGTGACTAATGAGAAAAGAACTGGCATCAGAAAGAAAAAAAAGGCAGTCAAGATATTCAGTGATGGGTCCCTGAGCCCAAAGGTAATTACCAAAGAGTTTTCTGAACAAAAATATTTAAGCCCATTTTCTATCTTTTTCAGCCAGCTTTTCCTCTGTATCTAAGGACAACAGCTAAACATTATTCAAGAGTCACCATTAAACCAGGAAACAATCATATTACAAATGCAATCTAAAAGACCTCAATTACTTCCCAATCAGATGTTGCAAAAGTTTTCATAACAATAAGAGATATTTTTAGGGTATGAAACTAGAATGTCAGACATAAAAGAAATATTATTAAAGACTCAAAATATACCTATTAGCATAAAAATATGATACGACTAGGCTACAGGGCAAATCTGCTCCTGAAACAGCCCTAAATTTATTCTAGCAGAGAGACCAGATGAATTCATTTACACTCCTAGACCTCAATTCTTTCATCCTTGCAACTGACCTGTAATTGTTACCTTCTTAGAACTATTACAGCAGATGTAAAAAACCCCAAATTACAGCTTCTAGCCGCAGTAAGTATTTCATAATCTCTACCACGTGTCATTTTGCTTTCTGGAACAAACTTCTTAAATGTAAGGTCACCATAGTCATCAGGTAGTCACCAACTAGCACAGGTATTTACCATCTATTTAGTTTGCCGGGATTTAAATGGTCATCGTTACACATTTGTCTCCTTGCATACATCGTGCTTTGTGCATGTGCATAACAAAGTATTCACCATTAAAAGCATGGAAGGGAAAAAAAGATGCAGCCAGAGGTATGGACCCTTAAGCAGAAGGCTGAACATTCAACATTTTAAGGAGAATGTTGTCCTTTTTCTCTGGGAACCCTAGTCTACTTATGATCCTACAATTACAGATAGCTTAAGTACATTATTGATGATGTTACCTTCCACGGTTTACAGTACTTTTCAGTAACATCTAGTGCACTTCACCATGCAGAGTGTTCCAGTAATTCTCGGCAGCACACCCGCTGCCTCCCTTGCTAGGACCTGCTTCAGAGGATTCCCAGAATACACACGCAGCTGTTTGACCTTTCCTCCTGTCCTCAACATGCCTTATCTAATATAACTGAAGAGATGTCGTCACCTTACAGTGTTTCTGAATACAAAGTCCTACACCATGTTTGAATATAATACTGCAAACTGCTGCCACTACTTTACACCTCTCCACTGAGGCTGCAAGAAGTACTGCTTTTAACATAGGCTATTACATAGACTCCACGCACAATCTTTTGACAATAAATTTCATTTGTAGAAAACAACCTCGTTCTGCAACAGAAGCAGCTCTGCTTTGCTGTGATTTTTTTCTGCTTTTGATTGTATCGCAACTTTATCATACTCTCTTCTGCTTCTGCCTGGATGGGTCTTGTCTATGTCCCTTTTCTGCTTTCCACTGCTTAAAGGCCATTTGGATAAATGCCACCTCCCATTTAAATCCTAACATTCAGCTCAAAAGAATCCTCTTTCACAGCAGGCTTAGAAATCCGGTTCTGTTTAGTGAGCTGCGCATCTAGTTACCAGAACGCAGTTATCAAGAAGACTGTCAAAGCAGAAGAAAGCCGGGAGCTGATCCCAGAAAAAAATTTCATTAACCTTCCTTCCACTTGTTCCCAATACAAGGAACATAAACATATTTTGGCTAACATGATTAGCAGTTTTCCATTAGTAACCCAGACAATGCTGTGAGAACTTCTGGACCGTTCCCAAGCACCCGTGGCATATCACAAGATCTGACTGGGAGATTTTTCTGACCAACAGATTCCGAAATTATCAGAGACTCTCAAGGTAGCTTGAAAATCATGGATGGCAATAAGTACTTTTAAAATGCTCTTTCCAATTTGCTGTTTTTTCCTGCCCAGGGCAGTAGGAAAGACCTGAAATTGATCCATTGTGGGAAGCTCTTAACTTTCCGCACCATAGCAGTTGATGTCATGTATCTAGAATGAAGGTATTCAACCTTCTGTATGCAGCTGTAACCATTCACAGCACTACCAACCAACCTCCATTTTCAGGCTGGCTAGTGGAAGAGCTCCAGACAGCAGTTTCAGCACAGCTCTTTCTACAGACAAGTTCTGACTTTGTGCTGTTTGCAACCCCTCCATCAAATCTCTAAATAGAGAAGAAACTCAAATCTCAGAATAGAGAAGAAAAGGCACAAGTCTGACTTAAGAAGAGGAAACCTGTCACCTACGATCCTGCCACAGACTCCAGTTAATGCATCCTCAAACCAGTCTGCATGCATGCAGTTCCCTAGTTTATGTTCAGGTAATTACCACTTATTCCTCAAAGCCAGGCAGCTGCCAGAACTGGTTTTAAGAGCCACAACTAAGGGAGCTGTCTGGGGCCTCAGAGGTCTATTAGCCTAACCTGAACATCAGGGCAAGTCATCAAGTGCATGAGAAAAGTTGAACCCTGCACATTAATCTTTGTCCAGGATCAGAGTAACCTGACACTTGTTTTATTCATCACAGTCCTCCCATTTGCCTCACTGGAAGGCTACGCCAGCGCAGAAGTAGAGCAAAAAGTGGTGAATCTGTCCCCAAGTTTGGCAAGAGGATGAACACATTAGTCATACGAAAAGGAGAGTTCTGAACAGCTTGTTAGCATCTCTCCTTTATATGCTTCATCAACAGAGACACACAGCGACTTAAAACTTGCATATTGCGCACAGCAATGGTGTGCACGTTCTAACAGTTATTTTCCATCTCCAATCCCACAGCACGGACTTAGCACTTTGTAAGTAAACAGGTCTGGGGAGAGGAGGGTTAACTTGACATGCTGATGAACTAAAGCTTTAAGAAATCTATTTAACACATTTACCCAGTGGTAAACATGCGGAAGAAAAGCTCCTTTTGCTATGACCAAAGTTTGCACTACTTTAAGGAATAGTTTGAAAACAGTTTCCAATGCCAACAAGCAGTTGAGGCAACAATTAAAGTAAAATATCTTTTCTTTACTGTTTCCTGTGCAATATGTGGGATGCTCTTATCATGCAGCTGAACACTACCAATGACAACGGTATTTTTAGCATTTTAGGTTTGCCCAGCATTTACTCTTAGCTGTTTCACTAGCAACTGGAGCAGATTAAATCTGAGTCACTTGTCCTGAAATACTTCATGGATCAGTTGTAAAGGACATTTGGGGTCCAAGTTTTGGGATCATGCCAGTCACCCATGATTTGCTGATATCACCTGTGGTGTTGATGATGAATGCCAGACCATTGTGCTGCATTAACATCACACAGACTGCATTATCTCTTATCTCTCGCTCAAGTGATTTAGTAGATCTTCTTAGGGCACATATGTATGAAAACTTCTGCACAGCTTTAGGTTCACCGAGGAAGATTTTTAGAGGATAGGAACAAGAAACATAAATCTGAGTAGGATTTCTTCTCTCCTTGTGTCTTTCAAAGGTTAACATGGTTAGTCTGATCTTCTCTTAACGTCTCCTTTCCTACCTCTGCTAAGGCTTATTTACACCCCCACCCCACCCCCCAAAACATCATGCAGATAAGCTTTCTTGCACACACCTTCATGACAGAGACACCTACTCTAGATTCATGAAGAAGTTTATTTTGAATTTACCTTCAATATTCATGATGTGTGAAAAAAACAGAGGCGCAAGAAACAAGCAGCTTTGCTTTTCTTCATGCCGAGGAGACAGCACAGAGAGAGGAGACAGCAAAGAGAAAGGCTCTACTCAGTCAAATGCTGAAGTCAAGCAAGGAATTCAGTCACCTTGAAAATGTTTTAGTTCTTTAATCTAATTAAATGATATTTTTTCTCTCCCCTCCCCCCCCCCCCCAGCAGCACATTTTAACTTTTTGCTTTACTCACATTTATACTCTCTAGTCAATAAGCAAAATAAAAGTTGCTGAAAGGCTCCTACATGCATTTAGTCTGATACAGTAAGATAGGGCTGAGATACTATGGGCCAGTAAAACACAGGTCAATACCCAGCAATGAAGACTTCCACAAGAATCTCAACCCAATCTGCTCTGTAGAACAGTGCCACTCCCTTCCCAAGAGGATGCCCTTCAGAAGGGGGAGTCAGCTTCTTTAAACCAGCCAGCTAATGTTTTTTTTTGCTGGTGAATCCAAAAATAGGACATTTGTCATTTTCACGATTATTTTTTCTGAAGATAAAAAGTAGAATCTATCAGGAAGGGAACAACCATCAAGAGAAGAAAAAAAAGCTTTGCATTGCCTTTTGTTCAGAAACTCCTGGCACTGGAGTATCATCTATTGCTTATTTCTTAAGCATGTGAAATGGGAACAGAAGGAACAGGATTAATATACCTGAATTTTTGGCCAGCGGATTAAATCAGCAATGTGTTCAAAATTGATGACATCATTTATAGCCCCAATGCTATTCTCAGAATTACTCAAGAACTAAGGGAAATAACAACAACAACATTGGATTGATTTTCAAAGATGTTTACAACGCACCCAGTGGTGGTGGTGCTCAGAGCGGGCCATTTACCTCGCTTGTGCTGAACAACGCTCTGCTGCAGCCACACAGCTTCCAGTCCGTGAGCTAACTTGCTCATCTCTATACAATACTGCTATTCCACAAAAAATGTAGCAGAAGGTTCCTGAAGGCCTAAATTATATTCAAGAAGAATATTTAGGCTGCTAAATCATTCAGGCACTTTCAAAAGATTTACTCAAGTTCACGAATCTCATTGCGAATCTAAGCTTGATTCAGCTCAATTTTAAAAATCAGCTAAATTGGTGCGAATGCTGACAACACTAAAAATGCTCTTAAACCCATTTAAAGTTAATTTGGTAATGTACCAACATAAAGGTTAAGCTGACTAAAGGTATTTTTTTATATAGAATTTTATAGAATTGCACTGGCTTAGCTATAATAGTAAAAAATAGTTTATTTGAACTTCTCTAATACTGACAAACTCATAACTTTACTTAAGGTAATGCTTCTCTAGATAAAAAAAGCCATAGAGGAAAATTACACCAATGAATACAGTTTTTGTTCTAGCACTGAGTTATTTGAATTTTTCAGGATATTCAGTAAAGCAATCATCAGCAGAGAAAGAAAACTCCTATTTCCCTGACTTAAATGATCTTTCTTGTAAGGAGTAACCCTCTTGGATAAGAAATGCTGCTGTGAATAGGTCTAGACTTTACACAGCCATGGGTCACTAATTTAATTAGATTTCAAAGCAGCTATTCTACATTTACACTGAATACAATACTTCCTGTACCCTCCCTCATACTAAAAGGAATAAAACAATCCCCTAGAAGTTTACACCTCAATGCATGAGGAAACAACAACAAAGTGTACATACAATACCTTGAGTTACAGATGGGGTTTATATTGTTCAAGTTATTAGGAAAACCTTAACTACCTGCTAAGTTGGTATTTTTAGCAAGGAAAACAGGTTTTCTCCTTTCTAGTGAGATAGCATTCTGTTTGACCTGCTCTGCTCAGAAAATGACTGCCGTCAGCCAACCTCAGGAATTTCCCCTCCTAATTATGAGCTTTTACACACATTACAAAATTAAATCAAGCTTCTCTAGATGAATAAAATAAATTTAAAAAATGAACTTTACTGGTAACAGTGGAAGTCCTTGCCTTCTATAAAAAAATAGCAGGTTTTGTAGGGGTTTTCTTGGGTGTTGAAGGGTAGGGTAGAGCGAGGATAGGAGCCCTGCTGTGTATCAGAGTTTGGGCTTCTGAGCTTTTCTCCTTTCAAACGAAAATGGGGGCTGCAATTTTCACAGGGTTCTTGTATCACGTTTGTCACCCTGCATTTCAGACTCTGCAAGGTTACTGCTCTCATAATTTGAGTGATCCAAAGCTGCATGGATTAGTTACTTGAGGAAACTGGCGTTTTTACCCTCACTAAAAGCCATGAGGGAACAAGAAGAAACCACGTTCATATTCTTTTCCAGGAGCTCACATAACATTTCAAAGAATTACACAAGATAGGAGCTGTTACTGGAAGTGAAACCACACTAATAGATGGGATCATTTGCCTCCAGTTTCACCATCTATAAATGACCTGGAAATACCTATTATTTGACACTATCATACTGCTACACATTTGTACTGTTATTCAGCAACATGTATGTAAAGGAAAAACGTCTTATAACAACTATATGAAAAATCTATGCAAGTAACTTTGTTATTATTAACAACAGTCCAACTTCAGACATCTTACTCTGCTGAAGCAGAATACAAATGCAGCCTCCGTTCAGCTGTTACACACAAGTATACACCCTTTCATACTCCTTTCACAGGAAAACCCGATGCCAGCTTGTATCACGCATGAAGGGCAGGGGCAGTTGTCAGGCTATAATCAGGGATTCCTTTGGATCTCACGTATAAATGAAAACACTTAAGGTGTTGATTCCCTAAGCCGACAATACAGTTCTTCTGTAGGCAGCTACAGCCTACTACCTTACACGCTGTGTACACAGCGAGAGAGAGAATTTTGTAAGAGTGGATATCATGATGCTAGTGCCAAAATTTCTAGCAAGTCCAGCGCTTGGATTTTGTGAGCAGCATTGCCACTCTCCGTACGGCAAATTAACAGCAGTAAAAGGTGAAACACACTATAACCTATTTCTACAGTGCAGTATTTCTGGAAATATAATGGCTACTAGGACATAAAAATTTTTGATGCACAAATGAAGCTGAAATTATAATAGTCTCTCTACTCTCTCATGTCAGCTAGTGGCAATGAAATAAAACAAACAATTACAGAATGTATGAAAATGGGTTTCTAAACATCCATTCCTCTTTCTGATCTCTTGAGTCATCTTTCTTTCTGATCTCATGATAAAACTGCTGGGCCACAGTACTTATTTGTCATCGTATAATGGAAATAAAAAGTCAGTCAATGTAAGATACCCACCAATTTGTTATCAAATGAAAGATTTAAAGAGAGCTGTTTTATGGCTTCTAATGAATTTCAGTGTATCAGCTTAGATATTTTAAAATCAGTGCTGCGATGAAAAAAGCAGACTTTCATGGTATGAAATCTGAGAAAAAATAAGGAGATATTTGAATGTAATTTAAAAATTGCCAGGACAGAGAGCACTGGTGATCCATGAAATGTCTAAACCCCAGACCCAAACATACTGCATGCTCTCATGTGCACACGAAAAGAAAGGGAGTAAATGGAAGTAACAAACAACATTCAAAGGTAAGCTTGTTTTAATCTGGTTGTAAACAAAAGCCACAGGGGCAAAACTCCTTGCCCTGCTCCCCCAAAAGCTAGAAAGCAAAGCACAAAAAGCGAAAGGAGCTTAGCAGGGAAAAAAAGAGATCACAGGAAGTAATAATAATAATGTAAAATGGAGGCGGAAAAAAAATGGATTCTATCTTTTCAAAAGCAGCGTTCTTTGCTAGTCACAGATGAAAGGCATTGATTCATTAAAAGCAGTTTAAGTGAAAGAACAGGAAGGCACAACTAAGTATAAGGCATTAATGTAAGTTTGGGGAGGGGGTCCCTATCCTAATCAGGAACATAGCAAATAAAAAACAATTATGATGTTATTTCCTCGATTATGGCCACTTCTGCTTCACAAAGTGATAAATTATAACAGCAAGCGCCGATGTGACCTTAGTATTAATTAGCAGGACAGGGCCCTCATCCAGTTAGAAGGCAATATCCCTTGGCACAGGGGTACAACAAGGAAGAAGGGAGAAGATACAAGGAGCCAGAGAGAAAATCCAACATTGTATTATTTCCAAAGAAAGTACCATCTTGAGACATTTGAGGATGCCCCCCAAAGGCCAGCGCCGGGGACCTGAGGCACACACATGCAGAGCCTCTTGATACTCAAGAGAGCTGTAGCTGGGACTAGACAAATTGTCAGAACTGTGATGAGAGTGCTAGAATCAGAGCTGTGGGATTTAACAGGAAGATGAAAGCCATCCGTAACACATCCCTCCTTTTACCTTCTCCTACCCCATAGCACTGTGCCTGAACAGTGCCAGCGCAAACATACATCTGCCACATGAGCACATGCCGGGCTACTTCTATCTACAGTAGTGGCAAATATACATTTTTACTGCCTTTTCTTATTTTTGTTTACACCACAGAGCTACTTTATCTCCAGTCTAGCAAAAGTTCACATGGAGATGGCTGACTAATTTGAACTGACTGCCAACAAGTCGGTACAGGCGTTACTGAGTAGCATAGACCGGTAGGGACCACCAGCAAGAGATGAGCTTGGTAGCAAATTCTAATTTATTCACAACACATGGAAGAATGTGTCAGCAAAGACTCTCAAAGTGAAGCACGCTAATTAGTTAAGCCTACTCAAGTTTTGTGGCTATTTTAAAATTAATAGGGTTGAGTAAACTAGGGCATGCAGACAAAAAGGCCCACATCCTTGAAAGCACATTGTGGGTATGCTAAGAATTGTCTTTGTTGATCTGGATCTAAATGGATTTCAAGGTCTAATAATGAATCAATGAGTTGAATACTGTTTCCCAGATTCCTATCTCTCTGTGATCAGGCTATTATAATGACCTGGGATTCAAAGAGTGTCTTCCACTGCATTATATTAGACCAAAGCTGGTATTAAAAAACTTTCAAAATGTGAAATTATGTGATAGTTGAGTCATCACAGCAAGAACCATAAAGCTGAATACTGCTGTTGTCTTTTTTACATACCCATGTAACCATATGCAAATTATACCAAGAACAGTAAAAGCAAAATAATAAAGCATGGTGGGTGTCAAACATCGTAACTTGCTGTTATCTTCCATGGTATGTGTTTATAAGGGATGCATGGATCACTTTACAGTTAGCAAGAAGTTTGTGATGAGAAGAGAAATACTTTTGTCTCCCAAGTGTCCAATAATATTTAAAAGTAAAGAAAAGTTAACATACCTGTTTCTTTACTGCTCTTTTTTTCAGACTGTGCCACTTGTATAACCTCAGCAGCAGCATCCCTTACTACCAAATCTTCATTCTGCAGCAGTAGAACCACACATTTCCACATAGCAAGGGTATCGGACAGTCCTATATTTATTTATGGAGAAAAATTAGAATTCTATTTCTTACATGTATTCAAGGAAGTTAGAAAGCTCTGTTTCCACACCTAAACACAACAAATGCAGTGAAACACTGAAACATGGGCAGGAGAAACGCATTGGCAAACCACTGGGAAGATAACTAGCAATATGATCAAAATGTTTTCAGCATGTGTGAACTTTATCTAGGTGGTTGACTCAGCTTGGTTTAAACAGTGGGCAACAGATAAGAGAATGGACCTCTCTTAATCCAAGTTCAACTTTAAGTCATGGGTGCTCTGAATTTTATACAATTTCTAGGAGTGCAGAATTCCTGTTTGGCAACAGCAAAAGTTTTGCCGCTGGAGATTGACCAACGCACTGTGATCATGGATTTGCTGTTGCAATCTGCGTGAAGCAGGGGCTGCCAAACCAAGTTTTGTTCAGATACTGTCAGTAGTGCTGGCCACAAATGCCATTCCCTGCAGGAAATGGCAAACAATCCCACCTCCCAGGGATCATCACCTACTTCTCCCATATCCACCTCACCCCACCACTCACCAACATGCCCTGCCATCCTTATATCCACTATCTGTTGGAAGCAAGCCAGGTTTAATCCATGGGGTAATTACCTGCACACAGTTAAGAGTAATCAGAGATGACTGCCAAGAGGGAGGTGTTCATCTGGTAAACCCCAAACAGGCAGACTCCACATACCACCCCAGTGGCAATTCACATCTCACAAGCCATACTCCACTTGCAAAAC
Source organism: Gymnogyps californianus (assembly GCF_018139145.2). NCBI lineage: Eukaryota > Metazoa > Chordata > Aves > Accipitriformes > Cathartidae > Gymnogyps > Gymnogyps californianus. The sequence continues at coordinate 28,875,131 of NC_059473.1, forward strand.
CTTGTGCCATTTAGTGGTGTCACACTAAGGATGACTAGCTGAAGTCACAAGGCTGTACTCATAGGTTTGCTGGGGTACTTTTCAGCTGACACTTCAGCTTTCATTGAACATCCTCATTAAAGGAATCCCCTGGAAGGTCTCTTTTAGAGGCAGCCAGCTGTTAGATATTACTTTCTGGTGATCACAGAGAACAACGGAGTTGGTGCTTCATTGCTGTGCTGGTTTTCTTCAAACATGTTATCAACAGGTCTATCAGATTTGTATTACAAGGCTAGCCAGACAATTAATTGTATTTCACTGCTTGGCCAAAATTAATTGCTTGAGGCTTTACTACACAGGCAAGAGAAGCATTCCTGTATTTCATATAACTTCCCAATGTGGGAATAGCATGGAGTATAATTATTTCAGAAAGAAGTTGCTTTGTTCTAGCATGACACACCTAATAATGTTATACTGGCACAGCTAGGGCGGAATAATTATACCTTTCTAGATACAATGGCCAGCTTTCCCACCTAGACAAGTTTCTACTGTATCTCCAGGAAAGGTGGAAGTCTGCAAACGGATTTTCCAGAAAGACTTTTTCTGAACCCTCAAGACACATGATGGAGAGATGATGGGTCAGCTAGAACATACTGACTGGCATTCACCCTCTTCCTCTTATGAACGTACTTAATGGAAGCTTATGGGAATGACTACAACTCCATTTCATACAACCACCACTTTCTTTAACTTCTGCTTTCTACTATATGTGGTCAAGCAAGCTGATGCAGAACAAGGCATAAAAGTCAAACCTGTTTATATGTGCATAACCCCTTTAACTTTAAGGGAATGATTCTGGGTTTATATCACTACAACTAAACACCAGATCATGCCCTTGATTTGCTAAACTTCTTACTGCAGTACTGACAGTTTCACAGTTGTGAAGAACCCCAGATTGACAATTTTAGGTAGTATGGAAGGTCGGCTCTGCATCTTTCCTCCCCTGGCCCAATTTTCAGAGCTAAGAGCTAGTTCAGATGGCTTGCCCACTGAGGCCTTGGGGCTTTCTTTTCTGGGCTGTTTTGGGGGGGATTTGGGGTTTTTCTTTGTTTTATGAAGATTTTATGCAGGATACGAACTGCTGCTATTTTTTATTTCAGACCTTCGCATCTGCCTGATTGGAAAGCATGGAAACCAGCAACGGTTCTGACAAGATCAAAGAGGAAACTCTGTTCTCCATCAGCTATGGACCAGATCCAAATGGTGACAGATGAGAAGCACAACATTTGGGAGTTTTTCACTCCAATACCTCCACTGTCTTCATTTGATATAAAATGGTAATGTCTGTCCTACTAAGAGCTTTAACTAGATGGTAGAGGTCAAGATTTCCAGAATTGATACTATGAACATTTAACAGTACAATGTCTACCTCATATAACAGATTTAGCTCTGTTAAATGTTATCAATACCTCTTAAAAGACACATCTCAAAATAAATAGCTGACTTTTTAAAAACACCACTATCTACAGTTTAAGAAGTGTACCATTCTTCTCATCTAACAAAAATTTGTATCCAGTCCATATACATGGACTTAAGCTACTCAAACTAAAAACACTGAAATAACTACATTGGAATAAAATATCACAGAAACCAAAAGTATTTAAAGCTGCCTGTCTTGTTCAGGATGCAAAATAATTTCTTTATCATCTATCACTACCTATTTTTGCCTGGCCCTTTAGTCACAAAATCCCCTCATTCTCTGTTCACAGAAGGCAGGGGGGAAAAAAAAAAGCTAAAAGAAAAAAACAATGTCTTCTTCACAACAGACCAGAGAATTTCACTTAGCTTTGCCTCTCAGTTAGTAATGTATTGTTGAATAAGGCTGTGCAGGGGTTTTTTTTGTTGTTTGTTTTATAAAGAGACAGTTTAATGTTAACTTAAAAAAAATCATTATATCTGGGAGGTATAATGGGATCCAGTTATTAATCGTTCTCATAGAATGTGTCCCTCATTTCTAGACTGAACCCTTTAATTTCAACATTCAGCCAGCACAGCTTTTTTACACTCACAGTGTTAACCCAAAAGTATGTCCACATCACCAATACAATATTTCAGAAAGATTCAAGTCAGAGAGCAATTGCAAGCCAGTAAATCTGTACAGCAACGTATAGTGGCCTGGAGACATAACAGCATCTCATGTCCCCCTTCTGCGGAGTTATTTCAAGAGGCTCTGCACATGTGCTTTTTGTACCAGAATTTAAATAAGTCTATCTGTTTAGTAATTAAATCCTATTAAATTTTCAAAAAAACCTGTTTGACATAATTATGTGGTTTGATTGTGTGTGTACATATATACATATACAATACATTTTAAGCCATGTATTAATGGGTTTCATCTAAAAAGATCCAGAAAATTAATGTTCAAACTACTCACCAAGAATGAGCTTCTCATTGATCAGAAGGAACAATGTTGTACTTTTAAGAACTTCAGCAGCTGCTAACAGCATCTCTGTCTGCTGCTCATCTCCACAAAAATAAACTATCAGCTGAACCCATTTTTTCAAGACTTCTTCTGAAATCTGAAGGCATAGAACATGTAAGAAGTATGCTCTACAATCCGGTGTTACTGCTTACCACCACATTAAACTATGGACTGCCGAAGGGACACTACTCATCAGTAAATGCGGGGCTTTTTCCAAGGTGGTGAACCCCATATGTCCATTCAAAAGTTGGCTTACTATGTCACAGATAGTTAAGATGGGAGATTTTCTTTTAGTCAGAGCAGTATTCATAGGCAATTCTCTTGCTCTGTCCCTTCACACCAGACTCACCAATGACCACACAAGTCAAAGCATATCTTGGTGTGCTCAGTTCTTGTAAACATGCAAGTCAAAGACAAATATATCAGACTATAACAAAGAGAAGCAATTCTCAGAAGTATCCTACATGTAGACACATACACATATCTGGAGAAACAATTAAGAGCCTATGAACCATAGCATCAATCTTAGGCTTTGGTAATGATACAATGCTTGGTAAAGGGGTTAATGCAGCTCCATCTGTCTCCTCTGCAGATATTGGGGATGGAAATTTTTTTTTTTAATAAGACTGCTGAGGTACCTTGGGTTCTGATTGAATGTGCATTCAAAACACTGAAGGAATCTCCATGTTGGCTGACGCACAGCAAAGCTTGCTGTCCTAAAACATGAAGAATTAGAAAAAGAACAGGAAGGAGAAATTTCCTGGTTCAAATAAAATTCAGTTGCCATCTTTTGGAAAATATTTAGTCCTCAGACATATGCTAGGAAAACTACTACTTAGTAATAATGGGTCAAAGCTTCAACTCTTTCCAATGTGTAGTGATGGCTACTAGATTTTTTTGTGGAAAGAAATAACGTGCATTTCACCCGTAACTCAAACAGCACTTCCAAGACTTGTGAACTCTGACCTCCATTGGGACAGCTGGGCCATAACTGGGAAGAGAAAGTCCTAACTTCCATAAAAGACCACAAAAAGAGCTGGGATCCCCTACAAATGCCACACTCGGGAGGGCGGCGGGTCAGTCAAGGTGCAGGAACCTCAAGCGCAGGTTAGATAACAGAACATGCAAACTGCACGAGGTGGCATCCAGGCACCGCCACAACTAAGCATGTGCTACAGCTATCAGAAGGGAGCTCCAGGGGAAAAAAAAAAACCAAACAGATTGGGACCTCATGCACAGGAGAACAGGAAACGCAGCACCAGCTCAACCTGGAGACACTTGAGGTATGCGCAACTAATTTTTTTTTTTTCTCCTTTCTTTCCTTTTTTACTTATTTTTAACTAAAGGAAGTGAAAAAGAGAACAACCAAATAAGGCAAAGAAAAGAACCAATGAAAAGGTGAGTCAAGTTAAAGGGCAGAGAAGTGCAGGAGGACTCATAGAGGGATAAATGAAACCTCGGTCGTAGTCTGCCTCATTCTGCATGGTACCTGCACTGCACAAAGGGACAGAGCCAGAGCATGTCCTACAGATTCTGTAACAGGTTAAAAAAAAATAAAAATCTCCCAAGAGGTTATAATTACTCAAACTTTGAACAGACACATGGACTATCTAGAAAGACAGAACTTGACTTTTACCTTATGGAAGAGAAACAATCCCTTCTGCAGATGCAAATACTGAATGCAAGCCCAAAGAAAGAATTTAGATGGAAAACTGATGTACTTGGTCTTTTACAAAGCAGAAGGCACTCTCTGTACAGATGTCTTAGATCTCACATGACTTACATGACTATTAGAGAAAGTTGTTTTAGCATTACTACACTTAAGATTGGTACAGCATTTTTCATTAATTCCTCTTTGTAAATGAATACAAAACTTAAGAGCAGTAACATGTTCCAGGTCTATTTGTGAAACCAGGTTTATATGGTTATTTTAATGTTTGTAACTTGAAGTCCTTGCATTTTCCCTTTCTTAAACAAAAAGATTTAACGTAACATCATAACTCATGTTCCAAATTCCTGTGTGCAAATCTGTGGCTTCCTTTTTTTTTGTTTTACAATGAGACAAGATTATTAGCATACAATATGAATCAATTCTGCTGCACATTCTATAAAAAATAACAGAAAAAAATCATTTTAAAACAGATCATGAGAATTTTGTCTATTTTAAAATATCCATTAACTGTTTTTTTGTCTTTGAAAACATAAAAAAAATTAAAATTGTCTAGCACTAAAAGCTGCCTTAGCACTGCTCTATGAATACATATATGACATCACAGACTGACAATCTAAAATCAAAAGAAATCTGAGCCAGTAATTTGTGCTGGTATAAATCTAAATTAAATAGTCTATAAACAGGAATGGAGAACACAGAGCCTTGAATTTTACAAGGGTTATTATATTTACTCTAGTGTTTTAAAAACAAATTTTAAGAGGAAATTCAATGAGAAACTCCACGCAGACAACAGGCTGGTGTGCTCAGACAGTGATTTCAGGCTGAGACTTGGCAAGGTCACACTACCCACATTGAGGAAGGGAACTGCACCCAACCACTGCTTCGGCTTCTTGCCTTCCCCTCAGATCTGCCCTCCTGCTGGCTCCCCAGCAATCAGAAACCACAACAAAGTTGCACTTTAGTAAATGGACTGAATTCAGTACATGTGTTAATCAGCGTAGGCATTTTTCTTTCCACATTATAGTGACTATTTTGGATGCTCTCAGAAGTTGAAATTAATCCATCAGAAAAATTTACTTACATATTTAACTTGAAGTGACTTTGAGAGGGATATACTGAGATGATATTCATGGCTGTTTCATTTCAGAATGTGGCAGCGTATTCGGAGAGGAAGACATAACACCAGAAAAGGTGCAATGACACAAGAAAACACAAACTTGGGGCTTCTCTCTAAAAGAAGCCACGTTACTTCTATCACCAAAACCTCCAGAATTACAAAACTGTTAAGCAGCTACGTTTCCCTTACCTGCTGATGGTTCTGCAAAAGATGGATAACCAACTTGGAGGCAAATTTGAGAGCTATGCTTTGAACTTCAGTGCTGAGAAAACAAGGTAAAGAACATATCAAAAAAAGTGGCTATTTCTGCCATCATTTCATCTCTAGAAAAAAACCAGCCAGTTCGTAATCATTCCTGATTATCACCAATGGGTATTTTGCAAGCTGAGCACTTGGAATTTTTACATTACGGATCTTGACATTAGTTAAGTTTTTAGTTGATATGCAAATGAAATATGCTCTTACTTTCACCTCTCTCATGTTTATTTTCTACATGCATACTTCCCATAGAAAAACCTATTTGAAAATGGAAGCCAAGTCAAACAAACCAGACATTATTTTAAATTATAAACAAAAGCATTTCTTCAAGCTGGTGTTAAGCTCTTCTACAGCTGCTAGAAATGTTACTAGTGCAGAATATGCCAACTGCCAGCTCCCGAGCCTCCAGGCTGCCCAGCAGGGTCTAAGGACACGGCGCGTTGCACCGTGACTCCTGAAGGGCTGGTCTTACCACACGGAATGGCAACACCTGAGCAGTAAGGTCTGCTATTTCTCTCTAACAGCACCAGTCAGTGTTATTTTACGACAAGTGTGTTATTTTACGACAAGTGTCTTACTTCACTCCAGAAATAAACACTCCACATCATCATTTAAACTTGAAAAATTTAGTGCAAATCAGCAGCAAATGTGCACAGCTATAAAATGCTGTTCTATACTGTATACCCTAAATATTCTACATTGGTAACACTGGGGTGCAATGTTTATATGGCTTAGAAAAAGAGACTATTAGAAACAGGATGGTCTTGCCCTTAGAGCCTGGACACTTTAACCCTGTCTGTCCATTCCATTATGAATGGATGGACACAGCTTCTAATTCAGTACAAACTACAAACTGGCTCCAAATTTTCAGCGCTTTCTGCTGACTTTACAGTCTGATTAAGGAGTGTGAACCCTAAGGATTAGGGTTAACTATTTCTGCCAATCCAACAAGTGAAATCAGATCTGTCACTCTCTCTACAGACCATCCGCAGATAAACCAGGATAGGATGGATGGCAGATTCACAGCAAATGAGTGTATGTTTGGATCATCAATTCTATGTGTTAAGGTGTTTCCCAGTTACCACTCAGGAAGAGCTGTGCTCACGGGCTATCATCTGACAGCCAGAGTAACTTCTTATTTCAGGAAATGTATTACTGGACATTTACAAGGTGCTTGCAAGCATGACTTGTGGGCCTTTTTAATAATTCAGATCCATGTCTAACTTCTCTGAAAAATTCTCATCAAGAGCTCTCTCTATTCAAATAAGCCACATTCACTTTACTGAAACATGGATTTTTAAATCAACAGATAGTCCAAAACCAATAAATAAATGTGTCAACATTTAAAGTTTTTAAAATATAAGCATTTTAACGAGCATGTCAGACCATACCTGCTGGAGATTTCTACAATGTTTAAACTCCAGGTTAAGAGCTGATTTGGATTCATTTTTATAGAGCATTCAGTCTTTGGAAGCACATTTCTGAGATCCATACTATAAAGAATTTCCAGCACCTGCACACACAATTCACAAACAAAGAATTTACAAACAATCTCAACATGAATGTGTACAATTGAGATCAATAAACACTGACTTAAATCCCACTCCAAGAACACAAAGGTCCTCTCCCGACAGTGCTAAGAAAGGAAAGAGGAAGTTCTTGCTTTTACGCAAGAACATCTGTTACAGAATTATAGCACAGCTCCTATTCAATGTAAAAAAAAAAAAAAACCAAAACAAAAAACCACTCACGTACTATTTAAAAAACATCATGCACGTTTGAAATATATTTTTAAAACTTAAGAGTATCATTTACTGAAAACATATCAAATGTCAATAAAATAGCACCCTCCTACCTTGCAAAAACACTGGAGATTCTTTTCCTTCAAAGCCATTGTGAGAAGAGTGCCTTCCGAATCCATGAGCAAACACAATACACCTCCTCCTCCTTCTGCAATCTGCTTGGAATTCATTTGCTTCAACCAGAGCAGTATTGCTTCCAATGCAAGCAGACGTACTTCATGAAACTCACAGTGAAGGAGATGAACTATTGACAACGATGGCTTGGCTATTTTCTTTGCAATAGGAGAACTGCTGCTTTGGATGTCAGGACCTGCAGTCACCGACAGCACTGATACCACAAGTTTGGTGATGCTCTGAAGATACTGTACCAGTCCTGGTACTGCAGATGAGTAGGGAATACCAGACGTCAATTCAGAATCTGAAATAACTCTGTTAATCTCTTCCCAAAATCCAAACAATTGCATTCCTGAAATGAGAATAACACTAAGTAAAGTGACAAATAGATGATGTTACCATCTACTCCAGACCATGAAGCGATTCTGAAGTTGAAAAACATCAGGTATGCAAAAGGTATCACAAGGTAAATTCAGGCATGAAATGAACACAGTTCTCCTTCGTTTTAAACTGATTCTGAATTATAAAACAGCTTTCCTAGATATCACGTGCATTCGTATTTAAATAGAAAGAAATAAGGACACAAACTTTTTGAAAACTATAAATTGTTCAACACATGGGATGAAAGCTTCAAACAACTTAAAAATGCTACAATACTTTGCAGACTGCCTGTCATCTTTGTCAATTATAGCTGTTCGATAAGTATTTCCTTAAATCGAGCTACTAATAAAGTCTTGCAAATTGTACATGCTTTGCACTGCCGTTGTAGAAAGTGATTAACACAAATAAACTGCATTAAATATATTTGGAAGAAAAATGTAGGTAGTTTGGAAACCTCAAAACCAAATACAAATGTGCAATCATATTATACTCGACAGAAAAGCTCTAAAATCAGAGATCAGACTGGAGAAAGTGCTGTCTGTCACCCTACCCAACTGCAACTGAAACCAGGAGAAACGATGACAGGGCCCTTCTGATAATACTGAAAATCCCACACTTTGCATAGCTTTAGTCAGAAAAGGTTACTATTAAGAAGATGCCACTTCTACATAAATAGACCTGTCCTGTGTGTATCAATCTAAAGAATTTACTGATTAAAAAATCCAGTATGCTTTTTGTATGCCTATTAACTTTGAACAGTTAACACAGCTAAGAAAAAAGGAGCTGCACTGTAATCCCTCTTATGTATCAGCATAGGAACTGTAACATTTCAGCCATTTACACTGGTGCAACCTGCCCATATGGCACAGCACAGCCTGAGAACCTTCTTTAGCGCTCGGCCACCTCCTGGAGTGAACAAATAGGTCACTGATATCTGCGATGCCAGAGGGTTTCAGGCTTTAGCAAAGTCGGCAATGTTGACACAAAATGAAAGAAAAAAAATAATCCATAGTCCTCTCTCACACACACATACACTGAAATCCTCACGTGCCTCAAGTTCAACCTTGTTCTCCACCATCAGCAGGAATGAATCATTTTATAATATTCAAACCAAGATTTTTGCCCAGTTCAGATGTTTGTATGGCTTGTACTGCCAGGAAATTAATATGCTATATCCCACAAAATTCAACTACAAGTAAGGGAAAATCATGAAGAAGCACAGAAGAGAATAACACTGCCACTGGTGTTAAGGGATGTTAGAAGTTTAGGTTTTTTAAAATGTCAAAATGCATTTAAGGTAAATACAAAGATTAAAGCAAACTTACTTAGATTTCTTCAGTATCTACAAGATGACAATTCATTGCCATATAACTTTGCTATTTATAATCAAGTAAGCACTGAGTACTACTAAAAGCCTGTCCAAATATTACTATTAAATTGGTGAATTTGACATGAAGCTGCAACACAAATATGGATTCATTTTGTTGCCCATGAAGACATTCCCCTAAGCCTTCTATTTACAGCTAAATATCCTGCCCTTTCATATTCAAATTCTTCCAAAGCCATCTTAATTTGTTTGACATTTACATAGAAACTTGACATGGTTGTACACTGTCTAGTACATAAGGCAGAAGCATTTTCTGAGTAATTTTGGACAAGCTTCAAAGAAATTTGGTATTTGAAAAAGATTTTCAGACATATTACCTCACCATTAGTTCTGTCATTCATGTTTTCACTACAGGTTCTTTTCTGAACGGGCTTGATGTAGTCAAAGAAACTGCAAGATCACTGCGAACCCATGTCATAGCATAATCCTCTAGATGACACAGATGGCTTCCATCTCATAACATGCAAACTTGTATATTTTATTTGCTACATTTTCTAAAACCCCTCCAGACAGACTGGCACTACATACCGGCATCATAGCATAAACTAGCATTAATGCGTATGTCACACGACAAGTATCCAACTGCCAGAATTCCTTAATTTCTGAACCGTCTGGTTGCCTTGGAGAGGGATTAGGCCTCAGTCCCAGTTATTACACAGCCTGACTCCACAGACACCAGTTAAACAACAGAAATAATCCCAGGCAGTTGAAAGAAAAAGGCTCAAGTTCAAGCACCTTGGTTTGAGAAGAGGAACAGCTTCAGTTTTGGACCCCTGCACCCTCTCAGCTTCCTACGTGCTTCCCTCCTCAGCTGCCTTTCAGCAATACATGAGTCCACTAGCTCAGTTGTTCAAACCAAGTATATATTTCTAAGTATACTGCAAGAGAAGTGTTTTTATTTCCTATCAACGTTGCTTTACATTGAGGTGGAGCTATCACACGTGCAAGCAGTAACATGAAAACCAACAGGATGGAAGGGTCAAAGCTCTAGGGCAAGGCAAGGGAGAGCAGTATTAGGTGGATAAAGAGAAAGAGAGATAAACATTAGGGGAAGGGGGGGAGGGTGTCTTTCATTTTGTTGGTGTCAACACTGCCAACTTTGCTAAAGCCTGCGACCTAACATCAGAGAGAGTGGTGACCCTTCCGTTGACTCCAGGAGCTGGCCATGTACCGAGCTTCAGATCTGGTTCAGTAAACCTTCATTTGAATTTTGCCAGGCCAGCATAACTTCACTCTGTGTTTTCATCTTTGAAGGGGAAAATTATTTTCATATAAAAAACACGGCGGAGCTACTCGCTCCTAAAAGTACTAGTTTGCAGAGACTGCGATACAAGAGTCTTCTGCCACAGATCCTCTTTTTCTGTACATACCGGATACTATTTCTGGTTTGGAAGCCTTCTGGATGACTCCTGTTTTTCCCATGTAATTGTGAAAGACTGGACACCGTGGCTCATCTATTTTACAGAAAGTCTCTTTAAAACTGGATGTCCCAACAGCAGGGCTGTCAGCGAAATAAGACTGTCTGCATATTTGCTTAGCCTCAGCACACCATAGAGCAAATCCTTCTACATTCATGTTGTGCCCCACATGCTCTCCAACACTCTTTTTTCACACAAATATGTACAGAAGGAAAGAAAGCCCCTGTCTTATTACAATGCAGTGGAAATATTCCTGCTTTCAACTTCATCACTAAGAAATCTTTCCTGGCTTTCATGTAAATGTTTTCTCTTCTGCTTACCTTTAAGTAAACTCTTTTCTTTGGCTTACATCAAAATATCCAACTGAACCAAAAAACCACACTGGTTCCCAAAGTAAATGTCTGTCTCTGTTGTTAAGATACAGTAAAGACATACTTTTATTTACAAATAAAAATCACTGTACAGTTTGAACGACCAGCTGCTGTGAGAAGGAAGAACAAATTTTGGAAGAACAGCAGTCTTGTCCAGGATGCTGACAGATGCAAAAGAGCCCCAAAGAATTAAGTGGATTACTTTTTTTTTTTTCTCTTAAGGATTGCTTCATTTGTGGGACAGGAAGAACTTTGGCTCTCTTCTAGGAAGGGACACATCTTACACAGCAACTTGGTTCTCCTCAACACAGTGCACGAACATCCCACAGTCTTCCTTAATCCCTTTATGTTCACTACATTGAGATATGCATACAACGTCTATGTCACATCATCTAGGTTTGAGGGGTTTTTAATGCTATTTGTGATCAACTGATGTTCACAGTCCACTATATGAAGTTAAATGGTCTTTCATCATCTGAAAATAAAGAGGAAAGGAAGAGGAGCAGAACGGAATTAGCAGACCTGATGAATCTCTAGCTACAAACCTCCTCAAAGTTTAGGCAGCTCCAAAATCTGTGCCCTGCCTGACTTTCTTCTGCTCTTCCCTGCAGTGGCAGGCAGGCACTATTCTACAGTCTGTTCCCAGAATAAGTAGATACATACATTAAGGACACAAAAACTTCCCTGCTAAGGGATTAGCAAGCTGTCAGCTGATGGACAGTTCAGCTGATCTTTCATCTCAGAGATTCTACAATATGTTCAAAAGTGACAGAAGTCATCTGAATTCCTTCCATATTTAAAACCTAAACTTGTTTCATCGCCTCGCCAGCTGATGTACAGGACTGATTATGTATTTCTGTTGGATTTAGGTAATTTTACAGTGGCTGTCTAGGCTTCTGCCAATTGGACAACTCTCCGTATCATCAATTGTATACTGTGTGAGGGGCTTTTTTTCTGTATCTGTGATTACGATACATGTAAGTATTTGCACCCTTCTAGATAAATATTGAGATCAAATCCTGTACACAGCTCCCTCGAGCATCCATGCCATCTTCCATCTTCCTACTAGAGGCTCCAGAAAAGAACAAGGAAGGGAAAAAGGGGAGAAATTACTACCGACATCAGAAAACTTGCTGACACTCTGCAAAGTCAGACAAGAATTAGAAGAGCAGCAATGAAATGCTGCTGTGTCTGCGGTACAATGTTATGTGAAGGGGGTCCGAGCATCAAAAATCTGGATATTCATCATCATTCACCAAGACCTGCAAGAAGTTGCAATTATTTATGGACCGAGAAGAGGTTAAAATCCTTTGCACTCACAAACTACCATCTATCCAAGGGTATCTGAAGAGATCATATGAATAGAGAGAAGAGTGAAAGGTAATCAGTGCCAAGAAGAGAAGTTCCTAGACAAACATTAAGGAAAAGTATTTTCTTTCATATTTTTCCTTTTTATGAAAAGTGGATTAGGCGAAGTCACTGGTAAATGGAAAAAAAAAGCAAAGAGAACAGAAAAGCGTATTTTATTACAATGCGGAACTAAGATAACTGTTGATGATCAGGGAAAGGGCGTATTTTAAGCAGGATGTTTTCTTTTAAAGACATCTGCAACATCTTCGACATCAGAGACTAAGCATCAGTACTCACAATACAATTCAAAACTACAAACATGAGTGATTAACAGAATCCATGGACAATATATTGTCGAGGACAGAAGCATCCCATTGCATTTTGTATAGCATAAGGGAAGTTTTTCAGAGGAAAAAAGAAAAAAGCATCTGATCTGGACACTGAGACTGCTATTTTTCTTACAGCTTCTCTCTGGCACAGCACCAAGTTTTCCACTTCTTTTGTATTCATAGAAAACCATAAAACCCCATGGAGACAGTGCAAGTCAGTCAGTGGTACATGCTGGAATCTAAAGAGAACCCGAAACAAGATTTCAGAAGGATGAGCAGTCTCCGTCTTCAATAAGGACAGAATTTTAACTGCTAACATTAACAAACACGATCAACTCCACTCTCCCCTAGTGTCACTTATTTCCTATAACACCTTTCCATATTTCCTGTTCAACACAGCATTCCAGCAATATCATGCTCTACCCTCCACAATCCTCCTTTCACTGTGTCCCTGCAATCTTTCTGAAAACACTTTTACTTTCCTCCTCCCACGTCTGTGCCACGAGTTCTGCCTCCAACATTTCCTTGACTGCCCACTGGTGTTGCACACCTCCACCTCCTTTCTCCCAACATTTATTCCTTTCAGCCTTGATCCATTTGCTTTGTCTTTCTGTCTTGCACTCACTTTTGCGCTGTCTTTGGGCCACCTTAACACAGTACATCCCTCATTTGATCTGCCTCTGGCATTTTACTGTCTGTGCAACTCCTAGTCACTCCCTGTCTCTTGGACCTCCAACAATCCCATCCTCAACTTCGTCATTCTCCTGTCTGCATTGAATTAGAATATTGGGTACCCAACTACACTTCCTTTTGACTTGTCTAATTTAATGTCAGTAGGCACAGGCCATTTAGATGATGCTATAAATATGTTTTAAATCTTTACCTTCCTTGAGTCAAAGTAACAACATTGACCAAGTGCCACAGTCAATACACTGGCACACAAAGTTTATATGATTTCTGACATAACAAACAAAAATTGCTTTCAATTTGTTCAGATGGAATTTCTTAAGTTTACGCTAATTAGACCAAATAACCAAGACATGCATTAACAAGCTGCCAGCGTTTTTGTTCAAATAACTGGCCACACTTCATAGGGATCTAGGTAAAGAAAGTATGGCTAAAATAACCAACCTAGTTACTTCTGACAAATTTTTACCATTTAAACATTATCAGTTTTTAAGTTAGCCTGCAGAAGAACTTAGTTACCATTTAGCTTTTCAAACTAAGAAAGAGTAAGAAGTACAATATAGAAAAAAAGTGGGCACAGCCTTCAAATGCTATTTAAAAGTCCTACAAATCATATCATTCAGGCAGAACATTTGAGATTCATACTTAAAAAACGATTTGTGCTTTCATTGCAAAGCATCTACAAGTTTGATAATGCATAATATTTCTACCAATACATTTTATAACTTCTAATTAAAAAGGACAAATATGACTGAGAATGGTATTTGCAATATATGCTATTTAAAACAGTATTTTGTCATATTTTAGAGCACAAAAAAGGACAAACCCAGCAGACAGTTGTACATAATTGCCCATGTTTCTGATCTCATACACACATATTTTTTGCAATTGTTTCTGTTGTTCATGAGCAGAATTTAAGAATCTTAACTAAGCTACATCTATGAAAGGTTTAGCTGTTTGGAAGATAGTAAGAAAATGGAAGTCTGTTTTTGCAAAACTCAAGGAAAGAATATATTAGTGAGAGTAGAATACTGGCTACTCCATTTTGATATCAAAACAATCTATTTATGAACAGGATTAATTATGTAAATACTGAGTAACTGTTCCCACTGACAACGACAACAGTGGAGTTTGGTTAATCTCAAGAACTTCTATAAATTCTTCCAACTCAAATGTAGAAAGGAAAAATGCATGGTTAGACTTCAAGCGGCAGCTTCTCCTAAATCACAGATTCATCCTATTTGACATCCTGTTTAAATGTTTTCTCTTTCTCATCAGACTTGAATTTTGAAGACACTATACTTGATAATAGGCCAAACCAGCCAGGAGATTGACAGCATATATATAGGATAAAAGAACAACTTGGAAGGATTATCTTTAGCAAATTTTTCTTTCATCTTTTCCCTGACTTCTGTTCTACATCCTATTTCACTTATGTTGATGGGCTTTATGGACTCAACACAACACTTTATCGACAAGTACCATTTTTTTTAACACAACCCTGGGTAAAATACGCTTTTATTAGTCAAGTATATTTTAGCGAGTTGTAACCATTTTTCCCTTCATGAATTGACAAAATACTATCAGAAAACTGTTCTGAAACATGAGCAAGAAAGAAAATGTGACCACTTTGTCTTGTGGCATTCTTCATCTGTTACAGAGAGACAGAGCATCCCAGATCTGAGCTTTCACTGCAATACACCGCTCTGGCTCCTGTGTTACCAGCACCGCCGGATCACAGTAATACTCTCATCTTATTGTTTCGCTTCAGACACCGATTTCCAGGAGAAGATCTGAGAGCAGGAATGTCTATGATGGGTCCTGTCAAAAGTCCACATATTCAGCAGAGGAATCTTATCCACTGAAACACTATATCACAGCACAGCCCATTTGTATTCTGGTATTCTGTCTCTTGCAAAGGCCGCCTCTGAGTGCAGAGAAAAGTACGTAACCTCAGACACACGCATGGATCTGTAGCATTACAGCTTGATAGACCTCTCCTTCTGGCTCCTGCTGATCAAGAGTTGTAGATTTGCAAATAATTATAAACACAGCTAAGGCTGGACACATTCTCACCTAGACTCGGAGGCATTTTTCCCCTCCAAAGATGCCTACAAATATTACTTGCTTCCTCTAGTAATGTTTGAAGTGTAAAGTTCAGGAACTTCCCCTTATTCCTACACCACCCACTCTGGTGCTGGTTTACTTCTGGAGGAGTAACTTCACTGCTTTTTAGCCAGGTACAAATACCAGAAAATCCTCTGGAAGAAGACTGCATTGTTCTACCCAGTAGACTGAAAAGGCCCTGGACATCTGTGATTCCAAGTCTATAAAAACAGTTACTGTGGAGACAATGTATCAAACAAGTCTGCAAGAACAAATTCACTGGATATTATCAATAATTATTAATACTGACAACAGACATCAGCTCATCAAACAATCCTAGATCTGGTAAGAACTTCTGTTTGCTCTCAATAAAGGCAAAAATAGTATTTTTATTTATATATTTTAACTTTTTTTTAAAAAAAGGCTTGCTTCAGTTTTTTTCTGAGTTCCAACCGCAATTGATAACCGAAAAAAAATATGTTGTAAGTTTACGTAGTCTTGGCATTATGTATTGTCTTTGCACATCAGAAAACCCTCAGACACATCAAGAGCTGGAAAAAATGCTCTAGATACTGCCTATAAACTCAAGGAAAGAAAACAGTATTTTCCCAGTGACATGAATGAGGCAACACTTCCATCCAAACCAGCAAATCAGAATAACTATGGGGTTTTTGTTTGTTTGTTTTAAGATAAATAATCATCGTTTGGCCAGCAATAAATTTTTAGCTGGACAAGATGCTTTTGGTATCCATTACTCCCTGCCTTCCTTATCCAACATTTTAAATTTGTGAAGTAAATTCCCTAAGGCCTGTCCTGCACTTTAAGAGACAGATTTTATTAATTGAAGACAACAAATCACTTACAGAAAATAATCGTAATGTAGGAAAGGCCTAGGCAGGGTTGTACTCTGAAAATCTCTTTGTAATTGTAGCCCCTTTAGACAGGCATAATCAATTAGAAGTGGTCTGATTTTAACCAGTTGCAGGCTCGTTACATTGCATTCCCGTTTGTGTTGATGAAAATCAGTTTCAGCCCGTGGCCTGGAACTCATATACAGCACTTCCTGGGGCCTCTTAGATAAACACATCAAGAAACAGTTTTATTTGGATTCGTCCTTCACTCTTTATTCATGGAAACAACTTTACAAATCAAGATTAAAATAGAGAAAAATTGGCTCATAACCAGAGAGACACACATATGAGTAAGATACTTAATCTCAGAAAAGTATAAAGCTTCAGTTAATAATTATTCCTTACAGAACGTTTAAATGTGAGACTCAAAACGTTCATTTTTAACTGCTGAGTTTAGTCTTTCTCTTACTGTGTCATGGGACACTCAGGTTCTATTTAATATAAACATATTACTCCTTCATTTCAGAAGGGCTTCTGCCTGTGATACATAAAATTGTCCCTAATGTATCTTCAAGTTTTCAAAACCGTACTTCCAGTCTAAGTTTCTACTCTGTAGATATTGCCTGCAATATATAATTTTAAGCCTATATAGGAATGAAACTTTTAAGAAAGACAATACTAATGAACTATCCCTGAGCAGAGAGAGTCTGCAAAAATAATTGCTTTCCTTCTACAGAAATTGTACCTTACAGCACCCAGGTTTGGAACAGTCCACATGAGCTTTGAAAAATAAGTGAATCCACTACAGTCAGTAATCCAGCCACAGCATGGTGCAGTCCCTCAGGCTCAAAGGGCTATTCACAAGTGAGGGGCATTAAAAAAAAGAGAGGGGAGTTTCCTGGTGTGGAGAGGTCAATAAAGCCTTTGCAAATGTGCAGCAATTGTTTAAAAAACAAAACAGGCAAAAACTCCGAAGATAACTGAAAAAGGAAAGAGACTGATAAAGGAAATGTAATGCCCACTAAGTAAGCAAATGAGGAGCCCTCACCTGGAACACTAGCTGTTCCTTCCTAAAAGAAAATACAAAAATAGAGTTGAAGGGTGAGTGATGAGAATAATCAGAAGCAGGGGAAAAAAACTTCATATGAAGAGAATACAGAAAGACTGGGATGATTCATACTACAAAGGAGATGAACAGAGGTAGAGGATCATGATTAAGAAAAGTGTAAATATTAGTATTCCAAAGAGGATCTATCTTTAAAAAAGGAGCACTCAAATTAAAAAGAAGGGTGATGAGCCCAAATATGGTTGAAGGGGGATTTAGGGGTTGTTTTTGTTTATTTTGTAGATGTGATACACAGCTAGACTTTTTAAGGTACTGCAAATGATAATCACTAAGGCCAATGGCATATCAGGATTTAAGAAACTTTATTTTGTATAAATAATGAAAATAAGTAAATATATATACTGTAACATAAGAATTATTGACGGTAGATACACCTTACCCAAAACAAACATAAAAGAGCCAGGAAAAAAATTAACCCTAGAGACACGCTATATTGAAACTGCTTTATATAGCGTGGTGCATTCCTCCCTATAAAGCATGCAGCCCTTACCTAGTCACAGACAGTGGTCAGTACCCAACAGAACGAACCGTACGGTGCAACATCATTTGGAAATTTCCTTTACTGAACAGTACATCTTGACAGCTGGGACCCATGAGAGAGGAATGACTCTTCACAGGACATGAAAGATCAGACCCATCTCCTAGAGTCCCTGATAAACTTAACCTGGTCTTCCTCTGGTATAGTGGAACCCACCTGTCACGTATTTTCTATATGTCTATGCTTCTGTTGTAAGGGCTAGATTCTGCATCAACCTGTCTGAAGAAGTTAATTTCAGACATGTTCATCACCAACTCATTTTCCTGACAACTATCACTATTTGAATTGTGCATTCACAAGAAATCACACAAATAGCAATTACGGAATTAAAATGGAACTACTTCTACCAAAGGTCTAAGCAAAAAAGCAAAAGGAATTGGTTGTAAAATTAAGAACAGCCCCCCAAACAAGACTATCTGAAATAAAGAATGGGTCCAATGACTTAAATGCAGTGTTAAAATTAGTCATTAAGAATTTTAATGAAATGAAAGAACTATTCTTTAATTGCCTTCCTGGACTGACAAGGTAATTTATTACTCACTTGTTCATAAGAAATGAACAAAACAGGCCCACAAGGAGCTAGTTACAGCTGACAGGAAGTTGCCTATACACAGGCACACTTGAAAGGGTATCCCTTCCTCCATAACTTTGTTTTCCTTATTGTTTACAGTATGTTTTGTATTGTTGCAAACAGCACTCTGCATCACTAAAACCACTGATAGTTCTGACTGGTCCTTCAAAAACTTCAGAGTGATAAACAATCAATATAAAGAAATTTAAAGAAGCTCTCAGAGTTGTTTCTTATAAAACTTCTAAACCTGAGAAAACACTTTCTCTGAAACACTTTCAGGTGTCTCATGAGGGAACATCTCTGTGGCTTTCAGGAAAGGTTAAAGTAGCAATATTCTGGGATTTGGATTTTATTTGTATGTACAAGCTTGGATGACAAAAACATTTTGGAACACTGCAGGGGATCTTTGTTGTTGTTACACAGTTCTAAGGTTAGGAATACTGCAAGCTTTGACATGGAGCCGTACCTCATTCTTCTCATCAACAATCCCCAGGACTAGCTCTACAGAAGGCAGAATAAAGGGCCCTTTTATACAAAGCAGCTAAAGGACTCCAGCATTCAGTAGATACCATGAGTACAAGCAATATATTATTGTTTCTCCGCATTCAACAGAGTCAGAAATTTCCCCACAGATATTCCATCCGATTTATAAAACAGTGCATTTGACTCACCTTGCTTTTGAAACTTCGCCAGGTGAGTAGTCAGCATCACAAGGACATCAAGATAGGCAGCTCTGGTCACCAAACAAGGATTTGGCCTAGAAAAATCAAATCACTAAAGATTAAATCCTTATAACATCCATGCTCAGAAACAGCAGTGAAACACACCAGCTTGGTGTGTCTATTTTACTTAATTAATGAAGATCAACTACTGGTCAAATTAGACTGCATATACAAAATAATTAGGCCAAGCTATCTAAGCTTCACTCTCTGGTCCATTCTGAATGACAGTCTCCCTAGCAGAATGGCAACACCCTTCCTCCATCCATTCCACCAAATCGCAGTGTATACATTTCATTATTACGGGATGAATCAGCTTGCCCTGGCAACTAGTATGTCTTTGTTTTGTTTATAGATAATGTGTGTAACTAAACGTATTAACAAAAATAAGTCTTCAGGTCTTATTGTTACAGTTCACAAAAGAGAAAATTCCCCATGAAAGGTACCTACTACATCTTTTTAACGGCCATAGGTCTCACTGTTCTGATGAAGACCACAGAGCACACATGTTTTTAAAATTAGCTTTTTTTTCCCCCAGACAAGAATATTGGGGATTTTGTGTGCATAATGCAAATTGGTAATAAGCTACTTTCTGCTCTACCTCTTCAAGTCGCAAGTGATAGACATTTTCTCTCCAATTAGAAAAGTAAGATTAGGTCAACATCTTCATTTTTCTTTATATTGTTATCACTGTATGTTTCAGCCAGGAAAACTTTCCTTAAAATATAAATATGCGAACAAATAGGAAATCCAGTTCAGAACACAGAAATTATTCTGATGAGTCCAATGGGACTTGCACTAAAACAAAAACTTTTAGAAATAAGCAGCACAAGCTTAAAGTATGACTAATTCTGTTCAGTATTTCATTTTTATTTTATCTGGCACTTTCTTTGTATGCTTATCTTGACATCTGAAACTCTTTCAAAAAATTGCTAATTAAAAATGTTCCAACAAACATTCTCAACTCTGTAACATCTTTAAAATTCAAGAAAAAAACTTTTTCAAATAAGATATGTGATCATGACATAAAAATGAAAGGTCTAAGGCTCTTGCGTAGAAGTTTGGCAGCTGTATTTGCCTATGGAGAGTTAGCCCACAATCCTGTTAAAAAAGACAACTTTTACCAGAAACATTGCTCTCACCTTCAGTAATAAACTCTGTAATAAGCCTAAATTACTTATGCTTTCTTTTTATGGCCTACAATATCAGGCATCCATATAACACATAGCAGGCTACACGCTACCAGGATCTCTCTTTTGAAAAGGTTTTTTCTCCTTTTGCATAAACAGAGACTTTTAGACACTTTCTTACTAGTGAAGTAGTCATAAACCTCCCAAAACTTCTCCATGCTTGCCTCTTACTACTTGCCTTAAAGTGCAAGAGCTAAAAGCCTGCCTGCAGAGATGCACATCAGTAAGAACTGATACCATAAGAAGCCAAAGCAATTTTAATGTGGCCTATTTTTGAAAAGCCATGTTAGGAAGACTTAATTTCTATCCACCCTGACTAAGTGAACCTCTCTTCTGTATCTTGGGCATCCAGTTGTTGCCCAAGTTGTTCTTCACAAATCTGTGTGAAAACACCACCAAGAAATACTCGCAGGGTTAGGAGCTCAACGCACGAGAAAACAGAGTGACAGATCAGTCAAATGCTTAGAAGAAAAAGAAACTAAGAGGTCTCTCACAAGTACTCATAAAGTGGATGAAAGCAGCCATGACAGATTTCAATTAAGATGAGGAACATAATGGGCCTACTGCACTTCAGTTCCCTTGAAAAATGGAAGACTCACTTATTATTCAGTCATTTCACCAGAAAGAAAATTTCCAACGTACAAACTGTGCCTTGGGAAAAACATGGCTGATGCAACCTTTACTGAAGAAGTGACAACAGCAATACTGACATGTTTTTTTATTCTGGTCCAGCTTTTAAGCATTTACCACTTCATTTTGAGTATGCGCATATGCATGTTTTGATTTTGAAATGAGGCTTTTCTAGCATAAAACAAGCCAAACGTTTGTTCTTGGCTGACTCCATTGCTCTGGTGATGCTAGTGAATTCTCAGCCGTGTGTGCCAGACGGACACAACAGGAAATTCAGTCTTCCAAAACCAAGAAATTTCAGTGTTGTTCAGACTGTAGCAGAAAGCTCAGTCTTGAAGACAATCAAACTGTGATTTGCGTAACAGACCTGACAGCCAAAAATCACATGCTGAACATTTCAAATGATGCACTGCGCAGTATTTAAGATGACCTGTTCGTGCAGAACTTCAACAATGAGTGGGAAGAGTACAAGATGTTTCTTTTTTAACACAGATACCCAAATAAAGTGGTGTTCTCATCAACAAGCTTTGAGGACATCTGTCTCCAAACAAGTCACAGCAGTAGCAAGGGTGGGAGCTCCAGGCATCTGGAACAGCATTCCTTTTTTTGTCCAAAACCCAAAAATTAGTTCATTTCCCTTCCAACCTGGATATTAATGGAAACAAATACATCATATGCTCACGGTAGATGATAAACTGAATGTAACTCTGAACAGGATAGAGCTAGAGGTGGTTAGGACTCTCATATCTAAGGGTATGTCCACACAGAAATATAAAATGGATATCAAAACAATATTCATACTACTACACATATATACTAATAGCAGGCTAGTCATGTCAGCGCAGAGATCCATGCCTCATTAAAGTAAAAATTGTCTACATTAGCAAGTAGGGTGCTGTAACAACAGCAGATCTGTGAAGTCAAACAGGTGGTACCAAAGACCCAATGGCCACCCTCCATACTGGGCCCAGAGGCATTAAAACATAATTTTCAGAAGTTCATCTTGTTGCTTTTTGTTTTTCTTTGGATACAGAGTTTACAGCCAGCCTGCTCCAGGAATCTCACTGCACTTGGAAGCTTATCCCACAGTTTCTAGCACTCCTTCATGATGCTGTACTTGGAGGTTGACTGTCCTGGTGGAAATAAAAACCAGCTCACAGACGACCACTGAGTTAAATTTCACCGACAGCCAATATTGGAGAATATTTCAACACATCTGACTGAAGAGAGGTCAAAGGCTGTCTGCCCTGAGTAACATGTAAAAGGCAAGCATCGTCACAGACTCCACCTGCCAGGCAGAGGGGAAGAAGACACCTGCAACCTTCAGAAGCACAGGCAGGGACAGAAAGGATTACTGCTTAGAAAGAACAAGGCCCAGAAGACACATGTTTCTAATTTAGTCAAGGAGAACGAAACAATGGCAGGAGGAGCTGCTGTGTCCCTACTAGATCATCACGAAACTCCATAGAAGATACAAGGTGACTGAAAGAACACAAGTCAAAAAAGTTAAAGGGACTGAAGGTTTTAAAGGGTCTACAGATTTTTTTTTTTTTAACTGCCCAAAGCTCCAGCCTAACAGTCTCTTCAGTATGGGGAAAAGTGTCTTTTTTTAATTATTATTTTAGATAGGCAGGGCTGAATTGTAGACAAATCTGAAAACACAGGTGCCAGCTTCCATACTATTAATTTTGACACATTATAGCAGGTTTTTTTATTAGATCCTGAAAATAAAGTCTTCCAAACCTAGCCAATTTCTTATCTTTAATGCTGAACAAGTAATTAGGGATAGGGTAGTCAGACTTCTTTGTAATTTCATTTTCAATTCTGGTATGTGAATATAAAATGAGAAGAGTTGAAGTCACTGGCAGGAGGAAACCTTTTGTTAGCCATTAAGAGTCCAGGGATTTTTCTTAAGAGAAAAAGGTTAGTGGAACTAAATAGTCCTTTTAAATTCACAGGCTCCTGTTCAAATGCCTTTGAAGAGGCCCAGGTTAAGCACTTACAGAATATTATATGACCGGAGTAACAATAAACTGTTTGTTTTCAACAAGGAACTGCCTGGTAGGTGAATCAGGAAGCGTACCCTTCAGGAGATATTCCCTCTCTGTAGATGTAAATCAGACTGGGCAGGTTCAGAAGCTCCACGTGCAATACTGTGTTTTACTCCAGCTGGCTTTGGCTACCTACAGTAGCGCTGGGACCGCTTTGATTTCTGTTCTGCCTTTACCGCCTTTAAGTACCACTGATTGCAGCTTAGGTCTACGTAACATGAAATCAATCCTAGACTCTCTCAGTTTGGAGCTCTGCAAATATTATTTTTTGAAAGTTTGAGTCACCTTTTACAGTTAAGTCATGCTGAATTTAAGGTAGTCATGGGTTTGCTTATTTTGGATGGCAGATCTGATGCAAACCAAACTGGCATTTATTGAAGAAATCAGCAATATGTGGTCACAGACCTCCTGTGTACCCTGCTCACACACACGGTTTCAACTCTATCAGGAACACATGGCTTAACTTCTAAAATTCAGTTTCTCTTGTATTACTGTTTATTTTAAAGATGATCAACATTAATGAATTACAGAACAAATTACCTCCTCTTCCAAGGGAAACAACATGGAGCAAAGAACATGGAAAGCTCACACATTTGGCCTCAATTCTGTCAGAACACTGGGAAAAAGATTTGAACAAACTAAATATACAGCCTCTTGCTCCTCTAACCACTAAGGTCTGCAGAGGCCCTTAAACATCATTTCTATTCATTACAGGACGCCATTTATAACCATTCAGACTTCTATATATAAATGAGGATGCCAACACACCCTTATGTAGAGCAAGTACCAAAGAACTTTGATGCACAGCTTTTGCAGATTCTCATTCTCTTCTCAAACCCCACATTTCAATTTAATGACATAAAAATCAAAGCGTATTTGCTCAAACTCTCAATGAGCACTTAACAAATTTCAAATGCAACCTGCCAATCAATGTCTACTAAACAAAAACCTATAACATCTCTCTCGTGAATTAGTTTAGCTATAGGTGTCTTAATGTACTTAGCTATCTTAGGGATATCTAAAACAAAACTTTTGTAAAAGGTCTCAGAAAAGCTCTGTGTTTTGCAGTCTCCAAGCTCTTAGAAGAGTCTGAAAGATTTCAAATCTTTTAGCCAGTGCTGCTTTATGAATACAAGCTAATCTCATTTGTCAAACTGGAATATAACTTTATTAAATAACAAAATAGAATTTTCTCCTAATAATATGTAACATGTACATAACAGTTTTGGTCACAGGAAAACAATACATAACTACACAGGGTGTCAGCCAACATTTTTTCAGAGTAAAGTACATTGTTTAAATGACTGTTAGCTACTTCTAATCTACACACTCAAACTGGTTACTCTCAGCCCAATTCTTTAAAAATTGATTACAAGATTTGGCTCATGAATCAAGCTAATGTAGAAGTCCAGTCAAAATTATACAACCTAAAAAGCTGCCTACAAAACCCTGTATTTTGTCCAAAAAGTTCGCAACACACTCTTAAGCATCAGGGTAAAGAAACCAGTGCTGGCAACATCACAAGGGCAACTCTTTCACAGGCCAATTCATAACTGCCTTGCGAACAAGAAGGGAATCCTGCTTATGACTTTTGTGACTGTTTTCATTTCAATTTCCAAACTGATCAATTAATTAAATGAACTGCCTACTCCTCCTCTCGTCTTTAATGAAAAAGTCACACTTACTGTAATGCTGTATGTTTCTGAAGCCTTTGGAAAGGCTGAAAAACCCTAAAATTCCTGGAAGGGAGATCTTTTCACAGGATT
This sequence comes from Gymnogyps californianus, assembly GCF_018139145.2. Classification (NCBI taxonomy): domain Eukaryota; kingdom Metazoa; phylum Chordata; class Aves; order Accipitriformes; family Cathartidae; genus Gymnogyps; species Gymnogyps californianus. Next base: position 28,900,026 of record NC_059473.1, read on the forward strand.
AAATTTATCAATAGTATTTTAGGAAGAACCCTGTATTAAAAGAAAAAGAAACCCTATAATAGCTAAACACTACCCTATTCTTCTGTTTAAATAACATGTTATTGTCAAAAAAACCCCTCAGCAACACCTATTAAATTTCATATTTTAGCTGGTAGAAAATAAATCAGCCTGCTGCTGTTGAATTTAAACCCCAAATTCTCCTACTTTCTAGCCACCAATATTACGTACAGTTTTTGCTTCCAACAGATAAATCAAATTGGTTTCCTAAACATCATATTCTAGCTAATACACAGGATGCTATTGCAAAAGCCTTTGCACAAATTCTTGTATTTCTGAACTTTAAAAACATTTCTGATGAGTCAACATTTTACGTACAACTGAGGCTGGAATTTCACCTTCAGCTCTAGCATAAATGCAGGGAAGAATGTGGATTAAGTCCAACACTTCCTAATGCCAGCTGGTACTTGGGGACAGGACCTATGCAACTTCCTATTCTGAGTTTCCCAGTCTGCCTTTGTCTTCCGTAATCTCAGCTCTTCAGGCTGGCACACTGGCAACTAAATTTTAGGTTTACAGTATATCTTTCCCTCCCTATCAACTTCCAGCTTACTCCTTCCTGAAGAATGGCCAATCTCTGCAAAGTATTCTTTCTTCTGGTGGCCAGATTCTTCTGATACGTGACCTGCAATTGTATCAGCTAAAATATCTTCTAAATGCACCAAGAAGTGCATCTTCTGTGGTGTTTGAGTCTTGGTACAGTCAACTCTACATAATCCTTAGGGGGCTATCCGTAGGGAGTTTTATCCTTGGAGGGTTGCTGATGAACCAGGCCAAGCTGGCCTTGTACTGACCACATTTTTACCTGCAGAGAGATCTGGAAAATGATCGTTTGTCACTCATGGAAGCAACAAAGCTTATGGAAATCACACCTACACATACAATGAACAGCTGATTAAAAGATTAAATCTCCCATTGTTTTGGTTATTAGCTTTCAAATTCTGCAGTATTCTAAAGACTGAGGTTTTGGGGGGTATATTTGTTTAGAAGGCAGCCTTCATATTTTAATCTGTTTTCTCTCAGAGCCCACATCTGTAGCACTGAATCAACATGCACCGCCTTCCTCTTGTCTTCTTGAGGAGATATTAATAATGGATTTAATTATTAAACTTTGTCCATAGCATTTTTAACCATGTAATACAAAACCAGCACATCAGTGAACATCACGGCCAAGAGACCTACATTTAATGGAAAGCATTTAAAAAAAAAAAAAATAATGAAGCCTACACTACCAAGTAATCCTTGCTGAGTTCCTGGAAGTGCAGGAACACCTGCATAGAAATACAAACATCTAGTAACAGCGCATCTGCTTGCCTACTTGGTGCTGTTGAGATCTTCTTGGAGTAATTACCATGTGCACAGTCCCCTTGACTTGCCCATTCTATAAGACCAGCTCATCCTGCATTATAGCAGGCATGTCCTCCAAAGGGAAAGTTGCTGGTCTGCTGATTTAAGTTTTTCTACCACCACCAAAGCCAGACTATTATGTTGCTGTTAGTTTCCCTGGTAAAGGCAGAGAATTTATTGCTTCAAAAAGCAGCTACACAAATTATTTTTTTCATTGTGATACCACCAAGAACATCCTGAGTTTCAGCTATTATGAAAAATTAATTTGTGCTCTGGCTGTCCTTGGTGAATGATACTGAAAGGTTGTGTTTTGTTGGTGTTGTTTTTAGCATACCGGATTGATAAAATAATCCTGTCTGTTCTCTTTTTTTGTTCTCTTAATGAGAACCGCATGTGACCCCTTGGCAGCATCCTAAAAAACTCAGAGGTCAAACTAATCCCATGTGCAAATTTAATGAATTTTACAGAATTAACATCAGAGGTTTCGCCTATAAAGGGGTAACCTACTAAAAGTCTTGTTTATTTATTGGAAAGCATTTTCAGATATGAGTGTGGATTTATGTCCAAAACCTGTAATTGTACATGGTTTGTGCCTACTCTGAACGTTGCACTGGTGGAGGGAACACACCTTAAACAACCTTATTCAATTCTTAATATTCCCTGAATGTTTATATTTAAGTTAGGAGTATACCTATGAACCAGAGTCAAAGAATGTTTTATCTTATGCAAAGTACATCTTAAATTTCAGTCTGAAGTTTAAACACATCGGCTGATACCCAAAGCAACTGTTCCAAAACAAGCAATCACCAACTGCTTAAATAAACAATTTGTAGCTGTGTTAAGGATACTGTTATCAAAACTGCTGAAAGAGTGGACTTGGAGCAGCACAGAAACCTGAATTAGCCTGCTAAAAGCACATCAGACTTAAATGAATGCCTCCAAGAATACATTTATGAACAATGACGTAACTGTTATGACTCTGCTCTCAAAAGCAAAGACGAACCAGGCTAAATTAGGCTCATGGGTCAGAAAGCACAGATTAATAAATTACCACTGTGCACCTGATGTGCAGTAACTGTTCATACTCGTATGCTTTGCTTTCAGCTGGAACAGGACAACAAAAATTTCCCTTGATGTTTTGTGTGTGTAAGAGCACAGACATGCATTATTGCTCCAGCCCAGCTGACAGAAAGTTAACTTTTCAATTTGAACTAGTAAATAGACTTCCATAGAGTCAGGCTCAGTCATTAAAACTATTTTCAATTTTTGAACATGGCTGTATAATGCATACAGACCACTAACGAACAAAGGTAATTAACTGCACTTCTCAATGTCTAAATTTAAAGACAGAAATGGAAAAGTGGAGAAGTTAGAAAACGGGCAGATGCCAAAGGCAGACATGGCCTTGGAAGGACAAGAAGGTTCATCTTGATGCAGTGAAAGAGGAAGAGGCAAGGGAACTATCTGAAGAGAAGGACCACTCTGCCAAGGAGGATGATCTTACATTCTCCTTAGTTGTTGCCTTCTTGCTGTTTTGAAAGTACAAAAAACCCCTTCCAGCTTCCAAATAATGTCCCCCTTCCAAAAATCACACAGAGGCTGCTTGCAAAGCTGCAGAGCGTCATGGGCATCTTGCACCTATATCTAGATAGGCCTGCGTGCGCCACTGTTTTGTCTTTAATAACCTGCTCACTAGAAATTACTGCTGTCTCTCCTAAGGGACAATGAGAGAATAAGGGCATATTTAGGTTACACTCTTTGAGCCACGAAGTCCTGAAACCACAGCGAGGCCACATTCCTGCTTTCCACACAGATGGCCTAAATGCTCCTCACATGAAGTGAGACTAAGACTGGTTGTCTGCTCGTTGTCACTCACATAGTGCTGCCAAAAGCGGAGCGGGGAAAGGGGACGCTACAGGCTTGAAGGAGTGCCATGGCCATCAACTTGGCAAGTCAATGTACTCTGCAGTGTTATGAAATACCTGTGAGATTGCCCTCATTCAAAGTAGTTATAGCTGGATCATCCTAGAATCAGCCTGGAGAAAACTGAGCAGCAAGTATCTCAGTGGACAGTGAATCTGGTTTTGAGCCCGAGCCTGGAATAACTTTTGCATTTATTTGTTGTGTGAGCTTGAATCTTGTGCCCCTACATCAGGACCCATTTGTATTTTTAACAGTCCCATCCACAAAGCAGAGAGCTAAGCAGCAGCACCGCAGAGCACGGGATATTTGGGTTATAAAGCTAAGTGCACACACCGCAGGCAGTCCGTTACAGACGAACTAGTGACTCTGCAAAATGCAAAGCCAGTTGGTTTTATACAAGGCTGTTCCACACAAGTTAGTTTCAAGAAAGCAGCCTTCTTAGAAGTAAACTTTCCCAGTGCAGACAAGCTCTCAGCTAAGAAATGGCACATGGCTAGAGGTTAGCAGAGTATGTTATTTGACTTCTGGCAGAACCTCAAAGTCTTTTCCCCCTCCTGTGGTCTCCAGCAAGAAGGAAGGCGGGGGGGGGGGGGGGGAAATCAAACTAAAAGCACTGGAAGACAGCATCCTACAGCAAAGCTGTGCAATGACATGATTTCACAAATTTTCCAATACCAATACTTTGCCGTGCCAAAGACTACAAATGAAACAAGACAGATATTTCCGGGACTTCTGTACAACAAATTACCAGCTCCAAAGGCTGCTCTTTTAACTTTCTGTATTTATGAAGCAGAAGGCATCTAGAGTTAGTCTTGTAACTCCTTAGTATGCAGTTGAGCATACTATTTTTTTTTTTTTTAATTCACATGAAAGAACTTTGAACTTTTTCAAAGGCTTAGCTTGATACATTGATTATTTTTTTAAAGCTTTCACCAGACTAATTTCCATCACTTCATTCCATCACCTCAGTCCCCCAACAAAGCAGATTTTACGTATTTTTTTAATTTCTGTTCTTCTCAAACACCCTGCATCTCCCATACTTGCAAAAAATGCAGTAAGCTAACACTGGTGTGGGGGTGGGGGGAAGCAATAACATTACTAAACCACTTTAGACTAACAAACAAGCGTATTCTAAAACAAAATAAAAACCACCAAATGAAGTACAACCTGCAAGTAAAGTGAAAAGTTTCAAACATCACCTTGAGAAGTGGATGGAAGGCAGGTCTCATTCAAGAAAACATCAAAAATGGAAATACTACTTTCGAATACTCAAAAAAGTCAGTATTTTGAAGATGTTAAAAAACCCAAGGAAGGTGGAGGAAAGATTTTTTTCTTCTGATATTCTAATATATGCTACAAAGGAGAAAAAGCAACCATGTCCCATTAACATGAGAAGCCTGCCTTCACAACAGACAGAAAATACCACTTGAAAAAGTACATGTTTTATGAAAGTGCCCATGAAGTTTGGGGAACGTGAGCCATTATTTTATTCTCTGAAGCAAAATCAGGTGGGGGAGTGGAGGAGGGAGAAGAGATTAGTATATTACAGGGAATATGCAATAGTTTCTTGAGCTATTCTACACCAATACATTCTGATGAAAGGAAATTACATTCTGGCCCTCAAAAGGTAAAAAAAAAAAACCACCCAGTTCAGCAAACAGCTGAAGAACAATAATCTTTCCTCCAGATTTATATACATAACAATTGAGCCTCATTTTTAAGAACTACTTATGCAATCCAAAATTTTGTAATTCAAGTTTATCAGAGAAGTTTGTTCCATAACACAAAGGAAGTATGTAGTTGAAAGAACACCAGCAAGAACTTTACAGAACTAGTACAGAAATGTGAATGAAGACTGATGTTTGGAAATAATTCCCCATTTCCCCAAATTCACAAACCATTTTCCTTTTAACTTTTTTTACCCATTTAAGATTAATAGTGAGTGCCTCTAATACCCTCTTTTCACACAATTGCTGCACGACAGTATCGGTGACACGCTAAGTTATCTTCTCACGAAAAAGGCAGAAGAAACAGATGGAGATTCATTAATTTTTCTCTGTGGTACTCGCTCTCTTTGCCTGAACAGAAAGAAGGTAAGAATGACTGTACGTGGACCGAGGGTCCAGCCAGCCACCACCCTCTCTGCCAGTGACCAGCAGCAGATGCATACCAAAAAGTCTAACATCAGGGCACGAATGAAGTGCTGGTTTCCTGATACGCTCTCCCAACATCCAGAAAACTGCACAGACAGACTTACTGAGTTTCACAACTCAGTTGCCAAGCAACCTCCCAAAACTCCTTTAAAACAAGAAAAAGAGAAAATAACAACAAAACCCCCCAAACCCACTGTTCATCACAGAACAGCTGTTCAGCTCCACGCAGCCAAATATAAATGGTAAAGCTGCACACTGAATGTGGGAGACTAAAACTACCAGAAAATACCATCTATTTCAATATCTTTGTTTGTTTGTTTGGGTTGTTTGTTGGGAGGTTTTTTGTTTTGTTTTTAAATCATGCCACACTGAACACATTTATCTCATGCAGAAAGTTAAGAGGCAAACAAATTTTTTCAGCTTTATCATTTATTGTACTCTTAAGTTTAAAACATATTTGGAAGTAAATTTGGCTACCAAACATTTCATGGATATTTTACTTGCTTTTTTTAGACTTAAAAAAAAAAAAAAAAAAAGGGAAAGAAAAAAGAAAACACACCTTAGCTCAAAGTGTGCCTAAGGACGTATGGCTGTACGGGCTCAGAGAGAATGATAAAGTACATTAGAAATTTGCAAAAAGAGTTTCTGTCTGTAAAAAAAACAATGCCTTAACTTAGTGTTGCAAACCTGTATGCCCGTAATATAAAATTTCACTATCTGAGGAGAAAGACATTTAAAAAAACTTTATGTATAGCATTAACTGCATAATTGAGAATGCATGAATATGAAAAGGAGGCTACAACAAACTGACAAAATGAAAACTCGCTACTGACAGAGGGCTAATATCAGCACATACAGCTCTGGTTTTTTACAGGCAAGTGAAAGAGAAATATATCTCTTCAGGCAAATACTTATACCATGAACCAGGATTTCTTAGAGAGAGCCTGAAAACATTTCTTTTCTGGAGATAATACCAAAAAAAAAAAAAGTCAGCACTAATATGACTGATGTATTAAAAAGGCCAGTTCTGAAAAAATACTTTGAAAACACAGAATTTATTTAAAATCTGTAATGAACAGAGCTTGGCCCTTACATATTTGCTGCAGGAGAAAGAGGTCTGAATTATTTAGCACTAGTATCTTTCTACTGAATTTGGCCTCCGATATTTGTTTTTTTCCTTTATAGCAGTATTAACGGATTTAATTTAATTAAGTAAATTATCATTCTCCTTTAAAGACTTAAAAATGCTTATGCTGAGTCAAGTCAAAAGGTCCACCAAATCCACCGTGATTTCTCCAACTGGGGCAGAGAGCAGATGCACAGGAAAGGGAAGCATTAGAACAGTGACACTTGCCAAAACCTCTCTCTCAACCTTCAAGGTTGCTGAAGGATTTCTTGAGCCAACTGTGATATCTACATACTTGGTAAACTCACTGGGCTTTTCTTCCATGACTCTGTTCAATCATTTGTTAAAAATTCAGATAGGTTTAAAATCAACAGTATCTTGTATCATGGAGTTCCACAGCTAAACTAAAATTACATTAAAAACTTCATTATTTTGTTTCTTTTAAATCCGCCACCTTGTATTGGAAGGGATGCTAATTACCTGACTCCCTTCCATGTGTCTCATAGCATAATTTTTTTTTTCCGTGTCATCCCTCAGTTGTCCCTTTTCTAGGCTAAAAAAAATCTCAGCCTATTCAGTCATTCCCCATCTAGAAACTATTCTATACTTGTTGTCAGGCTTTTTACTGCTCTTCATTTCTACTGTATCGTCTTTGGGATTTACACAATATTCAAATATACAACACAGATTAATACACAAACACAAGTGTGTTTTCTGTTTTGTTCTGCATTCTTTTTATGATATTTACCCCCTCCCCTCTTGGGCTCTACCAAGAATCAGGGTGACTTTTTTCAAACAAAAAATCTCCTCGGTCGACCACTCTTTCCCCAAGTAAAGTCCAGACTGCTTTATTCATGTGCATCATTTCACAATTATTTACACCAAGTTTTACCTGCTGGATCATCACTCTCACTCTCTCAGGAGATACTTCTGTAATTCTCAAAGATCAACTGTATCTTGATTACCCCAGCTCAGTTAACACTGGCAGAAGACTTCCTCAACCCGCTAGTCACCCCCCTTCTCCAAGTCACTTACGATTTTGCTTTTGATGATCACAAAGCAACATAGCTTTTATCAGAGATCCACCACTAGACTGCATTGGTGACTTCCCTCCACTGTGCAAACTGTACTCTGGAATATTTTACCTCGTTATTTATCTATGCAAGGACCTGTGCTCTTTGTCCACAACTGATTCCTTTAAAGTTTTTGGTGGGTATTTTCAAAAGCAACTGATGAGATCAAGTAGATTTTAAAAAAAAAAAAAAAAAAAAAAGTGTTTCTTGATTGCAGTATGTAGGTTATCTGAAGATCATTTTACAGAAACCTAAGGAAAATATTTTCAAAACTATCTTGGATTGTTCGTGAGCAGCTAAATACTTTTGACTGTTTCAACAATTGCTATGACATTTTTCTACTACTTTTTTGTAAAGGTCAAAGTCAGAGAAGATAATAACACAAAAATGCCACATAAAACACTCGTATACGTGGCATATTTTTCTTAGCCCAGAAGCAACATTCATCCTCAAAAAGGCTGCTTCTGTAGGCATTTTCATTCACACTTTTTTTTTCTTTAAAAAAAAATGACTGGACTATAAAATTTAGCTGAGAATAAACTAAGAAAAGACTGAAAAACAGTAATGCACACAGGTGAAGTATACTTAATGTTTTTTTCATCCTTGCTTTTTGAAAAAAAAAATCATCTCAGTTAAAAAAACAGCAAGCCAATAAGGCATCTAAATTTTACATGTTTCTAGAGACATAAATCAGTCCACCTTGCCAAAATAAAAAATAATTTTAAAAACCCCATCAGCCAAGCCTTCCATATGTTAGTAACCTATGTGTATAAACATATATATCTTATAGATATCTTGTGTTTTATCTTACCTTTTAGCCAACCACAGTTTGGTTCCTATACAGGTAATGATGTCACCCAGTCCCTGCTGAAAGTCCGAACTAATGAGCTGTTTTGATTCTAAGTACGACTGCAGCAAGTGAAAAACCTAAATAAAAAAGAAAAAAAAAATTAAGAAATTGAAACTAGAGTTTCTAGCCACTGCCTTTCCTCCAAATAACTGTAAGATGAAAACAGCCACCTGCAAAATGAACAACTATTACTCAAGGAAAAACATGTATTCATTTGGCATAACAACAGATAGAATCCTTAAATCGCCTATTCTTTACAATTCACTTTTCACAGTAATTGAACAATAAAACACAGAAAGTGCTGGAAGATCTTAACCTCCGTAAAGTGAGGAGACGACAGCCGGATGAACATCGCTCCTACTGGCCCTTGCCAACTTAAGCATCCCTCAACTTTCAACTTCCTTGCAGTGCCATCTACTCACCAGTGCCAGCACAACTGTCTGTGGAGCACGCTGGCAGCTTGGCCCACTGGATGGAGTGGGGCTGGTTGCATCGTACGAGTACAACCAAGGAGACAGGGAAGGGTCTTTAAAATCCACACAGTGAGCAAAAAGCTTTTTAAAGGCAGTAGAATTATCATCTATAACCACTCTGAAGTGCTGACAGAAAAGTATCTTTATTCCTGCTCCTGAGATCCTTCATTCACGGCTCCAGTCAAACACAGTGGGCAGTTAGGTTTCATAGAGAAGGGAGATGCTCGCACTTTTCACTTCAAAGGATAGAAAAGACCGAGCTCCCACACTGGGGCTGTGCACTGCACTATCTCCTCCAGAATTTCACTTAAAAGCCCAGTAGACATGTCCTAGCTACCATGAAGGAAAGAATTCAAGATACCAAAATAGAAAGCATGACCTGTAGCTTTCTGGTCAGACAGCTGACAAAGCAAATAATTTCTGTTCTTAGAGACCTCCCTTTGCTATTTAAAAACAGGTTTTCCAAGTAGTATTGAATACACAGAAAAGTGTTAAGAAAAAATGGAGTTAAAAAAAGATGTATAGTCATCTAGATCATAAGCATGAAAATGAAATACTGGACAATATATGAAAGCTGATACCTACTGCACAGTGGAGAGGGACTCTCCAAGCCCAGCCCCTGTAGTACCCATCCTCTCTGCACATGGGAAAGGGTGTGTGACACACACTTCTGACACAAGTGACGATGCCCTTATCATCCCCCTTAGTTTTTACCTTTCCCATTCACATGCAAGCGAACAGGAAACATCTAGGTGAGTTAATTTCTAAATGGAAAAACATGGAGATACGCGGTGCAATACTGAAGCCTAATGGGAAAGATCTCACTCAGGTTAAGCAGTTTTGCACGCATGTGCAATTTGGAAGCAGGAATAGGAGGAACGGTGCTAACTCTCCCTCTTTCTTTAACTTGCCTTACAGCCTCCAAATTTGAAATTCTGTTTGCCTACACAGGTAAGTTACATTGATAGACATGACAGGGTTTCTATGCAAATTGAAAAAGTACATCCCCCATTTTTTATTGAAACTGGTGATGTGCAGAATTTAGGAAACTTTAGAGGCGTTATCAGACCATTTCTGAAAATACATACAGGAGCATTTTATATGGAAACACTCTTAACATGTGAGAGTATTAGCATTTCATAGTTGCAAAGTGACAATTTTATGACTAACGGATCAAGCTGGGGCCTACACTTCACTTTGGGAGAAGAAAAACCTTTATATCCAGATTTGTACATCTCAGATCTTGGTTTCCCGCATGCCAGCTGTCACTTCCTCCCGGGGTTATATTTTTTTGTTTGTTTGCTTGTTTTGGAAACACAAGCACTGCCGCATATCATTAACTTGACACAATTTCATCTGGGTTATTTTTTGTGAAATTATTCAAGTGGAAAAACAGCTGCAGTGATTTCAAATAAGCACAGAAACAGAAGAGATGTCAAGAGACTATCTAATCCATACAAACACGGAGGCAGGGTCTAAACATTCTCTGATGAAACAAATGCCTGACTGTCCTAATCCTGAAAACAGCCAAGAAAGCAGATTCCAAAATATTTGTATGCAACTTCTTCTAGTGTTTCACCCTCAAAATCCAAGCTTTTGAGGTAAGGTGTTCCTCTCCACTCCTACCCTCGCCCTCATGGTAAACAACTGTTCTCTGGACACCATTCAGTTGGACCAGATTTTTTCCTAGTGAGGTACTTACTAAACACAGAGATCCCACTGGGGCCCCTTTGACAGGAACAATGAAATAAACTCTCATCTCCCTATGTTAGCAGGTGCTTTGTAGGCAAGAGACATCCTGGAAAGATAACTGTCATCTTGTCTTCCTTTTTTTTAAAACTTCCGAAGTCCTCTGTACTGAACATCATTTTGTTGATGGCAGACCATCTTTCTAAGACGGTCTTTCCAAGATCTTTCTGAATTTTGATTTTTTTCTACAAAGCGCTTTGCAAAAGTGCAAACTTGCAAACATTTGAGAGTGTCACCAAAGATCTCTACTTTGAATCCTCTTCTTTAGCCTGCTCTTGCCTGTGCAACTGTCTGCTTATTAAATGGTTTATGTAAGTATCTACTCAAATCAATCTTCTTCATGAAAACCAATGCACAAAGTTGCCACTGCTACTAGTTTCTCTGTATTTTTTTTGTGGCTTGCCCTTCATCTCTGTAATGGACACTATAGAAGAAAAAGGATGAAAAAGGAAAATAATTATCTATGCAGAAGCTCTTCTTATTGCCTTTTATATCCTCTGCTAATTGAAAACCATTTGGTGCCTTAACCCTTCTGATTTTATTCTTCTGTGCTTCTGTTCATTTCCAGGAATGAGAAGAGATTTACCTCTAAGCAATAATATAAAATCTGTTTCACAATTATGAAGGGGCTATCATATTTTTTCCTGCTCCAAAATTAATTTAATCTCTTCAGCTTTATAAACAACTCTCAAAGTGCCTCCCTCCTAAATACACAGGAAACATAAGTAGTTTGATAGTTCAAGGAAAAGGTCTTGAGAGAGAAAGAACTGTGCATACTAAGTAGGTCAAATTTGTGGATTTAAATTAGTCCAGGTAGGAGATTCAGTCCTGAAAACGCAATCAAAACTCCTCTGCAGTTCAGTCTCTACATGAACCATATCCTTTCAATACTATTCAGATGGTAAAAAACAGAGGACATGAGCCATATTTAAGCAGTAGAATTAGCAGGTAAGAGTTTGATTCACTCTTGAAAAATGTTGGCATTCATCAAAGACAATGTTCCACTACTACAGTTTACCCTGTTCTGACTTTTGATATATGCAAAATCCTGATTTTCTCATTATTTCAGTGCAAGCCCTCTATCATTTATTCAGGTCCCCTCACCAAATTTGAGAGACCTAGAAAGCTTTCCCCACAAAGGAATTATTTTTTTCAGCATAAGATTTTAGAATGCCTAAACTAAATTTGAAATTGTAATTAATGTCGGCATGTTCTATTCAAAGCCTTATTTTATGTAAGCTAAAAGTGGAGGCAACCGAACAAGCAATCTGTAGAAGTTAACCTCAGCAGTTCTTCACTTCCATCACGTGTGACACATCATTCTTTGGCTTACAGTAATATTGCTGTAGCTTCCATGATCTAAGACTACAAGCCAGGCAATGTTTGCATGGGGAGGTAGCAAGTTTTATGAGACTGTTTGATATAGATAATAAAATAGACAGGCTTTCCAGCACATGGCTCTCCTCAAGTCCAAAAATACTACTTGATTTAAAATCCTCTGCTAACTTCCTCACTTACACATAAATGCAATGAGGTCATGGTGTTCCTTTTGTATGTGGGATTGTTTATTACATTAAGGCAATATATTAATGATTTTTAATTTTTTAAAGGTACTTTTACAAAAGATGTACACCACCTGTAGAGGAAGGTTTATGAAGACTTACAGGATGACAGCAATTATCTTTAAATTTGACATGAACTAAACATCAAGAAAGCAGCCTGAAAGCATCTTTGAGATGTTGGGAGCCTTTTTAATAGGACTGAAGATACAACACCCAAGGTATTGTCTGCAGTTCTGTGGAACCTTGCATTAATGATGGTGAGTTGCTGGATGCTCAAAAACCTTTTCTTTCCCTGAGCAGGCTGTTCAAAGTCCGGCTAATACACCAGCAGGATTGTACAGACTGCCTGTCAACCTGGGCAAGAGTTGTTAAACAGTGCAAGCCATGGGAAGTCCAGATACTTGGATACATAATGGAGAACAGTGTCCAGCGATTGACCATACTGAGACCCTTTGGTCCATGAGGTTCTACTAACTCTGAGCCAGCATGTCCTAACCTGCTGCAGGTAAAACCACCAGCATGGGAAGACTTCTTAGTGCAGAGTAACGCAGCAAGGTAAAAAAAAAAGGGGGGGGGCACCAAGCCTTATAGTGTGACACTATAACCTCATTAGCAAAACCCAAGGACCCAGCATGCCAACGAATGGAAGCTGTGTTCTGCTCTCCAGCCGTTCCCAGTACCTTCCCTCCCTTCCTTGCCATTGTCAATACTTCATCCTTGTTCTTCAGCTGCAGAAGCCTCACAAAAAGGGGAAAAAGCGGAGGAGGACGGGGAAGGGAAGAGGCAAAAAAAGGAAAGAGCCGGCTTGGTTCCCTGCTGGTCAATCAGCACACTTATCCTTCTGTCCCGTTCACATCCATCCCCCACCAAACAGCAGGCTTTCAGATGCAACACTGAGAGACTTCTGTGTCTCTCTGTCATGACATGAGAAAGTTGAGTGTTTTCTTTGTACCCAAGCAGACCTTAAGACATAACATCTGCTATTTTCCAAGTGTTCATTTTGGATGATCAAGTGAAAAAAATGCACATTACTTTTTTTAAAAAATAAATACTTAAATGGTTAGACATCAGCTAAGTCAAAAATATAAATCATGAGAAACAGGAAGAGACATTTTTCTCCCCCACATCAACTTTGATACGATATGAAGCTGATCATTATCTTTAGCACCTCTCATATTAGCTCAAATTGCTGTATTCAAGCTGTGAAATACACTATCAGAATTATGAAGCAATGCAATGGTGGATAAAAACCTGTATAAAACACAAAACTTAGCAAGTGCCTTTAAATTTTTTTCGACGCCAAGAGTTCCCCTGCATACGTACAGAGACACTGCAAATATAACACAACCTTTTAATACCCACAAAGTTGATCTACTGTGACACACTTTGTCTAACAAATTAAAATCAGTATTTTGTAGCATTTGCATTAATTTTATAGGAGGAACTAAGGTTTCTGAAATTTACAATAAACTTTTAACTTCAGACATGAAATAATGATTAGGTAGATACTTGGTGTGCATGCACACATGTTCGTATTTAAAAGAAAACACAGCGTTCAACGTGTTGCTCCACAAAGTGCCTTTTTTAAACAATCAGATTTTCCAAAAACACATTGAAGGTTATATAATTGCACTCTTCTCAGTAAAGTAGCAAAGTTAAACTTTTCTCCCCTTAAGCTGACCTGAAGCAATAAAAACTTTTGCATGCATGCCCTCAGCTATGTTTGGATGAAATTAAGTATACAGCACAAACATTCACATTCCTAAGTGCAAGACTGAAACAATGCTCCCAGTGTTCTTTTCAGTACTTCTTGGGGGTGAAAAAAAAAAGCAAACTGACATCACCCCAAACTGTACATTCTCAGCATAGATCATTTAACTCCCTAAAAAAAATACAAGGAATACAGATGTTTCACCAGCTGAAAGAAAACACTGTGTAAATACTAAGCTTGGAAAAATATGTCACTCACCAAGCAATGGCGGCTGAAGCAACAAGGAAAGCCAAAAACTTGTGTTTGCAAAATGGCAGCAGTAAGGAAATTACTGCACTAAGCTAGATGTGGTTTTTCGGAATTGTTTCACCAAAAGCTTTTGTCTGAGTATTAACAGGCTAGTGAGAAAACCTCAAACATTATTTTTCTTTTCTTCTCTCACTTAGAGGCAGATAAAATTTTATTCTTCTTGTATGATAAATACAACTGCCAAGTTATCTCTGTATTCTGAAAGTGAGGCCCAATTTTTCATTTGTTTACTACGACCATGTAGATAAAAACTGGCAAGCTGCTGTGACAGGTGAAGGCATTTTTATAAGGATGATAAAAAGTTCAAAGTTACAGTAATTATCTCTAGGGAAAAACAAGCCCTAAAATCCCTTTTTTCTTGAAGATGAAAAGTGCCAGTGTGATAATTACAATGGGACTAAAAACCTCAACTACCTCCCCCCAGTTTCCCAAGAAGATATCTACACAAAAATAGATGGGAGAGTTTATAACTATCTGGTTACCTTCTGATATCGTCCTGGTCTGTAAAAATTTATAGTTGTGGAAAATAAATGTAATATTTTATCACCAGCAAGTATGGTATGAACACAGCCCCTGCAGTTCATGCTACTCTCGCAAACAAAAGCAGCTACACAAGTTGCAGGGTAATAGTTTAAAATTAGTACAGAACCACAGCACACAAACGTGTTGCACCAGACAGCGCTGATGGCACGCACCCCTGTGCCCTGCGTTCTCACGGTGTATGATTCATCCTCTGCCACACTGAGGCTTAGCAACTGCACGGATAGATCAACTCTATTACAAACATTAGGCTTTCCTTCATCTGAGGTATTTAATTATGAGAAAAATAGAGAGAAGAAGGTGTTGGGGGGGGGCAGAGTAAATATTCTGAACTTATTTCCACATTTAAATGACAATATATTGAAGAAGAATTTCAAATATTTATCAATTCTCTTGCCATCCCCAAACAAATGTGTTAGAAAAGCCATCACTTATTACATTGTTCTCATAGTCCTGGATCATTTATATATACCAGATTATTATGGGCATCACCCTTTGTTCCTACCACCTCCTTTCTTTGAAGTCTTTAATTTCACGACGGTAATTTCACAACTAACAGATCAGATTATTATTTCTGCCAAATATAAATTATATGATTGTCATATATGATTACTATATATGAATATTGCTTCCTCAAATTTGTTTTTGTATGAATTAATAAACTCAGTCTGAAGTTGAAATATTTCCCTTTGCAAATATTTTTTCTGAAAACTGTATAAATTTTTTTTCTTCTTTTAAAGCAAGAGCTGGTTCACAATTCAATTTTTCCGTAATTTCAGCTTTGTTTAGTCAGCACATTTAATCATCTAATTACACAATTTTGGTTTATTATTCACGAGAAAGTAGGGCTTTTAAATCCTTCTTCTAAATATATCCATCAAAATTCATAAAGCCAGGTTTACAAAAGAATCAAGTTTTAATTAAAACGCAGGCAAGCATGTTTTGATTGAATTAAGAAGTTGTAAAATAAGGTACAAAAGTGTCTAAAGTTATGAATAAAAATACAATACTAGTTAACTCCATATAACTGAGCAAGAATAACACAGCTGTTTAATAATCCGAAAATTATGAATGTGCCATAACTAATGAAACGTACAAAATGCTGAAAAATAGTAAAGTAGCTCTCTTCTCAGTGATAGCTATATACCATAAAACATCCATTATTAAAAAAATGTTCTTAAAATTGAAGATAAACTCCTGCTTTTGTCTAAAACAAGCCAACAAATGTGAAATTTCACAGATCGAAGTTCTTGCAATACCATTTGCAATACCATTTTTATTACGTCTTTCTTCAGGTTTTTCTTCCTATTTTAGTCAGGGTTAAATTGAATTCCAGCTTAAAATTTCCGTATGCAACTCCAACTCTGCATTAGGAGAAAATAAAACAATGAGAAGTTCGCTGCCAGCTAACATCATATTCATTAGCGTTCTTTACCGGAAAGTCCTAGCTGAATTTTCTCTTAAAAGTACACTGTTTGCCTATTCACACAGAAACCTGATACCAGGTCTGACTTTATAATTATTAGGACTTTTTTACCATTAGGATTTAAGATACTTTTTGAGCTATCATTCATCTTGTAACTAAAGGTACATGTGCTGGGCAGAGAAGCCCAACCAAAAGACCTATGGACAGACTGGCTGATGAGAAAACAGAAAACCCCAACAAGGAGACGGCGCTAAGAAAAGGCAAAGCTGACTGACGAGTAGGTGTGTCTCACACATCCTCCTAAACAGCCAGCTTGACCAGAGATTAAAGAGGCTACTGTGAAGCTGGTGGCATTTCTACTCTCTGCAAACATACCTATTATCCTCCCAGCAGCATGTAACCGAAATCTGAAAGTCTAGAGAAATGAACACACCAGACTGTGTGTCGGAAGCAGTTAAAAATTGTGCTCAGTCTGTATTTCTGACCAGAACAAACAGCAGGAAGGATACAATGAAGTCTCCTCTTCCAAGTCTATACTTTGCCATCATAAAAACCCACCCATCACTGTCTTAATCTAGCTACCTCAAAGGATATAAAGCTTTCCCCCTCCTTTAAACAGCTTTTTTTCCTTTTTCTTTTTTTGGGGAGTGGTGGTGAAACAATTTGAAATTATTCTTTCCCAGACTACATCCTCGTAACACAGTTATCCTGCACACATCCACATGAAGGAGACAAAATGCAAATAAAAGACCAAGGTACACACCCTTGTTTACTGAGGGATATTTACAATTAGGAAGAATATTAAAGGATACAGCTACCCCACTGACACTAAGAAGCTGACATGTAAGAGACACAGTCAGTACGAACATGTTTATAAAGAGTGCTCAGAAGTACACTGCTACTTGACCCTGTAGCTTTGCTGGTTTCAGCACATGTGATCTTCCGTCTCAGGAATGTCTTTATTAACACACAAGCTGAGAAAATAATTAGAAGTAAGCTATATCGATTTGATGCTTTTATTTCCTAAATTCACATTATAGCATAACGTGAAGTAAAACTTGCAGCTTCAGAAAACAATTTTCTTCTCTCAGCTAATGATTTTAAACTTATAGAAAATACATATACAAGTCTCTCTCAAACAAAAGAAAAACATTCAGTATTTTTAAAGTCTGAGGAATAACTTGCCACATTACATGTCCAAGTGCAGGTAGCTATACCCATGAAAAACAAAGGTGGTACTTTTCAGGGTCATGTTACATCTTCCAAAAGCTTTTCTCCATTCATACATTAAGTCAGTCATAACCCATTGCTGTACATGCCTCTGTGTATGAGGATCAACTTCCTCTTCCATTGCTGCGTATTTACAAGCATACTATCACTTTTAATGGCTCCATTTACTTCTGAGGAACTCAGTATTACCAACTGCCCTCTTTTGTCTGAACTAGAGTTAGACAACTAGACAACTAGAGTTAGGCAACTAGAGTTTGTCTAACTAGAGTTAGACTAGCCAACATTATAAAGCCTGCTGAACTTAGTGTAAGATTGATTGTTCTTCCACGGCAGGGATTGCTGCACCTCTCTTCGAGTACAAACAATAGGGAAAATGTCCCTTCCTTGAAGAAAAGTCTCACACAATTAGTTGGTGGTAACAACAGGGACATTAGGGGCTACAGCTATATAGATACATCAAACACCGTCCATGTTGGTGCCTAGACTCTGAATTCAAATGCCGTACTCCTCCGTTGCAGAGTAACACAGCGGAATACAGGTAGAACTCACAAGAATTTTCCTCTGTCAAATTATCCCTACAAAAAAGGAACGTGCAACTGAAACATGCAATAAAAGTAACTTTATGTCTAGACAACATAGTTAATGTGTGGGCTTAACCTGTAGATAAGTCAAACTGAATTCCAAGTGTAAACATTAATAATGAGCAGTTCAGCTTCACAAAGGTAGTATATAGGACAACAGCACAAAGGAAGGTGCATGTAACGCAAACTCTTTTAATTACAGTAACATCTAGAAAGTAATTCGTGTAAGAGGATCCCACTGAGCTGTACCATGAGAGGGAAAAAGACAATCCTCAGCCAAACAGCCCTCCTATATTTTTAGTCTGATTGTACTACAAGGCAGTAGTATTCAGCACAGGAGGATGTGGATACAGCCACTTTCCAACATGGAAGATCACCTAAGGGAAGAGAGGATTGGCTTCCTGAAATAGACATCATCCTTTTACTTCTCTTCCATGAATGATGAAGAAATAAAGCTTTTACTTATGTAATGGCATATTGCTTCTCAATTTTTGTCGTCACCTCCTGCTCCCTGCCCGCCCCCCCCCCAAATTCCAAAAGGATTATTATAGAAGAAAGTCTTGCAGGCAAGGAAACAGAGAGATTAAGTGATTTTTTTTTTTTTTTAAATCTACAGGGGATGCATCCCAGAGACAGACTTAACTCAGATCCTTTAAGTTCCAGTTCACAGATAGTAGGCATGTGCATGAGAACTTATATGGGGAGAAAAAATGACTACATTATGCTTTAAGCATACTTTTTTGAAAGCACTTTGCTCTCCAGAAAAAACAGTGGGAAGAATACATATATGCCAGTAAGATTTAGACCGTACCACCGAAAACACACAGAAAATATATACAGCATTTCCTCAGAGTTCATCAGTTTTGGACCACTGATCTTCCTGAAGTTTTCTACTGGTATCATATACTTTTTGAAACGATGAAGTTTATAGAAACATAGATAACTTATGATGAAACAAACTACAGCAAATATATGAATCATGCTACTGCTAAAACTCAGCAGATTTTTACCTTATGCATATGGACAAGCTATTTATAAATTTTTACTTCCCATCAGGCTCAGCATGATGTCAGCTTACAATAACAAGTTAATGTTAATGTTTTCCAGTAATTTTCACAGTGCCTTTTAACTGCAAGTGCCCTAACCAAGGTAAGCTTAAGGGCAAGGAAAGGGCTAACTGCATAATCAGAGAACAACATTAATGAATTTTGCATCTCTGCTTTGAACACTTGGAATTCTACATGCAACATATTTCTCTTTTGTTCCCAAAGTTTAATCTTGCTAGCCAGCTCATTACATCTCCCCAAAACAGCTCAAATATTCCTTCTGATTTTAGTTAGCCACAAAGCTTCATCGCCTTGCGGATTTTTTTTCCCCAGACAAACAAGCATCCTACGCTATCACAGAAAGGGCCAAACTCAAAGCTATCAAACATTTCCTGAACTCTAGGAAGCTCATGCACTTTGTTTT
This sequence comes from Gymnogyps californianus, assembly GCF_018139145.2. Taxonomy (NCBI): domain Eukaryota; kingdom Metazoa; phylum Chordata; class Aves; order Accipitriformes; family Cathartidae; genus Gymnogyps; species Gymnogyps californianus. The sequence continues at coordinate 28,919,606 of NC_059473.1, forward strand.
ACAATCAGCACCATCACGGCAGATGAACGCTGTCTCTGCGAATTCACCAGTAACAGACAAGTTCCAAAGAAAAATGATGAAATTTGCCGGGGCTCTTCTCTTCAGAGGCATTAGAAGCTGTTCAGAAAGATCTGTTCTTTATTATTATTTTTCCCCTTCTCTCTTCCACTCGCATGCAATCAGTAAGATCTGTTTCTGACAAAAGGGAATGTCAACACCAACAGTTTTTATGGCAGAAAGGTTTTTTTGAAAAGCAAGTTCTTCCAACACATGTCCTTACTCAAGACCACCTTCTCCAACATTTGCACATGCTTGCCTTTGACTTCATTATCCCAGAGGAGTACAGCTGTCTCACTGTCTCTAAAAACAGTTCTAAGAACAGTTTTTTAAAGCTGCTGTAGCTTAATCCTCCACTCGCTTTGGATATTGAACTGCACAGAGGTTGCCTTTTGAACACAGCGGTGCCAATGGTAGATGTTACCATGCCCACCACTTGTTCAACGCTGCATCCTGCTGAAGTTTGACAACTTCAAACCTCCTAGCCAGGCTTCGAATGAAAGCAAACTCTCCACTCCCTTCAGTCACGTGAGTTAGGTTAGCAGAGGCCTGCTATTTAAATTGAGCAAAACTTACTCCTTTTTACTGAGATGGCTCAGGGAGGACCACCAGCCGATCTGTGGCAGCTGCAACACCCAGCAGGGAGCTAGTGATCATCAGCTGGATGTGGACTGCTGTGCACAAGCTGTTTGCAGAGCACAAGCCTACACAAATCCTCTGGCATTAAAGCCTCAAAACTGGCAATGAGAACAACGACTAGGCAATGCACCCATTTCACTACATGCCAGATCTGCTCAAGGCAGCTGAAAACCATTCTGCATCAGTGATGCAAGGAACTATCAGGATACTTCATATCCTTTTTCTTGCAAATAAACACCAAACGAGTATCTCAGTGGGTTCTTCAGTGTCTTTCCCCTTTGCAATCAGCACCAATTTGGTCTTGCCTGTGTTTGTCTCCACCCACCACTCCACAGGCAGTGTCCTGTCACTTTTATATTTTACCAGTGGCTGCAATTGCATCAGCATCCACTAAAATAAATAGTTTCTTTAGTTAACAGATTAAACACTTTCTGTTTACTACCTTTAGATAACCTAAACCAGAATCCAGGGAGAGCATGCAGTTTTAAGTCACTTCACAGTCTGAATCTGGCAGAACAGAAATGAGTGGAAGCCACCACTACCCTCTCTCATATGTTCCCGTTACTTTGTTCGTAACCTCTGATAAATCATAAATAAAGCTGCAAAAAGGTACCACACAGAATGGCTCCTCATCATAGATCTTATGTGTATCCCCATTATCACAGTGTTGTAATCTTTTAGAGCCCTAGAGGTGTCTGTGCAGTACCCTGTCCTAAATCCTTATCACAAAGTATCCATGATCCTGGTCATCAACAGATTTTGCTGGGGATTGATGGTTTATGATGAAGGATCATCACATAACGTAGCTTTTTTTTTTTTTTTTTTGGAAGCAGTAAAATTTACTATAGAAAGAAAACTATAGTAAAGCACATGTAACAGTATGAAGTATGATTGCTTCAAATAAACTCAAACCCTAAAAATAGTTCAATAGATATTATCAGAAGTTACTGAATCCACGGAGGTAGCTTAGGAGTTTACTTAAATTCCACACAATTTCACGAGTTAACTGCACTTGGAAAAACAAGAGAACTTTATTTGAAGCCAAGTTCCCCTTTTTCCTCTCCAAACACTGTTAAGCCTTTTCTGTGCACTTTATCAGTCTTGTTGGCCTTACAATACATTAAAAATTATCAACCAGCTGCAAAAGGAGAGTCCACCTATTTATTTATTTACTTAATGTTGAGGAGGATGAGTGCTCTCCTAGTAAGCTACAGCTAACAATAGAGTAAAAGCTTTTTGTTAAACAGGTTAAAAGGTCAAAATAAAATACCTATTGATGACATTATGGTTTTCACTACAAGAATCTGAAGAGATACCCTATAGATAGCATTGTGAACAACACAGTAACAATACTGAGTATGAATGTTTTGTATTACAAACCATGAAAGAAAAGAAAAATTTCCTCAAATTTATCACCTAGTTCTCTGTTTTAGTCACTGTACAAATTCGACAAATACCATATCTGCCGCAGAAAACAACCCATTTTTTTCCTTTTTTCCCCAGGAACATCAGGCTAACTAAAGACCCAAATCAGTCTTCTCTAGGAATTCAGTTATGAGTATGTGACAATAAATGCCTCCTGCTCATGACACACGACACCAATATTGAATGGCATTGTCCATCAACCAGGGACACCTCCGAAGTGTTTTATGCTTGTGTAACTGCAACACTGCAATTGTTTTGAGGATTTTCATGGCTAATCACGGTACTGTAATTCTATTCAACAAAGTTGTTTCTGTAAAACCCCAGGGATCACCCATGTAGATAAAGCCATTATAAGCCCCATTCATGTACTGACTGAATGAAAAAAATCTATGTGACTGATTCCCAACTTCTAAGCCTTTCTTCCTGTTGTCCTATGTAATCTTTATAAATATCACCGAAATAAAACTGAATTAAAAGGTAACGCTCAGATGGAACATAAATTCCTCTGAAAGGAAAAGGCTGATGGAAAAACATTAGCAAAACTGACCTAGTCAAACAGTTGATGGAAAAAAGTGTCAAAGGCTGTGGTGGTTATAAACACCTCTCTTTCTGAGGAAATGTGACTGTTAATATCAAAGCCTACCACACTCTGAGAGAGTAAAACACCCAAGAATTTACTGCAGTAATAATTTGAGAGCTGGACATGATAAATTTAACAACATCTGCAACTCAACTTAGGAAATATTTAGGATGAGATCATTTATTTGGACCACGTGATCATGGAAGTTCACAAATTAAAGTCCACATGAAATGAACTTCTTGTTCAACTGTTCACAAAGTACCACATTATACAATACTGAAAATAGCTTTAAATGTCATTAAAACTATTAATTCTTATGTCAGATTAGATTAAAATGACAATGCTGTATATTCAATGCATCTGAAAGGTCTTTAACTTAAAAACAACTTTTTACCTATCTAAAAGCGCAATATGACTTTTCAGAAAAATGAAAAATGAAGAACATGAAACAACTCTCTAAGGGTTACATTACTTTGTAGTTCTATTTCCTTGTTTAATGCCGTGTATCTACCACTGTTACCAGCAGTTCATATTTTTTTAGGGAAAGCAGTATTATGCTTTTATTGCTAAAGGCAGTATGAGGTTTTTCCTCCCCAGTGATCACTGAGTGCCAAGACACCATATTTTATACATTTTAAAACTAGTTAAACATAAAATGCTCATTTTGGCTTTTATAACCTCTTTCTTTCACTTCTGACAACAGAAGATGCCTGATGCTGTAATATAATTTTTAAATGTCTCACAGAGTACAATAATCCAAGAGAAATAACTACAGTCATAGGAGTATTACCTCATCAGTTCCTAGTTATCTACAGAATCTACTTTAGTTTGATTAATTTTGAAATAATTGCTTACAATATGATAATTCAGAAGTATAAATGATTGACCCAAAAGAGCAAACAAAAAAAAGCATTTCTATTGCTGGAAGCACTTGATGCACTTCATTCTTTTTAAGGTCACTTTTAATACAACACTAACTAGTACCACCATAGAGGTTTGAAATCCTGCCTGCTCAACAAGTCTCCTATGAAAGAGTAGTACCCAAAGTCCTGGTACATCAAGTCCTGTCCTTTTGAAAAGCTTCAGGACTATCTATGGGCTGCGGTTTTATGCTGCAACACAGGATACACACATACAGTGTATGGTTTTTATTAGATGTTACATCAGGAAATAACGACTATTAACAACAACTATTTGGCAGCAAGATGTATATGTGAATTCTTTTAGAGTGTTACTATGTCCATCTCTACATCTTCCTGAGGCTTTTTTGGAAGTGGCTAGTATTCACTAGATGGGACAACAGCAGCATCACCCTGGCACACATGTATTTCCATGATGGTATTAACTACTTTTGTATTAACATAATCACCTAAAAAGTATGAAGTATGTAGGGTGTTTCAAGTAAGATACTGACAATACGATTTAAAATTTCTTATTTGTCTTGAGTCAATCAGGGTTCAAAAGTAACTCCATTGCAAAGAGCAAAGGCTCTTTGGAAAAAGAGCTGGTATTTCTTATGGCACAAAATGATTCAATAGGTAAAAAAATTAGAATGAAAAGAAACAAGTCAAACACACTCAAGAATAGCTCCATTTATATTTCCTTTGACAAAAAGTGATTATTGGTCTCTCTACAGTTTCCTGTTCTGATTGCCAGTGGTGTCTGTTTCATCAATGAAACAAGACAGTCGGAAAACCAGAGAAGAATAAATGAAAGATTTCTTGCAATTTACAAATGTGAGATAAGTACATAATAGGCATTTTGTTTGCTATAAAGTGTTTTGTGGAGAACAAGAGAAGTCTTAAGTTCTTTAAGTCTTAAGACTTTTCCTACCTTAAACTATTTTTTTCCTTGAAGAACAGCAACTTAATATTATAAAGCTAAATAAATGCATGCATTTGGACTATGGAAAGGAAGAAAAGGTGCTAAGAAACTTCAACTATACTGAAGTCAAACTCGGTATGAACTATAAATGCTCAGGATCTTTCATCTAGGTCAAATGTGTAAGTGCTGAATTCCTAAGTGACTTCTCGTAGTAAAACAGAAGTTTTAATCTTATTGTTGGTGCATTTACACCGAAAAAGGACAAATCTGATTTCCAAGGTTTAAAGCTTTCCCAACACCCACTTCTGACGCAAAGACCTTTCTGCATCTATGGAAATATCTCTGTATATTTCAGGAAAAAAAATTAATAACCTTTGCTTATTTTCCACAATAAAAACAGGCCAGAATGAACTACTGCAATCTGGAGAGGTCTCCTGCCAAAATCAGACTAAGACATTCATTGTAGATGTGAAGATGTACTGAATCTGAAGTGTACACTTTTGAATAAAAGTCAATATACAGATGCATTTGACATGCACTGCTGACAGCATGGTAATAACCCTACTGCAATAAGCAACAATATACCAGGACAGCAGCTACTCTTTAAGAGAGGATGTGGTCCAGAACAGAGATATGGAGGAGTAAGCACCTGAAACAAGAGCTGGTGGGAGGGAGTTGATAGTGAGGGTGCCAGGGGAAACAGGGAGAGGTAACAGAGGTGCAAGCCTGCGAAGGAATGAGGGAGGACAGAATAGAAGCACCTGCTGCTTATCATGCCTTCAGAAGCCTCATTCATTCTTTGCTCGCTTGAAGCTGTGTGGGAGGTTTCCACACTCGCAAACATCAAGGAGACACCAATGATCCAGAGACAACTGGTACCTTTTATGAAGGATGGAGCAGAGAAAGGAGGGACTTTGATAAGTAATAAATTTAGAAGCATCCCTATCACCCTCTCGGCATCCCCCTTGCCCTCTTCTGCAGTTAGACCACACCTAGGCTGTTTCCAGGACCTGACGAAGGCTCTGCAGGGTACTTCAAGTCTAAGCGCTGCCTGTAGCTCCACTGGAAGCTGCATTTTTGATGATCCAACCCAGAATCCACGTTATTCATTGAGGGTTTTAGCAGCAATGCCCCAGAACTGGGAGCATGTTGTACTAGACAGTGGAAAACAAATTTTCTTTCAATAGAGCATTGCTCCCCACATAGCCCCTGACCTAAAAGCAAAACATATAGATAGACCCTTATAGTAACACACCACCCCTACCCCTCCAGAAAACCCCCTCCACCACTAGATAAAAGTATAACACAGCTGCTTCTTTTGAATCCTGCCCCCACATAAACTTTCTGTCCTGTGTAGTTTCTTTATGTCAGTCAAATTTCGGTACCATCCTTCCTCAGCCTGAATATCCATTTCCCATTCTCTTCTGGCCTGTGAATAAACAGCATCAGGGGAACAAAACCAGAAGAACACATTTCCAGAGTATGCCATCAGTTCAGAGTCATTTAGAGCCTGACTAAAAAAACCACTTTAAGTCAAACAGCCATGTGAAAACTGTTGCTAGAAATTTTTAGCACCATAACAATAACTACTTCAGAAATGCAGATATTCTAAAATAATTAAATTAATAAAACCAAGAAAAAACAGTGGTAAAACAAACTTTATCAAGAAATGCCTGTGACATAATCAGAAAAAAGAAGTAAAGCAAGTAACATGCTTTAAACTTGGTTGAAGAAGGAAAAAGTACACTACATTCACTCAAAAAATTCTAATTTGACTCATGAACACTCTGAAATTGATTTTCACACCTTGGAAAAGTGTCTTATTCTTGTTTTGTGTTTACTTTGTTTCATTTTCTTAGATTTCCAGGTTTTTCCTCCTCTCCTCCTTTCAATTTTTTGTTCCACTATTTGAGATTCTTGCATCCTGGCCTTCAGTATAGGTAAGTCTTTACTGAGTAGTTATCCACTTAAAACCACTCGTCCCTCTTCATTCACTTCTCCCATCCAGCATTCTTTCAAATGCCAATTTTTTCAGCTTTCTCCTCCTTTCATGGAGGGTATTCTTCTGCTTTGTAAACAGGCTGAGAAAGCTTCCAAAGACCAAAGAAGGCACCTTCCCACATTTCTCACTATAGCCTGAACTTCTGAAAACACAGAGCATAGTAAAAAGCCCTCACTGTTCATCCTCAAGCAGTCAGAACTTATCATGGACAGGTATTTTTCAAAGTATATCCAGGAAGTGTATCCAGGATTATCTTTTTTTTCGCTCTGAAAGTTTTAAAGACATGGTTTCTAGATCAAAAGGAAGAGAAAAAAGTCCTATGCGGGTGGGATTTAAAACATGTTTTTGGAGATGAAGAACAAACTCCGTGGAGTACTAAATTAATCCACTGCACCACCTAGGAGAATATTATATCTTCGGTACACTTTACAAGTTTCAACTTTTCCCTTCCCAACTGTAAAAACATCCTCTGCCTGTGACAGAGTGACAGGATTGCTTTCCTGACTAATCGTGAGGGATACCTAAAGATTCATAATACAAAACAGGTGCAAGAAGTACGCATAGAATTGAACACTTAAAAAATTTAGACTTCACAAGAGTTCAATTGGTACTCTGGGAGGTCTAAATCAAGTTAACCAGCCAGTGCCTAAAATAGTCCAACTCTCTTCAGGAAGATTTAAGTAGTAAAAAGTAGAACACTGTGCCAACAGTATTTGTTTCTAACATCTCCATCATCTAAAAAGAAAATAATCTATTCATTGTGAAAACTGTACCTATAGGAGGATTTATCTTTCCTTAGTTTAATCCTAACACCTAATAAAAGTTGTTCTATATAACCACATTTGTATATAGTGTTTTCAGTCACAGACATAACTAAAGAAGCTAGCTGAACACTAGTGATGCTTTATGGCTGTACCTGAACACCAGGCAGGGTACCCTCAAACGGCTGCACGCACAGCCACGCCGCAATCTCTGCTAGCAACGTGGCTTGCAAGAGCTTTTATTCATTAAGGAGTGGTACTAGGTGCGCTGGATCAGGGAGGCCAAAAAATCTGCATAGCAACTGCTTGCCATACCCATAGTAATAAGCATCAAAACCTAGGACGTGGGAGAGAGGGAGGCAGTGCATCCATCAAGTCATCCATTCCACTTTACAGAGGGGGAAACTGTCACACTATCCCCGGCACAACCCAGAGTAGTCCTTATTATAGTTACCTCTCAATTAAAAACAGCAGCAGCCTTGTTTTCGCTAATTGATGAATATTGCTTACTCTCTACTAAAAACACACTTTTTTTTTTAAACTTCAAAGATGTGAACGCAAGGTTTGCAACAATAGCATCTCTGCATATCCCTAGTTGCTGTAGGAAGGAATTCAGTAACGATGCAGAAACTGAAAAGACCTAACAGAGTTATAAGAGCTATCTAAATCTATGCCCTTTTGAAAACTAGTGACATGTCTTAGAAAGTCAGAGACACAATATTTGGGAGCATTACTAATTACAGTTAAAGCAACTTCAAAGCAATGTCCAACTAGCAGATCTGCCCGGTCAATTAGCAGTACCACATGAGTTTTAAAAAAAAAAAAAAAAAAAAAAAAAAAAAAAGAAGGAGCTGGAAGAAAACCTCTGGCAAAATCTCATCAATGACTTTCTTTCAGAGACTGCCTCCTCCCATTCTTGGAACTTAGTTGCATTTCTGTTGCATTCATAAATACAAATCTTGTTCTCAAATGCTTACTGCCTCCTTATATCAGTGTACTCCTATGTAACAGTTAATACAAATTTAGAACATGAAGAAATGAGACAACTGTTCTGTTATTGCCAGCTACATATAAGTGAATATGTTTTCAACTTGACATCAATATTTCTTTTCTCTTTGTACTAATCTTAAAAGTAAGGCTTATCTTGAACACTAAAAATTGAGCTTAGAAAAGAAACAGCTGGAAGGAAGTTTCATTGGAAAACATTTCATTATAGCAGGTTTATTTCTTTGATCTGTAGATAATGTAACATTTGTTTACTATATTGAGTTTTTATAAGCCAACATTGAACTGCTACACTTCAAACTTCACTGCCAAGCCAAATAAAATGTAATTCACCATAGTCAATGTTTCTGTGCTTCTGTGCTACTGAATAAAGCCAAATAAACAATATGCTACTTCCCCATTCATTCCCTCAGACCCTAGAGATCCTTTGTCTTCAAAACAAAACAGGAAAAAAATACAGTCACTGACACCCCTGCTGGTAACTCACATCAAGGATTTTTAGGTCAAGCTAATGAGTAGTATACCTCTCTCTCTCTCAGCCACAAGGACCAACATCCAAGAATGACCTTCAAAATATATTTGCCTAATTTGTCTCCTGTTGTCATATTCTCACACCCTAGCCACTGGAGTCTGTGGGTTTTTATTACGTATTCAGTCCTGTAATAAAGAAGGTCCCGTGATCGCTTGCTAGCTCTTCTTCATGCATCATTCTTCTCTGCTTTATTTTCAAATGCTCATATTTATTTAAATTGTCTTTATTCCTCTGAGTAAGTGTCCAAGTATTAAACTCATAAAACACGAGAGTGATCGTAATCTCAAATACCTGAAGCTTGACCTTCCTTTGTAGCAACTTAAGCTAAAATCCTTCTCTTCTCAAAGGAAGGAAAAAGGCATCCACATTCATTAGGCATGCTCTACTTTCACCAACAACAATCTGTCTTAATACAACTCTTCTGGATAATTAAACTACCTAAGATATTGATGTTTTCATCATAAACTGCTTCTTTTCATCAGTACAACTATATACTTCATTTTTATCTTCAGCAAGTCACATCCATGCGTCTCTGGCTCAAGAGTACGCTAAGCTAAGACAGCATATGCAGATGTTTCTCCAGCTGCTTGGTCTGTCTTACTCTTTTTCCTAGGCTCGTGCTATCGGTCCTTGCTGGAAGCAGCACACTGACTCATACAAATCTTTGCACGACCCAGTATGGCTATTCTCAGGTTACGTTCTTGTCCTGGTTTTCTTGCTGCTTTAATGAAGTCTCCAACCACCCTTTAAATCAATTCCTCCATCTCTAAATCACTTCTTCCAGCTCTCCATTAATATTCAAAACATCAGCATATCCAAGGAGTTGACACAGACAATTTGAAGTTCTACCATCGCACAATATGCGATGGTATATTGCCATATTCAATAAACTCCACAAAGGAAAACCAGAAACAGTAAATCACTTTCATAAAAGCCCTGTACAGATGGCAGAAAAATCTGCCATGCAACCATGCATGGTTTTTAATCACATTATTATTTTTTAATACAAGGATTCTAGATTCTTTCATTGTAAAGTATTTTCAGAAAGATGAGTCTAATTCTATAGGACGCCGCTATTCCCTGAAAAATAGTAACTGTTAAATTTCTTGTCCCACTGAAGTCAGTGGGAAATTCAATCTTTAAAATTAATGTTAATTAATGTAAAGAGTTATGAGGCCCTCTGTCTCCTATGAAGTCTAATTTTTGTCACATGCAACTGACTAAGTCTATGTGACTCAGTCTGTTCTTTAGATTTGAGAGATGCAACAGTGCTGCTGGTTTCAAAAGCAAAACAAAAAAGGTTCAAAAACTCAAACCAACATTCCTTGCACAAGACTTCGCATTCGTATGCCAAACAGAACTGTTTGAATTAGTGACCATAAAAAAAAAACCCAAAACAAACAAACCCCCCCCCCAAACCCCAAAACACTTCTTTGAACCAGCCTACTGCTATAATACCAATTTAGCTAATTGAAACTACAGAATTTTGTGGGAAAATTCACAGTGTGGAGAAAATTTGAATATTAAGAGTAACAATTTGTGAAGAGTAACTGACTGCTGATTGATGACACTCAACATCAAATAAGTGAATTTCCATTTTTATCTTCATGAAGTTTTAACCCTGCATCAAAGCATAACAAATTCTCTCTGTTTCATCTGTCTCTTGCCAGTTACATTTTGTGTTTCTTTAAGAACAGGTCATGTGCACTCCCCAGACAGAAGGAGATACTGTTCTTCTCTTGCGATGCAAAACACTGCCATATGCTCAGGGAACAAATTTCAGGATAAATCAGTAGGAGTGACAAAGTAATAGCAGTAAGTGGGAAGACTGCAGTGAGGAGAAGAGAAGCTACCAGCCAGACCTCAGATGAGAAGATGGGGGAATGGAGAGAAATCTTCCTAGGCACCACAGGAGACCAGGCAGAATTTCTGTGTCTTTGAGTTACAGCAGTGACCAAAACCAGTCACAACAGGAAGGATCCACTGCAAGGACATGATAGGCCAGGAGAGGTTTTTTTATTTTATTCTATGCAGCTGTTTGATTGCTTGTACAAAGTACCACCAAAAATGTAAATAATCTTCATGAACAAAGCAGCTTCCACCCAGAAATTGTTCCTCAATGATATGTGCAGCTGGGAACTTCTATGAAGAGCTTTATCTTGGAGACTACAATCCATCTCCTGATGGAGGCAGCAAATGGAGGCAGCATGCACATTTAAACAAAGTCATGTAGTTCCCTCTCGTCATATACAAGCAGCAAACAATGAGGGAGAAGTCACTGAATCCTCATTTCTCCTAATCTGTGCCCAAAAAATGCCAAAAGGAATGCAAAATGCTCTCCAAAAAGAAGGGACTGCACAGTGAATGGTACAGATAAAGGAAGCAAAACTTTTTGTACTGTTCTGTATCCCAATCTCAAGCTAGACACTGTCAGCATTTAGTTATAAATCCACACAAGATCTCTAGGAAGTAAGTTAGCACCTTCAACATTTCAGAAGTGTCCAAAACAAGACACAGAGAAGTTAAATGAAAACACAATGCCTCTTTTAATAATTTTCATCTACTTGATTCCGTATGTTCTAAAAATACATAACTGTAGGCTTGCCAAAGTGAATGTGAGGAAGATCAAACTGATAACATACAAGATAATGACCCAATTGATGTGCAGATTCTTTCACTTGAAAAAGAAATAAACCTTAATAGTAATTACATCTGCTCCATGATTAATTGCAGCTGTCCAATGAATTGTTCTCGATATGAACAGTATGTGAGGATATGTACACTTTCATTAGAGTACAGATTTTTCCAGTGCACAAATGTGAAAGAGATTTCTGGAAACTAATGAGTGCAGAACTGTGACTGAAAGCTCCAGTCATACTGCTGCTATTCTACTGTACTAACAACAACTAGATTCTAGGTCTACGCACATCACACAGCCTTTGAAATCCAGCATCAATCATGTTAACTGATTCTCACAAGATAAAAACAAAAGCTGAAGTCTAACATCTGCTTTCCTTGGCAAACCAATCTGAAAGTTCATGCATTTGGGAGGTTTTTTTAGTAATCAAAAATAATCTACAACCAGATGAATTAAAGGTGCTGCCTTGTTTTCAGAGCAAATTATGCTTAGGGTTCCTGTAACTTCTCTTTACTTTAAAGCACCCAAAGGAAGAGGTTAAAGAATTAGAGGAATTAAGAGGTCTGCGTGCAGATGCAGGGCTGTGATCTTGTTGGGATCATGGAGACAAGATACGATAGCTGATACGTTTGGAGTGCTGCAATGGAGGGATACAGGTTCTTTAGGAAGGACAGGTGGGGAAGATATGAAGATGGAGTTGCCCTCTATGTGAGAAAACAGCTGGAATGCATGGAGCTCTGCCTGGGGATGGATGACGAGCCAGCTGGGAGCTTATGGGTTAGGACTAAAGAGCAGACCAGTTATGGGTGACACTGTAGTGGGTGTCTGCTATAGGCCACCAAACCAGGAAGAACAAGTGGATGAGGCCTTCTACAGACAGCTAGAAGTAGCCTTGTGTTTTCAGGACCTGGTCCTCATGGGGGACTTCAACCACCCTGGTATCTGCTGGAAGATCAACACAGCACAGAATAAGCAATCCAGGGGGTTTCTGGAGAGCATTGATGACAACTTCCTGACAAAGGCAACAGAGGAGACAACAAGGAGAGATGCTCTGCTGGACCTCATACTCACGAACAAGGAATGACTCATTGAAGATGTGAAGGTCAAAAGCAGCCTCGGCTGCAGTGACCATGAGATGGTGGAGTCAGGATCCTGAGAGGAGGGAGCAGGGCAAAAAGCAAGATCACAGCCCTGGACTTCGTGAGAGGAGATTTTGGCCACTTCCTGGATCTGCTTGGTAGAGGCCTGTAGGATAAGGCCCTGGAGGGAGCAGGGTCCAAGAAAGCTGGTTGATATTCAAGGACCACTTCCTCCAAGCTCAAGAGCAGTCCATCCCAACAAGCAAAGACGCCAAAGTCCATCCCAAAGTCAGGCAAACATGCCAGGAGGCCTGCATGGATGAACAAGGAGCTCGCGGCAAAACTCAAACATAGAAAGGGATTATACAGAAGGTGGACATAGGGACAGGTAACCTGGGAGGAAAACAGAGACACTGTCCAAGCATGCAGAGATGCAGTCAGGGAAGCCAAAGCCCACCTGGAGATGAATCAGGCTGAGGTACTGAATGTTGTCTTCATCTCAGACTTTACTAGGAAGGCCCATGGTTAGGAATAACAAAGGCCCAAGCTTTCTTTCCCTAGTATGCCCAGTTTACCTTCTTGGACTCTGTTCAGTATAAAGTGTAAGTGTACAGAACATGTTATCTAAATTGTATATAAAAACTGTTCAAAGTTTCAATCAGTTATTTCCAATCCAAGTAAAATTCATGTTTATAGTATTTAACCCTTTATTTGCAGTAACAATCTTAAAAACTAGTTTAAGTAATTTACGTCAAAATTTTGATCTTTTACACAAGACCATTTACAACAATAAAAGCTATGAATGTTATACCCACAAATCTATGCAAACAAGAATTAACCAGGTGCATTTCTAACTCATAGAAATAAAAATTCTACATAGCTTCATGAAGATGCCCCAATCACTGGCAGGATCAAAGAATCATTAAAAAATAAAGGGGAGACTGGCAGGAATCTCAGGTGATCACCTGTCCACCTCCCAGGCCCAGGCAAAATCTTATATACATGACGGCAGATCCACTATTTGTTAAGTGCTGAACATTAATGCATCCTTAATGTTAGAAAGTAGTTTCCAATATTTAAGCTCATATTTGACTGTGTTAATGAACTAATGGAGAAAAGTATACCTTTCAGACATCAGCTATCAATAGCTTCCATTTCCCAAGACTAACTATTTCTGTAGAAATCTCCTGAAGGCTACAGCCAGTTTTTGCCCTGGCCTTTTCAATTTCTTCTCTGCACGCTCTTGCTTCAGTATGTTTCTTCTTGCTTTGCATTCAGTAAAGAACTCCTAATTTGTCCAAGCTGGCGTGTTATTACACTTTCTATCCATTCTGTGTCAGGTTGAGTCGTACTTCTGGAGTTACCATTTCTTTGAAGAACTACCAGGTCACCATAATTCCTTTTTCTACTCAGGGCTCATTTCCATGTGCCCTCTCTCTCTGAATTCTAAATTTAAGTGAACTGTGAGCTTTACTAATGTTTGGAGGTCTTTGATTAACTCTTGACTCTAACAAGTGTTTTGCTCAAGACATTCAGGTTTATTGCAACTGCATAGAATTAGACAAACTGAAGACTGGAAGCTTTCATAAACATCAGGACTCAAAACACACTCTTTTACATAGGTGTCTTCTTTACTGTAGTTTTAAGAGACCCAGTTAAGACTGTTGTCTATGAGACTAGACATTTCTACAAAAACACAGACATGAAAAGAGAAAGCAGACCATGTCCCTACCTGCATGGCTTACAAATACCACTACAAGTCAAACCAGTACATTGAAATTACTAATCGCAAGTACAGGTTATTGAATAAAACATTTCTGAATTAATTACAGCTTAATTCTGAACTTCTCAATTATTCTGAACAGATGGAATACCTACTGCAGGAATTCCGACCCTGAAGAGGCAGAAGGTCCAAAAAACATTTGATCCTCTGATAAGGATACCTCACAATCTTCCCAAATACTTTAAGTTCCTTGGCAACTGCCAAAAGTCAAAAAGTTTCACAAACATAAAGGCTTCCCTAGTTATAAATTTTGATACGTTTCCCGAAGTCTCTACACACAGCTCTGGATGAGCTCCTCCTTTCAGCTGATCAGCTAAAAACCCTGGATCTTAAAATGAAAGAAGCCAGAAATATTTCATCATTCAAGAAGGCCAGTAGAAGATTTCTGCATTTTCTTGTGGATTACAAAACTTGATTCCCTCCCCCTGTCCCCCATTTCAGTCTGGATTATGGAGTGAAGTAGAAACTGCACTCGTAAAGGAAACACTAAGCATAGAAAAGATTTTTCTTTGTCTTACTCAAGTCAATGCATTTACTTATGATGCAGAAATACTCCTTGAAGAATATCATCAGTTCCGTAAGAGTTACAGAACAGCAGTATTCCTCCTAGATAATTCTTGAAAAGAATTCTTCTGTAAAACATGTAAACCATCAGATTATTTTATCCTCATGCACTTTCACTTTCCTATGTAAATTGAGCTACAGTTATCACACTGGGGAGGAAAAGCCATGTTTTCACATAATGCAAAGGTCTGAAGTTACACACAACACATTTGCATCTACTGTCAAAAAACACTCCTTGTCAATCTCAGCATTTTGAAAACCAGGCCATGTTTGGGCAAGCACTCCATGCTGAACTCTTTGAATGATCTTTCTATAAATTAACATTTGGCTTGCAACAGATGAAGCGATTACATAACTCTGAAACATAACTGAAATATACCTTCAAGATTCATTACACTTGGCACTGCCACATAAGCTTCAAGTCTGAGTAATTCCAACTTTCCTGTTCAAGACTTGACAGCATATGAACACTGAAATAAAAAAAATCAGGCAGTGAACTTAGTCAGCTTCTGACTAATGTAACTGAACAAACAAAATGAAATTACTAAATTCTATTTTCATAAGATACTGGCCTTGTATTGCTGGAAAAATCTAGATTTTATTGAGTTTTGTACAGACTCACTCTTTAGTAGGGATTTTTGTTTTGTTTTTATATCAAAGAGGAAGACAAATTCTCTCCTGTGTCACGGAAATGCAGTGCAAACAGCTTCGAACACTGCCAGATCACTGTCTCTTCAAGTAAGCCTTCAGAGAAACAGTGCTTTAACGAATAGTCCCGTAACATAATTTTCTACAGTTCAATGAGCCTTAGCAGCAGCTTTGCAAGTCCTATCTTACATTGATAAAAAGGAAACTGAAAGCACGCATCCAACAACCCCTGAAAGTCACAGTACTTCGCTCTTTGTACTATTTACAGGAGGTGCATGCTAACTACGTGTTGAACTACCTGGCATTAGTGTTTTAGAGGTACAACATCAAACACCACTGCCTCCCTTTTTGCACATCTTTATCTCCCTACAGTATTTCTTCTGAATGTTTTGTTGTTTTTAACTAGCAACAGATAGTTCAGCGTTTCAGTCATACACTAGATTTGATTAAGTATTAAATGAAGACTTTGCACAACCTTGATTCACAAGTCGTAAAAGCAAAGCCCAAGACAAATGCGAAAGACCAAACATCACTGAACTGTTATGGTACAACTGACATTTTTTTTAAGAATGCTATACTCTGACAGCACCAGTCTCTCCCTGGTGCAGTACCAACTGCAGCAGTAGTTCCTAGTTGCTGCTCAAAACTGATGAAAAATCACATTAAAGTCCTGAGAATATCTCCTGCCTCACAGGTATGGAAAAGAAAACTCCCTACACCTATGCATAAGATCGTGTTAGCAACACTGGATTAAAAACTAGATCATCCTTTGGGCTCTTTCAGAACCAACCCTCCATTACTCTTTTTTTTTCCAGGTCACTAAAAAGGCAGCAGTGGCTTTATACACTACAGCCAGTCCTTACCCTCGCAACCAGGGTTATAATCATTTTGGACTGAGAAAGCACTTAACTCTCTCTGTTGGAATAACCCTCTCTTCCTAATGCTTCAGGAGGTTCAGGAGTTTCGTGACATACCGGGGCTGTACAGGTAATTTGATGATGACAATCTCCTCCTTCCCATGCAGATGCAGCAGCTCACAGGTCTAAGCACTTGCATGCATGCAGGTGCATGGACTGCTCTTCAGAGCAGGAAAGACTGGACACGATCATCCCACACCCTGCAACAACCTTCGCTGTAATCAATCGTCATCCAAATCCAGATTGAATTGGCTGAAACCCTTTACAGGTAAAGTTGACAGTAACAGCTCTAGAGGGACTTCACTCATTTCCCTGTCCTAGGTTTCCTGTAAGGTCATGATTCTAAAGGGAAATAATATGCTGGAAAAGATACACTAAAAAAACAAAACAAAACCACACACACCCCACCACACAGTTTACAGTGGGAACGTGTACTTAGATAGCTTGCCACCTAAGGCAGACTAACAGAGCTTATCATGTACAATATGGCTTTGTTGGAGGGTTGCTCGTGAAAAACCGGCAATAAAAATGGGTAACTTATTACCATGATAGCTTAAAAATCAAACACAGTGAACCGACTGCCATAAACCAAAGGAATGATATATGGGGAATGAAGAAATTTCTGATTCCAAACCAATAGTGAGCTGTTCTCCAGAATGTTTTCAGAAGAATACAGTATAAAGCTTATCACAACTTGTACAGCAAACTGACAGGAAGCTGCTGGTGTAGCAGGAAAAACAAATGAAGTAATATATAAATATGTAGGTAAGCAGGTCTCAATATCTACAATACTACTGGTGCTTGGAGTTCAGCTTTGCCTCAGGTTTGCTCTGTGATTTTGGGCAAGTCACACGGATCTTTCTGTAGATACATTTAGATACAGATATTTGCTCTCAAAGCACTTTAATCTCCAGAGATGAAACATTATATGAAATGTAAATGTTGATATTTACAGCTTACAGCCTTCTAATGATGGTTGAAATGTGCATTCCACATTTATCATCTGAGAAGCAGTCTTCATACATGTTTTGACAATGTGTGAACATTCAGCACAACTCATTGCGTGTTATCTGGCTGTGAACTATGACCAAAGAAATCCAACAAAAACCTCATAGTAAAAAACAACAAACAAACAAACAAACCAAACCACCCCCAAAAACTTACTTGCAGAAGCGTTCCATGAATATTATTCTGTCGTATGCAAGGACTGGTAGAGTCTGGAAGCCCCTCCAGCAAGGACAGCACTGTATGTGGTACTTCATTTGCCATAACAAATGGAACGAGGGCCCGACCTGACATCTCACGTGAACGGTACACAGGAGAGTGTCCACACCTAGAAAAAGGAAAAATACCTATTTTTTGCATCCAGCTGCAATCCACTGCTGTGGCTAAAAGAAAACAAAGGATAATGCAATGAAAACTAAAACACATTTCTCACAAATCAAATGTACAGTCTTCTCAGTAGTGAGAGTATTTGCCCAGAAACAGAAGTCATACTAGAGCCATGTTGGAGGCTTTTTTTTCCTTCAGAAGTTCCTGTGCTTACGGGGGGAGAAAAGAAAAAGAAAAGATGCAATTATGCCATGAAACAGGTAAGTATATGGTCCTGTTCCATCCTTCTTGATGTTTATGTTAATTACTATACCGCAATCATACTCAAACGTATTATGAGTTTGACTTAAAACTATTAAACTCCATGTTCTTAATCAAATGTTTCCATAAGAACACAACATGGTGTCTACTGGAATTTTAGGCCATATCTCCCACTGGTTTTTAGAACACATTTAAAGGCAGGAAGTAAAAGACACACTAGAAAATAATTTTCCATTATTTATAATTAGTATCTCAAAAATAAATACTTCTTATTTATTAAAAATTAACTGATAAGACTCAAGACTGCATATAAAACACAGGCCAAAAAGAACCTCTTATCTTTTAATGCTATTAAGGTTTTACCTGGCTGTAGATTTATGAATATACATAATATAGCTGAATAGTTAATTCTAACACATTAACCAGCTGTATACTACTTCAGTAGCATGCATACTGAGTTGAAGTGAATAAAAATCTTTTATCAACTAAAAGTAGGTTAGGCAAGTCTTTCAAAGCCAGTAATTCTTGCATGTGTCAATTTTTGGAAGGCACGTACAATTCAGCCAACTGAGAAAGTTTTTTTTTTCTCAGACAACTGAGAGAGTTATCACAGGGTTTAGAAATCAATGGCCAAATGACTCAGGTGATGTAAAATGCAGTATGGCAGAAGTTATGCCCTGTTACCTCCCAGCTGATTGTAATGACCCAGAGAGATGGCCTTCCCTCCTCCTACCCTCTCATCCTTTTCCTGAACTGCTTCTTACATATTTTCAGCTTACAAAATCACATGTAGTTGAGGTTATCCCCTGCCAAAATGGGCAAACCCCTTTTGAGCTCTCCCAAACAAGCCCTGCAGGGTCATGCCTACGTATTTAAAAACTCAAATGAAATTAAGAGGTATTCTAAGGTTTCAAGTATCTCCAGCAAATTTAAATCAATATTCAAAGTAGCTGTTTACTTTAGTTCATATGAAAGAAATACAGAAAACAGTTTCCATCTTGAACCAGCAACTGAATTAATAGGGTTTTGAACACAAGACAATAAATAGACTTAAGTGAAATAGTGTAACAGTTCTGACATTTTAGTCATGTTAGGCCACGGTATGCCTGAAAAACACAGACCTCGTTTAGAGAAAGTAAAGAGCTATGCTACCCCTGAACGACAGGCTTTTATGGGAATTTTCATCCTTGCAGTATGGCAGCATGTTCTATCCTCCACCTCCCCATGTCTTCCCTCGTAGGGAATGATTTTTAGAAAGATCATCTTTGCATTTCCTTTTCAAAGACTGGCTGTCCTTCACAACAGGATGCAAAAGCACAGCAGTCACAACTGGAGGCTCTTCCATACAGAAGAGCTTTAATTCTGTATTGACGAGGTGCAAGAAGAAAGTCAGCTTAGCTCTTAATGAAAAACTTTCATTTTTTTTAAACAAAAACATTTTAATTCTACCGCACAGTAAACTTAAACCTGAGATGTGATTTGCCTGCAACCATTCCTTTATTTCTGCTAAACTGTGTTTTCTTAACCAAGAGATTCTCACATGTAGATGTTCTTTCCAAACACAAGCAACACTGATACTGTAATGAATGTCTAGTTTTTAATTAGCTATAACTGTATACTCAAGAATGTTCTTTGTTTTGTTCACGACCTTTTACAAATCCCAAGGAATCTGACATGTCTTCAGAAGGAAGAGTGGAAAATGGGTAAAATGCCAGGGTTTCGTCTAAATTATGCAAGGGTACTTTCCAACACTACATGCTTCAGAGGGGTTTTTTTCCTCAAACACCATGCAATGAATTAGAAAGGAATTCTGTGGGCTTTTTCCTAGTAATAAAAAATGTAGTTGAGAACAATTTTTAGATAACCTGACTTTAACTTTGTTGTCTTGTAAAAACTGACATTAAAGACTCACAACACATGCACGATACAGTATTTTACATATCAAATTTTGTTCCACGCTGTTATTTTATCAAATTTCTTATGGAAATAGAAGTGACTGCTCTATATTTAGAAAGAAGAAAATAATTTCATATTACAGGCCAAATCATCTCAGCTGCCTAAAGTCTGGGTCCACAACAGAGACTGCCACCTCAGCATTTAAACTGAGAGTATATAAGCCAAAAGTGCAATTCTCAAAACTACAGACGAGTCTAATCTTCACCTTTCCTCATGCCCCAAATTGTTGTTCTCTAAGAACCTCAGCAGCCGAGTGTTACCCCACACAGAAGCCTAACTGGGACCCTCAAATTAGGTTCTGTTTTGCACTTTGAGGATCCTAAATCAGGAGGCAATAACCTCCTCCTCCTCCTCCCCCTGGGCAAACACACAGGTGCCCAGTGGGTGGAGAACTCACCAAGGATGCAGGGGACCCGGTTCTGCAACTTTCTGTGCCTGAGGGTAAACGCAAACCCACAGCTACTACTTGCCCAAAGGGCAACCCAGCCACCAACCTGCCACTGTACTACGCACCTGCTGTACATTTATGTAAACTTCCCACACTACAGATTGCTACATAGGGTGCAGTGTAGTCACAGGAACTGACATCTTAGTGGAAAGCCTCATAAGAGCACTCCTACAAAGTCATTACTAAGGAACAAAAGCGTCACAAAGTTTAAGTACAATAAAGTATCTGCTTTATAGGAACACATATGGGAACACAAGGAAGGTATTTCACATCGGCAAATAGCTTCCCAAATCTGAGAGGGGTTAACGTTCCTACTGTTTCTTCTCCTTATTTTTTTAATTTTAATTTTATTTATTTTTTAAAATCTCCTAATACTCAAAGAAAATTGGTCGTGTCCCGCCCCCCCAAGAAACAGTACTGGTAACATTTCAAAAACACTTCTCCTTTCACATACACATGCAAGATATCACGCCAAGTCACCACTAGTGACCTATCCCTGAACTTCTGCATACCCTGAAGGCACTTATGTGTACATCTCTCATGTTTTGAAGGCACTTGGCTTCATTCCTGATTCACGCAAGAAGTTTGCCAGAAGAATGTCAAAATATACACTACTTTTTCCATAACCTGTAACAGCACCCTAGATTAAGAACAGGCAGGTTTGATTTTTACTGGATCCCACTTAGATATAATCTCTTACCTCTAAATAAAACTAAACAGGATCAATTCTCAAAAAGTGAGAGGAAGAGTGAATGCAAATAAAACAACTCAGTAACACAAAACAACAATCTAACCCAATGTGGCTATTTTTTGTTTATTGTTATACTAGCCTCCAAGATCAACTGTACACCTTAACACTGAGTCCACTACCTGTATTCTTAAATACTTATTTTATCTAGGATTTAGCAACAACTATGGGAAGCAATCTCACCAGCCGTATCAAGAAAAATCATTACACAACTACAGCAATCACTGTAACTCAGTTTGTACCTGCAGCAAAACCTAGCAGCTTAAGGAAAGAAATATTTTAAGGCTATTGAGCTATTCTGGTTACTCTTCCTGCAGCACTTTAACACACTGCCATCCCTGAGATTAATTTCACTTATGTGGTGGCTGTTGCCTTGCCAGGACATTGGCAGAAAGGAACAGGACCTCCAACCTTGGCCACTTCACCATCCAGACTCTGAGCTTTACCTGCCAACATCATGACTAAAATCTGTCGCAGGCTGCCTCTTCTCATCTTCTCTGCAGGCAAGCACAAGCAATGGAGTCTGGCATCTGTTAGGGCAGCATGTATGTGTGTGCAAACCTGTACTTAAAACTGTTTCATTTTCTTTGATTTGAAAAATACTTGGGGGAGGGGGAACTGTTTTCAGTATGCGACACTTACTTTACATGCAGATCATGTATGGATATACTTTAAGAAATATCTAAAATGTTGTTATATGTAAAAACATACAGTATGTCAACCTAATTTTATTATATCTCAAGGTAGCAACAAGCAATGAAACTTGCAAAATCTTCATGTGATACACTTCTATTAAATCCTGAGGGCCATCAACAACTGTTGAAGTAGCATTCCATGTTGAACTCAGTACAGTTTATCTAGGTGCATGAGGTACTGGATGTAAACATGTTTACTTCAAACAGTCTGTGATCAAGAACAAAAAGTCAATAAATCTGAGAAGGTTTCACTTTGTGTAACTGTAGATTCAATGCATTTCCACTGCTCTGTTCCAGCTTTAACACTTAGATCCTGAACAACCCTCCTAACTGACATAATTTATGACCAACTCTCATAAGGCACAAAGATTCCATACTCCTCTGCACACATCAAAGTATCTAATTTATTACTCTGGCTACAAACAACAGAACACTAGCTGTAAATAAAAATATCTTAAACCTTTTTTTGGAAAAAAAAAAAAAGAACTGCAGGTGTTTCCTATGAGCTTATTTTTCTCCCTTTCTTATTACTCCCCCCAACAGACCTTATATTACCCAAATTAACAAACCAAATAAGGATTACCTTTTATATGAAGGTCACAGAAACAAATGAGAAGAACAGATTTGAAAAATCACCTGTAGCTGAAAATATGTCCATTATATTAAGTAATACCTACAGTTGCTAGAAGAAGGGTTAACAAGGAGAAAAAAAAAAAAAAATCTATTTCCAGGTTTACTGGATGTTGTCACAGCGATCTGTGCATTACTAATTATGTCACTGCTTATTAACAATACAGTTCCTGCAGTCCTATAGACAGTATTACAGCATCACAATTTTGTTTTCAGCTGAAATACATTCACATCCATTGCCTTCACAAAATGTTGGAAGAGGGAATCGGGAACAGCAGCCGTGAAAATGGAACTGAAACAACAGGAGAACAGGCTGAACAACAAGGAAGGGAACATTCTGCAGAAAGGGCCTCTGATCTTGTAAGTCAAACCAAGTATCCTACCACCATCACAAGAAGAGTTTGGGAGAAGAGGGCAGCATGAGGCAGGAGACACACACTTGCAATTCAAACAAACCAACTCTGTCTGCTAGTTAAAGCATTTTAACAGCCTCTAGGGTTTTTAAAAGATAAAACTGATTAAAAATAAATAAAAATCAAAAAGATGGTATCCTTCAAACCCTGGAGCTAGTTATGCCACAAGGTCCTAACAAATGCACTAGAAAGACAAAACTGTAATAAGGCTTCTGTCTGATTCTATATAGACACAGTAAGTTGTATATAGTTCAAGTCATGTTATCAATTCTAAAGCAAGAATTAAAAACATGAAATTACATTAGAGGAAAACATGGGTGGGGTTCACAGAGTAAAGTATTTAGCAACAGATTCAGTTCCTATTAGGAGGAGTTTGGTTATTAAGATTCAAGAGCATTGTACTGTCTGTATTAAGTGAATTAACTCAAAAAAAAGACTTTTTTAGAAAAAAATTCATCATGATTATATACTAGCTCATTTTTTTCCCTTCAAGTTCTCTCCTGAGAGATTAAATTTAGCAACTTTCGAATGCAGTATTACAGGTTTCCAAGCAGAGAGGTCCAAAAATAGCATTAAAAAAAATACACTCATGCTTCCACACAATTAACATAACTTGGACTTCCATACTGGGGACAAATCAGCAGGACAGTACCTATTCATTAATGTGAGAGTAAGGTTTCCTGGAATATGAACAATAATTTGCTATACAGGTACTTAAAGTTTCTTTTCTTCATTTATTGATTTGCTTGTTTTGTGTTTTTCTTTTAAGGAAACACAACTATTTTCCATTTAGTTAGATTTCTGTGTTCCTTAGCGATTAAAGTATCCAAAGCATTTAATTTTTAAAACTTATTTCACTGTGGAAACCTGTATTGTAATTGGCCTGAAGACAATTTTTTGTTCTTTAATCTGAAGTCAAGAACCAAAAAAACCCCAGAATAATCTGAGTTTTGATATACCATCTCAATATTTACCTGACAAGTAGAAAAACATTACGAAAGTATCAACAGTTTGCCAGAGGTTTTAGATCTACAATCAATATATGAATGTAGTCCAGAAAATGTCTGAACACAACCATGGATAGAAACAGATCAAGTTTAATTTCAGGTTATTTATGCAGTACTAAACCTCTAAATTCTTATCTATTTCCTTTAAAGTGAAGTTAATGGTTGCCCAAACTTCTAGTCTCTTTATATATCATGTTAAGTATTTTATTCTTCCAACTTGGGCAATTAAGATAAAACCTTATGTTTTTCTAAGGGCAGTGTTTTCCCCACAAGCACTTAATGAATCAGAGTAGCTGTAAATACTGCAGGAACTATGTAGGCAAAGTACACAGACTTTTATTTGTGAAAGCTGTCCACAAGCTATGCCAGGAGTTGTTTCTCCGTATGTTTCCAAGGGCTTTCTAGGAAGAAATTATAGACATTTCTCTCTTCTTGTCACCAAGACCTCAGTTATTGTAAAAAGTGGCCAACTGATACCAAGCTGAATCAACAACAGAAACTTGAATTGTTGTGGTTCAGCCAGCCAACAAACTAAGACCTCTAATGTGTAAGCCTATGAAAACTGTTACTAATACTGTGTGTAAACTTTAGACCAACAGAAATATGCTCTCTTCAAATGGAAATTTGCTATAGAACATGCTGACACAATTTAAATGGCATCTCTTTTCTTGCATTCCCATCAAGAAATCTCAAATAATATCTCCAGGTAGCTAACCTTTAGGTTTATTTAACTATTTGTTGAAGTCACATGAGGTTAGAGCCTCCTTTCATCAGTTTTTGGTTCACAGCATTCTAGAGAAAAAACAACTGCTCTTAACTCAAGGTCATGTAAAAGAAAAATTTTAATTCACAACCATATTTCAACTTTGTTAATTTGTGAAAAGTTACTATGTTGTTTCACAACCACAGAATAACAGAAAGAAACACACACCGCTTACTACCAAAACAGTTAGGAAAAAACACAACAAAGAATGTAGACAAACTACTTTCTGTCTTAGCAACTGTATCATTATTTTGAACTCTATGAAAGGGAAGCTGAATGCATAAATCAAGTCTCAGCACCTTGTGATGACTTTGAAAGCTTCAGCTGATTGTACAAAAGAATGCAACAAAAGCAATTTTCAAAACTCATGATCAGACCCATGAAAACAACCAAAGGATCTGGGTTCTCAAAGACACTTTCCTTTCAGCCATACCACTAGAAGTGGCTAGCCTATTGCCAAAAAGCCTTCCCAATACTGACTCTTCTCAAAGGCAGACTGTTCTTTTTAAATAATACTGGCTTTTTAAAATATCATTATACTTGGTTTTTCTTGACATACCTATCGTCCTCTGCATAGTTAATGCATTATTTCTCTCCATTTTAATGTTCCTTCCTGCAAATACTTTTGCAGAACAAGCTAGATGTTACTATTTGGCTACTTATCTTGACCAGCAAAGTACTCACTGACTGGCTAATTTTAAGTATGTAAATGAATAATACAATTACTTCACCAATCATGTTTTGACAGTTGAGCACCTCATCCTAATTTTTACTGGATCATGTTTCAAATAAGAAGTAGTATACATCAAATTTTAACCTAGGATCCCAGCCATTGGCCCTCCTCAGGAGTCTGCAATACTGGAGAAAGATAGTTACTCTCAGTGCTCATGAATGCCTCTCTGCTGGACATCACCTTTTATTTCCCATGAATCTGACAGCTCCCTACAGTTTGTGAATATTTCCTAAATTGCTTCAGCTGATAATCTGCCAATGAGAAGCAAACAGATTGATGAACACAGTAAAAACTGCAATAAGGAATCAATAATGAATACCTAGGGGTTGTAATATTTCCCATCAGCACCACTTGAACATGAAAAGAACATTTGCCCACAGTTTAAGAGAAAAGGCTGAGGAATACAGCAAACAACGTACAAGATGTACAACGATTTTTAGTTGATCAGAAGGTCTTGAACAGCCTACTGCCAATCAAGCACTTTGCAGTCTCCTCTAGCACTACAATTTGAACTTAATCAAAATGGAAAAAATTACAAACTGTTTACCATTTCTCATTTAAAAATGCTAAAAAAAAGTCTGAAAACCTTCTTATTAATAAGTACGTATGGTGAACCATAAATATTTTTACAGATCAGTACCAATAACTATGCAATCAGGATTGCACAGAGAATAGACTGTAAGTAGAAATGGAAGAATTCCAAGCCAGTCCCAACTCACAAGAGACGATTTATGCTCGGAGGGGAGATGCATTCCTCTCCCTCCCTCCTTCTCCCCCAGCCATGCAAAACTTCGATCTTACATGTCAAGCAAGAGATTTAACACTACAAAATACAATAAGAATCTAAAAACCAGTGTATGTTTTATGGGTGTATGTTGCTCCTTTTTCCAAATGCCTACGCCAGCTCATGTATTTTGGGAACCTTGCCTATAATTAAAAGGATCTGTCTTCATATTGCAATGACAGGTCAGCCCCATAAGCTTCCCCAGCAAGGACACGGCATTCCAATGGGTCAGAGCCTGCTCCTAGTATCACAGGGATTCCAAATAATAAATTATTGCAGACAGTTATAACACTAAGCAGTTATACTGATCAGACATTAGATTAAGAAGAAAAAAACCAAACAACAAGACAAAGGAAAAAAACAGAGACCAAAGACTGAGAAGATGTGCATGTGATATGGAAACCCAGGGAGATGCTTTTATAAACAACTGTAATCAAGAGCAGCTATTTTAATACAACAATGCTGCAACAAACACATGTAGTTCTTTTCATCTAATATGAAAAGGCATTCCCACAAAAGCTCTTTGCTTATCAGACCCCTGATAAGATTCCCAGTCCTACAGAAATTACAGTTAAAAATGGGCAAGTTTTAACATTAATTCTCCTACTTGTGCCATGCCACACTAAAATAAAGGAAAAAGAGGAGAAAGGCAGAGGAAGCACACTTAGCACAACCATTCAGCTATCTTGTTTGGCCACTTACCAAACGATACCAGTGTTTAGGCCTACAGAAAGTCAGATGGCTGCTTTCAAGCCAGATACAGAATCATATACTAAACCCACATATGCAATTGTACATGTGTGAAACAAAACAAAAAAACAGGGAAACTGCATTTAAACAACTTATATAAACAGCAGTTTTAACAAGGCATACATGAATGACTTCAGTCAAGCTCTTCCCAAACAAACTGAAGATATGTTATCAGAACTCTCTCGCTCCCCCGTCTCTTGTGCTCTTTATTCAGTGTAAGGTTTTAAACTTTTTTCAAAGTCTCACAGACACTTTTGATTTTATATTTGAATTTTGTTTCTTTATTACTCCATCTTCCCCCAGACCCAATTCTCATAAAGCCTATACAGGCTTTGTCACAGGGCTACAATGGAACAGCTACAACGGAACAGGACCAGGCACCTGCTGGATATAATTTAACATAATTAAACACAACACAGAGCAACAAAACTAATAGGTATAGGTCAACAAATATTAACATGTTTGAAAGAGCAACCCACATGCAAGTAACATTATTGATCAGTGAATATTTAAATTCACACCACCTTCTAGAATATTAATACTACTATACTTGGGTGTTTTTCCTTAAGATGTTTCCTTAAGAAGTGAGCTCTCACAGATTCATAAAATAATATCACACAACTATGACTCCTGGAGAGCCCCAGAATTCATGGTCAGGTGCTCCGCTTCCTAAGAAGCTAAAATAAACCTGGATCAACCTCACTTATTTAATACACGTTTTTCGAACTACCTAAAACATAGAACTCAATGATTTGCAACATTAGTACACACAGGTTACAACAGTAAGTTCATAATTTTACATATCCATCTTTACATAATTGGATTTGTTGTTCAAAAGCAAAAGATGTGAACTATGGCAATAATATTTGCCCCTTATCTGTACTGAACTAAACTGAGCAATGAAGACTGAAAGGAATATGGGAGGAATTTGTGAACATAAGTGGAAAAAGAATGGGGAGAAAAAAATCAGGCAAAGCTGCATCAGAATGACATTTTGCATCTTAGCAGGAAAGCATCAAAGAACCAGAGATAAATCAGTCAATGGCAAAAGACAGCACAGTAACATAAATATATTAAGTATATCTGGCAATTGAAAACCATATTTGGGGGATACAGTATTATGCAACATCATGAGGTTGCCTCATTACATGGGAAAGATCTTAAACATTTTACTAATCAGAAAGCTATTGAAAACAATTAGTCCTTTGTACTAGGTTCAAGCACAGTGCAACTGAAGGTCTATTTTTAAATTTCCAGCAAATATTTTTAAAGATAGACTGTGATTCACTTTGGCCAATAAAAACTGCAAAGCAAAATTAATTATAAGAGATTAAAATTCAAGTTTGTATTTCTATTAGAAATTTGTATTTTGAGTAACAGCATTTTTAAAATAGCTTTCTAAGCTTGTTGGTATCTGATAATACTTAATCTCTGAATAGCACTTTATACAGAACAATTTATGGAATCCATACATTATACACTGAACCTCTCGGACTTCACTGAAGGAGTCTGATCTTCTATAACAGAAACCCATATTTAGCTTTCAAATTTTAAGAAAAATCTTCTGTAACCTGCATATTAGTCTGGATAGGCATCTGATAAGATTTAAAAAAGATTTAACTGTAAGTCAACAAAATTTAAGTGTATTTACCCACTGAATAAAACCAAGAGTACCACATTACATGTGTAGACTAAAGACTCACGTGGAATCACGGCCCCCAGGATTTTTTTTTGCTTCCCCCCCCAAGTTTGAAAGAAATTCTGGCCAACAGTCTGCACCACTTCTTCCAGAGGGACAGACTCACAAATGTAATTCTCTGCTAAGAAACGTAAAAAGGTGAGAGTCACGTAATGCATCCAAAAAGAGTCCATCAAATCCCTAGGGTAACAGATCTTTAGAGTTAAAGAGTCTGGTCTAACCCCTTCAAAAAGCCCAAGAAAACAAACTTTAGCGAAGGAACATCATCCTGGCCCCACAGGCAACCAGCATGGCAGGACGGCAGGCCCCACAGCGCTGCACAAGGACGCGATTCACAGGAACCCGCCGGGACGTCACGCCGGTGCTTGCGGAGGGCTCCCGCACAGCGGGCAGGCATCACCAGCACCACAGCACTGCTGTGGGAAAGGGATCATGGGGGACACTCCTGACATCTCATACTGCTTCAGCCGAGTGATTTTTAAGAAATTTACCGAGCTGACTTTGCCAGCAGCCTGTTAGGAGGTTTCACAGAGGCCGTTCTGACAAGCAAGTTGCGAAAGTAGTAACTTCCAAGAAAAAGTGTACCAATAAAAAAAGTCATACCATCTTCAATTGTTTCCTCTGCCTTTCCAAGACGGGGATAATTAGATCAATGTAAATCCACGTACCCTCTAGCAGATGCATCCAACCCACTTAAATAACAGATTTATTTCAGCTTTCCTATCACAGCTACTACGACAGTATTTGAGCTGCCAGTTCGCTCACAACTGATGTGGACTTCCCCTCTCCTTCTCTAAGCACTCTTTTAGGAATGACTTAGGGTAACAGGGCGGCTGACAACGCTCCATCCTACAGAAAATTTTTCCTCACCACACACAATTTTGTTTTCCTTGCATCTTAGTGTCTGTCATTACCTAACAGTCACAGTAATCATCCTTGTATATTAACGACAAGCTCACTCGAGCGCAAAAACAAAACAGCACTGTAGCAGTTTGGGGTGGTGGATGGAGGGGGGCAGGAGGGGGAAGAGAACAGCTGTAAAGGACTAGTACTTCCCACTGCCACCTACCCTAGTCCCCAGCTAAAAACAGCATCAAAGGATTTTGGAATCTAGCTCCTTCATTTTACAGAAAGATGCAAGTTACAAAATTCTGCGCAAGAAAATAATAGTGTCTATTTCATAACTGTGTTAATTTCATGGAAAGATGTTCATATTTCTATTTAAATTGTCCTCAGACAGCGAGTTTCTTAAATGACTTGCAACATAATATACCTAGAAGCAACACTGCTTTGAAATCTGTCTATCTGACAAAGTTTTAATGGGGAAATTTCACTAAGAATTAAAAACAGTTTTGTCAAGTGGAAGACAAGGCACATATACCCAAATAGTTTTAAAAAAACTTATATTGTTTGATATTTTAAAGCTAAATTTTTAAAAACTTCTTAAAAGATTAAGAAGTCACACTCCTAAATAGGGCTAGACT
Organism: Gymnogyps californianus; assembly: GCF_018139145.2. Classification (NCBI taxonomy): domain Eukaryota; kingdom Metazoa; phylum Chordata; class Aves; order Accipitriformes; family Cathartidae; genus Gymnogyps; species Gymnogyps californianus. Next base: position 28,949,763 of record NC_059473.1, read on the forward strand.
TCAATTAGTGAAAAGTATCCAAGTCAATATAGCAATACCCATTTTATTCCTTCAGAGCATTCAACCCAGAACATTTAACACTAAACAAACACTCTGTCAATGCTATGGTACGAGAGGACATAAGGTAACTCAAATTTAGATCATTCTGAAGAGATTACAGGTCTTTGAAACGGGGAGGGGGAGGCGAAAGGGAGGTTATGTTTTTGTTTCATACTTAAAACACTACCTCCCGATTACCTCCCTTGTTAATCAAAAACATTCTGTACATTCCTTCATCTTAGAAAATAACCATTAAAGCAGACCTATCTAGCTCTTAAAAAAAAAAAAAAGTGAGGTAATAAGTTGTGAATCAAAGTGTTCCCTTCCAAATAAAACATCTGCAAGGGGCAAGGGGAAAAAACAACTTTTAATAGAACTGCAGATAGGTAATCAAATGCCCTAGTTCAACAGGGAGTAACAAGTATGCGCACAGAGACAGAGATTTGTCCTTGTAGCATTTAATCCTACTCGTATTGTGCAATTCATCTCAGCACGGTCAGAGCAACCACAGCTCTACTCCCACTAGATGGAAAATTCCACTCGGATTTAAGTGAAACTCTTCAGAAGCCCAATTTGAATTCTTCCTGCTAAACCTGGTTTTGTCCACAGTAACTGCTTATTTGCTTGCAAACACTGTAAGTATTCTGTTCATCCTCTCAGAGCAACAAACGAATGCCACTTCATTGTGGGTTGAGCCCTGGAAAGAGTCTGAAGATCAGTTATGGGTTATATTCACTGTTCCTCTCTCCCTACCGCATAAGCAGTATCTTTCCTTGACAGCGGTACAGCAATAGAAATGTAAAAATCTCACAGTAAAAATATGGCAATTAAATGTTATAATTGCATTGGGCTACCAAGTAATTATATGTATATGTTATATAATACAGTACTACATTGAGCAATTCAAAGGAATAGTTAATATATACAGTTTAATGTCTTGATGCATAGGGCCTTTGGCACCAGGCCTTCCCTTTGATCCTCTCTAAGTGGTTACTTCACAACAGTCTTTATTACCACCTTCTAAAGAACAACCAAATGAACAGGGAAGAATTTTATTTTAGTCCATCTGCTCCTCTAGAATGGAAAATAGGAAGGGAAATAGAAGGGAAAATAGCAACATATTTATCTTACCCAGGTAAATCACCCCTATGTATTCCAACTAATGCAATCAGAGTGAACTGAAAACAATCGTGGTATTCATAGAACAACGGCATAAGAGCTACACACAGAAATACAGCCAGTAACAGCACACTGAGCTATATCATAAATACATACATTTCCCCCCTGCAGAATCCTTGGTATTGTCCCCTGGCAACCATAAGAAGTGCCAATGCTTTGCTAAGTACCCCGTCAGAAAATGCATGTCTGTACACCCACATACAATTTTCTGTCTGAAATATGTAAGAATTTTGTTCTAGTCTTATACCTGTATCCACAGCACTTACTGCCAAATTCAATGGAAAGGAAATGCAGAAAAACACATCTTTCCCTGCCACACCCCTCCTCTTTAGGAGCACAGTTAAAGGAAGGCAGGTCCAATGACACAGGTCTCTTAAACATTTCAGGTTCTTCTTTTAAAGATTTTATTGGGTTATTCTCCTCACATCTTCTGAATGAATTTAAATAACCTCAAGAGAATAAGCTAATTAAGTGTGAAAGAGTTATTTTGCTGGTGTATGTACCTTGCCAAAAGCAGTGGTCATAATATAAAGACAAAACCCAAAAGCTGTAACCAAAAACTTATCAAAAGTTAATTTATTACCGATATCAGAAACTATGCTGAAACATTATATTAAAAAATAAAAACAATAAATAAATAAGCATTCTCTGGTGTATTAAAAAAGGCATAAAAACAGAGCTAGTCAATGATGTAACCAACAAATACAGTTTTAAACGTTTCCCTAAAAAGCATTTGAGAGTCAAATACAGCAGAAAACCAAACATTTTTAATTGTTAAATACAGTGCATTTAAAAAAACCTTACTACAGGTTTTTTCCTGTAAGAAAAAATGGTAGGTTATTATTTATTGTTGAAAATTCAAAAAAACATCGTAAGAAGCAAGAGATACATCACATCTGCTGTGAAGAATAAGCAGACAGAGCTATTATTATTTTCTAACGTAAACAGTAGTTTAAAATAAAAATTGGAAGATCTTAGGATTACAACAAGTTTATCTTGTTTCACTACTAAAGGAGAAAGATTAAGTATGGAACTTTCTCACCCTATTGCTCTGAAGCTTTCACACAGATAGCTAGACTTCCTCTCAAATACTGCTTATGGTCATTTCTCCTCACCCACCACAGCCCTGTTCCCTTACCAGGCTCCCCATCCCACACCAGTGGCATATAGAATAGCAAAAATATATGCTGAATATCTTGATGTAACCACCATATAAATTAAAGTTACACTGTATAAAAACTTGAAAAGTCATCTTAGAAATACATTAGATATAGGACATATCCTATCTTTATCTAGCTATATATGTATATATTTATATATATGGATGGATATGGAGAGATATATATACTCATCTACAAATCTATGTATTAGTCATTACATTTGTGTGTTACGAACAATCATTCTGCAGGACTGAAAAACCCATTGGAGTTTGTACAGCAAATCTTGCATTGCTAACTTCAGTCAAGCTCATCAGTTTTCCTCTACCCTCTCAGTGGTAGCAATCACGCTGTACAGCATTTGCAGATGAAGATTTACAAACGAGTCATACAATGGCTTGCATGAGCTGAAATTCTTTCTAATCTCCCAAAGCAAGCATTAATAATATAGGGAAGTCCAACCAATGAATATCAGTTTTTCCTCTAAGAATTAAAGCTGAAGAGAAGCTTAAAAAGTCCTTTTATAAAAAAATCCAAAGATTCAAGAAAGAACTCCCATCACATGAAAAACCACCACAAAATCACCTTACCTTATAATAAATGGGACAAACGGTGCCATGCTGAGTGCTGAGTAAGTGCCATCCATTGGAGATGGATACAGCCTTCCCAGGATTAAAAGCAAAAGGAACAGGCTTGGATGGATTTTCAACTCTTCAGCTTCACTAAATAAAAAAGTGATGAGAAGCATTTGGTGAAAAAAGCATCCTCCTTCATGCTAGTCTTGAGACTCTTCCACACACAATATCCTTCTGCATTTCTGGTTCAAGGAGGTATGCTAGGCTGATCATTGCAAGAAAGTGCAAATTCTGCTGGGATCAAACATGGCATCCAGTTCTCCTACGGCACCACTGGGGACCCCTGTATGAAGGCCCTTAAGGCTGTGCTGCCTTCACTTTCCTACATTACCTCAAGCCTCCTTTATTCCTAATAATGGTGAGCTGCCTTTGCTTTTAAATAATATTAAAAACCAGCACAGATAATGTTCCTCAAGGAACTGAGAAAGCTGAGTTACAAAAAGATGGTTTAAAAAAAGCCTTTTCAGTTTGGAAGGAAATGTGTATTTAGTAAATAGCAGGCTTTATTACAGAATAGTTCTTCTCATTGACACCAAGTGGCTACCAGTCATACTGTAAAAACAATCTGAAATCCAAGTCAAAATCAACACTTCTTGATTTAGTTAATGATTAATAATAAGATACAAGCCTTAATCTGCATTGAAAAAAGCATTCAAAGCCAACATTTCAGGCAGCAGCTTTCAATCTTTTTCCGTTTAAAGACTTCCCAAAATTTTCCAGTGATGACACTGTCACCTTTCGAAATGTCAGGTAAAGCAGACTGCTGCACAGAATATACACACCCTCTTTTCTTAGAGCAGAGACTGCAAAACATGCAACAACTGGTGAAACTCCTGCTCCCAAGTATCCACCTCAGGCCCATTAAACAGACAACTGAACCTCGCCCGTAAATCAGCCGCTGAACTTCCACAGTTTATACCATAGCATTTTAAGAAAAAACAAAGCCAGCACTGGTTTACTTTAAAAGTTCATGAACCTGGGGGTAACAGCATCAGCGTCATCCCAAACGGCATCATCCGCATTGATCAAATTGGAGCTCTCAGCCGCCATTTGTGGAGTCCTTAAAAAGAGATCAAGGACCTTCCCCAGAGTCACTGTGTGACAGGCTGGAAAGTGTTCATTTAGGGTTACATGAGGCCTATGACCCTGTATCACTTAAACATGTTAGGATGTCTCATCGTTAAACATGAGACAGTCAAACACCCGGTTTCTGTCCTTCCCTGAAAAACATACATTCTTTAACATTTGATCCTAGGAATGCAGCAACTACCAATTACTCAACAGTAATTCATACTCCAGAGACTTACTGCAATGTGCAAAAGTTATAGGAAAAAAGCCTTAGCAAAAGACACTAGTGGAACTATATCATTTCAAGAAGCACTAATGAAAAGAACAGCATTAGGGTATGTGTGACACAACTCAGTTTAACCTTTTCATTGCACTTTATATTTCAAAGCTTTCTCAGACACCGTCTTACCTGTTCAAAGTATTGGTTACAACCTCCAACTGCTTGAGAAGGAAAGGATAAAGACTTGGAAACCGAGAGAAAAACTCCCTTCCTGTCATTCTGCAGAAGGGAATGAAGAAGAGTTACAATTAGCATTCTGCAGTAATTAGCCGCACACAAAATACCAGTTTACTTGTTGGATTTCTGATGCTACAGTGAAGTCAAGAGAGCCAGAAGAACCATGCACACATGATGAATTCCTTTCAAACAAGGCACAATGTTTTCATTAAAAATGATGATACAGCGCAGTTTACACAAGTTAAGTAACTCTGTCTGTATCTGTGCATACTAACACTTTGTCAGCTAAACTGGTCAGGCCTTTTTGGGAAAAAAGGATCTTAGCCCCTTAATCACACTAAAAAGAAAAGATACAGCAGCTTAAATTCTGGCACCATTTTAACAACATTCTGGCTGAACAAGAGAAGACTACACTTGCTTTAGTATGGCTCGTACTAAATAGCTAATAAAATATATTTAATAGACATGTACTAACAGATGCTCATATTTTACTGACACTGAAAAGCATCTCAGAATAGTAACTCACAGAAGATCTGTAACACACAGCAGCAGAAGCGTCTGACCTTCCATTAGCCCTCTTTACAGTGCTGCTTCCAGCACACGGCAGTGATGGCATTTCCAGGCCACGTTTTTGCTTGTGTAGATGGAGCAACCACATTCAAAACAGAGCAGCGTACCAATACTTATTGAACTCATCCCTTGCCAGAATTAATAAGGCAGCATAGTTCAAACCACAAGAGCAAATCAATCCAAGCTAAAAAGAGATAGGTAGAAATCTTCTGTATTTGTTCGGGTTTTAACCTTTTGATCAGATAAAGGATGGCTTCGTTGTCTATAGGAAACCATTTAGTATCGTCTAAGCAAGAACCACCTAAATGTTACAGTGGGGAGGTTCTAATTAGACATATATGCTATGCAGATAAAACAGACTTCCTTTAAAAATAAATAAATAAAAGGTCATCCATTTAGAAGAAGAAAGCCAACTGCAGAGTTTGCTTGCCACATGATCAACCAAGATAAATAAGTACATGTTAGCATGACTCCAATGCAAAGCTTCCAACGAGCAGACAGATCCAAGTTTAGAAAAATAACATGATGAGATGGCAAGATTGAATGTGTGTAAAAATAAGCATACAAAAAAAAAAAATCACGCAAGAGTAAATCAGCACATGGCAAGCATCAGCACAGCTTCTTCCAGCACTCAGCTAACATAACATGCCTTAGCCACAGGCCACAGAATAAACACAGCAAAACCAGATCGCTAGATGGAAACAAATGTTCAAAGAGGTACAGGAAGCTTTCTCTAGGCACGCAAGAACAGTACAGTGAATTGCTGTAACTAAAAGCATGACCAAGGATTCTGCAGTAGCTGTTATATCTACAAAAAAGATTTCAGTTAAAGAATTTAGATGGAAGCGTTCAAACTGTGAATGAACATAAATTAGAAGCACTAATGAGGATGGTTTAAAAACATCAGTACTGATAATCACTGGTTATTTAAGCAGAAAACACCCGTGTAATTTCTTCTAACAGCTACTTCAAAACAACTTCAATTTTTTGCACATACATTATGTAGCAAACTGCAGATGCAAAGCCAGAGACAGCACAAAACATAAGATCTAAGTAAGTGTATCAAGTCAAACAGCCCACCTTACTGAGTTTTCGTATGTAAAACATTAAGAACTCGGTATTTAAAAAAAAAAAAAATCCAAAAATGCTGTGACACCTCCACCTCTTGTGCCACAGAGTGCATCAAGCAAAAGCAGAATTGGGGTTAAGTTTCCTGTGGAACGGATGGCCACTGGTTAGAGGCTTAAGAGAGGACTATACACAAGTAGGATCTCACACAAGTATTTTTAACAGGCCCATTTTTAATGTATTAAAAATTCAGTAGCCCAGTTTGAATTGATATTAAATAATGGAACTGAATATCCTTACAAAGCCTTGAAATTCTTTGTAATTAGTGTGGTTTCATGAATCTTTTTGACAGGGAAAGAAAATGGTAACTACTGAAGTGGGTAACTTACATAACCTCCCACGTGGTTTACTGCTGCTCCACACGTTACATGAGGGGAGAAGGCAGTCTAATCAAAACCATTAATCAGCAGTATCTGCAGAAAAGATGCCCAAAGGCACTTTCAGAAAAAAAGAGACACAATTGTCTGAACAGACTGGTTGTCGAGGGATGATTTTAAAGGGCCTCCAGTTCTGAGAGGAGACAAGAAAGACATTAGCAGAAGTGCTGCAAAATGAAAAGGCATTCTCAAAAATACAGAGCACCGATTTAAGTCTGATTCCACTACCTGGGGATGTCAAGGCAGGGAGATGTGCAACTGGAGAATGAGCAGAAAGCAAAACAGCTAGATAGAGTAAAACACGGAGGTAGTTGTTTCATTTTTGATTACTGACCATGCTTGTTGCTCCTGGAAACGTGTATGCATTATTAGGCACACACAAGTATTTGTGTACAGTAACTGAGACTGGAACAACAAAAAAAATGGAATGGTTCTGCTTTTCAAAAATGTTCATGACACTAAGCCACATATTTTCTATTATTTCATCAAAAGCTATACTGCTTTGAAAAATGAATAGCAACACTTTAAGATTTGGCTCATGCATGTTAGTGATATAAACAGACTCATGCATGTGCATACACACACAAATATGAGTTAGGCTTTGTAATTAATAAGCTATCCACATCTAAAAGAAGATAAGTCCTTGACATACCTATAAAGGAATATATCAACTAAATGTGGACTAAAACAATCCAAAAATCACTGCTAACAGTTTCCATGGAACAAACTTTTTCCACCTTTTCTAAAATATATCTGACAAGGAATGATAGGTTTAAATTAAAAATATAGATAACTATCTTTCTATTAGTCACTGACACAGTGCAAACACAGATTTTTGCCAATGTAGCTACCATAATTAAATCCTTAAACCCAACATTTTGCAGATCACAGGATTTTACATCTACTCACCCTAAAACATGTTTATAAGAGAAGTAACTGGGAAGAGCTTTAAGACACTAGTGTTTTTCCCTATGTCCAGCTGAAATTATTTTTGTATTGCTTCAGAGCTCATCTTAGACAGTATGTTCAACCACAGGCTCTGTAACAGTATTTTCTTTTTTCCTGTTAGTAACCCTAAGTAGAACAATTTCACAATCCAGAATTTCAAATGGGATTACTGAGACCTAAACAATGGACTAGTGGAAGGTTATGAAGGTTATTTACTGAAATAGGAAGTACGGTAATGAAACAGAAAAGTTATCAGTGGGCTGATGATGCTTACAATAAAATCCCTCTCTCCAATGTAAAATGTCATTGAAGTATATAATTAAAATGATGCTTAATGTCAAAAGGTTGAGAGATAAACTAATGGAAGCACTCATGTCCTCCTACATTCACTTGTAAAAATAATTTGTAAAACTGTATACACGCAGAATACTGTGGTACATAAATAAGAAGATGCAATATTTATGCCTCAGATACTTTGCAGTTCAACAATGTTAATACTTTGTCATATGGAAGCAATTCTGCAGAAAAGCCAGATGACTAAATCAGAGTACAACCCATTCACAAAAGGTTCCATTTTGATCACTAGAGACAGCAGTCATGTTCAGCAGTTTTCAGAAGAAAGACTGACGAAGAGCATTTACGTAGCAAGGGAGACATACATGCATTTCTTTCCCATTTCACTCAGTTTTCCCACCTGAAGAGATGTTCCATTAACAAAAAAGTCATACAGAAGTATCTTCTGTACCCTGCCATACAGAATCAAGCTATACCCGCCACTCCTAACTATTCTCTGCATGCCCTTGAGTCAAACAAACTCTTTCCCAGTTTTGTCGGCTCCGGAGTCTATTTAAGAGGGAAAGAAGGTTGTGATGACAGCAATAAAGATATTTCACAGAATATAGAGTTCATATAAATCGGCAAGAAGTTACTCTGAAGGCATGTGATGCTACAAAGGACAGAATTTAATTCCTAGCAGTAAACATTTGGAAGACAACAGTGAATCACAGCTAAGTTACCTAAAATCAACAACTAGTTGTAGTAATAAAAATTAAAAAAAAAAAAAAAAAAAGACAAAACTGAAAGCAGAGTGTAAATCTATAAAACTTTAAGGAAAGGACTATTTTAAGCATGAGCAAGAATACAGTTTGCAGTGTTGATAATGCTTCTTTAGGAAAAATGCAAAAGAGTTTTACTTTTCTCTGAAATAACCTGAACCAGAAGCCCTTATTATACTCTTGATTGTCAGTAGTTCTTCCATTCATTTAGCGCTGGTTCTTTGGCTTTATCACTATACAGAGTAGAACCTGGGGTGGCTTAAAGTAAGCTAAAGATCACATACTTATAAGTTTTCATTTCATCTGCTTTGCTTGTGAAGACATTCAGTATCATCAAACTTCTAGAACCAAATTCATAAATGCTGCTGAAAATTGTGACATCTCCAGTCATGATGCATTATGTTTGTCTGAGTAGCAACCTAATGCTGCATAATGCAAGCATTAGTATCTATGTTTATATAACTAGTGTCTTTCTAAATAAATATTCCATCTTTATGCATAATGAGTGTGTGAATTATTTAACTGCATTTAAAAAAATACATTTAAGAATAAAAACATGTATGCTGCAGTGTTCTTTTTTAAGCTGTGCTGTACACTTAAGAGAATACTCTAGGAGATTAAAATTCTGCTGTGACACTGGGGCATATGTATCATTTTACTGCGACATGTGTCAAAGATTACCTGCTTCTGTTCTTTCATTTATTTTTCAGAAGAACTGAAGGCTTTATAACCTTGTATGCTGCTTTTAGTAACTGACATGTTAAAGAACATTTGCAGTAAATATGTTCATATTTGAGTATAGCATAGGTGAAATTTAGAGACAACGAATCTTCTGAGGGCAGCAAGGGTCTCTGGTGCTTTTTTTGAACATAATATTGCTAACATCTCAGGTCAGCTGACAAATGCATGGTCAGATCTGTGACAGGAAAAAATAAGAATATTATTTTTGAAAAGAAAAGTAGAATTGGAATGTGAAAAAAAAAAAAGACACATTTAGAGAGATCAAGACCAAGAATGTAGTTTTCATGAAACAACGTAAGTCCTCTTTTAATTGTCTCCTGTAAAATCTACTCTTGCTATACCAATCCTTACATTGGAATCATTAACCATAATACGGTAGACGATCCTTTATGTTAAAAAGTAGTAATGCAGAAACAGAATCCAACTTACTCCTTGCACTGCAAGAACAATTGCTGCTGAAAGAATTTAAAAACCAGGACTGAATTTGGCAAAACTGTCATTCAAAATGACAGATTTATAAAGATAATCCACTCTTTACATATTTTCTTCTTTTGCCTTCATTAAACTATCAAAAAACCCCACAGTGAAGCTTAACTAGACTAGTTTTTAATTGCCCATTTTGACATTCATGTTCTTTCCCTGACCTTTATCACTTGTTAAGTAGTTAGATCCTGTCTCAAAATATATTAAGTTTATTTCCTTATTAACAAAGATGTACTTCAGAAGCATAAACTTAAAATAAATGGAAAACATTTTCTTCAACTATACAAAAAAGACCAAGAAAAAAATGTATAACATGTTGTTTCATACTGAGGTTACGGTAAAACCAAAGCTAATTCAGACATGCTTTAAGAATTAAATGAATTTTTTGCTCCTTAAATAGCCCTAAAGAATACGACAGTCAGCTGTACTTCATGACAGAACAACTAACAGTAATAAAGGTACAGAAAACACAAATTATCCTAACTGAAGGGGAAGCAAAACTCAAAGAATGTACCACATTCAACTCAAAGGATAATTTCTTATCTTGGATTTTAGAACATAGCAAGACAGCATATTATACAACTAGGGAAGCAAATATGTAACATTTTAAATTATTCAAAAGTGCTGGTAGGGAGAACGATTCAGAAAACTACAGACCTTTATTCTGGCCTCAAGAATATACAGAAATTTAGGGAAAAATAAACTTGAAAAAGAGAACAGTTACAGATAAGGGAATAAGATAAAATGGAATGAAGCGCAACATGCAAAACTGTTAGAAACTAGATTGTGCCAACCTAATCCATACCTTATCCAAAAACGGTAAAAATATTTCTAGACAAAGGAAATAAAACAGTTCTAGTCACACCAGTCTCTGAATGTTATCTCCACAAATGAAATCTTTGAAATCTGCAGATTTTTTTATTCAAAATTTGCTTCAAAGTAAAAAGGAGGGCAGCTCCAGCTCAGAGCAGAGATCCAGTTCTCATACGCTTCCTTCACAGCTAAAAAACCCACGGGCTTCCTGCGAGACACAGAAAACAGCAGGAAGCAGACAACATCCTGCCATGTAGTCTGAGGAAACATCTACACAAGGTCCACAGTGAAACTACAGTTTTGGTTTAACAGATTGAACTCTAGTGTAATCTCTATGCGTGACAGTAAGATATTTGACACACTGCAATTATGGTATGCTATTAGATAAAATGGGTAAGTTAGAGAAGGAACAGGACTTTAAAAAGACCCAAAAAGAACATGTTTCAAGTCAGTTATTGGGGGACTTAATCTATTGTTGGGACCAATATTATTATTAGTTTAACTGAGGACCACAGTAAAAAAGTTATGAGTATGCCAATGAAAATCCATCGATGAAACAAAAGTTACGAGGCACTGCCTGTAGAGAAGGAAGATTAAAACACTGTGAAACAAAACTCGGTATCTTGAGGAGACGAATACTAGAAGGACATGAAATTAATAGCAGATAAAAAGACTGCATACGCGAGGACTAATTAAAAAATGTGTTACAACTTAGGAGCTCATCAGTTGGAAACAGCAAAGGGATCCAAGCATATTAGTTGGTACCTTGGATCCCTCATCAAGAGGACAAAGGGCAAATGTGATTCTGTAACACATCAACCCTGATACAGTCAGTATGGACAAGGAAGTACTACTGCCACTCTCCAACAATCAGATAGGACATAAACTGGAATAAATCACAGCTAACTTCCAGCTAAGAGAGACGCTTAAAAAAAGCTGCTCACATGACCCAGGGAATAGAAAGCAAATTTGCTGAGAGGAGATTTAAAAACCTCAACTCGTTTTGTCTGGCAAAATTAGCACAGATGGGATATATGACTGGCATCCACAAATACCTCAAGGGAAGCATCAGGAGGGAAAATAATTATTTAAAATAAAGGACAATGCTGGCATAAGAACAAATGAGTATTAAATGGCCATGAATAAATATACACTGCAAGTTAAGTTTCTAATGATCAAAGCAGCAAGATTCTTGAGAAGTTTTACTTGGGAAGGTGGCATTCAGAGAGTCTTCCTGCAGAAATAGTGGGAAAAAGCAAATTGTTTTTAAGATGCAACTTGATCAGTTTATAAAAGGAACAGCATAGCAAGCTTGTTTATGAAAAGAACTGAGTCAGTGTACCAGCAGGACCATTACTACTGTGTGCTCCTGTGATTTTGTGAAATGCTGATCTGCATGGAAATTCCAACCCCTTCTTAAACACACGCAGTTCAACTGGTGCTGTACTGTTGCTGGTAAGAATTATATAAAGATTAGTAACGGGTAATTTTCAAATCTCACCCTTGATGTCATCAATCAGACTAAGACTGTATGCAAGCAGATTCCAAAATGCACACCGGATGAGTATGAAAAAATTTCTATAACTTCCCTTTAGAAGTTCCAGGCACTCAGTGATCACCCTTAAAAACCTGCTTATATTTCACTCCTTTTTAAACAAAATTGAAGTCTGCAGTGAGTTTCTGAAAGGGTGAACACGTGGCTCACACCTTCTTGAAAAACAAAAACCTCCAAAGAATTGCAGGTTTCACTTGACTTGAGAAAAGAGGAGCAGAATCTTAAATTTATCCTAAGATGACCCCATTACGGTCAGCTCAAGTAGGCAATCTGCAAATTCCAGGGCAAGCACCATAACTGGATTTTGGAAGGGAGTCTACACGCTACTGAAAGGCTCCAAACTTGCCAGGTTTCAGAGTTTCACGTCCATAAAAAAGTAACTGACAGAGAAACCAACCTAAAGAAACTTGCCCATAAATGCACAGAGAATCCAAGAGTCTGACGAGCATTCAAATACATGAAACTCAAACAGATTTGTGACAATTGACAAAACAATTCTCGTAATTTTAAAATCATTCTTGGAATCTGTTCTTTCTTATTTCTTAGGGAAAGCAGTTAAGCTACATTTTTATTAAGGCAGAAAACTTTAAAATGGACTAGAAAATGCTGTACTCATCAAACAGGTTCAGCTTCACTTAGCTTTCTCATTTGGAAGCTGAGAGAGTACAGCTTGGATAAACAAAGCATTTGGGCTGGACCACCAGGCCCAAAGGGTATCAATGGTTCAGTGTTTCGTTGTTGGCTGGTAACCAGTGGAATACTCCACAGGCCAATCCTGGGGCCCCTACATCCCTCAACATTTTTATCAACAACTTGGTTGGTGAGATAGAAAGCACCCTCTGCAGATCTGTGGACAACACTGAGTTAGGGGGAGTGGATGAAACACCAAACAGTAGAAGTTCAGTCTAGACGGACCTTGAGAAACTTGAGGCTTGGGCCAACAGAAACCTCATGCAGTTCAACAAGGAGAAACACAACATTTTGCACCTGGGCTGAATAACCCTGAGCATCAGCACAGGCTGAAAACCAACTGGCTCAGTAACAGCCCCACGGGAAAGAACCTGGGGGTTACAGTGGATGCCAAGCTCAGTATGAGCCAACGGCACGTCCTCACTGCAAACAGGGCAAACCACATACTGGACTATGTTCATGAGGATGAATGCGGCAGCAGATCAAGGGCAGTTTTAACACTCCTCTACTTGGCACAGCGAAGCTGTACATGGAATCCTCCGTCCAGTTTTGGGTTGCCAGGTTCAGAAGAGATTAGAAGAAACAGGAGAGGGTCCAGCAAACAGCTGCTCAGATGGACAGGGCCTAGAGTACATGTCCTAGGAGAAGCTGAATGAGCCAGGCTTGTTCTGTTTTACAAAGAAGTGGCCCAGGGAAGATCCAACAGCAGCCTGCAACCACTTCAAGGAATCAAAGATTAGAGAGCTAAACTTCTTGCAGTAGTTGCAGACGATATAGAAAGGACCAATGGTCACAAATCATAGCTTGGGAGTTTTAAATTGGGCAACAGGAAAAAAGGGGAATGAAGCATTGGAACACGTTACTCAGAGTGGCTGTGAAATCTCCATCCTTGGAGGTTTTTAACTCATCCAAAGCCACTGCTGACCTGATCTAGTGCTGCTAACAGTCATACTTTGAATGGGAATCAAGGAAACAGGATCAAGAGATCCCTTTACAGTTTCTATGATTCTACTTAGCTACTTCTCACTCCAGCACCGTGGTTTTAACCTTGTCTTCTTAACAGATCAGTGTTTTTCTTGTCTTCCTCTATTTTTTGGCAATCACTAGCTACTGCAATTACAATAAATAATAGCTCCTGCTAAGAACAACAAAATTCTTGAGATTTACCTGATTTTTAGTAAGTCAGTAACTTAGTCTTCAGTTCAACACCAAGTATTATTTTTGTCACAGTGTACACTAGTATTTAAAATACTAGCTTGACGTGAAATAAAAATGACCACTTAAAATTTTGTTTAATTCAGAAATAGTATATATTTATGACAGCTCTTGATTAGCAGGTCCTCTGGATGACAACCAGAGAATCATCACCATTCTTACTAAGAGAAAGAGACAACAGCAACACGCAAGTTCCTTTAGAAATAAAGATTATGTATAAACTTTAAGAGTTCGCTTTGGATAATTTTGTTTTAAAGAACATACCTAAGAGTTAAATTGCTGAAATCACATCCTGTCTCAGGACTCATGACAAGCTGCTTTCAAACAAACATTTCACATGCATAAGAGAATTTTAGCACTCCCATAGAAGACAAAATAGCCGTGTAATTTTGGGGGGAAGCTTGAAAAGCCACAATGAAGCCTGGAAAAAACAGTTGTAAAAAACCTGGTGCAATATATCAGCTAATAAGCCCAAGAGCAAGGATATAAAAGATTTATCGCATACTTGTTTTTCTAGACCTAACATGATACAGGACACCTCTTCAGTGACAAGAAGGGACAACTTTTCTATAACCACATCAAGTTAGTTATAAAAAACAATTCAGATTTCATTTTTACCCCACATGAAATGAAAAACATTATGAAGGGGAAAGAAGAATCATTATAAAGATGTGGGGTTTGCACCTTCAATAAAGATGTGGTGATTTTGCACCTTCAATAAATCTAATATTTGTTTTGTTAGAAGTTAGAAAATACTTAAATCCCAGAACAAATAGTTTAAGTTCACTGACTTGATAAAACATTCTTTTATGCTACACAGCCCTAAAATAAATACTTAAAAGGAACTAAGAATATGCCACTGTATCTTGGTTTTCATTTTCCTTCAGATAGAAGTGCTAGAATAAACATTCTTACTGGTTTACGTTGCCGTGTTTTTATGAGGTTAATAACTGAACTGTTAATCAAGGCCTATATAAATACAGTAGTTAAATACCTTCTGCTTTAGAAGCACTTTTATTTACAAGAGAGCTAGCCAAGATTTCCAAAGGACTGCATGGTCTGGTTTGCTTTGATCTCTTTTAAGTACAAGTTTCTTTATACCTCTTGTTTTGCTATTTATTATACCCTTTGTGTAATCAGGTATGGAAAGAGCACCTGCATAGAACAAATACTTCAGGAGAAGTGTGACTTAGAGGAATAATTATGCAACACACAGTTCACTAAAATAACTTGTGAAGTCCTTTTCCAAGAGCACTTTTGTTGCTATACTAGCAAGAGAAGCAAGTGTACAATGGACTCAGAATAAAAATAGGGGAACATCACTTAAACCCAACATCACAGATACAACCTGGTACCTATATCAACACATTAATCAACACTCAACTTTGATATACATACGCAAACACGTCTGTATATATGCATGTATATAAAACTATATATAAAACAGTTTAAAATAAAATATATATTTTACATATAATATATAATTATTTTTAACAAACTTTTTTTAGAAAGTTGAACTGTGTATATGCATGAGTATGCACATGTGTGTATGTACATACATATGTATGTATACATACACATATAAATAAAATTAAGAGATATGTATATATCTCTAGAAAGTCTCCAGAACTCTGTCCAGCTACTGCCTATATAACTATTATCTTTCATCTCTTGTCACTAATTTAGCATTGTGAATTTTACCTCCAAACAACCCACACACTTTGACCGGGAGTATTCTGTGAAGAGTAACTGCTTTTTACTTAGTATGGTGAAGTTAATGAATAAGGGATGTGTACATTACGCATGGAACAAAACAGAATAATTATATCAATTCATATTAATGAAAACTTTTATCACTACAGCAGAAACTAAATTATCTACTCACATGGTTAGGTTTACAGTAATTTTTGTTTCATTGAATGCATTTTACTTACTCAGTAGAAACAAACGCAACATTATGCCCCTAATTTATTTAAAACAAATGAATGGACTGAAGTTACCTCAGGCCAGCACATATATTTTAAGGATGTTTCACTTTGGGTAAACTTTCATTCGGGTCACTTCACTGTGTTCATCTTCCTATTTTCTGGCTCTGACTTAAGACAGAATGTTATGAAGATCCTCCCTGTTCAGGGGAGCACAGATACACATTTGCACACCAGTGCTTTAAGTGTGTGTTTAGATCCCAAAGATTTGACTGGGATTTATGTGGGTTAATGTTTTTCTGACTCTGTATATACAAGATAAAATCTTGAGGTAAAAATGGTTCTGTAGATTTTAGGCATTTCAGATAGATACATACACTGTGTTCCTAAAATCAGCAGAAATCATATAGACACAGAGCATCCTAAACCCCAAGGAGAACAGTCCATATTTTCTGCTACAGGGCATTTTAGATAGCTCTGGATTAGACTTGTAAAACAAACAGAGTAATTGAAGTAGTAACACAGAGGGAAACAGACTTCTTTAGGAGCTTGTTTTCAATTTGTGTCTGTCTCTGCACAAAACTTTCATAAATTTTACCTTCAATTTACAAGTTAATAGCACCTTATCATCATTATTCCTATTATAAAGGCACTTAGAAATAGGAAGCCTGTTCAAAATTATGTATAAACAAGCACATTGTTATTGAACTATTAATCAGTAAGAGCCATAACGGTTACCTGAGTCAGCCTGAACTTTTGCATGTTTTCTTGAGACAGTTCTGAGATTAAGTCTTTTAAATCTGTCAAAGTCAATAAAAAAAAGAGCCAGAGCATAAAAAACAAAAAAGTTGAGCAAAATAAATGTTGCCTATTTTTGGCAGACAAAAAGGGGGAGGGATTTCTTTTTAACAAAAACAACCCCCTCACAAGACAGTGTACTGCACCAAATCCTTAATAACTACTTCGCAAGCATTCACCAGAACAACTAAGGTGGCATGGGGGGAACAGGCTGCAGGAGAAGCTAGAGGAAAAGGACCAGAGGCTTTTAAATGGCTCAGTCATCTTGTGAAACCTCACTGTCACTGACCCAGTATTTCAACTGAAAAGTTGCAACAGACCAAAGTTGCCAGAGAAAATCCACTAGGGAATCACTAACAAGATCCAAGATAAAGCAATCCCAACCCTTCCCTCCGCAGCATGCGGTCCAAGAGGTACAGAGCTCAAAGGCCAGTTTTGTGAAGCAAGCCGTACTTGCATTTCCCTGCTGGAGCCGACACCAGAGGCTCAGCACTCTGCTGCCTCACCGCTGCCCTTCCTGCGGACCCATCGCTGCGGTCAGCTTCCTCTCACACGTAGCTGTACCTCAACTGGCACACAGGACTTTTGCCAGTGGTATGTCACCAAGTCAGCACTTGGCATTTACGGGCTAGAGTCAATCTGAGTATCACCTCCAGCGAAACTCTCCTAAGGGCTATCCTGTTTTACGACACTGATGTGCCATTACAGCTTGACCACATTAGTGCCACCAAAGTTTCTTTCAGCTTATCCCAAAATAGTACTGGCCACTCCTCTGTGGGCAACACAGACCCATCTCAGAAGTCCTATCAGAGCCCAGTATGATGCACTGCAAATGTCTAATAAAGTTGCTCTTAAGACTGACAAAACATCATTGATGTAAGACAGATTTTTCAGCTGTTAAGTTAGAAATATCGGAAGTGTTAGCCTGCCAGATGTGGAACATTCAACAGGAATCACATACTTACAATGTATTTTATGTACTTCAAGCTACAACTGTAGACTGGCTTAGTGAAAAGGAAGATAATACCAGATTCATTTAATTTAGGGATAATGTTATGAAAAGAGAGGTTTGCATTAGAACATTCAATTTGCAGAGTTTTCCTCTAACCCTTCACAGTGTAAAATGCAACTATTTATGGTCTTAAAACCCCTAGTATTCATACAAAACCTTAAAGTACACGTCAATTTAGGAGGGGGGGCGGAAATCAACTTAGTGTTTTTAAAAGTTAATTTGGTTTTACTCAGTGACCTTCAAGTGTGCAAGCAACCACTTACTGAGAAGTGCTGAACCCTCAACTTGCAATAAAAACAAAGAAAGCAGAGGGCAGTCGTGCATGCTGACTGCCTCACAGCCAATAGCGCATCTTCAAAACCTGTTCATATCTACATAGTTTTCATCTTATTATAATTAGAAAGATAAGTTTCTCCTTTCCAAATGCTTGAAGTTATTGATAGTCATCAACATTTACTGACAGCTATCAATGAAAATAAAGACTTAAAGAAGTACTATGTCGATGGCAATTAAAGTTGTTCCTTTCTTTCTAAATGTATCTAAATCAACATTGAGAACATGGCAGCATTCATACTCAGTTTCCTAACAGCACGAATATTTACTCCACAGAAAATGTGTGTTGAGAGCTAAGTATTTTTCTGCATATGCATTTTCCTTCACTAGAGTCTAAATACATAGGAGCTTCCTCCCTCCCAAAATGCAAATATATACATACATACACCAGTTACTTCCTGTAAAAATCACCAGGTTGCACTGTACCATTTTAGCCTTGCTTAAAAAACTGCTTTTTAATCAAAGAATTGAAGCTCCTCCTTCCTGGAACCTCCTCCACCAAGGTGAGAAGCTAAGGGAATTCTCCTCACCCCCCGTTCTTTTAACCCCAGCCTCTACCTGATGCCATTGGTTATTCTTTCTGAGGACTGTGCAACATTCATATTCCAACTCAAAAAATTCAGTTTTCAGATAAGCCAGGACGAACCTTTTTTGTTACTGTAAAGACTAAAACTTGTCCTAAGTCAAATGGCAAACTGCCTCAAAGGCAATTTCTGATCATGCTCATCCTTTAAAAAAAAGATAAAAGCCAGAAATACCAGGTATTTCATGAGAAAAGTCTCGTCTAGTAACAAGAAATAGCAGCTTTAATTAGCATTGGACTACAGACCAAAAAGGTCTCTGACATATCTGTGTGTGTGTGTATAGCACTGGACTACAGACCACTGGTCTGTACTCCAGTATTATATATACACATATACATAGTGCATACACAGACAATATATAGACACATATATATGTGTGTGTGTCTAAGAATTTAGGTGAAAGTATCACTACTACTACTGTAACTCATTTGGGCAGAAGAGAATTCCTCTAAGATATTTAATTACATTTCAAAATTAACTTCGGTTAACTTTATATGTAAGTTATTTTGACTTTCATGTACAGATCTGCATTAACTATCACAATATATATTCCATTTTATTTTCAGAATCTCTTCATCTCAGGACATCTTAATTTTTCCCATGATGAATACTGCAGCCTACAATCAACTAGAGCAAACATTTACTTTAGATGATTCACAATCTGTAGTAACACTAACAGGAAAAAAAAAATACCCATGAAAAAAACAGAATTATTAAGCATACACTACACCCCAGCTTCTTTAAAAGTTCATGGAATCAGCAAATCTACATTGTAAATTGACTGCGCAAGAAAACTGGAAACGGCTACTTAATCAAACCATGAGAGGCAAAACTCATCGGCCTACAGAACTCACTGCAGTTCAAAGTCCTACTTCAATCAATTTGCATTAAACCAAGTGTAGTACTCAGGTCTTCAATGCCCCTCAGAGTGGTGCTTCCAGAGCAGCCAGTGGGAGGATGTGCCTGGGGGCCGGGGCCATGGCAGCCCCCTCTCCAGAGCCACTGCTCAGGCAGAGGGCAGGCCCCAGTGCAGCCCCGGCACCTGCAACACAGGAGCAAGTGCTGAAGGGCCGTAGGGCTGGGGACCAGGTCGCAGCTGATAGCATGGCAGCTAGGCAAATTAGGATACAGACCTAGCATCCTCCAAGTATGAAACGACTGGCTAAACTAACATAAATACCTGTGCTGTGAAGGGCTTGGAGAAGGGGTGGTTATTTTCAATAAAGCACACTGTGATGTATCTATGCAGAGCACACTTTCTGTAACCAAATATAAATGGGCTAATTGCAAAGACTCCTTTCCAACTCTTCCTCACTACTTTGTGTTTATATGGCTAGAATTTCATTCCAAGTCTTGTAGATTTGAAATTATCATAACATTTAAGAAAATTATATTCCCAAATCAAGTATACAAGAACTCAACTAAACCCCCCTACAAGTAAGTGTTAACAGGACCATTTTTAAAATGTCAATTATCTGGAATTCAAAGTATCATTTAGCCAAATACACACACGCACACACAAACACACACACACACACTTACAGCAGCATTAGAAGTTCTGATACAGTCTTTCTCAGAAAGAGAACCCAGAGAAAATTTCTTTGTTTCTAACTTTCTCTTCACTAGAAAGTTCAACCTGTATAGTTGCATGGACCACTGTAAACAGTCTTCACACAACTTCTATCTCTTCTACTTGCAAGAGCTGCACACAGTTGTTATTTTTCAAGTACTAATTTTCCAATTCATTATTTCCTTGCCCATGCTAAAATTAAAAAGACGCATCAATATTTAATGAAAACAGGATATGATTGCATCTCCTGTAGAGCATGATGTAAGTAGTCCCTTCCAGTTTCCAGTGAACCCTTAAGAGTGAAATTTGGCATCAGCCCAGAGTTCTGCTCCAGAAATCTGTCTCCTTCACTGCCGTAGTTCTCCACTCCCCAGTTGTACCAATACAGCTGTTGATGCAAACACATTGCAGATGACCCACAGCAGAGCCCCACCAACAACTGAACCAGCACAACCGAGCAGCGGGAGCCATGACGTGTAGTCGGTAATTTCTTCAACCCGTGCCTCCTCAAACTGCAGACTAAGTTTTCAGAGAACAGACCTTTTCTATCCAGTATTGCCTTGTCCTCAGATTGAGACAGACAGTTCTGGCTGACCTTCCTAATGCCCCTTCAATGACCACAAAGCCCCTTCAATGACCACAAAGCCCCTTCAATGACCACAAAGCCCAGCTCAACATGCTTTCTTGCCTCTGCTCTCCAGTAGGGATGGCCACTGCAGATATAACTTACAATGTCTGTCAGCAGTTAGGCATCCCCTCACTCTCTTTGTCATGGAGTGAGGGGGCCCTTTCACAGTTGTTCTACTGCAAACACCCCAAATGACACAGGAATGTTTGGAAGTTTAAAAAAAAAAAAAACACAAAACCAACAAACAAACAAAACCAGAAATAAAAACAAAAACCCAAACCCATCATTCTTTTACATATGCCTGGGAAAAAAACAAATTAAATCAGGTTACTGATCAGACATAGGTTATAGTTCATTTAGTCATTCAATCCAATGCTTCACAACTGATCAAGATCTTCAAATAATGGACCACCATTGTGTTGTCACTACGTAAACACCCCAGCTGCATGGCAATTATGACATACAAAATCAACATAAACAGGAAATGGAACATAACATCAGCAGACTAAAAGCAGCAAAAGACATGATGGGCCCGTTATTTTTGTATAAAGGATGCTATATGTGGATTTTTAGTGGAGATAAGAGGAAAAAAAGGGAAATGTAACACAAAGTATGTTAAAGAAACACGGCAGTGGAGTTAAGTTGCCAGTACTGTTCCAACAAAGCTTTCTTCGGGAAGTCTACACAAACTCTCCACCACCCCAACTGCATCAGTTTCATAGGAACTCTTCTTGAGAAAACAACCAGAAAGTCCATCCTTTTTTAGACAGATGCCCAAAATAGCCCAGCAATAAGGTAACTCCCCACTGGCACAGAAGAGACAGATTTAAACCTCTAATCTAAATTCAGGCAAACTGGAAACCGATGCAAGGTCCTAATGGTGGCACCAGAGAGTTGGTCTCTGTCTCTCTCCACAGACAGACTGCCCCTTAATGCAAACAGAACATTCTGGAGGCAACAGAACAAGCAGCTCAAACCCAGATGACTTTCACACAAGCTCCTATAGATGCAAGTTGCTAAAATGCTAGTGCTTTTGAAGTAAACTGTCAGATTTAAAAGGGGGGGGGGGGCAGGGAAATTACTGTTTTAATATATGAATTCTGTTCTGGCAAAACACTAAACAAAACAAGTTTAGAGCTCCCGAAGAGAAGTGCCCAAGCACAGCTGCACCCCAGGGATGTGGCTGCAGGGAGCTGTGCAGCAACGGTGACACCTCGTGGTGCCAAACCACTGAAACACAGACCTCTTCCCAAACACAACCTACCTTAAGCCCACCGGCGGGGTTCAGAGGAAGAAGCTTTACAAACAAAATAGCCAAACAACGTCTACATCATTCTCCTTCTACAACAGTATCTCCTGTAGAGACAGGAGTCAGAAACTTGAAATCAAATCTCTGCCTCTGTTTTCATACCTCCTGTCTCTCACTGACCTGCCTTTAGAAGTGTTTTCCCGTTCCCTGTTTCATGGTATTGACAACTACATGTGGGAAACAGTAGACCTGACTATGTACAAAGTTTAATGCAAAACTGCTAAATGAATGGAGGAAGAAAATGAAGCCAGCCCAGCTTTAACATCTTTTGGTCAAGATGACTACAAAGAAATTACTGTAAACAAAAAGCTGCAGAGAAGCAAGTCGACAGTGCCAGTTACATAAAAATTAACGTTGTTTTTAATTAATTCTATTGAACTATATAAAAGTTTACTTTCCTACATTCTGGTATGTCCCATCCCCAACAGATGCTCAAATGCATTACTTTCTGCAACTTCACAAACAGAAGTCTCAGATTACGTATCTCATCACACCGCATGTATTTCAGAAGACAGTTTGCCTTCCCACTGCAGAAGTTAGTGTGAAGTTTTTCCCTAGGATACAAGCCTAAAAAAGCTGAGGTACTACCTCTTTCAGTAAGTGCTCAATATCGAAATTAAAAAAAAAAAAACAAAAAACTTTAAATGCTGTTACAAGAACAAAATGAGAAGGCAAGAAATGAGAAACACTTTTTATTGCTCAGCTTGGGTTTCGGGCGTTATGGGAGTGAATTCCAGGTTTGGGCGAGAAGCGATTTGGGTTTATGATAAAGCAGGGATAATTTCATGCAGTAGGGGAGATGACATTTCAAATCATTTTGGGGGGAAGAGTTATTTTCTAAGGAAATCTCCTTCCAATCTCCCACCTGTATTTCTTCCTCACATTCATACATGCATAGTAACTAATTTTTCAAGTGACACCTGAAATTAATTCTTTCAAACAGCTAAAATGGCACCTATCTATCATCTAAAAGATGAAAGCCTAGTATCATCCCAGGACATTTAGTTTCTCATAACGTGCATGAAAATTATATTAGCTACATAGATCAACACTAAGGAACCACTGTATAATGAGTAAAAAAAAAAAAAAAAAAAAGAGAGAGTAGAGTTTTTGAAGGTAAATCGTAACAATTGCCTTCTTTCAGAAATTGCATACCTTGTCCATGATTTGAAAATCCATTAGGAATTTCTGAAATGGTTACCATAATATCCATAGTGTGACCACTCTATGGCCCTGCGACTCACCAAGGAGTACTTTTTAATGAGTTTATTCTGCGTCCAGGGTTATTTTCACATCCCTACTAAAGCAGGAACCTCAGCTACAGAGCACAGGGCATGGGCGTGCTTCGTTTGCTGCAGAAGCTAAAGGAAGGGGCTGAAGGCCAAAGAAAACATGGGGTGCTTGTGCACTAACTGCAGGGCACAGAGAAAATGGAATGGTCAGGACTGAGGAGTTTTAAGAGTCAGAGGAGAATTGGTTTTACATAGGAAAGTGAAATAGTACAGGATCTGGGGCAGGACTACAGAGTTCAAGGGCAGAATCCCTTGGAAGAGGAGCAGCTTCTCAAGCTGCAATTTTTGGAGCTTGGAGGAAAGAGACATGAAAGAGGGACAGGGTGTTCTAAAGTAAGAAGACTAAAGGGAAAAATCTCAAATTAGTAGGGGTGAGATTACCTCCAGGCCTGCTCTAGAGGTAAGGGAACACACACGTGACCATTGCTCCTCTTCTCCTTCACCCCCCTCTCTTTGCTGTCAAGAGCAATAGGGCTAGTTTGTGCCCACAAGAGAGACTGGGCATTTGGAAGAGCCGCTGGTACCAAAACCTCTCAGCAACATTCCCCTTCTGTGAAATTGCATGTGAGTACAAATTAACTCTCAGTGCTTAATAGCAGATATTTTTGGCCCTACCACTTATTTCTTGGCAGCACAGTTTAAGCAAAGCTAGATGTTTTTGTAACGTCATGATTCAAACATATCCATAAAGCAAGCAACATTTTCAAATTGTTGTTGGCCAAGGTCATGTTTTGCAAACTTACAATTGGTACCAAGTGAAGCTTACCTATTTTTTTTTGAATTTTCATCTTTCCCTCTTTTAACCCCAAAAATTCTTGTAATCAGAGCACTAAAAAGAAGTGTAGATGAATTTCTTACCTAGAGGAAAAAGAAAAGAACATGAAATATATTTTAAAAATCCCTTTGAAATGTACTAATTTTTTTTTTTAAATACAGCCACTAATGTAATGTACAGTTGAAAAGAACAGCTGCAGAGCATGCCTACTGTTCAGGGGTCAGCACATGGAAACAATTAATTTAGAGCATCTCTCCTCTTAATCAAGATGGCACTAATACAAAGTTCAGACTTTTTGGAGATGTCCACCTTTAATACAAGGGATACATCCAGATTTCTAGTGGTTCAAAGCATTCACCCTTATGCATGGCAGATCATGAAATGTCCTACCTTAATATGCCATATGGAGTACTATCTTTTATTGAAAAGCAAAGTAATAGTGAGAATGAATGTAAATGCACTTCTTACTAGCTAGGTGCACTGACTCAAAATTTGACAGCCAGGTATATTTTTATCTATAAGGTACTCTTTGTCCCTACTTTTTGTCAATATCAGTGCTTCACATCACAGAAAAATGAAACAAAACCAAAAAATGTGACCAAAACTATGACTTTTTGCAGGTCCACATTATTCTTTATTGTACCTTAAAATATTACATGATGTAACATTCCAGAAATCGTGGTACTGCCATTTATAAACATGATCAAAGCTTCACTGAACAGCACCACTCTATATCCTGTTAAATTAGAGGGGCAAAATTAAGAATTAACTTACTGCCCAGACAGGTGACATAAAACCTAGAATTGCTGCTTGTATTCCATCTGCAACATAAGGCATGATGTTTTCACCTAAACGTGTATCCCTAAACAGTGCCCGAAGGATATTTAAAGCATGAACCTGTGGGGGTAGAAAAAATATAAGAAAAATATATATTAATTGGAAAAGATCTTAAATTTAACCTATGTTACTTACAGCAGTGAACGTGTGAAACAAAAATAATCCATATGCACATTTATACCACTTTATTTCCATATTAAATATAAGAATACTGCTATTAAAAAATACATTAAAACGGTGCAGCAGTAAACACTGTTAAAAACAATTACAGTTTAAAAATATATTCCTCTGACAAGTACAGTCCAGGCATTGCAAGCAAAGGCCAGCATTCTTTTTTCCTCAGCTTATCATGGCTGCAAAAATAACTTTCGAAGTTTAGAATCATCTTTTCCAACATTCTTGACATGCTGTAGATACTGTGAGAAAAAATAAACTACAACTCACAGGAGGGCAATATTAAGCTAAAACTGACAGCCAAGCTTCCTTCACCATATGGAGCATTTTCTGATATTTCTCTACTCTCTGTAGGGGAAGGTGGTAATCTGTGTAGCTTCACAGACTTTGACAAGGCTACATAAATTTCTACCAGCAGAAGATCTGGCAGAGCCATTAGAACATACTTCTATGTATTGTCAACAAATTATGGCTTGCACTTACAAACAGAAAGATTAAGTATTTGATAACAACATTTTGAAGAAAAAGATCTTGACTTTTAAAATAAAATTTTTATGCATTCCAAATGTATATATTTAAGTTTAAGTTACTAAGTATGCATAAAATCACTTTTCATGTAGTATTTTACTGCATACAATATGATTTATGCAACTCATTTATTTACTCTAAATGTAAACAAATGCTTGCTTGTTAATTCCCTTGTAAAAAGGAAATTACTCATCTGTTTAGAAATATACTACAGGCAGTAAACTTATCATATAAATTCAAAATGAATATGACTGTATTTGCTGTACTAGAAAAAAAAAACTATGAAATTATGCCCAATCCATTTTTTAGTATCTTATGCACTTCCAGTGACTTCATAACCTCTGCACATGCAAACATGTTTTAAAATCTAGCTATAGATAATAAAACCAAAATATCCTTATTAAAAACACACACAAATTTCCTTAACTGTTTGAAGTAACACAAACACTTTTTTGACATTTGCCTTCTGATGAGAGGCTGTATTTTACCTGGGGAATTACACTTGATGATTCATTCAAAGGTGCAGCCAAAGATATCAATTCTTTCATTGTCGTTTTCAGCAAATCTGTTTTGCTCTTCTTTGGTTCTGAAGCTAACAAAGCCTACAGAAAGTTTAAAAAAAAAAAAAAGAAAAAAAAAGAAAAAAAATCAGGTGTTTCTAGCCGTTTTTCTTTACTACCAGTTCTGCTCCACGTTCCTATATTTACCATATTACAGCCTAGCTTCTGACCATACACAAGAACTAAAGAAAAATTTGCAAAAAGTTTCAGTTTTAACTCTTAGTTTTGTTCAAAGCCTCTTAGCATTCAATGTTTCAGTAAGAAAACTTTGCTCATGCACTATCCATCTGCCTAAGAAAATCTGCTTGTATATAACAGATAATTTATCACACACCAAAAAACCCATAGTGTTTATTACAGTGAAAGTTATCTGCCGTATTATACATACTTACATTTCCTAGTATGGACATTTTTTAATTTAGTAACATACATATTTAAGATGACATGGGCTGGCCAAACAATAAATCCTGGTTTGCAAAACAGGATAAAACAAGCAGCACATTTTTAAAAGGAGAGAAGAGATGCATCCATCTCCAAATAGTAATTCAATGGGTAGGACACCCAGCTGAGACGAAAGTATTCTAATTTAGTCCTCTAAAATTCAGGACTGGAGTTAAAAAAAGTCTTCTCTCTCTGCCTAGTAGCTCTTGTTGAGTTTGTCCAACTTAGTGCAAATGGATAATCATAAATCACTTATTTGTAATAAAAAATGATTATCCATTTGTGTTTTGGGGCCCAGAGTCTGTTCAGCATCAGTTCAAACAAGATATTTAATAGTACTTTACATCACATAAGAACAACCAAATGGATCAACTGCAAGCCAAATGAAGTATAGAGGTTAGGCAGAAACCCAGAAGTAGTCACTGTCAGTTCATCAGTACCTTTAACGATGGGAGAAACAGACAGGGAAGGGAAAAAAAACTATTCATGAAGTATAAAATAGAGGAGAATAAACTGAAGACTAAAATTTCATACCCTAAAAATGTTAAAGCTGTAACTAGTATTTTCCCACCATTTCCTTAGTGGAAATAATTAATGGAGCTGCACGTTTGTACTATTAGGTAATAATATTTCTATTTTAAATAGGTCATTTAAAATGCTCATAACCTTAAAAATTACATATTATCATTAAAACAGATGTGTTTTAGTAAAACAAGAATAAATGTCACAGGAAGCAGACGGCAAAGAGACCACACGGGGTCTTGATTTTATGCATTAATAAAATAACCTTATTATAGTACTGTTAGGATATGCATTACAACTTGTATTTTTATTATGTAAATGCAACATGCTATTTAAGGCTAAATCCATTTTACTGAGTGCTATGGGCACATTCAGAACTACTGCCAAAGAACACTATCGCCTCTCTTTACAATCAAATTACAATTTGAAAGTAGATTATTTCAAACTAATCCCAATGTTCACTTCAAACCTTCTCATTAATTGACTAGACTAACTTCATACTCTTCCAGAGCTGTCAAAATAGAAGCATCTGACCTGTTTATCCAAACAGCTATGGCACAGCACAAGCTTTGCCATATGGAATCAGTAATGTAGGCCAACTGCAGACTACACACGTTTTCTGCAATGGGATACCGTTGGGTCCACCTAGTCCTTACATTAGATAGTGTAACTTTTTACATGAACAACTGATTCAAACATGTTTGCTTTTTCACATTCTCAGGATTAACACTAGCTAATGCCCACTGGATTCAAACTCTGTGGTGTGAATGGGGAAACCAGAAGACATGAAATCACCAAATTCATTTTGCAGACAACTTACAGATATAAAAAGGGAAAGATCTTTAACTGCTGAAACTGAAAAGGACAAATGCCTCTAAAACCAATGCACTACTTGTGATCTCTGCTGCCTAGCACACACACATCTAGCAAAGCCAGGAGCAGGCTGTGACTGACATAAGAGAGGTCAGACAGAAGCAGGCTGCCTCAACTTTCTCAGGGCAAACTCAGAGTGGAAAACAAGCAAGATGAATTATTCTGGCAGGGAGAGCTTGCTCCCAGCAGTCCCTCAGATTCTTGGAACATGCTTGAGACTGTACTTCAGTGAGTGGAGAAAGTTACAAATCGTGTAGTTAATCTTGGACTCCTGTCTTAGAAAACTAGTTGAAAATTAAAATGATGGAGGCTAATTTAGGGGAAAGCAATCATGGCCGCTTTAAGGAGCGAAGGAATAGAAACAGGTTAAGTGGAATCTGCAGGACCAACTCTGCAGTGACTGACGCCACAAGGATGCAGATGAGCTGCTGCATACTACTGCGAGGCACTCAGTAGGAGGTGGTACTTCGAGCAGAGACAAAACACTGCCAGCCAGCTGATCAGTTGTCAGTTCTGAACTTGGCAGAAGCCAGAGGCTGGGATGTGTGCAGCTGATGGTAACATGGGGAGATGGAAGACTGCGGGAGCATGGCCCCATGCTCACAGATACAAGTCTTCAGTAACCTGCTCATTCATTGCACTCGAGACTGTCAGTCAACACTAGTTAGTGTGACTCTATTACTTGATCCTGCTTTGTTACTGTTGAGTAGACTTCCCAAGCTCTTTGTAGTATTTTCTAGGCCACCATTTTACAATTCTATGACAGTCTGTTCATACTTTACCACCCTCCCACTTTGCACGGAAGAAGCAGAGTTACATGGTTAACAGAGCCTTACTTAATCTGTGAATTAATTTATGAATTTGCCAGGATTATTACAGTGGCCACACAGTGTCTAAGCTCAGTCTTTCGAAATGCTATTCAAATCTACCTCAAGCCAAAAATCTCAAGAGTCAATAGAACTGCAGCGCTAAACAACACCAAACATGGTTTAATTACATGTGGCTTCTTGGTTGCACAAAGGCAATCAAAGTCTGTTTAAAAAAAAGTAACTGTTTGACCAAAAGGGGTTGAAGTAAGAAAAATAAATAAATACGTAAGTGTATTCACCAGAAAGGACATTTAAAAAAAAAAAAAGTCAGAGGTAATAACATTAGTTGGTACCTGTATGTAGAATGGAATTCCCGCACTACGTCTGGTTGCACATAGTGTAGACGAAGGATCACAAGATTTGATTTCTTCTAACACACAGCTTAGCCACTGCTCTGGCATCTTGCGCAGACTCTCACTGTTACAGCTACATGAAACAAATACATAAGAAACTAGGACAGAGTCAAAGAAAGCATTTAGTGACCTTAAGAAATATTCCTTACTATATGTGAACATCTCCAAGCATATACACAGATTTTTTTAAGAAATAAGACAGAAATTAAAAAAAGGAATTGTACATTTTTCCAATGTTGGTACAAATTATATTAACCCTACTTATTAAGTGCCACTAGGAAAAGATATTTCACTGAACAGAAAACAGGATTCTGTGCTTCAGCACTGTAACTGTTCTCTTCTACCAAGAACTACTATCCTGTTCTGGAGAAGAAAACAAAGACATATGCATATCAGTCACTGTGTAGGAAGTGACACTTCACAAATTCGTATCTTGTTGTCACACAGTAGCTGATGGGTGACCCTTACATTAACTAACATATACAATTATGTTTATAACCATACAAAACAAAACTGAAGCCCCTAACAGTAAGTACATATTATGTAAATACCCTTGCAAACCTTGCAGCAGTAGAAGGAATGAAAAACAAGACATACTGCTCTTTTTAAAATACTACATCAGTCAAACTTTTGGTAAAGCATCTAAATTGCTCTCCTATCATCACATACTCCTCCTCTGCAGTTATAAAACTCAGCATTGCCTGAAAGCAAAGGACTTCCAAGGACAAAGAGAACTCAAGTCTACTTCAATTGCTGGTGCTGATCAGTTCAATGAAATGTACCATATTCAGTGTGCAAGACCAGCTCATTAATCTTATGTCAATGTTCCAAAAGGATCATTCATTGTTACGAAAATTTCTATTAACGGGACATTGTTATTAAAACCTGTCACACTGGTTTGACACGTGATTCAGAGTAGAAGAAAGAATTAATCACTGTGGGCAATACAATTGCAATTATCTCTAACCATGCAGGACTTGCCTTACCTAAAAATATAAACTGCAATTAAATTAATGATTAAGTAGTGAGACCTTACAGTAAGACTACAATCAAGTTTTCTACCTAGGTGACTGAAATAAAGAACTGAAAAGAAAAGCTAAAAGGCAGCAGGTACTGATGTGAAAACTAAAATTTAATGGAAGGTCTACATCTACTCTCTCCTTCTTTACCCCCCTCTTATTAAAGCAAGAATTTAGGTTGGCTAAAAACCTGATACTGAACAACAAATGAGGCTTTAATCTGTAGTGAAACCCTCCTTTCCTTCTTTTACAAAATAAACAGAAAATTAGTAATGCAGAAAACAGAGGTCACAGGAAGTGCCAGACACATCAGCAGAAGACACAACAGACTTCTTACTCTTCAGTAATTCCCTTAGGTTTTCCACCACAGGTTTCCTACACTGCTGCCAGGCCTTCTCCCCATTTTTTAAGGGCAGCACCTCTTCAAAACAGCGGCCAGCATGCGAACCATCAGTCCAGAACGCAAGAGAAACATAGCTTCACAAGGGGTATGTCACCTCATACCACAGCATGAAAGAAAGGCACTTCCTGTCCCAAGCCTGTGACAGAAGCAGCCAAATTAATCTGGAAACCAAAGGTGAGTTCTCTTTTGTTTGACTGTTCTCTTCCTGTTGCCGATAATTAGCTTCCCCTACTTACTTTCAGGACATGTTCCTTTGCTCGCTTTTGGGTACACAAGGAGGATGCAATTCTAGGGTTGAGACCATGCAAAACTTCTCATGGATCTCCTCCGTGGGTCTCTGCAGCTAGACTCTACTTCGCAGTTCTCTTTACTCACATCAACACGTACTGCAAAAGCTACGACTTCTGATCATGTCTACGGCTGGTCTTACCTCCCTAGCTGAGCAGAATTTAAACGTCTTAGTTTAGTCGTGCAAAGAGCAGTGCTCATCTCTCTTCAGTATGTTATCTCAGGATTAAAACAAACATCCCACAAGACATACTTATATCTGCTGTGGTGCAGAAGAACACGAAGTAAAGCATTAAGGAAATATTTTAAAGTTGCTACGTAGCATACTGAATATTTTATTCTTAAGTAAACCAAGGGGTTTTTCCCCTTTCAGTAGTAGTAGAAAGAGGAGAAATATACTGAAATTCAATAAACTTCAGACTCCCTCAAAACTGTATTGCTTTGATCTTGCCACAAGTAATTCTACCTTGTTCAGTCACCCACCAAGGCACCTTTTTTTTTTTTAAAGGTGAAAGAGTTATTGCTTTAAAGTTAGAAACATTAGAGACTATTGACTTTGCAATGGAGATGACTACTCCCTAAAATTTGGCAGCTCCATCTCCTCATGGTCTGGCAAGAAGAATATTGTCTTAAGAAGCAGGTGGCCCTAAATTTTAATAATAATGAAGCTTTACAATGTAAAAATGGTGGTCTCAAGCTCAAATGTCATTTTCCAGAATGAAACAGTAATTATTTTTACCAGATCAAACAAATAGTGTTGATAATTAAAATATAACACAGTAACTTGATACACAAATTACTTAAGATGCAGTACAGTAAGTGTTTTTCCACAAATTTCTGTCTGTCCCTCTGCCGGTTATAACAATTTCATACATGCCCAAAACTCTTTTTGTGGCCAGTATCAATGAGTACAAAAAGCCTGGCAATTCAAAGTTAAAGCTAAACCCCTCTCCCTAACTCATATGGCTGTGTTTTCTCCTATCCAAAATTAATGGTGTGTTAAGAACAAAGGGTCGATCTTGGATTTGGCCTGCCTGGATGTCAGTGGTTTGTGGCATAAACTTCACATGACCAGAAGCATTTTCTACATGGGTATATCCAGAATTCCATGTTTCCAATTGCTGTAATCAGTCCCTATCTGGGGAAAAAGGGGGTTTCTTTCACCATTTTTCCTCTCTCAATAGACCTGTAGTAGTATTCTTTTTCACTTAAGTAATGTGATTCCTATTCTTTATAAAGTTAGTCTCCCTACTGCCCTGGCACTTCTCAGACAAATGAGGAGACAAGAATCTAGCCTCAAAAACACATTACTATTCAAGGTATGTGTCACCCTAGAAAATGTCTACTTTTAAGAACAAACTGAAACTACAAAGTCCTTCCACTTGCATCCTCCTTTTTCATAGGATCTGCTCTAAATGAAGCAAAACTTTGCAAATTATATAGGTGCATTGAGAAAGGTTTTGAGGTTTCTCTAGCAGTAAAGCAGAGCAGAGAGAACCTTGGGTGGCCTCAAAATTTCAGAGAGACAATATCATTACTCCTATCTCTTTCATCAAGCAGGAAAAGAAATGGGGGGAATACAAAAAGAGTTAAAAATTAACATGTCTTCAAACTGACATGTGCCTTAACGTTGTATCTTGCACTTCATTATATAGTGTACTTCCCAACCCTACAAGCATCACAACACATAAGAACAGTTTTTCCCCCCCAGTTTATTTCTTTGCATTTTAGAGTCTTTCCTTCACATCTGTGCTTACGCTTTTGCAGAAAAGTTAGTGACATTTTTAGTACATTTCACTAGAAAGTCCATCAATGATTTTTAAATTTTACAAGAAGTCTTCCTAGCAGACCGTAGGGGCCTGGGAAGGCAAAGAGTTACAGTCACTTCAGAGCAACAAAATGAGTCAGAAGCAGAGTTTACTGCAAAGGATTAGGAGGGTCTACTCCCAGTTCCTCAACAGAAATATTACAGAAGATTAGACACTGACTAGGTACAGATGAATAATTTCCACTGATACTAGATTAAACATTTGTAAAATCTGTTTTTCTTTAAGCAGGGTTTTTCTTTATCATTACAGTTTTCCAGAAAACTATATGATATGGTCCTAACTTCTTGTATATACATAAAATTGTGTTCACTAAGTTTAATTTAAGCTCCAATTTGAACATTTTAAAACGTTGAAAATACATTATTCCTAAATAAACACATTGCGCTGTATGACATAACTCTTTCCAAACCTTTTCCTTGCATTCTGCAACTTTAGTGAAGCAAAGCACTACAGCCATAGCTACGCAACACCATGATTTCGAGATTTCCAGAAATCTTTATGTTCTACTTGATCTCTCAGAAAAGGTTCACTAAATAAAATAAAAGCAAAGCAGGCAAAACACCATTTGGAACAGAGAAATTGTTTGGGTATTTATAAGGATTACAGGAGATTCAAGTTTAAAACAGATGCCCAGATGCTTCCAGGTACTTTCCCTAACCACCACGTTATTGGACCAAGTGAGCATTTCTAACTTCTCAGGGCCTGTGACAGGAAAATATTGTTTAAAAAAACATTGCTTATTTCATTGATACGAACGTTGTTTGTTTTGTAACTGTATGGCTTTCTGAAGGTGCAGCTGCAGACAATATTAAGCAGGCATGACAAAGGGAGCATTACACCCCCAGAAGGAATACAAACAGGAAAAAGGAAGAATAGTAACTTGCATACTTAGAGCAGACTCAGCAATTTACATCCAAATGTCAAGACAGATCAAATTTCATCAGGTTCATAAGAAATCTCTGTGGAGGAAAGATTTTTCTTTCACCACTAACTCAGACAGGTCTGAATACCATTGCTCCGTCTAGAAAGAAGTCTACTCTTGGTTCTTATAAAGACTGGTACATAAGGGTTGTATAGCTAAAAGCGAGCTCAGATGGTAAATATTCCAGTACATAGTTTTAAGAAAATGTTTGGCTATAAAAGTGAAGGACCATGTTCAACTGGAGTCTTTCATAAAAGCATGGGAAAGGGATTTGGCACAGTCTTAGTGACAGATTTTTCACTGGGTCTTAAGAGAAAGAATGAATTGAAGTGTCAAGGATGCTTCTGTAGGTCTTGAGTTCAATTCTGTTCAACAAGGTATCATATTTAAGCTGTACATTACTATAAGCACCCCCAGACAAAGGCTTTCTCCTCTGGTATTTGTGGATGCAGCAGTAAATTAATATAGATTCTGGTACACATGCTTCAAGACTGTCCATGAGCCTGCAGCTATGGAGAGAAGTAGGCCAGTTTGGATTACTTGCAGAGTGGAGCCCCTCAGCTGCAGCAGGGTAAATGGAAAGACTCTGGGGTACCCAACAGACCTGCACGGCGACGGCATTTGCCGAGAAACTTAACTCACCCGTGTTGGAGAAGAGTGCCAAGACACTCCTCACACCCCAGGAGTACCAAACGAAAGAGTCATTGGCCATTCTGGTATCAGTCTTTCTCCTTCATTTTAAATACAAATACAAGCCTTGAGACCCGTATTTCCTGGCAAGTATCTTTCTTTCATTGAAACAAATGTATTTCCACAGAGCTGCTCTCTGGTTCTTGTAAACTGGCTTTTCCCAAAGAAATACTCACTCTACTTGAAATACCTTAACTTCAAAAATACTAAGCAGTATGCATCATCAAAAAATTGTTTTGGAGAACTGTTAATTCAGAAGAGGAAAATTACTTAAATATAAGTGCTTTGTTGTTGTTGTTGTTATGATACATACATACTGCTTAATGTTTTAATAACTTCCAGAGAAGCAAAGTTCTCTTGAGCTTGGCTTTTCATTTTACAACATAATATAAAGCTGCTCTTAAGTGGATTGTGGTCCATTAAATACAATGGCAGAAAAAGGGAGAGGGAACAAGCATACCAGGAACTTCTCTGAGGTCTGGGTAGATTTGCTCTACTCTATTTGCCCCAGCTTTTAAAAGAAATTTAAAAACTGAAAATCGAAGAAAAACAACTAGTCTGCCATGTAGAGAGTCTGCTGACAACACGTTTTATATGTTTTCCAGTATTTCCTGCTTTTTAGTTTACCTTTCCTACAAAGTTCGTTCTAGATAGTCCTGCATATTGACTGAGATCAGACTAGTGGGGCTGTACCTGTTTGGATCACCTCTTTTCTCCCCTCAAAAAGGCTGGTGGTAGTAAAAGGTGTTTTGTTTGTTTTTTTTTAAACAGTACTACTCTGATGGCCAGACTCTCTTCAATCTTACGGGAGGAATAAATCCTTTGAAACTAAAGTAGATTGTACAACTTAACCATGGAATTTTTTTTACATCAACACATGTTTATACTCACAGTGCTGTACTGAGAGAGCAACTCCTACAGTGAGTGAGAAACCCTTCCGAGTCTCTCCCCTATCCCGGTGCAGGGGGAGTGAGCGAGCGGCTGTGTGGTGCTTAGTTGCTGGCTGGGGTTAAACCACAACAAGAATGCATAGAAACAATTGCTGAATATTGAAGGATGTTATCCCTAGGTATACTGGATGTTCTCAATACTCACAGCACTGAAAGTAGAAAAGATCTAGCCCAGCAGGGAAGTTAATAAGAAGTCAGCACAAAGGGTGCCACTGGGCAATCATCTGATACATCACCTTAAAAATTCCTGAAACAAGTTTTCATAGTATAGAAAAAGAACATAACATCTACACAAATGTATATAATGTCTACAGACAGGCAAAAAGTTAAGCAAGAACAGCATCACACGTCAGTTTCTTTTTTTCGTTTTGAAGTAAATAATCAACTGTAAAGTAAGGGTGTGTGAGCTGTCAACAAACTACTCAGGCCAATTTAAAATGCCTCAGACTGCTAGCACATAAAAGGAAATACTGTACCTTCTACAGATACATCACCAACAGAACCATGGCTTATAGTTTAACATCTCACTGGCATACAGAATGAAGGCCATAATGTGTCAAATACCAATTTATGTAGCAGTGCTGGTACCTATATGCAGCTACCCCACTGACATCCCATACCAGAGATCAATCCCTCAGTTCTGTTGGGAAAACTGTCTGAGGAGACACCCAGTGAACCTGGTCAGGCAGCTGGTCTGTACTAAAACCACCAAAACTGTTTCCATCACCAGATTTATTTTTACTTTAAAAAAAACCCAACAACAAAACAAACAAAACTACCCCCTCTTCCTTCCTCCACACCCCTCAAAATAAACAAGAAACAGATCAGTGCCTCAAACTGGCCCACTTGGGGCAAAAGGGGAACACTGGTTACTTAACTGGCATTGCTGTGAAAATACATGTACTTCAAATTGAAAATTTGACTGGCCTTTCCAAAAACTACGTTTAAAAAAACCCCCCCAAAACCCATAAAGTTAGTAGAGATTTTGATCTGTCTTACTAAAAACTGGATATGATATAATCACTATATATCACAAAGAAACATTACCAACACTTGAAATAGGTAACTAAGCATGTAATGGAAATTCCAACGCTCTTGCCCAGACCTCAGGACAACTCTGCTCATTTAGTTCTTCTAGGAAAGTATAAAGTTACAAGGGGAAAGAAAAAAAATTTTTTTAAAAAGATTGCGTATCACATCTTGTGATGCACTG
This sequence comes from Gymnogyps californianus, assembly GCF_018139145.2. Taxonomy (NCBI): domain Eukaryota; kingdom Metazoa; phylum Chordata; class Aves; order Accipitriformes; family Cathartidae; genus Gymnogyps; species Gymnogyps californianus. The sequence goes on from NC_059473.1 coordinate 28,986,570, forward strand.
CCAGGTAGTCTTCCAAATGTCAGAATACACAACTCGGTGACAAGTAATAAAAGTTTCCAGGAAAACATCCTGGCTGAAACAAAAAGTCTGGCATTCATTTTCATAAAGGGCTGGGGAAGGGGGAGCGGGAGGAAAGAATTCTACACTCCTACTTTTCCCAAGAGCTTTTGAGAGCTGTTCAGTAAACTAACACGCCAGAAACGGAGAAAAATGCAGCAAGCATTAGATGTCTGTATCGTCTTTCAATGCCTAAGCACCATCTCTAACCATAAGTATTGCAGTCCAAGTCACAGACGTCATGTAACTAATGTCATAATCATGCCTACACCAAACTCAAATAAAATCCACATGAAATCAAGGATCTGCTTGCACAGCCAGTTTCAGGATCAATGCCACAGTTTGGTAAAACTATTATATTAAAAACACAGTAAGTTGCCCATCTTCTACCTGGAAAGCATTTCCGTAAGTTGCACAAAGCCAGCGTATGCCAATTCAAATGCACCCCTGTGCCTCGACTGCAGGAGATGATGTTTAAAGTAATCCCCAATATTTTTAACCTAAAAAAGAAAAAAAAGAAAAAAAGCTATTTGAAATTATACATAGATATTTCATTTATAAATGCATGATACTTCTGCAACTAAAAGCAGCAATCCTTACTTTGGTTGGAAAGGCCTCTGGCAAAAGCAAAAAGCAACTAGGAGTCCTATCACAAAAAAACTCTTGCTTTAAGGATAACAAATATTATACTTAATTTTTCAGGTTAAAGGGATAGTGCTATGTCCTTAAAAATGGCCAAAAAAATAAAGGACATAAAATTAGCTGTTTGTCCAAGGGGAACACACAGATTTTAAGAAAAGAAAGGGACAACTGATTTTCAGAGGAAACAAATTTAGAATCCTTCTTGTTTGCCTTCACTCTTGCATAAAATCCCGAAGAAAATATCTACTAAATCATAACAGCAGAAACAAACATCTACAAAAATATCTGAGAAAAATACGAAATTCAAACTTCAAAAATTGTGCCAAAGGGAAACAAATCTACCTTAGCTATTTTTAAGGTTCTACGATTCTGCATAATTACCTGTGACTACTAGAAACAATTTTAAAATAAAAAAGATGTTGTATGTATGTAGTAGTGAGAGCTACATTTGAAAGTCTCAAAAAGCTAAATGTTATAACTAAACTTTCACCGATATATACCTTCTAGAGCTCTACCTGGATACCAAGCTTTTAAAGCTGTTTGGAAGCTTACAATTCCGTACAATCTCATTCTACAAAAAGATATGTTTTTTTTATTTTTTCTCTAATTCTCATCAACTTTCAAGGTCTAAATCAAACTTCCAATATAATTTGTGTAAAACACATAGCACATACCTAATTCTATTATGCAAAATTTTCTTCAGGAATATTTCCTAAGAGTCCTTCAGCAAAAGGTTCTTCAAAGCTTTTATATAAAACCAAGCATAAAATCATGTCAAGTTTCTTATAAAATTCTGCTTATTCTGTTATTTATAAACAACATACTTTAATAGTCTGACAAGTAATTAAGATGTCAGAGAAGTTAATGTCGTATCTAGCTATACGGTTTTCCACCCTACTGTTACGTAATCCATATTACCCAAGCAATGAAATCGCAATAATTAAAAAAAAAAAAAAATTGGAGACAAAGTCTACTTATTATTTCCTGCAGCTAAAACCCACCTAATGTGAAACAAACAATAACTGCAGATATTTGAGTTAAAACAGTTATTTCTCTGAGTGGATTTTAAGCTAGTTTATGTACCTACAGGGTTTCAGCTTTCTAGCCCAAAAGCAGGAGTAAGTGCCCTTTTTTCAGAAGGAACTGACCCACAGACAGACCAACTCTCCAGGTGTGTAAACAAAACCAAACCAAGAAAACCATACACATGCAAATCAAATTACTGTCCTGTTTCACCATCACCTTTACATTTTTAGAATAATTCATGTGAATTTTTTTTTTTTGGGTCACATAACTTTCAACTTTACTGTTTATATTTCTGAGCTTTTTGCAACAGCCACATTGACTAGAAGCTTACTTTAAATTGAGCTCTGATATATTCATTTCCACTGATAGGCTAGAGTTTGAAGAAGAAGCACTGCCATAACTCAGTTCTTGCAAATGACATAGGACTGAACCTGAGGCAAATGCATAAGTATGGATTCTTATCTAATAGCATCATGCCATCCATGAGCGTCCAGCTTCCCTGTGTCATAAAACCAGTACTTCATATGTCAGGATGGAGAACAAGTCAAGGAATTCACATTTTCTACAACATCACGAAGATCCACAGCAACTGTAAGAAAAGGCAACCCTCCCAACTTTGCTTGCACAGGAAATAACACCCCGGTTCAAGTTAAAATATTCAAATATGGAATAGGGAGCAAACGTCTTAAATACATTTGATCATCTTGGTCAAAAACCTAGAGTGCAACAGGTTAGTCTTACTAATGCAACAATCAATAATTTACAGGGCCATGCTTGCTACTGAGACCAAGAATCTCAGTATTCAAGATATAAATTCTGTACAACAGGTTCCGAAAGTGCTCTGAGAAACGGTTGATACATTTGTGCCTCCATATCTTATTTTGCCAACAGCAAGATGCCACTAAAGTAGGGTCCTACATTCTAGAGGGTATTTTTTTCAAACCATTAGGAGAGGATAGCTTTAAACCCATAAAGGACTGCAAAAGCATCTCACAGCAACAACTAGTAGCCGGTGAACTATTGCCAACCATACTGAACTCCAGAGCAGATAGACTGATTACATTAAAAACTGGGGAGAGGTGTTTTTTTGGTGGGTTTGGGGGTTTTGTTTGTTTGTTTTAAATTCTTCCTTGAAGAGAACAAACTCCAAAGCAGCAACGGGAGCCACATTTTTGCACTGGTGGCAGAAATAAGTAACAAGTACTGAGGGCTGTCAGTACTTAAAAGTCTTCTGCGTACTTCAGTGTTCCACCACAAGGGCTCAGATCAGCTCTCTCTGACTGTTGGATTAACACAAGCACAACCCCTGGCATTGGGACAGTACTAACTCTTTACTTCTGCTGCCTGTTTCTTTTCACTTTAGTTCTGGCAAGCTTATCTCCCAAAATCGTCTTAAAACTTCACAGGTGAGATAAACAGGAGTTCGAGGAAGAGCTAAAAGTTCCTCCAGGCTTGGAGCGTTGTCTCATGATTTGCAGGTCATATGACAAAATCAACACACAGTCTTCATGAGGTATCATTTTGTTGATTACATGGTGGTTACTAGGACATGATACCATTTGTATTGATTGTCTTTAACAGGCAAAGCTTTGAGCCTGCCATCTCTGGACTTTAAGGGTCAGATGTAGAATAAAAGGTAGAATATGTATTTGAATAGAGAGATTCCTCCAGATATACTAGGCATATCCTATGTCTATTTTTAAAGGCAAAGCAGCCATCGCAAAATGGCTTAGGCTTTGAAGACTGCCAGTTCAAATACAGTATTTTGAGACTCCTCTACACACGCATCTCCACACCAAGCAGCTGAAGACGTTACAGTCAGTGCGCACAGTGGCATTCAAATGCCATGCAAACCCAATCTCTTACTCAGAAGAAACAGAAAGTGCAAATTTGATACTGTCCCAACTTCCCAGTAACAAACAAACAAACAAAAGTATCAAACGAGCTGCGCCTCTGCCAACTTCTCCTACATAGGTACATACCACAACAGACAGCATTAACAGCTACAAAGAGGAATCAAGAATTAGTGCCACGAGTAGCTGGCTAACACCACTGCCTACCAAGAAGCACAGTTCTGTTGTGCCATTTCTTAAGGTGGACCAGCACGGAAAGACACTGTCTTTTCATTTGCATGCTCAATTAAAAAAGGGGGCAAAAATAATCAAAAGATTATTCAACACTTACTATGATCTTTTGTGTGAATAAATTGCGACAATAACACTGATCCCATAAGGTACAATTTAACAGTTACTGACCTAGACATAAAGCAAGGTACAAGACAAGGAAGGCTTTGCAACAGGATGACACAGAATGGCCAAGTGGTGCTACCAGATTTTTCTCAACAATTACTTAGCCCTGACTCAAGGCAATATGATCAAGGTTTCTCTCGAGTTTTCCCTCTCTGTATTCTTAAATCTCTTTTAATACTTACAGAATAAAGAAAAAGAATGGGCAACTTTAAGGGAAAGCTCTACATGCATAAGATACCAAAACCAATTCCCTTATTTCTCAACACTGAAAAGTGTTCAATAAAAGTCTGAAGCCACAGCAGTTCTGGTATTGACATTTCTAGTCATTTATGACGAAATCCCCTCTTTTTCTTTTTTTTTTTTTTTTTTTTTTTTAGTACAATAGGGTAACGCCAGTTACAAAAAGTGCAGGGAAAATGCTCACGCTTTTTCCTATAATATTTGTTATACATTCAGTCAAATTGTATTTCCTTGTGTATTTCCTTGCAAGCCTGAGGAAAATCAAGATTTCAAACTGACTTCTTGTCAATTAGCATTCTTCAAATTAGAACACAGACATTCTGTTTTACAGTAAGACATCAGAAGCATAAAGAATCTAATGAGGCATCTATAGGAAAAGAAGATATGTTGCTTAATAACATAACATTTCTGAAAGGATAACTACTAATGTCTGCTTTTTAAATGAAGATAGAGATGCTACAGTTAGAGCTAACTCATTCTAAAATACAATTCCTTTTTGACTTGGAGCAGATTAAGGAACATAATGGTGGAAACGCATATCTGTTCTCTCATCTGCCCTCCAGACCTCTGCAACAATACAAGCACAGCTGTTAACCAGATGAAAACGTGAAGGCTAGAGACAATGCAAGAATAAAAATACTAACATTATTTCCATGGCACCACAACATTAGATATCATAAGAAATAAGATCTGCAGTACATTATACTATTATTTATTTTAAGATAGAAAGTTCTACCACCTCAGGAAAAACTAAGTAAGTATTTTCTGTTGGAAAGAAAAAGAGGTTAAAAAGTAGTATGTCTTGCATATTTCAATCTTCCATGTAGAGACTGGTTTTGTTGAAACCATATGGAAATGAAAAGGTCATCAATTAAAAACAGAAATTTAATAAACACAAAATATTTCCCAAATAAATGCCTGTGGTAATCTAATTTCTTGTAAACACTGCACTCAACTTTCTACAAGAGACCCAGATGGCATATTAACATTTCTGATCTCTTAAATCAAAAAAATTGGAGGAAAAAGGGAGTCACATTACATACAAATTATTCATAATTCAGTCTCCTATGGAGGACAAGACTACGACTAGCCAGCATGTTTGACTTTCAGAATTATTGATTATGAAGTTCAATTAATGAAGAGCTTTAAGTAAAATCCCAACATCTAGAGTTCAAAATGAAACAAAAGACACTTTGAATATGAAGTCAGTTTAGAAGATTTTCAGCAACTCTATTAATGCCTAACATATACCAAGAGAGAGAGGGAGAGAGAGACAGAGGGGAGGGAGGCAGGCAGGCAGGCATTGGTATCCCTAAACACAGCATACATCTTATAAATAACCCAATACAACTAGAATGAATACTCCTTGAGTTCGCTAGCTATGTATAATAATTTCTTCACTTATCTGTTACTACTATAGTTATGCCTTCTGAATACCACTTTATCAAAAAGTAGACTGTTTGTCAAGTATAATAAAACAAGAGAACCATGAGAAGAACATGGCAATAAAAAAAAAAAAAAAAACAAACCAACTTTTCCCATACAGAATGCAGATTTAAGAAAAAACAGTTTTCTGAAAACTGCCTTCCCCTCCACCACCACCCCAAAAGAAAGTGAAGGTTTTATAATAAAAACTACTTCCCTACCTGTTCTACGGTAATCAACCCATCTGAAGGTTCAGATGTAGCCTGTGGAGGCAAAAGTTTACACAGTGTCCCTAAGAGCAGAGATACTTCCTTCATGCTTCTCCAGCAACATACAAGAACCATTTGAGCTGTGACGTCACATGTTTGCCTTTCTTTACCTTAAAAATAAAAATCAACAAATGCAATAGCGTAACTCAAGGTTCTGAGACGTAGACTTGTAATTTAAACTTCATTTAGCCTGATCTTCTTAGAAAACACAATTAACTATGAAAAAAATTTCTAAACTTGCTAACCCAAAGGATAATTCAGTTTTGCTGACCCTAATTGCTTCCACTCCTGAACACTCACTGTACTTTATTCCACTTGGAAAAGGTAGCAGTATACCATTTTACCAGGAAACTGCTATTTTAAAAAGTAGAGGTCTTTTGGTCACAATTGGTATTCACCTGCACACTGAACTATACAAACACCTACAACTTTGGAGCCAGGCTCCAACAAACTCCACGTCAATCATCAATCCATCACTCATTGTATGCTACTTGGTTTTTAACCCAGGTGCCCCCGTAGGAAGAGGCCTGGCAAAGGCATGACGTTTCTAACGCAACATCCCCATCTGGTGGCCACTGTGCCACTATAACATATTTACAGACAATTTCATGAAACAAAACATATGGCCCAACCCAAACTACTTTAAACATAGGAAAAAACATGTGAGGAAAGAAAGTTCAAATATTTAAGGCTTAAAAAGCTTGCATAAACTATTAAATTTAAAAATGTAGAGATACTCTATAAATTTATTCTGGCATACACTAAATACACCAAAGTTTACAATTTCTTTATCACTGTAAGGCTCAATTTCATAGCTGCTATTCATTAAGCAGACAAATACTAACTAACATTTTACCACTGGAATCTTTCAAACAGAAGCTTCTGCTTATGTAATTTCATGCAACGAGTTTTATTGCATGAACGTACTCCCCACTAGTCTTGTGTACACTGGAGAGGGAAATCACACTAACACCTTTCAACAAGAAACGCATTAAAAGCATTGCGTGACAGAAAAGGTGTTAAAGATTACCTGGCCAGTGCAGTTAAGCCAATAGAGTCTAGGTCAATATCAAAACAACTCATTTTCACTTGTGCTCTAAGAGAGATTAACCACAATCTTCCAGAAACACAGTGAATTAGTCTTTAAAACCATGCCCATGAATAACTAGCTTCTGACAGATTTATTGAAGAACTGAAACATTACACGGAGCAAGTAATTTCCAATTTTGATCACCCCCACATAAAATGCCTGCTCTATAAAGAATATCTTGATTTAATTACTAATACAGCATTGGATTTACCTCTCATTTCTGTGCAAATATTTTCCATTGGCCTGTGGTCAGCCAGCTTTTCAGACTCTACTTTGCAGTGTTCTTTCAAAATTTTTGCTTGCATAAAATAATCATTCGTGTCCTGTGGTTGTATCTCATGCAGAATCATCTGCAGACGACCTGCACTTTCTACACATTAAACAAGAGGAATATTTAAGACAGTTTTGTTTTTTACTTCCAGTTCTTTATACAAATGTAATTCATTTTCATGGGTATGTAAGTACAAAAGAAAGCTACCAGCACTAAAAACCAAATATAAAACTATGGTGATTACGAGGATTAGGGAAGAAAGAAAACTGGACTTTACAGTCATTTGTTTTGAAACAGATGCAACAATACAACCTGCAAATGTTTGATTTTTTTAGTGCAGAAGTCAAGACAACCTCTATCAGAAGCTAAAAGAGTGGCTTAAGATTATGACATAAAATGAGAAATTGAAAAGGAGGCGTGCTAGCTCTAGTTCTGAATCGCTGTAAGACAAACAGAACTTCAGGAGCTTCAGATTTTAACAGAATTCTTTTGGGGTTTTGTTTGTTTACCTGAATCACTATCCATTGGAATAAGACCCTCTGGCGATGAGCTCTGCACTACTGGCGATACTACAGCAGAGAGTTTGTATGACATCAGAATGAGCCTGGCCACCATTTCCTTCCATTCAGCTACCAACGTCAAGTTACTTAAAAAAAAAAAAAAACAAAATCACAAACAAAAACCAACACAACATGGATTAAAAATAATTTTATATTTAAAAGAAAGAACTGAAATTACAAACACTTCCGCAACAGTATTTATGAAAACTATAAATAGGGTACAGTTTGAAAAGTCCTAAGACTCAGTTTAACACATACAAAGGAAGTATCCAACAGCTAGCTAAACAGTGCAGCAGCCAGTAAGAGTTCTAAAAGCCACAGGTACTGGATTTCGTTAAAAATAACACTGCATGCTTTTATGTTCTCCTGAGCAGCTCTTCCACTGTGTTTAAACATGGAGTTATGACTTTCTATTTAGCAGTATGTTTTACTTACTTAAAAGGTAATTGCTGCAAAGCCCCAGTTATACAATGCACTCTCCCATACATTGGGAATGACGCTGCTGCTTGAAGGAGAGACTTCTTAGCTTGAGATATTTCTTCTTCAACGTTCAACAACAAAAGCTTGATAACTAAAATTTTAAAAAGTACAGATTTGTATTATACATACATACATATATTGTATTTTCTAAGAAACAAATCTGCTTTAAAGAAACAGCAATAAAGCCTGTTTACACAACAATTCAATGGAAAATACACAGCAATTTCCTTGTTTACACTTTTCACTCTTTTGTCACTGAAATAAAAGTTATTGTTCATTTTCAGTTACCTAAACTCCAGCAATATTTGTTACAGTCAATTTAGTCTGTCTATCCAAATCAAACAGCAGCTGTGAAAAGCACAGCCCAGATCCTATACTCAGGGACAAGCCCACAGCTCATGAAGAAGTCAAAAGAAGTTACCTACCACATACTGAAAGTCAGACTTCACCCTTAGAGCCAGGTTAATACAACAAACAGTTCAGCAGAATATTACCGATCGGAAGTTTACGGTTAAATATTTGACTCTTACATTAGCCACTAAAGAACCTGCCCAATTTTCAAGGATACATGTGCCTATTTCTATTTATACCATGTGGCATCTCAATTGTAATGTAATTTAGAATGTAATTCAGAATGAATTACAGACCCAAATAACAAACTACGGATAACTAACAACAGGAGATACTCTACAACGAGACATGAGGTTACCCATGCATTTGCTTCATTTATGGCAACCACAACCATGTCTGAAAATCATGATTTCACTGCATATGAAGAAAGTATTAATAGGCATCTGAGAGAAGCCAATAATGGCACCAAAAAAATATACAATAGTGAGTTTACTACAAATTACATCCAATGCTTTATTACAAATAATGAATTTCAAGATTTTAGTTTTACTGCAAATTACAAAAGGTAGACAAAGTCTGCTTAACGAATTTGCCAGATCTGCCAGATTTAGAGCCTCTCAGCTTTCATCCAGAGGCACTAAACGAAAGAAAAATATTCCACATGTGAACAAAGCCTAATTACTGCAGAAATGTACGTGCAGGACTGCAAACCACTCAGAAAAATGGTTCCAAGTGAAGATAGCTCCAAGGGGCAGCGCTCAAAATATCAAGTACTGGAACATGACACAGACCAACTCGGCTGCCTTCGCTCTCGGTGAGCAAGCTCTTAAGAGGAAGCAGAGGTTCCTTTCCTGCACTTTATGTGCACAGCTTCATCAGGCTAGCTACCAGGGCACCAATGTCACTTTCCCTCTGATCAAAATAATAACAAAAACCATCTTCTAAGAACATTCAATAGCCTTAACATGAACAGGACTAGATTAAGATCTTACTAAGGCACCTGGCTTCTTAACAGCAAAACAGGATATACTTAAAATCCTATTAGAAATAAGTATCTTTTACTCGTTATGCCTCCTACCAAAAGCCTTAAGGAAAAGCAAGTAAGGTTTCAAATAAATATAAAAAACATGGGGGTTCCGTTCCCCAAAAGCTTACCTGCTAAAGTGTTCTTCTCCACTGTACTTACTGATGTGTTTTCATCCATCTGGGGGTTATGCTCAACCCATTTTCCTAAACAAATATGCTGCAGTCCTTTATGATGTACTAAAAAGTTCAACAAATATGAAGCAGTGACACAATCATATGGCTTGGTACTTGTGCTAAGATCCATTGCTGCTTGGAATAGGAGATTTAGATTTTCAGAATCCTGAAAAAAACCAATATTGCTCGTTTTATTAAGCTTACATATTGATTTAATTAAGCTACTTAGCACCCTGGAATCTAAGAATCTGTTTTTCAGTAAGTTTCCTGGTACACATTTCTTAAAAAACACCTATTTTGCACACTGATCACCTTACACTCAAAACATGCATGTGTATGGATTTAGCAAAGATACTATTACATAGACACTGAGGATGGGGACAGTCATTTATAAAGCAGTATTCAAACATGCTGCACTTCTCAAGAGGATGGTGGGTTTGTTTGGTTTTTTTTTTTCCCAAAATACTGTGTTTAATCTGCAAACGGACATCACAGAGAAGCATACGTTATCAGGAAGCAATATTTACTCACCAGTACTTAGGAATTTAAAAGTAACTTTTTATGAAGTAATAAACAGAAAAATCGGTATCGAGTCAAAGGGCGAAATTTGGGAGAAATCAAAAAAGACAATCAGATAATGAAATCTGAGACCAATCAGAAAGGAAAAGAAACACAGAGCTGAATTTCTTAAAACACAAGAGTAACCAAGTCAAAACGCCTCAATCATTTACAAAGGGAAGTCACAGCTAAGCAAGGAGCTTGTATCAACTATTTCTGACAGTTCATAGTCATACCCAATGAACTTCCCAGACTCCTTCATCAATTAGTGAAACAAGCCTCCTTAGGTAAGGGCAGAAGCTGTGTAAAAATATACAGAAGATGGTAGCGATGAACACTACTGCAGGCAACTTGGACCAACTTCGAATTTTCAGGAATTATGCTTTGTACCTAACCCAAGTACCTGGTATAATATACAACATTCATCTTTCACGAGATTACTCCCTCTAAAATATTTTTAATTACATACCTGTAAATTAAATGCAACATCACGTAGTTTCATCAAAAGCCCAAATGCCAGAACTTTTACTTCCTCAAAAGTACTGGCAAAACACTGGATCAAAGTTCGGACACGAGCAGAATCGATCTCCTGATCCAACTGAAAAACTTGTGCCTGACCTGTTAAAAGAAATCAATGCCTTACATAGTTTTGCTGTAATTCTTTCCAGAACAAGCACTGTATTCACATTTTGCTTAGCTATACTAAAAGAACCATTAAAATAAAATTTTAGCTAAAGCATTATTTTAATATTACCTACTTCTCTTAATAGGTCTTAAGATGCCATGTTTACTGTGGAAAAAAAAGGTTACCATATCCAAAAAATTACTCTCAGTAATACAGAAAGTAACTTACTGCCAAAAAAAGAATCCCATTTATTCACATTAAATTCAGCATTGAAAATAACCTTTATTTTAGCTTTGCTTAAAAATTCTTTTCCTGGAAGTATGTAATATTAGAAAATAATTCCTCTCAAAAAAGACTTAAAGCTTCAGTATGCTTTGGGGTTTGGTTTTTGGGATTCTTTTTGTCATAGGAATAATCCCCTAAAATGGAAGCCTTTACAACTTTTGCTTTTAATTTAGATTTAAAGGAGTCATGGCTTCTGGTGACTGACACCTAATGCTGTAATGAAGCCAGAAATTTTAAGATGTAAACAAGTGCACCACATTCCAGCACAGAACACAACAGCAGCTAAATCTCCTTTATAGAAGTAATGTCAGGCTTCTGAAATCCTAAAGCTATCATAAACAACTCTCAATACAACTTTCTATTAAAAAAAAAAAAAGCAGCAACAACATACCCCAAACTCATAATAATAAAATTAATGTGTTCATGATTTATCAGGGGTTTTGAGAAAAGATCTACCAAGAAGGCATTTTTTCTTCCCTCTCAAAATCAACTTCTATTTTATATGTCTCATTTCTTTAAAAAAAAAAAAAAAAAGTTACAATTTAAGACTGAAAACATACTTTCATGTTGGCCATATGATCCAGAGACAAGGTTTAGCAAGACCATCAATCTACAAGGCTCTAATCAATACTTCTTGAATTGGGGTTGTCATAATGTTGTGAAGAAAATTTAAAATAACAGCAGCACAACATCATAAACTGTCCAATTAAATTGTTCCTTATTTAGTATGATAATATCATGAAAAATATGCAAGCTTTTTCAATCAAGAGTTTTTATGGTCTCAATGTATTAAATTGCATATTATCAAGATGTTAGAACAGGAAAAGGGGGTAAAGTTATCAAATATACTGAATCTTGTCCGAAAGTTTTCTTTGTAACAAAAATTCATTGAAAAACCTTGCTAAAAAACAGGCTATGCAAGAAAATCCCCATTTATGGAAGATATTCAACAGGCCATAAATATTTGCATTTGCATCAATATTCCATTTTCCAATAAAACTTACTATCCTTCCTTCAGGTAAAAAAGCGACACAGGAAATGCCACAGAAATTAAGGACTAAGAATATCGTTTTACTTTGACAGAAATTGACTAGGTGGCACAAAATAATCTTCTTCAATATCTCCCATTCCTACAGCCTATAAATTGGGCTTCTCACCTTTTGGACCAGAAAATATTTCTGCTACTGATCCTAAAATAGTTAGTGCAGAAAATCTGGTTGGATGTGATGAACCAGGAAACAGTACCTCAAAAAGTCGGTCACATACAGATGACATGAAATCCTGAAAATCACAAGAAAAAAATTAAGACAGTTTGCTTGCTGTCCTACAAACAAAAGTCTAAGTAACTGAATTCAGGACATTCTGCTTTACATGTCACCCAAAAAATTATGACCTTACAGTTAATTTTGGAAGAATGGGAGGCCTACCTTCATAGTATTGACAAATTTCTTGTTTCCTAGAGTACAGTGATGGCTGGACAATCATTTGGTTTTTTTAAAACAAGTTTCCCCTCCCCACTCCCACAAAAAGATGGCCATTGTATCAAAACCTTGAAAATTAGTTGAACAAGAAAAGCAGAATTCAAGACAAGAAACAGTTTAACACAACGGAACTGATTATGTGAGCCTTCAAATAGGAAAAAAGGACAAATACAAAAGAAGTCTTCATACGAAGTCTTCGTGCTGAAGGTCTGCCATTCATTCTCTCACTGATCATTCTGGAGAGCTAGAAAAAGGCTGAAGCTAAATGGATCTCTATTTCAAGCCCAAGTAACGCACATCATTTAAAACTTGCTACTAAACTGCCAGCAGCTGACAGGACATTTACTTGAAAATTTTAGTTTGGATTAGGGATACATCTCCAGTCATTCCGCACTTACTGCTGTTTCAGTTCACATTATGGAGCAATCCCTCAGAAAATAACCTTCATTGCTTTTGGACAAAATTAACCTTAAAGATACCCTCCAAATACTAATGGGCACTCATTTCATGAGACCACAGTCCATTTAGTCAAAATTAACTTGCCATAAGTGCCTACAGAGTGGACAAGGTCCCCGGCACCGTTTTACAGGCGTCTTCCTTCTGCACTGCACTATTTCCTAACACAGACACAGCCTAACTGACGCAGAAGTATAAGAACAATGAACTACCTTTCAGAAATGCTATCCCACCTCTTATATTTATATCTCTAGCAGTCTAACTTACTTTATATTGCTGCAAAATCCCCAAAGGATGCCTTTTAGTTGAGTTTTCAAGTAACTCTTGCTTGGTTTTATTTTGCTCCAATTTATAAAGCACCTGGGAACTTTCTTGTATCCTACAAAATAACTTTTAAAACAAAAGCAAAACATAGGTAAGGTAAGAATCATTGACAGTTAAATAAGGGAAAGGGGGATTTTCAGCTTATTTTCCAGATCATATTGCTTGTAATTTTTAAAAAGTTTGCATACAGTAGAACACAGAACAGATCCTTCTCTTCACTCCAAAATGAAGTTTTTTGCTCTCCATCTCTCTTGTGACCAACCTTTTCCCCCTCCCTCTGCACCTCCAACACCTTCTTCTATATCCCTCCTTAAATTCATGCCTAGTCTTCTCCTCCCACCTCCCCATTTTCCGTGGAACAGAAGTTCCTCTATAAAAAAAGCTCAATTAATGCATATAATTTTTATAGCTTCAGTGTCTCTTACAGAGTTTGACTCACCTCAGGAGTGCTTCCCCCAGCTCTTTTATTACCCACTAGTATTATTTCTTTTCTTATTACACTCCCTCTAACACAATTTTTCCATCTCATATTCCTCAGTCTGTACCAGGCAAGAACGGAAAGAGATGGACTTCTCTTTTGTTTCCGCCAAACCTATTCCCTCATTTTTCCCCTGTCTCAAATTAATTATTTTCTCCTTCCACACTGCTTTCTTTTGCCATTAACATCTTCCAAAATGTTCTTTATATGTACATGGTTTCCTCATTTTATCCATATCCTTCCACCATGATGTACATGTGACCTTGGCAACTTCCACAACGTTGACACACTCAATCCCTGCAGACTGTAACAGCGCAGCCACGTGTCATGCTGCTCCCTTAATATTGTTCTACCTTGTCTTCCAAGTCAGGTTGCTGAGGCTGGTCAAGTGACTGTGAATTTGCCTGAGGTCTGGTAGGTCTACATAAGCACACTCTTAGTCCACAACAAAAGCAACACAAGGTTCATTGCTTACTCTATGGCACATTGCTTTGCTATTGGTAAAGTATGCATATGTTGACAGGTTAAGTAACACTCACTACCATTCATGATCAAGTTACTGTGCCTATCACTTAATTTTTTTGTTTAAGCCATCCTTGCCTGTGATGACTTACCACCATTCAGGTGAGTAATACATACAACACAGTCCTGGTCTTAGAGCTTCTACTCTTTCAGATGAGCAACTTCATAACATACTCAGTAGGATTTTTTTTTTTTAAATGCTATATAACTTAACATAATAGGCACATTAGACATTGTTTATAGTTTGAAATTACCTTTCTCAGTAAAGAACCTATCTGTTGCCTTACTGAAGGAGACTGGCTGTTCAAGTTGTACATCATAAAAAATTGAATTAGTTGCATTTCTTCCATAGACACAACTTCCGTGCTACGATGGGTTTCACAAAGTAAACCTAAAGCATCAATGCAAACCTGAAAGACATTTAGATGTTAACCACAAAAGAGTTACAGGCACCTATGATGACACCTTTGTTTTAAAACAATGCTGACACAGTATCTAGGATTGAAACAATTCTTCTAATTTAAAGACACAAAATAAACGTTGTCCCTTTACCTGATTGTGCTGATGAACTAGACCCTGTTTTATACATTCAGTGGATACAAGACCATTGCTCATGATATTTGAAAGTTCCAGGTGTCCATGAGCCCTGGCTGTTCTTAGGCATGCCATTAATGCTCCAAGAGCTCCTCTAGTACTGCGAGAGCCTAAAGAAAATGAAAACCAGTAATAATTATAGTTTAACACAAACAACGTACTAATTGCAATGCTTGTTAGAAACTCCCGATACTTCCAACACAGCTCCTACCCCCCTTTTATTTTGTACCCCATAAATCCCAAAAGACAGTGTGTGTCATACATTAAACTAGTTCTAAATCCCCTGGTTCCCAAAAAGCTTCGTCTTGAACATGCCACATGAAAAAAGGACCTTGTGAGGTCTCACAAGCCCTTATTTTAGAGTTACACTAAATTATGTCAAAAACTACAAGAGAATCACAAATCTTATATCCACATATTTGTTACTGGACACGCCTGTGTAAGAAATAACAGCAGAACAGAAAAACAGTAGAAAAAAATACTGATATGTAACAAAGCTTGGCATGTAAAGAGAACAGTAAGGCACTCACAGTTAGAATACTAATTATTTTGCTCATGGCATGAAGACACACTTATGATTATTATGAATTCCACCTTGAAATACTAACAGCAATAATAACCATCTGGAATTTTTCTCCCAAATTAATTCTAATAATAATAATAGATCAGAAATCACATTTCTGAGATTTTTTTTTTAAAAAACAATCATAATTACAAATACAATATTTATTTTCTCACCTAGATTAGCATCTGCAGAAGCCTGAAGAATTCTAATCATGTAGCTCAGACTGCCAGGGCTACATTTGAGCAATTTTGGTAAATAGTAATCTATTATATAAGTAGTTTGGTCATGGTTCCCTTCACACAGTATTACTAGAAGAGGAGAAACCCAGATGTCATGCCACTGGTCAATCCAGGTGCTTTCTTGAAAACTCAAAGTAAAACGGGCTTTGTGATTTGTAAACATGGTTTCCAAAAGATCACTAGCATAGGGTGCAAGAGACTGATCATTCATCACGTCCAAGATTTGTACTGGAATTGTTCTGTCCAACTGTAGTATATTTTCAGTGCCCACACACTCCACAAGACAGCCAAGAGAAGCATATTTCCCTTTTACGTGCCACTCCAAGCTTAGTAAATGCTTTATCAGCCTTGCAAGGAATGGGTCTGACTTTTCATTGGATCCAGTAATGGTGGTTCGGTGTATCTGAAGAAGATTCTTGAATATCAATTTGGTTTGGTGTCTAACAGCATCCAGAGGGTGTTCCCAGTGTGTATAAACATATTCCAGCAGCTTCCCAATTACATCCGAGTTCCCATTAAGTTTGATTTTTAGATTTGGAGAGCCTGAAACGAGGGCAGCCAGTGCTGTATTAGTCCAAATAGCCAGGATTCTAGACAAAGATGTTGCCATACTGGATTCTTTTAACCTTTTAAAAAGAACAAACAAAAAAAGTTCATTATTTGCATTTGTCATTTTTTTCAAAAAATATTTTTTTTATTTCAAAATAATTATTCATCACATTAGTTTACCTCATACTAAAACAGGTAAGAAGACACTAACCATTCACTGAAGAAAAGGAACTAACACAAAAAGGAGGTGATGAATTGGATGTTGCAAAGTGTATGCTTAGTTACCTGACATGGTGTTAACTGGTCACAGCTAAAACCTCTAAATATGGGGAAAAGAAACCTGACAAGCCACTACACTTGCTATTTTAAAAACAAAAATAAAAATTAATATCCACATGCTAATATTTGAGCAGCATTATGTTATTGCATGCTTCTTGAAAATATAAGGAAAACTTCTCATTGCCATATAAAACCATAAAAACTGAGTATCATATGTGCAAAAACAAAATCACAAAACTGACCTCCAAGGCAGGAACAAAGGTTGAACTGAATACATGTTTTAATCTCCATTAGTGCTGGTAGTCCATTAGATGCAAGCAGTCAATGCTTGCAACCAGAAAAAAAATGAAACCAAAAAAAAAAAAATTAAAAAAAATTCATCTTACTTCAAGTATTCCACTCATTGGCACACTTTGTATTCTTCTGTTCTTTTAAAAGTATAGGAGGTGATGTCCTGAAACTAAAGTTTATCTGTCTACATAACAACTGATTCTGCCACACCTTACCATCAGGTAGCCGGTAAACTAATACCACTTACATTGGAAAAACAAAATTTCATTTTACCATGCAAGAGAAAATTGTAACTTAGAACTATCTATGCAATATCAAGACATTACAGTTTTCAGACTTAAGAGAATTATTCTGAATACATTAAAAAGATGACATGATCTGTGGCAGAAACTAATACCATTACACTGAAAGCATCAAAGAGATATTCCACCAGGACCACGAGCCATGCAAAAATACAAGTAAAAAGATCAACCCCATCCTCCCAAACATGAAATACAAATCAAAACACAGGCTTACTCTGAACTCAAAGACAACAAGACTGATGCGATATCTAATAGTAGTTTCTCTCCATTTTCACCCATGCTGCCATTCTTCCATTCCAGCATAGCCAGTGCTCCATGGCAAAGAAAGAGAAGGACCGAGTCAGGGGGTTCTTCTGTACACAGAGTCCCACAGTTACTCACAAACCACGCTGGCATGCCTGTGTGTTTCACTGACCCAAGAAGCAAGTCGCTGACCTGTAATAGCAAAATAACACCCATTACAGTGTCTCAGCACAGGAGAAAAGCTATTTTGTGCATAACTGAGAATCTTAGAAGATCTGACGAGATTTCTTGTACGTTGTTTTTCTCAAATTCAAAACCCTAGTCGCCTTATTTCGTATCGCAAGGCAAGAATAAAGGATTTACACTCCAGCAAAAGACTGATACAGAGGTTGGCAAGTCCTGCTATCCATATCAGCAAAGCCTCTGAACAACACTGGTAGCACTGATTAACGACACTATGACATTTCACAGTCTTTAGCGAAGAAATACACTTACCAAGGAAGGTAATTCTTCAACTGGTTCATACATAGCTTTAGTAAACAGAATAACCGCCAGTCCTGAAGTAGTCTGAACAGTTTGCAGTAGAGTTGCTACACAGCAGAGAAAGATGTTTTACATTAGAGTGCAGCAAACACTGTGTGCTGGAACTATGTATCAAAATTATAAAGATGGCATTGAATTTTCCTAGACTACCTGTAGGTGTATAATCACAAATCTGTAGCGTCCGCCTGGATAGCAAGTACTAACAAATTTATACTCCAGTGTAATAGGAGACTATTAACACCTTTTAACAGATAGAAAATATAGAACTGCCCAGTAAGACAAGGAGGATTGTGGCAGAGCCTATTGACATTTATATTAAATTCTACTGTAGAAAAATATCTGTATAAGAAGTAAACACAATTAGTTATAATGCACCAATAAATAGTTCTGACAGTGTAATTCATACAGATATATAAATTTTTGGTAGCCGCAGACATTCGGTGAGTCTCAAAAGTATTCTGTTAGTTTCTAAATTATTAGTAATAGCATTTACCTTGTTTTTTTGTAGTAGGACAAGTTAAACTGTACACTCCAAAATTATGATCTACAAATCATAGCTCACCGAAAGACCTACTACTGCTCCCACTCCCATTAATCTCAGCAGTTCAATTTCCATTCAAGCTAAACTAAGTTTTTATATGTACAGGTTGTGTTTACTACAAAGACAACAAGACTGACTTAACAAAAATATTTGGTTTTGAATGTTACTAAACTTACCATCCATTAGGAAGTTTGTGGAGCTTTTCAGTAAACTACACATACTTTGCCAAACAAAAGACTCATGGTGTTTCCAAAGACTTCCCTGGATATTTTCTTGTAATTTCTGTACAAGCATCATTGAAACTTTAATGGCTATCAGTAAATCGTGCATCAACTGAGTCTGAACAATACGATTTCCATGATTCTTTCTGTGGAAAAAAAAGACAGACATGCACACAAAAAGGAAATGAAAACCATTCTTCACCATCCCCAGAAAACTACATTCTGCCAACTTCAGATAGAATTCATGGTGAAAACTAATTTATTGTTTGAGTTGACCAGATACGTAACTATAGGAAAACAAGAAGCAGACTCAAGGGCAGTGTTTTAAAATGAAGATAACAAACATAATGACAAATTCTACTACAGTTTCTGCAGGTTCCTGTGACAAATTTTGACTCATTTGATTCTGCCTGAGCAGAGTTGAACTTTTCCAGAAACTTTCCAAAAAGACCAACAGAACAGTGCTGCTCCTTTCTCATTTTTCAAGCAGTTCCTCCATGCACAAAGCATATTTCATGTTAGAAGAAAGTCAAATCATAGAAGACAGACAACATGTAAACTTTTAATGTACAAAACACTCCATTAAGCACCCTTCTCCTCTGGGTACATGATGAGAGAGGCCACAGTGAAGAGGCTTCGCTTCATGCAATGCTGGAAAATGTCAAGATATTAAATGATGACTGCTGTGACAGACTAAACAGAATATCAATACTGAATTAAACACTCATGAAAGTGGAAGAGTATCACTCTACCTGAATTTTAATAATTGTATCTATTAATTACAGCTTTCAGTCACAATTCAGATGCAAAACCACAACTCAAAGGCCTCCCTTAAAAGCAGTAGCTCTAACACAGTCAGTATCAGTGCCTTAAATGTTACCACCTTTAATTTTCTTCCTTTCCTCTCTTATTTTATATCATCATATTGCCACAAAAGAAAAGAAACTCATCAGCAGCTTTTTTTAATCTAAAATATGTATCATTGTAAAATGACATTCCCATCTTTCATCAATGTATGGCTATCATAGCGATATTCCAAACCATACCAGATTATCTTGCAAGAGTGAAATAAAAACTGATAAAATACAGCTTATATTGAATTCACTTGCCTGTTTTCTTCCTGTATGTCAAGTAGCGACTTCTGCAGAAACTGAAGAACTAGTGAAAATAATTATGGTATGAATTTATTTAAAAGACAAATAGAACAGAAAAATTCCAGCAAAGTAATCACACATACACATCATACCCAGACACAATGAACAGTTACCCATACAGTAATGTTTCTTCCACTCCATAAACAAATTAAACTGACATTTCAGTGCAGACCCAAAGAAGCGGTACTAAAGCAAAATCTCAAGCTGCTTTGCAATAAGCTGGTACAAAACAAGGGTTTCCAACCCACTTGGCCTAATCCTGTGAGGTACTGAGTGTTCTGATTCCTCAATGAAAAGCTGAAATTACCAAGAGCAGCAATAAAAGGTCCACAGGAAGTTGCGAACATTATCTGCATGCTGAGGGCACAGTATGTCAAGTTATCCCATATTACCAGCAGATCAGACTTCTGCCAAAGTACTGCCAAACAAAATTCTTGCCACAGCAGGCCTGGACTTGCTATAGTCAAGACTGGCTGTTAACAGCTCGGTGTTATCACATTCAACTTCATCATGAGGCACAGGACAGAGAACACTTCACGTAAAGTAGCATCAACTCCCCCAGCCCTTTAAGAATCACTCACTGGTACCTTTTCAGATTTATATCTAGGGCTGCTCAATAAAGCAAGATTGACCCCTGGAAATTAAAGGTACAAATCAAGGGAAAGTCTTTGACAAAAAAAGTACCATGTGAGGGTACTGGTTATTAAAAATTAACCAGGAGGAAATCAGATCTGATAGATCTTTATGCCCACCTCATGCTACTTCTTCACACACAACCCTCCCCCCAATCATCTACAGTGAAACTTATTTTACTATAAATACAACTTTACCTTCTTCAAACAGGTTCTTAATACTTGCTCTACCTAAAGGAAAGAAAATACATTTTAACTGCTGAACACTAGCCAATACTTTCTATTTTACACAGATAAAGTGTAAACATTACTATTAGGTGCTGCGCCAAGATGCAAACCAATGTTGAGCAAGTTAAAACAGAAGACAATATATTTAATGTCATCATACCTAAGCTGAAGTCCTCCATACAGGAAGCAAGGTTGTCCAGTACTTTTCTGTACAAATATACGTCTGTGGTTTTCAGTTCTTCCCTAAGGCAGCACACAAAGCTTTGTACAGCTAACGTCATAAACTGTTCAGGAAGACCATTTAGTGAACTACAACAGTAAGAAACAGCATGACCAGTTAGCTCATACTGAGATGTTAAATATCCACTTGACTAAAGTCAATGTTAGCTAAAACTCCAATAATAGATAGATGTTGCTTCCTGCATGAAAAGATGTTCTGTTTTAAAATAAACACGCCCATTCTAATTTTGCAGCTAGAAAACCTGTCAAAGGGGTGTAAAGGTCTGGCATGCAACCAAATACAGGATGGAAGCCCTGCATCTCTCAGTGGGACAACAAATGTTTCGGACATAGAAATGAAGACAGCTAAGCACTGGATCTTAAAAATATTAAGGCTGTAATAAATTCACTAAAGTAATACAACAGTAATTGTGCAACAGAAAAATTTAATTGCAATAAAAATAGGCACAAGAAACCACAGTTTAGTTATGATTCCTCTGAACAGCCTTCTCTTGACATTGTCAAAGTAGAGATATTTTTTTTAACAGAAGTATTTTAAATTTCTACTCTAATATTGGATTTTAAAATGCAAAGTGCTAATTACACACTACGTTGTCTTTCCAGTAATGAAACAGATCAAAACAATACTTCACTTTGAAGTTATTTATCCAATGATATATTGTATTATTTATAATTAAGATTTTTAACTAAGAAAGAAAGAAAAACAGTACATATTCACATATTAGTGCCACAAATTTTCAGTAATTAAACTACAGCAATTTGTAGCGCACAAAAAATTACTGACTTCTAGGTAAGGAGAGCATTTAAAAAACTAAAGGCTTACTACTCAATTTTTTACCTTGCTAATACTTTTTTCAAGGGATTCTTCACACCCAGTGAAAAGTATGTCTCTCCCAAAATATCCAAACAAGCTTTAACCATGGGATCACCTGCAGAGTTTTGATCCATCTTCTTCACCAATGGCATAATCTATAATCAACAGAACACACGATCAACAAAAACTCTGGATGTACCCTCATCATTAACAGAGGCAGAATTCCCTCTCACCCAAGTATATAGTCCAAAACTGTCCTCTCTTTACCATATCCCGTTGAGTTTCAGGTGTTGAATAATGTTCCAAGAACACCTCTAATACCAAAAATACATACATACAAAATAGGAAACTTGGTATCACTTGCCTTCCATCATTTTCAGTAACTGTAGCCCTTGCTAATTTAAGTACTAGAACTGCATTTCTACCTAATGCATGTGCAGCAGTAACAGTTGCTTTTTACCTGCTTCCAGGAACATTTAAAACATTATAAAGTTTATTTTAGAATTCTATTTCACATTAACAGTACACATGACACACTGTCAGTTACCAAAAACCACACTAACAACAGTGAAGTCTTACTTGTTTAATACACTGGATCTGCTGGATGCCATTGCTCAGCTGTGCACAGTGCAGAAGCAGAGATGCCAGGTTTTGCTCTTCAGCCTTTGAAAACCCTACATTTGGAAGAAGAGTCTCTTTTTAGAAAGGAATTACAATAAGCAGTATAAACAATACATAATTTATAATAAGAAATCACTGCTTAATTCTTAGGTTTTTTTCCTGTTCCAGTAAACCTACTGGTGCCACAATCCCTTAAGTCACCTTACAACACCTTAACACCCATTTTTTTTTCTAACAAATGACAAGAAATACAAGCTTCACTGTAACATTATAGTAGACCTCATCTTCAGTATGAAGACCAGTTTCACAAAATCACAGCATGGCTGAAGTTGGAAGGGACCTCTGGAGGTCATCTGGTCCAACCCCACTGCTCAAGTAGGGTCACCTGCAGCAGGCTGCCCAGGACCACGGCCAGATGGCTTTTGAATACCTCCAAGGAGGGAGACTCCCCAGCTTCCCTGGGAAACCTGTGCCAGTGCTCAGACACCCTCACATTAAAAAGGTGTTTCCTGATGTTCAGAGGGAACCTCTTGTGTTTCAGTTTGTGCCCATGCCTCCTGTCCCATCACTGTTCAACACGGAAAAAAGCCTGGCTCTGTCTTCTTTACACCTTCCCTTCAGATATCTTTTTACACATTGATAAGATCCCCCGAGCTTTCTCTTCACCAGGCTGAAGAGTCCCAGCTCTCTCAGCCTTTCCTCACAGGAGGGATGCTCCAGGCCCTTCATCATTTTAGTGGCCCTTTGCTGGACTCTCTCCAGTATGTCCATATCTCTCTTGTACTGGGGAGCCCAGAACTGGACACAGCACTCCAGGTGTGGCCTCACCAGTGCTAACTAGAAGGCAAGGAGCACTTCATAGTAACTTTAGTATACAAATCTTGTATTACCTGGTTTTGGGTTTTTTTGAAGTAAAGATCACTGGAAGTTTATCTCATCAAACGAACAAACCCCACAAAATAAAAGAGCATTTGAACAGCATCTTTAAATCAAGTTAACTATAGAAAATACAAAGACTGGGAAAATACACTCAAGATGACCTCCAGAGATCCCTTCCAACCTCAACCATTCTGTGATTCTTTGAAATTCAGCGTTATCCCACATATTAAGGCTAGTACTTCAGGTAGCACTGAATTACAGGCCTGCAAGTGGCATCACAAGTAGGACCTTCTACCACCTTCACGCCAATGATAGAACAAAGCAAAGAGCTTTCAAACCAAAGACACAGTGCTCTAGAGGATTCTTTTAACTCTGCCAAGGTAAGAAGCCATTGTCATTACAAAATAAAAACAAACCACAAAAGAGCAAACACACCTAAAACCCACAAAACAAAACCACCAGAAAGAAACCATAACAAGAAAAAAAACCCAAACAAAAAGCAACAATTTCAGTAGCTACTCAAATGCATTCTACTAGCAGAAAAAGAAATTACACATTAGTTCAGAAAAAAACACCCCACTTACTCTGAAGTTTTTCAAGCTGCTGATGATCAAGAAAGAATGCATCTACCTGAATTTCCTTCTTCTTCTTTAAAACCATTTTAGCTGATTAAGAGATACCTGCTCAAAAAAAAAAGTCACATTGTTTTAAAAGCATAATTACAAACACTTCCTATAACGCTCTTCGCTGTCCTGAAATAATGTTTATTGCATTGTCTGTGCAATTTTTTTTCAAGATAATAGCTCTCTCTAATTTTATCAACTTCAACTATTTCAAGCATTTTGTCCAAAATTCACCCAGACTTCATGGCAGAAAACGGAAGTCACAGAAAACAGGATTTGCTGGATGAATGACAAACTGTCTCACCGGAGTTTTACTGCACTTGTTATGTAGTCTGTGGCATGCCCCTGGATCACGGTTTGAAAATATCATGCAGAAGCATGGGAATAACACCACAAAACTGCTGCTGCTCTGCTTTACTGTTCAAAACTCATTCAACTTGTGTTAATGTAAAGTTAGAACTGTGTAGCAAAGCAATTCTGTTTCTTTGAAACTTACCAACCAGCTCTGCGTTTGCTATAATGGATGTTACAAAGAGCAAGTTATTTGTCTACTTTAAGGTAATGGCAATTTAATGTGCACTACAGTTTCACTGACTTACGAACTCGTTATCACAGAAGGGCTGAGGTTGGAATGGACCTCTGGAGGTCATCTCGTCCAACCCCCTGCTCAAGCAGGGCCACCTGGAGCCAGTTACCCAGGTCCATGTCCAGGTGGCTTTTGAATGTTTCCAAGGAGGGAGACTCCACAGCCTCTCTGGACAACCTGTGCCAGTGCTCGGGCACCCTCACACCACATCTGGTGCTTCCTGATGTTCAGAGGGACCCTTCTGTGTTTCAGTCTGTGCCCATGGGCCTCCTGTCCTAGCACTGGGCACCACTGAAAAGAGCCTGGCTCCATCTTCCTTGCACCCTCCCTCCACGTATTTACATACACTGATAAGATCCCCTGATTTATTACATAGTCCCAGCTGACAGTGATCAGAAAGCGCACCTCTTATTTTCTTCTAGAAACAGGTGGCCTCAGTCTTTTTCCCCAGGCAGTGAGCACCACACGCCGGCGTTCACCAGCGTGCCGGTGCCCGGCTGGGCAGCGGGACCGGTGCCCAGGCGGGGTAACCAACACGACCGCCCTGACAACCTCCCAGCGGCCTCAGGAAGACAACAGCCTGACTCGCAGCGCCTCAGAGGAAGACGCAGCCGGGCCCCGCTGCCGCGGGAGCCCTTCACCCTCTCCCTGACCGACCGAGACGACCCAAATAACCCCTGCGCCCCACAGCAGCTGCCAGCGCCCTGCCGGGCCCGGCCAGGCCGCACCCGCCGCCGACTCAGGCGCAGCCCCCGGGGCCTCCCCCCCCCCCCACCCCGGCGGCCCCGCGGCGGGCGGCAGCGCGGGCCCGGTGCGCAGCGGGGCCTGGGGAGCAGGGGGCAGCGGCACCGGCACCCGCCACGGGAAGAGGCAGGGCTGCGGCCGGCCGCGGGGCCGCCGCGGAGGCCGCGGCGCAGCGGAGGGCGATGGCAGAGGGGAAGGGAAATGCCGGGAGGGCCCTGCCCGCCCCTTACCCGAGGGGTAGACTCACCCACGGGCGCCGCTTCCCTTCCCGGTCTCCGCCGCCCCGCCCGCACCACGTGCCGCCCGCGGAGAGCCGGAGCTTCCCGCCGCCAACCAGGGCGCCGGGGCCGCCCCGGCCCGGCCCGGCCCCCTGCAGCGGGCCCCGGCGCCCGCCTCACGCCGGCACCGACCGAGCTGCTGCTCCCCGGGAGCCCCAGCAGGTGCCTCCCGGCGCCCGCCGAGGCTCCTACAGCACAGCGGCAGCCGGCGCTGTTCGCCGTTCGACTGCGGCGCGGTACGGCTGCCCGCTGCCGGCTGGAGCATCGTCCGTAGCGGCGGTGGCCGCAGCGGGTAGCCGGGTTTCTTGGAAAATACTTAACTAAAAGATAAACCAACGTGAGAGTCGCTGGCCTTTGTAAGGCACGACTAGCTTTCCTTATTTTAAAATGTACTCTTTAACTTTGGGAAAAATTGTTGCTAACTTTGATGTATCTCATGATGGCAATAGCTTGCGTTACTCTCCGAGTAATGGCACTCCCTCCTCAGCTCCTGAGTTTCCTCAGCAGTTCTAAATGGATGCTGCGTCTTTCGGAGCCTCATTTGTCATGTGCCCTTGCTGTACACAGCGGCTGGTAGGCATCCCTCCAGAGCCGACAGCCGACTGCATTTCAGAGCCAGAGGAAGCAAACCCCAGTAAAGCATCCAACGCAAATCAAGCTCCTCTAGTCACGAGTCCTTTCCTCTTTCTTTCCCTTTTTTCCAAGGAGCAGAAAGAGGCTTGAATAAACACTTTGCAAAATTCCAATAAACTTCATTTGAAAAGCGCCCTCCATTTGTTTCTTTCCTCTTAACCATACCTCTTGATCCTTTACAACAGTCCTTAATTTGTCAGCACTTCCACGTTTTCTTAAACTGTAAAATGATGAACAAAACCCAGTTATTTTTTTATATACATAAGCATTTCATTTTTAGCCAGAGCAGATTTTTTAAGTTTTCAACATCTATGTCATATGCCTTTCACAATCCTTCCAGGTCCCATATGAATATGTAGGTAACAAGTATGTAATTTGCGAGCAATAGACTATCAAATGGGGATGGTCTTTCCACAGTTTGTGAGTTGTATCTAGCAAAAGGGAAATCCTGCACTCCTTGTGAAAATGGTTATTGCCAAAGTGGTTATTGGAAAATGCCAGCTCAACATAGCAGCCATGCTTCCACGAAGATTTAAGAACAACAACGTTTTGGTAAGGAAAAGGGGGAAAACATAACAAAACCCATTCCCTGCCGCTTGTCTTTCACCCAACAGTGATTTTCTTAGCAATCTAAAGCAGCTGGAGTCCATCAGTCTGTTCAGGACTTTCAACAAACTTCTGGATCCCCCTTTAACACTGAAGTTTCACGGTACCTTCTGACTTCTGACATGGTAATGATCAAAGGAATTGAGAAAAGGTTTAACCATATCCAAACACATGGCAAATAATTTGAGTTTTTCTCTGTTGGTTCGTTGATTTTCCCTCTGTTTTGTGTTCAGCCGCTTCTAGGAAACTGACACCGTTATTTGGCACTATGCGTGACAGTGACCTACTTGAAATGCTGGACTATCTCCAGCTTGAAGAGAGACTGAATGCTCATACTTGATTTAACCTTCCAGCCAAATCAGACAATGCATCCTCCTTTAGTGTAAGCAAAGCCTCCAACAAGCTAAGCTAAGTCTCCAGTTCCTTGAGCTCAATTCAACACCTGCGCATTTTACATTCAGTGTGATCCTTTTCCTACAGGTTCCCCAATTTCAGAGGAACCCTTTTCAGGGTTCCAGCTCGATGTATTCCAGCTCATTTTCTGTAACACTACGGATAACTTTCCAGCAACTTTCTGCTTTCCAGAAGAGCTTTACTCTCCCCAAGTTTTTCCAGTTAGAGGAAGGACCAATGCCAGGGAGCTGTCAGGTAACACCTGAAGAATCCACACTTCATAGTGCAACGTAAAGCAAAAAGGCATCTCAAGAAATGAAACATTAGTGCACAAGACCCACACGCTTCAATTGCTCTGTTCTCCAAGAGCACCAAGTTTCCAGTATTTCAAATAGCTTATTTAGAACTAGCTCACATACCACCTCTGAGCAGTTCACCAGGCTGGCTTATTGGGCTTAACTACCTTGACAAGGTAAGTCACTGTTTTTGTAGTTTCTGTTCTGCTGGTAAGGAGCAACAGACCCTTGAACTACTGGTGTCGTGGCTCCGCTGTGCTCTGCTGTGTGCCAGAGATCTTGGCAGAGACCAAAAAAGCAATCGCAGTGTTAGAAATTGCTAGGGAGAGAATAAAAAACCAGCTAGAAAGCATCACTATGTCGCTGTATAAATACACCTACGCCTTGAACACTGTGTGCAGTGTTCATCCCTACACAAAAAGAATATAGTAGGACTGCCAGAGGTGTGAGGTAGGATAAGAAGGATGGCCAAATGTAGAGAGGGGCTTCTCTCTGTGAAACCATTAAAGAGAGTAGGCAACTTCACTCTCAAAGGGAAACTACTGAAATGGAATACAACAGAAATTTCTAAAATCATTTTTCACTGTTTCTATAAAAATTAAGGGGCATCAAATGAAACAAGCAGATGGCACATCCAAAACTAAATGAATTATTTAAACCACAGAGCTCATAATCCTAGGACATTTGGGATCTTGAAAATTACTTTTGTTCAAAAGCAGCTGGACTAATTCATGGAAGCAAAAAAAAAAAAAAACAGCAGAAGTTTCAACACATAAAACTTCTGGCTCACAAAGTCCCTGAACCACAAAGCAACTGGAGACTGGGACAGTATTCTGGGGTAATGACACTTAACTTCCCTGGGCACTGGTGGAGGACGACAGTCAAGCGACTGGATACCAGGCTAGATGGCCCCCTGCTCTGACCGGGTACAGCCATTTTTACTGGGATGGCTCAGCATGTTTCTGCAATTCATCAGAAGTTTTTTTCTAAGCACTGGATCTATGTTCACAGACTTTACAGTTTTGACAAATCAACATCCACCAGTGAAAATCCCTCTCAAAGGAAATACTCTAACCCACGCTGTTGGAAACGTTAATGTTTAAGCTGTAAATTCTGGTCTTCTTGAGCTATGCCTATATCCAGTAAGTAGAATATTTTATATTTTAAGTTTCTTTCGGAGGGAGATGATGAGCTTATAATTTGAAAACTCTCAGAAACTGATTATTTAAAGCAATATAGAATTTTACCACTCCGTGGCGCCAAATAATTAAAAAGGGGTTGTGCTTTTAAAGGGAAGCCATGGATCTTCTCATAAGCCGTATTTTTCTTATGTAGAAAAAGCCTTGATTAGTAACTGAAGTAACCATAGATTCTACCATTCAAAGGTACCAAAGCACTAATACTAGAGGCTATTTAGATAAGATGCCATTCTTCTATCACTGCAAGACAAGCCATAGCCTTGAAAAAGCAACATTTTAAGACATGTCACAGTAATAATATGAATTGAACAGGAATGATCTTTCTCCCTTCCCCTCCTCCACTTAAATAAAACCTTTAAAGCTGTTTTTTGTCAAGAAAGATCAAGATACTTTTTAATTAATTTGAACAGCACCTGAAGATGATCTATTTATTTATATCACAGTTTTGTAATTGCAACTAGTATAAACAATATCATGGGAACTTTTTCTCTATTGCAAGTCTCAAATATATACATCACCCTTTCAAAGAATCCACACAGAAATGAACTTACAGAGGACATTGTATAAGCTAAGATTTTGGAATCACAAGATGTTTTATGGAATATATTTTCCAATTCTAGACACACATACCAGTCTGAAATACCTAAACTTAAATGATTGCAATGTTTATCTATGTGAGAGAGGACCAGAAAAAGCTCCGTTTGTCATGATGGGGGTAAGGTTCTGATCCAGCATGTCAGAATCACATTCTACATACTCAGGAAAGTCTCATAAACCCAAAATCTTACATTCTAGTTGGAGGTTTGATAACCACCTGATCATCTCTGAAATGGAGCTAGTGGCATTTTTTGGATTAGCTTCCACACTCCAGAGTAGATGTTTTGCAATATAGTGTTCATACTACTTCAAAACAAATGAGGTTATTGTTAAGCCAACCAGAAACTTAGAACTTACTTTCATGCATTAAAGTCAATTACGGACAGTAAAAACCACACAACACGTACATTCTCAGCCCATGTCTAGAACCTAATATTTAGAGTCCACATTAGAGAGGCAAGTATTTCATGGTGTTTTGGCTTTGGTTTACTTCTGTAGTGAGCCAGCTAACAGATGATCATTCCAAGGTGCAAATACCTGGTCTTGCAGTTTGCTTCTACAATGTACTGTGTACCAGTTTTTTGCATTTTCTGCACATATTTGCAAGACTCCACCTCAGATTTGTTACTGCTTGTATGTAACTTCCATCCGTGACAATAGCAAGGAGGGAGAACTCTCTTCCTGGGACCGCGCTTACGTGTACAATAGTTTTCTGTGTCTTTGCCTGGAAGATTTATGGCTTTCCCCCTTGCATTCTAATTACAAAACAAAGTTGTATTTTGTTCTATGCGTCCCCGTTGTTCTACTGGTAATTTTATTCCCTTCAGTAACTGAACACAGATTCTAGCCACCTCCACATACTTTACAGATAAAGGCAGTTGAGAGAAAATCCTGAATATCCCTATTCCTTCTTCCAGAATATTTTTTCATGCCTCTTTATGTATGAGTATCAAGAGCTGCGTGACTGCAAAGCATTTTTATTATCTGAGGCCAAAGAAAACGTCAATCCACAAAACAAACTGAAAGAAACACTCAGTGAACAGGCTTTGCTCTCCCTCTTGCGGTCTAAGTACGTCATTCACGTAGCCTTCGCTTTTCGTTAGCTCAGTGCACTCTGAATTTAAACTCTCTCCACACTCTTGGGTGTATCTAGAGAGAACTTGTCACTATTCAAGGAAATGATATGGCCAAAGTTTTCATTAGGCACCGATGCTAAATAATTTTGTATAGCATTTGTTAGGAACTGAATGATGATTTTTATTCTTTTGGCCAAATCTTTTAATCTAAAAAAAATTTTTTTCAGTTAATTTGTTTTTAGCGTAGCTTGAACACTCAAGAAAGGAGGTATTGGGTAGAAATTCACTTCTTGCTATACCAGCAATCATGTTTTTCAGCGACAAGTGTTTAAAAAATACGTGAGGCACTTAGGAAGGTACCAGCAAATGAAGCAGTTTCAGTGAAGTTGTCTGGATACTTTAAGGTCACTGCAAGTGAGTGGAAAATTGGAGGCTGTACTGAACTGGTTAGGAAAAAAGGAAATTGTGTGTATAACCAGATGGGGAATATTTGAGCTTTTAAGACCTTTTTTTTTGCAAACAAAAAAAATTGCACTTTCACTGACTCACAGATGATTGTGAAAGAGCAGCTTACACAAGACGACTCTGCACACCTACACTAGAAATAAACAGCAGAATGGTGAAGTGTGGTTTGTTTATGCGCCAGAAGAATCTGTAAAACATTTCGCCTCCCTAAATCATGATCCAAACAAAATACAATCTCTAAATCTCAGTCCAAATCAACATGTATATGAGGAACATCCCTGTACGTGCCAGACAAGCAACATACTAATTACTTTTTCCAAGTACTTTTTAATACTTCAGGCAGTCTTTTAGAAGACACTGAGATCGCTGGTTACCCGAGATATACTCACAGCTCTTTTCAGCTGGAGGGGAGGAAGAGCCTGCCGCCAACATGACTCACCAGCACTTCCACCTGCTGCTTCACCCCGTCTAGTACTAAAATGGTGTGTCCTTACCTATTGGACGCGGCAGCTCTGCAAGACCCATTCATCCCATAATATGCCCACCGTTGCCCCCGTGACTGCACGGTTCCAACCCTCTGGTTTATACTTGACAAATGACCTTCCACAAAAGGTGAAATTTACATTGCAGTAAGCTCCGGTGTTGGAGCTGACGAACTTCAGGACAAGTGGATGCTTCTTCCTTACCGTAGTCTCCCCTTCAGAAATTCCTGCCAAGGTCAGAGGAAAAATTCCTAATTCGCAAAGGAACTTAAAAAACTGGGATGGGGAAGGGGTATAGGCAGGTCGTCCCTTCTGACGAGGGGAGCGGACGGAGGCCAAGGCGGGTGTGCGGCCGATCCCGTGCAGCACCCACCGGGATCCCCTCCGCCTGGGAGAGCCGCCAGGCTCCCGCCAGCCTTCCCTGCACAGACCAGGCCGTGCCGCGACTCGGGAGGGCGGCCCGGCGGCTACAGCCAGCCTCCGGCCGCCCTCCGGCCGGGCGCTCCCTCCCCGGCACCCCGTCGCGGCCAGAGCACGCGGGTGAGGCGGCGGCCCGCAACCAGCGGCCGTCTGAGGAAGAAGCGGCGGGGCAGAGGCCCCGGGAGCCCGCCCCGCTGGCCGGACTACGAGGCCGGACCAGCCCGGCCCGCGGCGCCCACCCGCGTCCCGTGAAGAAGCCCCCCCCGCCGCGAGCAGCTCCCCTCGCCGGCTCCCGCCGCCGCCGAGCCGCGCAGGCCCCGCCCGGGCGCCCCGCCGGGGGCGGCCCCCCGCTCCTCAGTGGCCGTCGCGGCCGTCGCTCAGGCGCCCGCGCCGCTCGCCGCGGGGATGGTGGGGCGGGCGCCGAGGGGCGCGGGCAGCCGCGGCCGCGCAGCGCCCACAGCCCGGACGGCGCCCGGCGCGGCAGCGCGGCGAGCCACGGCCGGCCAGGTTTGAGCTCCCTTTCGTTGCCCCCTTCCCTCCCTTTGCGAGCGGGGCCGCGCCGGGCGGGCGGCAGCGCCCGGGCCGGCCCCCGGCTTTTCCCCGGCGGGGCGGCCCCGGGGGCGCCGCCGCGGGGTGTCGCTCCCCGGCGGCGGGGCGCGGCGGGACAGCCGGCGCGGTGCCCCCGGGTGGCTCCGTCGGGCGTCGGATGGCGTCATGCGGCGCCGTCACGGTGGAGGGTGACGTTGTGTTAGGTCACCGCGGTGTCGTTGACTGCAGTACCCCGGGGGTGCGTCAAGCGGTGTCCCCACGGCAGGAGACTGACGAGCTTGAGGTCGCTTTAGGTCCCTTAAGGTCCAGGCTCCTCTCGTCCGGTTGGCAGTGCCATTGCCCTATCCCCGCTATCCCCCCAAAAAAGAAGAGAGAGAAGAACACAACTTCCAGACAAACATGCAAACTTAAGATATTTTTTAAATATCTACACCGTCAGCTTTCAGAATTTCACATAAAAATTAAACCTTCGTACCTAGTGTGATGTCACACTGCAACCTCTAAAATTGCTATCACCGGGAACAGGACGTAAAATGATCTTCAGTGCTTTAATGTTGTTTGCTACACGCATGTGACAGTGCTCTGCCGATGAGCCATGGGCTCTGCCATTTCCCTGGGAGGCCGAGCAGGCAGTGGCGCAGTAACGTGCTGGGAGGGGGCAGCCTGGCCCCTGAAATCAGGAGGGCTTGTGGGGATCTGCGCCCGGTGCTGGAGTCGGGGAGCCCTGGCTGACATGTTGCTTCATGGGAACAACCTCATCAATATCTAGGAAGCAGCCAAAAAACCGTTTGTAAATCAGATTTTGAAGGAAGTTTTAAATAGCTTAGGCTACGGTTTGTCTGAGCACAGAATTATGCAAAATGAGTCAAAT
The DNA here is from genome assembly GCF_018139145.2 of Gymnogyps californianus. Taxonomy (NCBI): domain Eukaryota; kingdom Metazoa; phylum Chordata; class Aves; order Accipitriformes; family Cathartidae; genus Gymnogyps; species Gymnogyps californianus. Next base: position 29,019,912 of record NC_059473.1, read on the forward strand.
GGAAAATAAAGTTACCAGTGTTTCAATATGAGTAAGGGCCCTGGCCAGCAACAAACCTGAGAATGACTTCCTTGATTCCCAAACAGGTCCACTTTGTGTCTCATCATTTCCCTTCTCCAGTCCAACCTTTATGGCTCCAAAAATATTTGGAAGTGCCGAGTTTGTGTGAAAAGGGTAGAAGAAAGGGGCCTGAAATTTGAGACGTATGGTCCAAATGCATTTGGGCTGGTGAACATTTTAGGATGGCATAGGGAACCCACCATGTACTCCACAAACCCACTCCTATTGAAGCAGAAGGACTTATCAAGCTTTCTCCAGCAGAGAAAGGACATACAGAACATATGGACAGAATATGAAGTGTTTAGTTAAACACAGCATTTTGTTAAAAACAGAGGAAAACACTGACAGTGTGATAAGGAATATGTAAATTTTTAACATGCTTCAAAAAGCTAGAACATTGTTCCCTCCTTCCCCCTGAAATGTATTTTGATAATTTCCAAGCAGACGGCAAAGAAAAGGAAATTATATCAGTGCCTTTGGGGAGAATGTGACATTCTGACTTCTTGAAGCCTATGAAGAGGTTTATAAACTTAAAAAATGAAAAAGACGAATTTAATCTTTCCAGACTTGTCAAACTTGTCTCAATTAATTTTTGATGACATAATTAGAACTTACCGCTTTAATGTGCACTTTTTTAGTTTACTTTTCGAAAGATTTTATTTTTAAAGACGTGGGGAAAACGGAGGGCTTTGCGGTGGGAACTGGAGCAGGAAGAAGGGGAGGACTCTGTGTAGGTTTGAGTGCTGATTCAGAGTACTCTATTAAGCCAAGAGAGATGAACTCATTTTTTTTCCTCCCTTGGGGAATCAAACAAGAAACAGGAAGTCATTGATTCAAAGTAAGATCATTCACTCCACAATTGTAAACAGCGTATTATGTGCCTGTAAATATTTCCAGAACCCATTGGCTTGTTGGAAAATATGAAGTGAATTATTATAATCTCTAACAAATAACCCACAATAAAAAGTTATTTTCAAACTTTTTATCTGTAATGTTTATACAGTGGAATATTAATTAGCTTGGACATTGAGAAACTACTTGGCTGGATGCATTGTTCGCTGCCCGAAATCCATCTACTCAAATGTTTTGTCTGTTGAAAGACAAACATTTTTAACTCCACCCTGTAATATTGCGCCCTACCAAAAAGCAAAAATTCTTTCACTACTTGATCCGTTTGTGTTTTCACCACCACAAACACTGAAATAGCCTACTGTTAACCAGATGTTGGCTGAGTTCATCTCTGTCTTACGTAGCTGTAATTAGTCAAAAAGGAAAAACATTATAAAAAACCCTAAATAGCCTAATAGCAAATTGCCATTCCTTGTTACTTAGGAGAGCAGAATCCAGGCTGTCTGTCCAAATCAATCTGCAGCTGAAACTTCTGCTTCCTCTGTAAAGTAGGAGAAGCTGCTGCTTGGAAGTGCCACCTTCCCCGCTTCGATGTGGGGACTCTGCACAACGAGAGAGGAACCAGGATTAGGGACAGGACAACAGTGAGCAACCTCGTTCCCTGACAGTCCAGGGAGTCTTCTGCCAAGCTTAAAAGAAGGGGGGAAATGGTAAAAGACACCGGTCACCCAGAAGGCTTGCAGTTGAAATCATTGTGTGCTTAAAGTTTAGAATTCGGGTGTTGTAGGATCGGCTCAGGAAACTATTTTAATAACGTGCTTAAATCCCAGCGATTCCATGGGGATTCCTGAGTGGGGGATTCCTGAATAGGGATGGTTGTAACCTCGTTGAATCATAGCCTGCAGGACCAAGAGGAAGAGGGAGTCAAGAATGGAGCAGTTATTTTCAGACAGGTGATTGTGGTGATCCTCTTCTTTCTTCTAACTTAAGATACGGAATGAAAGGAACAAAAAAATTAGGGTATGTGAAAGGAAATGAAGTTTTGAGACAGTGAGAGTTTTTCACCTGCTTAGCTGTGATGAACTTGAGAGTAATTTAAAACATTGAAAAAATTAGGAGAGAACTAGAAAATATTAATGTAGCGAAGAAAATTTAAGGACTTTTTGGAATCCCACTCATGACTTTGATCTCTCTTGTGATGCTTTGCCTTTGCCTTTTTTCTTCCTGGTGTCAGGAACAGTGGAAAAGATAAATCCATAGGTCCTTCCCCTCTAGCTGCTGAGAGCTTGGGGAAGGAGGGGAACTGGGGCTGCCTTCTCTGACCGTGGGAGGAAGGGGAGTGCTTGAACCCTGGCTTGTGAAGGACTGCAGTAGTCATGGGGAGAGGGGCTCTCAAAAGATGTTGCTTATTGATCCGTGCGGACTGGGTCAGGAGTTGCATTATAGAGATCTATATTATGCATGATTTTCCTGTGCCAGCCTCTTTCATCACACTGAAAATAGTTGTTACTTGCCTTTCCTTGTCAGTGTCTCATTGTCCATGACAAAGGTGAGGAACCTGCAGCATAACCTTATGACTGGTAATTTTTTGTTTGTTGTGATCTTCCAGCTGCCTTCCACTGAATGGTGTTTTTATGGCTGTTTGTTATTTTGGAGATAAGTTGAATACTTAGGGGGAATTCAAACTTTGTTTTCAAAGCCAAACCTGCGTGTTCAGAGCCCTGCAAAGGCCAGGGCCTTTGCTTGCAAGGGAACTTCTTGGACTGAATGGTTACATTCAGCCATCCACTTACTTATTATTAAGCTGTCTACAAATAGTTGGAATACAACAGAGCCCAGTCCTTCAGCTTACACACAGATGATTTTCTTGGCTTCTCAGACTCAAACCATGATGAGCCAGCTCTCATCCTGAATAATTTTTCCAGCAGTGCTTGTCCAAAAGGGCACTGAGATTAATTTCTAGAAGGCATGAGCAGTTAAATGTAGATAAAAGCACAGGTCTGAACCCGAAACATGCATGAACCAGGATGTCCTGAGATCTGCAACAGCTAATGTAAAGGGATTTTTTTTCATGTGAGGGATCCATTAGGGACCATTTGGTCACCTGCCTTTACATTTGGAACCATAAAATCCCCCTTGCATCTCATTAAGGATATTAAATTTTAAAGGCAATTTGATTAAGCATAAGAATTTAAAGAGTCATCTGCCAAACAGTAAACTTGCATAAAACCAAATGTGCTACTAACTCACAGGTAGTTACACCTATATAAGGCATTTTCTTAGCAAAAGCTCAGTTCTCTACAAGCCTCTTTTATGTAAGAAAGGATATATACAGTAACTGAAGATTAAAATGCGTGATGTGTCTCTGCTTATCAAGGAAAACATATTGCAGCCCCAAAATAATGGAAGAAATTACATTATGATAAACCTAAATATTATCAACACAGATTTCAGAAATCTCCCAGTTATGATAAGGGCCTTTGTAGACTAATGAACTTTTATTAAGTTTTATGAAGCTGTACATGTACAAAATTTGGGGGCATTCTTGAGATTTATATAAAGTAAGTTAGTATGTATATTAAAAAAAAGTCAGACATTAAATACAGACTCAATTTGACGTGGGGATTTTTTCCCTTTCTTTTTCCAGCATAAATATGGCTGAACTTTCAGAGCCAGAAGGTACTGTAAACTGGAAGGAAAGATGTTTAACTCTGGAGTCACAGTTAATGAAATTTCGTCTCCAGGCAAGCAAGATCAGAGAATTGTTAGCAGAAAAGGTAGGTCTCATGGTATGAATTTTAATGCTGATTTTATTTGATGATGGGGGCTGATCACGTGTCATGGTTTGAGGTTACAAGTACTGGGATTTTTTCAGGAGGAAAAAAAAAGCATTTTAAAACAAAATATATGGAAAACAGGTATGTTTTAATGCTGTGAAAGAATTTCACACATTAGATTTGCCAGCAAGAAATGTTCATTTTCAAATAAGAACACATTGGCACTCTCCTGCAAAGAAAAATATGTATCCAGTAATCACTTTTACAACATTGAAGTTAATATTTAACACATTTTCCTAAGTATTTAAGATCTGATTTAAGACACAGAAATCACTGGGGAGAAAATCCAGAAGTATTATTTTCCCCAGTATTCCTTACCAAACCATATAATTTACCAGACTTGCTTTTCCTATAAGAACACATCTCCAACTATGGCTCATCATCTGAGTCTAGGGACCCAGGAAGTTGAAAAGTATTATATAATTTAATTTGAAGAATATTGTTTAAATATATACTTTATTTTGCAATAGAGAAACATTTCACTTGGCATGTTCAAATATGTGTATCCCAACAGTCAACTGTAATTGAGCCCATATTCGGAATATAAAAAAAACACCATTGCATTTACCTGGTAACATCTTGACAGAACAAGGCAATTAAAAGAGTACAAGGGACAAAACATTTTAGAGAAACACTGGAACTATGTCATCATTAATATTCACTTCAATGAATTTCTAGTTAAAAAGTTATTTTGTCAAAACGACTCTGTTCTTCCTAGAGCTAAATTTTCCATCAATTGCTCCCCTCCAAAAGAAAAATAAAATTTAGATCATTGTATAGTATGTTAGAGTGATGATACTTTTATTTTACACGTTTATGTTAATGCTTCTCTTTTGTGAATTTATCCATTCTCCCTTTGAAGCCATAAATACATTTAGCATCCACATTTAGCCCTCTCTAAATCATTCCCATTTTACTATATTTTGGTGGGGACAAGGACTAAATAATATTAAAGCAGGAAGAAACATGTATTTTTGTATTTATGAAGAACTGTGGATGATGTACAAAGTTACGTGCTCTGGTCCTTTCTGGAGCTGTTTTCTTTGACAGCTAAATTAACCATCAAGTATGTTTTCATGGAGATATCTATCTTAATTCCAGGATCTTACACAAAGTCCTTTAGATTTCTGTGTTACATGTCATTTGTTATTTTATTGACTGGTCACTAAATCTTGTAAGGACCTTCTTGTAAATCTTTCTTGTCAGAAAGCTTCTATTATCCTGAATAACAAAATACCATCAAGAAACTTTGGTGCTTCACTGCCGAGTGCCCATTACCAAATGTCTACATTGAACAGCACGCACCCTGAACAAATCTCTGCAGATCTCCACTGATAGCTGCTGGTCACTGTGTGAAGTAATCAATAACCGACTATTTTTATTGAGCCAGTTTTTTAATTCATGGAGGGACATTCCCTCTTACCCCGTGGCTGTTTGTTTCCTTTAAACACTTCCCAAATTCCAGATAATTATATAAACCAGATCCCCCCTATCTGCAGCCTTGGTGATCCCCTCAAAGAACTTCAACAGCTTTGTGAGCCAACACCCCTCTTTATAAGGGCCACTTTGACTCTTCCCTTGTCTATCCTATTTATCCACATGCCCTCTAATTCTGCTCTTATAGTTTCCACTAATTTGCTTACTACAGACATCAGACTTACAGATCAATAGTTGGTTCAACTATATCATCCAGTTCTTGACTGAATATCATTTGACAATTTGTTACTATTTGTTTTAGCTACTCATGTCCTTATCTCTTCTATGGAGGTACAAAACCTCAATTTGAGATGGAAAAAAAATGGAATAAAGAAATTTAGTATTCTCTGGATTAGACTTTTTTCATTAAGTAGGTCTTTTTTATTGAAGTGAACATGAAAATTTACAGCAATGTAAAATCATTGTTTAATAGTATTGAATTCTGCTGGAATTGTATTTTTACAGTTAGTACTCCATATCTCTGCTTTGGCATGACTAAAAATAGTGCTGTTAGAAAGCAGTGTAGTTGAAAACTCTTAATTGTTTACCCAGTCCTGCAATTTTTCTGTATGGCAAACTCTCATTGAACGGGTATTGCAGAATATTGGGTTTTGAAAGAACAACCAGCTGTATGAATGCCATCCTTTGCAATTTCATTTAAAAATAAAAAAAAAAGGAAAACTACTCGTGTCCTTCATTCCAGGTCGCAAGGCCCACAGATGAGTTAATAAATCATTATCATCAGTCTTGGAGGAGAACTTCCATCAAAGAGTACAATACTGTATGCTGTAACACTCAACAGATCATTGGCTGCTTACACAGTCAGGGCTGTTACATGTCATATATCTCTTCTGTCTCTTTACCCCATTTGGATCACTACATTTTGGGATGGAAGTCAAGTGGCTAAACACCAGACATGACTTTTCTAGGGACTTTCCAGCAGCCGTAACTACCATGTTTTATGCAGCTGCTGCTCCTGATAGTTTTGGCAATCAAAAAGTTAAGATTCATGAACAGCACTTCACAAAACTATCTGAGTTAAAAAAGAAGATTTTAGAAGTTTGAATGCTTTCTATTTGAGTTTTCACTTTGTTCCTTTACAGTTTGCATTTACAGGCTCTTAAAAATTAATAGAAATGTATGCATAATCATATAATTTCAGAAGTTGGCATTTAAAAAAAAACAGAATAAGAGGGATAAAATCACAAATCTTCAGCACTGTGCCTGAAACAAAGCATTCAAAGGAAAATTACTTATTCTCTCTCATCTGTGAGAAACATGACTCCAAAACAGATTAAAAAATCTTAAGAACTTATGTTACTGCCCTCTTGTTTTAGTTTACCTTAGCTTTCTCAGAAATTTTAGAAAAAGCAAAGTGTTTACAGAAAGTAAAAATGGGAGAAATATTTTCTATTGAAGACCACGGGTCCAACAAGTATTCAGTTGGGATAATTTGATATATTGCTCTACAGAGCAGAGCATTAGCAAACTTCATGAAAAATGATCGTTGTCCTCACTTTGTCACTTTGACTTTTTAATATGAATCTTTCATTCATAAATGGGAATTCAGTTGGGACATGCATCAAAGACTGGTCAGAGCTCAACAAAATTAGACCATATTCATCTGCAAATTTATCAGTCTTGCACAATTCAAAACAACAATTTTCAAAATGGGCACTAAAGTCTTAGCTGTATTTATTTGTATATTGGTTTCATTTGTAACAATCCAGTGGGTTTTTTTCACATTTTTATTTTTGAAATTATACAAACATTTCTCAGTATTTGTAAAAGGAAAGACACACTCACACTAGTTCGAAATTAAACTGCATGGAATTGTTACTTCAAAATATATTTGGGAAATAGCCAAGTGAATAATGAAGACCTGATCGGCCAGTACTTGATGGGCATCCTGATACTAATGACGGGAGGAGAACACAGCTGATGTCAGCCTTTATAGGTACTTTTAGATTTGTTACCTGTTACAGCATGAAACAAATTTGCAAAGCACACAAATAATTCTCACTCTTACTTTGATTAGCACAGGCCTTTATTTGTGGTTTTGTTTACCATCATCTCTGTGCCATGAAATGCGTACTAAAACATCGAACAACAGCACCAGACAGTGTTCTACTTCAAAACAGCAACAGAAATCACAGTACTATGGCGTGACAGACGTAAAACCCTCAAGGGTATTAAACTATGTAATTGTTGTAGAAAACAGAGTGAGAGTGATATTGTGACAAAACAGGTGGTCTCTACAGGAAGGTAAGAGAAATGAATCGGTGGTAATTCTCCAGCCTTCCTCCTCTGCGTGTACTTGAGAGGTACATCTTCAAGACAGTGAATCAGGAAAAGGAGTTAACATTCTATTACACTATGTGTATGACTTGTCAGAAACTGCCAGTCGGTTTTTCCCCTTATATTTGTCCTATAACTTAGTCTAAAACCAGGTTTTAATAAGGGTTTGCTTGAATCTATCCTTTTTCAGTATTTGTGTCTGTGACCTATGTGCTTCTGTAAATATATTCAGGCAGTGAATTACTTGAAATACTTTTCTTATACACTAGAAATCAAATACCTTTGCCAAGTTATTTTATTTAATAGTGCCACTGCAAATGAACGATCAACATGGGAAGTCTTCAGTATATTTTTCTAATAGACATGTTCTAATTTAGAAAAACAAACTATTTACTGGGTTTGTAAGTCTGGCAAGTACTGATCCTTGAACCTCAGTGGCTGAGGAGTTGTTTGAGAAATTTGCATTGTAAGTGCGTTTCAGCAGTATGGCTACCAGAACTTAAATTTTTTAGTGAACCTGGGGAGAAGAAGAGAGAGGAGCAAAGGAGTATACAATGTTTTCAGAAAACTAATCCATTCCCTGTTGTTTATTTGTTTGGGTTTTTTATTTGTTTTCATTTTGCCAAGTAAAGAGTCTATATTTATAAATCTAACATGCAAAGAAAGAGACCTTGTTGGAGTTTTAAGCAGAAGCTGCTGCTGTAAGTGGGAGAGGTCTTTACAGGAATTTAAGGAATGATGTAGAAAGTATCCCTAGTACGCCAAATTTAGGATGGCTGTGGAACTGAGTTTTAAGTAGAAGCATTTATTTTAATGCAGCTTGAGTCTTATGTATATGAAGAGTTTACTAAAAAAACCTTCGTTGAATAAAAGATTACAGTATTCTACTGCAAGTTCAACTCCTAGCTAGCATTTCATGTCATAGGAAAAGTTGGTGACCCTCATTCTTTGCATAGCAAGTACATTTTTCACCTAAAATAGTGTGCAACATCAGGTATAAAGTTAATGTTTTTCCTACCACTAAAAACCCTTTTTAGTAGAAGGACTACATAGCTGTGTTAAATTTCCACTTGGGCAGCCTCCACTGAATTTCTTTTTCATCAGACCCCGTAAGGATTGAATATGGCACTATCCCAAACGTTGCATTATGGGCTGCCCAGTAATACTCAACATTCACATGAACGTCTCCAAGTTTGTTTCCTGCAGTGCTGAGGGTCATTATTTTATGCTTTGAGTGATTTTCAACAAATATAAATGATTAAGAGAGAGGATTATTTTCATATATGTATTGATTTGTTTGCTTTTAACCTTCCATTTGGATATTCTCTGTATACATGCTCAGCTGGCAAACGAGTGTGTACCTGACAAATGCAATAATATTTATACTTCCTGTACAGATTATGAAAATTGAATGATAACTGATTCTTAGGCCAAATACTATTTCCAGTATATTCCAAAGCATAACACATTCCTGACTTTGTCTTACAAACCAACAGCTAAATCCATGTCCCACTGTATTTTTATTCATTTCACAGTCATACTTATGGTATGTCATTTGACATTTCAAAATGAAGCAGATGCAGTGTGTTTTGTTATCTGTGGCATGACAATTTCAAGATTAATATTTTCGGAGGAAAAGTCCATAACGCATTTGACTTGTGCAGTGAGTGCCAATACGAAAATTGTAACAAAGCACAATGAGTGTTTCCATTTGCATTCAAAGGATTATGAAGGGTAGAGTAAAAGGGAGCAAAGTACCATAGTACCAAAATTATTCAAATGAAGGTTATTTTTCAGTATTTCAGTTGCTCTTAAAAAACTTGTCATGGAAAATAATTCAGATGCAATTAGGAAGATAGAAACAGGAGAAAGCAAGGACAGTTAAAGAGAATAAAAGTTAAAAGTTTATATGGTTAGAGTCTTAGGTTTGTTTATGCCTTTTTAATACTTACACCTTTTTTCCTATAACTTCATTTTTATCGCTTGTCTATTATTAAATTTATGCCATGCCTTTTTATATAACAGTGGGGGTTTTTTTGTTTCGTTGTTTTTGTACATCTTAAACCTACATTTTTTCTAAGGAGGCTGAAGATGGGAAAAAAAAGAAAGAAAGAAAAATTAGAACTCAGGAAGCAATAAATTAGCTGTTCTTGTAGAGGCCAGGCTGGGTAATGGCATGAAGAGCACAGCGCTTGCTGTGAGGCCAGAGGATGAATATCTTCCCTCTGGTGGTAGAGAGATGAGGGCATCCGTACTAGTCCAGCCCACCTGAGATGGGGAAGCTGATGGAAGTTCTGGAAGCTGTGATAGTGGGCAGCCACCTGTGCAGAACCTTAGCCGATCTAATATTTGTTTAGCGTTTCACTTGTAGGAGCTACAAGATGTTATTTCTCCATTTTTTGTGGAGGGAACTCTTTTTGCTCTTAGAAATTATGCATTTAATTTTCATGCCCTCAGAGAGTATTTTCAGGCTTTAAATATCTGTTGTCATGTCTTCAAACTGCATTATGCTGCCTTACATATATTTATGGAATCTCTTGCTGCTTTACCGTCTGTGTTTCCTAGGTGTCCTATACACTTTAATTTCATGAATAAATTCAGTTTCAGTCAAGTTTTCAATTTTTTAAACTTTGGCAGTGAGTGGTACCTTTGATTCTGAAGCCATCACCTCTCAGGCACTGGCATGGAAAAAAGGCCTCCTATTTCCGATGTTCATGTTGTGGCTCTAATCAGAACTCACAGTTCAGCGAGACAGAAGTAGCAGAATTTCCACAATCACAGTACAATGATCAAAACAAAACAAAGCAGGCAGCTGCCTTTTAATAGAGGTGAACAACCAGTTGTTGATACATTTCTCTCTTCATTTTAAGCACTGTGTGAGACTTCTTTTTCCTTGCCTGCCGAAGTGCTTTGGTACATTCTTCCATCTTGCTAAACAGTGTCTTCACTTCTTTCAAGATTTTGAATGTTATGATAATGTCTGTTTGTGCTAGAGTGGTGGGCTACATAATTTGTATTTGATTGTGTCTCTGCAATTTAACTATCAAGACAAGATCTGAGTTGGAAAAGACGACAGCCAGAAAGAGTCAATGTTCCTAGAATTTTAGCAGGCTGAGGAAAGTCCTATGACTGACGGGAAAAGCAAAATTATTCAGCCAACATTACATGCCTCTCATTTGTCCTTCACTACACTGCCTCCCCAAATCCCGCTGCTGAATTTAACTTTTTTAAGTCTGTCTATTTACTGGCAGCTGTCCTAGACTACTAATTCTGGAAGAGTTCCCTCCCTGGGCTTTTCTGTTCTATATTTTTAATTCATACAGTTTCCAGAAGAAATCATTAATTTTACTACAATGAACTCCGCTGAAATGTGAAAGATTGTTTTTTCATATGTACTTTTCACTCATTTAATGAGCACTAGGAAAACCGTTTGAGCTAAATAATTATTCTTAAAATCATGTTTAAATATTGAAAAGAACTTGAAAGAAGTAAAGTACAACTCAGTGGTAAAACTGGTCTCATGTCATGGAGACTATTAAAAATTTTGAGCCTGATCATTTTGGAAACTGAGCAGATGGAGACTGATAATTTTTGTAGGTTTCATTTAGTTCCAAGGAAAGCGCTAAAGGAGAGTTAAGAGAGACTTGCGATTAAGAAGTGCCTTTTGCCTAACTAGGAGAGCAGTGCCAGAAGTTGCTATAGTTAGAAGTAGACAGGATTGTGATTCTGCACATCAAGGCTGTAGAACTACTAGCCATCTTCAGAAGCAGCAGGAAGAGTGTATATATGTGTATGTATGTGTGTGTTTGCATATATACATACATATATATATAAAGTTGGCGTCAAAGACCCAAATTGCTTTTACACTCCATATTTCTGACTGTGACTGAGGCAGAGAAAAGAGATAATCCCTGTGGTGAACTGTCTGAACAGAGAAAGAGATAAAATGAAGAGGAGGAGTGGGTTAGATGGCAAATTTGCAGAGGAATAGTTGACACCGCTTTGTTCATGAGAATTGTAGGCCTTTACCTTTTAATTGGTATTAAAAATGGAGAAGATGGGAGAAGGAAAAAATGGGAGTGCACTGAAAAGTGGCAGCTTGCGATCTGCCAGGTTGTGAACACTAAGCTGAGTTTTGCAGTAGTCGTAACGTAGGTGGGCATTCAGGTGGGATCTGAAGGGAAAATAAGGCTGTAGCTTTGGGGATTTAAGCCAGATAACTAATTCTTTCATTTAAAGATTTTTTTTCATGTAGGAGATAATAACAAACAGTAAAATTCCATATACTATGAACCAGTAAAATAGTGAAGAAAATTCACCATGCTTGATCTATGCGTAGCCTAAGGAACATTTGAGCCCCATTAAGACTTAGCCTTTAGCAGTAGCACTTTTGAGGAGATCTATGACAAAAAGAAGATTGGGTTCAGAAAGCAGTTCTTCATTTTGATGACTAAATCCACACTGTTGAGAAATACTTTTATAGGTTTCATCTTGTTCTAGGGAAAAGCTTTTGTGCCAAAGTATTCAATTTCATTTTTTACTGAAGGCATATTTAATTTTATAAATATGGGTAGGTCTGAAGTATCCCTTCCTAGATTTATAAGACAAGATGGATTTCTATTAATTAGTTAAAATGCAAAGGTGTTCTATAAAAGATAAGTCTTTCTAATTATTGTGTTGCCTTTGGAATTAAAAAATCATCCAGTAAAGAACAAAGTATATCCTACCCAAGGCACGTGCTAATTCCTTCTTTACAAATTATCTTCTTGTTTATTTTTCCTGTGAAATATTAAGGGCTTGATTTTACATCTCTATTATTTAGGTGTTTTGTCAATGTGGCTTAATTGGTCAGGTCATATTTTACAGTTTGTTGTAGTTTATAAAGATTTAGCACTGTCCTTATGGAAGATACATAATACGTAGAAGAGAAATCAGTGTCAAGACAGAAGGAATAATGTTTGAAAATATGGATGGAACATACCCAGTCAGCTTTTCAATAAATGAGTTACAGAAGTAGGAGGAATATTACTATGTTTTCCTAAGCTAAATCACCAGAAGAGACCTTCTTGTAAAAAGAGTAAGTCATGCTTCTAAAACAGTTTTACATTGCTTTTAACTAACAAACGTATGCAAGGCTTTATACATAGATTGGGCGTAGCATATTTTAAAACATGAAAACTGGTGGTCGTCAAAACCACTGACAAACAGATGACTTGCTTTTAAGCAGTACTGGCTCTTAAAGAAATGCAGAGATCTGTTGAAATGTTTGGGTTTAAACATAGGAATATAGAACCAAAAGGGGAAATCTTGGTCACGTGCAGTGCTCTGCAATAGCTGGCAGACATATTCTTCAAACCATTTATAAACTTATCAAGCGCCACATAAAAAGTCAGATCTTTTGCCTTTATAGCTTCTGTTAGAAGGCAGTTCCAAAATCTATTTTAGTCAATGTGGAAAATGAGGGTCTTCTAATTTCCAACCTATGTTTATTCATCACCTGTTTATATCTGCTTGCACCTTTAGAAGACAGTTGTAGGTGTGTTTATCCCTCACTTGCTTCTCCGATTTGTTTATTTATAAAGCAACCATATACCCATGTTTCTTCAGTTTTGGTAAGTCCTGTGTGGTGTGAGGACTGATAGTTCACTAAATCTAAAAATGGACAGATCTACTACTTTTCTTTTTATGTGGAACATTATTTTTCAACCACAGATGGTTTGGGCCTTTCTTCAGATGAGGAAGAATTGAAAAATTGAAATGCAAGGAAGAAAGCAGACTCTAAACATACCATTCTCAGGTCACTGGAAGTTCTGCATTTAATCAATAGACAAACTGTATTTCTGCTTCAGAAACATTGGGTTTTAACTCATTCTTTGTTTTTGAAAACTCTGACCTATTATCAGCACGCTTTGAAAGGCGTACAGGGAAGTGATGCTTTTCTTTTCGTTCATTAATGGTCATATTTTTTCCCTGTATTTATTTCAAAAAGATTTCCAAAAAGTCTACGTGATACAACTGTGTTGTTTATAATATTAAAAATGAGGAGACAGTGTCTTATGCACTGATTATAATGTAAATTTTAAATATGAATGGGACAAGTAGTTATGTTGAAAATTGACTTGGATAAAAGATTAGGTTTTTGTTCCTATAAATAACATACATTTTCAGATCGCAAAAAGGAAAGAATTTCAACAATTTTTATTTTTAAAATAAAAGATTTCCTTTAAAATTATTAAATAACGATTTCAAATATCAGAAAAATTATAAATTTAGTGCTGTAATTTCTCTCTAATGCACATTACAGGAACAATGATCTGTGTATATATGTATATAAATGAAAGTATATATACACATATATGCATACAAAAGGAGTATTTTTGAAATTTATGAGTGATGACTTTTGAGTTTATACACTTTGGTGATTTCATGCAATACATGTTTTAATAAAATGAAAATTTCTTTACTTGCACAAAAATATATGTTGAACATTTCTGAATACAGTCAAGAAATTTCCAGGTGACCTTTGAAAAAGGACTATACAATTTGCTTTTGTATTGTAAAAAATTCCCAGTGACTGTGTGTTGTGCTTCGATGTCCAGACCTCCAAGGCAGTACACCTCTTCGTTTTATTGCTGCCATGTTTCTTCAAAGCGCTCAGTATTTATTCACATGTGGCATTTCTCTGTTCGTTGTGTGAACAAAAATAGCTCAATTTGATGAGTGTCAGATGTAGAGTGGTTATTTCCTTACTAAGTTTAAAAACAAATCTGTTTCTAACAATAGATACTGTTTTCCATAATTCAGATAATTGATGCAGTGTGCACTAACACATTTTCTGAAAATTATAAGAGGATTTTTACACTTAAAAAGAGAAGGAGAAAGTGCAGGTTAAAGTAGCAGTCTTTTCTTCTGTACCTGTGTTGATATTGTTCTGTAGTCAGTATGCATGTATTTTTTGTTCATGGGCCTGAAACATTTATTCTTCATATTTAAGACTGTAAAACCAAAACCAGTATAGATTATGACAGGACACCTCTGAATCCTTAATGAATTTTGGAAAGAGCCTGCACCAATCATAGATGTGCATGACAAGAATATTCCTTACAAGAGGTTTGTTGAACTGGGACATTATTTCAAGTTATCTCATTCAGGACATGATAGAAAATTAAGCTTAAATACACTTCACGTGCCAAATGTTATCAATGGCATGCTGGCCCTCCATATTTCTCCTGGGAAGCCAACTTTATGTCTGTTGATACTTTACAGACTGTAGTTCATTCAAGAAATGTCTAGCCTAACAGCTGATATACACTATTTAATTCCAGTGATACTGGTTATTTGCATAGATGTATATAGAAGGAAGCTGGTGGGACAGAGGTCTAATTCAACAGACTTTTCTGTTTTTCAAATCACTTTATGTATAAAGTCAGAGGCAGTCATCAATATTCAAGTTGCAGCCATAGGTAAGAGTTGGTTCTTCTGCGTCTGTAAAGCACACTGACCATTGCTTCCAAATGTGGATATGGCTACAGTTACCTGCCACTTCGATTGTGAGGTTAAGTTTACGTAGTATTTACCCCTTTTTTTTTTTTTATTTGAGGATCTTAAGCTGTCTATCCATGATCTGAAATTGTCTTCATAGTCACTGGGTAAAGAGAATTTACCACTGCATTTTATTCTTGATGAGTTCAAAGCATGACTTTTGATTTAAACAATTAGCTATTAGTCCAATCACATATTTTCACCTTCTCTCTCTCCTCTCTCTCTCTCTCAGCAATGCTGTGATCATTGTTATGAAACTTCTAACTAACTTAAGAAGAAGGTTTAAGATTAGGTTTCCTTTGTGAAGAGAAATCCTTCCCTTGGAACTAGTTCCAGTCTTTTGCCCAACAAGTTTGATAACCTTCACAATATCCTAAAGCAATCATTTTTTCTCTTTAACTTCACAGGCCTATAGAGTAGCAAAGTAGTCAGAGTATAGATGTAAATCTCATTTTTCAGGCAAAACCATTTTGTGGATTGGTTAGAGATTGATTACGCAAATGGGAAAAAATTATATATTTTTTAAAGTTTCATTATTGTTACAATAGACACTGCAAAACAAACCTATATAAACTCTAAATAAAGGGAAAATCAGGACTTACTTAGTAATTGTTATGTAGCATCAAATTATTGAAATGCTGGCCAATTTAACTGTAATAGAAGTGCTCATGTTTGGTAACTATGGTATTCCATTCTTTCTGAATAATATAGATTGCTTTTTTTTTAACAGGAGCCTCCTAAAATAAATTGAAGACCGTTTAGAAATTTTCCAAATAAAATCTCACATTTAGTTGTTGCCAGGAAGCTGATTGACGTATCTGTATTGTGAGACCACGCAAAGCTTCTTAGCATACCTTCTTGAAATAGTTAACTCTTAAAGAAGCAAAAATAAACCTTGTTCTTCTGTTTTTAATCTCTGAATGCTGTTTTTCTTGGTAATTACTCTCTCAGCTCCTTTGGCTCCTAGCTTTACATTCATCTTAGCAACAGCTCCATTCAAATCTTATTCTTCATCCCAGTAGTCTTCCTGGTCCTCTGCAACAGTATATATTCCTAGCAAGAGGTGCATTGTGCAGTTTCAGTGCAGAAACATGGAAGGAACTTAGGTCTTTAGTGCACTGTATTATCCAGAACTCAAACTGTTGTGTAGAAGAGCAGTGCTACTGCTTAATGCTTGTACAGTGGTTCAGTGATTATTAGATACTGATAGAGAGACTAGTTGTTTTCAGATTTAAGCAGAGTCGGAGCTAGTTGAGCTGCAGTGGCAGCTGAGTGGACCTGGCAAGCAACATTTTCAGGTTTTATTTCCATTTATTAACTCTGCCAGGTTTCTGATACGACCTTACAGCTGAAATGAATTTTACGTATGGGACATAAATAAATTGCCAGTTACTGCCATGGCAATCACATGCATTTACAAATTGTTTGACTGTGAAAATTGATTAACAACTTGCTACTCATCAACAATGAATTTCACATTGTAAATATCTGAAGGAGTTTTCGGTCATAATATTATAGAGTATTAACAATGTTCATTATTGATATAATAGGTGCACTTCTACTTGGTTTAGCATAGTGCTTTTACTACAGTGGAATGTTAGCTGACCATGTATTCAGAAATAACCTCAATTCCTGAATACTCAACTCACTAAAAAAGAAATGTCTTAAAAACGATATTAAAGTGAGTTTTGTAAACCAAACTACTATTTGAACACAAAACCAAAAAGACAGATGGAAAGTAACCTTAGAATGCAAAATTCTAAAAATTAAACTCAAAGTTAAAATCTCAACATGAAGTCATATAAATATGAAATGAAATACATGTGACCAGAGAGGAACAAAGAAGGCTCGTCTCCCTGTCCATCTGTCCAGACTGTTGGTACATGAATGACTGGGACGACCATTTCCTTAGAAGTGTTCTTGCAAAACAGCTCATTGGGGACCCAACCACAACCATGCGTATTGTGAAATGTTTGTTGCTCTTGTATCAGTGGTGTGTTGTGGTATTATGATGTAGACTTCGGGTTTTTGTGTTGTATGAGAAAGTACTAGAAGGTCACTCACAGCTTTTTCTATGTTAGTGAAAACTCATTTTCTCCATTTTCAGTTTTGATTGATAGAAAATGGTGACTGTGTGTCCTTGTCTAGGTGAGGTGCTAAAAGTACACAAAACTGTTTTGTGTGATTGACAACATAATTGGGAAGAGAAAAAAAGAGACGGAGAGTGAAAAAGAAACTGAAAGATGCCAGAAATCGAGTACAAACAGGACAGAATGAAACTGATTATTTTAAAACCAAGCAGTAAACTGGAGGAGTAAATGGTTTTCATTTGCATTATTTGTATCATATGCTTTTCTGTGAACAATTTTGAAGCTGAATACTGAGTATCCCAGTGTTAATTACTTGATGTTTCATTCTCTTCAGATGAACTGAGGTCTTAGCTAGGTATTTCCTGAGAACCAGTAAGTCCTTAAGTCATGGAATACCTTATGTACTTTCTAGTGTTATTTCAAACCACAGTTTACTTTTTAAAGAAGTCATAATTGTATTGTTCACCAAAATCAGACCAGAGGGCTCTTGACAAAATGTAACAAAATGTAAACAAAGTAAATCTTTCTGGCGTCTTCTGTTCCATATTGTTGGAAAAGTGTTCAAAATAAATCATGTAAAATGCAGGGGTTTTCCAAGGCCTGGGGCAAAGGATGAGTCTATGATTTATTAGGCATCATTATAAAGTAACGGATCAGGGTCTCTCACTGCTCAAAAGTTGACCTGCACTCCTCCATGTTGTGCTGGTCCCTGTCTTCATTTCTACTGTGGCTTTTCACATTTTTTTCACTGGAGCACCTGAGTCCACCGTGTCTCTTCTGCCACGTACCTCCTTCTTTCACGCAGAGGGTGGAGGAGTCTGGGACAGGCCTCGTAGCACAATTCCTCCCAAAAGCTACATTTGTCCACTTCAGAAGAATTAGTGGCCAAATTGTATAATGTGCCAAGTACCCTTTACTCTTGCCAGTTTTGGAAGGACATGAAGGAGCTTAGCACTTTCTAAGACTATGAGCCTCCATGAGGAAAGTTTCAGGGCTATTGTCAAAGGAATTTCTACTCTTGGTAGCAAGGAAAAAAAGCAGTATGTCATATAGCAGCCACAAAATTATACTATGACGAAAAGTTATATTAATTTTTTTTTCTGTAGAAGAATCTTAACAATGTTTTAATACGGTCATAATGATGAAGTATCTTCCCAGTCTGATACACTGTTTATCCTTTTATTTATTTTTATGCTCCTGCCCACAACCTGCCTTTTCCTTTTTCAAAACAGACCATGAAAATATGTTTCACTGTGCTATTTCTGGCGACGGGCAGAAGGCATGGCCATTTTACTATATGCTTTTATGTATCTACAGATGCAGCAGCTTGAGAAACAAGTTATAGATGCTGATCGTCAAGCAGAGAGAGCTTTTCAGCAGGTATATACATAAATTGAAAAATATCTCCACTAGCTATGTGCATGTTACTGTAATGAAGGGAAATTCAGAAAATTACTATTTTTCTTAAGTATTGCTCAAAAGGGAGAAGTCAGTTTCTTTTCACATCTATTGATTTGTCTTACCAGAGATGTTCTAACACCTTTCTCTGCTCACTATCCAGTTCAGTTCAATAAAGTCAAAGCTAACAGCACGAATCAAAAATAGATACATGTAATGAGCTTCTTCATTGATGCATCATGAGTCTTTGATATGTGATGCACATGGAAACAAAAGGGAAAGGAAACAGTGACCTATTTTAGAAAATCTGTAAGAAAATAAAGCAAGGCTATCCAATGCAGTCTCTAAATAAGATTATTCTATGTTGTTTGTTCTTCTTGTAGAAGTTACGTCATCTAAAGTATGAGATTGTGGCTAAATATTTAATCAAAGTTGCCTTTTGATTCCAAATGGCAGATACAGCTACTGCAGACATTTTATGAACATCTCTCGTATTCCCTAAAAATCCTTCATATCTTACTGTGAGACAGATAGAAACTGAAAATTGTAAGAATAAAAATATTCATGTACTAATTTGGAGTTAGAAAACATTCCTGACTACAAGCCAAGTACTTTTTAGCCATTTTTTAGAATGCTTCTGATAATTTGTTGGGGTTTTTTTATACTGTGCAATTGTTTATTTTTTAAGAAGTTGTTTATTAAGCCTAACAACAGCTCCCTATACATAAATTGCATGCTTCCCATATTGGCGTTTCTAACAGCTTGTGTGTTACAAACTTAGAAGCCTCTCACTGATACTAACAAAATCTGTATAAGGTCTATCAGTGTTTTGCCAGTTCTGTTGGTATTAGATGCATGGGGTGACATAACAAACTGTGGAATTTCTTCTCAAATAGGCTTCAGAACTTTGCAGGGTTATCTTGAATCTTAAGTGTGGGGGCAATTTTAACAGTCCATTTTGTGATTAAATTACTACCTTTAACTTAGAGTATTATGTTTCTTAAAGTCTTACGTTTGACCTTCCAAATAGGTGCAGGTCATGGAAGAAAAATTAAAAGCAGCTAATGTTCAAACGAGCGAATCAGAAACCAGGTTGTATAAGAGATGTCAAGATCTGGAGATCCTGATACAAGATAAAAATGACATAATACAAAAATTGGAGCAACAACTTGAAGAACAGGTTAGAAATAATGGTGTTACAAAAGATGAGCATCAATTCCATTCTTAATTATACAAAAGGAAAATAAAAATTAAGATCAGTAGAGGACAGAAAAGTTTAGCATTATTTCTGTTGTTTGATTAAAGAGGTTCCTATTAGAAGTATATCATTTGAGTAAGGTTTATTCACTTGCAAATTATGCTCTGGCTTCCTTTGAAAGAACATCTAACTTCTAAGAGGGGAAAGATATTCTTCCTCTTCACTGTCTCCTCTGAAGAGCTTTCCTTTTTCCTAGAGGAAAGAGGAAGAGGAACAGCAGCCTGTGTGAAGGGCCTATTCATCTTTTTTTTATAAATCACCACATATTGCCCAGGAGACTGAATTACTTCAAGCAATCTTAGGATTTGTGTCTGAAGATACTACTCAGGCAGACTATAATACTCAGTGAAAAATACGCTTATGTCAATTTTTTTCCAGAAGCAAATAAGACTGCAAGAAGCAAAAATCATAGAAGAAAAAGCAGCTAAAATAAAAGAATGGGTGACAGTCAAGCTCCATGAGGTATAACTCTTGCTACAGTACTTATACAGAAAATATAATGATGTGACTGGATATCCCTTAGGCTTTTTGGCTATTAAAGGGCTTTGTGCCATAGTAAAAATAAATGCTTTCCAGTTTCATTGATCTATATAGTTATTTGCTTGAAAGAGGAAAAATGAAGACAACAGCACAGAGGGCAGAGTATCCATGTCACTTAAATTCTGATGTCTGATTTGGTCAGCTAGTATATCTGGGTCCTCTTTATGGAGAAAGGGCCCAGAACTGCTCTGTGGAAGGTCTGCTTATCTCCACTAATTGAGAGAGATGAGCTGGCAAACTGAGCTTGCTCAAGTAAATGCCTAAAGTGTGAATAATGCCCAGAAAGCCGACCAAGTCTGCTGGGGCCTGGCAGAAAAACAGACTTGATCATTTTTTATTTTCCAGTGCCCACAGTACTCTTAGTCATGAATAGTTTCAGGGGCACTGGCTGTATTCTCAAAAGAGACCAGTTGTCTCCCTTGTTTCTCTGCTGTGGTGAGATAACCATGTCTTTGCCCAGCCAAAGGCTGCCAATTTTGGTGTGCAGCTGTGCTTTCTCCTCCTTGTGTGTATAGAATTTAAAGTTGCCCGTAAAAGTTAAAATCCTACTCTGTTGTGGTTAACTGGAAATTACACTCGCTCCAGTTGAAAAACAATTAAATTATTATTTTCAAAGTAGAAAACTAGAAGTAACATTTCCTATTAGTCTGTGAGGGGAGTTTTTGAAATCATTTAATAAAAATGCAGTTAAGTTTAGCTAAAATTATCTTGAAAAAGTTTGGACAAAATCAAATATGACTCAAATTATTTACTTAGTTTGAAACATGGAGAATCTCAAGCTAGTTTCACAGAGGTGGCTAGGTGTCACCCAATGGGAAGTGGAATTGCTGGCTCCCCTCTACGTGATATGGGATACTCGGATTCAAATCTTCTCTTTGCCTAATTTGGAGCAGGAGTTTGAACCAACATCTTTTACTTCCTGGTAGTGGGCTACAGAAATGGGTTGTTGGGTTTTTTCTTCCTGTAGAAGGTCTTCTGCTCTGTATAAAGTTTTTCAGTATCTATTTTTTTAATCTTTGCTGTAGGATGGTAGGAGACATTATCACCATCGTTCCCGCTAATTCCTCTGCTTGCTCTTGGGTTTGCCAAGTGGCACAAAAGTTTGTAATTCTAGCCCTCTGCTTGTATTAAAAATGCCAATGCAGATTGCTTTTTTCTTAATTATTAAGGCTTTTTAAAGCAGTCTTGGGTTTGCTTGCTTGGGGGAATGATTTTAACAGAAGTTGAGTAAATAATCATTGCAGGGAGTTTCATTGTTCAGAATAAACAAATGCCTAGACTGGCATTAAGAGAAGTAGCAGAGAGGAGCTTACCATTTGAACTAGCTTTATCCTTAGATAGGCAGAAATTCAGAGAAAATCTAAGTGATGTGATGACTTTAAAAATTGTTTCACTGACGGATGAGATTACATTTATATGCTTTTAGTTAGAGGTGGAAAATCAGAACCTTCGCTTGATCAACCAAAAGCAAACCAAAGAGATGAAAACAGTACAATCTAAACTGCAAGGTAAATGTACAAATCTTTTCAAAACTTCTCTATATATGGCATACTTCTTTCTATTCCCTATTAATTTCTGCATCCGCATAATTGAAATATTCTGTAAAATCACAAAGATTTCAGTTAGTATGAATTGACATCAGAGTGACTGTACATGAAGGTGTTAGGCAAGCAATAATTTAATTTTTATTAAAAAGGCACACAGACAAACCACAAGTGGTTTTTGTTGGGTGAACAGGTATCTCTATTATTTAAGAGGTTCTGCAAGTAGTAAGATTTGACTGGATTTATGTCAGATCTTTGCTTTCACTTCTTTATAGCATAGGTGGTCCTAGCACTGTTAAGGAATAGATGAATGTCAGTCTGCATCTGCTTTTTCTAGCAAATGCTCAGATGGGAATCAGAATTCTGATCAGTTTTTTTTAATTACTACATTTGAGTACACTGATCCAAAACCTTAATTCAGCCACCGTATCACGAGGTTCCTCTCCAAGTGGATATAGTTAATTCAAAAATCATAAAATGTAAATATGGGAAAGAGGAATATTACCTCCAAAGAGCATTATTTCGCATTAATCAAAGTTGAATTTTATTTGCCGCTGTGTTGCCTGTTCGCCTACTTTCTTAAGTCTCTCTGAAGGTTCCCACAGTCCTCTCCATACCTGGATGACCTGACAACTTACTGTCATTGAAAATCTTGTTAGTTTGCTACCTAGCCCTCATTTCTTGGTAATGTATCTCATGTATATGTGTACATACACAGACATTTAGAAATGTGTGTATATGTGTATATATGTGTGTGTGTACACACGTAATATGCATAATATATGAAAATATAAATATTTACAAAAACATACATACACAATATGAAGCTTTTAAACTAAGATGCACCTCTGTTAATGAGGAAACTGGATTGTTTCTTTGCTGTTGTTTGATCAGTAGGAATTCTATATACTTCAGCACTTAACAGCTTTAGTCATCCTCTTCTGAGAGATCTATTCAAAGGCTTTTTGAGACACTAAGAATTTGTCAGCTGGTTTTCAACACACATTTACTGATATGCTCAAAAATACTAAGAAGTTTATTGCCAATTGTAGTGTCCATGCTGGTAACAGGCTATATATTATGATCATGTGGTACTGTTTTAAATAGTTTACAGGTATGGATAAGGGCCTTTTGTTCCTGGGTCTGCCACAGAACTTTTTATAAAGAGGGATGGACAGCATTGTTTGATATCAGTTTCTGGCAGAATAGCTGTCCCTAAGGACAGATTTCATATTCTCGAGGCAGTTAATCATTTTATGCTTTCACCTTCTCTTGAAGTCCTCCATATATACCTTCTAAGCCTGGTAACTTACTCCTTTATATTTGTTGTAGCATCTATGACAGATTCTCTTAATATTTTTATCTGAAGGGAAGGCCACCACATATTTTAGTACTATTGTTCTACAGTCCTTCCCATATTATATATCCTAGATCAATCCATAGGTTTAATTTCAGTCACAGCAGAACAAAATCAGGTATTTCCACTAGGTTTTCATTCTGTATTAAGTGCATATTTTATATCTTATTGCTGTGAAATTGTTAAAAGAGATTTTTTTTTTTTCTTTCTATACTAAAAAATCAATCTAAGAACTAGAAATGTAGCTCTGGGTTTCTTTTGATATGGGGAGGTATCAGGTAGATTTTAATTCCTATAATAAATTTTTTATTACCTTTTTGCTAAATTTTAGTTATCTTAAAAAAACCCAACTTTACACTGCAGAGTAGAGAGACCAGTAGCATAGCTTGCTGTATCCCATTAACACAAGATTTCTGAATTACTATTCTTCAGAAGCTACGGGCAAGAAATCTGTTACTTCAACACAAAAACCTGGAGAGTGTCAGCGACTAAGCAGTTTGACTTTTGGATGCTTTTCAAATAGAGCAAGAAGTCCTCAACCA
The DNA here is from genome assembly GCF_018139145.2 of Gymnogyps californianus. Lineage (NCBI taxonomy): Eukaryota > Metazoa > Chordata > Aves > Accipitriformes > Cathartidae > Gymnogyps > Gymnogyps californianus. The sequence continues at coordinate 29,043,703 of NC_059473.1, forward strand.
TCTCCTAAGTTTGAAGAAATAAGCAAGTCTTCATCTAAAGAGTCAGACTACACTGAAGGCAAAAACATGCTAGGTACAATACTGCCATTTTATTCTGACACAGGTGGAAAACTAAAATCGACAACTATGTCAGTGTATCCAAACCAGCTGTTTTCAAAGTACATAGCAGTACTCTCTCCCTCTTTAATGCTAGTCTCTATTACTAGGAAGAAATCCTGTTGAGCACTAGAGTCTCCATAATACCACTAATAGATTGTTTGGCAGCATGCAGTGGCTGACGGGTGCTTTGGCTGCAAAGGAAAGAATTTATTGTGGCCCAGGGTTGCTCCACAGTAGCATAAGGAGTTTAAGGCTGCCAGTCCCCCAGGGAGGGCTGTTACATTTTTATGCCTGTGTAGAGTCTTACCTAAGTCCAGTTTCTGTGTATTTTATCTATGCTATCACTGATGTCCCAGTGTTAGTTTTATGCCCTAACTCAACAAGATCAACTCAGTAATCTTTCATTAGTATGATCAAGGTCAGAAAAAAGAGAAGAGAGTCTCGGGCATCTTTTCACACCATTGTTTCCTATCCAAAGAAGGAGAAAGCTCCCTGATCAGTTCATACAATTTCCCCAACACGCCCTGAAGTCTGGTAATGCCAGCAAATGGGCATGCTGTTATGCTATTATAAGCGTAAGCAAGTCCATTGCAGTTTGCTACTTCCCTTAAGCAATGAAAAGCTCAGGAAGGAGACTGTTGCTCTGGTCCTTCGTTTGAGTCCCACAGTACTATTTATGACCTCAGCATTTTCTCCACAGTTAATCATGGTACCCAAAACTGCAAGTTGAGGTCTGTAGAAAATTAGAAACTGAAATAGATCCTATTAATATTTTGTATATTTATATTACACCAAGTTCCTTATAAAGGTGGGTATGTATTATTATTTCCATTTTTACAGATGAGGGAATTGAAGTAAGAATCTTTTTTTGAAGGGAAAGGATAAGAAATAGAACCTTAGGCTTGTCCAGATGGAAACAGATCAACTTTTGTGACTTCATTACTTTAATGTGGACTAAATTAAAATCTTTGGCTCACCCAATCCACTTTAACTTCATACAGCTATTTAACATTAACTTTCCCAAGTGTCTGTGTAGAAAAACCCTAGTTCATGCATCTGTTTTAACTCGGGGAGCACGTAGGCCTCACTGACACGCTGCAAGCTATAGCACTCTCTTGCAAAACCAGGTGAAAGTGAACAGCAGAAGCAAAGCTATTTTTAATACAGCGTCTTTTCCTAAGCATTTTTCATGAGCGTCTCTTGTGTATCTTAAGCATTCACCACTGGGAGTACAATAATAGCTTGCAGAAGAAATTTCTGTGTATAAACACTGTAGAAATGCTCAGAATACTTGATTTGTTAATGTAAATGTTTTCTGACAAGCTTTTATTAAACTTTAATTTTCCTTAGATTTAATAAAGCAGCTAAATTTATATGCCCTCTTAAGTCTTTGAGGTTTTGGGGGTTTTGTTTGTTTGTTTGTTTGTTTTCATACGTATGTGGTTTACTTTAAAATATGGCTCCACTCTGCTTATCTTTACATTTATTGCCATTTTTAGTTTGGCTAGAACTTTGAGTAATGTCTGTTACAGTTTTTTGGCAAACATCATTGCAACTTCAGTTGCATTCAAAAATTTATAATATTTTTCTTAAGGTTTATTATTTACAATATTAAAAAACTTAGATATGCTTACGCACTTGAAATTATTACCTACTTACTATTTGCAGACATGATGACAAAATCCTTTAGCAGTCAAGTTTGCTAAAGTAATTTTCTCATGTTCATTATATTTCTCCTCTAGAGGATATCCTGGAAACTACCTTTGCTGGTCCTGCACACGAGGCCAGTAAAGGTCAGAAGTCATTGCAACAAAGTTCCTCTGGATCAGAGCAGAACAAAAATGTGAGAACAAGCTGTTCATCCAAAGATATAGACAGCGACATGTCAAAGAACTCCTGCACTACCGGGAGTGACTGGAGCTCAGACGAGGATGGAGGAGACAATAAAGGACTGAAATCCAGGTGTGTGTCGACTCTTTCAAGCCACACATCTGAAAAGAATGCAAGGTACAGTAGAGCAGGAAGTGAAATGTATTTGACAGCATCTGATGACAGTAGTTCTCTCTTTGAAGAAGAGAGTTTTGGTGTTCAGAGGACTCAGCACAAGAAGTTATACTCCTGGCAGCAAGGGTCCCAAAGAAAAGGCCAGAACAATCCAGGTGGAAAGTGCAACTCTGACTTCACAAGTAAAAAGAAAGACCAAGATAGTTCTTCAGATGAACTGAATAAGAAATTTCAGTCTCAGAGGCTAGATTATTCATCCTCATCCAGTGAGGCAAATACCCCAAGTCCAATTTTAACCCCTGCTCTGACACCCAAACACCCAATTGTAGCAACTTCTGCAGGTTCTCAATGCACAACGCCATCAGATTCTCCCTCAAATTTGCCACCTCCAAAGTTACGGACTCCTAATGTGTTTAGTATAAATTCAGCATTGGCAAAGAAACATCTAAGCCAGCCCCAGCTGAGTTCTGACAGAATGTTTGGTAGAAATAGAAATGCCATAAGCATGATACGTCCATGGAGACCTCAGGAAACAGACATTGATCTGGTTGATGGAGAAGATACTGATATTTTAGAGAAAATGGAGATTGGCTGTGATGAAGGAGTGTTTACCTATGACTGCACTGAAGCACAAAATGCTGAAGCCCAGGAACCTTGTGATACAGCAAAAAAGAGTGCTAGCAACAAACCTCCAACCCCTCCATTGCATCGATTTCCTTCTTGGGTAAGTGTAATTATAGATATTTTTCTTACTGGTGAAACTAACTCATTTTCATGCCTCTCTCCTATAATTTTTGTTGCCTTTACCTTTCTGATTCTCTGTTTGATGACAAGACAGGGCATTAATTGGAACCAAGACAACAAACTCAGAAGCAAGTTTGATTTGAAGCCCAGTATTTCTGCCATTGAAAAACATAGTCACTATTTTTGTAGATAAGACCAATGTTTTTCATGTCACATCTAAGTTAACATATGTCCTTTTGAGTGTATCAAAGGAGGTAATGCTTGTGACTGCATTTATTTATTTATTTAAACACCAACAGAGCCTAAGAGTGCTGGTGTCAATGCCTTCGCTATAACCATTGCACCACTCACAATTTAGACAATTAAGTCGACAGAAGACAACTACAGATTAGAGAAGTTATTGATCACATTTCCAAGTAAAATTTTAAAGCCATCAATCAGGGAATTAAAATAGATACTAGTATGTCTTACCCAAAATCCAAAATTAACTGTGTCAAGACTCACTGACTCTGCAGTTCCACAGTCAGAGATTTATTAATGATTCAGAGATTAATAATGCATTAATGTAACAGCTTCTCTATGTATATACTTTAGTGCATATTTTTTCATTATAGATTTTCTTATTGTGGCCTTCTAAAACAAAATGGTTGAAAAGTTGCCTCCTAATGGCATTTCTCTGTTCTTAACATACAATCTTCCATTAAAAAATATTCTCGCTATAGCTTCTTTGGCCCCTGATAATAGTATTTTTAAAAATAAGTTACCTACAGGGCAAGCATTGTGTGAAAAAAGGTTGAAACAGACTATGGATATGATGGGTATGGCATATAAAACAAGGAAGCATTTTTCAGCTGCTACTGATGACCATTTTATCAACCATTTTATCACACTGTTGCACTAACAGAAAGACTAGGAGGCTATGGGGAGGCTAAACAGAAGAAAAGTAATTGTTGTGTTTTAATTATCTACCATCAAATCCATTCTGCTTGTATAGGAGAGCAGAATTTATGCTGTAGCCAAATCTGGTTTAAGGATGTCTGAAGCTTTCACCATGGAATCTCTCAACAAAAGTAAGTGGTGTAGCTGTTCATTGTCTCATCAACAAAAATTCTCTTCTTACGGTGATTTGTAAGCAAGGACCAAATGTTCCATGTTCCTCTAAGACATTTTTATGAAGATTCAGTTATCTGCTATTTAAAACCTAGAAGATCATTGGTTATCTTTCCATTGTCTTCTATTACCTTGCCTCTTGACTGTGCTGACTTTGTACTTCGTTCACTCCAGTTTTCTTTGCAATTCATTTTGAAGATTCTGTACCAGGTACCAAGGTAAGAGATTATATTTCCAATTTAAAAAGGGTTAGTTGTCATGACTACAATTTATTTGTACTCCTTAAAACCATTGTAAATTTCAAAAAGTTATAAATCTCTCATCCAAAACAGTTCAGGAGTTATTTGCTTTCTATAGCAATTATACAATGCAAAAAATTACGCTGGAATTTGGTTAATTGAGGGGTATATTAAGAAGGTCATTTATAAAATATGTTGCTTTTTTAGGTGCTGTTTCACTAACTTCATACTCCATATCCGGATTATATACATCTCTGATATATAAGAACATGACCACTCCTGTCTACACCACTTTGAAAGGGGTAACTGTATTACTGTTTAAAGGAAATTTTAAAATACCATTAGGCTTCACATCCAGGAACTTGCTGTTTCACATTTGATGCTACCATGCCAAGTATGTCATAAGATGATGTTTAGAGATCACAGAACCCCAGAAGTAATGGAAATGTCAAATAGCTGGAAAAAAAAATACTGCTGCTTATAAAATGTTACTAGCACAGGTCAGTTCTTCTTAGGTTCCTTGCTGATTTTTTCCAAAGGCTTGTTAATTATTAAACAGAGCCACGTGGTGTTCAATGCCATAATTAAAAGTGTGTGTATGTGTAGAAATGTCTTTGTGTCAGTGCCAAAGCTGTTTATAGTCAGATAGCCAGCAGTAACTAATCACAGCATTGTTTGTTTTCTGGAAGCCTTTTGTGATTTGGAAAGACCCATGCCTTGAGCTACCTCAGGTTTCTGTTTTAAAGTGTGGGGGTGGTTGAGTATACAGAGGGCAGAATTCAGTTTTATGTTAATATTTGTGTGCCAAAACTCACAACCCAAGTAAGAACAGCTTTGAATGTTATGAAGCCAGCAGAGCTCTGCCACAGCATGAAGGAAATGACTGATAGCCCTTATGTAACGTATCAAAGAATGTTATGTTAATTTCTGCAGAAAGCAACTCAAATAAGCAACAGCCCATTTATAGATGAGTCATCAGGATCTGAGGAAGAAGACAGCTCTCGGTCCAGCTCAAGGACTTCTGAGTCTGATTCTCGAAGCAGAAGTGGTCCGGGTAGTCCTCGGGCTATGAAACGAGGTAGGCAAAAACCATAAGAACCAGTATCTTCTGGGAAGTTTGGAAACCTAGGCAGTTTACATGATCTTCTTAGAAATGGATTTCTTCCTTAAACAGCATGAACATCTTAAATGTAGGCTTTTATCTCAGCTATCAAAGCCTAGATCTATTATTCAAGCAGGAGAAAGGACTGTTACACATGGCTTTCTTTTTATTGCTGTTATTATAGATGTCTTTTTAAGGCATTAATCTAGTAGCTGGCTGTTGTCATGAGGGAAAAGTGACTTGAACATTTAAAGCAAAAAGCTCCATTCTATCTATACTCTGTCACGCCAAGGACTTCCTGTGAGTTTTAACAGCAGGTAGGTAAAAATGACATAGAAAAAGTAATTGCCCTCAGAAAAAAAACCCACATACATTCAAGTTTATAAAACAAAGTAACAGTTTCATGTGATCAGAAAGCAGGTGGAAAAGTTCCCTCAACAGAGTATTTGGTTCTGTCATCTCATGCAATAAAGGACTTCTTTCATTTTTACAGTGATTGTCTCAAGATCCTGTGCAAAGATTTAGTTAAAACACTTGAATCCAGTAGTGTTCTGTCTTTTGTGGAAGGCAAATCTCACAGCTCTAGGTAATTGTGTGTTTTTCCATCTGCAGAATGAAAATAATATGCTTCATAACACTGAAAGATACAATGCTTCCTCATGGGGTGACAGTATCAGTGTTATATCCCTGCAAGTATTTCTTCACTGGGTAAACCAAGGGAGACTAAAATCTAACATCCCAGTGAGGGCAAGTGTTAAGATCCTTCATTACACATTGCTTTAGAAATGCAAAATAACATTATTCAGTAGTCTCTGTTATACATGTTAAAATCCCAGTTAGCGGGAGCTCCACTCAGTCACACTTGAGCAGGCAGATAGAGCCACTGGTCCTCTAGGAGTTTTCCAGTGCCAGCCGCACATGGCGTGGAGTCCTGTTTCCACTGATGTAGTTACAGTTTTGCTATATTAGTGTGAAAAGGACCCATAGTTCCTGCTTCCCAGCAGCTCCATCTTGCTGAGCTAAAACCCATGCCATGGCTGCAGACACATCTCATGTTACATGCTTGCACAACAAGAAAGGTAAATTAGCTAATTTAATAGTTGGTTTCACCTACAATTTTTCCATGTCTGTAAAATTGAACCATTCCTTTTGTTCGTGCTTTCTTCTCATAGAATAGTCCTTGCACTGTTTCATGCATGGAAACCTCTCTTAACCACAAAACACGTATGTACATAACTTTGTTGAGATCACATTGTGTAAAAGTCTAGGCAGTCACAAATTTCACTAGGCGCATAATTAGCTTGCTGCATATTTGTTATTAAATATCCTACATGAGAAGAACCCACTCTGAAAGCCCAGGTGGCTTACCAAAGCAATAAATGAGAAAAGCTTTTTTTTTGTAAATAAAATTGGCAGATGAGTTTGGAAATGAATGAAACAAAGGAAACAAGGCATCTTCACTTCAATCTTGGAGAGTGACCTTTAGAGTAGAAAACTAGTCCTTACAAAAGGACATGTTCACATGTTGGAAAATAATTATGATGAATAAGGGAGGAGTTTGAATTTTTATTGCTGATTCACTAGAATTGAAAACAGGGTGCATTTTTTTTTCAGGATTAAAGCTAATAAACTCTAAAAAAGATCCTGAAATCTGGAATTCAGATTTTTAGAAAACCTCAGTATAAAAAGGCATACTAATTGCAAAATAAAGACAGTCACCTACAGCTTCAACATATAGCAGATCTTGAGCATAGCTTCTTAGTACACAAGCAGTTGCATGAGAAATCCGGATACTCGAGCGAATGATAGAAAGGGGAAGGGGAAAGTTGCTTAGTTTAATTAAAGATCCTGTATTCATTTTCTAGGGGATGTGTATGATGCATGGTACTAACTCCCTCCTTTAAAAAGCTGTAGTAGTATAACAGAAGGTGATAACATATTGAAGACGTTTATTTCTTGTTTCATTCACAAGTGACTTAAACTCTGTTTAATTATGAAGAAAATGGGATTCAGGTATTAGCACTGTGCTAATAGTTCGATATGCTGATATTTAAAGAAATGCTTGGTTCCTGATGGATTTATGCTGATACTTGTGTTTGCCTGCAGATCCTACTCAGATATTCTTTCTGCATGGATATTCTGATCTCATTTGTTTCTAATGTAATAAAAAAATATAAAGAAACATCTTTCTTCTTTTAACGCAGGTGTGTCTCTGTCTTCTGTGACCTCAGAAAGTGACTATGCTATTCCTCCAGATGCATATTCAGTAGATACAGACTATTCAGAGCCAGAGCAGAAACTTCCTAAGACCTCTTCCTCATCTAGTGATAACGGGAAAAATGTGAGTACTGAAGTTCTGTGAAGAAGTGTACCTGTGGTGCTGTGTGTATATTTATGTTCAAAGACTGCTACCAAATCTCTATATTCAGTCTTGCTGACTCACAGACTGCCTTATGAGTACAAATAGCAAAATATACCAACAATAAGTTAGCCATATAAGACTATAATGATTGAAGGAAGGTGGAGGATAATTCTGAGCCTCCTATATAATGAATGGAAACAGTAGACAACTGCAGAAGACAATTCAAAGCACTTAAGATTTTCCTTTCTTGGAACCATGCAATATCAGATTGCATATGAAATACTAAAATCAGCTTAAAATTATTAATTGAATATTCAGGGAAACAGAAAGGCATTCCACTGAAGGAGTTGGAGGCATCAGTAGAAATCTATATGCAGTAATACGTTTCTATAGTTTCCTCATATAGGGAAAACTTTACACATCAGAGAAATCGTAAGTAGAGAAACATGCGAGGACAGGTCAAAGAAACCAAACCATTATGGGGTATTGGTCTGTCTCCAGGAGTTTTTTAACAGTCTGTGTTAGTAGTTAGTGTCGTAACATACAAGAGGATTGACTGCCTGGTGATGAAGATAATTTATTTTAAGCTTTCTTCACAGAGAAAACTGTGAACTCTGTTGTACAGGTGTACACACTAAAAGCGTGTCTGTGCGGAGCTCTGAATTACAGTACTCTATATCTGGTCTGTAGCTTAGGCCCTGAAGTTGGGAAAAAATACATATGTACATTGTATTAATTTTGTTCCTTGTTTAATATAAATAATTAGAAAGTAAAATCAGGAATCATCATATTCTCATTCTTTTGTATAGTTCGGGGCAAATCAATTACTCTCCTTCATGTACTATAACTGTAAGTAGGGATATTAATTAGTTATCCCATATGCATGGCATTTGTCTTAATTGATGCTTGTAAAAACTTTGTCTTTGGACTAAAAGTCTCATCAAATACTGTAATTATTATTTAGCATGCTTTTAAGTCATTAAAATATCTGTGTGTGTGTGTATTTATACATATCTCTGAGAGGTATAGGTATATATGTGTACCTAACTACTTTTTATCTAACTTCTAAATAATCAGGAACCTTTGGAAAAATCTGGGTATCTGTTAAAAATGGGTGGTAAAGTAAAGACCTGGAAACGACGGTGGTTTGTGCTTAAAGGAGGCGAATTACTATACTACAAATCCCCAGTAAGTACATGTAACTTATCTGCTATTTAATATTAGATTGTTTTTACTGAGAATCTAGGGCTGCTAGAAGGAAAAGAAATGCATTCCTGGCATCTGAGCTGTTAGAGAGTGATTCAGGACTCAGTTCCTCGAGAGGTGTACAAGGTACTCAATGTCTAACTAGGAAGTATTTATCAAGATTAATGTTTAAATGAGTTCTATAATTATTTATTGCTATTTGTTGGTAGATTTAAAATATTCTTTTTCCATTCTTTCCATACAGAGTGATGTCATTCGAAAACCTCAAGGTCAAATTGAGCTAAATGCATCTAGCCACATTGAAAGGGGTGATGGAAAACAAACAATTCAGGTGCCTGCTTTTCTCATCTGTGTTTCAGTGGGTATTTATTCCCTCCATCCCCAAAACCGACCCCTTGTTCCAGTCTCTGTTGCACTGAAAGTCTAAGTGTGGACTTGGAGTTAATCAGTGCCCTTCGTTTGAAACCAAAGAATCATTTCAGTTACAGAAACTATAAAAAGGCCTACATGTAGTCTTGTTTGTATTGCTACAAAGGTCAGATCGTCACATGAGAGATATAAATAAAGAGAGTAGTCTTGGGGCCAGCCATTAGGGTTGAGAGAAGTTGTTTGTCTGAAAGGAGATAAATCGAGTTTTCTCAGCTCTGCTGTCCTGAAGCTTTTCAGATAAAGCCTTAGAAAGGGTCTGTCTGCTCTGCCTGGCCACGGAATGTTCCGTTAATGAAAAGTACTTTGGGGAAAATAAACCCCCCAAAGTTATGAAACTGCATTGGGTAGTGTATGTTACAACCCCCACACTGTGAGGTCGAATGTATAATGTTCTTAAAGCTCAAGACTCTTCTGTTACTACATAGCTGACCACAGAAAAACGAACATACTACCTGACTGCAGATTCTCCCAACATCTTAGAAGAATGGATCAAAGTACTACAGAATGTTCTTAAAATACAGGCTGCCAGCCCACTTTTCATACAGCCCGAAATAAGGCCAACCATGAAAGGATTACTTACAAAGGTAGGAACACTTCTTTCCCCAGTCTGCTTCATTCCATATTTCTTAAAAATAATATCTAGATGAAAATGGCCTTACAAGAAAATAAATACAAGCAAAACAGATATGTATTTGCTTTTCCAGTACTTTACAATGTGAACAATCCAGAAGGACTACCAACTCACTTACTTTGGGCAATATTTTTCTTCTGGTTGTTTGATTTGATTTGGTTTTTCTTTTTGTCTTTTTAATTAATTAGTTCCTGTGTTGAGTTCTTCATTTGCACTTCAGTGGTATCCTAGTTCAGCATATATTTCAGTAGCTAATTGACCTACCTTATTTTAGTGGAGTGCCCTCTTTTTCTGTATTACTCACTGGGACAGATTATTTCAAGATAATAAGAATACTGTATAAAAGGAATTCTTCTCTTGTAATTCTTCCATTTCCTTAGCTTCCGCTAATATAGGCCTGATCCAAAGCCAAATGAAAAACTCACACTGGCCTTACTAGGCTTTAGATGAGCATCTAATGCTTTAATTCTTATGCCCTTAATAGAGTTATGCAGTTTTAATTATTTGTCTAGTAATGTGGAAAGGAATTTGAACCAAGGCATTTATTCCCAACATCACCAAAGTTCAGAGATGGTGAAATGTAGTCTGTATTTCTCTGGCTGTGCTTGTTCCTAATGTTCTGTAATTTCAGGTGAAACATGGATATTCCAAAAGAGTTTGGTGTACCCTAGTTGGAAAAATTCTGTATTATTTCCGTAATCAAGAAGACAAGGTAGGTCCCTTACTTGTTTCCCCAGTGAATGGAAGATAACATGCTGAAGTAGACTTTAAACAGTAAGTTACAGCTTTATTGAGGTACAATTGGCCTGGGTAGTATATGCCCATTTTATCTTGATTACCAAACATTTAGACTTCACAGATTGTCAACTTGGAAGGTTCCTATCTAATAGACAGTAATCCAGGGCACGCCCATTGGTCTCCTTCTACAGGACGTGATATATATACTGCATTTTCTTATCCCTAGCCGAAGCGGGACACTGATTTGCTGACAGTTCAGGTCTGCCTTTCTGACAGGTGTGAGACTCATCAGAAGAGACCTGGCTGTCATTTACTTCTGGAAGCTGACCCTTTCTAATGCGTGTTTGCAGTGGGCAGTGACTGCAAGTTTCAAGAAATTAAATGTTCTTTTTATCCCTCAATTGACTTCCAAATCCTGTTCTTTGGTATGTCACTGTACCTCCGCAGTGCTGCAAGAAAGGCAAAAAAAAAGCCTAGCAGAGTGTGCTGCTTTGCAGATGTGTGTCTGTGGAGGGGATCTTTTCCCATTCCCCATCAGGATTACGGAAAAGGAGCTCACTGTCTACAGCTGATGAGGTGGACAGAAACGGAGATGGAGGACGGCAAAAGAAAGGGATGAGAAATTTTTTTCTAAAATGTAGGGAAAATACTCTTTGAGGAAGAAAAGGAAGAAATGGGATCCAATCAGCTTTAAGTTAACCTCCCAACCTCCCATATCCTGTAGGACACAAGGAGCTAAGGAAGAGCAAGACCTGGCTCTTCCACATTGGGCCTGACCTTTAGTTCTCTACCCACACTTCTGAATACTGTTGGTCCTAATATTTCCAGTCATATTTACCTACAGAGACAGGACAAAGGACACTTCCTAGTCATACTTTTCACCTGTCCTTTTGCTCCCAAAGCATTGTGTTTTTTCATCAAGAAACATCTTTGTATTGGAGGTGGGTCAGGAACAAGATTTTGGAAGCTTCCACAAGAATTCTTTTTAGTACCACTGAGGTTATGAATATTTGATTCATACCCTTACTACCTAGCTCTACGAAAAAGACTGCTGACACTTGACAAAATGGTAACAGTCCACTGAGCCATTATAACCAACAGTTCAAAAAAATACAGAAAATCTCATTTGTTACTTCTAATCTAACCAAATAATCACACTGGACCCAGTAATTTGTAGTCTTTGTATAAAGCTAGTTATTCCCTTTGTTATCCTTTCCTTTTTTAGCCATTTTTAAACATTCAACTAAACCTTGTTTCTAGAACTATAAGATAGCAGTAACCATCCATCAAAACATTTTATTTTAATTACTCTTTAAAAAAGTGTAATACAGGGCTGGGGAATCAAATGACTAGAGTATTAATCTCTAACTCATCTTACAGAGACAATAAAATTAACTTGCATTTTCTCCTATGAAGAAATCTCTATGTTTAAAGTATCTGAATTTACATATTTTTACCATTGAAGATTTCGAGGTTTTAGCATGCCCTTTAGAAGCATCTATGAATTTTGCTGGATTCTTGTGAATATTTCCCTCACATTTGGAACAAGTTTTGCTGCCCTTTTAAAGCAAAATTGAAACTAATTTGCTAGCTTGTAATAGAATAAGAATTTAGCTTTTGTAAGCAGAATATGTATGAAAAGTTTTCCAAAGCTAGTTCATTTCTAATGTTCAACAGTTTGCTAATTAAAAACATGTTTGCTGTAGCTGAATGTGTCTGTGTGGAAACAAATTACACAATCTCCAGTGGTTAATACAGTAGTGGAGTCCATTTAAGTGGCCTCCTTTCAAAATGGAATTCAAATTAAAAAATCAGCCAACTGTGTTTTAGTTAAACTTTGTGAATAAATCGGTCTTGACTGTTTGTATGTGAAATGGCATCTCTTGACTCTCAGAATCTTATCTTGTTCAAAAAGTTGAATGCTTCAGAAGCATCCCAGAAAATACAAGTCACCACATGCATCTTTAATCCTTACTAGTGAGAGCACTGGAATAAAGAGCCACCACTATGTGATGTTATGTTATTAACAGTTCAGTTTATCAAATCACTATTCAAGAAGCCCACCCTAGATTGAGTCAAACTTGCCAGCTACTCTCCAGCATGGTGTTTTCAATTTTTAAACAGTATTATTGAGAAGCCTCATCTGCTTTTCACTGGTGTTGATATTTCAAGCCAACTTACTTCAGGCTTACACTTGAATGTGGCACAAATAAGATGCTAGTTACTGTAGTGCCCAACTATCCTTTTACCAAAGGGAAAACAACATCCCTCTCTTTCTGCTGAATCACTAAGCATTGCTGGACATCACAAACAACACAGAAACAGTAGCCAAGGCTTCTTCACTACACCGTTAAATAACACTCTCTTGAACATCCTGATGTCTGAACAGCTAGAGAAAGAGCAGTGGTGCTGTGGGAAGGGAGGGAGCTTTGCATAAAATAGCCAGTAAGGACTGTCATCTTCTGTCAGTCCTGTCACCCAGTTGTGAAGATTGCATGCTGTATTTGTGTTCATCCTAGCTTCCTGTTGATAGTGACTATGAAATAATTACTTATGTGAAAATTTCCTTTTGAATGGCTTTTCATATAAAATATTTCCTGATAAATTATCATAATTACATATACAACTTAAGACTCAAGTACTGTGATTTATCAGACTGGAGAATGAAACCAACTGAGAAGGTCTACCACAGAAAAAATTTACCTTTTGAATTTATAGCATGAACAAAATAGATATGTCAACCATACACTGCTGTCCTCTGAAATAACAAGATTATAATTAAAGTTCTAGGCTTGACCCAAGGAATTTTTGCTTGGAACCAGGTCTGGAAACTCTGAAGAATTACTTCTCTCACCCTAACAGACATTTATTGCATTAACTAGATACAGAAGCAGACCTGGAAAAGAATTTTTGAAAATCTCACTTTCAGACTTTGGCACATATCATTCTGCTTCTGCTGTCTGCAACAGCTGGCTTATCTGACATTCCTTGGCAGGACTGAAAATGAATAAATACAAATGGGTATTGATGGTAGTTCATGGTTTTCTTTCTATTTGTAGAATAAGAAATATAAAATCAGTGTGTACTGAAGCAAGTATTTGCTCTCTCACCACTTCTGATATTTACTTTTAGTTTCCTCTTGGTCAAATCAAGCTTTTTGAGGCAAAGGTTGAAGAAGTTGATAGATCATGTGATTCTGATGAAGATTATGAGGCTAGTGGTCGCAGTTTATTATCAACACATTACACTGTTGTTATCCACCCCAAAGATCAAGGACCCACTTATCTTCTTATAGGATCCAAACACGAGAAGGTAATAAAAGAACTTTTTTATTGAGTTTCAGTAACACACCTATGAGTATGGTGCTGTGATATGAATATTTCTTAAAGAGGAAGAGGAGGGGGACCTACAAGTCATCTGGCTTGTAGTTTGATATAATAAGCAAGGAGAAGGTCCTGCTTCATTAACATCGATCAGAGTTTGTCTGTGAACCAATGCTATCGAGGGTAATCCTTTTTAAAATAGATGAAAATAAGCAGGCTTGCCTACATAAGGAGATGGTGGAGAATATCAAACATGCTGTAATTGGAGAATTTTGCTCACATTACACTAACTTGTAGACACACCTGTAGCAGACCTTCCTGAGAGGTTTTGGGATACTGTTATCCATTTTCACGGGTAAGACTAACAGTAGGGAAGACTGCCCTACTGAAGTGAAGGAGAAATGAGAGGTATGGTAAAACCGTTTTAATTACTATTGCTTCATTGTTCTTAAGTAATCTTGTAGACCTCGTTTTGCTTTCTGGCCTTATCCCCAGGTTAGTAGGATCTGGCAGTGATAAAAAGGCACTTATGTTAGCTTTCTGAAGAGGAAAGGAAGAATGCTCTGATAATTAGCCATGATTTCTGAGGGTAAAAGACTTCTGAAAAGAGCCCTGTCCAATCTTCCTTTGCTATATTTGTAACATAGAGACCATGAATACAGGTGTATTCAAACAAAGGCAAACTCCTTTGGGCTTCAACAGGAGCGCATGGTAGTGTTTCAAGTTGAGAGCAAAATCCTGATGAAGCAGCTCCTTCCAACACAGAATGAGTGAGCTGCTGTGTTTTTCTACTTTAGGACATGTGGCTTTACCATCTGACAGTTGCAGCTGGAAGTAGCAGCGTAAATGTTGGATCTGAGTTTGAACAACTTATTTGCAAATTATTAAATATGGAAGGCGATACCAGTAAGTTTGGTTTTGTTTCAACATACTAATCTTCTAATACTTAATTACTGAATGTACTTATGAACTGAATTAATTGCAAAACCTATATATTTTATCCGTTTAGCTTCTCAGATTTGGAGACATCCTACCCTTTGCCACAGCAAAGAAGGAATTGCTTCCCCTCTTACAACATTGCCATCAGAAGCCTTGCAAACTGAAGCAATTAAATTATTTAAGGTAAAACCATAGCAGATGCCTTTTTTATTAACTGACTTACTATTTTAACTCTTAGCTAAAGAATGGCTATTAGTTGGCTTACTAGAGATATTCAACAGACAAGAAAAAAGAAAAGAGATGTTTACTCTTATCTTCAGTGGAGGTAACTAATGGACAGTAGCAGAATGTCCCCATATTATCTCACCAAAAACTTATCACTTCCAACGTAAAGAGATCACTTTTACTTGTGAGGGAGCGGTTTAGGCTTCAACTTTTGGCCTTTCTACTGAGGTTATTGATAAAGTGCAAGTTAGTAGAAAAATCCACAGCCATCATGGATGATAATTTTATCATGAAGTTCATAAGCCCCAGAGAACCTAAGAGCATGGATGGATCTCTGTATACGGAGAACTGTATCTGAAATACTATTTTTTCAATTAGATTTCAGGAAGAACAAACGGTAGGTGAAAGTTTTGTTGTAGATATATTTAAATCAGCTAGAAGACATTTTAAAAATCAGAAGAAAAACAAAGCAAAGTTTAAGTTTAAGCAAGTCATGGATTATTTTAAATTGAGATAGAAGGCAGAGATTCTGCTGCTCTTTTTAATAAAAAGAAAATCTTTTCTTCATATGAAGTAGCTGTTCTTCAAAGACTGATTAGGTATTCTAGTAATTCTAGGTATTCTAGTAATATAAATAGAGAAAATATTACAGAGTAAAATTACTGAAAGTATTTCACAACAGCTTTTTGAATTAACTTTTGAAGATTTTCATACACCTCTAAAAATACACATATATATACCTCCCAAGTAGTAGTGAAAAGGCTTTATGATTAAGAGATGCATAATGGTTCATAACTGCTGTGCCGCAGCTAGTTTCTTGAGAATTTTTGTATGCCAGTAAGACCTGATATCCTTCCCAGTTAAAGGCCAGATAGGTGGTTGATATCTATGAGAGGGAGTATGCTGCAATGCCATTAACCTTCTTTCTCCTGTCTCCTGCCCTCACCCAGGTAAAACTACTCCTGAATGTTAACTAATAGCCAGGCTATAAAGTCTGTTTCAGAGACAAAATAAAATCTTGCTGTTCTTTTTTCTGTATGTTGTGAAATAAATCACAAGTTGGAAGGCATGGAGCTTGGATAAATGAAGTTTCTCCGCAGAACTTATACAAGTCTAAAGACCAAATTCCCTGAAGCGTCAACTATCTGGAGAATTTTGATGTAATGGTTCAGATCTAGAAAGGAATTCAAGACAAGCACCATATGTTCAGTCACAGCCACTTGTAGGCAAACTTTCCAGCTTGTTTCTCTGAAATGTTTGAAGCACTTTAAAGAAGTTCATCCGTCTTATTTTCTGCAATCCTGCAGCATGAAAATTTAAAAGGGAATGTACTTCTCTGATAAAAATAAATTTATATCTATTTGGAAATCACTTTCTGAAATATATTTCAGACCTAATTCAAATCACGGACACTTCCCTAAAACAAGAGATGACTTGTATGACCTTTATTGAAACTTTGTATAAATCAGTTTAAAAGTCAGGTCGGGAATTGATTTAGAAACAGATCAAGTCATGTTTCAGTTATTTCATTGCTGATAAAAATTAGTCCTGTGCATCCACCTATTTTCAGATAGATAGACTAGAAATAGATTGGGCTTCCATCCATTTCTTGTATTTTGCTTATATACCTTGAAAATTCATCAGCTATTATATAAAGTAAATGCAATGAGTGATGCGTAAACTTTCTTCTAATACAGCACAACAAATGCTTAACACCTGGCTTTCCTAAGACAGCACTGGGGATAGGAAAGGTTATACTTACCCACAGTAAAAATACCAGTGAAAGCCAAGACATAAAACAAATGGCTCTGAGTTAAGGTTTTCTTATCTGTATATATTCTGCCATGTTGTGCTCACTAATTGCGCAAGCATTTTACACTGGCTGCCATTGAGAGCTGTACACTTTGCATTTTAAAGTCCTGTAGAGGGGTAAGCTATGTTCAGCATGTCCTTAAACTTGCCTACCACCACAACTGTTGCAACTCCTGCTAGAGCTCACTCCATTACATGCAGAGTGAAAAGCGTGGTTTTTAAGAGGTGTTTTTATCTTAACTCTCTCTGTATAGCTTTTCTTCCATTCTGGCCCCTTTTCACCCCTTTTTGCAGGGCCAGCAGGGTTTCCTTAGTCTACTGGTAAACTGACTAATTGTGACTTCAATTATAGCACACTTTTGTTATATAGAATGTCTAGAAGATTTGTTGGAGCTTTTTGTATGTAAACTCACTTGCTTATTATTTTATATCTAGACCTGCCAGTTGTTTATAAATGCTGCAGTTGACTCTCCTGCCATTGATTACCATGTATCTTTGGCCCAAAGTGCTTTGCAGATCTGCCTCACACATCCTGAACTTCAAAATGAGATCTGTTGTCAGCTTATTAAACAGACTAGACGTCGACATCCACAAAACCAGGCAGGACCAATACAGGTAACCCAGTATTTATTTTAATGGTATCTATTTCAACAGCAGTGAAGGAACTACACAGACTGTTTAGAATGGTCAAGGGGCTCCGCTCTTCTGTAGCATCTGCTTACTTAAAATGAGATAAAAACCTGAACTAACATCTTATTACTGCTGTGTCTTCCTGAAATGAAGTTGATGCTATCCTCCATCAAAGTACGTGTATCTGGTGATAAAGTATATCTGTGCCTGTGCTGTTTTTAAAGGCTGGACATACAGTGGGCTAAGTGTTGACTAAGACATCATGTATGGAACCTAATTCTCTTTCATTGCATCTTTCCTAAGAGAGGTGCTGCATCAGGAAGCTTGGTGGGCTAAACCACGTGGCAGATGTCTCTATAGCATGAGTGTGAAGAAAAGCTGTAGTGCCATGTTGTGGAATCTCAGATACGCTCAGGGTTTCTGATAGATGTCACCTCTTTTATGTCATGCTGTTCTGCACGCACCCTGCATGCTAGATTATAAATACATACTTAAAATTCTCCACTTTGTCCACTGCCAGCTATTCACTAGTATCCAAATATGTAACAATTAAATGAACTGAAATTGCAAGGAAAGCCAATACTTATAGTTTGTGTAGAATTAACAGAACTGGAACAATAGTGCTTATGATGGAGCAATACCTACAGAACTAGGAGACGGATCAGAAAATGAGAAAGGAAATTACCATAGTAAGGTTTTTTGTAATAGACACGTTTTTCTCTTGCCACAGAAAGTAGAACATGACCAGCAGACATACCTATTATCTAGAAACAGCCCGTATCTGGGATATGGCCAGTATGTGTGCATCGCTAAAACATCCACAAAGCTTTTATAACAGACATAGCACGTTCGTGTCAATTAGCACACACTGAAGTTACATATGCCTGATGGAATTTAAACTAACCATAATCCTTCTTTTGTACTTTTCGTACCACTGGCAAGGCCTTCCCTCTGATACAGATAAATAAATTGTTTCTATCATAATCCACTGGCATGATTTTTAAGAGTTAACACGTTCAGTAAAATGTTTGCAGCCTCGCACTACTTTTTTTAAGTCCTAAATTCATGCTGTAGTCTCCCACACTTGCTTCTACTGCAGTGTCTTTCTGAAACAGAGCCGATGCTATCCTCCATCAAAGTACAGGTATTTGATGAAAGGGAGTATCTGTGCCTGAACTGTCAAATTTCTGTTTAATACTAGGCAAGTCAGATAAATCAAGATAGAGAAACCCCATGTTCTAAATTTCAGTATGATGCATTGATACAATTGTGAGAAAAGTAGTTGCAATGTTAGTAAATGTATATCCAGAGCACCAGAGAGCAGTCTGTATTAAGTGAAGTCTGTGGATACATATTGAGCAATGAAAATACACCAATATATTGAATAATTGTTTTTTCAATAGTGACTATCTACTTGGTAGGAGGAAAATGTCTTATGGGTTGCTTCATAATATATGTAAGAGGAGAGCTGAATTAAAATTGCACAGGCTTCTTGTCATTTCTTAGTGCTTGGCCTTGCAGCCTTCGTGGTTTTTTCCTGTGTATTAACTGCTTTTTATACAAACTGATCTGCTTTCCAATTTCCAGCCCCGAAAGAAACTTGCTGTACACAAGTAAATGGAAAGAGAGCATTTTGGCCTTCCGATGAGGTGACATGCTTATTTACTCAGCTTTTTCTCTGTGTTTTGGTTTTTTATTCCTATTCACAGCTGTCTGTTACTCAACTTGGCACAGTAAGCTGCACTGCTGGCCAGCTGCCGCAGCAGGAAGTTTTACTTTGTAAGATGTTTAAAACAGGGAATGTCTTCCTTTTGTCCAGGGCTTGCAACTCTTGGCTCTCTGCGTTGGACTCTTTCTGCCCCAGCACCCATTCCTTTGGCTCCTTAAACTTCATTTAAAGAAGAATGCAGATTCCAGGTGTGCCTGAATATTATTACCCAGCTAGTCGACTAGTCTTTCTGAAGTACCTTATTTTCAGTCTTTCATTTAATATTTCAGATCTTTTGATACATATTTTAAAATAAATTTGAGCAGAACTGTGCTCCAGTGCTACTAAAATGTAGTACATGTTCTTCTATGCATCACTTGGGAAGGTTATCCTTTGTTTTGAAAATTCTCTGCAGTGGAACTCTGACTGTATGTTGCAAAACCATGAAAACCAAAATAAGGCAGTTACACAAAACACTGTGAGCCATGTTCATCTTTGGCACAATTCTGTTGGTCTCGGTAGACTAATTCTCTTTATAATTCCACATGGAAAATTGTGTTGGAATTCTGACAGAGTGAAATCTGAGTGCTCCTCCCATCTGGCATCCCCAGAGAGATTTACTCACAGCTTACTATCCTTTCAGTCAGTCCCCAAGAATTGCCTTATTTCTCTTTTTGTCACAGGACTGAATTTGGGAAATACGCAATATATTGTCAGCGATGTGTAGAGCGTACCCAGCAGAATGGACACCGAGAAGCCAGACCTTCCAGAATGGAAATCCTTTCCACTCTTCTAAGAAACCCCTACCACCATTCACTGCCCTTTAGTATTCCAGTTCATTTCATGAATGGCATATATCAGGTAATGTCAAGTAGACCACAAAATCTGAGCTCTCTTAACCCCTTGCTATTAGCATATACATGAAGTAGTATATCAGAAAGAGAATTGCAAGTGTTAAGGTAAACATGGTTCATGTTTCATCCTGTGCCATTGCTAGTAATGGCAGGCACAAGGTACTTGTGATCTGATTTGATCAACAAAGAGTAAAGGTTTGGGGAAAAATCTTTAAAAGAAAGAAAAAAAATTAAAACCTCTTAAGAGTGAGAAATACTAAAGTTCTGTTTCTTATTTAACCTGACCACCAGATTAATGAATTAGACTGAAGAAAAGGGAAAGGTATTAAATTCCACTTCCTTTCATCAGACATCTTGAAAGTTAAATATCTCAGTGAGGGCCTGGAAGCACAGCTGTAACTCCCATTATCAGTCATGAAGGATAACCATATTTGTTACAGAACAAACACAGCTTCATTCTTAACTCTTTTGGGACTTCATCAGTCAAAGCCTGTAGGAAACTTTCCATGGGCTTCCATGCATACTGCTTCACATCCTGGTTTGTGTTTCTGTGAGAGCTGGCTGAAAAGAGTTTTTTAACAATTCACAGTATTCCTAGACAGAAAGCAAGTTTTTATATGAAATCAAAGCTATATTGAATAAACTTTTCATTTCAGGTCACAGAAGAACTCTGCTTTTCTTCCCCTCTAAGTTTCTTAATTGCTTACTGCTTGCCCAGTAAAACAGAAAAAACAACATGTATTTAAATCATCCTAAAAGGTTTCAAAATTGAATTTTGAAGAAGAAAAGGAATAACTGCTCATTAGTTATTTATTGCTCAAAAATGTATACTTCCAAGGGCTATGAAAATTGTAATTAAATACATAAATTACTTCAGTGGGATCGACAAATAAGCAATTATAGTGGTATTGAAAACTCTTGTATTCATCTCTGAAGCTAGATTCAGCAGATTTTTTTTAATGCCAACCACTGAGAAGCCTAAATCAGAAGTCCAAGATCTATTATGAAGACATTTCTTTACCAAAAGAGTAAAACACCTTCAACATGTCAAATACAGGAAAACGTCCTCAAAACAGATTTAAGTGAACATCGGCAACTAGTATCTGTATAAAAGCCATTTGCCATTTCTTGCTAAAATGCTTTAATACTAGTAACAACAGACAAAAATTCAGATTTGGGAAAATAAAACTTAGAAGGCTCTATATATTACTGACCTATGTAGTCCTTACAGAGCAACATTTGTAAAATTTTCCGGATCTGCTAATGTAGATCTGCCATCTAATATCCCTCTGAAGTTGCACATGATGAAAAATTATTAACTGATCTCATTTGTTTCACCACCATATTGAAAAGTGTAGGAAATTATAGTTTTCTTCAATTTTCAAGTGGTATTTGTCACAAAAAGCTCAGATACTAGACTGCTTTCTGTTATATAAGTTCTGTAGCAGAAATTCAAGTGTAGCAAGTGCAGAGAAACCAGTATAAACAAAGAAAATAGAAAAAAAATATTACATTTGGAAGCATTTTGATAGTGACTTTGATTTCATAAACAAAATGCAGTAAGGTACAGTCTGCTGGGAAGTTAATCATTTTTTGGATGGAGAAACACTCCGCTAAATTGACTTCCCATGCAGAAATCTTGAATCTTTTTCAGACCCTTTATAGAAATTTTTCATTTCCAATGACAATAAGTTATTCACAGAGGATGGAATGGGTCTTATATTCCCACTGTTATTCTAGAGGTATTATCTTTCAAAATCTTAGATTTAAGGGGGGGGCATTTATAAGTTTGATAGCAAAATACATTTTGGCTGCTTTTTTAGGTTGTTGGGTTTGATGCTTCTACCACAGTGGAGGAATTTCTGAACACCCTGAACCAGGACACAGGGATGAGGAAACCAGCTCAGTCAGGATTTGCACTGTTTTCTGATGATCCCTCTGGCAAGGATATAGAGCACTGTCTTCAAGGAAACATCAAGGTAAACAAAAGCCTTTAATGAGCTCTGCATATAAAACAACAAAATATCTTCATTTTACAGAGCTCTCTTCAGACAATGTAAAGGAAAACATTTTTCAGGCTGAAAACTGTCTTTAGGTTTTTTTCTTCATAATGTAAAAGGAAAGATTTAAAAAAACCCCACTTTTTCAATTGCTGAAATTCATTCAGTGAACTGTATTTAAAAGCTTTGTCTAGGAGACTGATATTATTCAGAGAAGGAACAGCTGAGTTAAAAAATAAAAAGTAAGCTGTTACTAATCACAGTTCTTTAAAACTAAAAAGCAATTGGAGTCCAACATGCATTTAGAGATTTCAGTTAACATTTCTGGTATAGCTCCAAAAGATGACCATTTGAGGTCCAAAAAGTCATTGATACTGGGGTGGAGATCCTGAGGAAGAAAAAAAAAGAAAGGGTTCCTTATCTAAGTACGGAATAATTAGGGTTCAGGTCAGCAAATTTCCAGTGTTTGGCTTATCATTGTTCTGAATTCTGAATTTTAGTTCCCTCTATTGCTAGAATTAAATTCTTCGCAGTAAAGAGTGGCAAAATGCAATATAATCTATGCTTTAGTAAAATACTAGATATTTTCCAAGCCTTTTAGCAACTAATGAATAATCAATTTTTTGTGCTTCTACCAAGTAGTCTTTTGCACCCTTTGGCCAATGTTCACAGCTGCACTTTGAGTTACAAGGTGCGGTACAACCAGGCCTTAGTGACAAGCAAGCAGAGTCATCATGATCAGGTCTCTCCCCCTACCAGAATAATTACCATATGAAAAGCAAAATGTATAAATAACGTACTTATTTTCTTGGTAAATGTAACTTTAGAAGCTGTTCACATTACTGCTTCCAGGAAGGCTCTTTTATGAAGGACAGCAGGGCTGTCATGAAGCGGTGACATGAAGCCCAGCAGGGCTCCCAGGGCCTCCGTTCCACCTCCTCCCCATCTGCCCACCTACACCACTTGTTGTGAACCACTCTTGCTGCACTTTATAACAAACTTCATGCAAACTTTATAGCAGTTACTAGAAAGGACCTGAAAAACTCCAGCATGCAGCGGAAAGACAGAGATCCAAGGCATTTGATTAATTATATAACAACTCACTCTGTATTATTACACATTCATTGGCTGCTGCTAAATCAAGTACCTGGCCTTTCCATATAAGCAATGTTATGGCTCGTTTCCAAAGGTAGTCTGTATGTTGCAGGATAAACAAACAACAAAAACGTTAATTATTAAATGCTCCAACTAAGAAATGCAAGTAAAGTTATCTTTCATTAAGTTTAAAAATTCAAGCTATGTATGTTTCTGATATGTAATAGGTAAAAGATATTAAAATAAGTTGGCAATTTCTATTCAAAGACGTTTTCAAAGAGGAATACATGGCAAAGTCAGTTTTGTATTGCTTTCCTTCTAGATCTGTGACATTATTTCAAAATGGGAGCAAGCCTCCAAAGAACAACACCCTGGGAAATGTGAAGGCACAAGGACTGTCCGCCTTACTTACAAAAATAGGTTTGTTTAGCAAGTATAACATCTCTGCCTTGTCCCAAGATTTGTTTTTAATTTCTGCAGTTTCTTCATCTGAAAAATACTGGCTGACTCAAAGCTTGCAACAAAAATAGTAAATGGGTGTAACTGGAGAATTTAAAAAAAAAAAACCAGTTAATTTTTTCTAGTTCTTAAGAGGTAAGCAGGGCTGCCAAAAAAAAAAACAAAAAGGGCAACACTGAACTCAGAAGATTGAAATTAAATATTTGCCCACTGGTTCAAGTACAAGTGTTGCTCTGCTAATGTGTTTTGACACTGACGTAAACATGTCACATTCAGAGCAGATACTGCTAATCCTCAGGGCTAATGCATTTCCCTATCTTCTTTATTTAATAACTTTCTGTCTTTTCTGTAGGCTTTATTTTTCAGTTCAAGTCCATGGGGAGACAGACAGAGAGAAGCTGCTGCTAGTATATCAGACAAATGATCAAATAGTCAATGGACTTTTCCCCGTAAACAAAGAACTAGCGATGGAATTGACAGCTCTTTTAGCTCAGGTAATCCTTGTGCATTAATGACTCACACAGCAGTTTTACAGATGAAAAACTTGAATAAAGAAACTGGTCCAGGATTGTTTGACAGTCAAGTGACCTCCACCTTTTACATGTGATAGTGCAGGAAATAGACTGGGCTGGAATCTTTTGTGTAAGGCTAACTCTGTACTTCAGTGGAAATGCTTTACAGCGTATGCTGCTATTGGCACCAGTACGGATAAAACGTGCTTTACCTCCTACACAGTCAGGCCCTCTTTGGTTAAATAACATATAATCATGTATTGTTTCTTCATTCACTATTCCTTACATGATTTCTGCAAGTTAATACACCAAAGTAACAGCTGTTTAATGAAAGCTTAAGACTCCTTTACTAGATATGGTCTTGATAAGATCTGTTTTATTTTTAAAAAATTAAAGGCTTAAGGGAAGGTTATTGAGAAAGTTATTTGATGGTGTTACTCAATAAATCTAAACTGGTTTGTGTCAGCTGGAAATCTAGCAATCTCAGAGCAGAACTAGTAAGTATTATATTTGTACAATTTATACTTGATACTTATCTTTTTTCCATGGTAAACATAAAATAAGAAAAATAAAATTACTCGCATGACTTTTATATCAGTGAAAAATATACATTAATTGACAAACTATTTTCCATTTTATAATTGGTAAGACAGAGGAAAAGATAGCTCACAATACCCAGCTAGAAAATTACTGTGGAGTAACAAAAAATTTTCTTCTTCGTGGTCGTCCCCTTAGGTAGAGATTGGAGATTTTGAACGGCCTTTCTCAACTCCAGCAGGGCAAGTCACTTCCCAGTCCAAGTCCAATCAAACATTAAAACAAGTTTTGGAGAGATTCTACCCTAAGAGATACAGGCATGGTTGTTCAGAGGAACAATTAAGGTGAGATGTATTTTGCAATTCCTATTCTCTAAAACTCTAGGAGTGAAATGAGGAAGTTTTAAATTGTCATTAGGTACAACTTACTGTTATGCCATATTTGCCTAAACCTGTGTTTGAAACTCATTTTCTTACTAAATTGAAGAACTCATTTCCTCTGTATATTTCTAATCTAAACAGAGGACCATCATTAAGCATGCATTCCAGCAAAAGCTGTACAAGTTACTACATAGTGTTACAAAACCCAGCGATTTTGAAATTCTTGTTTTTCTTATTCAGCAAATCTAAATTAAGTCTGTGCACAGACTAAAGGCCTACTGAAAGTAAAGGACATGAGGATCTGATCTGAGTGTTTGCTATTCAAATGTGCAATCTCTGGAAGCCAGTCAAATTGGCAATATGTTAACTTAGTGGAATTGCTAGTAAGGTATCACTTAATTTAAAATGAATAACCTGCAAGTCATTTCAATCAACACCTACTAACATGAAGAAGAGCAGAACAGTGTAATAAATTCTCCAAAGTCAATGATACAGCGATTTTGAAGTCCAATAAGCGTCATCATAGAAATGTTTTCCTCATTCTTCACTACAGGGTTGAGAAAGTTTAAAGCTATTATCATATGCACAAAGTAACATTATTACATACTCAGAAGATAATAGGGACATTCAAAAGCATACACACAACAAATAGAAAGTTATGCAATTAATTTCAAAGAACAAAGTATAAGAGGTCCTAGATTAGACTAACTCATGGAGGATAAGTCAAACATCTGTTGAACTCTTCAAGTAGTCCCTAAACTACCAAGCGCCAGAGCTGGAAGTCTGTGGCAAGGAAAGAATCACTCTATACCTGCCCTGTTGCTTGTATTCTTTTGCTAAGGGTGCAGTTTGACTTCATAAACTTCCAGTAAGAGTAAGCTGCAAGTGAAAGATCTCCCTTTACTACACATTCCCCCTCCCTTTCGTTGGGCTGCATCTAATAATCTTGTGGCTGCCGGGTGAGTCATTCCTGCAGGTCAATGTGCTAGAAAGGTATTCTGGGGTGGGTTTTTTTGGAGGATTAGTTTTCTATAGGATTATTTTATTGAACCACCTCACCATGGGGCCACAACAGAAAAGAGCCAGTGTGAACGCATCATGCATCAGAAGCACCCTTTTTGGTAGCAGCGCCCAGATACACTAAAAAAAAGAGTAGCGTTAAGCCATATCTTCCACATCTGCTACTAGCCACAGGTAAAGATACGTGCTAGGCTGGATGGATTTTTGGAATGACAACTGGCATAGCTGTTGAGTACTGATAAAGGTAGATTGATTATCTGTAGAGACACATTAAAAGCTGTCCTAGACTTTTTTCCTTTATGCTGCAACTGCTACGTCAATATTTAATCATAACGTTGCAGAAATTAGAACATACTTAGTAATTTTCATGTGCATAAAAATATTAAATGACGTTTTGGATTTATTTAATACTGTATAAGTGATAGTTGTTGTATTAACTTAAATTATCATTTTAACAAATGGATTCTTTTTTGCTCATTAAACTTGCTATGGGTAAGCATTTAAATTCCTTTCAATAACTAAATTACATATTTCATTTCAACAGACAGCTTTGTCAGCGATTGTCTACAAGATGGATGGCTCTCCGGGGGCACAGTGCTGCAGACTGTGTGCGCATTTATCTCACTGTAGCCAGAAAATGGTCTTTCTTTGGTGCGAAATTGTTTGCAGCAAAAGTAAGAAACTTTACTGAGTTTGAGTGGTGGGGTTTTTTTAATATAAATATAATTTGCCAATAGTAACACCTTTTTGTTGAAAATGAGTGTGTTACACATGTGCTGATTGAATCTTTTGTCAAATTACTAATTTGTTTAAGCCATATACTGGTGAAATGTAATAGCCATAGTACTAAGTATACCATAACAGTAACTTTCCAATACACTTATTGCTTGGTTTACATTATTAATCTATGTGGTATCTTTTCATTTTCTTGTATCTTAGTTTGAGATAGCCTTTTTTTCAGACTTGTTTTACCTGTTAACTAGTAGAATATTGAAAAGGCATCATTAACTGGCTACAGAAGCTGAACCTTACAGAAACACCAAATGCTGTTAAGGGTATTTAGAGCACTCCCTTCTGTGCTCCACTCTCTCAATTTCTCTTAAATCACTAGTATCTTAATTCTCTTGATTCAAATAACAGCTATGTTAAACAGAACTGTCACCTCAGCCCTTATGTTTTACTAGGTAATCCCAGTATATATAATTGCTTATCAGCACTGTGTTCTTTGCATATGTAGATATATGTGCTAGTGAACACCTGACTTTTTTAAAATTTTATTAATGAGACTATACATTTTATTGGATTAACACCAGGGGAGGCTTCAAGAGTATTAGGTTGAGTTCATAGTTCTGTCACTGGCCGCCTACATGGCTTTGGGCAGCTACTTCAATTCCTTTGTATCAGTTCCTTTCCAGCGTAAATCTCAGTAAGATCTGTGGATGGAGAGAGCTCTATAATAGCTGAGAGTTAATAATTGTTTACGTATTGCCTCATTTTGAAGTAGTAATTAACATTTATCTTTGTAGCCTTTAGCAACATCCTCAGTTGAGAAGTCCTTCATATGGTTTGCTGTACATGAAGATGGCATAAGCATCCTAGATTACAGCTCTATGGTAAGTGAAATTTCTTTTTTAATTTTGGTTAAAGTAGATTTTAATACTGAGTATATGGAGAGATTCACCACCATACTACATAAAAGATGGCATTAGCCTTCCATGCTAAGTTATCTAGTCTTTCTCTTAAAGCAAAAATTCATTCCTTTCAAAATGCTTTAATGTTATCATCATTATAGTAGCACTAATAACAGAAATAAGTAATGAATTCTTTGTGCAGAATTTATTTTTGTTTATCAGATACAGTTTTTATATCTTTTAATGAAATGTTAATGTTTTAATCATTCAGATGTCAGGAGATCCATAGTTACTGTTCTTACAATAACATTAATTTTCTTTTCCTGGAGACTTAATTTTCCATTATTATTCATAATACATACACTGCAAAGAGCAGTTACTTTAAAAGATTGTTATTTTCGTTGTATTATTTTTGTTTAATACTAGGTAATATAACCCAGTGTTATTTAATTATGTCATTTTAGGCTCTGATTTTTCGTTGATTTGCAATAAAAGTTTTCACAGAAAACGACTCACGGTAATCAGCGTAAAAAAGCAGTGCCTGAGAAGATCCCTGCTTTAATTTATATCCTGCAAAGAAACAGAATGGCATGGCGCTATTAGCAAGTGCTAATATTGAATATCAGAAAATTAAAATATCAACTTCATAATTGTACCGATATGGGCCTTTTCATTACGTTTCTTTGCAGTTAAAGAAATAATAAAACAAAGAACATGAGGAGAGCAAACAGCAGCTCTGTTCAGAGAACAAGCAAAACGAGCCTGCATCAGACTGCAGAAAGCTCTATAAACACTATCTACTCATAGAGCTAGCCATGGCATTTCTGCAGAGCACTGCCAGTTTACCATACTGGCAGGCCTTACTTGCCATTCAAGAAATGCTCAGTTTCCAGGGAATATTCTGATTTTCTGTAGGAAGGATCAGGGGTATCAGAAACGATGTTGCAAGGGGTAGAGAAAACACTGTTTCAAAATAAGGGCAAAAAGAGGTTTAGGAACTGAAGGACGTTAAGTCAATTATTGTACAAATATTGTCTTACGATGAATTTTAAATGTGAACATCTGCAGCAAATTAATATGAGTCGTAATGATAAATTAAATGCTAATCATAGACTCAAAGGCCACTAGTGTGGTTTTGAACATTGAACAGTAAGAGCCAAGGCATGGAAAGCAGAGGAGCCTTGAAGAGCATTTATGTTTCATCAGAGATGTGAAAAAAAGAGAACAGAATTTAATTTCATTTGTGTGTATGCAAACTACATCACTGCACAAAAAGAAGTCCTGGAGTTAAATTCCTTTAGATATCTCATACTCTGTCATTTAATTTATTTAGACACTGCTTCGATTTCAGATGGAATTCCTAAGATTAACTTCTCTCAAAGTCAGTCAAAACTTGTGTAAATTGAATTACACACTTGAGTTGAAACCTGCTTATAATATCTTTGATCTAATTAATTTGGAATAGAAACAGAGGTCAAACTTACAAGAGTTATCATCTGCAATGGAGATTCCTCATAGTGAAGGTCTGAATGAAGCTATCCCAAAATTTACAACTAATTTCAAGATTCATAAGAGGCTAACAACATTTTGAAAAATACACGTGTCATTGTATTTTTAAAAGAAGTATTTGTCATAATCTGTTTCTCCTGCATTGTCCTGCTTACAGCTTTGTGTTTTGTTTTTTGGGTTTTCTTTTTTAAGCGATTAACAGTTACGTACACATATAAGAGTCTGATGACTTTTGGAGGCTATCAAGATGATTTTATGTTGGTTATTAACAATGCTCAGACAAAGGACAAATCAACTGAAAAACACCTTTTTGCCATGACAAAACCAAAGGTTGGTATATTACCTGAAACAGTTTCCCACCATCTGCTACTTTTCTACTTTTTCTAGTGGGTAATCCTTAACAGATGTGAAAGATGAAACACCTTCTTTATTCCTAGCATTCTCAGATTATTGACTTTTGCCAGATGGTTTTAGAGAGCAAAACAATTAGTAATATAAGAGCTAACGGTGACAATACTGATGTGTTCCTTTTCTTTTCATGTCCCTGTCTATAACATTCCAAATTTTTCATAGAAGGACAAAAGGTGGCTATTAAGGACAGGAATTATATGCAGTACCTAAAAACTAGTCTGTTTGCTTGCCCAGCACAAGATAGTTTTTAAGAAGGTACATTTGTGTTCTACAGTGGAACTGTAGAACACAAGATCTGAAAGATCAGTCACTTCTTAAAAATCCTAGGATATTTTAACCTTCGGTAAAGAAGCTGTTCATGCTTTTTAAATCTGGATTCTCTCCTTCACTGGTAAGATTGGCTATATGTTTTTTAAAAAGCAAAGATTTCTAAGTCTTTTGCTGTTAGTCGGAACAATTTATGAAACAGAATACAAAATTCCACATATAAATTTGGGTCAAAACACAACTCTTCATACAAATAAGCATAGTAAAATACATCTGTTCAAGTTTCCCCTCAGATTGTGCCCTTATAGGCAAGGTTGTGTGGATTGCAAAGAGTATGGTAAAAAGCTCCCAGAAGCCTTTATTCCTTTTATCTACCCTGCGTCTTTAGTGCTCTGAGCACTAGGTATTTTCTTAGCAAAACTGAGGGAACACATCATGAAAGTTTTTTCTAAGAGCGTCATCTTTCGGACTTCAAAATCTCTCCTAAAGTGAAAGAAGCCATCTGTTAGAATCATTTAAGACTGTGGAAGACAATACTGATGGGAATAACATTACATTATTTGCAAGGAGCAATAGAAAAAAGCTGTTAGGCATCTCCTCTCTCCCCATCATTAATTTGTTTGATAAAGTAGAAGTACTTTTCCAGTTGATGGTGATTGTCACTTGCTAAAAAGTTAGCTATTTTTTCAGCAGTCAAAACACATCACTGTATTTTTCAAAGAGTTTTGTATGTTCCTGTTATAGATTCTTGAGATCACTCTACTGATTGCCAGCTATATTAACAACTTTCATCAGCTGAAAGGAGTTGCTCATCACCTCTCTGCTCCAGCATTACTGACACCTCAAAGTGGACAGAAACTCAAGGAAATGGGGAGTCAGCCCCTTCTTGCAAACAACAGACCAACTAAATGTCCCACTTTGTTATGAAAGGATTATGTATCATGACAATGCATCTTTGTTACAGGGTTTCTACAGTGATTGAAAACTTTTTGATGTACAAGACGTCGAGCATAAGCAGGTCCATAAACAAAAGAAAGGCGGACAGGTTTACATTCATTTCAATGCTATACAACAGGAGGAGCCCTTTAATTAAAGCCCTGGCCTGAACGGGAATGATGATGAGCCGATTTAAGGATTATGCTTTACTGGTGGTGGCTTGTGCCTACAGCTCAGAAATAAATGTGTCTGTTGATAGTGATGGGGAAGGGTGGCCTTGGGAACAATTGTATAGATTTTAGTAGTTTTCCAGATACTTACTCAGGGACCAAACTGTGTTCAACTCTTCATCTCTGTTTTTCAAAACTATACAAGTTGTATAACCTTCATTTTGAAAAGGAATTTTGTTTAAAAAGAGTCAAATACAAAATATTTTCCACTTCCAGCACCCGTCCTTATTTGCAATACAAGCACCATGGGACTAAAAAGAACGAATCGTTTGATTTATATATTTTTTTTCTCCTTTAAAAAAACCCCATAAGCACATCATGTAACTATTACAAATTTAAAGAGTATTCTCATGATACACTCTAGCTTTTGTTATACAGCTATTTTACTTGGCAGATCTTCAGCCTTGGTCTGGTAAATTTCTAAATAATCTCTCTCTGCCCCAGCCTTTTGGAAAAATCTAAATTGGACAGGCACTGTATTTAGTATAGTTTTGTTAAACAAGATCCTGTACCTAATTTCTTCTTTAATCCAGAATAATAATATAATACAGATGCAAGAATGACTCACAATTCAAAACACAAGAATAACACAGAAAGCCATTGCTTGAACCATTGTGAGTAAACTTGGAGACATATGTGACATAAAATCCATGTATAATGTGTATAATGTATATACATTGATTCAGAATAATATTTTGTAAAAGTTGTACTTCTTGTTTTTCATTTGTATCTATACATTTCATATTATAATACTAATATAATGTTCTTGCACACTGAAGACATAATGCTGCATCTGCACTATTGCACCTAGGAGCACTTTCCAGTTGCCTTTTTCAGCTGCAAGCCTCAGTGCTACGTAGGGTCAAATATATAGAAATTACACCCATTTTTTCTTCCAATCCTTACATTTTCGTTTCCGTGCAAAGAAACCACTTCTGCAGGCTCTGAAATGGATCAGCAGCATATTCTAATAGATAATGTAGGTCCAACCATAGAGAAGGTAGTCAAACATAAATCACTGATTTATATACATTTCACGATTTCCACTTCTGCTCATGCTAATGATCATGGATCATTAATCCCTTACTGCTAGCCCTCATCGTTTTGGGGTTTTTTTAATTACGTAAAACTGAAGTAATTTCACAATGATGAATTTTAATCTTTGAAGGTTGAAAATCTCCTTTGTTTTATGACATTTAAACATTTCAGATATATACATACTCATATTGAGAGAAAAGGAATTTTCAGCTGTTTGCCGTCTATGAAAGGTAGGGAGTATCCTCCCGAAGAATTAAAATAGGTTGGAAGGGAGATACAGATTGTGAAAAGAACATGCTCTTGAAAAGTGGAAAGACAGACTGGCAGGCTGACTTGATAAACACGTTTCTTCTGAAAGCTCTCAAAGTCCTGCCACAGCTACTTAAGTCTGCAGGACTCAAGCATCATTTTATGAATGGTGCTATGGGTCAATGCTTTGTCTGGAAAATTACAAGCAAATAGCAAACATACTATATCTAAGTGCTTTCACATTTGCAATGCAGAAAAAGCTTCCTGGCAACTTTCACGCTTTGGTGGTGGTTGTGGCACTAGATCCTTCTCTTTCAACGAGGCAGGGCCAGCAGCAGGAGGTTTACCTCCTAGTGGGCAGCCGCTCTCCTGCCATCATCAAGGAAAGCATATTGGAAGCTACAAGAGACCTTGGCACCAACTGCAGCATCTTTTTGTGCAGCACCCCACGTGAAGCGATGCAGATACCGTGGTGAAATTGAGTTAGGAATTAACATCCCTTTGCAATCAGAATAGTTAACTTTCAGAGATTTGAGGGGGGCAGGGTGTTTGCAAATTCAAACAGATGCTACTGCATCAGTTACACTCAGGTCATAGTCTAAAGCTTCTCAAATATGATGATTAGAAACTTCAATTTACAAATACAAAAATCTTCATGTCATCATGAAGTTACGGTAACTGTGAACCTAGAATACTCCAACTAGTAATTCTTTCCTAATAGTCCAGTTTTAAATGAATGTG
Organism: Gymnogyps californianus; assembly: GCF_018139145.2. NCBI lineage: Eukaryota > Metazoa > Chordata > Aves > Accipitriformes > Cathartidae > Gymnogyps > Gymnogyps californianus. The sequence goes on from NC_059473.1 coordinate 29,076,873, forward strand.
GCAGATCAGGTTCTATTAGAAGGCAAAAAAAGTGGAGCATTTTGCTAGTGAGCTTGTTCATGTAGTTTTTAAAATCTTTGTTAAATTTGGAGACAATATGATAATACAAACAGCTGATATGCAGATTTTGAGTCTTTTAAACAATCTTAACACTGCCTTACAAACAGCTGTTTTATAAAGCAGTATACAATCTATGAAGTAGAGTATGACCTTCCTGCCTGCTTTTGGGTAGATAACTCTAGGCATTGCTTTGCTTTGTAGTGTTAAGCTCTTGCTGCTGCAGTGTATGCCTACATCATAGTGCCAGAAGCAATCCATGCATTAGTTTCCTTTTTTTTGGCAGCACTTTCCAGACTTAATACCACTAACTGCTCATTATAGGTCACCATTAATCCCATATAGTCACATTACCAGAAATGCTGTGTTAATTTTTATGAAATAAATGCACTCAGAATCACAGTTACCGTGACAACACTACATTAAACAATGACGTTTCTTCCAGGATTTTGATTAGCAAGAGTGAGGTTTTCATAGTGATAGTAACTTCCTCAAGCAGACACTTCCCTTCAAGTTAACAGAGTCAGCAAGTAAAGTCTCTTACACATACAAACACACTTCCAAACACAGCTATGCAAGTCTCAGGGGCACTTGTTCCATGTTAATCTAGTTCCAGAGCTGCTTAGAGGATACCACACAACCTAAGACAGCAAAGCCGAAAATCTCAGAGTCCAGGCAGATAATCTGTTCCACCTTCCCCACCCAGCCCGAGCCTCATGAGTGATCCACATCTCAGTCTTAACATTGAGTCATCCACCAAAACAATTCATACCATGCTACCTAATGACTGAAGCCCAGGTAGGAACTAGACCTTTCTCACCTTCTAATCTTCAGCAGTGATGACACGATGGGAGCTGTCAAATGAGCAGCGACTTCTGGGCCTGATGCTGAAGAACTTCCCATGCTCAAGGCTTGCAGAACCTAGGTTGTAAAAATATTCTTAGGATGAGATTAATGTGTTAGCACATGCAAGGAGACTTCCTATCATGAACTTCAGAACATCTTTTGTGCTTGCTTTGAGCCAGTGGTCAGTATCAACAATCAGTATACATGGTCAATGAATCTGAGCCTGATAATGACTGAAAGATTATTGGTAACTCTCTGTATAAACAATCACATTGATTTGAAAATAATATTTGGAATGCAATGTAGATTAATATATTACTTGAACTTCACTTTGCCTTGTCAGTTTTTGTGCAGCAGTATTAGTAACCAAACTGCTCATTTCTAAAACAAGCAAGACCTATTTACTTCTGTAGTACACCAGGCAAATGATAAAGCTTTGAGTTTTCAATACAGTCCACAAAATTAGCGTTTTCTGTTATTTTAGATTTAAATTTGGTTTATATATAAATTTAAAATAGAGGCATGTATTTCCCTATAAAAGAAGGCTGGTAGGTATTTGGTGTTGGAGTTCCTTGTCAGACTAACACAGTTTTTATAGGTTTTATTTTTTATTTTTTCCTGAAGGAAAAAAATTCATCCTTGCATAAAGGAATGCATCACTTACTTTTACTTAAAGCTTTAGGTAAAAAGAGCTTTAATACTCCATACAGCTCAGTGCAATCCATTAGTTTGAGTTAATTTTAACTAAGGTGATTAGTAACTCAGTAATAATGAATTAGGAAGAAAAAAGTATTTTTTTACAGTTTCTTAGGGCACAGGAAACTGAGTAAGGTGAAACTTAAGATACTGAAAACTCCAATTTCATTTCTAGATTGGACTTCAGTACAACTTACTAATTGTACACCCTTACACTGTGCTTCCCAGGTCAGTTTTGTACTGCAGCATCTTGCCACCTCTCTGCCAGTGAGTAAATCACTGTAAGAATACTTTGCTTTTTAGTCTTAACACTCTTGCTGTTGCAGTCATATATGCCTAGATCATAGTGCCAGGAGCAATTCCTGCCTTAGTTTTGCTATCTTTGGGCAGAGCAAGAGCAGCTTTGTCCAGGGTTTTTACCACCTCTAACTGCTGATAATAGATCAGCACTGGCTTCATATACCAAGATATCAGAAACATTCTGTTGAAATGAAATTGATGAAAGAAATGTACTTAGAAAGGCATCAGCATCACTTGCCACAGTACAACACTAAACAATGAAGTTTCTTTCTGGGTTTTTATTAGCAAGACCATGGTTTCCATATGGGGTTAGCAAGTGCTTTAGAATATCCATGTAAAAACCTGGAAGTAAATAAAGACAAGCAAAAATAACCCTATGAGAGCTTCTGGAATTGAAACTGAGTGATTATGCAAGTTAAACTTAGAAAAACCTCTTATTTAAAGAACAAGTATTACTTAGGGTCTGTGGAAGGCTACATAAGCCTTCTTTGGGGAAGGAACGGTTAAAATTAATTCTGAGTTAGTCATTATGAATGAGGCCACTTTCCTGGTTTTGATCAAACAGATAAGAGAGGATTTTACTTAGGTTTTTCTCTCTCTAGTCTCTCAAGACACAAAGCAGTTATTCAGCTTCAGAAGGTCAGCTGTAATTACTGTCCTGGATTTTGGGTCACTTCCCTGATGTAGGACGCTTTTGACTTGTCTTGTTGGGTTCACCTACATTCTATATCCGTTTCATCTGCTGGGTCATCCCGCTGTTTTACCACACCCTTGCAATCCTACTTTCTAATCCAACCCTAACATGATCTTTGGATTTGATCTTTGGTTGACAGATCTTATTTGAAACAATCTAGCCCCTGTCTCCTGTTTGTTACAGCATCTTACTTCTTTTAGTTACATTTATAATCGTTGATTTGTATGCCCCAGTAACTGCAAAATAATTACTTATTTTCTTACACAGTTCACTTATTAGGGGGCGGGAACTATCTCAGGTCTTGTTTCACTCCTTCCACTGTTAACAAAGCTATCTTGGGGAACATGAATTTATCAGGAGCCAATGCTTAAGGCTGAGGTAAAATAAGAGACTCCCGCCATTTATGACTTCTTTATTCACGCCTGGCTTTCTCCACAGCTGAAGTATTTTGCCTCTTCCCAATAAGGGCTACAGTCGAGGTCCCCCAAGGACCCAGCGACTCCACCACCCCTCACACCAGCTCCGCTCACTCTGGTAGTAAGGCGGGGCGCCATTTTCAGCACCCGAAAAACAGAGGCAGCTGCGGGTCCCGCCAACAACTCCCGGGCTCCGGGGGCGGCCGGGCCCCTCGGCGGAACCGCCGCGAGCCTTCACTCACCTCAGGGGCGCGGCGGCCGCGGCCCCCGAGGCGGCGGAGCCCGCCGCAGCGCGGACAACCGGCAGAGAAACTCCCGCCCGCCGCACTGCAGCCGGCTCCGGGGGGCACCCCTGCGCCGCGCACGCTGCCGCCGAACAGCGCCGCGGCAGCGAGCAAAGCTGAGGCGAGGACAGCGCCGCCATCGCCGGGCCGGAAGACGGGGCGAAGCCGCGGCACGGCCCCGCTGGGAAGCGGCTTCCATCCCCTCCCCCCCTCTCCGCGGAACTACACCTCCCAGCGTGCCCTGCGCGGTTCCCATGGCGACGGGGAGCCAGGCCCGGGCACCGAGGAGCGATGTCCAAGGCCAGGTAACGGGGAACCCTGCCCGGGTTCGGTGAGGGGGGTTCGCCCCTGCTGCCGTGTGGGGAAGGAGCCGGCGGCCGGGGAGGACAGCCTGGAGAAGGGAGGAAGGGAGGGACGGAGGCGTAAGAGGGGCCGTTTCGGCCTCTGCCCCCGAAAGCGAGTGGGGCGGGGGCAGGATGTGGGCAACGCCTGGCCCTTGGTGCGAGGAGCCGCTTGCTCCTGTTAGGGACCCCATAGAAGAGGGGGAGGCCTAACCCAGCCCCGCTGCCCCTCAGGTGGCCACGGGGAGCCTGAGAAGGGGAAGCCCTCGTTGCCCGGAGCAGTAGCTTCCCCGGGACACCGAGGGCAGGTCCTGAGCCCTCCCGAGCCCACTGACCCGTGACCGGCTCCTCCGGTGCCGGTGTCCGGGAGCTCCCGACTCCAGAGACTGCCGGCCTGAGCTGCAGGGTGCTGTGAAAAGCCTGAATCGTTAAAAAACCTCTTAAAGGTGTCTTAAACGTACTCAAAACAAAGCCTCCCGCCACACAGCTGGTATTTACTCAGCGTGTGCCACAAATGGCTGTTGGGGTTACCTGAGGAATTTTACTTAACCTGGTGTTGTTAGAAGAAGTACTTCGACAAGCAGAAGGCACGTGATGTGAAATAATAATAAAAAAATATTAATAAACCACAATACCCTTCATTTATCAATATCTAAAAAGATATTTTCAGGAATTATGGTCTAGGGTCCTTTTTTTTTTCTCTAATGACACTCTTATTTTGTTTTTTCCAACTAGTGATACTTTATGGGATCTTGCTATAGCTGAAGTGGAGAAGAGAGAAAACCCGGATGATGATGGCAAGCGTGTGGAAGTTTGGGAAAAATCAATATTATTTATGGGAAACAAAAATGGGGTAACGCTAAATACTGTACAGTTCTGTGCTTTGCGAACATAGTTTGTCTCAGGGAAGATATCTGATATTTTCAGATATTAAGGTCCATTTAATTCTTCTAAAGACAAAATACGTCATGTTCTGATTATGCAGAGAGTGGGCATGCCACAGTGTAGACCAATTAGACATTATTACAATTCAGAAGTTCAAGTTTATGGTTTGGAGAGTCAAAACTTCAACCAGTGTTATCGATGATGTGCTAATTCTTTGAGTTTGGCTTCATTAATTTTTGTAAAAGTAACTGCTGGAAATAATGCTACTCTCTTTAATTGTTTGACATGTCAAATTTCCCCTTGTAAAGGTTTAACAATTGGTAACAATCCAATTTAAGTGCATTGATAACAATTTTGTTCTAGATAGAGGCCTTGACATCTTGCTATGAATTGTGTCTGTATTATGTAGACCTATTTGAACATGCCTTATCAGTGATTGCAAACTCATGATTCCGCATGCCTAAGGTTGTTTTAACTCATTGTCCCATAAGTTTTGTCATTAGTAATTTCATATTTTTCTTCTGTTAGCATTTATTTGTAAAGTAAATAAGGAAATATTTGCCTGTTTGACCAAGTGAGTCATATTTTTAAGAATACAGTTTTTATTTTAGAAGGATTGGTATATGTGCAACCTCTTAATCGGCAATTTTTAAAATACCTTTTTCAGAGAAAATACAATGACTTTTCAGATTTACCTGAAATTCACTGATTTTTGAGATGGGAAAGGACACAGGAGTAAACTGTAGAAGTGCTGGCCCCCTCAGTGTGGCATGGTACGCAGTGTCTGAATTTCAACAGTGTAAAGACATATTTTTCTGTATGTTTATTTGTATTTTAAGCATTCTTTTTATTTCCATCTCATCGGTAATAATTAATTGCAGAGGAAACCAAACATTACATAAATGTATTATTAATAATTAAGAACTGTTAGAAGAGTTTAACAGAGTTGGCCAGGTTGATCACTAATGTCTAATTTTAAGCACACTATTCCCATTACTGTATTTGTCATCTCTATTAGTTTGTAATTATAATAATGGTAGTGTAACTTGATTCTGACCGAAAGTTGGCAGTTAAGTTTCCACTATAAGGCTACAAACAGTTACATGAGTTTACACTTTTCCGGTACTTTATTATTGGAATGTTAAATGAGTGAGTTTCATTTAGCAATACAACTTTTATGCATTAATGACAGTACAGTAGGGTTCTTCTTTGTTTTTAATTTCCAGGGAAAGACCACTATTATACTGAGGTGTCTGGAGAGGTATGTGTTAAACTTTTAAAAGTAGTTTTCAACTCTGGGTTAGAATTTTACATAAATATTTCTATTGTGTGGTAATTCATAATATATGTATACAGATGTTGTATTCTGTGACCGGTTGATCACTTATGGATAAACTTATTTCCCTTCATTACTACCTGTCATCTGACCCCTTCAGTCCTTCTTCTCCAGTATTAGAGAGCTTCAGTGGCCATCTATTCAGGTTGGTGCTGCTACTTCTCCTGTCTTCAGCAACTGAGACCTGTTGTCTTAAAGTGCCCTCTCTGTACTGCTGTTTCTAAGCCAAATTCTGAACTGACTGATAAATATAATTTAGTAACTGTAGAATTAACTTTCTTTAGAGGATCTTGACAAAATGAAGTTATTTTTCCTTGCGTAGGGAAGAGATTCCAAAGCCAACATTAGCCTTGGAGTATACTTTTGGAAGAAGGGCCAGGAGACACAATACAGTGAGTATCCAGAAAGTATAGTTTACCATATCTTTACATATATACACACACACGTAAAAAATACTATGTGTTTTATTTTTATGTGTAAGAATCTTAGGGTTTTTAGCTTATTGTTTGTGAAACAAAAAGGGGGTTTAATATAATTTTATTAAAATTAGCTAAATTTTGTATTTTAATCTGTAGTATGTTTTTCCTTCTCACTAAAACACAGTAGATCAGAGACCAAAGTATAACACAAAGCAATCAGATTCATCGATAAAAACTACCTTGTTTGCCGTGATTGAGTGCTTTTATTTTCCCATTGTAACATAGTATGCATGCCTTTAACTTTGTCTTTAAAATGCAAAATGAGTACAAACCAATGAAGATACTTTACAACCAGTCTTGTGAGAGAAACAGTCATCTTGGAGGATGTTAAATCATAATTAAATTTTGGGGTTATGTGTCCATATCGCTAAATTTTGCACTGCAGATTATGTTAACAGAAATATTGAACCCATTCCCATCACAGCACAACACTGCCCAGCAGCAATAACTATTGCTGCAGGTAATTGCTGTTTCTGTTACTGAAGCAGGGAGTGGAAAATCTGACTCTGAAAGATAAAAATCACTTAAAACTTTTCCCAGAAACTAAACGCAAAGGTAGAAATTCATTACTTTTCCAGTTGCAAACTTCTCAAAAAGCGTTAGTCTTGAGCGGCAATAAACAAAGGGAAGAGAACCTGATTTTTTTATGTTTATCCTTAATCACGCTGCTTCCTGACTTTTTTACTTTACCGTAGTCATTTATCAAGACAGTCATAGGCATGCCAGGAGTCTTTTGTAAGTGTTCTATGGGATTTCTTGAACATGGGGAGTTTTTTATTTGGTTTTGGTTTTCAGAAAATACTAGTGAAATAATATATGTTCTTGTTCTGAGTCACTTGCATGAAAAGCCAGTTTATCAGATAAAGATCTCTTGGCGTGGCATGGAAGCACCCGTTTCTAACATAAAGGAACTCTTTTACAGCCTAAAGATGTAGCTCATTTTTGGGAACTAGGTGGTGGAACCTCATTACTGGAACTGATTCGAATACCAATCACTAGCAACAATATAAGGTAAGTGATTAATATTACAATTCCAAAGTTAATTTCATCTTTCCTTCAAACATAAGTAAATCTCTAGACCTTTTATTGTGGAAAACTTTCAAAATGTAAGATGGAACATTATGATTTTTTCTAAAAATCATTGTAATACCACTGATACTTTGCTTTGACTTTCCTTTTCACGGTTCTCTCCTAATAAGCCAAGTTCTTAGCAATCTCCAACAACAAGAGAAAGCAATAACATGAAGAAAATCGCTTGGCCTTAAGTAGGTAGAACAAGAAATACAGAGAAAGAGAAGACATAGTATCTTTATGCTCAGTGCAAGAGCAGAAAAAGCAGCTTGGGGGCATACAAAAAATAAAATCTTGCTTCCTACTTCTGTATGCAAACATAGATGCTGTCTCTGTGAGGGGCAGTATTTTAGGGTGAAAAACAAGACAAAAAATTGTGACAAAAAAAATCTCTGGATTTTTGGGAAGTGAAGTGACCATCTGATAAGAAGATCATACAAGAGTGATGATGTTTCTGAGAGGGAATAAAACTATTGAAATTATTTGAAGACAAAAGGAAACAGGAATTTAGAGAGAACTAAGATAATATAGTGAGAAAAATCTATAAAAGTAATGGAATAGCATAGGAAGAAGAAATGCATGAAGAGTTGCATGAAGAAATGAGAAGGTGATGGGGGGTGCATTTTATGTTTTTTCTGGTTAGGGAAGATGGAGTTGAAAGTGGAAGGGGAGAAAAGGATCAAAAGATACGTTTTGTATTATGCATTGCTTTATTTCTTTGGTAGTGAGCTTTAACTTCTGTGAAAAAAAAATGGAGGGATACAGTTTTTATCATGTACATTTGCTACTGTTTTGGCTATTGAGATAATGCCATTATATAGTGAGAGACTAAGACAGAAGGAATAAAAAAAAACACTTCTGGCATGTGAAGCTTTTTGTTTCTAGAAGAGCTTGGGGGAAAAAAATCAACCATCATTTTTCAGCTGTTGTCTAAATGAAGTTAACTGAGCTCCACCTCCATCAGTCTTTTCTTCCCTTTTTACTGATAAGGAATCTTCTGATGTGGAAGATCTTAAGATTCTTTGATGGGATAGCAACATTGTTCTGTAAGACCACTTCTGTTCACAAGGCAATATTTTAAGATGCTAGTCAAAAATTCTACCATTTCAACTTAAGTATAATTACTTTTCACTGGTTTTCTCATTTCTCTGTAGTCAAGCAATTTGCTTATTTAAAAGTTCCATGAACTATATCTAGTTTCACCAAGAGACTTTTCACCAGATTTTTTTCCCCACAGCATTTTAAAGTGAAATTGGACATTCACTTTGCTTTGTAGTCTTTCTAATACCACTCTGGTCTGGAATCCCCTTTTTCAAGTCAGGATGGAATGTGAAAGAATGATTGCATCCATTCAAATGGCTGCATTTGCGATGTTCTTTACAGTTGCACTTTAATGCAGTTAAGAGTTTTGGGAGGCAGGGTTTGGGAAGGAGAGGAGTTTATATGTAAAACATTTCTCATCATAATCCACCTTTAAAAGCCTGGTAATTGCTAAGTATGTCTTGCGTACTCTGACTTCTTCCATTTATCTTTCAGAAGACTTTCTCATACACCCATTTGAGGTTCCAGCTAACTGGCACAGTCCATGGCACAGAATATTGCCCATAACCAGTTTTTTCCATTTCATATTACAAAAGAATAATGGAAGTATAGAACTTTCTAATACATTAATGGTTAGGAAAGATCCTATTTGCTAATGTTGCTTCATCTGAGATTGTAGTTATGAGATGTCAGGCATACATGATAGTAGAAGTGCCCAGTCATACAGGAAGAAGGAGCTAAATGGGCTCAGGATATTTGCATATTCTATTGCTTTGAAACAAAGTCTCCAGAAACAAAGTTTGATATATACAATCCCCCCAAAACCTCTGATGGAAAGTTGCCAAAGTAATAGTTCTGAACAAGAGACGAGGGAAGGGTTTCTTCAGAGCTCAGAGTATCCTTAAAAGCCATCTTCCTTTGCTGTCACGTTTAATTCTATCTTAGCATTTGTATTTTCACATCTGCTGCTTTCAGCATTTGTACTACAGGTATGGTTGTATATGAAAATGTTGATTGTCTCGTGTACTAGAGATTTGACCAAATAATGCCTTTTTAATAGGTCATTTGCTGTAGTTCTTGTATTGGATCTGTCCAAACCTAACGAACTCTGGACTACTATGGAGAAACTTCTGCAGGTCACCAGGAACCACGTGAACAAAATTTTAACCAAACTAGAAAAGACAAATCCTGAAGTAGCTACTGAAATTAAACAAAGGATGCGGAACAATCTGCAGAGGGATCATCCAGTAAGTTACTTCTAATATTTTCTCCAGATGTCACAGGCCTTTATACAGTTAAAGATAATGCTTTTCAAAATCATAAACAACTCTTTTAGATTTTTATGCATGACTGAAAATCCATTTGATGTAGATGAACCTGTTCACTGGAAAATTATAGCAATTTAATAAAAATTCAATAAGAGCAGAAACAAGGAAAGAAGGTTTCTTATATCTTTTTGTTAGATATCTAATGTGATTGTTATGGCATGTTACACCAATCAAAAGAAATAGTTTTAGAGTAGCAGTTTGCTTCCCCCCCCTCCCCCCCATCTTTTTAAAATGAAGATGAAAACTAGAATGTACAAAAGTCATCTAGCAAGAGACTAGCTGAAGGTACAAATTTAAGCAAAGAATATAGTTATAACAGCCATCAACATGACTATATACTTTGCATTTATTTAAATGTCTATCACAAACTCAATGCCTTTTGATAATCTGACAACTAATTAAATTATAAAGTTTCAGAAATGTTAACATCAGTCCTTTAAACATAATTGCTAACTAAATCTCTGGAAAAGCTAAACTAGATTATGCGCAATAGAAATGAAAAGTCATTGTGCATTAAACCTCTGCAAATGTTGTGTGTATATAATGCATAAATAAGTATTCAACAATTCAAAGACTTGGCACATAAATCTAGTTACTGTAACTTTTATAAAATGCTGCAATACAGCAAATGCTTATATAGCTCAAAAATTTAAAAGCAACTTGAAATTCATGAGAAAGCAACACATGCAACACTCAGTAGATTTAGAGTAGAGTTTGAGATCTGCTGGATTATGATTTTGTTTTTTACTTTTAGAGAAGGTAATTCACAAAAAGAAAATGCCTATAATCACACTTGGCAATAAATCATGACCACAGTGTCAAGTTTACATATAGGGGCTTACATATCAGAAAACTGCAAGCTTTTTTCAATAAGTAAAAAGATTAATGCCATTAATTGTTAAGAAGAGAAGACTTCTTATACTTGCCCTGTAGGGAACACAATTACACCTTCTAAACTAGAATTTCTATTCAGCCTTCATGATCAAAACCAGAAGGGATGCAAACAAAATGTTATGTTACTCCTCGGTTCTCTTTTTACTTTCATCATTGTTCAAGAAAAAATTATGTCAGTTTTGTGGGAGAAAATACTATCTTTTATAGTCAAAGTAAATGACAGTTTACGCAGATTTTTATTTGCCTTTTTATAGCTAAACGTATTTTTATGATAAACAAGAATTGATGAGGTTCTTCGAGGTTTTTTTTAAGGATTAGATATATTCCATTGGCCTGGATAAAGAACTATTGGCTATGATGATAAAGCATATCAATTGCAGACCTTGTTTAAAAAGGCTGGATGCATCTAAAGTAGTCCATAGCCAAAAATTAATTCCATAGTCAAAAGATGAATAGGGTTCAGTATGCCAGTTTTAATGTTTCTGATGTTATCCCGAATTAGTTTTTTCTTAGTTAAGAAACTAAAGCTTATTTTTTCATTTCTATATTCTATACACCCAGTTTTAAGTTATGATAATTTTGCTCAAAGCTGTTGCCTTGACAGTGTATGAGTGAAGCCATTATTTTTCCTCTCAAAATAGAGGATTTTCAGTATGTGCAGCTTCTTGCCAATATACTGACTGTCATTTAACCTGTATGTGAAATAACCAGTTTTAGAAGGGAACAGTTAGGTCAACCTCTGCTACAACACATCTCTTTTCCACTCTGTTGTAACCAAAGCAGCTTGAACCAAATAATTGCGTGAACACGAGGGGATTGTCTCATTTCATGTGGACTACAGGAAAACCTTCCAGATAACTTGAGAATTATTGTCATCTACTTATTAAAACTTTTATCAGAAGTTAGCTATTTAACAGTTAAATCTACACCCAGAGCTGTTTTTGTCCGTTGGTATTGATTTGCGTTTTCATGGTTCTTAGGTGACATTTTCTCTTTCTGCTGATATCAAACATTTGAAAATCACATTCAATATTTTTTAAGAGTTTGGAAAATGTGATGTGGGGAGGACAAATGCGTGACACGAGCAAATCATTCAGCTTAATTTTCTTGAGCTTTTGTCTGTATTACCTTGGATATGATGCAAGGAGGGGGAATGTGTCAAAAAGCCAGTTCTACCAATCCAATCTGGCAGTTGTTCTGTGAATATATGAGGTTTTTCATCTCTTCTCTTCCCATCTAATGTTGGAGCTGGAGTATATAATGTAAGAGCCCTTTTTTGCCAGTAAGTGTTCTGACTGCTCAGAGGGATTATTTCCTGACCATTTATGAAGAAAATGAGAAAATTGTAGAATATGGTATGGATACTGCATTAACATTTATTCATCTAACTTAAGGTTTGAAAAAATAGAGCTTGTCTTTTGTGAATTAATGTTAACCCTTTTCAGTTGTTTTAACAGTTGCAATCTTCTACAATTTGTTTATAATGCTTAACTGTCATATATCTATTTAATAGGATTATGAGTTAGTTGACCCTTTTCCAATACCCTTGGTGATAATTGGAAGCAAATATGATATTTTTCATGTAAGTAATACTTTTTTTTTTTTTTAAATAATTAAAAGATTCCTGGTAAAGATTCTATATACTAAAATCGTGGTAATATAATAGTAATCATTTGAACAAAAGTATGGCCAGTCAGCCTTCTACCACAAAAAAGTCTTTCCATCCAACAGCATTATGGAGGGCATACTGTCATTCCTTCACAAAACACTCCCAAACTGATGATTTTTGAGATGTACTTGGAAAATGTTGAGATAGAAGTTGCTGCAGACCAAAGAGGGAAGCAAGAAAACATCATGTTGATGACTTTCTTTTATAATGAGAGAAATCCAGCTCCATGTGTCCCTTCTGACAGCAGCTGTAAGTTTATGGCAGTGAAAGAGGGGCATCTCTCAAGTCAGCTGGTCAGATTTTTTGGTAGTTGTGGCAGCACGAACAGTAAACTACCATTTCAGTCTGTAACTTTTTTTAAAGTACTTTTAAGTTTTGAGAGACAAGTAAGTAATTTCATCTTTTAGGGAGGAGAGGAAAGAAAAGTCATAGTACTGCTAGCTTCTCTCCCAGGATGTTAAAAATCCAAAAAAATGCATACTCAATTTTCCAGCAGCACTTGATCATGAGAAACTAGAACGGTATGTTTGATTTTTAACTGCTGTGCTGGCAGCCTGTGCTTCTCTGGATGACTACACAGTGCATTGATACTTGGCTGACTCTTTGAGTTACTTAATTCTTTATTAATAAGGTACTGTGCCTTGTTTCATACTGAGGCTTTATGCTGAGCCATGACCTTTTTAAAAATCAGTGACTCTTGTGTAATAAGCACAGAATAACAGCCTAATGGACAGACTCCTGCAGGTTTCCTTGGGACCAGGTTTTCGCCCACTTTATCCAGGGCAGGCCATCTGTATGATCTTATATTAAAGAAACATTGATGGAAAGGTATTTTTATGCACCTTTCAAATCTTGCAGGTATTACAATTTAGAAAGCATATACCCAAAGGTTTACTGAAAGTTAAATATTTACAGAAAAAGAAAAAATCCTTATTCTTCTAGTAGGCAGTATTTCTACTTCTAAAAATTTAAAACGAAATGAAACAAATTAATTGAAAATTGAATACACATTCCCAATTAAGAAACTTTTTCTGGACTAACATATTGCCTGAATTAGGCTCCCTCTGTAAAAAAGAAACAAAGGGAAATTGTGACACTTCTTTTCAGAGTAGGCTGTTACTGATTCTGTCTTAAGATATAATTATGCTGACAGCTGAAAGCCTCATATATTGTAGCCTAAGTGCATTGCAGTTTATACAAAAAATGAAAAGTTCTAGCTGTAATATTTTGGAGTTTGTTTCTTACGTATATGTTCCAATATCAACTTTTTCAGGAATTTGACTCTGAAATGAGGAAAATAATAAGCAAGACGCTTCGATTTGTTTCACATTATTATGGAGCATCATTAGTGGTGTGTATATTCACTTTCTAACTAAGGATAGAGAAGATGAGCAATATTTGTGTTATAAAACAATATTTTAAAAAGTAGAAATGTAAAACTTGAGAAAATGGTATTTAACTGGTTTTACAGTAGCTTTCTTCACGAGCTGATCTGTCAAAGGGGTTACAGGTATTGGCAGGGGATGGATGGATATACCTTGTGAACAAACTAACTACATAATTCCCAGTATCAGCAAAAACTAAGTAACAATAGTTATGTGTTAGCAACTCAGTTCCCATATTGAGTTTACTGCATGTCTGGCAAAATTTTTCTGGTACAAGAAAGGAGGATGGGCAAAAGTGGTCACCCTAGATAGAATTAGAGAACTGGCCTTTTTGGTAGAGCATGAACTTATGTCTAGTGACCTGGCTTCGGTAGATTTAAAAACTTAGGTCCAAGGGCTCATCTTCACAGCAGTTTAAGCATACCAGATCACCAGACTTACAGTGCTGAAGAATAAAGGCAGGGAATTTTTTACAGTAATGAGTAGGAACTGCCAACCATGAGGACAATGAAGTATTTATGTGGGTATATAAATTGATTTTGAGATTGGCAGATCATCTTCTGACTAAAGGCAGAAACATCCATGCTCAGGTTCATAATCCAAAAAAGCTGCCTCTTGGGCTCTCTCAACATCAGAAAATGGTTCTAATTGTATCAACCATCACTTATGTAATAAATAATATTAGTAGTGGCTTATTTTGATTACCAAACAACTTATGTTTGCTTTAAATTATTATAATTACAGCATTTCCTTTTGCATCCATGTAAAATTGTACAGCTTTTGTACGTTGACACATGAATTCATCTTTTGTTAACGGAGAATATAACTGTCTTGATTTAAATTTTTTTTTTAAAAAGTATTTAAGCATTATTGTAGGAGCCTAAAACTCTTTGGCTGCTAAATCCTGATTCCCATTGAAATGAGTGGGAGAAACTTAATTTCCCACAGTAGGGATCTGACTTTTCTCAAAGACATGAATCTGTTAGGATACAAAAGCCCTTAGACAGGAATAAGCATGTTGTTTGAGAAGATATTCTGGGAGCTGCTTTCTGATAAATCTGTACCAGTTCTGCCACTATCAAGCTGCTTTTATGATGTGTGAACAATTTTATAGTTATTCATTACATTTCTAAATGTTTATGGTATTATGGATAATTTTTTATGTAGTTTAAAATCCTAATAACTCAGTAGTCTTGGGCAAAAGATTTGTGTCTCTTAATGTGCATACTTCAGAAGTTTTGAATCAATATTTTAAAATTTATTCTTTAATCTTTATTTATGCTATTTTTCATTTGATCTTTCTTGATCTATATATTCAGTGACAAATACATTCATGTTTTGGAAAGGGAAGGTGAGATTTTTATTCTAGTAAATTCAGTGAACATATACCAAATTTATTGAGGTCAGGAATTAGCCAGGCTCTATCTGAAATCCTCTATGTAGATGACATAATGTAATATTTCTATGATGGAAGATCATAATGTATATTTTGTTTTCTGATTCATTTAGTTTACCAGTAAATCTGAGGCTCTCCTGCTGAAAGCCCGTGTTCTTATTAATCACTTGGCATTTGGCTATGATAAAAGGTAACGTAATTATTGTCCAACTATTAAATGTCTTGCCCAGAGTCTAGAAGTACTTAATAAAAAATATTTTAATCACCAGAACATTTTTTTTTTTTCCCTTAAATGTGATCTCTGAAAGATTCTTGTTCATGGACTTTGACTCCTATGTCTCAGCTGCCTATCTCTGCACAGGACAGTGATAACTGCTTGGGTTTGATCCCAAAACTGATGGATTAGAAACATGGTCACCACTAGAATTGAGTAGATTTTTATTTACATGTATTTGTATGCAAAGCCCAGTAAGAGTCTAGTCTTGGCTAGAATAATGGTCTTTTTTCGTTGATGGCTAAATGTTCATTTGATCCATTTTCTTTTTTCTGTTTAGCAAGTCTGTATCAGTGGATCACAGCAAACCTCTGTTTATACCAGCAGGCCTGGATTCGCTGAGCCAAATAGGTTAGGACATTTCCTGTTCATTGTGTTTGTTGCTTAACTGTTTTTGAAAATGAGAAAAAAAATTTAAGCAAATAAAAAATAAAGTTACATTATAGTGCATCAGTTTTAAAACTGATTGAAGGAAATGGCTTAGAAAGTTTAAAATTATGGGTCAGTATTTATATTATTGAGAATTACTTGTGCAGGTTTGTTAGGTAGTTTAATAAAGTATTGGGACTACTTCAAATAGTAAAGTACCAACAAGCTTAGATCTGAAAGAAAATAAAATATGCAATACCACTCAGCCCGTTTCATGGTAGGAGGTCAATGTTTTTTCAGACTTGTTGCAGCTTGTCACTGCAGAAGATAAAATATTAAATTAGATAGATCATTATCCAAAATTATTTGATAATTTATGTTGTTATGACAACATACTTGTATCACTTTGTGCTGTGCTGTAATCCTTAGGACCACCACCTGCCTCTGATAGTGATATTGGAAAGATGCGTGCAAACACACCTTTGGAACTGTGGAAAAAAGTATTTGAGAAAACATTTCCTCCCAAGGCAGGTATTTACATGTCTGCTGCATAGCTTCTTTTCTCATAGAATAGTAGTAATATCACTACTAACTCTTGTCTTTCAAGTCCAGTGACTGGAATTTCAGTCTCACTTAGCAGTTCTGTTTCTTCTAACCTCATTAATTCATACATTTTTAAAAGATACAGATTGGTATGTAGTGGTGCTTTGATTATTAGCTTCTACATCTTCAGTCACCTTCCTACATTTAGTAATAATGAAAGTACTGATGTAACCCTCTGTTTTTTCCAAAGTTACACCATTGCCTTTCATTATAATGAGAGACAAGCTATACACAACATTTTTGGAATTTTATAAGGTGACATATCCCCTAATACCTAAACCAAATGGCAGTGATGTTCCAAGGGGAGAGCTCTTCCTGGCTGCAGCAAGCTGCTGACCCTTGTTCTCCTAGGGCATGAGACTTTGAATGAGGCGAGCGTGTTAGAGTTCCTTGCCAAAATCTGTCGTTTTGCTATGGGAAGCGTTTAGATTTGCAAGGTAATTAGAATCCCTTGGCACCTATGTAGTGATAAATCTTGTACATATTTCAGAAGTTTCTGGTCCCAAGAGGCAAACCCCCAAATACTTCTTTTCAATAAAAGTAATTGCTGCTGTTAGGAAATCAAAATTCTTTTCTATCTGACCTGAGCAAATACAGGCTGCTGCTTTCTCCTTGTGTACTAGACTGTATCACAGTTCTTTATCCCTGTCCATTTCCTGCCCTACGGCTTACTTGGGCAGGCAACAAGTCAGTCAGGGCTATGAAATTGTGCCTCAAATTATGGTGCACAAACTGGGCTTTTTATAGTTTTCAGTCTATGGATCTCCATTCTTGGTGAGAAGGAGT
This sequence comes from Gymnogyps californianus, assembly GCF_018139145.2. Taxonomy (NCBI): domain Eukaryota; kingdom Metazoa; phylum Chordata; class Aves; order Accipitriformes; family Cathartidae; genus Gymnogyps; species Gymnogyps californianus. The sequence continues at coordinate 29,094,023 of NC_059473.1, forward strand.
CTGAATTCACCCTTTCCCACTCACTTGACTGCTACATATCAAAGCTACATATCAAATTATTTCAGGTGGTTTGTGACCAGAATAAATTATCATTAAGATGCCGTTCTCAGTACAGCATGCCCCAACATGATAAAGACTAAACTTTACTTTTCAGAAACTGTTATTTTTCATGTCATTTTTCCTCACAGCCTTTTAAAACACAATAAACAAACATTCCCCCACCACCAGCACCCACCCAGTAACTCCTGAACTCCCCCTGAAACAGCTGGAGAAATGAATAAATTTCTCATCTTGCAAGCTCCATCAGTGTTCTAAGGTATCAGTCTAATTAAAGAAGATTTAAAGAAGATTTGCCAAGTAGATTCCCAGTCTTCTGGTTTGGTTCCAAAATGTGCTTTAAACTTTAAAGCTGTTTTTATGCATTGTAAATTTCTTTTTCCATCGCCTCATCTAATAATAAGTATAATTCTGCTTTATTTTATTCCATCATTTCTATGATTGCCTTCTTGCTACTTTCCATTTGTTATGAGTAAGGAGAAATGTGCAGGACAACATTCAAAAAAGAAGTTCTTTATTTGATAGTGTTTCTTTCTATAGTGTATTTGCTTCTTTGGAATTAAAGTTATAGCTCCCTCAAGGTTAGTAAATGAAAATTCAGGTATTATTTGGCAAAAAGATAGTAATCAATTTCTCAGCTATTGAACTAACACTTCTGGTAACCAGAACTGAATTCTAGGCTTGAGTATTAAATGCTCAAGCAAGAGCAGCCCTAACTATGCCCAAATGTCATAGGCTAGAAAGGATATTTTCATTTTGAGGAGAGAATAATAAATAACTACCAAATAAGAATATTTTCTTTCCTTTAAGATCTAACCGCACTATTACTTTCTCATCATTTTACCAAGCTAAGATTTTTTTTTTTATCTAATCTGTGTCCTATAGCACAAAATTCTTCCAGAAATGCAAGATTTTAATAAGTTTGTATTAAAAGCAAGTACTTCCATTAGACCTACAGCGTGGCATTTTCTTGTTAAAAGAACAGAAGATAAATTTTATCATTTGGGTTTTTCTCATTTCTTCTTCTAGAGTTTCTGTGATTTACAAGATACCAAGGACCCTGCAGAGGATTTACAATATGCCGAGTATGAAATTGATGTCATGAGAGCTCAGAAAAACCAGGTGTGTGGTAGTTCTCCAATTGCTGTTCACAGTCAGGTATTCCAGAACCACCAGCGTTGCTGAATTAATTGTAGAATATACTTGTAGTCCCCTTTTTGCCTTTAAGTAACTTCAGCTTTAGCTTTCAGCTTAGTAGTTGGTTGGGTTTTTTTTCCATTGGTAGACATTAAGCCGGTAGAGCATTGTTAGATCTCAAAGTTTTGGCTCTGTGGTTTCTTTAGAAATGAATAATTCAGATTTTCCCTCCAACTCTCTTCCAGAATTATTTCACTAAAATAATATTGAAGCAAAGCTGTGAAGCTGTCTTGGCAGTAATTTCTTCATTTCTGCACCCTGTACTCTCATTTGGGTGTTGACTAGCAGAAAGTCTAGGAAGCAGTATCAAGTTTTGGGGTGGGGGCTGTTTACTTTTTTCATTTTTGTCTTTCTCCTTCAAAACTTTTTATTTAAACTGGAAAGGTACCGAGATGATAACGTTTCTGACTCGAGTTTGCAGGCTATGTACATTTTATCTTAAACAGAGTGAACAGAAGTATTCCACATAGTGATATTTGGCTTAACCCCTGAATTCCAGGAAAGACCTTTAGTGGGGAAAGGGTTTTTATTTTTTCTTATTAATTTTGAAGTGTTTCTGCATTTCCCTACATTTGTGGTGAATTAATTTTATAGAAAAGTTCTGTGGCAAACTAGACAAAGGTTAGAACATTGCCTTATAGATATCAGTGTATAACATCACGTGAGTAGAAATACTGTATATAGTCTTCGTTGATATCATAGGTACGGGTCTGTTAAAATCAATCCAAGATTTGTATATTTTTCTTTGTTTGGAAGAAGTATCACATACTGAGTCTAGAAACTCTCTATTTCATATAGATTAATTTGTTTCACACACAGCAAATTCTTTGCTAGAATGACTGAGAAACCTTCCACTGTATTCTCACAGCTTATATGGGGGCTATTTGTACACCATTTAACTTCTTTGTGGAACAAGTTACGGCGGTTAAAGGAGGTTTTTCTAACAGTGCTTTAAGATGATGGATTGTACCAGTCTAGATCTCACATGCTTTTACAGACCCCAGCTCTTAAGATGAAAGGCAGTTTTATTGAACTGCACTGCAGTTAATCTCAACTAACCCTAAAATACCATGGCAAATTTCATCTTTTTGCATGCTTGTAAAAGAAAGCCAAAGGATTAGATTATTACTGCCATCACGTTTTTGCAGAGTTGACTTAGATTGCATAAGGCAGTAAACCCTGATCCAAAGAAATACATTAATAATGTAAAAGAATAAAGCAATTTCAAGAATCCCCTGCAGTCTTTGAACTTGCACATTACCTGTAATATCCTGTTAATGTAGGCATCAGTTCTGAATTTCCGTTACATCAAGAGCAGTCTTAGAAATCATTAAAATTTGTAAAGCACATTGCTTTCGGAATTTATAATGTAATCTCATACTCAGTATATCTATATATCTCAAAATAACTACATGGTGTACTAGGTTTGTTATTTTTAGATAATACATCTTGCAAAAGAAGATACTGGTATGCGTTGATTAAATCATACAGGAAATTATTAATTTTCTGTTTTTTAAACAAGAGACAAGCTTTTAGAATCTTAATCTGTTCAAGGGCATTGCAAACCAGTGTAGCTTCTTTTAGTTGGACTACTACAAGTAATTTGAGCATTAAAGAGAAAATTACTTTTGTTATCTGCAGCTATTTCCTAAACTTCTCTATCATGAAGTTCAATTTTTACAAGATTATTTGCACATTATTAAAATGTTTTATACTCCAAGAATTTCATTCAATTTGAAATGCACCAAGATAGCAATATACATCTAAAAGAAAAGAACTCTGTAGTTGCAGTGATTCTTGAAGTGTCTTTGGATTTCCCAGTTATATGAAGAGTGGCACAAAAATCCTGTTTTTAAAGCAACATTTTAAATGACATTCTTTATAGAGTCTCATGATATCTATTGTGTAGGAGGAACGGTATATTAAGATGTTTAATATGCAACATGCTGCTAATGAAATCATGGGACATAACACAAAATGAAAGTTTCATATTACAACAATGTGTATTTTAAAATAATTTAAGTGCATGTTATAATTTTTCTCGGTTACTTTCGGTTAATTAATATGCCACTTTGGACTCTAGGTGATAACCAGTTTGCTTGTTTATCTCAAAGATAAGCTTTAAAGGAAAAATAAACCCAAAAACATAGCAACAGAAACAAAATATAGCCCCTGTCACTGAGTCTGATAGAAGAACTAGCATACCTGACTGACGCAGTCTTGGTCAGGACTGCTCAATAATACTGTAATAAATAGCTTTATAGATAACTGTGGCAATACAGAGTTTAATTAAATCAATTCCAACTTTGTAACCTTGGTTGAAGGGTTTGTCTGCAGCTAGGGTTTGTATGCTCCAGCAGAGTAAAAGGTTAAATTCTCGAGTATAAAATTAGAAAACAGTTTTTAAAAAAAAAAAAAAAGTACAGAAACAAGAAAGTACCTGGCTCACTCCCGTGTCCTAGCTGTCAGCTAGTATTTATCTGAGACACTTTTTGGCTGTAGAAGTTAAGAGTCCAGCTCATCAGCATTCTGCCACACGAGTGTTTTCTTTTAGACCAGATTATTTTGCCTCCTTAGTATTTTCAGAGTTAACTATGAGACATACTACTCTATTTCTAGACCTTTTTGCTCTGGAAAGCTCTCTGAGGCTATTTTTTCCTCACTGTGCCTTTGTTCAAGATAGAGCACATGTCTCTTTCTCACTTACAGCTTTTCAGAATTCTGTTCCTAGTTCTTACCCCACAGACATACAATGTGCAGGTTTATATCAAATAGTGCTGTTGCAATTGTTTACTCCTTTTTCATTCTCTGGAGTTAGTTAAGCTCTGAGAGACAGAATACAGCACCAGGGATCTTTTTGGAATTTACATTTTTAATGTATTTCTTAACTAGCAGATTCTCTGAGAATTACTGGAATTTTGTGCTCTTTGCAGGCCTTTCAAGATTGAAGAAAAGCATTCATTTTGCATATTTATTAGGCCTTAAATATGTAGCTTGCTGTTAACTCTTCATACAGTCCACGTAAAACATAAACAACATGGCAAACTTGTCATCCATTTCTCTCCATTCTCTGCTAGCTTTTTGGCTTTTGATGCTTTAAGGTCACCTTAATTTCATTTTAGGTACACAGGTAGATTGAATGAGAGTGAGATCTTTCAAAATAATATTGTCAATTAGAGCTGCACATATACCGCTTGCATCTGTGAGCACCTATGACTGCATGAAAGTCTTGTTCCTTAGTTCCTTCTAAATGTTTGTGGCAGTGAGATGGCAGATGGCAAACGGAGTCTGCTCCGTTTCCTTTAGAAACGCTCTCTACCACAGAGGTAAGTAAGTACTCCAAGATGTCTTTTCAAAGGTTTTTGTTTGTTTCAGGTCTTAGCTATCCTCTTATGCCTTGTACTGCTAATACTCAAAATAGGTGCTTGGACCTTTTTCATCTGGACATTTGACTGCAGCTTCATTCATTGAAGCAAATGATAAAGCTAACCTTGAGCTCAAAGAATTGGATAGCCTCCCAGTCAGGCACTTAACAAGTCAGTGTCACGCAATGCCGAAGTTCACGCTGACTGGTCCTTGTTACACAAAGGTATTACTTTGGGGATTGGTGCCAGTTTTAGCTGAAGCCTAATGCCATAAAATATACTCCAAAAAAAGTAGATGCCTGGTGCCGTTTGGTGTCAGCTAACAAGAAGTAATGGAAGCAGATCTCAACGGACAGGGCTGTAACTGTTAAGACTTTTAAAAAGTCATGAACAGCAGAAGGGGAGGTTCTATAACATTTCGCAAGGAAGCGTAGTCCTATTTCCTCTAAAATAGGAGTGATCTAATTAACTGTCATTCACAACTAAAAGTCATTGTGGTGTCAGATCTGCAGCTGTCTGAGATGGGGACTGTGCTGGCCAACAGAACAAGAGCCATATTTTTTCAGCATACTTTGCTGACATGACCATATTGCAGAATTTACTTGAGGAGACCATTTCAATCATCTCATTCAACAAAACAGAAGATGGCATATTGTGCAATGAACCTCCTTGGTCAGACCAGTGTTACTGGGCAGAGAAGTATGACAGGCAGCTTAACATGGGTAACAGAGCAGTAGCATCTTTCATTTTCTCAATAAGAGGAAGATAAGTGCTAGTCTTCATATTGTGGAGAAAAAGTTATTTCGGATGTTTACTCAGCTGCCAAGAATAAGCTTTCTCGTTTTCACATGACAGCATGTCCATATGGGTACAAAAGATTATTTTTTTTTTAAACCAACTTAAAGAGCATTATTAGAGCACTGTTATTAAATTTCCTACTGAAGTTTAGGTGCTTAAGATTTTTAATCCTTGTTTCAGTACTTGGTTATTTTCACCATGTTCCAGATTGAGGGCACTTTCAGTAAGAAACTGCATGAAAAAAAGTTAAAGTCATATCAGTCCCTCAGAACTGAGGAAATGCAACAATTAAGGCTTTTCATACAATCTTAATTTTTCCTCCTTGTTTGTAGACATTATAGTATTGTCTTTAATTACATGATCATATACTATTTTGCTGATGTCTCGATTCAATTGTTCAGTATTTCTTTTCATCATTCTTATTCTTTGTGTACCTTATTTCTCAACCTGCCATTCAGACACTTCAATGAACACAAAAGTATTAATTTTTTTTCTCTGAGAATGTGTGGTAATGTTATCTTATCCGAGTGCCTCACAAACATCAGTTAAGTCTTTCTTCCCAATCCCTTTATGAGATTAGGTGTGATCTTCCCCATTTGACAGATGAAGACTATACAGAAACACAGAAGTACAGAAGCATTAAGATTAAAAAAAATGTTAAAAATCCACTTTAAGCCAGTGTTGAGACATCTAGGACAAGTTGCTAGCACTAATAATGTTTAAAGCACTCAGAGCACATTGAAAGCACATTTAAATTGCAATTGTTAATTCTTTGTAAATCTGATCTGTGCCCCGTACAGTTGGTACCCAGAAAACGAAGGAAGCATAATGCTAGCGGGAACATTTTTGGCATACTTTGAGATATACTCTTTCGTAGGATCTTCTTTCAGTTTGGAGAGAGGATCTCTTAGCTGATTGATTGTATAGTTACAGTATATTCTAGAATTCTGCTTATGTTTGTAGTGTAGGACTTTATGAACAGGAAGGTACCCTTTTTCAAAAGGGTCTCTCGAGTGATCTTTAAGCTGTATTTGAAAGATTTTTCCATTACATTTCTGACTTACAGTGATTTATGTTACTTCCTATTTTACATGAAAACTAAGGAAGTGTACTTTCCTGACAGCATTTTTCCTCCTGAATCACTGAATTTGTTAAAGATTTTTTTTTTTCAGTATTCTCCCCTTTAATCCCTTTTTTTTGTTTTCTTTCATCTCTCATTGTTTAAATGTTAGTCCTACCTAGATATGTCTCCAAAGTAAATATTTATCATTTTGTTCTGTACTTCTGTATGTAGTGGAATAGCTATACAGTTTTAATATATGCTGTGGTTTTGATACTTTGCATTTCTGTATTGTTTTGAATTGTCTTTACACTGAATTGCTTTCTAGCTAGCTAAAATTACAGCAAAATAAATTCTGCTAAATTATCTGCCTCTTTCTTGAAAGAGTTTAGTCAGATGATAAATCTGTAAGGTTAATTATTTAGGCAACACCTGTAGACTTGACCCTCAGATAGCATTGTCATTACATGTAAAACTTCATTGTCTAATTTTACCCCTTCCTGTAGCCTTTGAGACAGTTGTTAGAATTGAAATTATTTACTTAGCATAAATCAGGTTACATGTGCTCCTTAAAATATCACAGTATTCTTTCTATTCCTAACTGTTGGCAAGTTTCCAACAGATTAGTATGTTACAAGATCATAATTACTTTATATTAATAATGAGGGAGCAAAAATACTGGGTAAAGACTGGCTTAGAGATAGAACAGTTCAGTAGTACTAGAGTTGTATTTAATAATGCAACTGACTAGATTTAGACTAGACACAATATGTTCTGTCAGTCATCTATGAGATACTTAACTGTAAAACTAGACTCCTGCAAGCATCATGAAGAATATGCACTAATTAAAAATCCTCTTACTGCTCATAAATCTGTGGTGCTGCTGACAAAGCTGCTGCAGTTATTTCCTGAGAGAGAGAAAATTCCATTTATTATTTTCATACAATTTGTAGATGATGATTTCTTTGTTGCTCTGCCCTTTATTTTCTTCTTCCTCCCTCTGTGCTCTGGATTGAGAATTAATACTTCTATTAAATTCACCAGGTGTGAATTTTGTTACTTTTGTCAGTGCTGGTATCTGTATACCTGCAGGGAAACCTCCCTTACTCTAAGTCCATTCTATTAAAATCAGAATAGCAATCATATAAAACACATGCCCACTTTTGAGGTTCTTTGCTACATATATACTAATCACTGGTTTAAGTCCACCTCTTTTCCTGATCTAAGTAAGCTATGCTGACTTTTTTTGTATTGCAAGCAGTACATGGTTAGGTCTAACAGTACCTCATTAGAGTATCATCTTCCTGCAAATACGCTGGAAGCCTTCATATTCTTAAATGAACAAAAAGCAATCATAGTGCTTTCTAAATTAATTTTTGCTGAAAAAATCTTCAGAAATAATTGCTGACAGTATGCACCACTACATAAAATTCAGAAGATGAAATTGTTGTTTGGTAATGTTGCTAGAACCTTTTATTATAGGCTTCAAAATTCCCAGCAGCACTTTTGAGTGAAACAAGGTCATTTGTCTACCTTTCTAGTACTCAAGTGATGTCATGTATAGCATAATCTAGACTGCCTCATCTTTCATACCTAATTTGCTTTATTTATACCTCCACAATTTGAGCCTCTGTGTGCTTTTAACAATCTAATTACTATCTAGAAGATGCATAATTTTAATTACCACATTGGGTTTGCATTTTATTTTTACACACAGATGCTAACTTTTCAATCTGCTAAACAGTAGCACCTGAAAGAATATTTTACCTACTAATTGAAAAACTAAACAAAAAACCATGGCATCATTGTCTGTCATGAGTAATACACTTCCTGAAAAACCTCAAGCAATGATGAATAATATTTCCACAAATATCCAGTACCATAGATTGAAGAGATATTGTATGTCGATTTCCTAAACACCCATTGCATTCCTCTAAAATATATTTCTGCTTACTGCTTTCTGGACAAGCCTGTGTTCTGCAGGGGTTTCTAAGGTTCACTGGTAGCTCTCTAAGTTATCACCACTGGTGACATATAAGCTTACAGAAGTTCATTTCAGTCCTGTGCTGGAAAAAAAAAAAAAAAAGTAGGCTTTGTTCTTCTAGTTTCTTTTCCGTAATCTTAAGGAATTACCAATCCGTTTTGCTTCTTGAAAGGCCCTGACTTCATGTGTATGAAACAGTAGTTTCTGTTGGGTAATTCTAGTTTCTGTTCTTAAAACACATGTAGTGTTACGTTTTTGTATGTTCATAGGGAGCCTGGTTTCTCAAACTGAATGTCTAAGACAAGACACAAAATTTCTTCTTCCCTATAAAGTATCTAGGTCTAAATAAATAAATAAAATCCAGCTCCCTATACGAGAGCAAATGTGGCAAAATTTATAGCACTTTTAGTATAATTTTGTTAAAGATAAAAATATATATAGTACATTTTTTTCTACAGTGAAAAATGTTTGTACATGCTTTAAACATTCAAGTGGCTAATGTATGTATCACGACTTTTATTAATGAGGAGATTAGATTAATATGTATGTATGTTTCTATTTTAGGAACTTGAACAATACAAAAGAAATGCCTCTAAATCCTGGAAAGAAATGGATTTTGACTCTGACTGATGAACTGCTGTAGGTGTCTTCAGTTTAACATTTACAAAATTAATCATTTTAATATTACACTAGCAATTTAGTCTGAGGCAGTAGATAATATACAATATTGAACTACAAAATTAATATTTATTAAGCATTTCTGTTATTATTTTTAATAAAAAGAGCTGTTTATTCATTCAGTCCAAATTTAAGTATATCTTGGTACTGACCCAGATTTTTAAAAAGTGGGGAGAACGGAATTATAGACTGTTCAGAGATGGATTTGAATATGAAGACTGGCATTAGTCAGTTCTACCTATTTTATAAGTTACAACACATTATTTGGTTTATTTCTGAATGCTTCTACCCTAAACATGTATTTAAATAGAAACAAGTTTTCACACCCAAAATACAAAACTGCATAGTAAAAAGATAGGCATCTTTTCCTAGTTCTCTGCATATATAATTCAAAAGCAAAGCTTAAGAATATATTTGCATCATTGTTTGATGTATTTGAATAGGATAGGTCCACAAAAACTGGCAGAATAAAGTGGAATTAAAACCATGTTTGACCTGAATTCAGAAGTTTGCTTTATCTCTGTTTCAATATCATAGAGTTTAATACAGGAATTATTTCTTGCAATGCATAATGTTGTAGTAACTTTGCACAGAATTTAGAAGACTGACATTTCTGTCAAATATTCAAATGCTAGGAAGTCAGTCTAATCAATTTGACAGATATTTGGTTAGTGGTAGAAGTATAACTGATTCACATTCAGCTTAAGCTGGTGAAATGCTAGCCTAAACTAGATATGGCTTTTTGTCCATGGACATCCTCACTAGTATGAGATGGACTGAGTGTTTTGAGAATACGCAAGACAAGATCTAGATTAAAGCCAGACCTGTCTCATGAGAGCTAAGACTTGTTGTCAGAGAGTAAATGTCTGCACAGTCACTTGGCAGACCAGATCATAAGAATGTTCCCTGATGAACAACCCTACATGCGCATAAAAACGGGAAAGAAACTAATGTGGTATCTTTCCAGCTCTTTAAAGTTATTTGTTATTTTTAACATTTGTTCACCAAATGTTTTTCTGATATAACATTTGTATCTCAGAATATTATATATAAAGACATTAGGAAAAAATCTTGGCCTTACATGTAAGTGGAGAACTTGCGTTAACTCAAGTATTTCAAATTCTTCGTTAGAAAGTGCATCATCTCAAAACTATCAAATTAAACTAATTATATTATTATGGAATTTCAAGATACAAATATACTTACCTCCTTGAAGAAATCTCTAGCTCTCTCTCTGTAATAAATAATTTCTTCACTGAACATGAAAAGTAAGTTACAAAATTTAGGAATTCTGTGTCTATTAGGCTTTCAATTTTGAGAGGTGCTTATATTTATTAAATGGATAAATTAGACTCTTTGGGATGTTAGTGAGCTCATGAGAAAAATTTCCAAAGATGCAAACTACACCACTTCCAAGAACTGGCAAACAACTTTTATATTTTTTTTCCCCTAGTTAAATTGACATTTTATTAACAAACAAACATTTGTTCTAGTAATTCACAAACTGCTTCCAAAACAAGACTTAGAACTTGATAATGAAAAGAAGGAATAGATATAAATAACATAACTGTCTTCTCTGATTTACCGTCATTTACAAGACAAAAACATGTTAGGTAACTTTTGTATTGCTTAAAGATCCTGTACTCATTGGCTGTATAGTATGCATAAGATTAAAGTGGAGTGATTTCTTGATTCTGTCTTTATTTACATGTATTTGGTTTGTTCCCTTTCTACAAATCCCCAAAATGGTATCAAAACAAAGCATAGGACTTAAAATACAATTCTAGAAATGAGATCTACTAGCAATTGTACCCCTCTGCTTATTGGTAATGGTTAAAACACAAAATAGTGGGGAAAAAATTAGAGCACCATTGCTACATTGTTAAAAACTGACAGCAACAGCTGACTAAATTAAATTCAAAAAGTCCTTTAAGACACATAATACTGTTGATTATGGCTGATTTGGGAGTGGGGTGGGAATACCAATAGCAGGAAGCCATTCACACCCCTAAGAGAACATTGTTTTTCAAGATGGAAAACATCCAGTTAGAAACAAACATCAGAAGATGAATGAGTTTCTATATGTATAATGACTTAAATCCTATCTAAAATCCAACAATTTAAGCCTTCAACCATAATAAAGTTAAAAGTGTAGTATTAGACATTGTTAGAACTGCTACTTTTTTATTGCCTGCCGATAATTCTCTCTCTTATTTTGAAGCTGAGAACTGCTATAATGGCAAGTCCTGGTAGAAAAGCATACAGTATTAGGAAATCGATTGTGAACCGGGACAATGCACCAGGAAAGTTTTTTTCAATGAACTGAATGCCATGAGAGAAAATACACGCAGCATTAATTGCAGTGGAACTGTTGGCTCCACCTGTCAAAAGAAAAAATTAATTTCTTTAGTAGGTGAATCAGTAAAATTAAAACTCAGGCTTCAGTATCGAGCTCATACATTTAATATACCTAGCCCTAATGTTATTTTAATGATGAACTATACCCACAGCAGTATTTCTCATCATTTTGGAATAAGAACAGACAAGCCATATGTTTCTGCAGCTAATATACGCCATATTTTTTGAAGGGAAGAATAAAGGGTCACTAGGAGCTCTCGCTTTTGTTCATGCCAAACAGAAGAAGATTTATGGCTTTTCAGACACATTATCTGGAGGGGCCTCAAGAAGCAAGTTGCCCAGTGTGGTAGACTTACAGTGTTCATATTTGTTGAGTGCTTCCAAAATTCAAGAAATGGAGACTGTCTGAAGGGCACATGAAAAATCAGCTGTTTATTATTACTACCGAAGTCATGGATTCATTTTCTAACAGTTGCCATCTATGCTCTTGTAATAAAGAGGGACAGGAGAGATTAATGGATAAAGAATATATAGCCTTGGAGAGGAGCATAGACACCGGGCTAACAAAGCCCAAAATACCTTAGGGTAGGTCCAAAGCTGTAAGTTTTACCCCCATTGATGGATGTTAGCTACCAACCCTGCCAACCTGATCAATGCTAATGTTTTGCCGGTTGTCTTGCTCACAGCCAGCAAAGCACAGCCTGACAGATCCAAGCTGCTCAATGCATGCCACGGTAACATACTTGAACTGAAGCCTCACTAGTGTTAGAGGAAACATCTGGTCAGGTGTTACCTGTCAGTTCTCCCTGCACTGATGTTTGATCTTACATATTGTGCAATTCTATTGATCTTCTATTTGTGGAACACTGCCTCAATAAGCTCATAACAGGCTGCAAAGTTTACCTTCCAAAATGCCCCCTCAAGGGGGGATAAAAGAACAGGTGAAGAGGAGAAAGATGAAAAACTGAGAATGAGAAATGGTTGGGGGGGGGGGGGGGGGCAGAGTCGAACTTTTGTCTCGCTTGCTGCTATGGCATTATAGTCTACTAATTAATAAGCTTTTTTTAACAACTCACAAGTTATCTTTATTTTATCACTATACTTTTATTGTATGTAGAAGGAAAATAAGCATTGACATCTCATTAAAATCATTTACAGTAGACTTAAAGGCTGCTTTTTTTTTTTTTTGAACACTTACCACATGTGAAGTTTAAGCCATAAAATTCATTGACTATAAGAATTTCACTGCTGTATTTTTGAAAGGTAAGATAACTGAGTATTTTAAAAGGTGTCGGCATTTCTTCGATGGTCCTTAAAGAAACAGAGAAATTAAACTGGCTTTTGCTACATTCCAAGAGCCAATTCTACCCCAAATTAAAACAAGCTCTCATCTTTGGTCGTAGCCTGTTACAGAAACAGTTCTTGGCTGTACCTGTAGGGTTTTCAAACATAAAGTCCATTTTAGTGCTAAATGAGAAGACAACCATGAAGGCTGTCTCTGACTTTGGTACAGTGTCATAACATTCAGCCCTGACTTGTTTATGGATGGTCATAAATAATTCTGTGAAGCTGTTTGCTATTCACATTGCAGTGATAAACTGAAAATGACAAGACCCAATATAAACCTTAGTTGCAAAAATGTGTTGCTTCCAAAGTAAGAAACCACCACCCCCTCACTCCATCTTCAAAACCAAAAAGGACTGAATATCAATTCACTGGAACAATAATAACAAAACAAAAATGAAGCAAAAATAAAGAAACAGAGTATGAAAATTTTGAAATAACATTATTCAACAAGACTGGGCAATTTCTGCACCTAAAATACTGCAAGACTTTATAATTAAATAAACAAATGAACAGAAAAAAAAACAGCAACCCAAGTCTCAATGCTATTTTTAATATCCTTCATTGCCTATGAAGTTTAATCAGAGAGATTCACAATATTAATTAGCATTGTCTCTACTGTAAAATAAGGTTGGAACCACTCTAATACTTTTTAAAAGTTATCATTAAGGCATTAGACTATGGTAGCGGGAATAACTCTTGTCATTATAAACATACATCTTCCTGAAATTAGGCAGGGACCAAATAATTAGATATTAACCTAGTTTTATTTGACAAGCAAGTATTAGCTGAGATCTACTTTGCCGAGACAAAGCATCATCAGCTTTGTGAAGACTCATGCTCTTCTTGAGGACAACTTGACATCATCTACTGCTAGGCTTACTTCATTTTCATTGGAAAGATGCTATTTGCTCAACATCTCAAGAAAACTTCTTTTGACAAAAATACATTTATCCTGGTATGTTTCTCAAAAAAATCAGTAATTTCAGTATTGACAAATTCAAGGGGAAAACTGTTCAAAGTTCGTGCAATTACAATGCAGAAACATTTATTTGCACAGTAATAGAGCAAGTGGATCACAATTTTCCCACATATTTACTACACTACTTTTTTATTTATTATTTTTATGTAGTTCAGTCTGCACAGGTAGAAAAAGTGTCTGAAAAGTTTAATGGCTAAACTGGAGAATAACACTAATAAGATAGTTGAGAACAACTTTTTTTTTTTAAACCATCATTCCCAGTGTTTAATGTCTGATAAGTTCCAGCAGTTACTAAAAGTTGTAGGAACTTTTTTTTGGCAGGTTCCTTTAATGAGGACAGCATTTCACATCATAATGGCAGCATAAGTAAAAGAATTCAGCTGAGCTGAGAGATATTAATTGCTTGGTTTTATCTCCAATTTATTTGCAAAAAGTGGGGGAAAAAAGTTAATATCTTTGTTGATATCTAAAGTTATTAAGTGTCTGGTTTGTGTGTTTAGTACAAGGTCTAACATGATTAGGTAGTTCTCCCTCTGAAGGATAACAGCTGCACTTTCTTTGCATTGCTACCTGTGCATTATCATGCTTCTGCAATACAGACTGTTCATGAAACTCTTCTATAGGTAGGTTATTTTAACATTAACAACATAATGAAATAAAACTTCCTACCTTACTAGTCCCGTTCCCACTATCACACCTGCTGAGCTAAGCAGCACCACTCCGCTTTGGACTATATTTGGGTTTTGAACCACGCCAAGTATAACAAGTGTTAGTAGTTCACCAATTATATGAGACGCTAAGACAACAGCAAAGAAAATTCCAAATCTGGAAGCATCAGGATACAACCCTGCAGTCCTGTACAAAAATGAGCAAAAGAACATTTAAAAAACAGTGTTCGGGTACTAAACTTGGAACGTAGCTTTTATTTTTGTTTTTATTTATTTTTTGCAATTACAGCTCATTAAGTGAACAGTTTATGCCTTAACCCTTAGTATGTTGTTTGGAGCCTTAACATAAAGGACATCCACTTAATATCGTGACATAAGTGCAGATATATTAGGTTTTCTCCATCTAGATTAAAGAGGGTTATGTAAAGATGTAATGCAGAAATCCGTGTTGTTTCAAGATAACCACTGTGGCTTTTACATTCCCTTAAACCAACATCCTCCTCCTTTTAGAGTCTACACAGTGGGAGTTATTTATGTAAGTCACATATTTAAAGAACGTCTTTATGCAGATAATTAACAGATGGAATTTTACACTTCTGATACCGTGCATGCAAATGTAAAAATGGATATACTCAATTAAATGGAAGGCTAATTGAATTCACCACCCATGTAATTCACCCAAATGCAATTTCCTCCATACTACTGCACTCTCTAATACAGCACGCTGTTCCCAGCTTTTCCCTAGTTAACCAAAGGAAAAAAGTCCTCCCAATCTGTACTAAAGATTAAAAAGTTAAGAAAGGCCAGCAATTGCTTGGCAAACTTAATTCAGCTTTATAGCGTGTATGACAGATGACAAAACCTTTTATTACATGGTGACATATTACTCTTTTTCCAAAATACCTCATACCAAAATTGCCTCATGCTAGGTACAGACTGCATGCTTTGCTTAGCTCACAAGCAGCTATTCAACATTTTATTTTCTTTTTCATTGCTCAATGCAAGGCCCTATGTCTTTTTTTTAATCCACCATGTTCAAAAATGGTCTTAAAATAGAAGTATTAATTTTCTCACAGGCTTTCCTGTAGCATTTTTCATGTGTAACACCAAAATAATCTCTGTTATAAATAGATGGCTGAACGTTGACTCTTCAAGTCTTAAACATTTAATGAGCTAGCAGGTATTTAACAACCTTTAATCACAGATTGGTGCAGAAGAAACAGCTTTCAAAAGTCCTAGCATAAAAGTATCACCTTCTCTGAGGTGCTCTAATACTTTACACAGAGCTACGTAGATACAGGCTAGTAAATCTGGGGTAGGAATAGAAAGAGAAGGAAAAAAAAACTCAGAAGAGAGAATATTACAGCAATAGAATGGTAAGATGATCTAAAATGTTAGAACATTTCCCAGAGCTATCTTTAGCTAGGAAGATCTGCATAAACAGAGTACATTTACTTGATTGCAAAAGTGGCTGTATTTGCTCTTGGCCAGACCTGCCTTGTGTCTGATCAGGTAAGAGTTTGGGTCTGTCTGACCCAAACTGTCTGACCCTACAAACACAAACTCTGAGAGAAATGGCTTGTAAGAGCACATACCAGAGGCTATCAAAGCCTATCCAAAAGTTAGTCCATCCAGGAAAGTTTAGTCCTGCACAGATAAAATCTTCAAAATTTCATAGAGAAACTGCTTGCCCTAAGAGGTCTAAGGGCACTATGAAATCACTCTGACACATCACTGATGGCTTCCAAACAACCACAAGATAGCAAAGACATGCGGAGGCTAGTATCTGTAATATTATCCATTAACCGGAACAACACTCTTTATTGTTGATTGTGTTTGAAGCTACCAAAGCACAAGGGCAAAGTCTCTGCCCATACAAATTTCCTGTTTGTTAAGGAGTGAGCGTGACAAACAGTGGCTTCACAAACCTTCCCTCATTGAGCCTGACAAGGTGCTTTCCAAATGGCTGCCTTCTCAGCAACCAGCTCACTAGCAGGCAGAAACGGAAGGGCTCTGGTGAGCACAAGCACATCCTCTAAACACCTAGTGGGAGGAGGGGTAATTTCCGCTTGTCTGTGAAAAAGGACTTCTCAGGGAGCACTGCTTGAAGCAGGCAGCACCGACAGCTTGCAGAAATAAAAGCCCAGGTAGCTAAGGGAAGAAAGAGAGAGATGGCCTTGCTTGAACAAAACTGCTACTTTTAATATCAGCACCAAACTACAAGAAACCAACCCATGCATGCAAGTCCTCACATCTGGAGGAGCAGAAATCTCTCTCTCAGGGCTTTCGTCTTTTCATCTAGGAGCTGACAGTTATTGAGATCCCAAATGGAAAGAATTAGGTAAATGCTGAGCAGTCCCCCTCATTACCTACTACAGACCAGGAGGAAGAAGAAAACAGTGATCTTTTTTCCTGAGTTTTTCTAAATGGGAAAACAGCTATTGCAAAATTCCCATAGCAGACTAGCTCCCTGTGCAGAAGTTCTTATTCAGTAGTGCAAGTGATTTGGTGCTGTTTTAGTTCATCCATTTTCAAACTGCCCAAGGGCATCTTATTGCAGAGTAAGAGCACTAACATGCACAGCTACAGCAGAAGAGCTCCTGCAGTTTGTCTCTTTTACAAGGGTATATCCACTTATTTCTCAACAGCAAACCAGAGAACATGCATCCAGGACACAAATCAAGCCTGCTATTCATTTGTACACATTTTACTATAGACTGCCATCTGATTGCAACTTTACTATCAACTGTCGCATGAAAACAAAAATTAACTTTAGTGCATTACACACCTCTCCTTTCATAATTAGGAAAACAAACAAACAAACAAAAACCAGAAAAAGATTGAAGGACAGAAATCGGTCCTTATTACTTTGCTATTAGCTTACATAAGCAGCCATGTACTCTGTTAAGTGCAGAAGAAGCAAGTGGAAGGTGAGAAATCAATGGAACAGAAATGAAGAGCAGACCTCTATGATAGATAAAGCAATGAACAGATGAGGTATTTCATCACCCCATTTGGAGGTACTACTTCACAATGATGCGAGGAAATGAAAGTAATAGGGGGAAAAAAGCAAGCTTTACAATCAAACCCTTTCTCCCGCTATCAGAAATCCACTTTAGTGCCTTTCTCTGGAGAGTGGAAGAGAGGGATCCAGACCTCATCACTTCCATATGCTGTAGCTAAACCCCATATGTTCCAGGAAATATGAAGCTTTGTTACTGTCACATACCTATTGTTGTCTTCCTCACTTTTTTTTCTCCTATTTCTTCTTATATCTTTCTAAATGTAATGTAAAATGACATTTCCTGCTTTTGGTATGACACAAGAATGATAAATGTCCCAGGCCCATTAAAACTTCCCAAGTTACCTAGAGAATTAGTAACTAAGTTAGAAAGTGTTTTAACACTGCCTGAAAGAGAAGGGCTAAAATTGTGTCATCCTTTCTTAAGCTTTCCCTGTAATCATTCTGAGAGACAACAGCAGGAAGCCATGCCAGGAGGCCTGTTGCTGACATGGGAACTGAAACTGGTAACAAAAAGAAAATAACAATCCAATAGATGGTACAAGTGCTTACCAGTATATAAAGGTGCTGAAAATCGCCACGCTGATGACACTGAAGGGCAGGAAATGTACTATATAAGCTATAAGCATTTGCCACTTCTTATACAAGCCATCTTTACTTTCTTGGTCACTGATAGCACGTAAAGGTGGGACTGGATTAAATATATAAGAAATAAATTAAATCACTATTGAATAGAGACCAAGACTTGTTGCTAGCAAAAATGGTCTGAAGCACAGAGACAACTCTGAGAATATACCAGAAACATTCTGTCTAAACCAGTCTGATCACTTTTTCCCCCCACAATAAATGCAAAACAGGCTTCCTGCAGATTGCAGAAGTTGCTAAACTTCATGAAAGAGGTCTAACTAGGCAGCATGCAGGACAGCCTTTGCTTTTTGCAGATACAAATTAAAGACATGAAAAAACTGCTGTCACTGGGTAATTTCTTGAAGTGCTCTGACCTCAAGGTGATGACAACAGTGTATGTTCCATACACGAGCAGAACAGTTTTTAGGGCTGTACGTAGAAACTACTGTTAGTCTTAGTATGGCAGCTGTAAGAGAAACACCCTCTCAGAAAAATGTAATCATCACATAATACTCTTAAATCTAATTACGCTTAATTGTTGTCAAAGCTGTTTTGTACTTCCATCCTTTCCATGTCTTTGGTTTTGATCTCACTTAAGATGTTAACTACAGACCTAGACTTTGTCCTGCCTTTATAATGCCACACACAGGCAAGTTAAGGGCTCTTGCACAGTTCAGAATAAAGCCTCCATACACAGGCCAGCCGTAAAAGGGAGAGGTAGGGATCAGGGCATATTCCTTCATTAAGTGCAGAGAACCCGGAGTCCCTCTGATGGGCTAATCTTTTTCTGTGGTGCGAAGCTTCCTGTTGCTTTGCCTTTGAATTTCATGCTTCTGTATCAGCTCTGACATTACCTAAAACTGTTAAGATCCTTTAAATGACTGCCTTCAAAAAAGACTTTTTCCTATTTACAGAATAGTGGCAGCAATACCTGCTGCTGTACATAATAAAGGACAGAAACTCACAAAGGGCAACAGCATTGAGCATCCCTGTGTAGGGGGGGGCACTCACGCACTGGTAGACAAGCCCCACACGGTCCTGCACAGCTCCTTTTACCAGGTCATTCCTTAGTCTAAGAAGGAAAAATGCTACAAACAAGCCAAATAACAGATTCTGGAGGAGACGCATGATGATGCCCATCTTATCTCTGGAGAAGTTTCTTGTTGTCCTCCTGATAATGAAACAAAACAATAACAATATACTTGTTAGCTATGACTGACCACATGTTGGTAGGGTATTTAGCTTTGAACAAATCTTACACACATAGTGTCCACTAAAAGGTAATATATTAAAAAAAGACAGGGACAAGTACAGTGGTAGACCAAAACAACCAAGAAAGTGCATTTATATATATGGGGGGAAACCCCCAAAAGATTAGTGAATAAGAAAACAGATTTTTCTTAAAAAAAAAAGGGGGGGGGGGGGGGAAGTCTTACCGTAAAAGAATCCATAATTTGTAAAAGGCACTGGGCGAGTCTTTGTTTTTGAATGGTATTGGTGGCAGCTCTTTCATACACTTTATTCTTTCAATGCCCGCAAGTACTTTGCTAAAGATCTCCGAGTTTTTGTAGGCTGACACAATTACCTGAACCCTACTGTAGGTTTCGAGTTCACGTTCCTTGCTTTGGGTGTCCACAGATGTCAGATCCACTGTAAATTTACAAAGTGTTTATTATACATACACATCACTTTCCCTTCGTATCTCTTCCCCCCTTGCAACTAACCTTTCCTTGTCTCTATCCTGAAATCTGCAAAGGTCCATTGAAAGTATTCAAGGTTTCTTTTACTCCTCCCTTCCATTAGAAGCAGCATGAATGAATAACTGTGCAGCCACAACAAATCTGTGTTTTGTGGCCTCTGTAGGACCCTGAAGTTTGAGTCCTTTATCTGGAAATGCAAGGACTGAGTGGTGTGCTGGTCAGACCTTTAGCGTTCTCCTTGCACAGCACAGAGCTGTGCCACCAGTGAAGCATTACTGCTGCCAAGAGCAAGACAGAGCACCAGCTGAGGATGAACACTGATGAGGATGAAGACTTTCTGGTCATGTATTTCTCAGGTTTTCAGGCAAATGCTCAGACATGGCTCCCTGATTCCCCCTTGTCCTCTGCCTGCTCCTCCACAACCATGGAGCTTTATTTTTCAGTTAGTCTGAGCTCATGCTGCAGAGACACTGCTCTTCTCTACTTGAGCTGTTACGGCATTGTTGCACTGGGTTTCACCTACCTCCTTCTCAGAAATACTTCTGTTTTAATGTGAAGTTACAGGATGTTCAGCAGGCCAGATTCCCCTAGCAGGCTCAGCCCAAGCTGAAGAAAATATTACTTACTGCCATGGAACGTATGAAAGGTAAATACTTCACAGAGTTAACGTTCCTTTCTAATAAATGCACCTATACCTATTCCTGACACCAGCAATTCTTTTATTGGCAGATGGGAACTTTGTGTGTGCTATTTGTACAAGTCATACGGATTCAGCAATAGTGCTAAAATGCATTAGAAATTTCCCTTCTCCCTAACAGCAATGAATTATCTAAGGTTTCAAAAACTAGATTGTCATTCTCAGGAATAGCTGTTCTTACAGATTTTTATATTACTCTTCTACATCTGATAAGACATCTTTATCAGTTATTTATTCCTGAGGTTTCTGTCATCCTTAGATTTCAGTTTTACAGTGTTATGCTCAACTTCAAAATACAAATTGAACAAGAGAAAAGGAGGCCTTGTCCAAGATTCTTAATTTGTCCTCAAAACCTGAATTAAGCTTATGAATACTTCCCTGGTGTTCTGAAAGCTGGAATTCAGCAGAACTGTCTTTAATGGTAAACATATCCAAAATGAAGTCTTCAGTTTTGTAAATATGAACATCTGAAATGCAGACACACTTTTTAAAACTTGGCCAGTGTGACTTCCTGGAAGTCACACAGGAAATAAATGGCAAACAGGTGTGTTTTTTAAAAAAATGATAACACCGACTAGTCACTAGACCGAATAGCCAATGCCTACCATGCATTTGTACTTTTTTTAATAAACACAATGTGTGACATTTCAATAACACAATCCACACTCAATACATAGGATCTATTTTCCGCTGCTGTTGGTGTAAATGATATCAGAATCTGTCCCTTCATTCACATCATTAAATCACACAAAAAATATAAACTACCAATTTTCCAAAGACTAAATATTCTGATGATTCTTTGCTCTAAACTGTATTTTTTCCTTTTCTTGTCACATTCAAAGGTTGACATTTGAAGAACGCAGTACTCTCTTTACCAAGCTTTTTTAAAAGTGGGTCTAAATCTCAAATCATCTATGCTTTTCAAGACTATTCAAATTCATGAAGGCAAAATTATCCTCACTGTCACACCAGTATTTTCAGCTTCATCCCATTCCAGCTGCATGTCAACAACCATCCTCTCTTCTCTCTGAGTTGAGGATGCCATCCAGATGATAGGAAAACACTGCCTCCTCTGAATGCAGCTTTTTGGATTGGTCAAATTCCCAGGTTAATGCTCAGCTAGTATCGTCAGAAATCAGCCTACATACTAGATTTGAAGAGAGATATATACATGTATGTATATGTGTACACATACATGCACACACATAAACACGTACACATTCTCTTCAAACGTGTATCTGCATGGATCAGGTACACAGATGCCCTGCAGCAAAACCAAGCCTCATTTCCAAAGTCTTATGCTGACACTTTTTTTCATCCCGAATTGGTAAATAGTACTCTTCAGCTTTTGCCAATAGCTTGCTATCATTGTTTCCTGAAGCATCTGTATGTTCTGCTCCAGTAGCTCACCCTGGTATTAGCAACTCCCCAAACTTCTGGAAACCTCAAACTCAGAATCTCTGGAAACTGATGGCTCAAGTCATCCCATATTTATTCTACATCCTTCCCTCTAGACGACAACTGTTTTCAGTTGCTTGGCATCACAGAGTCCATAAGAGCATGAGACTTTCCACAGTTTTGGGATCAAATGGATTTTCCAACGTCCAGTGGACAGCCATAGGGAGATGCCATCAGGAATCCACAGGTTTCATAAAGTTGAGATTCCTTTTTTATTGGTAGTTCACTCCTTTCTGCTGTGTTTCAGACTTACTGCAAACTTTTGCCATTTTATGGAGTCAGTAGAGGTTACATGGGCCCAGTCCTCTCTCTTCTCTGAGCTGAGAATAATTACAAAGTTGGGGAAGAATTCAAACACATTTCTATCTCTGGAAAAACTTTGATTTGGGGAAGAAAACAACTTGTTTGTCTAAAGGAAACCCATATTTTTACCAAAACAACTTAGACAAACTTACCATAGAAGTCAAAAGGATTTGATTGCTCAGGACAAGAATAGCCACAGTCACTAAAAAACGTGATCATTTCCATAGGGTTCCCACAGAAAACCATTTCTCCAAAGCTCATGATGGCTATTTTGTCAAATAACTGTGGGGGGCAAATTAATCTATTAGCAATATGTACTGAGAAGTGCATTAATTCTTGAGTACAGCTACTGTCTTGGTAATAAAAATGCTTTGACACGAAAAATAGTTTTGACACATTCAAACTTCCTTAGGATATTTCTCTCAAAGGAAGTTTGTCCTTTCTTTCAGTCCTCTCGGTGGTTATGCAAGATGACACATCTTTAAGCTCTTAGAACTAGTGGTTCTCAAAACTGTCAGCAACAGCAGCATACAGAGGTAATCCACAAACAGAAATGGAAGCTGTGGACTTCTGACTTCACTTCTAATGGCACCTTCACTTACTGACTGACCTCCTTTGGCATTTAATAGCCCCAGTCTGTAAAATCCCCAAATTGTTGGGAAGATTATCCTGCAGTGCTTAAGGACTTTAACAGCACTGCTCTTCGGGTGAACATTTGCCAGGGCAGGGTTCCCACCAGCTATGACCAATCCATATTCCCAAGGCACCAGGACTACTTTCAGTCCAGAAAAGCACTGTCACTCCTCTCTGGCTTGATGACCACTTACACTCAATTCAGTCAGCCAGGGAAGAGGTGCCTTGCATTCATGTGGTGGGTGGTGGATGTGTCAGAAGAGCAAAGTGTGAAACAGTAATGGGAAGGGAGAAATGCTCCCTGCAGCACAAGCCCTGCAAGGCAGACCTGCCCCACCACATGACCAAGGTGTACCCACATCACTTGACACAAAGAGGAAAAAAGATTTTTTTTTTCCTTTCCATTCCAAATCACAGCTTTATCTGTCTCAAGTTGCAACTGTTACTGAAATATGAACATGTAAAGGTAAATAAAGTGCTAGTTTTTACAGTGCCTGCACACATGGGGGATTTACATGGCTTCTCCCAGAGTTTTTGATGTGGGTAGATGCATAACACAAAGGTTAGGCACACAGTCAGTGTGCATACTATTTTCACACAGCAGTATGTGTCCCAAAGTGCCCTGTGACTGGCAGAAGGCCAGAGCTGTAAAGTTCAAGACAAGCCTGTATTTATACAGGTGGGAAGGAAGAAAGCCTCTGAAGGCAACTATACTGGATCTTGTACTTTTATCCTGAAAAGCACCTAGGTACTAAAAAGCCTGGTAAAAAAAGCAAATAGTGAGTAGATATCATTTACCCTGAAGAGTTCTGAGCGAGGCTGATGAATTGTAATAATTACAATCCTGTCTCTGTGTGCAAGCTCTGAGAGAAGTGAGACAATCTGGTTTGCAGTCAGGCAGTCCAGCCCTGTCGTTGGTTCATCAAGTAGCATGACCTCTGTGAAATGACAAGGAATAGCATTAAAACGCAGGCAAATGAGGAGCAAATGTTCTAGCTTCTGCCTTTGAAGCTAATTTGGCAAACAGTATAGAAATTACTTTACATGTGAAGTTCCACATGTAAAGCAGAGTATGCATAGATATTGTCATGATGTGATCTTTCAGTTTTAGCCTCAGTGGTTCAGTTTCAATGACTAGGAATAAGGACATAAAAAACTACTGCAGGATCAGAGCATAATCATTTTTTTCTAAGTTCAGGTGAAATCTGAAAATTACCAAAATAGATTTGATGTATACATCTGTTTCTAAGAACAATGATGATCAATTTCAGCATGTATACAAATGTAAATATAACTGACATAATTAGCTAGAAGTTATAATCTGAACTAAATCTACAGATACACACAGAATTTGTTATGAACAAACTAACAGTTGTTAAAATACAGCATATATAATTCCATAGATGAGAGAGGTGGGGGGGTTTACTGCATTTTCTTCATTATTTTATTGCACAGGGAAGGGTAAAAGTTACAATCAAATCCATTATTTTTACATAGGTGAGACACAGCACAGAGGGCAGTTCAACCTTGATCAGGATAAGGGGGAAGGAAAGCTTTCTCTATAGGTTTATCTACACAGAATTACTATAGTGTTTACTATGGAGTTTAGTGAACTTACTGAGCAATAACTACACCCAATGAACTCTCCAAGAGTCACCAGTAGCAGTGATATACCTCACTTTGCTATTTAAATGCTCCTTCCTGCCTGGTATGCAGTCCTAGCATATCTGCACTGCTACGAGGACTTCAGAATCCGATAAATGCATGCTATACATTTACTCCATAAGATTCTGGCACCTTTAAGAAACTAATCTCAAAACTGACAAAATTTACAGTGCTGTAAATTCCCATGGCTAATCTTTCTAGTTACTCTGCTTTGATTTTCATTCATCGGAATTTTTTTGGCTCTGGAACGTACATGGCGCTCACACATACATGGCTTAATGGCAGCTACTCCACTACAAGGCTCAATGCTTGCATATATATAGCTCTAATGCGCTCAAAAACTATAAATTAATGTGCCACAACCAACATTTCATACACGGGAAGGGCGAGCCCAGAAAGACTTAAAATGGATAAATGCAAGTCTAAACTTATGTTCAGTCCCTAAGATTTTAAAATTGTCTACTTTCCAAGATCAACTAACAGATTAATGGCAGACTTGAGTTACTGCTCATCCTTCTCTGTCATTACTAGACTAGCTTTTGCTGAATTACAGAATTGTTGTGGTTTAAGCCCAGCCAGCAACTAAGCACCACATGGCCGCTTGCTTACTCTTCCTCCCCCGCCCCAGTGGGATGGGGAGGAAAATCGGAAGAAAAAGGTACAAGCTTGTGGGTTGAGATAAGGTCAGTTTAAGAGGACAACACAAGGAGAGAAGACATAATAATAACAATAATAATAATAAAAGAATGTATAAAGCGAGTGATGCACAGTGCAATTGCTCACCACCCAGAACCCGATGCTCAGCCCGTTCCCGAGCCGCGATCCCGCCTCCCCCTGGCCAGCTCCCCCAGTTATATACTGAGCATGATGTCATATGGTATCAAATATCCCCTTGGATAGTTCAGGTCAGCTGTCCTGGCTGTGCCCCCTCCCAGCTTCCTGTGAAAATTAACTCTGTCCCAGCCGAACCCAGGACAAGAATATAAATGCTTTTGTATTTTGAAGTGGTTTATGGAGGCCCATAGTAGGAGCACAAAGTGACACTGCTTTGTTTTATTCTGAAAATCCATGCAGTGATACTTACTGGGATCTTGTAAGAGCTGGGCTGCAATTGAAACACGACGCCTCTCACCCCCAGAAATTCCTACAAAAATACGGCTTCCAATTATTTTGTCAGCAATGTGGCTAAGACTTAGCTCAGCCATAACCGCATCTACCTGAAAAATAATTACAATTTAGAAAGACTAAACACAGTCCAACTCAGATACCTGTGTACAAAATGAAAAAATGAAAGAAAAAGAGACATAATTTTAAGCTATGGCTTTCCCAATACACTGCTTGCATTCATTCTAGTTGGAAGGTATCTGGCCTCATTTCTACTTGATTATTTTTAATATATTATTTCAATTATTATTTTTTAAATTTTACTTTCATGTATTCTGAAATGAGTAGAATTTTAGCTTCAGTTGACATTAAGAGATGAAGAGTTCAGAGGCTGGACTAGAAGTTAAGGTATGAAGCATCATGTGCTGGCCTGGCTTCCAAAATAAGGGAGCAGAAAGACACATAAATTCTGGGGAAATATAAAATACTAAGTGGAAGATCGGTGAAGAGACAAGACAGAGAGCAAGAGCCTTTGGTCAGGAATATCCAATCTTTACTCTCAACAGAGGCCAAAGAGAGTCCTTTAATAGATCTGAAATACACCTATTTTATCAACAAAGTAGCTTGCAGGGGGCTTATTAGACCAGTGCTTTTTGGAGCTGTTCTGGTTAGCAAGAGACATCCTACAAGAGCCAGAGTAGTGTCAAAGTCACCTCTGCTGTCCATGAGACTCGCCAGCACACATGGCCCTAAATACCCCAGAGAACTGGGTTTCCCAGCTGGGGAAGGGAAACTGACCTCGATACAAACAGCAGCATCTCCTGCAGCAGAAACTGCTGCAGCTTTGGGCAGGAGAGTTTTGTCCCAGCATAATGGTGATTCCCTAGGGCGTCAGCACAAGCCCCTTGCAGAGGTGGGGATCACCAGAGATCTTGTGTCCTACTCCTCAGCAGGAGGATTTCTCCCCATTTGCAGAATGAGGATTACAAAACCTTATAAATGTAAAACACAGCCATGGATGGAAAGTGCTGCTGGTGAAAGCATTACATGACATCATGTCTGCCTTTCTGGTGGAAGATGATAAAATACAGACCTTCTTTTTGATGAAGTCGTCGGAGCATTTCTGAAGAGTTAGTAAAGCAGTGTAGGTCAGAGACTCTTGTATGGTGAGGAAGCTTAACAAAGTGTCACTCTGAAAAAAAAGGTGAAGAGGAAGAAGCAGTTAGTCCTGTAGTAATTAAGATCTTGCCCATGCTCGCACAACCTTCATTCATTCATACAATTTTGTAACTGCTTTGTACCAAACTTACTAGTAAAATCACTGTCAGATTACATTACTCCACTACACTAGCAACTTTACTTTCTTTACATGAGAGGAAGCACAGTGCACAAAAATAAATGTGGAAATCAACCTGTGGCACATAAGAGAAGCAATCTCTAAACTGTTCCTTCTTCAGCTGATGCCCATTCACATACACTTCACCAAAGAAGTTGTCTTTATGTCCCAGTCTTCCTGATATTGCATCCAGAAGTGTTGTTTTCCCAGATCCTTTCAAACAAAAGAAATTAATCATGTGATGAGATGAAATTTATGATTTCAAGAGCAGTAGCCTCACTTGGATGGAGATGTATGAAAAGAAGAAAGTATTTTTTTTCAATAACATTAAAATAATAGGTCCTGAAAACACAGCTAGTTAAGGGGAAGTAAATGGGAAACCTAGAACGTGTGTAAATTAGCATTTAATTCATACAAATTCACACTGCACAGTGAAACGTTTGGGTTTAGAAGTAACCTTATCTTTTATTGAAGTTATAATTGTTAGTTAGATGACAGAAGATTGAACTCTGAAAACCAAGCACCAGTTTTACAAAGCAGAGGTTAAAACCAGCTGCAATTTCATTATTTAAAACACAGACCTCAGTCACATTCATACCACTATGGAAGTCACTGGTATTAACTCCGATCTTATTTCTTTTAAAGTACTGGAACAACTTACCAGAATTTCCTAAAATCCCCATAATCTGGCCACTCTCTATGTGAAATGAAACATCCTTAAGTATTTGCCGGGTCCATTTTTTATGATATAAAGTAACGTTCCACCACGGGCCAACACGTTCTCTTAGAAAACAAACATCAAAAAAGATTAAAGAAAGAAGTTTTAAAAATTTTGCGTAAAGCAAGTGAATGGTTTATAGCTACTTGCATGTGGGATGGGAGCCTGCATGGATGTTAAAATGTTGGAAAAAAAAAAGAAATCTTCCCCCCTCAGCTTTAAGTTTTTAACTTCAGTATTATCTGGAAGATAAAATGAAGTCTGAATAGATTTTTCAGAATGACTGCTTGGAGGCTTCTGGACTACAACCAAAAGGGGAAACTTGAACTGAGGCTTTATTTGTTTATGATGTTTGCCAGCCATTAATCCACCTGACCATTTTCTTAGGGCCTCACGTTATTGTTCTGGCAGCAGTAAGAAGGGCAGTGGGAAAGGGCACAATCTTTGGAAATCTCCTCTGAAGCACCTCCTTCAGAGACATGTGAAGAACTGGTGAACCCTCCGGAGGACAGACTGGCTCTGCCTCCTCAAGCTGTGTACTCTACCCCTGTGGTGGGTGGCCCAGCGCCACGAGGCGGGCGGCCTGGCAACATTCCTCCTCCTTTATTGGGCTGAAGCCAAACCCACAGCCCACCGGTCCCAGCCCCTCTCCCCTCGGTCCCTGGGGTCAGAGCAGCTCCTGGCGGGCAGGGGCTTGCCACACCACCCTCCCCAGCCCTACCTGACGGTGTAGGAGACGCTCCGGACACTGATGCTGTCGGAGGGCTGCACTGCGCCCTTCGCCTTGCCTGTCTGCCTGCTGCTGCTGCTCCTCTCCAGGGCGGGAGACCGGCTGCCTGACATCCTCCGGTGCTGGGGCCCCGGCAGGCTCCCTCCCTCACGCCGCTGGCCAGGTGCCTGACGCTGCCACCACCATGCCTCCCCTGGCACTGGGCAGGGCCAGCTCCCCACTGTCCCTGGGTCAGAGCAGGTCGCTGCCCCCAACGCTCGCCACTGAGGGAAGTGCCTAAAAGAAAATAGAGGGACTCTCAGTTCTTTCTTTTTTCCTAAGAACAACTGATAGGCGATTAGCTGAAGCCGCTATCTGATGTACCTTTAGCCCGAGCTGTTACTGTCCCAGAGGAGGGGAATATTTCCCTGTCCACGGGGTCACACCAGCTGCAGAGACACAGCACACCAGGAAAAATGGTGCTGCAGTGAAGGTGCCTGGAAAGGGCTGAGCTCAAAACCAAGAGGAGAAGGATTTCCACAGCTTTCAAAGAGCCGATAGTCAAACCACCGCAGGGAGTGAGACCTTCCACTGCCAACATGAAGGAAGCCACTGAAAATGTCTCTCTGGACAGTGCCAGCTGGAGCCGGGTGCCACGCGAGGGCTTGCTGGTGAGTGAGACCTGCAGGGAGTGGAGAGGGACCCGATGGGCTCAGTCATCCCGCAGTTACAGCGCTTGCCCAGGAGCTAGGAGAGATGGGTGGCCAGCCTGCTGACTGGGGTTTTGCAGGCAGCGAGCCCTTATCTCCTTCAGCTCTGAAACATGGAGCAGAAAGTGTCCTCATCCCCCACAAGAGCACGCTGGGGATGAGGCCGGTGCCATGCAAGCTGCATTCAGATGCCACGGTGGTGGGGCGCAGGGAGGGGATCTTCAAATACGTGGATGGAGCAGAAAGTCCCTGAGCATGGCCTGGACTGGCTTTCCCAGGACATGCTTTTGGGCTGTAAAACTGGCTCCCCACATTTCCTGGGGACCACCTGTTTTTTTAAAAATTAAGTTCAATGTAAGCATGAGCACAGAGTGCTTTGGCAGTGGGGGAGCTTGGAGGGCTTTAATGGGGCTTTTCAGGCTGTTTGGTGTCATGTTGCTTTCTGCTGTGTATCTAGACTGAAAAGATTAATCAGCCTCGTTTGCTGTGAGGGTAGGAGATGCATACAAAGATTGTGGTCACCATCTGACAAAGATACCACAGGCAGGGATAGAGTTTGCTACACAGAGAACTGGTACGTTTGCCTTAGGTAGGATATGAGTCTGACTCGTAGGAAAGGCACAAGGCTGTGGGAAAGATATGGTTGTCTGCAGTAAAAACTACAGGCATGCACACAGAATTAAACCCAAAGCCAGAAAGCTGCCTCAGCAAAGACTTCTTAATTGCAGCTATATGCAAAATGTTAACCAAGCCAAGTAGAGACTCTGTTATTTTAACTGATACCTCAGAACACTAAGTTGCAGTTGATGAACTATGAATTTAAAAAACAAAAGAGGAGAAAAAGAGACTGTACTCATGGTTGCACACCTACTTGTTTGTAAAGCCTCCAAGTTAACGAGTCCCTGTGGAATTCAATAACGAACATACTTCCAGTGAACCTTAATTTTTAGCTGCCATAACTTATGAATTTCAATATGCACCATTTTGATCCAGTAGACCAACATTGCTGATGCAGTACATTTTTTCCTCGAAAATAGAGTCCAGTCTCTTCATAGTAGCATGACATTTATCTCCATTTTGAAAGTGATCCCATTTAAACTGAAAGCAAATAGAAGTGTGTAACACAGCATGTTTGGCCCTCATACATGGCCGTTAGAACAAAGTATGTTTCACACTGATTAACAGATAACTTATTTCAACCCTTCAGACTTTTGCACTACAGTAACTCATCAACAATACTGTTATAGCTCATAAAATATATTTCCCTTTGTGTGTCGCCTTTTCTGAACTCAAATTTTAACAGCACTTTAAGTATTGTAATTAACTATTGTAATTAACCTAATAACTTTTCCAGACCAAGGCCCAGGATACTATTTTTTACTCTGAAGAAGATAACAGTCTGTATTTCACATACAGCGGAAAATCAAACATTCTCGAGGTCAAAGAACTCAACTACCAGGTAAAAATTGTAATTTATATACCTCCCTTCAGCAGGGAGCATATCCAGCAATGCCTGTTCCTATATGCAAGCCATTTTAAAAGCCAAAGTTGAAGTTCACAACAGAAAGTTCACACAACCGTTGCACAGTCAAATACACAGAAGTTTTGTGAGCAGAATCATGCTCTTGGCTGCAACACTGACAGCAGGCTAAACCCTCCATTGTAAATATATCTAGTATTTTAATAATAAGACAGGAAGAGAGGTCTGTTTCTAGGCTCTGTTTTTTCTCAGCCTTGAGCCAAATTATTCCTCTGAAGGCTGGGGCAGAGGGACTTTCTGTCCAGCTAGAGATGGTGGGAGCCTTTGCTGGCAAGAATGAGTATGCGGAAGGAGACACAGAGAGGATGACTAACAAGGAGGATTTGAGGGAACCAGTGAAATTTTTCATCTCCCTTTGTGCCACCATGGCATCTGAAGTAGATTTCACAATTTTCAGTTTTGCGTAATATCAAATCATATTAAAAATTTTAAACATTTAAAATTGCAATAAATTACCAAACAGAGAACAGAGAGAGCTTTAGTGACTAACAGAATAAGAAGCAAAGCATGAAAACCATACTTGGCTGTAAAAGAACTTTCTTCCATGTATTTCTGAAGATTAACAATATTATTTTAATATATTCTCTGCCTGTAACATCATAACTTTGAAGGTATTTATTGCTAGTTTATTGTTTGAATTGAAGGGACTTGTTTCTTTCTTTATTAGGTTAACATGGCATCCCAGATTCCCTGGTATGAAAACCTCACGCAGATGAAAATGCCCTGGACCTGGAAATCGGATCCCCGTTCTCACGTGTCAATAATCCAGAATCTGAATTTAAAAGTTCAAAGTGGTCAGATGCTAGCTATTATAGGAAGCACTGGTAAGAGCAACCAAATTTCATGATATGACCAACTCTCAGATAAAACGTACGCAGCCAAGAGCAATACTCTGCAGTCTTTTGAATGGCAAAATCTAGTTGAGAAACAACTATTGGAAATGTGTCACTTAAATACAGCCTTTAAAACGTATGAGGAAACAAAGTATGAGGAAACAAAGAATGATACTGGGGCGGGGGAATTATTTTCAAAACCAGTTTTGTTATGACTTGTACACATTTGCTATTTGTTTCCTGAGGTATAGTGGGGTATTGTTATAACTGTGGCCTGCAGTCCCAGCTCTGCTGGACATGAATCAGCTTCATGGCTCAGATACAAAACAGGCCAATTGCAGACCTTACCCAGCAACATAGCAGACAAATGAGGCCAGACTCTGTAAGAATGATCAGTGGCAACTTGCATAGCCATAAGCAGGAATTCCCTTCAGACTGAAACAATTCTAACAGGATAAAATATCGCATTTGGATTAATTAAGAGAAACTTACGGAGAAGAAAAGACAGTTCCTCTTCTGTTTGGCTTTAAAATGGGTCTCTACTTTCTTACTTTTTTTTTTTCCCCTTTCATTTTCTGGTGGGACTGCTTTAATCTTCTCCAGGGTGACGCTGACTAATGGAGAGATGGCCTTTACGCCATGTGTTTAGTTGAGTCTAAGCTCATCTAGGGGGATAAGAAGTAGACACGTGACCTGTTAAACTGAAGTAAAAAGTACCCATACTTTGGAGGTAAACCCCCCCCATGCTGTGTCTCCACTAGACTCTTACATCATGTTAGCTCAGTGATTCAGTGAAGATGCTCTCTCTCAAAGGCAAGGCATATTTGCCAAAGAAATTTTAACTTTATTTCTACAAAAGAGGTTTTTCTTCCGCATTGCCATGGGAATTTTTTCTTAACACATATCCTTAATGTAACTGAAGCTGTACCTTAGAGATTCTCCTGATAATAAAAGGAAAAGTTTGTGATGAAATAACACATTGAGTTATAGATATAGCACCTTTGTAAGGTAACATACACTGAGCACAAACGCCTTTCAGCAAACTAGTCAAACTATTTTTAAAAGCTGTTTATCATCTATTTCATCAAATGCCTTAGTAAAATGGATTAAACTGCTGATGGGTTTCACATTGTCAATGGCAATCAATATGTCACTCTTAAATAGAGCAATACGTGGTTTACAGATGGATGGGTTTCTTTTTTAAAATGTATATATTAAGAAACAAGTGTGGAGTTAATCTTTCAACAGGGAGACTAGAAATAAATGACATCTAATCATAATAAGAGAGTTCTGTCTGTTTACATACAGTATCATACAGCAAAAAGGAAAAATTCATTTGCTATTTAATTCCAAATCAGGTGTTGTTTTCATTGTTTTACTTTTCCTACCTCTGAGTATAAGCCAGCTTTTCTTAATTATTTAAATGACTTTTTGTCTTATTTAAGTCATAATAATTTTTATTTCAATCATGATTAAGATTCTTATTGTCTGTATAATCATTCAGCGCCTTAGTCATTCAGCTGTTCCAGCTGCCATTTCTGAATTCACAATTCCCTCCACAAAGCAAGCTCTTGCTGAGCATTTAGGTCCCAGCCCTGCAGCCAGTGTGGGACACCACCTTTCACCTATGTTTCAAAAGTGAGAGAGAGGTAACAAGAGAACAAAGAGATCTTGCTTCTTGAGTTCATGGAGCTATATCCTCAATGCCCAACTACCCAATTCTGCTGAGAAACAACAAAGGTTAAAGCCACATACTCCATTCCAGAGGAGAGAGATTTCCTGAACACGAGCTTGTGGTCAGTATTTTCTTTCAAGACCATTCTGTCTCTGTGGCTTTGGAAAAGCTTCAGGAAGGGTTGGGGAAAAGACGTTAAGGAACGAAAACATCTATCCTCTGTCTGTGACTAAATCACTTTTCAAAACGATCCCTTGGAAATTAATTTTCAGTTTCGATTTTTCTAGCTGGTGGAAAGACATCCTTGCTTGACGTGATAACCTGCCGGCATCATGGAGGCAAAATCAAGTCCGGTCAAATCATGATCAATAACAAACCCAGCACTCCCCAGCTTGTTAAGAAATGCATAGCACATGTGCGGCAGGATGACCGACTGCTCCCCCACCTGACTGTCAGAGAAACACTATTGTTCGTTGCCAAACTGCGCCTTCCAAAGTTTTTTTCAGACTCACAAAGGAAAAAAAGGGTAATTAAGCTGTTGGAAAAAAATAAAGTTGTCAAAAATGTGTCTGACAGGAATTATCCAAGAGATCCTGTGTGTTTGGAGTCAGAACAGCTAATCTGGCATTTTTTTATGTAGATTATGAATTATAAACCTTTTTCTTCTTTCAAGATAGATACTAGCAATTGTTCCAAAGCTCATAAAAAATGACAATCTAGAGAAAGCATTAGAGAGGCTGAAAGAACTAAATTGCTGATCGCTGAGTCTTTTTTAATGTTATCTCCAAAATCAAGATTTGTTTTCAAGTGTCTCTTGATCAGATAGCACTGAAATATCCAGATGAATTTTAACCACATTAATCATATTTTCAGCTTTATCTATGCATGAATGTGCAAATAAACTCTTGCTTTATCTCTGTTACCCTTCGGATCCCCCCAGGTAGAAGATGTTATAGCAGAACTACGCTTGCGTCAGTGTGCAAACACCAGGGTAGGGAATGAGTACCTCCGCGGCGTTTCAGGAGGCGAGAGGCGGAGAGTGAGCATCGGTGTGCAGCTGCTCTGGAACCCAGGTGAGCAAAACCCTGACACCTTCCCTTGTGTCCACCACAGACCACTGGGGGTAACGGGGCAGTAAATGAAGATAGGAGCTTTCAGGGAAGAGTCATACACACAGCTGCCCCTGGGGCAGCTTGAGGAGTTCATACTCAGGACACTTAACAGGCCTTGCACCACCCTCTGCCAGAGGTTACCTCTCCATAGCAAAGTTAGACACAGTGACTGGGTGCTGGTCCATTTGCTTAAATTGAAGTCAGTGCTGATCACAGATAATACTGTAATTATTACAGTAATAATTCTGTAAACAGAGTGTTTCAGCAGCCAACCCACTTTCGCTTCTGTTACCTTTGCCAATGGAAAAGCAGTGACAGAGCCAGACAGAGCCCCCCAGGAGCCTTCACCCTCCGCTCTCTAAAACCACCATCACACAGACTACTGAAAGTTGCCTGAAGTCACCCTCACAGCAGTGCTCTGGTTCGTGCATATCAGCATGAGGTTTGTTTTTTATCTGACCGCATGCCACAAGTTACTTTGGAAGGCTGCTGGCCTATTATAACTTCGAGATTGTTTTCCTTTCCTCCCACCCAGCTCATTTACATGTGCAATGTTAGCAGGGAAGGTCATTTTCTTGGCTGCATAGTCAGTCATTGTGGTCTTGTGCAACTCACTGACGTGGCTGGCTCATGCCGCAGGTGAACTAGAAACTTCCATCGTCTTCAGTAGAAGCAAAACATGAGGCTAAATCCACAGCTGATTTTGCAGGATTGAATCCCCTATCTGCTCTTTTATATATCAAAAACACTACTAATCTTGGCTGAGCCGCTTGTTGAGCAAGATTTCCCATCAGCTCTTCCACTGGGAAATGGATCTGAGAATTTTTTGCTTGTACAAAGTTATATTTTTGTAATTGTGGGGAAAGCAGAACTCTTTTTTTGTAAGAAGTGATGCTCAGGAACAGATGTGCTGGTACTGAAGCAAAAAATAAAATTAGTTCTAGGAAAAATAAGTCAAGCTTTCTTTACATTTCAAATGTGTTATACCCCTCAGCACAGAAACCATGTCTGTGTACACACATTGCCTTGTGCTGATTGAGGCCATTAAGTTCTACAATAATACAAACACTGCAAAGTAATAAAACATTTTCAAGTTTGTAACAACCCATTGCAAAACAAGCAAACAAAAAATCCAAACATATGCATATCTCTTCATATATATGTGCAAATAGGTGCAAAATAGAGCACAGGTTGGGAGGAGTAGGAGCTATCTAAATTAATACTGTGTGAGTATTTACACATGAATAATACAAGAGGTTTAAATATCGAGCATTTAGGTTAAAATATTTCAGTAGGCAGGATACAAAACTAGCGCTATTGTATTAATTAATATTCATGTACCTGATATTTGTACAGGCAGTGCAAAACTGCAGAGAAGAATGTAAATTTAATAAGGAACCTAAATCTGCATCCCAGTGAAAAATAAAAAAAATTTCTTATTTCCAGTGGGAGCAAGATAAGATTTAAAATAATTACTCTTGGTCATCACGTTCAGTAAGATAGTGGAAGAAATTGCCATTGTTGAATATTATGTGATGCTGGTACGAAATACACTTTGGACTTTAAAAAAAAAAAAAAAGGAATATATCAGTGAGATTTCATGCACTAGCACCCTTTCACTTAGAACATATTTTCCAAATCAAACATGCTGCTTTCCACAGCTAAACTTATTGTCTTTGGCAGGAATACTCATACTCGATGAACCCACATCTGGACTGGACAGTTTTACTGCACATAACCTTGTGATAACATTATCCAGACTGGCCAGAGGAAACAGATTAGTTCTTCTTTCACTTCATCAGCCCCGGTCAGATATCTTCCAACTGTTTGATTTAGTTCTTCTGATGACTTCTGGAGTCCCTGTCTATTGTGGAACAGCTAGAGACATGGTCCAGTATTTCACAGAACTAGGCTATCCCTGCCCAAGGTACAGCAATCCTGCAGATTTCTACGGTTAGTATCAAGCACTGCCATAAAAAAAGGTTACTGGAAATCATTCACTTTCATAACTGTATCAGCTAACATTGATTTTTATTGACCATAACTGTCTTAGAAATGCCTTATAACTGACTCAAATCAATACTGCAGCAAGTTCAGTTTTTAATAAGATCCCTATTTGTCAGTAAAGGAAATGTAACAAAAACAAGAGGTATGGACAAAATCAATTTTAAATAATCCTCCTTCTAACCCTGCCAGGTGTAGCAACTCTTCCACACGTTTAGCACACTTATTCCCGTGTTTTAGCTGACTGAAACTTTACCCTCACTGGGATGAACTGATCAATTGCTTTCTGTAGCCAGTTCTCTGACTTCTGAATCAAGAAATGTAGAAAGGTAGTTTCGCAGGGTGAGGAATAATACACACCTGGAACAGTAAACAGGAAAGAGGAGTGCTGCCCAATAGAGCACATTGGAAGGGAGAAAAACCAAACCCAGAACAGCAATCCTTTTATTCCTCTTCTCACAGAAAGTTAACTATGTGGTTCCAAATCCATTCTTCTTCTGTTTTTTGCAACATGCAAAGGGAAGCTGGCCCTATTAATCTAATGGCAGTAGTCTCTTACCACAGAGGTTAGTTCAGTTCCAGCCCTTAGGTCTTTGCACTCAAGTTGGCTCAGAAACCTTGTACAGACACCAACTGCAATGCTCTGGAGTAACCTCTTCGGCTGTGCCTATGTGGCAGGCGGTGTCAGCTCGTATCAGCTCTGCAGAGATAAACAGAAGTTAACCTCAATGTCAAGCCCTGCAAAAAGACCTTTGTCACCACCATGGTTCAGAGCAGTCCTCAGCCAAGCACAGCCTTGAGGAAGGCTTGCAGCACCCCCATATGGGAATGGAGAATGCGAGGCAGTCCTGGGGAAACTTGTAGCTACAGCCTGTGGTTACAGAGACAAACCCCTATGACACAGAGACGGGGAGGGATGAGAAAGGGAGGTGGAAGACCACTTAGCGGTATGCACAGAGTCAGTACCCACAGGAAGAGAAGTGAATAGAAACATGGGCAGCAGGAAGGTGGAAATGGGACAGAATGGTGGAGGATGCCACAGCAAGAAGGAGCACCTGACAGAAGCGCACAAATGCTGGCTGTATGTCTGATAAAGAAACAGGAGACCATGGCAGAAGGGAAGAGGTAGGGCAGATTGCAACTCATTTCTGATGGACTCCTGCTGAAGAGTAGCTGAACAGAGATGATCAGTCCAGTGTAAGGAGTTACGAAATGTGCAGCGATAGTTCTCTCAGAAAGCACCTGCAAAACGTCAGATATTGTCACTCTACACTGAAGGTCAGCATTGGAAAATACTACTATAAGTTTAGATTTAAAAAAAAAATAATTTTGTTAAGTAAAAAAAAAAAAATGCTAAGTCAACTATTGTTGCTGCTACTATGTTGTCCTTGGATAATATTCTTCCTGGGCTTTCTCAGTATCAGGTAAAGTTTATGGCACCTCTGTAAGATACAAAAAAAGATTGTAACTATCATTTTGCAGATGGAGGAAAACCATGTGATTTAAGTCAAAGTCACATAACAGATTGTAAATGCCTACATGCCAGGAAGGAAATTCAAACTGTTTATTCTCAGCACCCCTCTCAAGCCACTACTAAATTTAGAAAAATCTGAAATAGTAGTTTACAATATTATAATAAGCAATTATGAAATCTCTCAGTGATTCATTGAATGACTAGGTAAGAAACATCTCCCAAGACAAAATACACATTAACAATCTGTTCTTCTCTAATTACCTAAAGTAACTGATAAAGTTTAACCATTGTAGCTTAATGCATGCACACAGGTCATACTGTTTGTTCACAATGAAATCTCTGATTCTAAACACATCATAAAGTTATCACATCTGTAGCATATGGACTCATGTCAAATAATGTCTTGCAGTTGATTTGACCAGTATCGATAAACAGACTGCAGAAAAGGAGATGGAAAGCCGAAAAAGAGCAAATACTCTTGCCAACTTGTTCCTAGAAAAAGTCAAAGATTTTGATGATTTCTTATGGAAAGTTACTGAAGGAGACAACGTTGCAACCACATTCAGCAAGCAAAGGTTAAAAAAAAAAAAGTATCATATAGCAGATCTGGAATAACAGCCACAGCCTGTGCTAATTTCAGGTTTTTTTCTCTTTTCTTTTGGGCAGGTCCCATTTAAATTCAGAAGAGGCTATCAACATGCCTCACCATTCAAGTGATCAGTTACCAGGAGTCTTAAAGCAGTTCACTGTATTATTAAGGTAACCTTATCCCCAGCATAAACAGTTATGTATCATGCCCATTTGTATTTTAAAGCATAAGAAAGAAGCACAAAATGAGAACTGAGCGCATGCTGAAAGTGCAGAGTTAGCACTAGGCCCGAGCAAGCCGTAGAGCAGAAGCGTTGCTATACCGGCTCACCCCAGCCCCCTGAGCAGGACGGCAGCCAGATGTACAACCCCACCTTAATGCCCCAGGGCTCCTTCCAGACATGGTCAGCTCCAGCTCACATGGCTGGGAGCCTGTGGCTTTAAGGAGCAGCAGGAGCCTCCAGGCTCAGGAACGTGTGTCCCAGTTTTGGGTACTGCCATCCTGATACCCATGCTGAAGCCTGGCGACCCAACCCTCAGCAAGCCCAGGCAGCCGCGTGGTAGGCTCAGGCATTGCCATCCTCACACGTGTGCCTCAGATTTGAAGCCAGGAGGCTTCACTGATTATAGTCAGCATAGATGAGTATTGTAGTTGGGTTTCATGCTTGTGAACTCAAAAGAAACACGGTCAACTCATTTAATACATGTAGAACATCACTACCAGTATCAGCTGTTGTTAGCATACGCTACAGGTCCTTAACAGAGAGATTGCTATAACTGAAGTAATTGCTTCTGCGTCTCTGAAATCAGACTGTCCCACCCCCATTGCCTTCCTTTAAGCTTTCAGCATTTCAGACCTGAAATACTAGGCGCTACAGACGCTCAATAGCTTTGATTAGGTGAAATCCTTTACAGAAACAGACAGCCCAACTCCTGTCCTACTCAAAGTCAGCAAGTTCCACAAATTGATTTTAGCAGAGCATTTAGGGCAACATATCTGAATATAACCAGCATTAGTAAGTACTACACCTTATGGTCAATGTTGCTGTTTTCCTAGTCGTCAAGTCTCCAACGACTTCAGAGATCTTTCAACGTTATTAATCCATGGATTTGAGGCCCTTCTCATGTCATTATTAATTGGATTTTTGTACTATGGCCATGAGAAAACCAGACTCTCTATTCGTGACACAACAGCACTGTTGTACATGATAGGTGCAGTAATCCCATTCACAGTGATTTTGGATGTTATTGCCAAATGTAAGTGTCAGTTTTCTTGTAAATGTTACAAGCAATCAAAATCAGAAAATTCCTAAATCAATGAAAAAATTATACTTATTAATGCAACCCTAGGATGAAACTAACCTGTTTGTTCCTACCCTGCAGGTCATTCAGAAAGAGCTATGCTTTATCATGACTTGGAAGATGGAATGTACTCTGTTAGCCCATACTTCTTTGCTAAGGTAATTGGTTTTGTTGCCAGGAAATACAAACAGCTGGCTTTAACATTAAAAAACACAAACAAACCAAAGCCTTGTTGTGTAAATGACCACATTCATATCAGACTCTGTTCTTTTGTGTCTGCCAGCTAAGGCTATCCTTCTTGCTTCCTTGGCTTTAATGGATTAAACCTCACGCTACTTCAGATCTGTTGCCGTAAGTCATGGCTGAGACCCCACTCCAGAAAAGCCAAAGAAGAATCTTTCACTGGGTTGTTTGGCCAAAATTTGAGAAATCTCAAACTCAAATTTGAGGGTTTAGACAGTTTTACATACCTGCATATTTCATTTGCTGAAGCATCTTTGAAAGTTTGATTACATGTCTTGATCTGTAAACCAAAATATTCACATTAAATGCTAAAGCAAAGGTAAAACAGAAATTACAAAATGCTAACTGTGACATTTCCATAGTTGTTTGGGCCTGTACTGGTCAAAGACAAACAACTGTATTAAGTGCATAAAGAGCCAGAGTTTCTGGAAATACATTTAGAACTTTAAAAAAATTACATTCTCTTTTTCACATGGGTTTAGAATAATCCCTTCTTTGTGATGTTGCCACTGTTAGATGAGTTCTGCCTGCCATGGCATCTGTAATTTAGGTTTCCATTTCTGCACAAGATTTTAAATGCTTATTAGTGGTTGCCAAAGAAAAATATTCTTTGCATTGTGTCACAAAGATTGCACATTATTCATAGAGAAATCGATGTAATTTGTTACAACCTTAGTATTAGAGGATAGTAGCAACCCTCTTTGGAAGAAATAGTCATAATACTCTCTATACATATCTTTAGACATTTGAGAAAATCCTAAGCATGTTTTTGTTTTACAATGAGTTAAGTAGTTACTAACTGGACTGCCTTTGGGACAAAGCGGGGAAGTAACCAATAGCCAAATTTGTCCCGAATTTGATCTCACACTAGGTTCAACCAAATTTGGACAAAACATACAGTTGCCATGAATCAGCAACAGTATTACTGTTATCAAGCACACCATTTCTCAGGGAAAGTGTCTTCAATTCTTAGAAGCTGCCAAAACCATAACAAAACAAGACACCTAATCTGTAACAAGAATCCTCTCAATTTAACAATTAGTTATAGGAATTGCCACAACTGAAGAAAAAATTAGTGAGGATTTCAATTTCTGTTGTGGATTGTTTTTGCATGTCACTGACAACACCAAACAGAGAGATGATTGCATTCTAAGGGAGTATTTCCTGTAGTTTTTATAAACAGTCCATAAGTACATTAAGGTGTATGTACTCAGGTGGTTTTGTAATTATCATTCAACTTATTACCTTTTTCTTTTTTCTTCCTGAACAGATTTTGGGGGAGCTCCCAGAACACTGCGCTTTTGTTATAATTTATGGGGTTCCCATCTACTGGCTAGCAAACCTCATTCCTGAACCAGAACATTTCCTGCTGAACTTCCTCTTGCTGTGGCTGGCTGTATATAGCGCCCGCGCAATGGCACTTTGGGCGGCAGCACTGCTGCCGACCTTACAGCTCTCCGCCTTCTTCGGCAACGTCCTTTTCACATCATTCTACCTGAGTGGTGGTTTTGTGATAAGCCTGGAAAACCTCTGGACAGGTAAGACAAAGCTCCTACCATCCCTCCGAACTGAAACATCGATGGCCTTCATCAGCAACTGGCTGTCGTGAGGCTGACTGTGTCCTGTGCAGGAAAACTCAGCTTTATTCCTACCTTCGCAATTGTCTTCTTGGGTGGTGATGGTGGAGTCAGATCGTTCATTTTACATCAGTTTCTCCATCTAAGAATGAGGTAACAAGAAGTCTGGTCAAAAATGCAGTAGTGAAAGGCTCGGTTCTTATGTGGTTGCTAAATTTTTCAGTAAAAAGAATTATATTCAGTAGATGAAGATTGAGCTCCAGTGAGACTTAGTTGACAGTGGAAGTTTGACGGATATGGATATTAGCGCTCTCCTAATTTTCCATCTCCACATAACAATATAAAGTATATCTGCCATTTTGTCCAATAATAAACAGTTATATGTTTACAGCCTCTGATTGTCAAGAAATTGGACAAACCTGCTGTGTTTGGCAGCAACATAGCAGTTTTTGAGGTCTC
Source organism: Gymnogyps californianus (assembly GCF_018139145.2). Lineage (NCBI taxonomy): Eukaryota > Metazoa > Chordata > Aves > Accipitriformes > Cathartidae > Gymnogyps > Gymnogyps californianus. The sequence goes on from NC_059473.1 coordinate 29,136,003, forward strand.
AAGTTTTGTGTACATGTATCAATTTCTTTCTTTCTGCCATTTTTTTTCCAGTTCCATTTTGGGTTTCTAAAATCTCTTTTCTCAGATGGAATTTTCAAGGCATGATGCAAATTCAGTTCACTGACCTCACATATGAAATGACTGTTGGAAATACTACTTTTCAAATACCAGGGGAACTTGTAAGTCACTAATAAAAAAACATTTGCTAACCAATTAGAATGCTATTTATATGCCCGTCATATTTAAGTAGATGTTGTAGGCTTCAAATTTGGCAAGCACTAAATCAATATGTGAAGTCGCGTTACACTTGGTATATTTTAAGTATGTCCCTACAGCGTCACTCCTTTTATGCCTTTCTTTTTAGTTGAAGAGAAAAAAGAAAAAAAAAAAGAAAAGAATAAAGGGCAACTATTTTCTACACAAGCCCCAACTATGTGCTTGCTGAAATTGTTCAGAAGCTGAACTGTATTCCTCTGAAATACTGCAGCCACCAAACATAACGTAGCTGTAACCAGCTATCAAACCACTCTGAAAGTCATATCCAGCTGGAAACCAAGGGGAAGGGCAGCAGGGGCCAGGGAAGCTCACACGTAAAACACACTTCACTGATCCAGCATGAAGATTTTGTGCCCATTCCTAATTTTGCATTATCCGTGGTTACAGGTCACTCAGGCTCTGGACCTGGACTCCCATCCGCTCTACGTCAGCTATCTCATCCTCGCTGGTATCGTTTGCAGCTTCCTGCTTTTATACTACTTATCTCTGAGGTTCATCAGGCAGAAATCGAACCAAGACTGGTAACAGCAAACCACGCAGAGGAGGCAGCAGGTTACAGCGTCCCTTGCAAGAAACCAGGGAAAGCCCACAAAGCTGATTTTCGGTCACCTCCGCAGCCGGCCGGGTGGGGGGAGCAGGTACCTGCTGGGAGCGCCGGGTGACGCCAGCCCGGCTCGCCACAGGATGGCAGCAGAACTCCAGGAGTCGGAAGGCGGGCTGTGCTCCTCCGCAGAACCTGCAACAAATGGGGACTTCAGCCTGGGGCTGGGGTTTGGGGTGAGTTTTTTGGTTTTTTGTTTGTTGCTTTGAGATACGGTTTTGATAGGTGACAGGACGCTTATGAGCTCTCCACACCTTGAAATGTTCTGAGCTGTGGGCCACCGATTTAACAGGACCCGTCCCACTTTGTAATAGCTGATGTTTTAGTCCATGATGTTTGAACATACAGTGATCACGTACTTAATTCGGAGAGCTTTGAGAGAACAGGATCAGCACAACAAAACACTACCTTCTGTAGCATGTATAACATTCAGCACTTATAAGAACACTGTAGAGGAAAGCAACACAGAGATTTCACTGATGCTTCAGGAGAACATGCAAGGATGGAAAACACAACTGTTAACTATTCTGTGTTATTTCTAACCGCTTATGTGTTTTAAGGCTTTGCCTTTGTGTTCTAGTTAGATGCTGTTGATGCCCAAAATAGGTATTTACTTACTGTATAGATTATGTCTTGTTACAGATAAAATTATTTCACCTTCTTGGATTTATTTTTACAGTATAAATACATACCAATTTATTGTTATTAATCACATCTTTCTCCATGGCAATTTGCCAAGTTTGGTTCCTAAGATTCTCACACAGAAAATACCAACCTGCCCCTCCAGTAATTAAAAATCTAATGATGCAATCTATGAAATGCTTGTAATTGTGCACCTAGTTATGCTCAGCCATAAGACACAAATGCTCAGAAAATGAGTAGCAGTAAATAAATGGCTGTAATTCACACACAGTCATGGCCAGTGCATGTGCAAATTAGGTGTACAGTTGTAAGCATTTTATACGATTAGCTTGCTTGATTTTACATGTTTGGATGCATACCTCTGTGCTTATATACAGAGACTCAAAGCACATCGTCTACTCTACCTTCATTTACATGTTGCACACAGTGGAAAACTCTTAGTGTAATCGGCTATAATGCCCGAGATACTGTTATGTAAACCCCTTTTTTTTTTAATAAAAAATAAGAATGAAAGAACTTCAATATTTTATTATTTTATTCTATTTGGCAATTAGGACTGACACATTACTTTCCACAGGTTCCACGTGGTAATAAATTCCCAGGAAGACCCTAGTCTAAAGATGTTAAGCAGGTCTGATAAAATAACAGCTTCAGCCCCAGGCAGCAGTAGGAATCCAAAACATTCCAAGGTTCTTCTAAGGTGAATTCTACCATTTCCTTCTGGTTCTGCTGATTTGATTTTGAAAAAAACCCCACTTGATCTGATCCTAGTGCCATTTTGAAATTATCAGACTTTCATTGCCTTTTAATGGCAAAGCCAATTCTTTCAGTCCAATTCAGCATCATTAAATTGTCAGAACAGCAGCTTCCTGTTTGATTCTTAATTATTCCTTTTTATTATATTTAAGACACTTAATTTTTTTAAAGTGGTTTACTCTTCTTTGTAATGATCTGTTGTGATTAGAATCTCTTTTATATTACACTGAAGTTTTAAGGGTATATATTGGTACTTCTAGTCTAAACCTCTATTTCCAAGGTATTTAGAGGATTAAATTCTAGGCTGACTCTCTGTTGTGAATTCACTTTGATGTTTAATAAAAAAAAGGAGAGACACAATGGGAGAAATTAAAGACATAAGGGACAGCTCTGAATTTTAGGGGCATATTGTCAGGCAGAGAAATCTTCAGGCATCTAGACAAGAATATACCATAGCCTTAACTTTGAATTTCCTTCCTTTTGTGAAATTAGTCAGGCTGCTGACATTACTTAAACAGCCTTTTTCAATTTAAAATTCCACCCTCTTAACATTATGCAGCAGGACCAAACGGTGTGAGTGTTTCAGAGGTGGTGTTATGACAAGGGTAGATGTATACATAATGGGGACTTGAGCAGTGAGCCTAGGAACAGCCATCGTATGGAGTGTAGGAAGAGCTATCATAGGATGTGGCCAGGCCTGTGTTTACATAGAAAAAGCTCATATTCTATATACTACAATTACATTAGCACACTGCCTATGATCATATCTTGTTTCCTTGATGCCTAGAGATGGGGAATATAGGCTGTGATTATTGTTACAGGCTTTAGCAATAAGAAGAGAGGAGCCTTGAAATACCAGCAATTAGCGTTCATGCCTAACAATAGCATGCCGTGGGGCTGTGTACAGAGAAGAGCACAGGGAAGAGTGGGTGGGTGACACACAACCTGCCCCACTCGCACTACCAGGAGTTGAAAAATAGTACAAGTTTAGGGGGAATTATGCACCTCTTAGCCAGTGAAGGCCACGCTGTATGCTTTGGCCTCTACGTTCGTGTCCTGCTTCATGTTAGTTTTGTGTGGAAAAGGTTTCACACTTCCACAGCGGAGCTGCTGCTGCAAAAAAAAAAAAAAAAGTGGTTAGCGAGGGAACAGAAATCTTCCCACAGGTTCTAACCAAGGCTAAATGTCGTAACTTAATTTCAGCACAGCTTTGCTTTCCAAGTTTCAGAGTAGCCGTTCCTTTTCCTCAGACTCCCCTGTGTCAGCAGCAGCTCGGTGTGCCCTTCTGCCTGCGCTCCCTGTATCAGTATAACCAAAGTTACAGCAGCCCGCAACAATCTCAACACAGAGACTAAAGATCACAAGCAAGATGCTGCGCAAAACTCATCATACCGTCTGTTCCACACACGACAACATTTAGTTTGTTACGGACTTAAGCACTGTGGCAAAGGCAGATCTGCCATGGGAGCAGAGCACTGCCCACCAGTCTGACAACACCGCCGTCCCAAGGATTCACCCACTGCTGTCTTTGCTGTCCTGCATCCTCCCTGGCCAGGTTCAGAAAAGATCTCCTCAGCTGTAAGTCATGGTCCCTGCTACTGCAGGCAACCAAGTCAGTGCAAAAGTGGTTTTGTAATGGCACCACATCTAATCAGTTGCAGAGTTTCCAAGTTGTTTTGCCCAACCACTGTTTGAACTGCCTGGTGCATGACCTAACTGCAACAGGCAATGGGGTTTCAGTCTGCATACACATCAAATTTGGGAATGGGAACATCAAATACAAGCAACAACGATATTTGCAAGGAAAATTCACCAAATTCAGAATCAAAAAAATCTGTGTTGGTTACATGGATACTATAAAGTATTGTGTGGACAACAGAACTGTGTGTTGTTACAACACCTCTATGTACTAGAGGTGGTGTCTTATCTGTAAAGAAAGAGGTAAGAAAAATTTGTCTTTATTACTTAAAGTATTTAATACAGGGAGAAGTGGGAAGTTCTTCCCCAGCCTACTCTCCAACTTCATGCAGTTTCTCCACTTGGCAAAAGGGACAAACTTTTTTAGCACTGGAAAATGGATTACAGAAACACTGCTTTGCATATTGGCTCGTGGGTAGTGGCAGTCCTCCAAAATACTTTTAACTCGTCGTTTGGAAAGGACTAGCTTTCACTGTGGCTAAGCTAAATTAATAAGTAGCTGTTGAAAGTTTCATCCCATATTTGTTCATTGCAAAATGCATTCAGAAATGCTAAATAAGTAGCAAGTATCAATAGCCATCCCTTTTAATTTAAAAAAAAAACCAACATGAAATTCCTTTAAAAAAAGAATCACAGACAATATGCTATGCAAGGAGACTCTATGGGTAAGAAATTGCAGGTGTTGGTATGTCCACTTGTACCAGAAATAACAAACCTTTCACGTTTTAGCCACAATGATTAATTTTAATGGCAGTAGACAAGAAACAGTGTACATGGAGCTCTGTGACATGCTGCTTTTTTTTTTAATACTCTGAGAGCCAAGACAAGCCCTTCATATGTTAGCAGCTATTAATTAAGGCAACAATGTTTAAGCAGTGGGTTGAGGTAATTTTAAAACCGCTTAACCCTTTTAAGAACTGATGAGCTTTAAAAAGCATATATATATATATATGTGCGTGTGTTCATATTAATATATATATGTAGAGGTATCTGCATGAAGAGATTACATATATACGTATATACACACACAACTGGAGTGCCTATGATAGCTCATCATTTTTTTCCAGGGAATATTTAAAAAGCAATTCAGATCCATAATTTATAAAAGTGCTGCTGCCAATTCATATAGTTAATTATAAAACTGTTTGTTTATGCTTATGTTGTCATTAAATCAAACTTACGGTTCTTCTGAATTGCAAATTTTGTTGACATTATTTTACTTTCATGGTCACAATTAGATACTCTTAATGCTTCCAGTGCTAAGAAACTGCAACTTAACAGACCCCCTCAACCTTCACCTCATGGCTCCAGAACCAGCATCTCCCATCAACAACACATTTGGATCTTTTGCTCCTTTTTGAGCATCTAATCAGGTTTTGCTAAGGTTCCTAGCATATCTCAGTACTCTTTCTGCCTCACCTTAATTCTTCATGTTTAACAAGTGGGTTTAGAGGCATAAATGGTAAAGTACTGTCCAGAACCCATACGGTGAGTAAAAATAATTTGTATTTTGTACACAAGCAAATTAGCCCACAAGATAGTCATCTACTACTTCAGTACTGAATTTTCAAGCAAATGCATTGCAATCGGAAATCCATGAACATTCACAAATAGTCAAAAGCAAAATGCACACAGCACGTAATTTTCAATAAATTCCCAGTGCCTTGCAACAATATACAACCATACTAGTTAACTGTTAACACCATCATTCTTCAAGACAGTACCTTTGCTCTCTTTCATTTACTGAGGGCTTGGGGAAGAGTTTAGAAAACAACAGAAACTTTTTCAAAATAAAAAAGACTTTATGTTTCACCAAAAAAGTGAGAAGAAAAAAAAAAGTAGCCCCACTGCTATGCCAGTCTAGCCTCCACTAGCAGCTCCTCCCTGACACAAGTAAACATCACCTTCCTTCTCATGATGCAAGTCACAATGCTGAGAAGAGTGCCCTGAAAGAACCGAGTATTATCTGGATTGCTTTTCAACAAACACCCAAATCTTCTACTACTCTTAGTTAAAAATAGCTAATCACCTTGCGGCAGTGCTTCAACTAATTGTAGAAAGGCACAAAGCCAAACAATGGAGTTCCAAACCAGGCAACAGCAAAATGTGCTGCACAAACTGAAAACTTTGAAAACCAGGACATGTGCTGCCCTAATTAGCTGCCACCAGCTGCAAAGTGTTACATTACACAAGGCAGTCACTGGATTTCCAGGTGCGTAAGTCAGAGGTCAAACCTGTGGTAGCCATCACCCCAAGAGACTCTGATCTTAGCTAAGAAACACAGAGTGCCAACAACTTTTTTTCTCTTTTAGCATCCCCTTAATGCAACCATTTTATACATTTTTTGGCTCGTAATTCCTAGTAATATGGGTACGCGTTGCCACCCCCCACAGAGCCACAGCGGCATTTCAGGCCAGCGGGAACAGTCAAAAAGCCAGCACCGTCCCACCAGTCCTGCAGTAATTCCACGCACAGCGGCTCTGGCCGTTCACATCACATGCTGTACCTGCTTCCCTGCCTTCCCCGTGTACCCACAACTCCTACTAGTAATCATGTACAAAAGCATTTTGGCCAAGTGTTATTGTTAGCTAGAAAAGCACGCTGTCTGATTACAGCAGAGCTCAGCACTGCCAAATGCTTTGGACACACTTGCTTCAGGTTTGTCCCTTCTAAAAGCAAGACAAAAGAAAGGTGAATTAATATTTTTAGCTTTATATACTTCATAGGGAATTTCTCAGTGCTTTTGTATTAGAAAAATGCCTTGCAGTTTTGTAGTATGTTCAGTGCCAGGCACGTGACAAATTTCCACTGGAAAAAACTATTGAATATGACTGACAATAGTAAAGCCACAAATTACCGTAATTTTATGCCCCCTGCAGCTAGTGGTATAAAACATAGTTTTCAACCTTGTTTTTACTTGCTGAATTTAGACAAATTTATAATGTTATTGATGACAGTGAGAAAGACACTCAAATGCAGAAATTGTATTCCTGGGCATAAAAACAATTGGAGCACAACATTTTATATGTACTATAGATGATGAAAAATATGGCTGTCATTAAAACTATAAAAAAAGATGGAAAACTAAAGGGCTTTTTAAAAAAAAATAATTTAACATTATATACACACATTTATTCATTGTCAGGTATCGCACTTGATCAGGGTTTTTTCCTCCTCCTTAGAACGCTGAACAGTTAACCAGGTGCAACACATGGTATTACTAGCTCTCTCACTCTGAACATTGTTTGAAACACAGGCCGAGTCAACAAAATCATGAAGGAAAGCAAAAACCTTGTTTAAGCAAAGTCTATGGATATATGGCTCCTCAGGGATTTTCCAATAAGCATACACTTTCTATTATATTTCCAATTTTTAGAGCGTTATTTTATTTACAAAGGGTTTCAAGGGCACTAAAAAGGGAGAATTGCTAGAGACAATCTAGATTTACAGTTGAGCTAACCTCCACACATGAACTGCTCAAGCCACTAGCTAAACTAATCAGAGGGAAATCCCAGGGAGCTCTGCAAGGAACAAGAGCAATTGCTTGATTTATTTTTGGTTTAGGCAGAAAGTTTTTCAGAGTACGGCTAGGTAGTGGGCTCAGCAACCTAACACAGTTGCTTTGGTTACAGCCTCACCTCCAGCTGCAACTTCAGTATCAGAACACGCAAAGAAATCGTAACAGCCCTAATGCTAAACACTGTCCCATATTCAGACTCATCTTTAGAACCACCCTGAATTACACTAATAATGCGTATATTCCTCCAGCTGCTTTCGTATTTGAGAAGTGTGAGGTTTAAGAGGCTGCTACAGGAACAAACTTCCTTTGGGATTTTTGGCACATGATGCTGCTCCTGTTTCTTCAGTTACCCAGCTGTAGTTACAGGAGTAGTACCATCATGACTCCCCATGGTGGAAAGGCATGAGACAACCAGGCTTGGCTCAGCAGCTCTGGCAAGTCCTTCACAGCCTCTTCCCTCATTGACTTGGGCTTAGCAGCCAACTCATCCTTAGTAGCCCTTGCTGCTGCCACTGCTTTCTTCTCCAGTGAACCTCAAGAAGTGGTTGAGGAGGAGACAGTGGGAGCCATGAGAAAGGCAAAGATCCACGGTGGTGCATCATCAACCACAACTGCCAGCGAGTCAAGGGCTGCTCCTTCCCCTCCTGGTCATTCACTCCCAATCCAACCAGGTCTAAGGCATCACACTGAAGCTGCCAGCTTTGTCTTCTTATTGCCACCCACAATACCAACCCTCATCCTTCCCACCTGTTATGGTTTAAGCCCAGCCGGCAAAGCACCACACAGCTGCTTGCTCACTCCTCCCCCCTGATGGGATGGGGAGGAGAAAATACAGCAAAAAAACCTTGTGGGTCAAGACAAGGACAGGGAGGGATCACTTACCACTTGTGGTCACAGGCAAAACAGACTTGATTTTGGGGAAAAAATAAACCAACTTAATTTGTTAAAAACCAAATCAGAGTAGAATGATGAGAAATAGAACTGTATCTTAGAAACACACCTTCCCCCCCGCCCCTCCTTTCTTCCCAGGCTCAGCTTTACTCCCAATACCTCTACCTCCTCCCAACCAGCGGAGCAGGGGGATGGGGAATGGGGGTTGCGGTCAGTTCATCCCACATTGTCTCTGCCTCTCCTTCCTCCTCAGGGGGAGGGCTCCTCACACTCTTCCCCTGCTCCAGCGTGGGGTCCCTCTCATGGGGGTCAGCCCCCCATGATCTTCTCCAACTCAAGTCCTTTCCACGCACTGCAGTTCTCCACAGACTGCTCCAGCGTGGGCTTTACTACAGAGTCGCGGCCTTTTCTGGGCCCAGCCACCTGCTCCACCATGGGGTCCTCCACGGGCTGCAGGGGAATCTCTGCTCCAGACCACCTCCTCCCTCTCCTCCATCTTCACTGACCTCGATGTGTGCATGGTTGTTTCTCTCACATCCCACTCCTCTCCTCACTGGAGCTCCTCTTCTTCTGCCATCTTCTTATTCCTCCATCTTACTCTCACACCACCTCCGGAGTTTTTTCCCCTTCTTAAATACGCTATCACACAGGCGCAACCACCATCGCTGATTGGCTCGGCCTTGGCGAGAGGCGGGTCCAGGTTGGAGGCAGGGAAGCTTCTAGCAGCTTCTCACAGGAGCCACCCCTGTAGCCCCTCCCTCGCTACACAAACCCCACACACCACCTAGGTATTTTCCCACTACTTCCAATCCCTTCAGAGTTCCTCTGCAGTGATCCTGTATTTTAACAACGACTCTTCATAGCCCCACTCCCATAAATAAAAACACAGCACCCAGCAAAACAGCCTTTCAGAGCCTTCTTCGACAACATCAAAGGAGGCTGGCCAGGCCGACCTCGCCCTGTCCACACCCCCCTGCTTTCCCTCCGGCCCAAACTGTTTTCTATCTAAAAGTCCACCCTCCTCTCCGCTATCTACAACTCTTCCCATAACTCCACTTCTCAGATTTGCCCTGGTCTCACGGACTATGTGAAGAACAGCAGATGCAAACTACTTGCAAAACCAAGAATTAAATTTGCTGCTGGTTTTCAAGACTCATCACTTTCACTGTGAGACACTGAGGTTCGTTGCTTTGTGAACCTTGAGTTCATTGGCACTTACAGCAGAGTGAAATAACTATGAGAAACACAGAACTACAAAGAGGTTTGGAGCTATCGCTGCAGACAATAGCAATTCTATAGATACCACTGCTTTATCACGGTGTTATAAGGGTAATCACATGAGAAACTGTGAAGCATTAGCCAATTGTAATATAGAGGTTTAAGAGCATCAGAGAGAAACCTTGCATTAATAGTTTTATCTAAAAGTAGATCAATGTGGAACCCCCGTCTATAGCAGGCACTGCATAAGACAGTTTCTATTATCTCATTTTCTTAATTACAGGAAACAGTGGAGAAAACTCAAACCTCAAACTTCCACATCTGCTCTTATTTCCATATCTAATGGGAAACGCAGAACTTTGCTCCTGTAGCTGAGGATCTGCACACTCATACTCAGAAAGATGCCCTTACATTACAGTCTCAGCTGGAGCCACTAACTTAAAGGGATATTGGGTTTCCTCTGATTATTGATTCACAGAAGTACTGGCAAACCACCAGAGGCTGCAGCCATTCTGGAAAGGAAGTATCTTTTTGCAGTTGACTTTACACAGAAATTATGAGAATAATTTTAAGAAACGCACAGTAATCTTTGCTAAAAAAGGCTAAATTCAATGACAGTCTCAGCTTTTTTCTTACATGCTTACTTTTTTCACCTTTACAGCAACAATATACTGGTGCAGGAAACTGGGCATTCCTTCTAGATGCTGACAGATTTCTCACACTGAACAGCAAAACCTCCTGGTCACATCCATCACTTCTGTCACTTCCTCCTCTGCTGTGTTCCTGGAGAGCCTGGAAGCACCACACCTTTGAGAAAAGCAATAAATATGGTAGTACTCTGGTGACCATGTTTCCAGTCTATTTCTGTTTCAATATGGACACTCGTGATCCTACCTTCACTGGCAGGATCCTCCCTTGTTACTGTGAACTGCAGCTGGAATCCTGCTGACTCAGGTACTCAACCTATAAAAACCTTCTGAGCTGTCACTGCCAAAGACACAATCTATTCAAGCCACTCCGTTTTAAAAAACGTATTAAGAAAGTCTAAAGGCAGCTACTAACCTACCAAGCTACATTTCTTGCTATAGAAAAGGGCCTCAGGAGACAATGAGCTGAACGAACTGTTTTAGTAGATAAGGATAGCACTACAGCATGTAATTATCATGCTGCAAAATGACTATATTGGTAGTTAACAAGGAAACTTTTCCCATGTTGAGCTCAAAAACCAAAAAGCACCCTCCTCCTGCCCCTACCTCAAGGGGAGTGGGGTAAGGAGGTGAGTCCATAACGTGGCACAGGGCACAGAAGTGAGATTAAGTCATCTCAATTCAAGCAGCAAGCTTTTTCCAGTTCTCTCAACCCCAATCAAGACACACTATTATGCAAACACACACACGCTCCCATAATTTGCTTTTTATAGTAACATGTCAGGTCATTTCATGTCAGCACACTCTCTGCTTCCCACGGAAGCCTCTGGAAAAGCATGCTCCTATCTCACAGACACCGCACCTGGTCTGGATCTTGTGCAATCCCAGTTATCCACTAGCCGGTGGCAAATAATTCTTTTCTGCTTTAAAGGGGTGCGTGCTATGGTCAGTATGACAGAGTACGTTTGGTATCTGGACTAATAAATCACCGTGACAAGTTTGCAAGACTGCCATTCTGCATTTTGTCATCTTACAAGTTTCTTTCTTTGAATATGAAGAAAGAAATAATGAAACTGCCTACTTATTTGGTGAAGAAACACTAACCACCTAAACTGCATTTTTCTTCATGCTTGAAATGGCTGAGTCTCAGCACACCAATGCACAAGAAATATCATTTCAAGCGTATTCTAGAAGAGTCAGCACAAATGCCGATTCTGCAAAACCTTCCTGGTACAACCTTGTTTCAGACAGAGATGATTGTGTCCCAGAGTGGCACAAATCCCTCATTGTCCCACATCTTAAAGACAGGAGAGACTGCACTTCTCTGTGTAATCATTCCTTAACTGTACACAAAACATTTATTGGAACAGAAAATCAGAAATATTATCACACAATGGCAGTCTTTGCCTATCCTTTGAATAATCTCTGCCTTCCCACCTCTGCCACAAGGCTCCATGGGCCTGGGCTATTGCAACATGATCCCAAATAATAAGCATGCACCTTTACCCATTACCCTGTCATTGCTGCCACGAAACCCTGGTACTGTTTGGTCTCAAGCTCCTGCAGTGCCTTACTGATGTTTAATCGGCTCAGTAGCCGACTCATTCAGCCCATAACTTTCCATGAGGTCACTCAAAATGCAATTTCAGAGCTGAAAACACTTTAATTTCTATTCTTCAGTGACAGGCTATGAAATTTACTTTCCATTTCCACAATTGCAACTATTAAATTATAGGGCATTATTCTGTTACGAGTTCAAGTCAAACCAGTTAGAAGAAAAACGTGTAGATGCTAACTAGTACTAGTTCTGCATGGTGAGACGTCATGCATGGGCACTAGCAACATGCAGCCATGCATCTGGTTGTGGTGTTGTATGCTTCTTTTCTGCCTCGGAAGGCAGCAGCCAGTGAACACAACCCAGCAGTATCACAGCACAGACTGATGACAGATGCAGCACCTGCCAATCAATTGCACCAGGTCCACAACCACATGAGATTCCACCTCCTTGTCAAAGAGGTAGTTAAGATCTAGAGATCTGCTGTTAACTTCCTCTGTGATGACCTGGTGTTTGCTTCAAGTAATATTCTCTTCCTTATCCTATGTGCTAGCTTAGCTCAAAAAGCATACAGGCCCATTGCCTCCAGTTATGCTCAGACGTGACTCCACTTACAGGAATACGGCTACCGCTGTGAAACTGAGAGATTCACGAGATGACCTCTAAAAACAAGAGCTGTGGCACTAGAGAAAGGGTTGCCAACTAGTTGACACAGTCTTCAATTATGCTGCTATTACACTGAAACACATGTAATGTAGCTGGAGCTTTAGAAAAAAGAAACATCTCCATTTGTGAAAGGAAATAAACTGAGTACTGCCTAGGCTTGCTTTCAGATAGGGCACACAACCATTAGGCTATGAATGAAATTTCAAATGTTAATGCCTTATCTTGACAACCCAGGAACAAAGGGTGTCAGACGGTTAGAGCCACGTCGGTGCAGTACGTTGCCGAGTCTACGCTTCTGAAGTAATGAAGGTCATCGTAAAACCACACCACCAATGGAGCAGACACAGCTAGGATTCATCCAGTTTGTTTGGAAAACGAAACTTTACCACTCTCCTCAGCCTCTGACTGGTTACACCTCATTTTTTAAGTATAGCAGGAATTTTCTGTGTATTTGTAAATATACTAGTTAATGAATTGGAAATTTTACTCTAAAAATTAGGTCCCAATTTTTTTCTAACTTTGACACATTCAGATTACTGTACAAGTCTTTCAAAATTTCACCAAAACCTTGCGTGCACGCATGAATTTTTAATTACCACAGTGTTGCCTATGTGGGAGAAGCTAAGAAAGATACGGTTAACTGAAAATGTAAAGATTAATAAATGAAGTTATTAAACGCACAGAAATAAGCTATCATTTCATTAAAACCTGCTTGAAGTACTGCATAGGCACCGTATTCCATTTGTTATTCCAATGTGTACATTAGTCAGTTTCCATCATTATTCACAGAGATAACAGATGTATTTCCTATGTATTCTTTCATCTTCGTAATTTATAAGTGTCTTATTTTCATGATCCCACAACTCTGGACTGTAAAACGTCACATCAGAGTAGGTTTACGCCCACATTTATACAAATAAAGCACGCCCACCAGTCTCCCAGCAAGTAAAAACTGCTACCCCTGCAAATAATGGGCACTGCTTTGTTTAAAAGGAATGTTTTCATGGATATGCAGTTCTTGTATCCATAAAATTAACTGGACTAAGTTACGAGAATGAATTAAAGATGCTATAAAACTACAACACACAAGCTAGTGTAAAAGGTCGAAGTATTTTGTCTTTACCTATAATATCGAATGCCCTAACAAGATACTTAACACAAGTACATTTAGGAGAAATCTAAAAAAGATGTGTTTATTTTCTGCGTAGATACAGATGAATCCTGAAGATGATCTTCTTTACCCTTCTACTTTCACCCCGAAGTACATTGACCAGACAAAGAACAACAAAGGATAAGACAGTTTGCTTAAGTTACAGTTACATACACCTCTAGCAACTTTCTTGATATACATATATTTGGTGAATCAACAGCAGCCAAAACACAGTTCAGGTTACAGCAGATCATACATCAAAACAGAAAGAGTCTAGAAAGCTGCATCTTGATATTTCATTAGCAATTTTAACAGCATTTCTATTAATGAATGTTTCTATCAATTACAGCTATGGAAAGTGCTGTTTAAACACAGATTTATGGTAAAAATTACACAGAACAACATGCTTTTTAAAATTTTTATTGAATGTAATATTTAAACTATTTCATAAACAACTAAAGCATAAGAGACTGACTGCTCATGAGGCTTCCAATCTTCTTTTCCTCCATTTTTCCACATAAAACTTGAATGTCTCCTATAAATAGAGTGGAATAAACAAGTTCAACATTGTTTCAACTGAAAAGTTACTAATTCTGAACAAAGTCTTATGTCCTGACAAAAGTGAAATCTATTATTCTCTGTCATGCAAAACTAGATCTGTATTGAAGTCTGTATAATTAAGAGAAATACCAGAGAGAGAATAAAAGGAAAACCTTGCCAAAAATGCATAATGAAGCTTCTATTACAAAATGCAATAGTATAATCAATTTCATTTTAAAAATGAAAATACTTTTAAACTGCAATCTGCAATTGTGTCAAAAAAATTATGAGACACTTTTAAAGACCAAGCTGCATTAGAGAAAAATTGAACAGGGAAATCAGACAATGAATCATTTCAGTGACTTTGACAAAACACTCGTATTTTCACTAGCTACATGTAAGAAACAGGCATTCTAGGTTTTAAATTTACACAGTCCAAATAAAAATTCAGATTATAAATTATGTCAAGGTTGCAGAAAAAACTCCACAGCTGTTAAAAGGCTAAATCAAATATTTTATGCCAAATTTTTCTCTAATTCTTTGCAAAATGAGAAAAGAAAATCACATTTATCACGAAGCAATATGGAGAAACAGCATATAATCAGGTCTTTACAGAACTATAGAAAAACACTTATTTTAGAATATAAAAAGCGGCTAGAAAATGGCAATAAAAAGTTTGCTTAGACAGGGAAAATACAGTAAGTCTTTAAAGTCTGCTTTGCTAAAATGGTACTAGTAGACTATTAGTCAAAGGAATGATGCGAAAGAAGTATTTACAGTCTTGACAGATTTAGTGTCGTGCCACTTGTCACCCTCAAATAAGATGTATTTGCACAGTTGCATATATCTATTGGCAAGGCAGCTAGAAGCAAAGCTGCAATAGAAAAATAATTCCTACAGTTCTAAAATCCCATCCTACTAAAGCAGCAACTTGGACTAGATACAAAACGGGTAATTAATGAAAACTAAAACCCATTAATTGTTAATGAAATACACATTCTATAAGCCTTTTAAAGTTCAATTGCTTAGATAAATGCTCCAAGGACATTTGATAAAGGTACACCTGTAGATGAGTGCCTGATAAGGATCAGGTAGTTTAAATATCATAAGCCCCAAGAGGTTTTATTTCCTCAAGTCAAATCCAATGCAAGATTACTATAGCTCCTACAACAGTCAGTACTTCATACATTACCTCCTTTGAGGAGTCTCTGCAGAAATCTAATCCCTATGTAATTATTCATGCAATTTGTTTTATTAACACTGAACATACACAATTCTGCAGATCTATTTCTTAATTAGGAAATACTCACAGGGGGTTCAGTGAAAGGGACAGGCTCTCCTACTTTCTTCAGAAAAGCTGCTGAAGATTTCAGAGATAGCTCGTGCAGCTGTATATTCTTCGCTTTTGTTTTCTCATATATAGCCTTTACAGAAGCAACATCTCCATCCAATTCTGAAGAAAAAAAAATAAAAACCAAAAAACCCCCCAGTGGTTCAGTGTTCCCCTTTTCACCTGTTTCCATGATGTCACACATTCCTACTACTTGCCAAAACATATTCTAAATATTTTAATATACAATATTCCAAATATTCTGGATATTCTTCATATACTACTGACAATTCACATAAGAGAACAGAACATACAGCCATTCTAGCTTTCCTTTTTATTTGAGGCTGGATGATCAATTCCTTCAAGCATGTGCTGGAACCAGAAAGGAGTAGGAGCTGCACAGTGAGAACACACCACTCTAGGATGTCAGATACAGAGCCATATGCCTCTTTCTGAAGCAAATGATAAAAAACCAAAAACAAAAGCTAAAACAAAAGCCACTCAAGTTCAGCATGTGAGAACTCTAGAACAGAATTTTATTCCCTTAAGTAAGGGCAGCATATTGTTACAGTTACAGGTGCTGGCTACATCAAAACTATAACCTAAAGGTCCAAAGAAAACAAAGGTCACGTGCTCATTTTGGAACAGAAACCTATTTTATCCTATTGAGCAGAAGAAAATTTTTGCTGACCCACTAACACTATGACAAACCTTAACTGTTTAGGCAACCACTAACATTTTTCTGGATATTCCATAAAAGGCATCATCCCCTGCAACAGGTTCTAACTAATCCATTCTTCATTTATTTAAAGCACTATTCACTTCTAGCTGTAGAAGAGTGGAGTATATTTCTCCTTCCTCTGAAGTGGGAGAGGGGAGAAACTCCTCCTTCTACATTGACTCATGCTTAATCATAGACTTTTCTGCTGCTCAGACATTTGCTTGAGAAGCATCAGGATGAAATTGAAGTGACCTCTGACAGTTTCACTGTTATCCTCAGGGTCCTAGAAGCAGTACAACAGTTCCTAGTGCCTTGTGAACAACAAGGAAGCCATCACGTCCAGTTAAATGCATTCTCCCAAGCAACAAAATGAAAACATCTGCAGTATGGGAGCTGTCTCAGGTTCTTACTTGTTCACATTTGGAAACACCATCTTCACAACCATAGGGGCTACAAAAACAATGGTTCTTAAAGAACAAAAAGCTTTAATTACGCAGAAGTGGATAGCTTGTGTCCCTTTCTCATGAGGAAAAGCCTCCCACTCACATCTGGCAAGTGGCTGAGCTCCTTTTTGAATGTGGGAGGCTACTGCAGAAACTGCACAAAGTGACTGTTTAATGAAAGCCTAATACAAATCATTAACTTTCTATTTCTTTAAAATAGATGTATTTATTGTATGGAAAACAAAAAAGAAGAGCCAATCCTTAGACTGCGTTTAATGGATCATGCAAATGTGATTTTACATATTTCCTTTTCCTAGAAGGTATACAGCAAAGGATTATGCATCTCACCAGATGAAGAAAATCTAGTCTTGGCAGTGGACCATATCTCAGGACAAGGAAAGGAGTACATGTCCCCTTATTTGTTCAGTCGTGGATGTCTGATATATGATCAGACTTCTTTCAGCTGTGATCTATAGTCTACTATATCTTCGCTAAACACATAAACAATTACCATTTTATTTGTCCATTTATTTTGATAACTAGCAACAGTAACCAATTGTAGTAATGGTACTCTTATCTTTCATTCCCCTTTCTAATTAACAATGGACCTGACAAGAGAATCATTTGTTCTCTAGAAAATGATGATACTACAAGGTTGGACTTGGCCCAAAATGAGAAATCTTGTTTTAAAGCTTAGTAACTGCAAAATGAAAAAAACAAAAATAAAATCTTTTATTTAAAAGATCTTATTTCTAGCCGTCTTGGCTAGAACACAACCTAAGCACAGCCTTCTAAATTTCAGATGTGCTAAGTATTTTGCTGATGATCGTTTTAACAGCCAAATGAAACTAACACACTCACCACTGCAGAAAGTAGCAAAAATGGAAGAGAAGGGATGAGGGGAAGAGGTAGCTGAATTGCTGTTCATGTGTACAGGTCTGTACATATTATACACGGTGGGGACAGAATACAGTCAATGCCCCTGAATATCCTAAGAGTAGGACAACACCTTATTTCCTTAAAACAGAAAGACGCAATAGAAAATGCAAAGATACCCTAGTACAACTCACCCAGCCCAGCCCTGGTAAAGTGGATCAAGTAACTGATGTGCACTCTTCTACCCGATAGAGGAGTGGAATCAATGTCTCATACAGGTGAGATGCTTGTACAGAATAACCTGCGAACAGCTTTTAAAACTCTTCATGCTGGTACTGACTGTCTCCTCTAGAACTTGCTACGAGCCAGCTACGTCTCTGCCTAAAGAAACTACAGCAACCATCTGTTCACATACAGTGTAGCTTCACATGTTGAATACACTCTAACCACTGTTTTAGGTATAATAGAGCGATTGAGTCTCTGCAATCTCTTTATGAAATTGTTGTACTATGATGTAGTTGGAAAGGATATTAAAAAAACTAATTAGTTCACTTAAGGAATTTTTACTGAGGTAAAAGCAGTAAAGGGCTAATGATAGTGTAAGGAAGCAAGTACAGTGCTGGTGACAAAAGGGGTTTTTTTGTTTTATAAAAACATATTGGAAAACTTACCCTGCTGTGAATGAAACTATGGGGCTAAACAATTTTGGTAGTGATTGCCGTTTTGAACGTTACTAAGCAAGTGAATTTTCTAAGTTAGATACTACATCATGAGAACTTCTACAACTTGATTCAAATACAGTGAAGTTCGTATTCTTTTAACACCATACCGTGGATTTGGGTTTGAAGTGTTTTACTTAATTATTCCTATTTATCTCCTCTGTGATAGATAGGAGCACAAGGGCTTCTGTCATTATATCTTTTTGCTTGTAATACAGGTGTGAAGAGTATTTACTCCCTCTAATAAAACTGGAGGACCATATCAGAGTACACAAGACAAAGGACACGACAGCACAGAAATGCAAGCTTCCAACTCGGTATTGCCATAGGGGCTATATGTCCTGGTTTTTCAAGAGTGAGTGTTGCAAAATAAACATATTTAAATAAGCAACTTGATTTTTTAGAGCTGTTCCTCTCTGACTTCAACTATAAAAAGAACTGATTAGCACTTCAAATCAACTATTTAGGTAAATCCAAATGAAGGCATCTGGAATATTAACTTTGGCTAAATTAAAAAAGGTATAAAGAATCTACACTAATAACAATAAGGTCCTTGCACATTACTGATAGAACTAATCACTTATGATTTTGAAACACACACATAAAAGGAACCAATATACTTACTACATGTTTTGGGGGAAAAAAGCTAGATTCATTTTAAAAGCCATTCATTTCTACAGTATTTCTCTCCATGGGCTAGGATGGATTCTTTTTTATTCTGTGAAGCCCCTACTTAGCCTCTATTGTAGCAGTATCCTTTAATTTAATACAGCTCCTTTTGTAAAGGATTCAAGGCTTGGGTCAGTTGGTTGCTTTTCCAGCCTAATAGCTAGGATAGTATACAGACCCAACAGACTTAAACAACAAAAACCCCAGCCAAAGCCCCCACCTCTTTGTGGCTCAAACTGTAAAACAAGTTACACAATGTAGATCCTACTCCCCTTTCTAAGGGTTTCCATGACCTTTCTGAATGTCTCAAGAGTTCTTACTGAAAAACTATTCCAAGGAGAGTAAATTACCATAACATCTCATGAGGTAATGGTATGCAATTTCCGTATCTAGATGCTCAGGAATCAGTTCTAGAAGTGTCTCGATCTTCTTTGCCTATGAAATTTAATGCACAGACAAAAAGAGCATTAACTTCAAATCTTAAAGAACAAAATAAAATCGCCAAAGTTAGAATAATTATTTCAGATCTTTTAAGTGAAATGAACTGTACTGATAACAAGGAATGGACTGTGCAACTGAAAGGAGACATAGTAACTTCCTTCCCAAAATTTCATATGCAGATATGAAATAGTCAAAGAAATCAGGCACAAAATAAACCAAACAAAATATGGGACTAAAATCCATACTCAAGAAGTCTAAACATTAGTTTCTCAATTTTTTTTTTTGAAGGAAGCAAGTCATATATTAGTGAGATTATGTCAGGATTTCAACCAATTTAAAAAAAAATGCAAACCACTCAGCAGCCTTCACTGACCTAGAGGTCAATGGTAGCTATGGTCAGTGTTTAGAAGAAGTCAGATCACTAACTACTGTGCTTAAATTTGGAGCCTCCCTCCCTCAACCTCTGATTCCAGTTTCAAAAACTCTCAGGTCTTGAATTAAAGCAAGTTTATAGAAATTATTAACATCTTTATCGCATACTACTAACTTCTATGTGTTACTGAATTTTCAGCTTGAAAAGTGAGAAAATTTCAAGCTTTTTAATTTCTTCTACAGACACCAAAAGATGGTGTTTACCATCATATTCATCACTTCAACAGAAGAACTTTTAATCTGTGAGTATTTAATGGCAATTTCCACAAAACATAAATGTGCATTTTCCCTCATTTGAAAAGTATTTATTCTAGTCTGTGTATTAACTGTCTCCTGATGCTGCTCCTCTATGACAGAGATATCAAAGTGGTTTTGCATGCGTGTGTGTGTCTTGGGGTTTTTTTGCTGTTGTTCAGTGTTGGGGTTTGGGGGGGGGGGGGGGGGGGGGGTTGGTTGGGGTTTTTTTTGCTGTGTGGTTTTTTTGTTTTTTGTTTTTGTTTTTTTTACTTTGAGGGGGGTATATGAGGAGGGAGGGACAGGAGTAGAGCACGCACATAAACGAGGGCATTTCGAATTACACGGAATGAGCACAAAGTCAGGTATCTAAACAGATGCTCAAACTAGATACATGCCCAAACCACCATAACAAGTAATATGAAATGTGTCTTTTAATGTAAACATAGAGGCATTTTATCATTAGAGAGAGGCTGAGGTTTTAACTTGCATTTATATTCATACAATGTAGCCAACAAAATAAGTACTTTCAGCTTGCGATACGGAACTGGATAATGCAGTAATACATTTAAAGTACAATGTTCGTAGGATATAAAGCATAACATCAAAAATGCAGGAAATTACTGAAACGATAGAAAAATATTAACTACACCCTCCTTTCCATCATGCTCCATAAAGTAAACTGTTCCTTTAAATATAACCAGCTCTGCAAATTAACCTCCTCCCTCGCCGAGAAACCTGGTAAAGCTGTCAACTGCGGAGTTCAAGATCCAAAACACTTCAACAAAGGTTGATGAAACAGTATTTTGCTACATATACAATGATATACATGAAAAAATATTATACCTGTCCAGGTTTAGATGCTGATCGAGCCATAAAGCTCACTAAAGTTCTCTTCTCCTCAACTAATGCACCACACCTCTAAAGAAAAAGAAATAAATAATGTAGCAGTCATGAGTAGGTTAGTGAAAAACAAAATGATTAAGGTGAAAATTTCCAATTACGGATGTTTAAAATAATATAGTAATATATTACCTATTTACAAGGTAAATAATCAAACATGAGTTTGGAAAAAAACCCCCAACACCACTGAACACAGGAAACAAGTTCATTTCATGCACCATTTGGTAAACATTGTTTTTAAAATGGTAGGTATAAAGTTTGTTTAAAACAAAAGGGGAAAGAATTAAACTAATACTTCAACATACCACAAAAATGAGGTTTAGGACTGCAAAAGAATGAAAAAGAGAAACACTATTCCTCTCCAATTATACTGCCAAGCATTCACAAGTGAGCTAGGGATCATAAGGTTAATTATACATTTAATAAGGTGTCAGGGAGATAACTGCTCGTTTCTTTATAAAAATTAAAATGTACAAAGCAAGTTCTCTTTAAAGTATAATTACCTACACTTATGCATACAAAGGACTGATTTCAATCTCTCTATTTTATAAAAGGCTTTCACTGCAATAGACAGTGCTTGAGAGAGAGAAGTTGAACTTAAAAAAGTTTGAGACAGACCAGATAAATCAAAAAAATCTATCTTTAGAAACAAGGGCAAAATAAAATATACAAGACAATATTTTAGCGTATGTTCCTCAAAGGTGTTGGTCTTAAAATTCTTACAAAGCACAGTGCCTTTTACCAGCTCTAAGACATTTTATCAGTACCAAAATGCACAGGAAGAGGAGAATATTGTGCATATAAAAATAGACATACCATGAATTTACTACATTCAATTAGTATTTTAGACATATGCAAAGAAGAAATTTTCATTTATGCCATTATGAATGTACTGTATGTGTAATATGGTTTGACAAACTCTTTAAGGTCCAGGTGAAAAGGTGTGAAGCCTCATTTCATCAGGCAAACTAAGACAAAAATGTACCCATAGTGTTCTGACAAAAAATTGCTTTATGGTGATAAACAGAGGTGCAATATTCATGGGAGAAACTTGAAACATTTTATTACTGATTCTAGCCATTCTCACCTACTGTCAGTAGGTGCTCTGAGAGGAAAGAGACAGTCTAGTTGGAGAAATGTTTTCCACAGCCCCCTTTCATGCTGAAATATCAAACCACTTTTGACTTTTGTCAGTAAAAGCATTCTCCCTCCAGATAGTACAAAAGACACTGTTGCTGTTTCTTGAACTTTCTATATAGACGCTTACATAAATTTTTGAAAGCAAGGATTCTCTGTGTGTCTACTAGTATTTCAGATTATTACAAGCAAAATAATTCATTTAGATTGTAGTTTACTTTTGAAGAAAATAACAATGGACAGTGATTACTACTATCTTCTAGTTACCTATTAGTAGAATATTTGATCCACAATAGCTGTCAAGAACATTTAACACAACTGAAAGTTTTTCCTGCACCATATAAAAACCAAATTTTCTCATACACAGAAGTTTCAACTCAAGCTTATCTGTGAATGTCCACTTAACATGAAATATTTTAAAATTATCCCCCAAGATATAGCGTATACAATGTTATTTCAAGTATGCTATAGAGCTATGAATTTAATTCCAACAGTTTGATGCTGTTGTAATAAGAAGTTTTAGGAACATATGAATGGAAATTATTCCATGTCTTGAAAAATTTTAAGAACATGTAGATTTTACTTAAAAACGCAAACCCCCCTATCTTCACAAAAGCAAGAAATTGTAATCGATTTTTCATTCCCTCATTCAATTTTATTCATTTCAATCAAAGAGCAACCAAAAAATCAGGAAGAGTAAAATAACTTGAGATTTTTTTGCATTTTGATGTTTCATGCTATATAGCAAGAGGATTTTATATCAAAATTGTAGTCTCCTTTTAATTTAATACTCAGATGACCAGTTAGGCAAAGCAATAAAAGTAATATTCCAGAGCAGGGAACACACAAATAATACACCTTGCACTGTAGCAGAAGTAACTGAACACATTTGTTGGTATGCATTCTTCTCAAAAAATGGTCTTGGCATATCATAAAATATCTGATGGATGAAGCAGAGCTTTTTCTTTAACAGCTTAAAATACTTAGGAACTGGTAAATGAGTAGCATGCACTACCAGGAGATGGTAAGAGGCCTCAATTTGAGGCCAGAGCCTATGCACACAGAACAATCTGCAGAATCGGCGTGACTGCTGGACTGCCACCTGCTGGGATGAGCCTCCCTGACGGAGCCTGTTTGTGCACGCTGCCAGCGGCAGCTCCCATCACCCACAGTTCATCCCACCTCTGGCTCGGCTCTGTCTTTAGCTCTGTACAAATGGCATGAATGCAGCTGTCTCGTTCCTTGAAGATCGCTAACTCAGCTGAGACTGTGGCCCAGACACCACCATTTGTCTTTTAATGCATCTGTGACACTCAAGTTAATAGAAAGCAAATTCAGCTCTTAATAAACCTTCAATACAGCATACACAATATTATAGCAACCAAGTGAAATAAGGTTCATGGAAAGCAAACATTGCCTGCTTCTGGTTTGCAAACTGCACGGCTGTAAGATATTATTATGTTTACAGTACTTACGAAACTATGTGAGAAATTGCGAGGAAATGGTTTGCAAGAAGCAACTGCTGTCTAGCAGAAAACTTATAAAAGAATATCTGCTTTGGAATAAAGCAAATTGGAATGGAATTTCAGTCATGGAAAAGAAATGGAATTCCAAGCAATATACAAGTCTTCCTTTATTTCCTTCAGGTTGTTAGAAGACAAAAAACCTGACTCTGGCACCCACTACTACTTTTAGTACTAGCTCACAGTTTGGAGTAGTCTAAACTGTGCTACTGCTACTCACACTGTAATTCAAAAGCATACGAGTGCTAGCCTATGCTATACAACACCTCTTTTTGACAATTTCTCAGTTAACCTTTGAAGAGCTCTAAGCATTTCTGTACCTCTCTTGTTATGTCATTACCTGTATCAGCGATCTGGCATCATCCACTCTGTCTGCACTGACATATTGAAGGAAGAGATCTGTGACAGGTCTGTAAATTCCAAACTGACTGGCCAGTCGTTCTGCCATCACACCAACTGCAAAATGATAGGTACATAAGGAAAATCTTTGATTGAAAAGCCACTTTTGTAAACTTCACAGGCATGATTTATGCTGACTGAGCAGGTTTTACATGTAATAGCTCTTTCATACCACCTCTGTCTAGTCAGAATATTTAAATATCATTGCAATTAACTTACATTTTTCCAAAGCTGGTTCTAATCCTTCCTCAGAAACCTTTCTTAACAAATAGGAAATATTTTTGACAGCTTGATCAGGATTCTGTGCACCAGAGATAAGCAGAGGCTCAAGGTATTCCACGGCAGTATCAAGGTCATTGCTAGGAAAAGAGATTGAACTGGCTTAGTTTCTGAAATCAAGATTTCTAAACCTAAAGAAACAATTATATTAAAGTTTTTGTTTTCTACATTAAACTTATATTTCCCAGGAATGGTTGAGTACCTACAACTTCATTCAGATATTGTAAAAGTGAAACCATTTATGACTGAATGAATAAACCAACCCATAAATAAAATTTTAATGACCTTTGACCTGTACAAAGCCTAAGTAATTTTGACACACTTTTTTCCTCATTAAGAAAGAAGAGTTCAGCTAGCTGCTTTAGGAAAATCTGTTCTGCAAATCCAGAAGGCAAAATCAAAACATTAACGGAAGGTATCTGAATAATTAATGCATGCAACTCAAGTATTTTTTTAAATGCTACTCAATTAATTATTTACCCAATTTTTCCCATGCTTGCCTTTTTGGATGCAAAAGACAATGTCGTTTGGTCAGTACCTTTGTCTAAACACTTTTAATCTTATGGCTTAAGTATAGCAAATGCTAATAAAATAATGCAGGAAGTATTCATCAAAACGTAAACTCTACTTCTAGCATTCTAAAAAAGTTCAAATGACAACATCTCTTATCAGTCCACTCTAAAACCTAATTTAATTGAAAAAGAAATCGGAGCATGATGACTGCTTTTAGGTGAAGCAGAAATACAGCACATTTGAAAGCTATGAAAAATGCTTTGAAAACTGTATCAGAAACATGCATCTACCAATAAATGAACAGGTATTAAAAATATGTGTAAGGATCTGTTTTTCATAGTTCTCAAGGTACAGCTTGCAAGATATTTAAGAATATATAAGGTGCATATCATTTATGCTGCTGCTAAGTCTTTTCATACATCCAAGCTAGTTTTGGAATGGGAAAAGAAAAGTTGATGCTGCTTAAATAACCTGTGCCTGCATACAACAATTTATTTATTCTTGTCACCAATCTACATCTTAAGAACGTAGCATGACTTTGCAACACTTTTATGACATGGAAATACAGGAAAATACGCAGCTTATGAGACAAATCCTGAAGTACTTCTCCTATTTGAAGTGTTTATCTTAGGCAAAAGTCAATGCACTAGAACTGTGTGCCAAGGACCACTCGGATCTAAGTATTTACAGGATCAGTCCTTTAAAGACAGATTGTTTTCCAGTGGCAGAAAATATAGTGAGCTCACTACTGGAACTGGCCTGCATGGCTCTCCTTCAATTCAAGTCCTCTTGCTGTTCCAAACACTTCAGTGACTATTCTCTCTGGTCTGGCATGCCTGAGGTGATCAGGTATCTGTTACGTACTACACAGTTCTACAGCTTTCCTGCCGAGTTAGACACAGGAGCTCTACCTGATGAAACGGGTTTGAAATAAAACAACAGAATATGTAGGATTCCTGAAGACTGGTTCCTGCAAAGCATATTTGAGAAGTTCATATTATGCCCTTTCTCCCAGAAGTGCTTCCCCCATGCAGTTTTATACAAAGGATAAACTAGCACAGTACCAATGTACCAACTAAAACAAAAATGTTAGGCAGAACATGATACTGAATTGAACAGTTGAATCAAATGATACTCAAAGTGTGGGGATAATTATCATGATCAAAACTGTGGCCTAAAACAGCATAGCAGCCAATTCTTTATAATTCTGACAAAAAAAATATAAAACCACTCCACAGATATGCCGGCTTTCACATTTTGAGGGTAAACAATAATATTTTGTCATTTCAACTACTGGAGCAGGTAGCAGATTTTTGTTTCCAAACAAGTATTATATGCATAATCTGTGGGTGCTAAGTTCCAAGATTTTTTATATTGATGAAGTAATTCAATTTTACATTCAGATTTCATAGGGCTTTTGATCTAACACCAAGGAGAACACTTTACATGAAGTGTAATATGTTAGAACAAAGGTATCAAAGCTAAATTACACCACCAGAGAAGACCTTATGCTCTCCCAAATGCTTCATGTATGCATACATGCTATCCCTGTATTTCATTAAATGATTTTCAACCCCAAATGTGTTTGGGAAACGATACCAGAACAGAACTGCACAGCACACTGCTCAACTTGACCAGAATTTTAACATCTAGGACACTATAAGAATGGAAACAGAATGAAATGGATAATGCAAGGGATCTCCCACCACTCTCCATAAAAGAATTACATATACTAGTCCTAGAAATACTTACTTTTTAGTATGAGCTAACGCAATAGCATTAGCAATTAGTGAGGCAGATACACCAATTGATTTTGTGATGTCTTCCAGCATGTTTTTAAGTGCTTGCAGGTTCTTTAGATCTCCTTTTTCTGCCAGAGTCTGAGTGAGCGCAATAACTGCTGGTCTAGTAGGCAACAAGCCACTGTCAAGCATTCCTTTTAAAACAGCCATGGCATCTAACAACAGTAAAAAAATAAGGGAAAAGGAAATCAGATTTTAGTTCAGAAGGCAACTATGCTGCTGGCATCATTAACCCTACCGTTTTAAATACAGGTACAGAAAATAATTCTCTTGCTGAACTTAAGCCTCAAAATTGCTATAGTCAATTATAACTTGAATATACACACACAAAAAAACTTTCAACAGTAATTCAGGTTAAAATGCTGCAACATTTGCTCAATAAAAAGTATTAAGATACTTTTAACATTTAATTAATTTTAGTATCCAGCTCAAGGAAAGCAGCTGTGTCATAAATGTCCTCCCTTATGACCTTAAAGTCATGACCTTTCCAGCTTGCTTTTTCTCCAAACTATAATCAATTTTACTAAAACCCAAAAATGTTGCATACTTAAGAATAAATATAGTTTAAAAATGTAATTCATTATTGAAACGGCTAAAGTCTAGTATCCAGATTTGTCTTTTTAAGTGTGCACCAAAACTTTGTTTACCAACTTTTAATCTTTAAATAAAAGCATGGGACACAACTCTCCATATAAGAACAAAAATAAACTCAAAACTGGACAGTTACCTCAAGAACTCCTAACATTATAGCAATTACCTATGTTAAAAACACACAAAATCAATCTCCTGTCTGTCTGCCACAAATTCCCCAAACCCACCGCAGATGAAGTCACCCTCATTTCTCTAACCAGAATTCTTGTCAATTTACATTATACATGAGCAAACACACACAGACAGACTTGCCCCTCTGGTAAAATCTCTTACTCCTTACCAGCATAGGCAGGATTAATCACAGATAATAATTATAATACCAAGGGATAACACTTCTAACATAATGTACACCCACTTGAACTCCACAGCATTAACATTCCAATTCAATATGCAGGTACTGCAGAAACCAAATATTACTTTTTACAAGAGAGGAAGAAAAAACATCCTGTATGCCTAACCTTCCCTTCACAGCAAATGTTCTTTCTGCACATACCCCTCTTCCCCCCCCCTCCTTTCTTTTTAGGGGAAAAAAAGAAGCAATACATCAGGGGCAAGATTCCCGTAATTTAAAAAGCAAACTTAAAACACATGCTAAGTTCAAATTCTCTCCTGACTGTAAGTGTGGACCTCCCTTTAGCATGGAGCCGTGACCAGCCTTCTCAAGAACAAGGACGCAGAAAGATTTGAAAGTTGCACGTGTGCAGCACTACTGCAAGATATTAAGTACTAGTAGCACACTGGATAATTCTGCTGGTATCTCTTCTTTTTTTTCTTACGCAAAACCACTCATTACTACTACTCTGAACTCATAATTTAATCCTTTGATTTTTCAGTACTTAAAAGCAGGTAACTCCGTGCTTATGAAAACTGACCATTTATTTTTTAAAAGACTTTCCTATAAACATTGCAAATTCCCTACCGTGACACTCAAGTTCTGACTCTTAAAGTAACCTGTGTTTTACCAAGTTCTTGCTAGAAGATATTAGAGCTCTTATGAGTATATTTAGGGACCTACATAAAAACTTTTAACTATACCACATTACACAGCAAAGAATGATGGTGAACTATATGAGGAAGTGATAAAGCAAGCAAGTTTTACACAAGTGAAAGCCATCACAGGATGTAGGTCAAATGGAGCTCACCAACAAAAAGACTGTGCCCAAAAATTTTCGGTGTAATCTATGAGCCTCAGAAAATGACCAGTATGGTTGAAACATTTAGTAGCTTGCATTTTCAAGGCTTCACTTACAAAAAGAGAAGCAGTATCTTTCAAATTAAAATAGAAACAAGGATTAAGTCTGACTATTCAATTAAATTACCAAAGTAAAGCTTGTTCAATGCACAAGATAACAGAAAATATAATTTTGCCAAGCAATGTAATTCCACAGACTTCTTGAGAAACTTTGTATTGTGCAAAAAGAAACATTTTTAGAGTACAGCAAGGGACAGGGGTTGATGTGACAGAGAATTTAGTATGCTAGCTAAAAAGAAATCATGTAGTTAGCGCAAGAGATTGGCAGAATATACAAACATCAGTGATGTTCTGAAGAGGGGAAGATTCTTGGTGTGTAATACTTAGCAAGAACTGGCAAAGCTTCATGGCACAGAAAAAGCAGAAAATGTATTAGAATAAAATCAGACAGGAAAGTCAGGTGAAGGC
Source organism: Gymnogyps californianus (assembly GCF_018139145.2). Classification (NCBI taxonomy): domain Eukaryota; kingdom Metazoa; phylum Chordata; class Aves; order Accipitriformes; family Cathartidae; genus Gymnogyps; species Gymnogyps californianus. The sequence continues at coordinate 29,164,895 of NC_059473.1, forward strand.
CTTGAAAGCTGCAAAAACTTAAGACTTGCCAAGAGCAAGAGAAGCAATTGCATTCACCACAAATACTTCAGTAGATGACACCTGGCAATGACATCAGACTGGAGACTGAATGGGGAAGGAATTGGAAAGAAGACAAGTTTATCAGCTGCAGGAAAGGGTACAAGTGAGAAGATGCATCTAAATGCTCATCTTAGAGTATTTTAATGTAGCTGATGTTACATGGGTATGCGCTCCTACAGCTACACAAAATGGAATGAAATAAAATTAACTGATGGCAGAATCAAAAATGGATTTCCTGGTATGCCTTCTGGTATGAAAGTGAAACCCAATTCAGTGTAATACATTTTCTTCATATGTAGCTGCTTTAACTCTTAAAGGTACTGACAAAAATACGTATCAACACTGTACTTATGCTTGCCCAGGGATAAAAGACACAGCACTGCATGTAAAACTATGTGCTTGCAGAGTTTTCCTCTCTCACAAGAGTTCTACAGCACAACTAAATAAGTAGAATGTAACACTGGAGCTGAACTCCAGGCTGCAAAACAACCAATGCCAAGAACTAAAATAACACAACTGTAAACTTTATCCACCATCTTGTTGGGTAACCTTACATACTCTTCAGCCACCATTTTCTTTTCTATCATCATTGTTACATTAAAAAGAAAACCAAACTGAATATTTTGTTACTGTTGGTATCGAGAACTATTAAAAAGTATTTGATTAAGTTTTTAAATCAATATTATAATCATTTAGTGCACAATCATGCACATTTAACAGTCAATTTAACTCGTCTGGTATCTCACACAACCAACACAATATGCAAGAAACAACTGCTGGGAATTGTTTCAGATGCTCTAAAGTATGTTAATTTCCAAAGCAAAATGACTTGTGCTGTGAATTTTAACGCACTTGAAAGCCTGTACTTTCTCTCGTTCTGGAGCACAAATTTTGCATGTCTGAAGAGCTGTGATTCATCTTAAGAAAACCCATCTTGTGTTAAATGGAATGGAAACTGGACTAAGTGGTCAAATGACAAGTACATTCATATTCAAGCTGTATTATAAATGCATGTACAGTAATTTACGTCTCTCAGCTACCACAAAAGGCTCTTGATAAGCAGGTAATTTGCTAAATGGACTCCTTTATCCAAGTATTCGAAGGGCGTTACAAGAAAAATCTGCAGAGGCATTAATGTGACGTAAAGGTCAAGCATTGTGACATACCTTTCAAATAATCCCGCCTAACTTGCGATATGATGAGGAGGCTGCTGGCAGCACTGTTCAGTGTGAAGCCCTTGATGTGGGTCTCAGCACTAAAAGAAGCAGACATTTAGAAAGGAATTACTGACATGCTTCTGATACGATAATAAATGGTTGAGCACCAAGGTGAAATTATAAAAACTACTGTTCGTATGTTAAAAATATTGCTGCAAAATATCGACCTGGAGACAGCTTTTGTGTTATCCTGTCAATGGTTATAGAAGGATAATTTTTTTTTGCATTCTGACAGATGACAAAGTTGGAAGTGAGCAACAAAAGAAACAAAGTACAAGATTTTTTTTAAACAATCGGTTCAGATTCTTGAATGCTGACATATTAGATGACTAAAATAACTGCATGCCCTGCATTGTTCTGTTGTATCCTAAGCTGGATACTTTTTCTTCTTTTTTCAATAGTCACCATAATTATAAAATATAAAACTATTCTTTCAGCAATAAAAATGAAACATTTATTTTCAGCACTGTATATTTTAAACATAAACTAAAGCATATTATGAACTAACACCATATCATTTGGTTGATTAATTTTCAAATTTCTGTCATCTAGATGTATACAGGTTTTAAAGTGAACATACTACATTGGCTGCCTTAGCCATATTAAAATTGTATTTCGCTTATCAATTCTTTATCTCCTGTAATACCAAACTTCACGTATCTATAGCAAAGAGAATCTTTACTTTAATAACACTGCTAAAGCTTTTCTAACACTCTGGAAATTAGTCAAGAGAGACTAACCAGCAATCACATTGATCTCATACTAGAAACCGTTCCCATTCCTAAATGACATATAGCCACATTTTTAATATATAAGGATAACTTTACAAATGTTCATTTCTAGATTACAAAATCTCTACACAGAAAAGGGGGGCATTGCCATTTACCATATCAGCAATCAAGATAAACCTCACTGATCATCTTGTGGCAAACAACTGAGCAGCCTACCTACTTGAACTTAGAGGCTGAGCGGATTGGGAGGTAAGCAGGGTCATTGCTAAATTATTCTCCTCAATCCCAAGAAAATCCTTCACATCACACACAATATGACTATCCTCTCAGTCACTTTCAGCCTCCCAGGCTCACAAATGCAGTCACTGGACTCGGGATTTTCTTACTCTCCCAACCAATCCTCTTAATCCCTGCCTAAGCACCCACTGCTCAGTTCCGCCTTCCCCCCCCCCCCCCCTTTCTCCCATCTGTCAAAGCCCTTAAGTCAACAATTCATGCATGAGACTGTAAATTACATATAACAAAGGATTTACTTTCTCCAATCTTCCAATCTTTAGTGTGATTAAATAGATGTTAGCTACTATTACGGAACTAATCCATCATTCCAATACTCCTAAATTTCTATTTAAAACTTCTTGGACTAAATGCAGTAAATACTCCTCAAAACAGTGCCAGAATGCGAAAGCAACTAGACTTGGGTTGACCAACAGATCAGTAACTTTCAGGGTTGTTTTTTTTTTCCCCCCAAATGCAGAGTAGGAGTGCAATTTCCTTCTACCACATCACTTTCTCATGGAAGTTTCTCAGTTCTGATAATAGGAGGGAAGTTTTAAAATTATCTGACCTTTTCAAATAAAAAAATTACTTATTTTGTTGCCTATGCTAATGCTTACAGTAAGGCTCTCTAAATATTATTTAAATTTCAAATTTGGCTTCAAGCAGAGTAAAAAGAAAAAGATGTGACCTTATATAAATGAAGGTAGCTTTCCTGTATTTTATGAAAATATTAGGAGTTGCACAAGTTTCAGGCCACTGCACACATTTAGGCTTTGTAGGAGTAATCTCTTTGTAATATAAAGTTGGAAAAATTGTCAAGCATGCAGAAATGTGTGCGAAACACACAGATTTGCTATTCCTCAACCATAGGTACACACACAATCACTTTCTCTACTTCAGTGAATAATTTTAAACTTACAGACTTTTGAAAATGCTTAATATAAGCATCGTTTTGTTACTAGAAAAAAGATACACAGATAAACACCATGAACACTGCCAATATGAAGCATTTTCTGTCTTGATGCAACAGTGAGCTGTTACAGGCTTCTTAGAATGTCATTATTTGGCATTTCTGTGCTACAAGACGGAGTATGAGAGTTCTGAAAAGCACAGGGGTTATTATGCTTGTTCGCTTTGACCAGTGACCAAGAATAGAACCTGTTATTAAATCCTATTTTCTTTTTTCCTAAATAACTCAAGGTTCAGAGGCTTAGTCTTTTAAAACACTTCAACTTTTTTAATCGTTAAAATTTTTTGTTCATTTTTTTCCCTGCATTTTGAATTTACATACGAAAACACTTATCTAAAGTGGGAATTCTGAATCACTGAAATACCAGGAACAAGCTACCACCTTCTTTGTGCTCTTCCAATCTGCAAATTACTGCTGATAACATGCAATACTTTGTGCATCTTCCTTACAAGTGTGTTTGAGCTGCGGAGCATGTACAAACCTTCAGCAGAAAGTTTCAGACTTCTTCCCTGAAGAGTCTTTCAATACCTCTTTCAATACATTAATATTTTCTGTGAATGTTTAACAAACTACCTAAATTTTACCAACATTCTTTGTACTTCTAGAACATCTCCTTTCCATCTTCTGTTTACAAAGATTTATCAGTTACTTCCATTTCAGGGAGCTTAATTTGATAAACTGTTGTAGTTTTTCCTTGATATAAGCCATATATCCAACAAGCACAAACATTCCTTATCATAAAGCCCGGTTACTGAGACCTATTTGAAAAAACATTATTTGTTCTTCTGAATGCAGAACTCAAATACTTTTTCAATGAAAGACATTTCTTCAGTCTAAACACTTTTAAAGAAAACATGAAAATAATAAACATCATCTTACACTATACTGTTTCCGGACATCAAAAACTAAGTTGACTCTAAAAATTACTACATTTTTATAGTGCTCTATGCGTCACGTAAGTTACCTACAGGCACTTTCAAATTCACTGTATTCAGTCAGAGAACACACTTGATGACAACCACTGTTCTTGTTTTAGCTGAAGAAACTGAAAGACTTAAATTACTTAAATTTTTGTTCTTCTTGCCTCTACATTGATGAGTAGTAACACTTTTACTTTGAAGCCTATAATCTGACCAGAAGACACATTACAGGCAATAATTAAAGCAAGTGGTGTACCATACAACTCACTAATGGTTAATTCGATTCTGGTGATTCTAGTAACACATGACAGCAGGTTGGATTTATTTCAGAAGTGTAAGAGTTGGATCTAAGGTTTATGGTCATCTCCTAGCCACTGGCATCACAGTCAAATGTACCATTTTGCATTTGGCAGGCAGCCAGCTGCCAGGGAGTGTGGGTAGGGTAGGATAGCAGCAGGGATGGGCATTGAGGGGAAGGCTCACGGGCAGTTAAGTGAAGGAATCTTGTCTGTTTGGATATTGCTCTAAAGAGGAAAAGGCACACTGCCAGAAGGGTAGACTTTCAGTTCTGATGCCAAGTACATTTGTTGATACTGTTAGTTGAAATGAGTTATTAGCAATACATACTGTCACTCTAGTACCTTTTAAATATATAGCATATCGCCCTATTACGAAACACTGGTGTATTTCTTACCAGAACTCCTAATAACCAGTCATGACCTGTTTTCCCATTGAAAGATAAGGACTTACCTGAAAATGATCCAGAAATTATTTAAAAACACCCACCCCCCAAACAATTAAAATCCCCCAAACACAGAAAAACCTTACATGTGTTTCACTTCGATGGCTTCTTCAAGACAATTCTGTGTTAACAATGCTTTTATAAAGGTGTCATAAGAACGATAATGAAACTCATGCTTCCCTTGCATTTTCAGGAAAACACTGTAGGCCTCTAAAAAAGAAAATAAAAGACACAATGAAATCTCATATTGCCATGATGTTGATCATAGAAAGAAATTACCTATTCATTGAAAGGGTCCATCTTAAATCTATTTATCCTCTGGTTACATCTTTGAGCCCAAAGCTGTTGGTCACAGCTTGTTCAAAACTGCTTGTATACAACAACCAATTGACACATACCTCCACAGAACAAAAAGTTTGCTACTGCTCTTTTTCTATATGTGGCTGTTGCTTAAATACCAACACAGCTGGTTAGAAGGCGAAAACTCAGGATTTTTAAAGCAAGACCTAATTCTGGGGTATGTAGTTACAGTGTCTGGTGCACGATCACAACAGCATTTAACAAATAATACAGGAGGTGATTCCAATATGGGGAGATCAAATTATTTGGCTACGACAAGATTTATACAAAACATACAATTTACAAATATACAGATATTTAACAAGTAAACTACGCTGCATTTGTTTGACTGATTAACAGTTTTATTTCATGCATTCACAATAACTGTCAGTGTATGAAAAGATGTTACCAAAAAGGGGGAAAAAAATGATAAGCACACTTTTCAGTCATTTATTTTTCTGAAACAAGATTATGCAGCTATAAACATGCAGCTAAAACTGCCATCCAGGCTGTAGCATATGCTAGAAAGCTGTGTTAAGAACCACAAATGATCTTTCACATCTAAACTGTGATTGCATGTTTCATTTAATGAAACTAAAAAAATAATCCCTTTGCTAATTCAAATCATAGCCACAGTAATCTTTAAAACTTTTCAGAAATACTTGCAAATTTCACAGCTAAGCATTAAGTTTTTTTCTTATACTTTGAAAGTAAAGATGAAGAAAACTCATTTGAATCTTACTGTCACAAGAAGCATCACACTAATAGCACTTACTACAGTGTGCTGTGGAATTTTAAGCTGGCATTCCCCAAACCAAAACTGTTGGTGTGCCTTTTTGGTTGAAGAAGTTTAAGATTCAAACCAAAAGCATACATAAAAACCTCCTGAAATGTAGGCACAAAAATGACTATGCATAAAATTTACTATTTACAACACACAAACTCTTACACTGAGTTAATAATTAGAATTAACATTGCCCTCCATCATCTACTTTGGATGCTTGGAGCTACATTAAATATATATTTGAACAGAGATAAAGGATAAGAATACCACAGTAAAAATTAAATCCACTGCTGTGTATGCGACTTTCACGTACACATGAGAGACAGACATGAGAGAGATGGAGAGAGAATATGACTGATGTCTGACATTACAATAGTGATTGCATTGTCAACCAAAAGACCAATGAAACAACAACAGGACGACACAGGAAAGGTCTTGAAATCCACCACTACATTTACTTATAGGTCTGAGGTTAAAGCTTGGCCTGTTGTAATGTGCTGAACTCTTGCCTGCTCAGATGCTGAACATCAGCATTCATAGAGTGTTCGCACTTAAATTCAGTGGAAGAGACCTTTTTTTCTTCCACTTTTCTGAAATCTGAGGTACCAGTAGACTAGCAATCACATTCAACGATAACAAAGACCCTTTCACTGGTATAATCTATTACAAGTGTAAGTATTTACAAAAATGTAGCTGACTGGTGATAGGTTTGCTGTTTCTGCTTGTGAAAGCCTGTTTAAATTCTATTTTTTAAAGCCAAAAACTCCTTATGTTTGGAGACTCCTACAACAGCTCTGCTGTTTTCAGACTGAACTAGGATTTCACCCTGTGTTTGAATATTGCTTTCCATTGGTTGGGTACAAAAATGGACCTTGCCATCAGATGTCAAGCATATGTTACGATCAACTATCACGGTCCACAAAACATAAGATCTTTTCTACAAGGAAATATATTTAAATTTTTTTGTAATGGCTAGTTCAATGAAGAACTAAAAATCTTTGTATCAGTTTTGTTTTCCTGTTCTAGGATGTTTTGTGTATGTCAGTCCTGACCTCAGAATGACTATCTTATTCAGATGATTTTCTTAACTTTATTCTGCATCAGTGCAAGTAGCATGTTTGAAGTATACCTAGATGAGTCTCGAATTGAGACATATGCCTGATCAGGTATTATCAGCTTATTACTTCTTCAGATGGTATCTAAAATTACTAAAGTTTATTAGCATTCAAAAGAGAAAGTTCTTGGTTTCAAAATCATATTGTGTTATACTAGCTATTTCAAGAAGAAAGATTTGTTAGAAAAGTGACAACTTGCCAAGAAAGTCTCATTTCTCAAGACAGTCAAATTTGTTTCAGCAATTGCAACTGTTTCGGATGTGTGTAACATGATCGCCTAGAGTCAAGTTCTCACACTGAGGAAATCAAGATAAAAATGAAAATATGACTTTGCATAAATCAAGCACTTCAGAGAATAGATTTTCAAAACACCTCCATGTCAGAGTTGATAAGACCATGAAATTAGTTACATAACTAAAGTTAATCTTTTTCTTATCAAAAAGCTGATGTTGATAAAAAGTTATATTCTGCCCTACTACATTCACATCAAAATTACATTACACTGTTATATAAAAGAGACAACTTTGTCTTAAAAAAAACTAGAAAAACTAAGAGAACTGTTTCCCAACATTTGTCTTTTTCCCATAATTCCCCATAGCTCTAGACCACCTGCTCTCAAATACTGCACCTTTAAATAAAAAGAATATGAAGGAATAATTATGATAAATTCAATATCAAATGTCATCATAGAGTGTTAGCAGTTACATTTTATATTTTTGTTTTAAACTAGTCTCCCTGCAAGGTCCAAGGCATATTTAGTTTCCTCCTGCTCTCCACTTGATCATTTATGATATCAAAGGCACAAGACACTTTTCTAGGAATAATGTTATAAAACGCATTCCATTAATTTTGCCTGGTTTTCAGTGAAAATATTTCTGTGTTTCTCATTTTCTTCCAATTCCCAAAATTTACCAGCATGAAGAATTTCCTGCAAACATTAATTTGATGTCTGCCATAATACACAGGATTCTTAAATTCATATACATAATACAAGATTGCACTCCCTACTATACAGAATATCCAGACTCCACTTTAGACTTCTGATCAGTGCTCCTGCGACTGAATAACTCTATAGGGTCATTTCACTAACAACAGAAGTTAACTGTGTGAATGACAGATTCTTCTTTTAAAAACTCAAAGCTTAAAAATCTGTGTGTCCAACCTGTAAAATATACTGGTAACACTCAGAGAAGAAAATAACTAGGTATCTTGATCTTCCTCATTCAGCAAAATTAATTTTTTTAAACCTATTTAATTCTGCTTTCAAGTTACATACCTAGTTATTTGTCATAGTATAGGTGAAGAAAATAAGGATTTCCAGAATATTCAAATGCTCTGCACTTTGGCAAATGCTAGAAATGGACTGATTTCCTCCCCGCTTTGAAAGGTCCAGTAATGCTAGTTCTGGCTCTGTGACCCTGCTTTGGGACAAGATGGATAGGAATGGGTTTCCAATGATTTTAAACACAGACTAAGCCAAAGGAACTGCACTGAAGTACACTCTTCCTTTCTATACACAAAGGCAAATACCCATACATAAGTTAATTCTGTTTTTATCTGAGGCAGGGAAGTTTGCACAGAAAAGCTATTCATTTTTCATAGCAGAGTTGATCTGAAGTGATCTCTCAATAAGGCCATTCTATTTGTGGGGTGGCACCCACAAGCACAGGAGTCTGGAAACCATGAGCTGTGGGGACACAGATTTTGATCTTTTGTTTATAGTCTGTGTATTTCTTTGGGGGAGGAACAACAGGAGGAAAAGTTTGCAAATTCTACAGAGAAACACGGACAACTTTAATCTTAGTTGTAAAGAAGCTAAAGACACTATGCAACACATTGAATCCTCCCTTCAAATAGAAATAAATAGCCTTGCAACATCAACAAATAGAAAACAGACTAACAGATAAAAGCCAGATAGGAAGAGAGCAATGACTCTCTCCATAACATAGTCTCATCTCATTTAATCTCATCTATTTAATTTCTTTGCCAAATCTATAGCTTAAATAAGGCACCTGAAGTATACTTTGGAACCATATCTGATCTTATTATTAAGACTTCAACAGCAGGGGCAAATAAAAAATCTCTGAACAACCTCTTTTAATAGGTAATTGCCCTCCCATAAACATGTCCCAGCTATTTCACTTGATATTAGTCTCTCTTCTCACTACACTCCTCACGTCTTACATCATAAAACTTGTGACCGAACAGCTAGATTTTCTGGGAACCATAAAACCAGTATTTTTAGCACCAATCCTTTACGTAAATTTAGTTTCTGGTGTCTAATGCATACGTTTGAAAGTCTAGAACATGGCCAACAGTATAAAGTGAACTACAGACCAGCAATACTTTGGTTATTTTAAAATTGGCAACTTCACCATAGACTGGCTTTCAAACACCCATTTAGAAGTCGGCATTTCCAATGACATTTTAAATACTTTAGGATATCCTTCTCACATCAGCTTCTGAAGCATAATATTGGCAGGCAACATTATCATGTACCTTTCCTAACATACTAGCAAACCAACAAAAAGCAGCACCAAGCATCTGTGGCTCTGTAGTTAATTGAAATCTTAAAATTAATGCTGAACTGGGAAAAAACCAGTGGTTTTCAGTTTACCTTTTGCCTTGTTTTTCTTGCAAAGCATCCTTATTTTTCTTTCTTCCACATTAGAAGCACTTAAACTTCTGGTATCTTCACGTCTAACCTTTAAAACAAACTTATTTAAATATTACCGTAATGCTATCTGTTAACATTTTTCAATGGAAAGAAATACATTCAAAAGTGTTGTTAGCTAGGAAAGTCAAACTCCAATTACCTTAGGTACCTCAAATGGAACAACTTGACCATTTTTCTCAAGTATATCAGCCAGTAAGGCCAGTGTTTTCTCACGAGGAACAACATTTTCTTCTTGAATTTTAGTCCAAACAGCTTCAGCCTTTCTCCAGTCACCGTTGTTCTCTGAAACAAGACTCAAATCTTCAGATAAAAGCACATTTAGAGTATACATACGTATCTAAAGTGATTCAAAAAAGGTATCTTTGGAAAATAATTAATCAATTAATCATGTACTTCTGCTTCATATGATCATCAACTTGAAAAGTTCTAAACTACTTTTAATACACAGAGGACATCAGATGATGTAAACAGAAAAAAACCCCAAAACATTGTATGAATTTTCAAATGAATGAGAAATCGGCTCAAAAATATTGCAGAAGTGTTCCTCCTAGCTCATCAGTTCTAATATTCTTGATTGTTAGTTGTAAAAACAATTACAAAAATTTCTAACTTATTAAAAAACATTAGCACTCTAAGGTACCACTTCTAAGTTCTATTCTGAAATTCTTGAAATGAAATCCTCTGGTTATGTTGCTACTGAGTTAGAGCATCTACATCTCAGAAGTTTACCACTTTCAAGTCAAAGAAGTGTTCTAGGCCTTCAGGCTCTCATTTTGCTAAGAAAAAAATGCATATCTGAAGACTGTAAAAGGTAAGTTTTCTGGAAGAGAAAAACTTAATAAATTGCTACCAAATTCACAGAATAATTCAACTGTTTTCAACAAGAATAGCAATTTATATATGCACCATTGTACATAACTGCAAATAAATAGAAAGCTGGACTTTGTGACAGAAAACAGTTAATTACTATTTAACTACATACAGCAGGTGGTTTCCTGCATCTCCTATCTCAATGTTGCAAAGCATAGGCTGCTTTGCAAACATTATTGCAATGCAATACTGAAGCGTTACAGTGCAATGTTCTCTTCTTTCCAGGAGCAGCATGGGTTTAGGAAAACACATGGATATGTTACTGGGCTAGTTCAAGATCCAAGCCCACTTTCAACAAGGTTCCGGCATCACTTCAGCTTTTTAGAAGAGGCAGCAAACTTGGTGACTACCCTAAGTCAAATAAAATGATTGGTTTTAAGGACTAAATACTGCAGACAACATTTTAAAGCAGATTATTATAGCAGTTAGCAGAGTAGGACAAAGAATGTCTTAACACTTTTTCATGTGTTTGTCCCTAAGTTTGACACTCATGAGGCCACATCTAGAGGACTGTGTCCAGTTTGGGGCTCCATAACTATAAAAGAGATGCTAGCAACTGGAGCAAATTCAGCCATCAAAACACACATGGGGCTAGAGCAGATGAATTCAAAGAGGAAGTCGAAGAAGATGAGTTTTGGGCAGCCTGGAAAAAAGCAGGCTAACAGGGGATCTAATTACTGTCTTCAATTACCTAACTGACAGTTACAGAGAAGAGCGAGTCAGTCTCTCCTTGGAAGTGCACTGCAAAGGATGAAAGGTAATGGTTAAAGGTTGCAGCAATGGAGTCCGAGGACAATCAAATCCTGGAACATGTTGCCCAGGGAGGCTGTTTGATTTCCACCCTTGGAGGCACTCAAAACTTTACTAGACAAGGCCATGATGTGATCTAACTTTGAAGCTGTCCTAGCTCTGGGAAAGGGCTAGGCATAAAACTGAGGTTCTCTCCAGCATAAATTATTCTGTGATTCTAAAAAACCAAATGCATTGTTTTCAACATTTTTGATCACAGCTTGGACTAGATGGTAGGTTCTTATTTTATATGCTTAAAATAGATCTGAAGTTATGGCTTAGGTGTACAATGAAAAACCTCTACTGTACTTGTGCATGGGGCAGTTTTGATAGACAATCTAAAATGGCTGAAAGCAGGAATGTGCATGGTTTTTGTCTTCTATGGTGACAGAAACCCACAAATGTTTTCCACTTCTTTGAATAGATGGAATCGGTTTTGTCTTTTGAAAGAAGACTGAAGATTTTGCATGACAGAATTTGATAAATTGTAGCTTCTTAGATTCTCTTCCTAGCAGGCACACTGTCAGACTTAGTCACTGCCAGAGGTGAACAGGATGAGTGGAGAAATAGGAAGGCTCCCTCCCTGTTGAGACAAGATTGCTTTTCAGGCCTACTTGATTTTTGATGGTGAACCAGTTATGTGCAGAGCCAGAATTGGGTAACGCTACAGTCTGGTTTTGAAGCTTTCTAAGGCTGTTCAGGAAATGAAAAGCAACAAAGTTCTCAAGGGGTCTCCGGTGATTTTTTTGGTGGAAGCACTCATCTCTTCTGCTTGTGGTAAGTGCGAAGGGGAAGAAGCCTCTTTCGTTACCATATGAAAAGAAAAAGAGGGTTCGAATAGTATTTTATTTAGCATTAAAACATCGCTAGTTCTAGTCAACCAAAAATCTACATGGGGAACAGCCTAAAATTACTTCAAGCTCAAATGGAAGTCTTCCCATGACCAAATATATCAAATTGCTGTAATGGCTGATTAATATATATACACATTACCGAAGTACACAGCAATCCCTGTAATGCTTTTTTTATGTCCCAACTTACTGTTTAGTGCTCCATATCCAATCTTAACATAAAAAGTTTTTTCAAGACTTTAAAATAACTAGAACTAAAGTCTCCAAATTTTTATTATGTATAACACAGTATGATACACCGAATAACAAAACCAGCACAGATTGAAAAATACAGAAAAGAGGAAATTAAAAACACTATAGATACATCCTACGCTAAGTCTGTAGCATAGAAATGAATTTTCAATTTTAAAAACTGTTCCATTCCTATAAATGATGTAAAAATTAGGTTGTGGCTAGTGAAGAATTGGTAGATTTAAAAAAAAAAAAAAAACCCACCCCAAAAATGCACCTTTCAGAACTAGATCCAATTACAGGAGACTCCAGATCTTTATCAGTTACAAAGATAGAACAAATGAGAAGTTTTTCTTCTTTAAGCATATTAAAAACAGGAACAGAGTAAACTTTCAAGTTAGGACACAAGACAATAGCATGGATTGGAAGACTTGTACTATATAAGTTCTATATAAGCGTTCAGGTCTGCAGGTGAAAAAAACCCCTGTACTCTCCCCCCCGCAAGATGCCTCAGAAACAGTATCCAGGCTAATTGCCTATCAGGATAAAACTCCTCTCCAATTCAGAGTTATTACCTATCTCCAACCACAAAAGAAAACAGATTATAACATGAAAAAGATCACAAGCTCACTTACCACACAGTTGAAGCAGGCAGTAGTACATCTCATCTCTATCACATTCAAATAGATTTTGAGTTAATTCTATCAAGTATTCCAAAGTCTCCATCTTTAAAAAGAAAGAAGGAAGAACATGGTTATATCTCAGACAAACAATTATTCTTCTATATATGTGCACTTAAATGCTGTGTGCATTCAGCTAAAATAATATTTCTGTTTAAGTATACACCAGCATTTACACAGAGCATTAAGTTCACCTCATCAGCCTGTCACACGTCCTTTCACAAACATAAAAATCAAGCAATGAAATATTTCAAAACCATTTTTCTTGGAACATAATGACAGTTACATAGAAGACATCATACGAGCTACATACCTGATTACTTGATATACACTTTTTTGCAAACCACTGCAACCTTCCAGAGTGTGCTCTCAAGCCAGGAGTCTGTAAAATATTTCCACAAGAAGAAACACATTACTTCACATAGAACTTTCTAAGGAAAAGTAAACATAATACATATACTCATAATAAAAGTTCATAGTTTTTGTTTCTTTTTTGAAATCTGAATGAGATTATAAGCTCACAAATAATCAAGTTACATTGCATTTATAAGAGACTTAAAAACCGCAGTCATTTTATTCAAGACATTTTCCTTTTTGGTTGAATGCTGACAAAAAAGTTGATTTAAATTACACTTCAAATGAACTGAAATGTTAAATAATTTCTGTCACTACAGTAATAGAGTATTATTGCTATTACCCATAGTAATCCTTTCTATTACTCATGCTAAAGAATTATACCAAATGTTTCCAAACTGTCTTCACAATGAAACGTTCATATACAACACCACTGCAATGTCTTGGCAACTAGAAAACCATGCCTCTCAACTGCAACATCACCATTTGGTACCCCTTCTCTGCTAACATAAGCCATTTTCTTACAACTATTAACAATAGTGTTTTTAGATATTGACTTCTCTTGCTACTGCTCAGTAAGAAAAACAGAAATTTACAGAGCAGTAACTGTTACAACTGTAAGGTGCTGCCAGCGCAGATGCCAGGTATACTAACTGTAAGGCAATTCCTATCCCAGAACAGAGCAAAATCTTACTCTTCAGTGTGTGTACATGGAGAATCTGATATATAATAGTCAATATGCCATAGTTCTTTCTGTAATTAGCATTCCTCAGTTTGATGAACCTTTGCTTATTCATTCCTTTGTTGTTTCGAGCGGACTGCAGCTACAGAGTACACATTCTCAAGAAGGTTTCAATCCTTTGGATACTCCATCTGGTATAGACTACCACATTGTGCCTTCTCAGCACCACAGACCATAATCAAAATATTGGGTTCTTCCACTTATAAATTCTTAAATAAACATAGGAAAATTCAAAATTCTTAAAGAAACATGTTACAAGCATGCCAGTACCTCTATATCCGACGTATCTAAAAAAATGATCCAAAAAACCTGTGTGCAAGGTGTCCATCATTTTTACCTCTTACCCTTCCCTCCCACAGAGTACTTGGATTTACTTTATACTCTCTTGTTTTAGCACAAGGATCATTTACAGAGGGGACTCCGCTTTCATTTCAGGTGTCCAGATTCACATTAACATAGCTCAAAGTGATTCTGAGGAAATGTCTGTTCATCCCTACAGAGAAACATGTGTTTTGACTCTTGAAGGCTTTTAGCTGTTAATATTATAAGAAATCTCTACTGTTTAAACGTGAAGTGTAACTTCCAAAATTTGAACACCACTTCACATAAAAGAGGCAGTTTGAACAAAAAGCTGTGAGAAATATGAAGTCTCAGTTCCAAAACAGTGGAAACAATTACCATCAAAAAAGTCAATTTACCTTCCATGGCTTTAAAACAGATAATTTCCTTTTCCCATACTCTCCAATCACAGAATTATTACCATTACATCTTTCTGAAATAATTCAGCATACACCAGAAAACCAGCATGCAAAACTTCAGTCAAAACTCTTAAAATTTGCTAAATAGACAGGAAACAGTGTTCTGCAGAGTAAATGTTAGGCCATATAATCCTATCAATCATCCAAACCATTTTATGCAATCACTGTAAGGTTTCTAAAAAATAGGACATTAAACCCACAGTTCTTCAACATGGAGCATCTTCTCTATTTATTTAACTGTACTATAAAAATAGTCTCAACCGAAGAGGTTACAGAAAAATAGTAGCTTCTCAAGTATTCAAAAGTGGTATATATAAACACAGTTTTGCTTTCCAGGTACTTGCTTTTTTTCCAATTAGGTTTTTTTTTCCACAGTTATATGTGTTTTACAGGTACCTGTTCAGTGCTTTTTGAAGAGCTACCAAGCAGTTTCACATAAAATATGCTGAAAACTAAGTCAAGAATTAACATCTTACACAACAGGCTCTTGAAAATGAAAAAGAAAAAAGTACGTTGCCTGCATTTGTAGCTAATCCTCTTTAGGACATGGTAAAATTCAAATACTGAATTCACTTACAACTTCCAATATCATTGCTGATCCGAATGCCAATGAACTCAACAGCTCCAAAGCTACAAACTTTTTATAGCAAATCCTTTCCTGTTCAGAAATGATTGATGTGTCTGTCACTACAAGGACAGCTGAGTTATACAACAGATATCCTTGTGTTTCATTTTGAAATTGAGAAGTGTTTTCACATACTGCAGGTCTCAATCATCAAAAGAACATCTAGGTCAGATTAACTAAATCTCCAGGGCTTGCCTGATAGTCCATATTTGTAGCTTATCCCTTACCATCTTAGGGAATTTTAAACATTGCATTTAGCAGGAAGCAGACTTTCTACAATACAGCAGACTAAAATACAAAATAAAAAAATGCAAGGAATAAAAAAATTAAGTAAAAAACTGGTACTCTAATTACTCTTCCAAATTCCCATTTACAATTTTGATCTTGCTTGTTTCAATGCACTTAAAAAAAAAAATCTATTATTGAGCCTTAGTGTTTTGTTTTCTTGGTTGTTTTTAATTTAAGACATTCACTGCTTTAAAGAATGAAGGAACTATTGGAAGTCTCAAGCAATTCGTACAGCATACAAACTAAACACGGAGGTTTTCTGGCTTTTAAATTCTCTTGGAATATAAAACAGTCATACTGTACCGAACCAAAGGTTCATCTAGCTTATTATCCTCTCCCTAACAGTGCCTATATGAGAATATTAAAAGACAGAAAACCCAGCAATACTTCCCCCTTAGTGCTCTTTCACTCTCCAGCTACTTGAGGTTCAGTGGGTCACACTGATTCTAGTAAGTGATTTCTCTTCCGTGAGCTTTTCTGGTTGCCCCTGGAACCCCGTAAGATTTATCATTCACAAGATCTTTTGGCAAAGGGTTGCCTCAACTACCTTCTGCAGAAAACAACAAAAATACTACCACTTTTTGTCTGTTTTCAGCCTAGCTTTTACTAGCTTCATTTGAAGCCCCTAGATTTTGTATTGGAAGACAATGCACAATTGATTTTTGTTTATCCTCTCCATTTCATATTAATTTCATGAGCTGGTATATATAATTCCCTGTTTCACTGTTTCTTCTCCAGACTAAGAACTCACCTACTTAGTCATATCTCCTACAGAAACCATTCCATACTTTTGATCATATTTGTTACTATCTTTCTGAGGCTCAACATACAACCCTACGCTAATTTACTCACTGATTCTGTACCTTCACACACAGAAAGGAAAACTAACCAGAAGGGGAAAAAATATGCTGCATCTTTAGAAGAACTCTTGCCAAGCAGCACTCAAAAATCATGTGAATGCAACGGTCCTAACACACTGAAAGTATTTGATTTGTTCTCCTCCTTCCTAGAACCAGTCACTTCAGATAGGTGATTGAAGAGGTGCAATCACCAAAAAAATCTTTTCTGTACTAACATTTTTATTGGAGCTAATTTCTACCTATTACAGCTGAGAGAAAACAGATTGTCTGGGAAAACACTGACCTGTCAGAGAGGAATCTATTAAATGTTAGAAATATTCAAGTTTTGTTTACATGAGTGTTCTGTAACTGTTACAGCTAACAGACCAATACTTTTTACTTTTAAACAATTTTTTTTTTTTAAAGTAAGTAATTTACAGAAGACATATGGAAAATATTTATTTACTTCTCTCTACTTGCCTAAAGCAATCTTTTTCTCTTTAAACACAAAACTTACTTACAGAGAAAAACCACAAAAACCAACATACAGACCAGAAACCCTGTGGTATTGTTCAAAAAGAGGACTTTCAGAAAATTAAGAGTTGAGAATGTCCCAAAACAGTACCACTTTTGCTATAGCTGGCTTAGGATGCATAATTATTTAAAAGCCAGCAGAAGTATTTTTCATTTGGCATGTACATGACACAAGATGGATGACTCTCTTGTTTTAACCTTCCAACACTGCACTTCCACAAACTGCTACTGTGCACTGTTTGGCAAAATAATTGTTACATATCCTGGATAACTTATTCTAGCCTTTCACAGTATAACTTCACTGTGAATAACACACCAATTCTAACCATTCAAGTTTAACTCTGCCCTCCTTAAGTGTTTTATGTTTTCTTCTAAATCTTTACATTTTCTTCCCAAAGTTCAATCTTTTTTAGGGAAACAGTTCTACTATAATCACCAATCCAAACATATTGGAAAGAAACAGCCAAATTTTGTAAACACCATCCATGCTGCACTTTCTGATGGTATTTTTTGGAGAGGTAGATCCATTCATTCCTCTCTTTGCAGCTAAAAAAGCCAGTAATAATAAGAGACAGCTAATGCTGCTAAAGGAAGAAGGTTTCATGATGAGTTACATCAACAGCCATAACAGACTTATGTTACCAGTACCAGAACCAGTTACTGAGATTTAGATGCCAAAGCAATGTCTTGCAAGAAAATGCGTTACTTCTCCAAACAGACAGCCTTGAACAGACAGCTATAAGAACTGATGTATGTCGTTTCTAACAGCTCTCTCTAACATAAGCATCAGTGAAAACAGAACATTTGATGGGAAGTTCTTAATTTAAAGACAGATTTTTCCCTGATTCCACACAAATGTCTATGAAAATCTCACAAATTCCATGCAGCGTCAATGATGCCTGGGATATTTTTGCATGGCAGCTTACTTGAACAAAGTTTTTTACAACATAAACACTGTATGCTATGCTTGAATCTTACTCTATGTTAAAACTCTTGGCAGAAGTCCTTACTTCTACTAAGCAGTAGGTGTATTGCTTAATCAGAAAGTTAAAAGAATATGCAGATATAAAGTTTCTGTACCTTATGTAGCCATCTAAGTCTAGTTGATAGACAAGACTGTTAAAATAATCTTACACTTCTGTTATATTTTTGCCTCTTATTAAATACTCCACTTTCAAATAGCAATGCATTAACTTTAAAAAAATACTAAAACATTTACATTAAGATTTTTTAAAAAATAATCTTACATATATGTTCATATGTATGAAACAAGCATACTAGTTTGCTGTATTCCTTACATTATAATCTTTATAGCATAATGTAAGCGAAGTATCAGTGGGATACACAGAAAATACAGAAGACTATTTTGATTATTGGCTCTGAACGTACCAACTTTTACACAATAGTCTAGAAGTTTATAAAAGATGTAGCTTTAAAGACTGAGGAATCTAAAAATAATCAGTGCATCAAAAAGCATCTTTCCTGTTGCAATCATATCAGCTATCTAATAAAACACATTATTTCTCTCTTTTATTTAAGTCATTGTACTACCAGGATGACACTAGAGCTACATCGGTATATGGCAGGCAATGGAAGTAATACTTTTTCTACAAGTTCATTTTCCACCTTGAAAAAAGTTTAGCTCTCGTGGATTTCAAAAATGGTTTCTTTGGTGATGGCACGGAAAGATATCCTCAGTAACTTTGTTCTTTCTAAACAAAGAAAACTTTGTGAACTGCTCATAACCAAGATGGGATTTCTCTAAAAAATCAGGTATTGTTTTTGTTCTTTGTAAGCAATTTTGCCCAGAAGTAAATATGACTAAACACACCCCAACCCCCATAACACTGATTTCTTTAATGAGAAGCTCATCTGAAACATCTGGACACCTGCACAACTTTTTGGGCAAGGGGTAACTGTATGAAAGCTTGAATACAATTAAATCTGTACCTTCAATATGACTACTTTTCATGTTTGATAACAAGGGCAAGTACTCTAATGCAGCACCAGAGTTTTGAAAATTATGAGTTGCTCCACTGCAAGTTATGCCTTCAAAACCTACTCAATTACAGTATATTTGATATTTTATTTGCACTACCAGATATTTAAATGAAAGACATAACGGAACACACATCTACATATTTATCCTCCCTAACTCTCCTGTTGGGAGTGGTTAGAATTCAAGCTCATGCTCTCCTTACTGCCTATCCTACAATCACCCAAGGTAGTGACTAGCCTACTTGTACTAGGTTAATTTTTACACAAAAAGCAGCAGTAGTTCACAATAAGAAAATACAAAGCTTACAGTCTCCACTGGGAAAGTTTTTACTGTTGGTTTGGGTTTTTTTTCCTGAAGTATGTATTTGCCTCAAAGCTGTCAGTTACATAATTCACTGACTTTACCAACACAATTAGTATCTGTTGAGTAAATACACAATTTTATTTATTTCACTTGAAACAGGAATATATGCTACTTTGTTAGGCAAACATTGAGAAAAATATAAGGAAACTTGATTATTGTCCAAAAATACCAAAATAAAAATAGAAAAGAGCTTTACAACTTTAGCATTACTCATGACAACTGACACTGATGTATGTTTAGGCACTATTGGAATATTCTGCATTTACCAGCAAGATTTCCAAGATAAATTATGCAGTAAAGTATTATTATAAAAAAAATCATTAGACAATGAGAACTTCACAACAATAATCCCTCTGGAAGAAAAGGTGACATCAAAAATATGCAAGAACCCTGCTCAAAACAAAATCCTCAAGCATGTTCTAGACTCAAAACAGAGCAAAAATTTGCTCTTTGCATTGTAATGTGGTTTTATGTTGTATGATGAATGAAAAAAGCATTATAAAACTCAGTAGTATCTTCCCTCTAACACAAAGTCCCTGGAGCTAAGAAAGGATGCACAGCTCTTGCCATGATCCCACTTTCCAAACACATTACCCTCTCCCTTTCTGGAAGGAATTTGTTCAGTCATCATCTCCTTTACGAAATTTCCTTATTTGAAACATATTCCTTTGCTTTCTTTTAAGAAAGCAGTACTTAAGAACTTCTAAATAACATGCACTGAACTAGTAAGCACCCTTATTAACCCACATACACCCATGCACATATGCACGGACACAAAATCCACCTTCACTAATAGCGGTATCAGAGTTCAGTTTCATAAGAAGTACTGCTTTTATTAGACTAATAGGACTCAATAGTAAGGAAAAAAACATCTTTTCTTGTAATTACAGGGCTTGCGTGCCTAAAAGCTCTTCAGCCTTTCCCCTCCCTCTCAGCTGTATACAGTTACTCTAATAAAAGCTGTTACACCCTCTACAAACTACTCCTCAATCTCAGACCACTGTTATCTAATACAATTTGCATTCAACATTCACAAACATTTAAATTTTGTTCTAATCACCTCCACTCCTTTCTTAATGGGACCAAAAATAAGTCTTCGTAGGTAAATTCAGACACTAGATATAACCATCATTAAATTACACATAAAACACCCCTAAATCCTACTGTCACAAATCAAGAAAGCATCTTCTCCCCATAGTTTATCTTCAGCATAAAACCAGCAAGACTCAATTTTATGATGTAGACTCTTAAAAAAGCAATCTGGATGAAAGAAGGTTGTAATCTCTCAATATCAAGTAGAAATATTCTCATTGTTTTTATGGTAGATTAAATCCAATGGCAACTGGTATCTTAAGGTCTGCTGACAGTGGATGTCACAATTCTTTGCTTAAATCTATTTACCTCTTAAATTAACTTGACATCTGTTGATAGATATATTCCTGTACACTAAAATCACCCAAAACAGCTCTTTTGTCAGGTCTTGAATTTCAGCAGTAAATGCCTTTTCTTGCATTTATTCACATTGGAACACATTTCATTAAAATATTTCACAACTGTTTGTCCCTCAATTCTTCACATAAACGTCTTGAGATACGTGAGATATAGTATGATATATTTAACTATTAAATATAAACAATATATTTAGTATGAGAGCAGAAGATGAGGAAAGTATCACACTTAATTAAAATCTGGTTAAAAGAATTCTGAAGCCAATGCATTGCCATTTTCAAGGGAGGGTCCTCTAGTGGTAGCAAACTTGTTCAGGTTGGTCTTCTACTGAAAAATTTTGCCATACAGTTCTGAGATTTTTCCCTATATCCCAAATACAGTAATCCTCTCTTAGCCTTCATTTCCAGTAAAACTACAAACAGAGCAGAAACAAGAGCTTTTACTCTTTCACTGAAGGAACAACTTTAATTTAATAGATGATGAGATTTGATCTAGAAAGATTTCAAGAAGTATCTATCAAACAACAAAAGACAGTTGAATGTCTCCACCAACTCCTAGTTCCTATCAGAGGAGTCCATAAGCTCCTAACTAAAAATGCCAGTGATCTGATATCCTTTTTTAATGTGGTGCTTGTTTTGGTTTTTTTTGCAGAAGTATTTTGCTGTCCAATGAAATATAGTTTAAGGTGTAATGATTCTATCAATACAGTGCAGAAACGGATTTAACACCAGTTTAAAACCTTGTATACTTTAGCCATAGGTACAAAGTGTTCATTTCTACTTCATGAAAACATGGTTTAGACTTTTGCTAAGCAGATTTATAGAAGGGCTTGCTTGAACCTCTGCTGCAGGACTGTTACAGTACTTAACGATATACAAAGTCTTGTAACTCTACCAGAAAGAGCCGAGCGTGGACATGGGCTTAATTACACACAGATTCAGAGAGTATTTTGATAATTGCATGCAGTATGAATAAATGAAGGAAAAAGGGCAAGTCTAGAAATATTCAACCATCATGCAGGTAAAACAGCTGCAAGTATGAGATCTCAGTGCAAAATTCAGAGATGACCAAATAATTAAAATTGGACCAAAATGACAAACAACTATAGTCTAACTACTTTAGGTAGTGAAGTCTTTAAACCTCCATGCAGCATGCAAACAAAATAACAGAATAGCAGGTGAAGGGGGGAGAAAGTAGATTCCTCCACAGTGGTGTAACATTCCCTTTTTCATTCCCGCTCTCCTGGATGACCTTCACATCAGTCCAGCTCTCAACCATCAGCTCGATCAGGTTAATAAAGTGGCAGTCAACAGCTGAGTAAACATGAGGGAATTCCAATTGTCTAGCTCTGGCAACAGGTAAGCACCTGTGGATTGGAGAGATTTGGGGGACTAGGCTCTAGAAAATTCTCTTACCATTTCTATACCAGACTTAAAAGAATACTAGGCCAAGCAAGTCTTCCAGACTCTCTGATCTACTACACATACAAAGCAACACATACAAAGAATTACCTAAGACCTCTCTCCAGGAGAAAATTTGATTAGATATTTTCAAAATAAGACAACATTTTAGAAGACAGGTAAAGAAAATATTTTTCTAGAAGGTACTTTTTCCTTAATCCTACTTATGAAAAATTGATATCCCTTTCTTTTAGCCTACATTAGTTTTAGTTTAATTTAGTTAAAGTCAAAATTTATTGACTTAATTTTCTTTCTTTTTTTTTATGAAAAACAAAACTGAAGGAAAAAAGGCAATTAAACCGCTTTTCCAAGTAAGGGGGAAAATCCTAAGTAACTAGAGCTAGATTTGATGACATAGGAGTCATGCTGTGCCACTCCAAGGGAAAGCAAGGTAGTATGTGACCTTATGGTAACGGGCAAGAAGGGAGATATGCCAACTCTGTTTTGACATGACCACCTTTGAAGGACTCAAGACAAAAGCTAACTTATCAGCTGAGGTGCAATTAAGAACTGAAGACTAAATCATGCTTTGATGTACTACAGCACCCAATGGTAGAACTTGTTTCCAGTGGAAAGCAAAAGAGCATCTACCAGCACATCCATCTACCAGGTAACTTCAAGGGCTCAGCAATCTCCAGGCACAGCTAGAATAAAATACACTTTTACTTTACAGAGCAGCCAAGGCTGCCTCATTTGGAGGTATTGTCTCAGAGAGGCTTTCTTCTTTAGCTACCTGCCACAGAACAAATCAGAACAGACTTTCAAAAGCTTAACAAGGCAGTCTAGCAACATTGCAAACTGTTACCTTATCAACCAAACTCTGTGAAGCCTTAGAACTTAGCTGCATTTCCCCCCTCCCCCCGAGTCTTCTCAAACACAGCTTCTCTTCCACTTAGCATCGCTTCAAAAAGAGACTCACACCACGAAACTACTATATGCTTCAGTTTACTTATTCTAGTATCGGTCAGGTGCATTCTTTGCCTCATCTCCCTTCTATTCACCTTTCGTTGTCTTTTATACCATCATTCTCTGCTTAGTCTTGCTGTCCTTCCAGCAAGTAGATGAGCCCCGCAGCTTTCAGCTTTCTTGCTACGACTATATCCCACAACACATTTGTGACTGGATAATGTACATAAACAGCTCTGACCTAATTGTTATAATCTCACTCAAATCTTACCCCTCTTCCTTCCCCACCATCATCACCCAGTTGTATTATATCAAAGATTGAGATTTAAGAGTTATTTTCTTATTCCTGGGGCTTTGAGTTTCAAGTTTTTCAAAGCAGCAGCTGTCATTAAGTTTCACATAAGCATCTAGTGTACCTCTGATTTCTAAAAATAGCAAGAGCAAGAAGAGGCAGTGGTCTCCAATGAGTAACATCCTGTTTAAACGACCATATCCTCCATGGTCTTCACTTCCTTAGCTCCTAAGGAAATTTTTTTCCAGCTTCATTACTACCCTTTTAGATACTCTTTATTAACTCCGTAGATACTTTCAAAACAAATAGTATCACTAAAATCAATTGCCCACCATAATCAGCAATACATGGTAAAAGTACATGCTGAAAGGTAATCTGTGTCTAATATGCAACAGTGTCTAAAAAGAGAAAGCAGCACCAATTGATCACCTTCGCTGAATGTTTTTCACAAGAAAGGAAAATAGAAAAACAATCTGAGATGACCAACAAGAGAAGTAATTTAGTCGCAAAAACCACTGGACTACAGAAAAGGATACACATACACCTTGTATTCCATCTTCTACGTTATACTGATTAAGGCTTCAACTTCCCAACAAACAAAAAAAAGCAAATAGTAACTAGTTTACGGTTTAAAACAATAAAAGCTATTTTCTTCAGCAAAATACCAATTTTAAGATTCCTCCCCGCCGTTGTGGAAAAAATTTCTTTGGAAATACTTAACATTGTTACATAATAAAAACATACTTAAAATATAACACACCGTATAGTAATTGATTTTGTGCCACTTTATCCACTGGTAAAAATACATGCATACTATTCCTAGCTAAATTCCTATACTCCTCAAAATTCCAGAATTTAAAACCTCTTTTTCTCAACAGCATATACAAAGCTCTAATTCATACTTCATGGAAGTTAAGTAAAGAGCAAGAAAACGTACTTTACATAGCATAAAAAGGCAGGAAAACTTCCATTTAGTCTCCAGATATTAGGTGTTCAGATTTACGCCTAAGTGTCTGTTTGTGGTTACTAATAATTTATGATCAATCACCAAATACTGAACATTTGCAGAGATAATTTGGCACCTATTAAGAAAATGACAAAAGTTTCAAAACCCCAACAATTTGATAACTTGCTTACTATGCTACTCATGACTGCTGAACTGTAGCCACCAATACAAGTTTTGAGAAATTAAATGCCAGTATCAAAGAAACAGCTGCTAAATCACACCAAGTACCAGTTTTACTCATTTAGCTTTAATTTTACTTTCAAATCTCAGATTTCATCCTTTTACCTCCTATATGCTTTAATTACTATAAAAAGAACTCAACTCCTCAGTGTCATCTTCTGTCAGATACTGGTATTTCTATTCTTCTGTATTATAAGACTCTGAGCTCCAAAAAACCCCCTCAGAACAAAAATATCAACGCCTCAACTTTGTGCTTAGCAATTTCCACACATCCCGCAGCAGGACAGTATTGTTCCACCACAGACAAACAAGCAGATCTTCAGTTAAGATTTTTTAAATGCAAGAATTCTATTAGATAATTCAAGTATGGATAACTGGTATTTCAAATATTCCAGAGGAAATTAGGAAAAAAGCATAATTTGTCTTAGGAAGGAAAAAAACCCAAAAATTAGGTTACAGAGTTGTGTACATACATAACAAAAACGATGAGGACAAAGTATTACTTTTTCTGCAAGATGCCTCCTCCCACACATTAACTGGAAAACTTATGCAGCATTTTAAAAACATACAACTGTGTTAAGAAGAAAAATAATCACAATCTGGGCAGACTCTGCAGCTGCCCCTTTGACTTATCAATTTCAGTAAGCACAATTTCAATCAAGTCTAGATAAAATATACTAATCCTAAATAGACCAAGTTTGTCACCTACCACTTCCTATAAGCTGCTTACTATCCTGAAAAAGAGAGAGAGAGAAGAAATGCTAAATTAAATGCCAAACAGTAGCAGACAGCGCTTGTTTGGCTGATTAACTTGTAGACAAGCATTACAAATAAATCTGAGCATGGTCTGCAGCAAATTAAATTCCAGTGCTTTTAAGAACAAAGAATTCCTTTGGAAAGAGGATTAGCAACTTTACACCCAGGAATGCCAGTTTAATTTAATTGTTCCACAATCCGATATTTAATATGCAAATATCATTTTGATATATACCAGCGAATTTGAAAAAGTGAGGAAACAATTTCAATATACAACAAGACTGTCTCTTCTGAACTGTAATTATACAAAATAAATCTGGTCGAGGTTTTTTTTATTATTGGGATTGAATTCTATTAACATGAATCAGAACAAGCCTAATTAAAGGTTAAAAACCTTAAATGTTTCTAATTAAGAGTCTAAATAGCTGTACGATTAGAGTACTATAGTTAAAGTCCCACCTCAATGACCTTCCTGGCCTCTTTGTATTTTCCTGTTTGCAAGAAGGCGAAGAAGAGATCATAAAGAGCCATCATGTCACCATATTCTCTGCTTATAAAATCTGAAACTAAAGAGAGAATAAAACTCATTAATTTACTAAATACACTGAAGCATTTTAATATATATGTCAGATATTCTTAATACTAGTATTTTCCAAGCATCACAAAACTCCAAGAATAAGCTATAAGGAGATAAATTTTGAAACATACAGAATGATTACAACATATTACACAATTTCTTGTAGCTTTGCGGTTGAGCATATTTAAAATGTTTTTCTGTTTGTCTGTACTATTATTTTGAGTTGCATTCAACAAAATAGACTATATATTGGCATTCTCTGCTTGTAGAGAGTGAGGATATAGCATTTCTTAACAGCACAACTATTTGAAAAACAGATGTGGTGTTTTACTATTGCGTTGTATTACTATGAAGTTATTTGTTAATAGTAATATACATAGCTAGAAAAAGTATTAGCACTAATCTTTGAGAGCTCGATGCTGTATTATCCCAACATTAGGATTCTTCTACATTTAAAATTAATATCAATTTTCAATCTGAAGAACATAGGCATTATTAAGTGATTTAAAGTTACACATATAAACACAATTTTTTTTTTCTTTCAGTTGAAAGAAATGATATACAAATCCCAGAAGAAAAGCCTCCAGAAAACATAACACCAGACAGCATTTGACTACATGCAACTAACCCTTTTGCAGAAGATCAGCGTCTCCTTTTTCTATCAGTCTACAGTAGATGTTATGAAGCTGAAGAATTTTACCATACTTCTTATAACAGTTGATTAAAGCTTCCAGAGCTGCAGGCATGTCATCCCTTGTGGAATGAAACAAAACAAGAATAAAAACAATCAAACATTCCGAGCAGAGGCCGTGCATGCTGAACCCACTTTAGTCTTGAAAATTTCAAGGAAAATTCATTCAGCAGTCTATAATCCAAGAGTGTATTTTTTTTCCCCCAATATGCTACAGTTATTTTTAAATAACA
This sequence comes from Gymnogyps californianus, assembly GCF_018139145.2. NCBI lineage: Eukaryota > Metazoa > Chordata > Aves > Accipitriformes > Cathartidae > Gymnogyps > Gymnogyps californianus. The sequence continues at coordinate 29,192,199 of NC_059473.1, forward strand.
GGTAAAGTTTTCCTACAAACAAATACCATGTAATGCTTGACAGCCACAGAAGTGAAAACAGAACTACAGATTCATGCTTAAACCTCAACTGTATAATTTTTAATTGTATGACCACAGTTCATTACAAATTAACCAAAGGTGTGAATGCTCTTCATCATTAGATGCACTTAATTTTTGAAGTAGAATTCTTAAGTTCTATGTACTATTGTGACAAAACCCCAATTCCACAGAAATTTTAGTTTGTATTTAAGAGTTCTATTTTTCTTGTTGATAAGTAATATTGTGCACATTATATCACCTCCAAATGTCTCTGTTTAGACATTTTCAATTTTTAAGCTCTTTAAAATTTTTCCACGGCATTTTTACTTCAGTATAGATCTCCAGAGTTAACTAAGATAACCACAGCTCTTTAGATTGCTTTATACTTGTTTTACACCTTAACAGACTAGCTATAAATCATCTGTTGATTTCCATTTCGTCACAGTTGAAGGGCTAGCATTTTTCCATTCTATATAAAGGTCAGAATCCAATCTATATTTTCTGCAATAAAAACGTAATTTTTGCAATTAATTCAACAATATATTAAGGTACCAAAATGTATTTTATGCTGGCCTATCCATGTGACATAGAGCCATGGCACTAGTAAATTAGTGCATAAGATACTGACTTCCTTAAATGCACTTATACAGGAGCCTTTGAGTAGTAAGTACCAGTAACAAGTACAATATTTCCATTTTTGTTATCTCAGTCCTTCGCTTAATTTTTCCCTACATATACAGTATTAACACCTTCAGAAGTATACACAGTTAAAATGCAAAACTGAAAAGCCATAAAAACAATCAGATCTGGAACTTAACAACAAATATAAATTAACATTCTATATTGTACAACTAACAAAACTAAATCATCTGCTGCAGACCCTTTTTCAAAGAATTACGACCCAATCTAAAAAAACCAGACCAAAACCAACAGAGGACAACCACTGAAACACTGGTAAAACAATATGTGAAGTTATTCTTTGAAGGGGAAGGTTTAAACTGAAATTGAAACAAACCAAGACGACACGCACAAAATGTAATAAGTAGCCAAATAGTAACACTGCATTTTAGATTTCAAAGGCTTGTCAAATAAAGAGTGGTGGAAGTAGGCAAGGGAAAAAAATAATAATTAAAAAAAAAAATCACTTAGCAGCAGCAGCTGAAGGCCATAATAAAACTGACTTGAAATAATGATTTTGCATTCCTGAAGCAACTTTATTATTGATCAACTGAACTTTAACAAATTAAGATATTACTCTTAGAACGAGCCAAATTCAGATGTCCTGTCCTCACATTGCATTTCTCGTGCAGCACAAATTTTGCTTTTTCAAAGAATGAACTATCTAGACTACTATATACTACTATCTTCATCTAGGCTAATATTTTAAAAAATTTACGAGTAAAACACAGAAGGAGAATTAATTTTGTTCAGCAATACAGGCATTCTGAAAATGAACCTAAGATGATGGATTTCTACCTTATCCCCCTTACCGAGCCCTGTTTACAGTGCATCTTCTGGCACCCCATGGAGTCATTTGAATTTTTGTCATTTGGGGTGAAGACTAAATTACAGGTTAATTTCAAAACTGCAAGTAGATGTTGCAGGCTAGATTACTGTCATAAAAGAGAAATACTATGGTAGTTACCATAGACAGATATAAAGCTTTATATAATCAGTATTTTTCTCCTGCTTTAGATGCAAGTTCAGTTAACATCTAAAAGAAAAAAAAAAAACAGTTTTACAGAAAACTACTCAATTTCTAAGGAGGCACAACAACATTTATACATTCAAATTAAAGTTTTCAGTGATAAATCTAGCTTTTCAGATTGATGCTTAAACAGCCATAGTATTGTCTTGGCTGTATTCCTAAAGGATTAAAGTGACTGTTTTTAGGTCAAAGCTATCAATAAATGAATGAATAATTGGAATGTCATTCAAACAGGAACATTAACAGTTTTCTAGTCTCTAAAGGCATACTTCTGAAGGCATTACTACTGTATACGCAGAGAAAAAAAGTCAGCGAAGAACTGAGATAACAAAAATGGAAATATTGTACTTGTTACTTACTGCTCAAAGGTGCCTGAATAAGTCTGCGTCTAAGGAGGCCAGTATCTTACACACTTATTTACTAGACATTTGTTTTGAATCCATCGAAATCCAATATATTTGTTCAGTTGCATTCGAGCAACCAACCAGTCATCCACAGTTTACTAGAGAACAGGGTTTATAAAACAGATAAAACTTGCAACAACCAACTATAAAACAATAAAAGGTATACAAGTTCATCCTCTACAAAGAAATTGTTTGTACTACTACTGCAAAGAAAAAACCATCAAGCTTATCTTTGTACTTAATATGATTTATTCAACAATCTGCAGTACTTCTTAATTGTCACAAACTGCAGTTAATTCCAAGTAAGTATCAGCAACTACTTTTGTAAGCAGTTTTTACAATCCTGTTAGAAAATGAATGAAAATGAAAATTAGGAACTTACTGTAGGCTTCAAATTTCAAGTATAGGTAACATTTTAATGTGTTTCTTGTTATGACTCACTAACTTAAAAAAAACTGCACAAAAAAGATTTTCCACATTTTAAGAAAATGCTATTTAGACACAAGGGTTTCAGGCTTGGATGTTTAACAAACAGCTGTACATTTGAAAATATTTGGCAGTCTTTCTGTACGAACTTATGAATGTCAAGCACCCTTTTATTTTCCCAAAGGATACTTACTACACTACTATATTAAAAGCCTGGTCCAAAATTACTATTTAATTAATATGGATCAAGTCAAAAAGGAAGTAAAGCCCATATACTCATAGCCATGTTGGAAAAATCTGATTTCCAGTGCCAGTCTGGACAAAATAGTATTTAAAATGTGAACACAGATGATCCATGCTTCATTTTGAATTGGCCAGATACTACAGCTTTAAGTCACTCACAAATATTATCTGTTCAGGGCTAATACCTGTTCCACTTAAAGATTAGGTGTATTTTTCCCTCTCATTGAAACTTGTTCTTTTAAAAAAGAAGATACACTACTATTTTTGAATGATGGAAGGAGCCTCAGTCATCACTGTATTATGCTTGGCCCTTATGTAATCCCGGAAGAGTCCTACTTTGGCATTATTTTTCAACTAAATTGATGCCAGGGTTAAGATATTGTAAGCTTTTGGATTCATTTGGTTTCTGTTTATGATGCCTATGAAGTCCAAGATACTATGGCCACAATCTTCCAAAATATTTGAGTGGGCAATTTTACTCACACAAAGCTATTCGAAGAGACAAAATTACTCAGATGTCTAAGTGTTTGCAGAACACATTCTGTAGAAGGACTGGCTATAACGTGCATGGATATAACATCCCCCTTCAATTTCAACAAGCCACTCCCCTCTTGCTTCAAGAATGTAGCACTAAATCTAACCCTTTTACTTGTAATAAACAACTTTCCCAACCAGAGAGTCTGCCTGATAAAAATAAGACTCCAAATATTGATTTTAATTGGAATGAAGTGCTGCAACATTATGCATAAAGCTTTAGTGAAGTGGCAATTTACCTAAGGGGTTTACTGATTGAAAAGCTCTCAAACCTGAAATCACTAGAGAGGTAGAAAGAAAAAAGGGACTCTCTGGGGTGGGGGTGGAGGGTAGACTGGTAAAACAAATCCCTCTCTACAAATCTGAAGCAGATGTTAGTGTAGAGGGAAGTCAATTCAGCAAGGTACAATCAGCTTTACAAAAATTATTCTGTTAAAAGAGAACGGGCTCTTGAAAGAGCTAAATGTTTTTCTGTTCATTTGCCATACTAAGGAATCTTCAAGGAGACTGGTGTTGCAATTACAACTAATCCTCCCCAAAAAATTAACTGTGTTGAAGGCTTTGTAATTTCCCTAGGTACAATTTAGCTGTCACTTACTTTAAAATTTACTCAAACATGCGTTCCGAACAGCACTAACTTCACATGTCAAGTGCTTTCCAGCCAATTGAGTCTAAACTGGAAGTCGGTGTTAAACAACTGAATGATTAGACAAGATAGCTCATTTCCCTGCTCTTTTGTTCAGAATAAAATGCCACATTTACATTATCAGACTCAACAGGATTTTCTGACAGAGGGAGAAAAAACCCTACTGAACACTGTCCGTACCAAGCACATGAAGCCTGTCATTTACCAATCATCCTTCAAAAAGCAATAGCCATGAATGTAACTTAATTACGACCCAATGATCCTTGACGAAAAATCATCTTATCACTGTCCTGTCCCCATAGGGCAAATGAGACACTTTTGTCCTTTGGCACTGATGATGCTAAATTCCTAATTGCAATAATGGAGTAAGAGAGCCAAACATCCCTAATTTCATTGCAACATGTAAAGAGTTTTAATACAAATATTTGAAATAAAGCCACTAAAAATAAGGAAAAAAACCTCTCCTCACTAGAGATAATTTCCCACCCCCCCTAAAAATATCACCTAATTTAAAAAGATGCCCATTTTTAAAAGTAAATTTAGAAGTCATTTAACTTGTATGTGCTACAGAATCATCTCAAACAAAATCATAGGTGAATTTAAGTCTGTGAAAACAGCAGAAGAAAAATTGTCAAGGCACTGGATTCACGCTGTATCTACTACATAAGAAACTAAACAAAATGGTTTTATACAAGCTTAATCACAAACCAGCACACAATGCTTTACTGGACAACGCTGTATTAAAATACACTGATCATTTTTAAAGAAACACAGTCTAGCTATAGCCTTCTGATCGTTTAAAATACAGATATTAACTGCTTGCATTCACTGACTTAAAACTACAAAACATTTTGTTCATACAGTCTACAACATAACATTCTCATAGTTTATCGGCAAATTTTCTTCCCTCTCTGTAAGAGCACTTCTGATATAGGGAATTAGTAAAGTTCAAACGCAAAGATGTTTTGTTTTGTTCCTTTTCTCAGAGGTGATATTACTCAAGGAGAGCAGAAAAATTTATGTTAATGAAGACAGGAACCATATCAAGTTTTTAAGATGTGTATTCCTATTTTTGATTGTACGAAAGTTGGCTTGTGCAGCTTTCTTGGAGGAAAAAAAAAAAAATCATCAGTAGTCACTGTATCCATTAATTTATCATCTTGTAAATAGGTATTATCAAACTATCGTACAGCATAGGAGCAGCTTAGCTTCACAAACCTCTTCAGTTTTATAAAATGGCTCATGTTCAAATAGGTTTTCCCTGACAGTTGGTAGAGCAGGTAAAAGCCAAAACAACAATCCTTAAAATTGTAAGAAATTTTATATGGTGTAGGTAAGACAACCTTTTCCAATTATTAGCAGTTGGAAGAACCAGTTCAAAATAAGACATGTTTTAACAAAAAGTACAAGCTCTTCACATCCTTGCAGATTTTAGAAACTAAGGTTTTTGTCATACTGTCCAAGGCAGGTTTATCACCTTGAATGACAGAGCAAGATTCCACATGTGGACTGTCTCAATTTTTAATGTGATTTCACCATCTTGAGAAACTGTTCATAGTAATAAATAAAGATCATACAATTAAAAGCAGGGGGGTGGTTCCCCTTAAATTTACTCAGGGTAAAAAAAACCTCAAGATAGTATGAGCTCTCTCTCTCTAGTTACTTCAGTTAAGTATTTCTCAAATTATTAAAGGCAAAATGTACATTCTACTAGAATATTAGATTTTGTTAGCTTTTGTCAAGTTATACTGTTCATCAACATTTTTTTTTCTTTTCCATGCTCTGCTGCAAATTGTCACTTCTAACATGCACTACGACTTAATAAGAATTTCAGAATATTCAGGACTGGGTACAGAGAAAAGGGGTAGATAAAAACATTTTACACCTACAATTGCTGAAATCTTCAAAAGCAAATCACAGATTCCTTTACAAACAATTAAAAAGTTTGAAATAAATTAAGAACACAAAACACTAGCGCAACCACTGCTGTGGAACATTAAAAAATATCCCAGATATTTTCAGAGGCGTGCTGACAACCTGCAGGTAGATGACAGCATTTAAGCACGATACTTGAGCTGTAGGATGGCAAATAGTAAGCACTACTGCTGAAAGAAATGACTAACACTTATTTCAGTCACTCATAACTTTCAAAAACTCTTAGCATCTCCAAGACCAAAAAAAAAAAAAAAAAAAAAAAAAAAGTCAGTGAAATTCAGTTATTCCTCCCAAGCAAATTATGTGGAAAAAGCTTCCCCTTTCTGTTCCATCTAACATTGGAGAGGAAGCAAATCTCTCCACCCATAAGGTGGAGAAACCACAGGAAGTGAGCTTACTTTGTATTATATTTATATATATATGAAATGTATTAAGGGTTATACAGGTGGGTATCAATGACTTGCAGCCATACAGTTCCACAGTATGGAATTACTTTCTCCTTTAAAAATCTAGTCTCATCAAAAGTCCCTTTATTAAAAAAACTTTTTATAAAGTTTTACCGAACATTTATAATCCAAAAGAATGTGGAATCAAACTAACATAACACTCTTAACTGTCCCCCTTTGCATCCACACATAAATACATCTTTATTTACATCATCATATACTACTTCTCAAGTGAAAAGAACCTAAGTAGCACCATGTACAACTTGCATGTCAACGTGCATAAAGCAACTACACAAAATGCAGCTGCTCTTACTGCACACTGCAAAGCATATCAGATATTTTTCCGACACATTAGTTACGTATGATTGCAGTTAAATTACTTTCATAAACATCTGCCTTATCTTGTGATGTAACCAAGGCAGTGTTGCTGACTGAAAAGATGTACACCATATTCTTAACTGTTGATCACTACACTAAAATACTATTTTTAGAAGAGAATGTACATGCCTCTACCAAGAGTTACATCTTCTTGACAAGAATTTTGAATACAGAAAACGTTAAAGACCTTGCATACCCCAAACACTTATAAGAACTAAAAAACTCTACATGTTAACAGAAACATTAATAAGCATCTGAGGCTGACTTACACGATACTATGAAAAATTCACTTACTTCATAGCTATTATATTTAAGCCAAGAACATTTCATATACATGAACCAAACTGCAAGAAACTGATCAATCACTCTAGCTGCAAGAGGTTAAAATCAAGCGATTACATAAATGATGTAAGAAAAAATAAAAGGATTGTGCATATAGCAAAGGAAGTGAAAAGGGACTCTTGGCACAATTTTAGTAAGAAATTGTCATATAGTTCATATGTACGTTAATTCAAATATCCTACACCTCATAATGAAAATTTATGCAAAGGAACACGACACATAGAATTACAGATACTTCCTACCAGAATGAACGTATGAACTTCCTTTTCTCTATTAAATGGTATTAAAAGTATATATGGTGTGGGAGGGGGGATCACAACAGACAAACCAGACAGTACTTTCTTTGAATTTTAAATTCAGCAACACAGCAGTCTATTGGCAATAACATCGAACTATTTGAACTATATGAATTAAAAATATTTCAGTGTTCAACAACCGCCCTTCAACTCACCTGAGATGTACTGGATGGCACAGCAAAATAACGCTGTTTTGATGGGAAAATACATACTACTTAACCACAAGAGCTGAGAATATATACCTATCATGCTCTAAATAGCTATCTTGTCAAACAGACTTTAGAACCAACTAATTCATAAGCATATTCCAATACATAGCCACTTGATCTCTGATGTGTCCATAAAACACAGCTGTTGTTCCCAGAGACCACGATGTGATGTATAACTGATGAAAACGACTTATCTAACTTGAGAAAACATATTCATTCATTACTATTCCTAGATCACTTAAGTATTATATGTGTGTGCATGTGTACGTGCATGAGCACTTTCAAACATGAATGTGCAGCTGCGTATAGCATACACAGGTCATATAACACAAATAAATATCATATCATAACTTGTTTCATCTGAAGCCCAAACATAGCTTACTTTTCAAGGTGAACTGTAATCAGAGGGGAATGAAGGACAGCAGTTTCTGCCAACCCCAGGTTCACAATGGTCTCATGTAATCGATTCACTGTTTCAACTTCACCTCGGATGGCAGCAGCATTAAGAATGCGGAAAAAAGATGCAACTGTTCTGTCTGAGATAGGAACATCTTTCTCTTTCATCTCCGTTAGAATGTTAATAGCATCTACAATGAAACAACACAAAAGACCCTTAGGTAATTTCATGTAGGGAAAACAAACTGCTATTAAAACAGCATTTCAAACCCAGCAGGAATGTAAATTCTGGCGTATAATGCCGATTTCAAGTTAATTACTACTTGCATTTCTAAACGAGACTACAATTATAAATCCACAATAGCATGGTTTTATCATTTTGCTGCAACTTTGACTACAAATTATAGATAGGAACTGTGTGCCCACTCTGCACCACATAACCCTGTATAGTCTGCCCTATAGCTGCAAGATTCTACTAAATGGATGCTTTTATCGTTCAATGCTAACATCTGCTAAATCACTCCATTGTTTCTTCAGCAGATGGCTTGTCACGAGGCCAGATAATAAAGATATGTTTACACTGTATATACAGCCAGACTAATGGTCTGATACCGATAGGGCCTGTTTGCTGTGTCGATACTAATTAACCAAGGAGAGCCAATGAAAGCTTTCTAACAGACTGCATGTTAAAACATTAGGTTCATTAAGCTTCATTAGTAAGGCAGAAACAAACATTTTGGTATATGGAATAAGTGCATTTTTATAATGTTCTTAATTATTGTATAGACAGAATGTTTTGACCGCTTTACATTTGGCTACATTTATGGATTGTTTTACTTTGAGGGACATTTATGCTCGTAAAAGCAAGCTAATCTTTTCAAACTGCTTTAATGTAGAGGTGGTCATGATCTGATTTATTATGATTTGGAAAACATCAGCTTTGTTTATTATTTTTTCTAACAGTAAGCTTAACAAGAGGCCAAGACAAATTTCAAAGAAAGATCTTACAAGAAAAAAAATTACATAAGCTTTTTTATTTTATAGTGTTTTACACAGAACCATAACATTTTGTTTCTAGGCTTGGACCACGCTTTTACGGTGTTAAGTCTTCTACAAAATCATAGAACTCGATATTCAGAATCACCTATTAAAGTTCATGGGAGTCAAGAGTTCTTTTAAAGATCAACCAAATCATGTAAATTACAGAATTGTATTAGACTAAATTACAGAAATTAAAGAGCTAAGAGCTTAATGCAAACATCTAGAAATATAAAATAGGCAGTTTGCAGAACACTCATTAAAAGCCAAAATTTCCAGGCAGTTAGACAGATACACTCTAAAATTCAATAACACACACATAAAAGAATACTAACAGAAAAATATATACTTTATAAAAAGTTAAATGATTTTTTGCAGTACTTGGCTCTTAAGAGAAGGTTATGTTTATAGGTTTTATGTTCAGCCTTCAGACCTTCTTAAGCAAAAACAAAGCCATTAGTCTAGGCACATACGCAATTTGTGCCATAAGTCATGATCTTCAAACTCAATCCAAACAGCAATGCTAATAAAAACTAGCTGCAGAAATGCAAAAAGCACTGAGCTGTGCAAATGTAAATGACAAGCTTGCCAATCCATTAAAACTAATGGCCTGCACTGTCCAAGCATCTCTGGTTGAATTCACATGCAAATTTGTATGCAAAATGTTCAAGCACTTTTCAGGACATGATATACCATTAATATCAACTCACATTTTTATTCTTGAGGCAAGATACCTTTATTATATAGCAGAAACACACAATGAAAGCAAATGGATTACCTTCTAGTCTACCATGCTTTCCTAAGACTTCTACCAGCGCTACGTACTTTCCAGTGTCAAGAGCAACAGGTGAATTCTTAGGGAAGCTAGAAATGAAAACATTAAGAATTGTATCAACAGCAGTTCACATTTTATGGATTCAGCTTAAAGAATGATTTTTAAAACTACTTAACAGCAGCATTAAGAGCTAAAAGTCATAATAAGTACTAAAGGAAAAATCCAATAGACTTTAAAAGATGCACCTTTAAAACGTGATTTAAAAATATTATCCACACACCTTCCCACCCCCAAAACCCAAAAGTTATATTTTAAAGAGCCAAATGGTTTAATTAATTATTTGGTAGTTATTGCATAAAATAGGGTATTTCCCAGAAGCCTCGGAAGAAAACTCAGTCTACATGGCTGGGGCAGGCCTATATTCTTTATCAAAAAGAATATGAAACTATTTGCCTATAGTAACAAGTTAAAAGCTACTATTTTAAAGTTTCTGCTATGTATTTGTTTTCTTTTTTCCGGAAGTTTTGAAATTAATTCCTTCTCTGTTATTTCTTTTTGTAACAATTCAAAGAATCACTTCTTAGCAATATTATGCTACACTTGAGGCAAATCAGTAAAAATGTGCTACTGCAGTGAAGCTCCACTATAAGACTCAATTTTACTTCATGCAAGCTCACCATGGGGATTGTGTGAGAGTGGCAATACAGCCCAAACCAATACACTACCGCTACTTGCAGAGTGGCAAATTTCTTGATATTCATAGCTCAATCATTTCACATAATTTCAAACACTAGCAAGGTGTAATGAGCACCTGCCTGCTAACCTACTGTAAAACCAAAGCAAATACTTTGTGAGTGCACACGAGAGAGAGAACCTGGAAGTAACACATAACTTGTTCTATATTCACTGTAGAATCAGACCGAAAGGAGGCTTTCAAGGGAAAAAGGAAAGGGGCAAATAGAAAGATGATCTGTAAGAATTTGCTCCAGGATAAGTCATGCATAGCATGTTTTAGCTGGGAGTTAATTTTCACAGCCAAGATACAAAGCTCCGAAAATAAAAAATTTAAAGTAGAATGCTTGTTGACAGTCTTAAAATAATGTCACTCAGAAACACTACTATTCTAAAGAGAATATAGGTGCAGCATATTCTAAACACATTCTAGGTGCTTTCTAACACACAATACAGGTACTTTTTTTTCCCTCGAATTAAGCCAAACTTCAATTTAGACACTATGTATGTTTAAAATAAAAACAAAAATGGACCCTACATAGCAATTTACCTTTTTAAAAAAAAAAAAAAAAAAAAAGATAATTAGTGACCATACAAAGTAGTTGCTTCTGATGTTCAATTATACAAAGCAAATTATTTGTTTCAAAAAACCACACCCGTGACTCTTTTAAATGCACATACATTGGTGGGAAAAACTAATTAAAAATGGATGAGGGGGTTAATACTCAACCTACTTAATTCAACAAGGTCTGTGTATCAGCATAAATCTCTGTGACATGTTTCAGTGCCGGTGTACTTACACTTTTTCTTTCAGGTTCATTGCCTCTTCTACATTATCATGTCGACAGCACAAATTTATTAAGGCTGCATAGCCACCGACAACCATGTCCGGTTCGTATTTGGCTTTCACTTCAAGGGCTTTTTGCATATTCTAAAAAAGGAACAAAGCAAAGATGTGAACTAGAGGAAAAGTCAATATGACATTATGATTCTTATATGTTCAGTGTGCAGTTACATGACTGCTTTAGTGCTTTTAGTAGTATAAGATCCCATTTGAAAACACAGTGCTGTAATGTTTTAGCAAACTTTAAGAGTGAAAGTTATTTTGCAGAAATTATCTTTCTAAAACACCTTTTAGATTAACTTGAGAGTAGATTTCTAAATAAATTTTCTTCCTTTATGTTTCTATTTCTAGCATGTTTTAACTTAAGACTTTTTTTTAATCCAGACAGACACTATAAACATGATTAACTCAAATTCTAAAATAGTTCTTATTTATTAGGAATTCGTAACAATTTTCACCTGGTACACTGCCAAACACATAACAAAACTACTTTCTAAAGAATAAGAAACTACTTAATGATCTCACAGAAAGCTTATTTTTTTTTATACATTCCTATTCATACATTTGACCACTTTGAACTTACAATGGTGTTTGCTTCTAGTCTTATTTCATATGCAAAACTGTAGAGACAGACAGCTGAGAATCACTTTCTAAATTGTATTCTTAGCAACAGAGAATATTGTGCTATCATCTGCACGACTGTTACTGTTCCTATATATACAGCTTTATAGGCAGGATCATACTGAACAAGAAACTGAATAAAAGTGTGGTGATACCCCACAAATTACAGACACACACTAAATGAATGTAAACTACAGCTGGACGCCTGCCGAATGAAGGCAAGAGACCCTTTATCTCAGAAGAGCGTTCCTCCTGCAGGAAAATGGAATTTCAATCCCTGCATTAACAACCTAGTAATATTTGAATTGCAAATGACTAGTGCATGTATCAGTTGCTTGACAATCTAGATATAAGAGACCGGAGCCATGGCTTGAAAGGACATTTGGCATGTATGATAAACCTATCACAGCTGTTACTATCATTCACTTTGCAGATTATTGTAAACAAACTTCAGCAACCCCAAAACATGCCATTCAAGGTGTTGCTGAAATTAGTTAACCTTTTGATTTAATTGCTTTTTGCACTTATGTTTGATTTATAAGCATCAAACCATGAAACGTCAAGCACTGCACTTGTCTTTGCTTAACTATGTCTTTCCATAATACAGTCATTTATGTCCCTTTAAAAATATAGCTATGTGTTTCCAATTATCTCTGCATTGCTTAAGATACCTCTTCTTCACAAAGAGCATGTATGAGTTGCTTCAAGACATCTGTAATAGGCTGGTTTTCAGCTTTTCGCTTTTCTAGTTTCTTCTCCAAAGCAGACACGTCAGATTTAGCACTCTAAATGGCGGTAACAGAAAGAATGTCAATTGCAAAAACACCCTTCCCTGAACAACTTGTCGGATCACTTTAATAAGAGACAGACAAAACAATCTTCTTCTTTCATAGTCTAAGAAATTTTTTAATCATTTGAGGTGCTTTTATCTGTTTAAATAGTACATACTAATTGAAGATTTCAGTCAGAATACAGTAAAAAAAGCATTAAGCAGCATATCTACAAAGGTCAACATTACTATTTCTCTCGTACTCAGTTCTTTGTGTTCAAGGAAGTAGGGAATAGAAGCCTGTTTCTTTTTCCATCTCCACTCTGCTCAGATCAGAGATGTAAAGACTTGACACTCCACCATTAGAAGCAGTATGGATTTATATGGTTCCTGCCACTCAAGTGGATCACTGTAATTTACAAGCAGGAATTAAGCCTCACACCACCACTGTTAACTAACTAGAAGTTTCAAAAAAATATTTACTAGACAGGGAAACTGAGGCATGAAACCTCAGCCAACTCCAAGGTCAAGTATCAGGTCTATGTGAAAATCTGGATAGCCTTTACTCCTGCTCTGGAAAGTAACCTCTGAACTTCAAATGGTAGATTTAAATAACATTAATATACTTCCATGATCTGAAAGCTAGTGATTACACTTCATCTAAAACCCATATCCAAACATTATTATTACAGTAAGAACAAGCATAGCTATCTGTGAATTTACTTACTTCTGGAATGTTGTCTGTAGACAGGGTCTTTTTATGAGACAGTAACCTTGCATCCTAAAATGTAGTAAGACAAAGATATCACTAATCCCCCTCCAAAAGTTCAATCTCTAAGTAAGCATATTATACTAAAAATGTTCAAGTTAATTATATAATTGCAATGCTAAAAAAAGTTGTATTCTGCAGCATTATTACATTGACTTGAAAAAGCACTTACTAAATGTATCCCTTTCACATATGAAATGAAAACAGCTTCAACAGTGAAAAGTCACGGAAAGGTTAAAAGGCTTACATATAATCACTGCATAAAGATATTTATTTTGCAAAGGAGAAGATATTCACAGACTACAGATACTCCATTTTTTAGCTTCAAAGTAATTGCTGTAGAACCACAGACCTTAATTAATTCAGGAACTTGAGAGGAGTCCAGCAGTCTGCAAATGCCGCTGTAGTGGGTTGTAGGGATAACGATATTCTGTACCAAGAGGTGGGGAAAAAATTATATGAGTTTTGAAACACAACCAAACTGAAATTTGTCTAACAGAAATTATCTCAGACGTAATTCAAGTCTCCAGCTCTTGCATGTCATTGAGAAGTGGTCTGGTTGTACTTAAAAGCAGCAATTTCAAATCTAATAGATACATGTCAGGCAGGACAGGCATTATGTAGCAAAAAATGAAATGGTACCATCTTCTTCAGCTGATGGAAGTATTGTCTCAAACGCTCCTCCTTGGCCTGTACCTCTGAGTCACTCATGCTGTCAATCAAGTGATAAAGAAAATAGCCAACAGCTTCTGTGGAAAAAAACAAGAGAAAGCATTCCACTAAAATTACCGAGACTGTCATGTTATCAAGATTAATTTATAAGAAATCATTTTGGTGTGAGATGTCACCCTGATGAGAGGCTCTGAAATGGCAACAATGATCACTGAGGCATAGAGATTATGTGGTTTGGGAGCACATATCTAACTGGTGAGTGAAAGGAATATTAATTATTTTCAGACCTAGTGACAGCTTTTCAGTACAGAATCTTACTTCAATCTATTTTTTCCACTACTGTGTGACAGAAGTGGTACTGCCCAAGGCCTTCCCCCCCTTTCCTGCCTGCTACCCCAAATAGTTGCCACAAATATTTTGTCATTGCTCAAGAGAAAAAACAGATTTCTAACACTTTGCATGTTTATTCTGTACATTTTACCCATTATATTCCATTACAAAGCTACATTAAATATCGTAATATTAATATAAAAACATAAAAATATTTTAACCATTAAATCAACTAATACTGAAGAAGTTGCCTATTAGCCAACGAAAATCAAGATTAATAGATTTTAGCAAATAGTGCTAAGCTTCTTATCTATGCAAATGTAAAAATATATGGGGTCCTGTAGCCAAGAATAGGAAGAGCATCAATTATTGTCTTCTCAAAGGTTAGCTTTCCCCATACCCCCTTGCCCCTCCAGCCCCGACAGGAGGAAAAACACCCCTGTTTTTTAAAAAACAGATTATACCAAAAAAGTATACTTATTTCAAAGTAGAAGACTTGGGATGTTAAGTGCCATTTTGCTTCACAAAATCGTAAGAGCTACTAAAGGTAAAACTAGGTTGAAAGACTGCTTTTCTTTTTGTAAGTATTTAAGCACTGATACTGTATTCATTCTAAATCTCTATTTTGGTCAATAAATTTAGAAAAATAAATCATTATCATCAAGATTTGTTTATAATTCTAAAAAAAAAAATCTCATAGATCTCACAAAATATGCTCTGATTATTCGAATCAGGATTTTACCCAACATGTTTTCAAATTTCACTTTCAAAAAGAAGCAATCAGTGTTTACTGTTGTAATCCCTCAAACCCATCATTACACAGAAGAACGGATTTGTGGATAAGTTACAATCATAGAAATTGAAACTCTACCAGTTGGTCCTGGAGGCGTCAGGCAATAACGTTCATCCTTGTACAACAGTTCTGTTATCTGGTAAGACAGAATAATCGCACATTGCAGCCAAAAGAAGCAAGCAAGGACAAATAGTATCTGAAATTGAATTCTCAAAATAATAAAGCATTTCTCTGTTAAAGTATTATTCTTTACCACATCATAGTAATTCCCTAAGAAATACAAAGAAGTTTTTTTCGTAAATAATAGGTTTTTCTTGAAAAAATATTGCAAACAGAAATGCTTTCTGAGGTATGGCTGTAAGACAGACACTCTAGTATTCTGTTTATGTATCATTCTACAGAAAGTTAGCTATCATAAGACATTGCTTAAAGCAAACATTAACCAGTGTCACTCCTGGAGATGCTACAATTATGTTCCAATTTACCGAAAGGCTGAAATTGGCCCATAAAGCTTTTTTTTCATTTTTATTTTGAAAGAAGCAAATACGTAAAGAAAATAAAGGAACATGATTTATCATGATCTGCTAGATTTAAGATAACTAGTACAGCTGTTGTAAAGAAGTGCAATTTTGAATGACAAAATACGTCTCCATAAAAATTAATTGCATTTGACTAAATTTAGCACATGTTCTCAGTCATACAAACTGAAGGAATATATAGATTTTACTTCATCAGAGGAAAAGAAGCATTTACCCAAGTCCCCACATCCTACCTACAAATACTTTAACCTAAACTAGATCGCTTTAAAAATCCATTTGACTGTTCTTAAGGCAATTACATCAACTTTAGTTAAAAACTGAGATTTTAAGTATTTCAATAATTTTGCTTTATCTGCCATGACTCTAGAATGCAATCTCAAAGAAGTTAGAGGGAGATGCATTCCCACTGTCAAAGTGCTGTGTTTTAAGTAATGACAAAAGAAAAGGAACCCCACCTTCAATTGTTAATGAAAATGGATAAACAAAGCCAGAAAATACCAAATGTGCAATGGAATACCGTATCTATCACTTCTCATTCTACCAACCCCACGGACACTGTGCACATTTAAACTACAGCTTTCTTCTGCCCTTTTGCCCTCGTCCTCCTATGACAAATCAACACACAGAAGAACCTACAACTACAATAAAATCCAAGAAAGTCATGATAACACAGTTCTCCTTCTGTATCAAATCTCAGAAAATACCAAAAAGGATGGATTACAGAAAAAAAATGAATGTGTAATTATTTCTAATGCTAAGTATCTATTTATTTCTCAAGTTAGCATTTCTTATTTTAGAAGGTTAACACATGCATTTACTCATAAATTTAGAGAAGACAACAAAATGTATCTTTCTTCCACTGTGGAGAACAGCAGAAGTAACTCTAGATACTACTTCATGTGCAGACCATCATTACTTCAGTCCTCTGACTGTCCTTTAAAATTAATTTCATAATAGGAGTAATAAGAGATCCCCTTTTTTTCTCTCCCTGTCCTCCCTTTTTATTTTTTAAATGCAAAAAAGGAAGGAGAGAGGCAGAGGACAAAAACATCCTCTCACCATAATCTTCACACAACAGAAAATGGTAGTAAAATACAAAAAAACCCTGCACCTCACAAGCTGTACCTGATTTATACAAATCATTCATCAATGACTTTCCAAATTAGAATTTCCATTTCATTCCAAGATTTCTTTGCAAAATCTAAAATATACTGCAAGCCATATACTAGTTTATTAGTCAGCAGGTACAGTATCGAAGAAAAAAAGACAAAAAGCACAGTGCATCCCTTCCCAAATTCTGTAACCACATCCCAGGCAGTATCTGACAACATCCCCTCTATGCTAGTGCTCCGCAAAATTTATTGACCAAGTTATACTGCAGTGGCTTTCTACTGTAGCCCACACCAGGGAGGGCAAGATGATCAGTCATTTCCCCTTGACTTCATCCAGGATATTTCTTTTATCTGGCTTTGCCTTCAGTGTTTTAAGTATAAGACAGAAACTTTAAAATTCTAATTGTGCCTTATTATTTTTTTATTAGTACTAGTGTGGGGATAGGAAGAAAGTTTAGGGAAGGCAAGAAAGGAAATTAAACAATGTCAGATCACACAACCATGGCAGACTTTGTTCCAGAAGCTACAACTATATACTACCTTCAGCTGTAACAACATCGATCTAGAAATTGCAGTAGCATAAGCTACACTACATGGTAACACCACACTTGATTTGTCACAATTACACTTAACTGTCCAATTTGAAAACTATTTCATACAGTTGTACAATCAGCCACTGACAAAAGTCTTGCTCAAATTAATCAAGTCTACAATTATCAGGCTCCGAATTCAGATTTACAATAACGCATCATAAACACACAGTGCCTAAAGAACTTGATTTTATTTACAGCATTATTATCTCCACTTACCTTGCTCCAAAGATGTACATCATTTGAGCTGAAGAGGGCAGCAAAGGATAACAAATTAAAAGCAACAAAATGATTTTATTCTTGTATCTTTTTTTAAAACAACACAGATCATTAACACTGAGGATCTTATTAAATTATTTAAATAAAATTAAAATATACTAATTGCTACATATTGTTTAAAGGAATTTTGTACAGAATAAGTATTGTACTTTTTACTATACTGCATATGGTCATAGTTTCTGCTACATAACTTAAAATAATGCAGCAATCCAAACAGATAACTAAGACTACGAAGAATATATTTTAGTTTTAAGTTCAATCTTTTAACATGTCCTAATTGCACTTTTTTATTTTATACTTCATTCTATTTAGCATTTCAAGACCAAAAGCTTCACTCAAACAAGTTGCACTTTATGTAGCAAATACTTGATATGTGTAATTTGCTAGAGCAAAAATCTAGACTCCTGTGCATTAAAAATTAATTTTTAGTATAGACAGATAACTACAGGCAGCTATAAACGCATTTATACCATGCAAAAAAGTAATCAAATCTCTTACTTAAGGTATAATGTTTATTGTAGTGAGATAAATAGATAATATTTAAAAAAATAGAAAACAAAACATTGAAGAACTCTAATTTCTCCCCTCATAGAACAGGAGAGAACTTGACGGAGAGCACTTCTCTGTACATCATCAGGTTACAACCAAAGACCAAATGTTAACCAGTTCACTAAAGTATAAAAACCCTGACATACTAAAATGTTAACCAGTTTACTGAAGTATAAAAAACCTGACATATTGCTACAATTTGTAGAACATCAAAATTCTTGCTAGAAGCTGTAACTTTTCAACAACTATAAAGCAGCATTAACCTACACAAGGTTAAGAGAAAAAAAAAAACTTAACACCTTATTTCATCTTCCTATAATTCTCATAAGGGGAAAATAAGATGTCAGTCTGAACAGCTGCATAGAAACTTGAAAGCATTCACAGAAGTTTAGGATTGTATTTAGGAGGTTCAAGCTTATGAAATACTTATTCTTTTTGTGCAACTGCCACTTGTATTTGAAAACGAGTCAAATGCAGGTCCACACGGGGGGTGGGGGGGAATGCTATCTGTGAGGTTAGTTAAGCTTAGCTGGGTGAACTCGCTCCACCACTGACAGCATGACAATGAACTGCAGATATCAAATGCATCAATTTCCTAAAGTACTTGACTCTGAAATAGTAATGGTACATCAGGCAGATAGAATGGGAATACTTCGAAGCAGTTACTAGAGAAGAGCAGCTCCAACAGAAATCTATAAACTAGTCTGCCACAGACATTGTTCATGTGTCCCTGGTGTCCATACCCTGTACTTTTGTACGCCAGTCCTAAACTCCGCTCATTTGAACACCTGAGACCTGCATTTAGTTAGAAAATTTTGCTGCGGTCCTTACAAAAGGTACAAATATTCTTTTCTTCTATCCTATCATATCCTCAAGCTTCATTTTCAGGCTGTTCTAGCCATTAAGTTTAAAGCAGAAAAGGAAATATGAATTGGTACACTTTCAGAAACAATATAAGGGTAAAATTTGGGCACAGGCAACCTTGCACATGGCTTCTGAAGCCAGGTAGCAATGAAGGGAAACAAGAGATATTAATATTAAGGAAATAAAAAAAACTTATGCCACACAAGTGGCAAGGAAAGGGGGGAAAACAGTAAGCTGAAGTTAAAAAAAAAACAATTAAAAAAACAAACAAAAAACCCCCCAACCTTAGCTTCCCTCAGAATTCTGAGATTTTTAGCCCAAATGTCAGATAACTATTGAAATCGTAACAGTAGTAACTGTTCCACTGCTGAGGAGAGTAACTGTTTCACTTGAGGAGAGTATGATTCTTCAGCTGCTAGTTTTCACAATACAAGTTGGTAACATTTTAAAGATAGTTTAAATCACATTCTGAACACCTGCACAACTCCAGTGGTAGGGGTGCTTCATGCTAGCATTGGTTGTGTGTGGTAAACATTGGTATGGCTTCCTTTCTAGTGCAAGTCCTACTTCAATTGAATATTTATCTATACTTAGAGAGAAAATGTGTTTCAAAAATCTGTTACTTTAATTAATACATCTGAAATGGATGATCCTGGGGCTGACTACTAGAAGGAATAGCTAAATACCCCTATTGGATCTAAAACATTATTTCACTTATCCCTTGCATGTCAGGGTCAACTAGGGCCTAGTTAACAAACCCAATTTGAACACTGGTTTGCTTTTTCTCCTCCTTTTCCCATGGTAGAACAGGATCAGCTAGATAGAACTTGCAGTTTACTAGGAAATTATTTTCGTCATATTCACCTGGTATGTTTTACTAATATCCAACTATACGTAGTTATATCTCATAGCCATTACAAAATTTTAGGAAATAACTTAGTCAACAAAATCAGCCTTCAAACTCTGGTCCTGAGTAATATTAAGTGAGCTTTCTGGTTCCCAGTGGTGCAGGTATGCTGCAAAAAAAAAAAAAAAAACCTCATTCACAGTCCTAAATGTTTGACTGGGGCAAACAGTGAATGATAGAAATGCTTGTTAATTCACATATACCTGCATAAGCTTAAAACAACCCTGCAAGTTACCAAGGAATCCTCCTTGCAAAACGGGACCATACGGCTGTGAATACAAAGTCATGGCAATGTAGCACAATACTAGGTGTGAGCATTCGGGAGTCGTATTAACCCAGAAAGCACAGAAAGCTATGAGATGTAGTAGAATATGCCTGGCTCCTACTGGTATTTCACCTTCATTAAACACCCATTTACTTTTATGGTTAACAGTACTAATCTTTAGGGAAATCTTACACTAGCATAGCAATTTATAAACAAAAAAGTGAATAAAGATAAAACCCCAAATATTTACTACCCTGAGAAGTTTATATACTGTCAAATACCACAGAATAAACAAGAACAGTGAAGTTCTTAATCTACTATATATAATACTTCAAAGGTATGCTCATATATAGCAGAGGCAAGGAAACCAGGGAGAGCAGAAAGGAACAAAGATATCCCTCAGATCTGCTACACCTGGAACCCTAGTTTTAAATTTTCAAACACGGAGTGGGGGGGAAAAGACTGCACAGACTTGCGCTCAACAAGGCAAAAAAGAGAGGGAACTTGTCTACAGAGGGGAAAAAAAAAAAAAAAAAAAAGAGGTATTCATATAGCAACCTTACCTTTTAAAACCCAAAATGAGGCTGTTTCTAAACTGACGAATATCAATACGAGGTGTGCTTGGTGAAGACACTGTAAATGAAAGAAATGTTTCTAAATAGTCACCGTAAAAAAATCCCTGAACTGCAACAAGTCAGTAGGTCATGTAAACAGGGTGTCATTAGAAGAACTATTCTGTTAGTTTAGTAAATGCTAACAAACATTTGTAAATCAAAATTTCAAATACCAGGCTATTTGAAACAGTCCTGGTTTTATCAGTTCTAAACCTGCTCCATTTCAAAAGGGATCAAATATTCTAAAAGAGAGATTTTTCCTTCTTCATTGCCTTTAATGTCAATAGTTAATACATGAGTCTTTTATATATTCTAGTAATAGGAGTAAGCATCTTATCTGTAAAAAAGTACAAGACCGAAGAAAATATTATGGTCCAAAAAGCAAAAACAAACCCCAAACAATCCTAAAAAAGAAAACCTGAGATATTAGCACTGGAACAAAAAAAGATCCACCAGAGGTAAATGGTTTGCTAACTGTTTCAGACTGAATACCTGCCTTAAAATAGGCTTTACAATTTTGCCTTCTATTTTTTTTAATTAAAAAAAAACCCAACAAAATCCAATGACACTTTCTTAGGTGTTTGCTTCTGCTGGTGTAAATTGCCTGACAAGAAAGAAAAAGTAGTTCCATATAAAGTGCTATCCACTGAATTAAGTTAAACATAAGGGGAAAAAACAGAAAGATACATAGTTCTAAATGTTGATATTTACAATATTGGTTGAACACAAAGGAAACTGTAAAATTACTTAAAATTAGGTGTCCCTGAGAGGTCATTTACAGTTACGCCCTATGTCCTCATCTTTACATCATTTCTTGGCTAAACATTCCAAATCATTTTACCTTCTTCCTCTAGAATTGCTGTCTCTCATCCCAGCACCATAGTCCAGCAAATAAAAAAATACAGCAGTAGATGCATTTAAGTCCTGTATGAAGTTATTATCATCTGACTTCACTATCACAATAGAATTAACCCTTGTAAAAACCTGAATGCACTGGGCCCTTTCAGCAAGGGCTGCAATATGGTATATGGTAGAAGAGAACTGAAATAAAAACACCAGCTCTATAGGAACCTGGGAAATAAAAGGCAGGAACAACATGCTAAAACCACTCCTTGGTATAACTCCAGGCATTTAGAAAATTAAAAGTTTTAAATGTTGGAATGTTTATTTTAGTTTGAAAATCTCAGGTAAAGTTGGTTTCAAGAAACCCTAAATACAAATCCTCCTCCAGTGGTATATTAAACTTTTTGCTCATAAAAAGACGAGCAGAAAAGCATCTTAGTATGCTCAACTGCTGGTGACAATCGGCAACCTGGTTTCCTTAGCAACAAACAAGTCTGAGAAAATCAAGGGGCTGACAATAAAGTGGAATGGAACTGCATGATAAAGGGAAAAAGCGGCTCTCATGTACGCCGCCTTATGCGCCCAGATTCCTCAGCTGATGCTTCGTAGTTTTCATCTTGTCAGTAGCAGAAATCTCTACATTATAAGGCATAAGAAGCTGAATCAATACACCTAGATAGCAACCAGCATTAATAACCAACCTTTGCCTCCCCCAACTACACGGATGAGACAATCTTGAACTATTTTCCATACTGCATCTATTTTTCCCTCTTTGTAATACAGCAAAAGGAGCCAAGTAAAGAAAAAAAAAAATCAGCTGTTTAATATCTGTGCCTTATCATTACATAGGTGCTAATTAGATTTACTAGCATTCATTTCAGCTTGGTAAACTATTTACGGGGAGTACCTTCCTTTAAAGCTCAAGTTCAAAAGAAATTTTGTATGTCTACATGAATTATTAACCCTAGTCTTTGTAAACAGAAATACCACTACAAGATTTAAATTCAACACACAGACAACAGCTAAATAATACACTATGTGAGGCTAATTTCATGACAGTAAGACAGAAGGCAGCCTACTGTATGTGCCTGTATCATACACATTTACCATATATCAGGCACACACATATTTGTGCCTTATAACTCATTAAAACCTGACTTTTTCAGTTAACCAAAATGAGTGTTGCAGGGGTGGGTCTACTTTTTCATGTAGGTAAAAGAAAAAAAAAAAAAAAACCAAACAAAACACTATTCCACTTTCCAGAAGCAATTTCATTCCTCCCAATAGTTATCTTTTCAAAAAAATTTCAAAGTTATTTTAGGTACTTCATTTTTCATGGTTAATGGTGTTGGGCTTTTTTTGTTTTGTTATAAGAACAAACAAAATAATGGCAGAATGTAAGGTGAATCTTAAAGATTCACTAACTGATAGATCTCCAACACAAAAATTAAATCACTGATTAGTAACTACTCATTTAATTTTCTCATTTTCAACACAACAGCTTCCCAGGGTCATGGTGTATAGACTACATATTTCTATATTTGTTAAATAAAACAGTTAATGACAATTGCAGCAAAAGACTGCTTAAGCTTTTTCCCTGAACCGTGGACACATAAAACTGCTGTTTAAAAAAAAAAAGAGATCTTTCTGTATCAGATTTAGTCCAAATGTAGGTGTTTTATTATTGTCTCAGTATACTAGGCAAATAAAAACTGTATTTGTTTTAAATTTTGAAGAGAAACATATATTCCTACTTAACCAAGCAAATCATCCCATCCCATACATTCAGTTCATGTCGTATATACGTCAATGACATAATACCTTTGCAAGCACTGAGCATCAGAACAGTCTTTGGAGAAAACTCTTAAAAAGGGATTAATTCATGCTGTTACAACTTCATCACCTAATTAACCCATCAAATTCATACACATAACTTCCATGACCAACAGATCAGCAGAGCACCCTCAGGTTAACATCAGTGCCTATCAGTTCTTTAAAGCTGGTTCTCAAAAACAATTCCCACACAAACAACTTAACAGTCATTCTGCAAGGCAAATTGTTTCCTTAAGCCCTCTAAGTACAAGAGGATCATAATCCTACCACAATCACAGCAAAGCTGTGATTTGTAAATATCTTATATGTAAATCTTATGGCCAGGTTCAATACTAAAAAAGAATTTAACCATGATTATGTTGTCCAGAACTGGTAGTTTCAAACAGTCTGACATCTCATCATAGAGGACCTCATATAATAAAAGCTTTGCTCAAGTTTCCCACATATCTTTAAACCTTGTATATTAATACATGTAAATCTCTTAGCCTACAACCAATCAACACTACCGCGAAGTACGTAGTGACATGCAACATGAAAAATACTTACATAGAGAAAGAACACTGTTCAGTCTTCCATGTGCTGCTTCATATCTTATTTCTGCTACACAAAGTCCAACAGTTTCAAACAGGCAGTCATTTTCCTAGAGATAAAGCAATCAATCATTGGAAGTACACACAGAGAAGACCTTCTGATACTTCCTATTTTTGAACGCTTCCTTCCCAAAGGACATTGGCATTCTTGTATTGATAGCTATTGAGAACATAGAAGGTGCTCTAAAGAAGTCTACATGGCTAGCCAGATAAATTGCTGCTGATCAAAAATTATCCAGCTTTTGTATTGAAATCAATTGCAAGAGACAAAGTTACCAAAGGCAGAAAGAGTGGGACAGTTAAACTTAGTGTGTAATTCTGAATTCTTTAGCAAGTTTAAAAAAAAAAATTCACCAGAAACAATTGTAATACTTCTAATCCCCACTAAAAAAAGGACATCATTCATTCATTTAGTTTTCCACTTCAGGAAACAGAAAGCTAGTAAGTCTTGAGCAAAATATTTTGGTTAGCTCTGAAAAAGAGAAAGAAAAGCAGCAGGAGAAAGACACAGTGAACAAACCGTCAGTGCAACAACTGTTTCAAAAGTAATCTAAATAGTCTGAGCAGGCTTCCTCATACCAAGTTCATGTTTAGAGCACTACTGGGATCTAAAGTCTTCACAGAGAATATAGAAAAACAAGCCATGCAATAGTCATTTTTATGAATTCTAAACATAAACTCACCTTCAGCTGGGCACGGGCAGTTTCACTATCAGCAAAATTTTTAAAAACATAGTCTGTGTATGTTTCTGTATCAAGTTCCACCCCCAACTCGTGCATCACTTTGAGGACCTCAAAGATACCTATCAAAGCAAAATTGGTAAGGCTAAGCATTTCAGAAAAATGAAAACTCGAGACTCAACATTTTAAAATAAATGTTGTTTTTCAAAAATAGGACTTGTGTCCTCAATTTCCCTCCTTGAAATTGCCATGCAAAATCCTGCATTTTTATTTTAGGTGTTAAAGTTCTTAATTGTGAAACTAAAAATAGATTTAATAAACTTCCTGTTCTGTGCTGTACTATCAACAACATGAAACTCTTGGCTAGTTTGGAACTGCTACTATACAAAGTTATTTCCTGACACAGTGAATATATGACAGTGACTCTTAGTCACGTTTGCAAAACATCTTTTAGAGCTATATATCAAAATATCCATATTATTGTGCATAAAAAAATAAATCTGAAATTTGGTGTAAAGTATATAATCAAATTCAAGATACAAATGCATTCTTCAATACATAATACATTCTTAGCTTTGTTCCCAGTATCCAACCCTGATCAGCAAGGCAAGCTTTCAAGATTTGTCTCTAGATTTGTTTAAAACAAACAATATTTTTGTAAGCAAACAGGTCAATTACTATATCAATGTATCAGCTTCAAACTGGAAATTCAGAGAAAGGCTGGAGTCTCCCAAGCCCCAGTGAAGCTACATTATAACTTTTACAGGGTTCAGATCAATTCACACAACTAGACTGTATATTACTCCTGTAGATATGCATTTGAAGACAACAGATACCAAATCTTAATAGTTCAGCAATTAGAATGTAGAGTTTTAGAGTATATGTCATGCTTTTTAATAGCTCACACTCCTCTGATTTGCAGAAACTTCTTACAGTAACCCTAGCTAGCAAACTCTGAACCCCTGTCAAAACCAATACAGGTATTACCATTTTTTGCTGGTCTAAAAATGATTTGTCAGTTGCTGCAGGACACCAGTACCAAACAGCATATGTTTTTTTCAACTTGCATTTCATACTTATTACTTTAAAAATGTAAAGTTTCCCAAGTCCCTGTCTTTGCCCTGGAGTGTCACCTATGGAAAAGTGACACTTCCATGAATATTTTATGCAGTGCACTATGGTGCAAATAATCAAATGTGAATTCCCTTTGAGCACTTGAAAATACATGCAGGCAAGTCACACTAGATTAAAGTCGCATCATCTGTTCGAGTTTGCCTTAAACAAAACTCTGATTTTGGCCCAGAATCTGCAAAAATATGAATAAAGAATTAATTACAGTAAGTCTTTCTTGATACCTTTCAAATTTTGACAGCTAGTTTCTATTTCATGTTTTCAACTTCCCAGAAAATACATTAAGTCCTCTTATGCTGAAACCTTTTCAAAAATAAGTGTATCTGTATCACTAGAAAGTAGTTTGAAGACCAAGAACTAGAGACCATAGTGAATAAGGTGTGGTAAACTCAGGGGATTTGAGTTCAAATTTGTATCTAGAACAGAGCAGAATACAGGCTTGTTAAGCATCCCCATTCCCTAGTAGACATTTGTCACAAACGTCTACTAGGGCACAGTTCCTGAGTAGGAAAGGGCATCTATGACGATTAGAACACCAGCACAACAGTGAGATGCAGATTAAGGAGGAATACCAGTAACAGTGCTGCACGTAGCCAAGTTAATTGCAAACTTAAAAAAAATGCTGCCACACATTTCTTCATTTCTAAGATGGCTGATGTACCATTTTGGGGGAATAGAAGATTAATGAAAACCAACACAGAATCCTACAATTTTGCATACATTTTCTACCTCAGCAACAGCGGAACTACTTTATTATCACATAAATATCTTCCACAATACAAAGCAATGAAACATTTCCACTTCAATCAAAATACTATAAAATTGTCAAATATATGCATGAAACAGGATTTGAGCATTATGTGTGTGGACTTTTAGAAATTCTTTGCTCCTCATATTGGAAAATACACTAACCTCTTCTCTCTCCCCAAATCAAAGAACAGACTAAAAAAAAAAAAAAAAAGACAAAAGTGCAGCCGCATTTATCTAGAACAGTGGTATCCCAAACTTTTTTGAGAACACACCCCCATGTATATTTATTTAGAAATTATATACATGTACTACTGTACTGATATGTTATGCACATTATAAAACATACACAAAAATAGAAAGCAAAAAAGGATGAAATAATTATTTATTAACAGCCCGCTCACACCCCAATAGATTGCCTTGCACACCCCACTTTGGAAACCACTGACCCAGAAGACTGGGTATGACTAAAACCCACGGTAAAGTCTTCTGGCCATCTCCCTGCTTGATCAAGAACAGGTTTTTGAGATCTTGGGCTGAGAGATGTAAGGACTGCAGGAGCTGAGTATGTAAAATCAAACCATAGAGTGAGTGGAAAGAGGACAGAAATAGGGAACAAAACATAGCCAAACTTCTGTTCTCCTTTTTGTCAATACTGGAAACAGCACTCGAACACCCCAAGAGAACAGATTCCAGCCTCAAATCAGTATATCCAAGAACAAATACAGAAGAGATGAATTACAAGATGGTCATAATATTTCTGTGGTAGAGCAGAGCAACTTGCTGCTTTTCAAGAAGTGAAAAGAGAGACTTGCATTTCAGTCCACCTGAAATGCAGGGTTTTAGTCAGGGTTTTAGTGTATAATCTGATACAAGATGAATCTCGGTGCCAATAACAGTTTCAGATCCACCACACATTGATCTTTTAAACCCTGCAAGCACTTTCCATTCCTAAAAGCCTAACAGCACTTACCAACTTATATAACAGATACACATAAAAGCAAGAATGCCCCATCTGAAATTATTTGCCTGTGTAAAATGACTGACAAGAGCTCTTTGCTATTTCATAGTGGTTAAGTTCTCTACGGTGTATTTAAAAATGGCCTTGCTTAGTTTCATTCCTCTTAGCCACCACTTCACTGCTACTTTTCTTTCAAACTCAATTCCATAGTACAGAAGTTAGGGAATTTCCTTTGATATCCAGTGTCAGCTTTTGTCATAATAAACATTAGATAAACATATAATTAAACGTTGCTAATAGTTATATAATTGTTTGGGTCACATTATACATACTGATTCAGACATTTGTACCCTGCAGTTCTAGACAGGTTGTTGCTTATATTCTGTGTTCTTTAATGATTTAGTCCACTGTCTACATCCTATCAGATTTTTAATAGTTTTTCCTCACAGTTCTTTTCCATTTTCAGCCTTACCTATACCGAGATGCAAAATTACACACATTAGGCTGGGCATTACTACTTTGTAGAGAAAGGAATTATTACCTCATTTCTGGTATGAGATGTGATACAGTGTCTATCTATACTTTTGTTCACACAGATCTATTATTTTTTGCTGCTAGAAAGCACCATTCTGTTCATTTACTATCTGCTGTCATCTTTAGGTTCTCACTGCAGCATTATTTTTTGCTCTATTATTTCTATGAAACAATTTCAGGGTAGGTGGGGGTTTTTCCCCCTATTTACTTTCTTTCAAGCATATTGCTTGTATTTTTAGATAGTGGATCTCATTTATTCATTTTTTTTATTATTAAATTTCAAAAAATGAATGTGTGCTCACACATGGGAAAGAACAAGACAACTTGTTTCACTGCAGCAAGAATAATTCCACTGAGTCTTCACTGCAGAAGAAATTGCTTAGATATCTTCTTATGTATTTTAAGAATTGCAAAATGACTGACTTTTGTAGGTATGCACACAGTAGTAATGTTCCCACTTGACAATTCAAACTCAGAGACTAAGTACCAGTTTACAAAAATGTGTTTGCAAATCCACAGTATTATCATACAGCCATACAGAAGTTTACGTATCCAATGCCTTTGCAGATAGAAGAAGAAAGGCTCTCTAGAAAATGGCAAAGAAAGCCAGAATTGAGGGTTCCTTCATCAGTTTTCTTCTCAATTTGCTTACATGACTCCAGCAGGAACTACTAGCCAAAGCAGTCGATTTCTACAGTACTAGTCCAAATTAAGGCAACCTCTGATCTTGCCAGAGACCAAAAGAGATATGAATACTTAAGTTTCTCTTGACAGTCAGATATTGTTTCAGTTTGGGGAGCTAAGTCTAAATCTAAAAATACTTCCAACGTCTCTTATACTTGTGCTAGTGAGGTGAAATTTTCCATGGAATAACAGAAAGCGTGTTTTTTCAGTAGGCAGCATCCACATAGAGAAGTATGACACTGATTTCAATTTACTTATTTTTGGCAACATTGTACTTCAAGTCACAAAGGACCCAACTAAAACAACATTGCCAGACTTTTAAAATATCATAGAACTTTCAAGCATTTGAAAACCTGGGAGAAGATAAACTTGGGAAGTAGTCTAGCAGGAACAGAGACTAAGGAGTTAATAAAACCTGAATATTGTTTTCACAAAGGCTTTTTGAAAAAGACTCGAGACATTTTTATAGCCAGAAACAATTAGGGAATACTTGTTTCAGCATTTCTTCCAAACTGGAATGTGACTGTATATTTAAGATAAAATTGCGATATGAAGAGTCTGCTAAAAGCACTTTTTTTTTGTTTGTGCATTTTGTTTGTCACCCAGTGTCACACTAACAACTCTGCATCTCATTCTAAAGCACATTATACTGTGAGATAAGATGAAAAAGACAGTTTTTTGTTTCCCCAAGGGGGAAGTACTTCTGTTAAAAGCATCTTTTTACAATACTATGCTTTCTGAATTACCAATAACGCAAACCAAGGAATTAGATACTGTACTCTAAAATTTAATATTTGTTCAATTCTTATTCATATCCTGTAGACATCCCCATGTGTAACAGGGGAAAGTATGCTAAATGCTTAAGCCTACTTAAGAATCCCAAAGATTGAGCATTTCTGTCCTTCAATCAGTATGCTGTCAGGTCAGGCTCACACATTCAGCAATGTAAGTTCTCCTGCAGTTTTTATTATTGTAAGAAAACTCATGTTTGGCATATCAGGTAGATAATAAGAAGTTGGCTTGAAAAAAGAATTGGGTTTGCAGTCCAAGAGAGCTATTACAACATAACCTTACTTTTCAATTCTTCTCTCAGATTTCAGTTTCTTCAAGAGTAAACTCTGTAAAAGGTAATAAGCAGCAAAAAGAACCAGTGGAAGGCAGAAAGAATGTGAAAAGTTAAAAAGATATTTAAACACTCTCTCACATCTTTCTATGCAAAGGTAGACTTTAAATTTGTAGAACTGTACCATGATTAAGTAAGAAAGGAGGCTTTAAAAAAAGTCTTTCTGAAGGAAAAATTGTTTGCAACAAAGACATGCAGCAAGGTCTTTGTTTACTTTCAAGTCTGCTGAATCTCATAGCAATGTTTTAATAAAGCTTTGTGCACTAGGTTTGCAATGAAGCTAGAGGAGCATTTATCAGATAACTAACCTTTAAGGTTCTTCTCTTTCTGGAACCCAACTAGCAGCGGCCAGGAATAGTGAGGTCTGAGTGGCAAGCCCTCCTCTTTCATCATCTTCATCACATCAATGGCCAAGGCTGAAAACATCCACAAGATAATTAAACAGTGACCAAGTACTTTAAATAAGCATATGTAAAATAACTAAATAAGCAGAGTACCTGATTTGTTGGCCTCCAAAGCGCAACGCAAAATAAATGGTAACGGTGCCGAGTGCATTTTTGCTTCTTTTAACTCACTACAAAATTGCTTCAGCTTGTTCACAGGCTGCAAAGAATTTCAAAAATTAATTTAATATATCTTTCAATTTCTCAAGTTGTTAAGAATGTCAGATTCTTCTAACGTTTAGGAAATGAATATTACACATGCCATACATGATTCCTTTGTGAATTTCAATTTACTATGCAAACTGATATGAAATATTAAAATCCTTCTTTTATTCTTTAAGAACCATGCAAAAAATCTACCATTTTCCATCTTCACAGTTGCATTAAACTAAATAAATATACTGTTATTAGTATATTAAGAAAAAAGTATTACTATTCTGCATACCATATCTCTATTTACACAATGTTGCAAGAAGAAGCTACCCTGGTCCATATTATCACGTGATAAATGATTAAGAGACTTCAAAATACGGAAACTTATATCTTCGAAGCCATGAGTTACCAGAGTCAAACACAGGTTCATTGTATCTAGCAATTGAAAAACAGAGAACAACAAAATTTAAAAAGTGCATGTAACTTTTCGCATTGAACTACTACAATTAGTGAAAGCTAGGAAAGTGAATGTTTTACAAGTATCATTAGCATACTTTTAACCATGATTAACCAATCAAACTTGAGACTACCTTATTCACAATTATTTATATTTATCAATGAAATTCACTTTTCCCATTAAAAGACTATGCCAAAAATTACAGAACCATCACCACTGCAGCATGACAGAAGGACACTAAATAAGAGAAACACATTTATAGACACATCAACAAAGAAAAAATGGATGAAGTATAATTAACAGTTATCAATCAGATTATGCATACTGGGATCCAAAAGTGACTTTAACTGTACATAAAGAAAACTATATTCAGTATTTAGTTTCCCTTTTTATGATATTCACAAAGAGCTATCACAACAAGAATTACAACAGTGTTGTTTGAAGAAAGGACTCCACACTTACTGCTTTCCTATAAAAATCTTAATGAATTTTAGAAGTCAAAAAAATTGGTAATTAATTTTTGTATGTAAATGATTAAAATTGGTTTATATTTAAATTTTATAAAATGTGATCTAAAGCAGCAACAAATGAATCCACAAGCTAATGGCAAAAATATTATTTTCCCTATGTATCCAAGAGAAAAAGTACAAAATTACCTATTTTTGGTAACATTGGGGGGGGGGGGGCTTTCCTTCTCCACCCTGAGTAACAAAACATTACTGTAGTAACCAAGGACATACCTGGAATTAATTCCCTTTCAAATCTTATGCGTTCTTTAATCTCTTCGATGTACTGAGGATATCCAGCCTTGGCAAGGCTAAAAATCACCTGCATCAAAATCCTATCCATAAGGTACCCTTCAGTCTTCTCAACCTCTTCTAGAGTCTGTAAACCAGAATAAATTTAACTTCAATAAACTCCAAAGTGACTCAAAACAGGGTACATTAAAATTAAAAAAAAAAAAAAAAAAAAAACAAAAACAAAACAACAAAAAACCAAACCAACACAAAAAGCTGGGTTTTTTTCCTTTTCGACAACCATGGGTTTAGATACATGCAATATGGTAGAAAGAATACCCAAGATCTATAGAGAGGGCCTTAAACACCTTTAGACTGTAAAAAGGGACAGATAAAAGGAATATAACAGATAATTTCTCTCTAATACCTAATAATATATGAAAACACCAGAGGTATTGCCATTGTGAGATGACTTTCAAAAGAAATTACTTAGAAAAGGGGAGAATGATTAATCAAACTTTTTGTTAGTGTTTGGAAGAAGGCTGGTCGATGAAGATTTGTTTAATTTGTAAGTCACAGAACAATATTGTTTTTCACTTCCTCTTCCTTGATTTGGTCCTCTCCATCTGATACTACTTATTAACTCAAACCAGTTTTCTTTTCTCATTCCTTTCCAAATACTTCGATTTAAAAAAAAAGAGAGAATACTTGAAAAAAATCAGCTACACAAAGCGCTGTAAGGCAGCATTATCTTATTCGCACTTTATGAATACCTAAGTTGTTGGTATGAACTCTCAAAAAAATTCAGTTTTACTGGAAAGATTCTGTGGCTTCAATGGGAGCCAAAGAATGGCTCAATGGGAGCAGGATAATCAAGGTTTACTTTTTATTTATTTTTTATAAATAAATATATAAAAATCTCACGTGCACTATTTGTCTCTTTAAAAAAACCCTGAATTATTAAATCACTCACTGGCAAACATATCTTCTCAGAGTGAAAGGCAACTATCAAAAGACAAGTATTTTTCATGAAGTATGAGACTGCTTTCAGTTAACCAGCTATTCAGATAAAAAAAAAAAAAGTGTTTAATTGCTGCGGACTAGGAGGAAACAAGTTATAAAATTCAGTATTATTCCTCCTGCATGGATAAAAAGCATTCTAAAGTTAAATTGAATAAAAGATCAAACACGCTGTATTTAAACTCAAACTTGCAATACCTTTTTGATGCTATCAGCATCACCCTTTTCAGCATACACATTCAGCAGGGATAAATAGGTGTCTGGACCTGGTTCAACACCGGCCATCCTCATCACTGAAAGAATATTTTCTGCACTCTTCATATCTCTAAAAGAATTCAAAAGAAAGACTCTCAGTAGATTTAATCATAATAATGTTTATTGTGACTTCCACATTTCCTCATTAAAATAATTAGAATTGGAAACAAAGACCGCAACAAGCATAAACTTATTTTAACTAAGCAAATCCTGAAAGGCGAAAGTGCAAATCTTTTAATTATTCTATTACTTAAAATACTCTTATTCTATTACTTAAAATACTCTTATTCTATTACTTAAAATACTCTTTCAACTTTAACAGTTGAAAAAGTTCAAAACTAAGTGCAGCAAATTTCTTTTTCAAACAATACAAAAGTACAGTAATTTATCTTGAAATTCAAGATTTTCAGACACAAGAAAAATCTACTTCCTTTGTTAAATAGCCCTGTTTTGATTCGAAAATGTATAAAAAGACAGTCTTCTATACATTATTATTCAAAACCATCACACTATTCTGCAGCATGTAATTTTTCTGCACCGTACCACTTTATATTGTAGTAAAACTAAAAAGAAAAGAAAAGAAAAAAGGTATTAAACATTACCCTGATCTTGCATGACCTTTCACAAGACTACTGAATACTGCCTCAGTGATTGGGAGATCTTTGTTCTTCATAAATCCAAGAATCTTACTGCAAAATACAAGACAATGAATTATTAAATATTTTTTCCCTTTGAAAAGATAAACTACTGAGCTATTGCTGCTCTGCTGGACTAGTACTGTATCACCAAACAAAACCAAATCCTGATGTCACCGAGTAATTACGTTTGGGGATGCTGCATAATATGCTCATAACTTGGTAATTTTCATTTTTTCAGATGAATTGTATTTGTCACTTTGAAATACGCAGACACAAGGGTGGGGCTGCATTTTTTTTTTTTATCTTCCTTTTACTTATTTCTCATGCCCAATCACACTGTTGCAACTTAACCTTGCTAAAACTAAAATGTTAGACAGATATCCAGCAAGCCCTGCGTAACAATGACAAAAACGAGAATTACTACTATTTGCTTCTTAGCCCATTTTGTTCTCAAATGCTTTCCCCGTAGCCATTTTCTTACATAGGCAGTAAGAACCTCACACTTTTTCACGCTGCCTCTAAAAATGAAAAAACAAGTTATTTTCTCAGCAACTTGAATACAATTTGATTTGAACACACTGGTCTATCACTTATTTTTATTGTGCTTGTGTAGGTTCCAGCTGTCTCTAAGAAACTGCTCTTCAGTGCTTGGTTAAAATACACTTAAACTCCCTCTTCGCTTTGCTCAATTTATAAGAATTACACTGAAATGAGTTTTAACATTAATGGCAGGGAATATGAGAAACAGATTTTGTGGAAACCCCCTTAAACATAAATGCAAAAGAATACCTTGCTCCTTCAATGTCACCCTCATTGCAATAAGCAGCAATCAACCTTTGGTATGTGACCTACAGAAAACAAAAAGGGGAAGTTAATGATTTCCATCCAATAAATGGATACTACTATTAAGAATGAAGATATCATAAAAGGGTACCTACTCGATTGGGCTGCACATTAGCTTCCTCCATTCTGGCCAAGAATTCCATTGGAGAGAATTTGTGCTCATTCTGAAGGTAGACTTTAAGTAAAGCATTATAATGGCTTGTATCATACACAGCACCTAAGAAAATATTTCAATCACAGTCAGGGAACGTAGCTTCTCTAAATTCAACATGATTTTATAGCTTTCTCAGGTAGTTAATTTCATATCATTTTTATTGTGTATGAACTGTATATATAATCAGACTGCTTCCTTTTATCCACCTTTGAAACATCAGACATCTATTTAACAGCACACATGTTTATAAAAGGCTAAAACATAACAAGAGCACAGTAACATCAATGCTCGTGTGCATGCTATTCCACAGTCTCTACAGCTGTACTTATTTTGCAGATTCAGCAATATTACTATCAAGAAGCAGTTCACCTATGCAACACCTATAGATAAATGACTAACTTAAAATAAAAAAATCATCTGATAAAATAGCTGGCAGCACTAGAAATACTCAGCCCACCAGCTATCAAGGTAACATCTAACAGAAAAGTAAAATACATTCTTACAATAATCAAAAGCAAGCAAAAGTCCAGTTTAAGCATCTTACCAAAAAAAAAATCTTTAGATTTATTATTAGCACCCCTAGATGTCAGTATAACTCCCAGAATAGGAAATAGGTCTCTCACCTGAATAATAAAACCTGCTGTTTATTCAGTAATGAGTATTTGCTGTTATAACCTGACATTTAAACGCTATTAAAATACATTCAGTCTTCTATTACAAAGAAAGTAACTAAAGCACATAGCTGTTCTTGCAAGAGGGACTAACAAAACCAACCTACCCAGTTCTTTCATCTTGTCCCACATCATATGGGCTAGTTCTGTTCTTTCAGGTAACGATACCTCTGGTAAAAGAGCACCACAACTTCGCAACAAAAGCAAGGCCTGGTTACTCCCTGGACACCCTGCAAGTGGAACACAACCACAAATTTCTTCATCAATAATTATGCATTTAATATTAGAAAAAAGATTCGCGACTGACCCACTGAAATATTTAAGCATTTTGTATAGAATAGAATCTTCTCCAAGACTGAAGCTTTTTACTGAACAGGATACCCAAATGATTAAACAATGACACTATTAGGCGCTATCATTAAAAAGATTCACGATAAAACATGCCATTTAGTACAATAATGAGCTCAGCTGAGCAGAACTTTTAAAGAGTACAACACAAAATACTAAACTGGAATGATCCAGTACTTTAAATTTCCCAATCCAAGATCCATAGATCATTTCATCCTAACAGGGACATAATTTTCCGGTAAGTTTCTGAAATGGCAAAATACTTCATACCAATTCCATACTATTCCAAAACTGGTATTCAGAGACATTCACATTTAAATTTCCATTTCCACTTCTGCCCATGCTCAACATAAAATGAGATAATTTACATGTAGGGAATAGTGAAGGAAACTGTAAGAATGTCTACCTTCTCTGACTTCTGCACTAACCCCAGAATGTCAAAAAAGTAACTCATCTGTCTTTCTTGGACTTCACTACTACTCCTGAGGCAAAGTAAGGCAGAGCTGCAGAATCTATCACAGATTATCCAATAAGCTGGAGACATAAAATTGTTTTCAATCACATCTTTATATGCAAACCCAACAATTTCTAATAAAAAGGAAAGTTTCATTAGAAAGCAGCATACTGTAAAGAAAAAAGGCAAAAAAATGTTGTCTATTCCTTTCTTATCACAGAGAAAGGTGTACTTCAGAAGTAATGTCATTTAACAAAGAGCAAGATAAATGTTCACATACAACATAAATGATGAAAAAAATCTGTAAGGTTTTCTATCTCAGAGACACACATGCAGACTTGAAATATTAAGACTTTCAAAATGACTTGAAGTCCAAAGCATTAGTGATGCTTTGAAAGTTACTTTCAAATCATCATGCCAACACTCCAAAGTTGTGTACAGCCCAGCATAGAGGCAGGAGCTGTTGCCAGTAAAGATTATCTCCAGCTGCTGCTGATCACTGTAAGTGTGATTGTTAATTATACAGAGCTGTAGAAACAGCTATACAGCTATAAAATAACAGCAAAATAAAGTAAAAAGACCTCAACAGCAGAAACCTATATACCATCTAGAATTAGATCTTTAGGTACCGAAAAGGACCAGCAAATCTAGGATACCACAAAGCTATTGTAAACTATGTTTCAAGAGTGCAATCTAAAGCGGAAAAGTTACTTATACAGAGTAAACTCATCTGGGAAGAAACACAGGCACTAGTGGGGAAAAAATAAGCAATAATGAGAAAAGAGGAGAAAAGTTAAAACACTGAGAG
The DNA here is from genome assembly GCF_018139145.2 of Gymnogyps californianus. Lineage (NCBI taxonomy): Eukaryota > Metazoa > Chordata > Aves > Accipitriformes > Cathartidae > Gymnogyps > Gymnogyps californianus. Next base: position 29,229,370 of record NC_059473.1, read on the forward strand.
GGGGCAGGTACAAATTGCAAATGGGGATTTGAACTTCTGAAGACATAATGGAGTGGTGAGAGAAGTCATACTTGACTAACTTTTAAATCTCTGCATACAATTAGTTCATGCAATAAAAACACCAACACATCTCCAGTTTCACAATGCCAGTGTTATACTAGCGACTTGAGTACTTGAAAGGCAAAAGAAACAGGAAAAGGTTTGGCAGTATGAGTATGGAAAGATGCAGGACAAGAGATCTACAGCAAGCACCTTCTTTGGGCATTTTTCATGTTGTAATTAGAAATGGAAGAACAATACAAACACAGGCAAATCTCTTTAAGAAATCAACAGTAACTAACCTACCACACTTTTGCTAAATTAGTTTTCAACGTTAATAAAAAAAGGACTGAATCTTTCATATGGAAATATGTCATTTATTTTAAGAGCATCCTAGTTAAATCTCTTGTGAAGTTCTACGCTTTTTAAAAAAATATATTTATATAGCCAAAGGAAACCACTACAAGCAATCTTTTTGTTAATATGCCTTCCTAAAAACTATGTAACTAATCAAAGATCACAAAGAACTGTGATTTGCAGATAAGCTTAGAGACATAAAATCCTTGCCAACTCACACTCACAAATTATAAGTTTATACCTAAAAAACACAAAGCAGTCAGAATCAGAAAGGATATCACAAGCAAAAAGAAAAAACTAAGAAGTTCAACAGAAAGAGAGCATGAATTGAAGACTCAGCTTTTAAACAGTGAACCGCAAAACTTTTAAAAGCGCAATCCCAGGTACACAAGCCATTAACAGTCCAGAGCAATACAGAGCAAAGTTTAAAACTAAAACAAAACAATACATGCTGTCATTGATAAATACTGGCAGTAGTACTTAGTGAGTATATTGAGCAAATATCTCCATTGACTGATCCTAACTGGTACCAAACCTCATCAATTGTGGTACCTGGTTTGCTATTTTTAGCCAAAGGGGTATTGAATCTGTCAGAGTGAACAATGCCTCAGCTGTTTATTTTTGTTTTATTCCAAAAAATAAAGCTTTCTTGTCCCGAATAACCATAGCTATGTGGGAATGCGGAAACTTGGGGATGACCTCCACATTTCCCTGTATAGTTCCATTTTAAAACAAATAACCTCTTAAGGACAGCATGGTTTATTACAGACATTTTAAAAATACACTGTGTAACACAGACAGATATGATCCCTGTTCAGAGTGCACAATACAGTTATATGAGAAAGGTGTAACATTACCAGATTAAAAATCCACACTAAGCAAGGCACTATAAGACTTCTTAAAAGTACACTAAATTTTTACAAGACTTATAAATTCCCAAAGACAAAAAACCCTGGAAAAGTAAACGTATACATTCAAAGCAAAATAACATCTCTAAAGCATTTAAAGTCTGTTCATCAACATATGCACCAGATTAAACAACACTCAAAGACAAAATATAAGTCAGAACTCTTTCAATTAATTTCCTTGGTTTGATGAATCTTTATATTGCAGCTTTAAATTTAGCTTTTATTTCATTTTAATTGGAAGCAACTTACCTGTTTTGCATATTTCATGGAAGATTTTTAGTAGAAGGGCTTTAGGGATGCGGCCAGTTTTTCTGACAGAGTTATCCAGTTTATTTAACGCCCAGTCAAACTGCCAGCTCCGTCTGGTTTGAATTTCTGAAACTGGTTCTTCTTTAACACTTCCCTCCTGTTGAGGTGCAACTGTAAGGAACCTTATTTGGTACATAATGTTTCTGCTTAAAAACAAACAAACAAAAAAATAGAGATTACACTTCTGTGAGTCATTTTCCAACTACACTAGTCACACAATGTCAAAAAGATAATGCACTTCTTGCTGATGAACAGTTTCTCAAAAACATTCCATATTGATATAAACAAACAAATACAGGTGATTCATTTCAGTGTCTTTCTACTTAAGAAGATATAGTCATGTATATTTTCTCAGTGACAACTGTTTCTCTGAAATTTTCAGTTGGATTCACCTCATAAGTTAAATGGTTCAAATACTATTCCCACAAAAATAAAAATTTTTGAAGTCATCCAAGTGCTATAAAAGTCTGTTGTCCCATTACAGCTTCTCACAAAAGCTCTCACAAGCTTTTGAAAAATCACTCCAAGAACAGTCACAGACATCTCTTCCAGAACACAGCAAATCAAGGCAGCAAATCATACCTTTCTTTTCAATTAAAATACACAAGAACTAACGCAGAGGCCAGTGTTTTAGACAACAGTGGCTTAAAAAACAATGGGATCATTCCCCATTCTGCAGAATTTACATTAACAAGCACGAAGCCGCCATCCCACGATGTAAACCAAACATCAACACTGGATTTCTTTAAATATTTATTTTCTCAAAATAAAGTATGACAACAACAAGAAACATAATGAGAAAGCATTCTTATTTCTAGCAAACCACTAAAAGATTGCCTTTTTTTTAAAAAAAAGAACAAGTTGATGTAGATAAGAATAAGAAAACAGTGTTTGTGCCATAGTGGAATTGTGAACAGCCTGTGCAGGTAAAATTCTCATTACACACAAGCATTTTTGGAAGTCTGTTCTCAATTGTCCTTACAACTGCATAAAATAAACCAGACTATCCTTCTCCAGAATCCTATACAAAGGAAGTAATACATGCTGGATGGCAAAAAGAAGATTCAGCAACCTCTGAAACTGCCCTCTCTCATCTCTGGCTCTCTAGACAGCTCTTCAGCTACATTTCTGTAAGGTCTCTAGACTAGCTTAAAAAAAACCCTAGTTGTACTCCCTGCTGTTACAGATGCTCCAGGAGTCCTATGCAGTAATGGCTGCACATTTTGTTGAAATGGCAGCGTAAAAGTGAAGAGTGCTGGCATTCCCTACAAAATGATTTCCCACACCTGGAGCTTTTTCACAGGTGTATCTGCTGGTTGGTTTCTCACCAACCGGTGCTAGTGTAAGGCCCTAGGAGAGGAAGTCCAGTGGAGGAGAAGCAGCTTGCTGGCAATTCAGTGTTTCAGCAGCATTGGCAGCAAGCTGCTAAATGGCAAGAAAATCATCAGTGGCATGCATATCAGTGTGGTGGAAAAAACAGGCTGGTGGTTTACCATCTGGTTGTCTCTTGTGAGTAGGAAGTAGCCCGAAGACCACCGTTTTCCTTGCTGTTTGAAATCCTGATTTGGTAACTGAGCATGCTGTAAGTTCTAGGAGTAAAATTCTTTAAATAAAACCAGCCTGAAGCAGAATCTCTTTTCTAATGGAGCCATGAAAACAGTTTAGTAGATGATTTTTGAAGGCATTGAAAAAAAAAAATCCTTCAGTAATGAGGAACATCACTACCATTTGGCATTGTCTTTTCAACCAGGCAAATTTTACACTGCCCAATCTCCTCGAGTTTCCTCCTGAAGAATTCTCCAGAGGCCAGCAAATTATCTGCATTTTATTTGATTAGGGAAAGGACAAGGAAGAAAGAATTGGAGAAGGCAAAAAAGACTGCCAAAAAAGGAGAGATCCCGTCCTTCAGTCTCAGTTCTACCTCCTTCTAGATGCAAGTTCCCACTGATTCCTTTGGGCTAGCTCTCATTTTATTTAGATCCCTCTGTGAGCTTAACTCACTAACCTGGCACAATACCATTTCAGCCACTTCTACAAAAAAACAATTACTGTTCCATCAGGTTAGAGTGGAAACAGCTCGTGATGTCCAAAAAACACCAGAATGAACCAGAAAAAAGAAATGGAGTAGGAATAGGTGGCCAGAATCAGAGGAACCAGGAAGAAAAAGAAGAAACTGAAACACCACTTGGTGGTAAGCAGCTTATCAGATTAATGCTATCAAACTTTTTTTTGTTACTAGTAATGCCATCTCTCACGAGAAGTATTTCCAAGGGTGTCATTTTCCCTGATTCTTTCCTTCCTTCCTATTCCTCTTCTTCTACCTCATCTTATAACCAGAGACAGGATACTTTCCCTAAAACAGAAATCATTAGACTAATTAGAGTAAAATCCAGTAGTACAAGGTAAGAATAACAGTAAGATACTAAAACTTAAGTCCTCTTGGGTGTAACAACCAAATGAGATGTCTACAACTTAGATAAACTCTTTAATAACACAAACAGCAATACTCAACTATGAGCTAGCCACTGGATAACTATAAGAATGAAACTGTAATGATTGCAAGTTCTTTATCTATTTTTTCTTAAAGATATAGATAAAAAAAGAAAATGGTATCATCCGCTCTTATATACCCATTAAAAAAGCTACTTGAAAGCTTTTCAGAATACCTCAAGTCAGGTTGGAAAAAATGCTTTGGAAGCAAGCAGCAACTCAGGACTTACTGTCCTTTTAAAACAGAAATTTACACTTTGATTTCCATTAACAATCAAAGCACAAGTGGATGAAACTCCTGTGCTTCAGATTAAAATTGAAATGTCTTTTTCTATAAAAATCTGCTATTGTTTTATAGTACTTCGCAAATTATTGAATTATACCTTATGCCACATAGCTCACTTGTAACCATAAACTAATTGGTATCTACAATTCTTAAGTCCTGCACTGTTTTAAGAAAGCCATCTTTACAAGATTCTCCACATGTCAAAAGCCACAAACATTTTAAAGCACTTGAATAGCTCCATCAGATTAAGTATGAAGATAAAAACAGTATGTGCATGCTCAAAATAAGCTGGTTAACAGCATAAGAAGACTCTAAAGTTTCATTTGTCACTAAACTCTCCCTGCTTAGCATTTAGCATGATGCTGTTTATAATGTAGGTTTAGAATATTATACTATATCAATTGCTACGATTGCACACCGTAAAATATCATACTCTTACATGAAGTGTTATTTTTATACGCTAACTTAACCTTCTGAAAGATCAGCAGAATTGGGCATTTCTATTTACACACACACTCCTCCCAGATATTATCAAATACAGTACTGGTGTTTCTGTTAATTTATACTGATTAAAGACATTTTAAGGAATGGCAACATGGGAGTCTGAGTTTCAGTTTTAGACAGACAGAGGAAAACAGTATGAGCGTATAAAACAACTTGAGGAACTCTTAAACTTCCACTGGCATCCACCTAAATTACGATTATCAATCTGAAATATAATGACTAGTGTAAGACTCGGGTGTACCTCATCTGTAGGCTTTCAGCATTCGAATAAATTACACTTTTAGCATGATTTAAGGAACTGTACAATGCTAAACCAATCCCACAGTAAGAATTTGTTAAAAATAAGTGGCTTCAAAAGCCGGATGAAGCTGCAGGCATCTACTGTCTTGAATTTGGTTCTTAGCACTACAAATCAACTAAGAACACAAAACTTAGGAGAAAATGGAAAAAAAAAAAAATGCTAAGAGCTCACTATTCTAAAAGATTGAGCAGACCAGAAAGACAGCTTCCATAAAAAATGCAAACTTCAGGATCAGGTTTTATTTCAGGCAATCACGTGAAGGACAGAAGAATGCAGTAGACGACATACTTACGGAAAATTGATATAATGGCACTACCTCCCCATGAAACAGAAAAAGAAGCTAAAACAATGAAGCAGTTATCCATGCATCAGGAATCTTGAACAACCTTGTGCAATTCTTCTTTAATTTTTAGAAGTTGAGAAAGAACACACAATTAAGGGGAATAAAAAAAAAAAGCAAGGATAAAAATCAAGGCCATGTTAACCATTTCAGTCAGGAAGTCACATAAAAAGGCAGCAAGAAAGGCTTATAAGAAAGATGATTTTAGAAAATACACATATCTCTTAAAATGGAAAAAAATTACAGATCATACACTGTTTAGCTTTCAAAAAACGTTAATCATAACCATACTATGTAAATTTTAACCATTTTACCATGACTAAACTTTAACAAGGAGATGGGGGTGTAGGTTAGAAGAGGGAAGAATGAGCTAAGTAATTTCTGGAAACATTAAGACGTGTTATATTTAAGACACATTAATGGACCTTACTCAATCTCCAGTTCTTTGAATTACCTTCAAAACTTTATGAAAGTTTTGGGAAAAACAGAAGCATAATCAATAAAAAATATGGATTGATGTACAAGCTTTTGGCACCATATTACCTTACAATCTCATAAGCAAAACAAGGAGAAACAATGTACTTTTAGTTACAAAAATATAGGTGCAGTAGTTGTTTTAAAAAAAAATATACATGTAAAATTAAAGCGTGCTGATCAGGGTTTGTTGCAAAATTGGGAATATATTTTGTGGGATTCTAAATTAAGCTATCTCCTAACCCAACAGGTACGACCCATGTCCATTCAATAATTCCATTAACAATTTAGATGACAGAAGAGTTAATAAACTTATAAAATTTGTAGATGACACCATAACGGTGGCAAACTCTTAGAAGGAGAGCCTCAGAATTCAGAGTCATCTTGATTACTTTGTGTAATGGTCTGAAATCAACAAAAAGGAAATTCAGTACAGACCAAAGAAAGTTGTACGTTTTGGACAAAAAACCAAATGCAGAAACGTAAGATGGTGTACAATTGGCCAGACAACAGTACAACCAAAAAAATACTGAAAATGAGCCACCGCTAAACCTGAACCATCATGCAGCAAAAAAGAAAACTTCAGTTCTTCAACTTCTAACAAAAGCAACAGAGATAAAATAGAGAGAATTATTCTGCTTGTCATGGTGTGTTTACTCACAAAAAAACAGGTTTAAAAGACTCATCCATCCCATCCCACTCTCCAAACAGAGAAGCAACTGTACCCAATCCATCAGGCATCACACTGGTAATTATTAATTGTAATTAAATATTAGAACAGAATACTTCGACAGTCAAATTTTCTCATTTGGAAGCTTATAAAATAAGATTAGGAGGGGGGGAAAAAAAAATCTATCACGCGTGACCTTGGCATTGCTGATCCTGTCTCAGTGCTAGATGTTAGATTATATAATCTTATGACGTAACCATATTTTTTCACTTATTTTAACTAACTTTGTTCAGAATTAAATGCTATGCTACACTGCAAAATGCATGATACTGCTCCAAGGACTGCAATGGGTGCCAAGTATTTACTTTCATCAATTACCATTAAATGGTATTTTAAGAATTTCTCCACATGAAACATTATACTTGCAAGCACATGAAGCTGCACAATAACCTTCAGATCTGTTTGGATTAGCAACCTGATTCTTCCCCAACATGTGCAACTTCTATTTACTATGCTTCAGAACTGTGTTTCTTCGTACCTACCCAGAGAAGCTCAAAAGGATATGTTAAGCCCTATAAAGTGATCTCTCTCCTATTCCCACAATCACAAGATTAGAAGTAGCTTTCACATAACTGTACCTTTACACCATGTTCAGCTTTGTCTCTACAATTATGAGGATTCAAAATGTAGACCTTGCCTACACAGGAGAAATTAACCAATTACATGTTTGTAATCCCAACATAGAACCACCTGCCATTTAGTCATAACTTTTCATCTCCAATTTAGCTTACAACATCTGGAAAGCAGATGAGGCGAAACTCATAAAAAACTCATACTGAGACGAAGTGTGCATGAGGAAAATTATACTAAGTTAACTAGTAAAATATTTCTATGTTTGCAAGAGTTTATGAGAATCCCAGTACCATACTTACACGTTTTCCATATTTCTAGAGCAGACTAAAGGCAGTGCCTTTGATTTCCTAAAGGAACACATCTTGCACACCAGCCTGAGTAAAAAGTGTCCCATCTTTCCCAAAACTCAAAAAGTAGGTGGTTCCAGTGATCTCCCTGGCAGCAGCAGAAAGTTTACTTTCTGCAAAGCTTGACCAATTCCAAACATTCAAAAAAGGATTACAGAGCTAACGTATGGATATTTGCCTCCCTTTATCAGAGCCACACTAAGGTAGTTGCTATGCTTTTTCTAAGAAAAGTACTGAATATTTTGTTAAGTTCTTTCTAAACTAAACAGGTGAAAAGTGTAGGAAACAGTTTCCAAAATACAAGCTATGCTCGAATTAGAATAACAGTAAACTTAAGAGTTAAAATTCATTACTGTACATAAAAGCACTACAGACTTAACATTAGTTAAATTTACTAAATATAAGATTAAATATACCACCTGAGATCCCAGCATGATTCACAGGACTGCTAAACAGTATTTCCCCCAACTTAGCTATGGTCACGTACAAAAAAAAGGCCACAATGGTCAGGCCACTGTACCCTTGTTTCAATGAGATACAGTAGGATCCTACAAAAAGAGAGAAAATTTTACGTTTTTTCATGTAGACTGAGAATATCTATTTAGATGTTCTTGGAGAATACCTAAAAATTTTGCCTAAGTGATCTGCAAGAAGCAAAGCAGAAAAACCTTGCTTTATACTATTTCTTAGAAATTCTCTAGACATTTTATGTCCGTCGTTAAAACACATACAACTACAAGAATAGCGCAGCTTGTGAAACTTTACTATGACAGAACGTTGCTTCAGTATTACCAAAAGCAAGTCTACTGACTGCCTCGTCTGCATTTAAAGCCCATTAATTCTATCATTTTACTAATATAAAGCAATTAAGCACTTAATTCTACATTTTTGTCCACTGGTGAGGGATTGCTGAGTACAACAGTGAATAGCCAAAAGCAACTTGTTTGCAGCTAACTTAAAAAATAAAAGTACCATGCATTAAACCATGAATCATTTGGGTTTTTAACTTATGGCTTACCCAAAGCTCAAATCAAACCCCTCAGATGTGAAACAGGATTCTTAAAAGGGCATTCGCATTCCCATCTCATCATGATGCTTCAATCTTGTACAAACACACCACAACATACCAAAAGTCAACAGTCTTCACAAAGACAACTTGAAAAGCATTGCACATGGTACCCTCTCATCCACTTCCTCAGCAATCACTCCTCTGAACACAACACAGATCTTGCAAAAAGCAGGTTTCGCTACAGCACAGTTTGCTGTTTGGGGAGATGCTCTTTTCCCTGCAGTCACGAAAACTGGTATTTAAACTCACTGGAGAGAATCTCAAACCAAAGAAGTGACAGCAAGGCCAAAGATGCCTCGCGAGACTTGCATATAGAGATTTCACTCGATTTTCCTGCTCATCTGTACTTTTATGATCTATGCCTTAAAAGCCTAACTGTTCTCCTTTTCTCCAAGGACAGATAGGGTGTTGACATTAGGATCCTAGCACTCATACATCTAAAAGTGCAGTTCAGCAATACAGCTGAATTGATCTAATATCACACAGCCATCACGCAGGGTTCCCTCTTCTCCTTTTGCCCATGGTCCCACCCTTCTAGAGTTCATCAGACCCTTACCTGATCCAATAAAACCTGTCCGTCTGTCAGAAAACCTTTTCCTTGCAGTCTAGCAAATGAAATCAGCCCAGTAATAGGTCAAAGGAGCACCCACATTTAGAGCAGGACAAGCTGGCCAGCAATGGGAAGGTGGTCAGTGTGGGAAAAATGGAGCCGATATCCTTCCTCCCAACACTAGCTTTCCCACAGCAGCAAGCTGTGACATCAAACCATAACATAATCACCTAGAGTATGTAGAATAAAGTCCCAAAAAGATATTCTGATGTTAATTCAAAATCTACTCTGAACGCTCATCAATTGAGAGGTTTGTTACAGCATTCTTGACAGTCAGCTACTAGCAGCATATTTAAGCATCTCTTCCCTTAGTGAAGCTTCTATGAACAAAGTTCCACTAAATAACTTGTACCACATAAATCAGCACAGTGCTACAACGTGCTGTTGTAGATCTGAAGTTTGTTGTATTGGTCTGTCATAGCTTATTTATCTTGTTATAATTGCATAGCATGAAAGTGATGACATATAGCTCACTGTATTTCACACTTCATACTAGAGGCAGACAAGTGAAATAGTAAATTTGCCTTAGATTTGATTTGCTATGAAATGCTTCTCAACCACACAATGCAATCGGATATCCATCTACTGTCCTAACCCATTTTCAGAAGAAGTTTAAATTAAACCGACACAAAATCAAATGGGAAACACTCCCACAGTACATTCCATTGGCTCAACCATGGTGCAGCAACACGCAGCAGAGTGACAGGAACTGCTGGTCATTGCAGGGAGACCACCTTAACCTACCCAGCGTATCCGCTCTGTCCAACTGTGGTCAAAGTCATCACTCCACCATAGATGCAGATGCACTTCAAAGTACTGACACATAGTTTGAAGCCTTATTTGCATGAAGAGCTGCTTCTCTGTCCAGTGCATATCATACTGGCTCTGAGCAGAAAAGCAACACATTCTGAGAGTCTCTAAAATTACACAGGCATAACAAATAGCCCAACCATCATTTGTGTACTCTACAGTTCAGCAGTGGTGGTTAAGACTTTCCTGGAAAAATTGGAGCAAGACAATGCTTTGATAAAATCTCTGCTTGAACGTAAACGGTTGCTGTTTCAGATCTCTAAAGAAATGAACAGATTTGCAACTTTTCTGCAACCGTTACTGTAATGAAAGTCTCAAATCTGCCTCTGAACTGACTTTATTCTAAAGCAACTGTATCAAGCACATATAAACATATAGTTATTTACCCAGTTCTGCAAAATGCTGGATTATTCCTTGTTACTTATTCACTCTTAAAACTGTGGGGTTTTCGCCCCACTATTACAATTACAACTTCATCAATAGTCTCTGGAATTTACTGCAGTGGACTGCATTTCACTCTCGAAGTACCATCTCAAGACCTGAACAGCGAGTACTGCAAGTCTAAATGATGTCCATATGTCAATTCTAGTTCTTCAAAAGAGGTCACTTTCCAGAAGTTAAAGCTTATGCAGAAAACAACAACAATGAATAGTAACTTAAGGTAAAAAATGAAATGAGATTATATGCTTATATGTGCAATTTCAGTTCATAAATGTTACCTCTGCTTTACACTTTGGTCCTAAAGCATCACTTGTGCACCAGGATGCCTAAACCCATATAGTAAAGTGACAGTAAGACTAAGATTTTAGGTGAAAAATTATCTTAGGAATGAAATTACTGGACAGAAAGAATGTACATATTTAGGTGTGCTGCTCAGTCTTACTCCAATATAATTCACAGTTTAGACTGAAACCTAAAAGCTATGAAATAAATACCACTGCTGTTTCCCGTGAATGTGTTCTCTACCAAGCACCTTTCTCACAGTTAACTAAACCTAGCCTGAGAATTAAAGAGTTTTTAGCATGATCACTAAACTATTCTATATATGACCCCATTTATACTTGAAAATATAGAAGAGTATAATTTGGTGCAAGAAAAAACTATCATTTGGGGGGGGCGTGGGGGGAGGGACGGGGACGGACCCAACCAAAAATCCAAAACCCAGCTGTTGGAGCCAAATTATCATCGCATAAAGCACTTTTCAAGTTCTGTCCAGAAACACAGTTCAAGAAAAAAAAAGCACTGTTAGTCCTTCATCAAGTCATACGTGAAGTTCTGTGAACATTACGTCTTGCAATAAACTACTTTAGGAAATTAAGCTTCCAGTTGAGGAAAACAAAAATCAGCTGAATTACCACAAAGTAGAAAAGTTTATTCATGATTTGCCACTAACTGTGTGGTTCTGTTGCCAACCATACAGCAGATGTCTTCCCAGTTCCTGGTCTTTCCTGCACAGGTCTACTCCATCCTTCACATCAGCTTTAGCATTTAATGATCCGTTACACTTCAACCACTAAAACCAGCAGAAAACTATACACTTTTTTAGATAAGATTTCTGTCAGGCTCACAGTAGGTTTGATAAGCACTAATGCTGGTGTAGGTAGCAATAATCTCCTTGTTTTGATGGTGAGACTTCCCTCTAGGAGTCCTCTATTGCTGACCCTCATCTGTTCCCATCCTTTCTCCTGAACCCGCTCTGGAACCCACCAAGTCCTCTGCTGAACGTATTTATCTACCTAGAATGGCAGAAGACTGTTCCGGTTTTCTACCAGCCATTAAGTCACATTGACTTAAGAGGGACCACCAGAGCTATAACGAGACACAAGCCCCTTCTCACCTACCCACACTGGATCCTCACTAGGTTTTGCAAACACTGGAAAAAATACAGCAAACATTCATATCCTTGGAGGAAACAGATCTAAATATCTATTTAGCTAAGCATTTATATTTACAAAGTATTTATAATTAATTGTTTAATTTTATACAAATTGTTAGTTAACAACTGTAATTATAATCACAGCAAGTCATTTAACATAAATGAAAGCTAAGCATCTCAGCCCATTCCCAACTCCCTGTTTTAAGGCTTAGAAACTGGACATAGTGGAAACCAAAAATCTAACCCCATCAAGGCTCAGAAATCATAAACAAACCTTTCTCTCATTCACACGCAGTTTGAGAACTTGTTGACAATGAAGTAACCCCTAAAGTTACAAAAGTTTGCACAAATCTTTATGTAGTTGTAACAGCATACTTACTACATGGAATACAAAAAATAAACACCAAACTCTTTGACACAGCGATCATCTGCACAAGGTGCTTCCTTCTTAGGACAAGTAATCAAGAAATCATTATGGAAGCAACTAGCTTGCCTATATAACAGAATGCTAACATCACCCTCGTGATATATTAAAAAACCGGTGCAGGTAAAAAAACCTGAAATATCATGTTTCCTACAAACATAGATCCTGACATGTTTGTTCGTGTATTCAGGGCTGAGCCTTTTGCACTTCTACATCCAAGAGGTATGTGCTTAAAGACAAAAAAACATCCCAAATGTGGAGCTGCAGTGCACCACCACTGGAGAGAAAGCTCAGCTCTCCCAAAACTAACGTTTTTTTAAAAGAAAAAAAAAAAAAGTACTTGTGTTAAGGAAAGGTTGTGTTTCCATACTTCCCGCAGGGCACCAACCATGTATTAGTGTGGTCAAAACAGCGACAGGGATGCACACAGGTGGGGTGAGTTTTCCACCCTACCTGTGTGATGGAAGAGAGTGAACCACAGCAAAGGAATTAAGATATTCCTCCTGATAACAGACCCAGCCGAGTCTGACGGGCACGGGGAAGAAGCCCAGACTCCAACTGTGGGGTTACCCCCAGACAATCACCGCTTATCTCCGCCTGGTCTCTCCCCCCTCCCCGACTCCCCCCTCTGCACAGTTTGTCCCGCTATAGCAGTATCCTCCGCAGCACGGTGCCCTTTGCTCTTCACAGAGGAGAGCACTCCGCTTTCGTTCGAGCCCCACGCTGCGAAGTGGCGCTGCGGAAGGAGCGGTCCGCCCTCGCCGACCCAGCCGGATGGAAGCGGGGCTCTCCCGCGGCCTTTGACCCTGAGCTAACCCTGCCGCGCACACGCGGCGAGAGGCCGCCGGGCCGGGCCGGGCCGCAGGGCTCCCGCCGGCAGGGGCCAACGGCCGCGGGGCAACGGCCGCGGGCGCGCGAGGCGGCCCAGCCGGCAGTGCCCTTGGGCACGAGGACCGCTGCCTCAGCCGGCCGCGCCCCGCCACCCCACCCCCCCGCCGCCGCCGCCGCCTCAGCGGCCTGCCGGCCCGCCGGCGAGCGCCGGGCAGCCCCGGGGCGCAAGGTCTCACCTGGAGGGGGCCGGCGGGCGGGCGGCGGCGGCCGCGGGCGGGCGGAGGAGGGGCAGGAGGCGCGGGCAGAGAGCCCGCAGGCGCCCGGCGGAGCTCAGCAGGGCAGCCATGACCGCCGGACGCGGAGAAGCACGTGAATTGGGCGCCGCGCTACTGCGCACGCGCACCAGGGGGCGAGGGGGCGGTAGGCGCCGGCGCTCCGCCTCCGCCGACCCACGTGGCGGGAGGAAGCATTTGCTATAGGGGGGGCGGCCGCCGGCCCTGCTCTCGGAATGGGCCCGCTCAGGCACCGCCGTGCTTCCAGTTCCCACCCCGTGCCACTGATGGGACATTCCACGCAAGGTCGGCGGCGCAGGCCCAACCCCGGGTTGGGTCGATCGGCGGCCAACCCGGAGTTGCTCCAGCGGAAGGCGGTCGGGAGCTGTTAGCTGTTGAGGGGGGAAATGCGTGGGCTCGGCGCGCCTCGCCGCGCTCCTGGAGGCGGGAGGGAGCAGGGGGAAGCACCGGCTTTCCCAGCAGGCTCTCCCGGGAGTTGGGCGCCGCTTACGCGCGCCCGCCGTGCAATTCCCGCGATAGGTGTCGGTTGGCCCGGGAGGGTCTCGCGGGTGGGTAAGCACCCGCCCGTCCTTGGCCGCGGGAGGAAGTCACGTGGGCGACGGGGCGCGAGCGGCGCTGTCCTCTGCGGCCGCCGTTGCAGGCCGTCGGTGGGCGCGGGCCGCGGGGCCCCGCTGCGCCGCTCGTTTCCCTGCGCTGAGGGGCGAGGGGAGCGGCGGGGCGGCCCGTGCCTCTGCGGGCGCCCGGGGCTGTGGAGGCCGGCGGTGGCTGTCCGCAGGGAGAGAGGCGGTTCCCGCCGGCTCCCGCTCGCTCGGGGTTTGAGGCGGGACGGAGCTGCCGCGCGCTGTCTGTGGGTTATTTCAGACACCGCTGAAAACGCGGTAGGTGGCCTGCAAATGCGGAAAAAAAAAAAAAAAAGAAAAAAAAATCCCTCAGCCTGTTCCTGTCGATAATAAGAAAAACTCCGGCTCAAGCGTGCCACTGGTTGGTCTGTACGTGTTGCTCCAAGAAAGCGACACTTGCGTGGTTGGGCTGGGAAAGCCACTGGTGGCGGTCAGCCTTTACAGGGCTACAGGGGCCTCTGAAGTCTTGTCATCCCCTGCTTCCTTCTGGGGACAAAATGGGAGTGAGGGGCAGAGGGAAGAACCGTAATTAAAAAACTTTTTAACAGTAAATCTCTGCCTGGGCTTGGTTATATTTACTAAGATACCATCTGCATTCATGTTTCATTTTAGCACGCAAGTTAAGCTGGCTCCTATGACATAAAACATTAACTTAGATAGGTACTTATAAGTTAAGAGCATGTTTTCATACAAAAAACATGTAATTATTTTTGCCATAGATTGCAAATAATTACTTCAGGGGGCAGATTGATTTTTATCAAATCGACTACAATCGGCCATTTCCAATTACACGTTACTTGGAAAGACTAGTAAAGTCTCGTCATCAAAATGCGAAGGGCCCAGTATTTGAAAGTGATTAACACCCATTATTCCTATTTATAAGAAAGTCTTGGATGTTCAATACTTCTCATCATCAAGCTGTAAGGCATGAGTTACAGCTAGTAAGACAATATTTGTAATGCTACTGCTTATCACGGCTTCTGCTGTATCACAGTGTTACGATATTTCATGGAATACAGAGTTCGGTCTTAATGAGGAAGACCAAGAGGAATTTTTTAACCCAAGTACAAACCTAGTAGCATACATGCTAATTATTAGGCTGTGCTTACCAGACTTGATTATGGAGTAGAGCCCCTGGGAGCTCACTCTAATGACACAATACAAAAATGTCTACAATGCTTACAATAAGGACGAGTAAGAGAAAACAATGAGATGACGTTGGTCAGCATAATAAATAGTAGGTTCTTGTGGCTGAGACTTCACTGCTACTGAATCGGTAAAGAACAGTTTAAGAAGTGTTTAGGAGGAGAACAGTGGGACAGATGCTGACCAGGAATTCCTCCAAAGGACCAAGAAAATGCAAAGGTGTTTGTTTGACAGTCCAGTCAGTGGATAACGGGACCTGAAACGATGGGCTGCTCAGAGAGGAGCTGTCTTTTCACTGCCGAGTGAGAGGTCATAGATGTGATTCTGCTTTAGAGGTAAAGACAGCTATTTGCTTGATGTGAAAAGGAAGGGAGGTCCTGAGGAATTAATTCCGAATGTGAGATAGCTGAAGCAGTAGACTTGGGAAATTAATTTGCTGAAGTTCTCTGCATGGATGAGGAGGTCATTTATCAAGATCTGAAAAAGAAAAAAATTTTGATTAGCAAACTGAGACATAATGTTTCGAGTCTAGGTGAGAGTTTTAGTTCTCTGGATGAAGACAATGAGTTGTGTATTAGATACGTTATTCATGGAAAAAACTTATTAGCACTTGCATGCGAGAATCTAGAGAAAGCACTGTATGGTAGTGTCACCAGTAGTCGTTGAGAAACAGAAGTTATTATGTGAAGAGTAAGCGTTTTATTTTAGCCGTGCCACGCTTGAGTTGAGTTGTACAGAAGATGTGAATGAGGCACCAGGATTTCAGTATGAACAAAAAGCTTGAGGTAGATCTGTGGGTCCTCAGCACAGTAGCTATGCTATATTTGTAGAAAATACAAATCCAGAGGTAAAAGATACAGATCCAGAGATACGGAAAAGAAAAGGCAAAAGGCACGAACATACCCAAAGAGGAGAATGAAGATACTCATCCAAGGAGGGAGATTGCAAAAGATGCACTAGGGAAAGGAAGGAGTCGTAGAAGGAAAAGCTGTGCATAAGGGGCAAGTGAAAAGTCAGATGTGAATGAGTCCAGGCTAAGAGAGATGGGAAGGAAACACACATGTGGCAGACAAGGGACCGGAAAAAGGAGCAATTTAGGGAAACCTGGTTTGTTGGTCTTGCCACCAAAAGAAAGAATTGGTAGCTCCAGACAAGCAAAAGAAATCCTCTGCTGACTTCTTGGTTTTTCCTCTCTCTAAACAGACCACATCCTCCAAGATTCTTGGCCTGATTCACTCTGCCCAGGGAATTTATTCCCATTGTTAATAATTCCCAGGAGACTATCCCTTGGGATAATAATTAAGCAGTGCCAGGTTATGTTCCTGGGCTCTGGAGCTGTCTCTCTAGTATTGAATTCCTGTTCTCTACAGCAGCTTCAGCCTATGCCAGACAGTTGCCTGGCATAGTTTGGGGAATTGGCATCAGTCAGCTTGGGGCTTTTGCCAGTAGGCAGTTTGGCGATGGCCATGCTGTGCTGGAGGGTGGGAGGTTTTAAAAGGAAGGCCTCTGGCCAAACTCTTCCAGTCGGCTTGAAGGCCACAGAATGGTTCTGGTTATTTAAGGTAATAGATGGGCATTGCCTACATGCATACTACCTCTACTGGAACTCCTAAGTTCTGATAAGGTTTCTGCTAATTTCATTGAGAGTTTGTCATAAACACTTCTTAATAATTTTTAAAACTTATTTGAAATGTAACATGGAAATTTCCAAAGCAAGACTTTTAGAGCTTTCTTTGCTCGCTTTCCTGTCTTTCCAATAAAACCCCATATGTACAAAACAGCTAAAAAAAGTAGCTTATGCCACAGTTGGCTTTGGAAGATCTGGAAATCCAAAGTTAAAATTACGCTATAAATGCATCCCCAGACTCTGAGCAGTAAAAACTTTTGGCGTGAATGATCCAAGTTGTGTCAAAATGCCTTTGCAACAGTTGAGGAAACGTAGGAGGGCATGCGGAGGAGAATCAACATTGGCCTAGGATTGCTGCCTTTAGGCAGTTTGGATGCAGCTGCTGTGTGTCAGAGGGTAAGATGATAACGGGGATCGTGGCTAATTGCCTCTGTCTCATAGAAGAGGTTTATGGGATGTTAACCTTTGAAAAAGTCCAACGTGGCCTGTGCTTGCAGGCTGCGCAGCGGGGTCTAGGTGAATTCCATGGTTCCCTCGGGGGTCTCAGAGGTGCCCTCTACTGGCTTGAGCTGTCTGACGGAGCCATCAAAACCCTGTTGGAAAGGTGGGGCTCGTTTCTAGAGTTTTCGAGGCAGGAGGTTTCACGGTGGGCACAAAACATCTCGTGGTGTGTAGGGGGGGACCTCTTGCTCCTAGCCTACTGATACTTTTGCCTGTTCTCTCTCCCGTTCCCTAAATTAATGTGGCCTCATCTAGAGGCAGCTCTGTGCGGATGACACCGGTGCAGTAAGACATCCATCCTCCCACCAAGGTCATAATTCAGTGTGGTGCATGGTCTGTGTTATGCAATGGGGAGAAGGAACATAGTTCCCAGCATTCATTTAGTGGCTGCATTCATCTTGGGAAACAGACTATCAGGAAGGTTTGCCATGGAGAGAATGATCTGCGGCGTTTACCTGAGACTTTGGGGGAAGGTAGGCCATGGAATTGAGAAGATGGCGAGATACATACATATTTCTATTGTTAGTATCAATATTGGTTTTATTTCTGATGGCTGAGTAAGGATAACCTTACATTTCAGACAGTGTGGTACTTAGCTTCTGGTATGAAGAATATGTATTCTTAATATATCTTGAGGCAACATGACAAAGAAACCAAAAAGTGACCTTTTCCTATGGCTTGTTCTCTAAACCTGACTGAAAGTGTTGGCCTAAGCCTCTTGCCTAATCTCGGGCAAACAATTCAGGCTGAAGCAATAGCACATCTGAAAGAGATGACTCTCAAGGCAGTAAAAGATAGAAGGATAATGATGAATGTGATTCTTGTGGTTCTCTGTATGTTTATAGATATAAATGTAGATCTAGACAGATCTATATACAGACACTCTTCTGTGACAGCGAAGAAAATCTAACTCTAAATTCACGCATGCTGATGTTTTTGTACGCTTAATATTTCCATTTTGTTCTCAGAGGAGAAAGTGGGATCAGCTTAAAGTACTCGCATGATTCTTATTGCAAACCCTGATGTTTTTCTGTTGAAGCTCTTAATATTTCTCAGATCTTGTGAAAATGCATATTTCAGCTTCAATTGCAAAAAAACTTAAAGGATAACCTGAGAACATCTGATGAATTTAGAGAAAAAGTATGTTAAAAGAGTGTTTCTTAAAACAAATGTGTGATTTTTACAGCTTGAGTTGCTTAGTGCTAGCAATAATGTGATTTCCTTGTTTGGAACATTTTCCAGGATCCCAAATTGCCTCCAGCTTTTATTACTTCAGTGGCTTTCAGGTCTTGTAATTTGGCCAGTGTTACCTAACATAGCAAAGCAGGTGCTCCACGAAAAATCTCTAGTTGCAAATAAGATTGAAGTCAACAAGTTTTCTGAACTAGTTAGCTTTTATTTTGAGAGGATGAAAATGAAGTAAGAAGTTCAAGAGCTATACAAGTGAGGTGGAGATGGTACAAACATATACGTTGTTCAGAAGGAAAGTGGAGAAAAGTGACAACAGAATAGTTTGACAGGAAGGAGAAGTCTGTGAGATGGGAGTAACTGCGTAACTGGTAAGGCTGCTGACTGTGGATGGAAATGTGTGCTGGTTTTGGCTGGGGTAGTTAATTTTCTTCAGAGTAGCTAGTATGGGGCTATGTTTTGGATTTGTGCTGGAAACAGGGTTGATAATACAGGGATGTTTTAGTTATTGCTGAGCAGTGCTTACACAGAGTCAAGGCCTTTGCTGCTTCTCACCCACCCCACCAGCGAGGAGGCTGGGGCTGCACAAGAAGTTGGGAGGGGACACAGTGGGACAGCTGACCCCAGCTGACCAAAGGGATATCCATACCATAGGACATCATGCTCAGCAATAAAACTAGGGGGAAGGTCGGCTGGGGGGCTGCTGCTTGGGGACTGGCTGGGCATAGGTTGGTTGGTGGTGAGCAATTGTTTTCATTTGCATCACTTATCTTTCTTGGGTTTTATTTCTCTCTCTTTGTTCTTTTCCTTTTTGTTATATTATTATTGTTATTGTTATTGTTGTTATTATTATTATTTCAATTATTAAACTGTTCCTATCTGAAACCATGAGTTTTCTCAGTTTCACCCTTCCAATTCTCTTACCCCCATCCCCCTGGGGAGGGAGAGTGAGCGAGCGGCTGTGTGGAGCTTAGTTGCCAGCTGGATTTAAACCACAACAAAAAGGGGTTGCTGTTCACCTCCCAGAAACAAGATGAAAGTGAGCACAGCTCACTTTCAGGAAGACAGTGGGAAGATCCATGGTTTTTTTTCATGGACTTGTAAGATGAAATTTTGTTCCTCAGATGCCTTTGGGGGCTGTTCGTCTCTCAAGTGTCAACTGTTTCCACTCTTCCCCCCAACAAAAAAAGCTCCCCTTATCCAAGCTGTAAGTTTGCTTACGTTTAAGCCAATCTCAGAATTTATGGAAGCCTGACTGCATAGCTTTGATGGTATGGCATATTGTTCTGCTGTGTTCTGGATTTGGCAGGGTGATAAAATCAAACTGAGGTACTGGAACAGGAACAAGCAGTAGTAAGGAAAAAATCATCAAGCCAAGTCTTAGGATTTGTAGGATAGTATCTAAGTGCCTTGTTAAAATGACAAATAAGAAGGCAAACCCAAGAACTGGAGAAGGATGGATAATATACAATTTGAATGGAAAATTGCTGCTTGAGAGTCCTGTTCATTTCCATATATCATGCTTGGTTTTCATGTAAAACAATTCCTTTCCAAAGGCCAATGGTGACTTAATCTCTAACAAAATGCTAAATTAATTCCTTATTGTATGTATCTGTTAAAATGTTTCTGCAGGCAAAAGTATGCCTTTGCTGTTGTTTGATCCCACTCAAAATCTTTGATGAGCTCTTTTAGAGTTGTATTGCAGTGTAAAATATTTATTTCCACTGAAGATGCAAAAGAATTTAGCTCCCTGTTCCCCTCAGCTATGTTAGTTTTGCAAGGTTAGTAGAAATTTTAATAAGTAGTAGAGCCTTTATTTTTGTAACCAAGTCAGCAGATCTTATCCTGGCTATCTATGGGGAGCAGATCTGATGAGTAAGAAGGTGCTTTTTTTATATAGTTACTTTTCAGAGGATCACAATTTGAAAATGGTTGTGACATAACTGGGTCACATCTGAAATTTTTCTATAAGCTGCATAAAATGAGAAGTTGAGGTAGCTGCTTTTGTCAGAAGGTATATTCTTAGAGCTGTAGTGAATCATAGAGTTGAGAGAATTGCATATTGTACTGTTACTGAAATCTGCAAAACAGTCATAAATCTGTAACTGATTAGTAGTCCTTCAGTATCTTAAATCTGTTGCTTTTAAATAATAAAGTAATAGTTAAGATATATATGCATGTGCATCACATATTGTGTTTCTTCTGTCATTGCCTTTGTTTTACATGTTTAATTGTGGGCATACTGTACTGCAAAGAATATCATGTCCCAGGGTTTGGCTATTGTGAGTGTTGGAGGGGACAAAGTAGTAAGACAAGTTTCAGGTATGGTAAAACTGTATTTCAGCTGCCTGTAGCTCCAGTATTTAATAAACCATTTTCAGATTTTGATGCATGCTTTAACTTTTGGTTGGAAACAAGAATGGAATGATTCAGAGATCATGGAGATTGCTAGCTGGACTGGGAAATTATAATAAAACATGATTCATAAGCTTACAGGGTTTACTTTAGATAAGAATCCTTATGCTGTTTTTATATCAGTTGGCATGCTGGCTGATTCTTTCTGCCAAATCTCCTCCTATCCCAAACAATGAAAAAATTTTATAATTCTGGATATAAGACAGATTGAGTGAGAGCATCTAAAGTCTAGGCTTCTGCTTCAGTTCAAAATATTTGAGGTTTTCTTACAGATGTTCTGATTTATCTTAATGGTTACTGAATCTTTTTTAGGAGTTGGGCAGTTAGTCATATGTGATCTAGAAGGGTTAATCCAAAGGCCACTTAGAGTCTGCAAAACCTAATGCACTAACATTAAAACAGGTGTTAAATCCCTTGGTGTACGCATACAGTATATGTATACCTCACACGTCTGCCTCGCTGGTATACACGCCAGGGACAGATACAGCACGCTACGATACATTTGTACAGCTCATTTGTCTGAACAACACTTAATTTAGTTTCATTCAGGTTATTCAAATATAGTAGGGGTGTCTAAAATGATAGCTAGATTGTTATTTTTATGAACAATAATCAAATTAGCTTTTATTGTGTTAAGAACTCCCATTTTTCTCTTTATTTCTCTTCCCTCAGAGTAAGGCCACAAACGGGACTGACCAAGAAGACACAAATGTTCGGAGAGGTGTGAACAAGCATTTGGAAGGGCAGAGAGCAAGAATCTCTTAAAGCAGATCAGCCACTGATGGAAAAAGTTTTTAATTCTTTTGGCAGCTGATCTGCTTTGAGAGATTTTTCTCCTCTTGCTTATTTTTCCATCATCCCTGCTAGACATTTCTGCCCCACTGGTTAAGTCAAATGCCAAATCAAATGGTGGTATGGCTGTGCTCTAACTGAGGGGTAATATTTCCAGTTGTGAAGGCAGGGCAGAAACAATTGGTTTTTTACTTTTTTTTTGAGCACAAGTACTGGTTGTGTTACAAGACAGAGTTTATAACTCAAGTGTCAATTAGTCATGTAGAAAATTTCCACAAATTGAACAACTTGCTAGACATTCTCTTCAAAGAGGAGGAATTTGGGCAGAATAAACTACGGGAAAATTTGTATTATTTCTCTGGCTTTAATTGTTTTCTGAAAGCATTTCCTCCTGAACTCGAGAGCTGCTGAGTTTAAAAAACAAATAGATATACTTTCCATAAGCAGGGTTCAGTGGTGGCCTTGTCCATGTTGCTTTAGGCCCTTGAATGGGGTTTGTATATATTTTTGTGTCATGAAAAAAATCTGGTTTTTCTCAAGAAGTGCACATTTATAGTAAAACATCTTTCCAGCTAGACCTGTGCGCACACACAGTGAGTCAGGGACAAAATGTCATCTCAACTGAAATAAAATTTTCAGTTAATGAAAGTCAAATCCAAGTGCGAATTCCAAATTTGCTTAACAAACAGCTTGAATTCTCGTTGTGGTTTCTGAACACTTTATATTTTCCTAACTATTTAGCTCTTATACTACTCAAAGTAAATGTTTATCATTAAATACTGCAGACTCTATCAAGCAGATTTTTTTTCATAAACTTCAATTAGGATGACTGGAATGGGTATCATTTAACTGGAGAGAGTAACCTGTTTCAGCAACATGGGTTGTATTGCTGATATTTTCCCATTGCTGCAATGTGTGAAGGCTGGAAAGTTCAAGTATTTCCCATAGGGCAGATACTGTCTGGATAAATCAAGATAAAATAGCAGTCGAATATAGTGGGCTATCCAAGGTGCAGCACAAGTGATCCCTGCAAAGGAAGAAAAAATTATTAACATTTTAAATGTATCTCCTATGAAGAAATCCCTTTTACTGTTCCCTAACTTGTCTAATAAATTACTTTAAATGCATGACTTTGTGGCATGAAAGTATTTGTGTATTTCTGTAAACTCGTGTTTTAAAGGCATTAATCAAAAACGTGCAAAAGAGATGGTGTTTTTAGCAGTGCGGAAAGAAACATTACAAACATGGATTCACTCTGCAAAATGCTCTGCTGATGATTGGCAAAGATCTGTTCTGATGAAGCCATGAAACATTTTTTGATTATTTTACTAAATCAGTGACTCGGACAAGAATTTCATGCTCCACTAAATCTGATTTTGTACACTGAATATTCACCTTAATATAAAATTTTTAAAAAGAGCTTTGTCCTCATCTGTTTTGTTTCTTGATTGTTGCTGTTCTTTGGAAAGTACCAGTAAAAGTTGCTTATTTTCAGAGGGAAGAGCATATTGCATCTTTCACAGTGAGAATTTCTTCCCACATGTTTGTAATATTTGAGCTCAATAAATGTTAGCAAGGAAAAAAAACCCAAAATAGACAGTTCTTAAGTGGTATGGCTAGGCTTATAAACTTGCAGGACAAAATGAGACTGAAGGATTCTTCCCACTCTTCTGCTTTATGCAAAGGAGCTTCTGGCTACATCTCATCCCTGGAAAATTTCTTTTCCATCCAAGGGACCAGATGTCTCTCCAACATGCACTGTGCTAGGTTTGCGGCTTTGGTGAAAATCGTGCTATGTTGCCTCGAATCCTATTTGAAGGTTAGGCACTGTATAATCTTCAGTTACTCAGGATTTGTCAGTGGCCCAATACCTGATGTAATGCCTTATTGTTATGCAGGTACTCTGTAGTAACCATTTGCAAATGAAAAGCAAGGAAGAAAAGTATGGTTACTGGTATCTAATGTTAGCAACATAAAGATTTTGAAAAATATTCAACTACCTACACTTCAGAATGAAGACGTTTCTCTGGTTTATCTAGCCAAAAGATTTCAGGTTGCTTATACAACCTAATGGCTGGGATCCAGCTGTTATATTAAAACTTTCATCCCAGAGACTGTTCTCATTAAGCACAAAAGTAGGGAAAAGGAATTTTTTCATGACATGAAAAAAGAAGAATTCTGTTAGTAAAAGGTCAGTTTCTCAGCATAAAAGGCAGAATTTTCTACAATGCAGAAAATGTGGAAGTACTTGATAATGTCATGGTTGTAATGTACTGTCGTGGTTTAACCCCAGCCAGCAACTAAGCCCCACACAGCCGCTCGCTCACTCTCCCTCCCCAGGGGGATGGGGGAGGGAATCGGAAGAGTAAAAGTGAGAAAACTCATGGGTTGAGATAAAGACAGTTTAATAGGCAAAGCAAAAGCCACACGTGCAAGCAAAGCAAAACAAGGAATTCATTCACCACTTCCCATCAGCAGGCAGGTGTTCAGCCATCTCCAGGAAAGCAGGGCTCCATCACACGTAACAGTTGCTTGGGAAGACAAAACACCATCACTCCGAACGTCCCCCCCTTCCTTCTTCCTCCCCCAGCTTTATATGCTGAGCATGACGTTGTATGGTATGGAATATCCCTTTGGTCAGTTGGGTCAGCTGTCCAGCTGTGTCCCCTCCCAACTTCTTGTGCAGCCCCAGGCTCCTCGCTGGTGGGGTGGTGTGAGAAGCAGCACAGGCCTTGACTCTGTGTAAGCACTGCTCAGCAATAACAAAAACATCCCTGTATTATCAACCCTGTTTCCAGCACAAATCCAAAACATAGCCCTATACTAGCTACTATGAAGACAATTAACTCTATCCCAGCCAAAACCAGCACATGTACAACAAACCTGGATGCCTCCATATATATATGAACAATAAAACTTTTTTTGCCCCACAGTGAAGAGGATAAAAGGACTACTTGTTAGCATTAATTATTTTTATGTAAGCAGGTTGAAACAAGTCATCCCAAGAGGTTCTTAACAAACCTGTCTGGTCTAATGATGCTGATTTTAAAGGAAAATCTGAGAAGTTCCAGAGAATCAGGAGAATGATCTGCCACTGTTGTAAGTGATAAGACGGTTGACTCGGGAAATGAAATATAAGACAGCTATTTAGCATGGAGCCTCAAGAAGGTAACAGGTCAACTGATGATGGACTTCATCAGTAGAGAATTAAATACTGAGAATACAGTTAATGTTAACTAGCATGGTTTCACAGAAATTAGGTTTTGTCGAATGAATTTGATATTGTTCGACAGGACTACGAATCTGGTTGATAAAGGTGACATCTGTGTTGGCACACTTTTGCAAGGCATGTGACTTAGTGACACCAATTCAAAAATGGTTGCTATTCAACAACAGTAAATTCAGAATGGGTTAACTAGTAATACTCAAAATGTATTTGGTAGGAATAGCTAGCAAAGTAAATTACAATCTAGATCATTCTCAGCTTAGTACTCAAAAAAAAAAAAAAAGGAAAAATCACTGTCTAAATTAGTGAGAAAAATCATGGAGCAGTAAGTGATGGAGATGGCTCACTTACTTATAAAAAATTATTTGGATCATTGTCAGCTTGTGCAGATGAACAATAACCAAGTTATTTCAGCACATATGAATTCAAGTGTGTTGGAATGAGTGGTCACTGCCCAAGAGGACTTTCTTGGAAGGGGACCCTCCCCGGAGATGCAGAGTTACCTCCATGAGACCTGCCTGTGAATGTCCTCCATGTGGGTCAGGGCAGCACTAGGTGATGGGGAGGGAGGTGTTGCTGGCGCTGAGAACACCATCGTGTTGTGATCAGCTTGATGTGTGCATGTATTAGATACTCCTGTATCTTTGCTTAGAGAATGTGTTAGGACAATGCTATGCCCCATCTGTCCACAGTTCTCTGTTTAAATCCTTCTTCCACACACTTATTTAATAAACAAAAATTCATGGAGGAAAGGCAAGGACAGAGCAGGAGTCAGGGTAATACATACAAGTTTGAAAGAATTTTGATTAATCAAATAAATAAGTTTAGCCTGATCTTTATACATCGAAAAGTGGTTGTTCTGTTTGAGGCAATGGAGTATGTATCAAAGTGTGAGGCTGTCATGTGAGTGCAATCTCATATCTGTGGGGGAATCAGTCTGTCACTAAGAGCTGAGAAACCCTCTGAGACGGGTAGCAAGAAGGATATATTAAAAATATTTCCCTCAACCTGTATTTTGCCTCTGAGTCCTCACCTGCACTATCCTTTTGTGCTGGCAGAAGTGTTTACGTAGCTGCTTGATGAACCAGATGGGTGTATCAGTCTGGGTTAGTTTTAAGCCAGATCATGTCCCCAGCCCTTTACACTCCACAGCCATACAAATATTTGTGCCAGCGCAAGGTGATGACAAGGAGTGGGCCTATGCAGAAATGGGAAGCTGAGAGACTGATGGTGGCTAGATGTCTTGTTTTAGCGATGATGCTATTTTATCCTGTCTTGAAGTGCTCATGAAACTAAAGTTAGATATTAAATTCAGTATTTAAAATGTGATCTAACGAGATACTATTCCTTATTTAAGAGCAAATTTTAGTAGAACAATACTAAAATCGATGCTAATACTGCTGACAGGTTCCAATGCTTTATAACATTCAGGCCAAGTAGAATATTTTCCTGACTCTTAGCTAGGGAGCGGAAGGGGAACTGAAGAGAAGGATCTCACCGCTGACTGTTAGCTATCCATACTCTAGGTTCCTGTGTTAGATATTTCCTGGCCGCACAGCATGATCTTTATTAATAGTTCTTACTTTGCTTCTTTCAGCATTGAATGCAATTCTGGAGAGAAGCTTGATATCATTTATCAACATTTTTAAACTTTTATTTTGGAGTAAGTATTCCTTGAAGTATATAAAGCTTAAACTGAGAGTAAAAACATACTTCATACAGAATAAGGGGGACTCCACAAAGATTTAGTTGGTGATACATACAGTGCTTTAAATTTACATTCTCTGTTCTGAAAAGAAGTTAAAACATACAGAAAAATCTGTATGGTCATAGTCCAAAGTTGTGTTTCTGGTCCTTGTAGAACTTCAATGTAAGGACTTCATCAATAGCATTTTAGGGTGTGCAAGGACTTACGGAACAGCTCAATAACATTTATATTTGTTTAAATTACTTCGCTTGCTTCAGTTTGGTGCTAGTATACATTTTTCTGGCCAAGTTGTGTTCAAATCTTGGATAATTTGTTCATTCCTAGTTTAAAGACCAACTAGAATTACAGCCATGTTAAGCATGCCCACTTTCCTGCCTGCAGGTTCATTTACAGTTAACTCTTATTATTTTGTCAAGACTCTCCATCTTCTCTGATTTTTTAGTAATGTTTATCTGTACATAACAAAATTCAAGCTCAAGCATCTAGAAAAGATTTTTACAAGAACAAATGGAATCTTAACTCTTTACCTGGAAGACCACTTCCAATTCTTTTAAATCTAAATCTGAATTTAGAAGATGCACAGTGAATTAGTTGGAATGCATTAGGACTCCAATAGGAAGGGGTTTGCCTGTTGGCAAGATAGGTCAAAAGAGGAATGGAGCTGGTCCCTTATATCAAGGATCTTGGCAAGTTCATCTCTTACTTTTTTCCCCCAATATTAGCCCTCAGAATTTAACTGTTTTCTTCTGGTTTTTACTCTTGTGTATGTGTTACTTTTTTTATCCCTGAACTACACTTTATTTTCTCATTTTTGGGATAAAGTTAATTGTTTTGTCTGGGGTTTTTTTGTTTTCATTTCTGCCTATAAACTTTGCGATTTCACCTTTTACTTTCACCTTTTTTACTACTCACTCAACAACTTCAGCCACTGGCTTAAATGTACCTATCTTTACTAAGATGTATGTGAGGATAAAGACATGCTTAAACATTTGTGGGGCGCAGACCCAGAAGTTCATTGAGCAAATGTTTTTCCTTACCAGCACCGAATTCCATTATGAATATTTGATACAGGGATGACCATACAAAGTTTTTCTTCTATATCATGTTGCATTTTCACCTCTTTTACAATACTTTCTCACTTGACTTTGACAAAACATTCTTTTTGCAGACTCGTTCTATTATGAAAATTACTGTTACTTTAAATGTAATTTGAAAATGAAAGAATGCCCTTTTGCTTTAGTTCTTTTGCTTTATCATAAAATTTATAGAAGGGATGTTTTGTTTAATTTTTTGAGGTAGGAGTAGACCCCTAAGAAAACTCTGAAACATTAGTTAGTCAGTATTTTTTGTCCTTAAGAAGAAGAAAATGTATTTTCAATTAGGCAAGGTATAAATTACTTTCTCAGTTACGCAATCTGTATAGCACACAAATCTTACCCTGCTTGTTGTTTAGCCATCCATGGAATCTGTGAAGAAAAAAAGTACATGTGGCTCACATTTCTAATGTAAGCAAATAAAATTTGGCATTTCTTTCTTTTACATATTAAAAAGAATCAAAAAAGAAAGAACTATACATTTTTCCAGTCCACTTAAAGTTTCTTGGGCTTGGTTCATCATTAGATTTATACTGAGGATGAATTTGGCCTCTGTATTTTTCCTATCCTACACTTTTTCCCCACTCAAACCAGTCCCTTTTTTTACTTTTTATTCCAAACATTTGCTTCTAAGCCTTTTCCTAGCCTTTTCTTTATTGTCAGCATCTGTTTTCCTTCCTTTCCTGTTACCTTTCTGTTTCTTCAAGTAGAGCTCTTTCAAACATTTACAGTTTCAGAAAGTTTCCAATCTGCCATTACTACTAAGCTCTTAAAAGAATTCCTCATCTAGAAACGTCTAAGTAGGACGTTGTTACTTCATCAAAAGATTAAAATATTTTTCTAATTATGTGTCAATTTAAATTGTAAAGCTCTTGTAGAAATCCTTGTGTTTGCTAGTTGTTGCCTTAAATACATTTCAGTGAGAAGGACAAGGGTTGCGAGTGTCAGCAAGATATGCCTTCAGACTGTTTAGGTTTGATTGCATTGCATTATAGAATGCTTCATTACTAGTTTAACCTCTCAAAGGTTTTCAGCTGCTGTTTTATTTAGCTATACCGACTACACTGCCTACAGCAACTCCAGGCAATGATTCCCCCAGTGGCATGCATGAGCTGCCCTACTCTACTGCAAAAATACATTATGGCTGAATTTGCCCTCAGAGTTTGGAAAGATCTAAAGTCTTTAGAGACTAAAAATGTGGTTTTTTCTTTGTTTTAGCTGGCAGTATGAGCCTCTGGCATTTTAAAGTGCAAGTCATTAGCGTCCACAAGGGTGATGTTAATATGTCTGTGTTTCAATCTCAGGACATTTTCCAGTTGCTTCTGCCACAACAATCTCTGCCATCTCAGTGCTTTTTAAGCCCTTGTGAATTCAAGTAAGCTTTGCAATGCCAGTAAGAATCACTGTAGACTTCGGCTGAAACCAGTTGCTACCTGATTTATTCTTTTTGCAGTAGTTGGCCGTGAGGTTGAAAGTCACTCAGAGCTGCTTGATGCGGGGGAGCAGGGAGAATGAAGAGAATGAGGGATGTAACGTTCAGAAACATTAAACACAATCAAAAGAAAAGCTAGAGGATTTTGGACAACCTTCTTTTTTTAATTATTTGTATTTATTTTTTAAAATTGAGGAGCTATGATTTAGACTTATAATAATACTCAGTTGCACCTACAAGATCCTGGCAACAGTGGTAACATGGCATCCAGAAATAAAAGCAAACTAAAGGATCAATTGAAGCAGTCGAGAGCATAGCCTGAGGGACCAGATGACAGTCCTCATTGACGAGAAGTACGGAATCTGTCAACAAAGGTAATGCCTTGCGGGAAATGCAATAAGGCAACACAGAGAGATCAAGGGCTGACCCTTTCACCCAGTGTGTAAGCGCCGAGTGTGGATGTACAGCGTGTTTCGTCAATTGCTGCTTCCTTTCACTGGGAGGAATGTCAGAAATATTCCCCCTTCCCTTTTAGACTGCTTTACTGTATTCCCTCCAGTTCCCAGCTCGGGCGTAATCCCAGCTCCCACAACTAAGAGGCATGTAATCTAATCAGAGGGATAGGGCAGAAGAAGAAAAGAGGTCTGAATGTGAAGACAACCGAACAAAGCTAAAAACATAAACATTTTGGCAAGTGTTGCTATTTTTAGGCATTTCGTTTGGTCTTAGGGAAAACTAAGTAGTATGGTGCCAAGTCAATAGTGCTTGGGGTTAGATAGCAAGGTTTCACAGCCGTCACTGCCTGTCCCCACTGTGTAAATATATAAAAGGACTGGGGACTAAGAAATACGGTTTCTCTCTTAGTTTTCTTCTGATTCATTATTGGTTTCCCCCTAAACATCTTTAAATTAAGAACTGTGCAGGGGATTATCCTCTCCAGCTCCAAGCAGAGACGGTCTCTCTGGCACAGGTTCCTGCCCACTCCTGCCACCAGCGTCAGACACGGGTCTTTCAGAAAAGAGCGGGAAGAGTCATCTGCGCACATGTGCCCACAAGCACGTGTCTGCCATCTTGTACCCAGTCTGGTGGTGGCTTAGTGTGAGAGCTTGAACAGAAGGGATAATCCTGGATCACATTATAATTACTGCTGCCCGGCTGACTTGGTGCTTTATAGAACCGAATCCCTTGCTCATGAAGCGTAAGAAGAGTCCCAGAAGAGTTGTGGTTTGGACAAAGCTGATCCAAATCTTCAGACCTGCAGGTAGTGAGATCATGGTATATCGGTTAAAAAAATCAGTCTTGTTCACCCTTTTATTTTCACATTAATTATTACATTTATGGATAAATATAAGGCTATTCAGATGTTTCTAAACTCAGACTTCTCAAAAATGTCACAACTCCTTATTCTGGTCTTGAGTAACACATTTTCCTTTGGATCACTTTTATTCGTGATATTGGGAGTGCGTATATTCATTCTTGCCATTTCCTTTTGTTCATGTGTGCTGTAGTAGCAAGGAGCTCTGATCCAGGTAAGACCTTACAGAAACTCACGTGTTACTCTGATTGTCAGTAATAGTTTATATTGTATATTGGTCTGACCTGTTTACACATTGGCCTACAAGGAACTAAAAACTTCAATATAAATTTCAATTTTGATCAAACTGCAGTCATTCTGGGCCTGTGCAGAACTGGGAGTGGTAAGGATGGACGGTGCAAGTGATTAAAAAGCAGGACCCAGGTGTTGGCTAATTCACAGTACCCTAAATGTCAACATCTGAGGAGAGGGATGGACTCTTATTTTGTATGGGAGGAGGTCGAGTTGTCTTATGGGAACTGTAGCAGTAAATTTATGGTTGTTGGAATGAAAATGCAGAGTTTTGTGACTGAAGTTGCAAAGTGAATGGATGGCAGCGCTAAGCACAGACTTGGTTTGACTTCCAGTGCCATATACCAGAGCACATCTTGGCTCTTTTTATTTGGTTTGAACGTGACTGGAATGAGCAAGTGAGGGTCTCCTTATGCTCTGAAAAACTATGTTAAGATGCTCCTTTTAAAGTGTGAATTTGACAGGATTCACAGACAAGTACCAGAAATAATAATGCAATAAACAATAACAATAAACACTGGGCAGTGTCTTGTATTTCTCCTTAGCTGAAAGTTGCACATCAGAAGCAAACACACACTTAGAAAGATTTGTACATGTTTTTCTCACGAGAAGAGTCAAGGATGACTGTGGGCCTGTGTTCGTGTAACACATGTCAGTATGACGTAGATGTTCAGTGCATCTGCTCTTAACAGAGGCTGAGTGTATCATCTGATGTATTTTCAATTTAATTTATTATTGTTTATTTGCAAAAAAATCTGAGGCATTATACTATTTTAATGATTAATGGCCAAGTTTTCTTTATATTGTTAAAAAAATAGTATTCCATTTTATATAAATTCAACACAAATTGTTTGAGAATAATTGTCTGAGAATAATCAGTATTCCGTTTATATAAATTCAACAGAAATTGTCTGAGAATAATAGCTACAAGAGGTTCTGTTTTGCATATCTATCATTCTTCCAGTTGGATGCTCTAAAAGCATTTTACAAACAATAATAAATTTAGCTTTACAACACCCTGCTGGTGTGAATGAATATTATGAACGTTTTTTAAAATAGGAAAACTGAGGCATAAAGATATTAAAGCAAAATGTCTCAAGGGTAGCCACTGGCATTACTTTGGGATGCTTCCTACATTATCAAACACTACATTATCAAACTGGTGAAAGTGTCAGGAAAAAGTTTTATGATGCTGTCATCACTTCTGCACTGTTTTTCCTTGGAAGATGAGTGGTAGTCTAGGAGATTGTTCAGGATTTCAAAGAAAATCACTTCAGTTTAGCTGAAAAGGGCTGTTGTGAACATCATCAGACTTTTTGCATAATGTAGTGCATTAAATATTATGACCTTTATAATTTGTAATAATGTACAATTGTATGTGAACATAACTTTTAGATGACTTTCTAAAATAAATGATGAATGTTTTATGTTTTGGTGATAAATCCATTCCAAATTTTCTAGACATGCATTTAAAAACATATATCTTAAATGGGCAGAGAAATATTTTAAAATGTCAGTATCCTTACACCTCCAACACAATATTACAAACAGAAAGGTATTGAAAAGTTCTCCCCATTGCTGCAGATATTCAGTTTTGCTAGTGCAAGAGGAAAAGTCTTATTTCATAAGTAAAAAGCCAAAGGAGAGACATTGCATGAGATGTTAAAAGATTTTGCAGTCTTGATGAAAATAAGCAATAAGAACCACACACTAGACTCCATTATAACTGTAGCCCATCAGTGCACCCAAAGTTTGATCTAAACTCTGCTCCATGGATATGAGAAAGCTAATCAAAGTTGATGGATCTTTACAATAATGTGAAGTTCCTTTGGCTTTAAACAGGGTCAGTATATTTATACTTGATTATACTAGCTGTCTTGATCTTTTGCTTCTGCTTCAGCCAGCTGTGGAAGAAAGCCTTGATGGAGTTTATTGACAGTACTACAAAGCTGCTACAATTCTTTGTACCAAAAGTTCTGAGATGAGCTATAGAAGGTGTAAGAATGGATATTAAAATCAGTCAGGGCTGAAGGCAGCCCTTAGTGAAAGTATCTGTGGCATAGTTACATAGCAGTGTAAAATTTACACCTTATTTGTAGAAGGTACACTGCCTTATGTCCTTATTGTAGAAAACTTCGATTCAGGTTTCCCGTATATAGCATCACTTAGCGTTTATAGACTTGGAGCTTTAGGATTCTGCCTGTGCTCCATGGAACATCCTGCTCTGCAGCAAAACAACGAAGGAAAATTTCATGTATAAGTTATTCATAAATTACTTCAAACATGAGAAATTGTTCTTTACAAATATATTATTATTGTGCATCATATGCTTATTTTATCATCTAGTAACTAGTGTTGTTTCATGATTTATAATATGCTCCTTATTTCACAATTTATTTCTAAGTAAGTTAAATAAATTAGTTGGCATAGAATGATCACACATCAAATTCCAAAATGGGACCCTAGCTAATACCAGTTGCCAAGTAGGTACTTCCAAATGTAATTACCTTGGAAATCCTGACACTAGGTAACAGGGTAACTTACAGTTCATTTTGCAGCACTCTGGAGCACCTTGCTGCAGATGTAAGTCAGAATGCTCTACCTGAAACTGAGCATTTACTTTTGAGTTGAGCATTAGCACTGATATGCTGTGTCTCAAGGAATGAACAGAGTTAAGTAAGTAAATGAATTAAAGAAAATAGAAAGCAGGGGTCTGTGTACACAATTCTGATTTATTTGAATCTCATGTCTACTAGTGGTGTTAAAAATAGCTCTGTGTCAATGTAATTAGTTGGTCTGTCAGCTTTTCAGGGTACAAAATCTTACTAACTTAAATATTAGGCCTCTACTATTATTCTTTTAATATTGAGACTGTGCTGCAAATGCTAGTGGGGCTTGCAGGGCAGATGTTACCCATGAAACAGTGAAACCAGTTCCAGTGAATCCTGCTTCAGAACCTCAAGATGTGGAATACAAGCTAGTTCATATTGCTTCACAGAGAGACCACCTCAGTCGCTGAAAAATCAGAATTTTTTTTTCCCCCCTTGTTGTTCCTCTGATTGGAGAGGCAATTTTCTCATCTTTTCCTACTTAATTAGAAAGCTGCTTGTGGGTTTTTTTCCTTAGCTTCCTAAAAGTAAGCTATTGCTGAGTATCCTCTGTTCTGGCTGGACAGGACTCAGTTCCATTGGGTTGATGATCTAAGAAGAGGAAGGCATTAACTTAAAAGCTGAGCAGCAGTGTTTGAGCCCTATAGTAATTTAATCAAATTGTTTTCTAGATGTTTGCAGGAATGCTTGATAGAAGAGTTTTGGTGGGTTTTTTTAAAGGCTATTGGATTTCAATATTTGTCCCTTAAGACTCAGTGATGGGAAGGCTTTGAGTGCAATGAAAACTTGATCAATTTTAATATAAAAGCTTATTCTGAAAAGAATGATTTAAAGTTTTTGTAGGGCAACTCCCTTCAAAAGATTAGTCAGGCTAATCTGATCATACTACCTGGTGAATCTATGAAAATCTTGAAAGTGCTGTACAGTTGAACTGTTTTCACAAAATAAAATGTGTAATGAGTGTATATGTATTCCATTAATTTATGAAATATATATTAGTAACTATTCTGCAATACAATGCAGAAACAAAGATTTCCCTATCTCATGTGGCTCGCTATCTATTTTAATTAAATTGCAGTCCAGTTTACCATTTATGAGCATCACTACTCGTAGGTGCTTTGAGTTAGACCTTTAATAATTAGACTCAACTAGCAGATCATCCCTCCCTCAGCCTCTCTCCCCACCTCTCAGTGTATCTGTACACACATCACTCTACAGTAAGGTAATATCTGCTATAAATGGAAAGGCTAGATTTAGCCTGTCTTAGATCTGTCTTGTTCCTAAAAGGTGGTATGATTTACTTGACTCTTCCCTGGATTAAAAGTGGTCAGGATCACCAGAGTGTTGAAAACCAGACATTTTTGCACACCAGAGATGTAGAATTCCAAGATTTAAAGCTTGAATACGAGTTTGTTACAAAAGTTGTCAGTGTCACCTGCACTGGAAGTAGGCTTGGATCTTTACTCTGTCTCTGTGGAACAAGGTGGCGGAGGATCCTTCTTTCAAATTTTTTTATTTAATGCCATTAATATCACTGGTTGTAAAGTTCTACAGGTGCTGAATGCCTTTGAAAATTCTCCCCATGGTCCATTAATACAAGATGATTAATGTATTTACTTGTATAGTACTTTGAGCTGAGGACACTTCTCAGATACTGACCTAAATTGTACCTTTGAGCATACTACTGGTAAAAATGGTGTTATAGAGCTCCATACAGCCCAAGATAATATAAGCAAAGGACCTCCTAGGTCTTCACATCAAACATGACCACATGTACCACATCACGTAACTCTTTCCTCACCTTGTCAAAATTCATCATGCTGGGGAGCAGCCCTTTTGCTTCTACTGTTTGGATGAGAAGCTGTGTTCCAGAACTGGACTGCCATGGGAGTTTTTTCCAGCAGCCCCTCGGCTCGCGTACAGCCAGTCAGTCATTTGCGTGTCGTGGTGGTTAAATGGAAATTCTTTTCCTTCTGCACCCAACTGATACATTTCTTAAAAGAAAATGATATCTGTAATCAGCCTCAACAGGTCACTCTCTTCTCATACTATCTTATCAGATAGCCTCTTCTTGCAGGACTGTTCCAGTTGGAGGAGTTCTTTCCTGAACCAGGTGACCTGAAAGCTCCATAGTAAGGTGTCACCTAAAGCTTCCAGGTAGGGTCTCACCAGCTGTGTTGCGCAATGATATTAGTAGTTCTTCAACAGAAAAATCTCATCTGATACCAGCTTGGTATCATCTGCCTTTCTCACACTGGCATCAGCTTGTCATCTGCAACTCCTCTTGTGATCACTCATTACACCAGAATCTTTCTCCTTATCCAGCTGATGGATTCCCAGCTTACAAAAAAGATTTTGTTATTAGTCTCCAAATGCACAATCTTGCATTTTGTGATATACCATTTCTTCACAGTTTTATTATTCCAGACATCAGGTCTTTCTCTGAGACGTGCTGACTCTCTTTGTACTGCTGTACCTTTTAGCTGAGCATTGTCAACCCACCTCGTCAGCACACTGTCATTTCTCTGTTAAGGTCACAGAACTTTTGACAAAATTTGTTTTTAAAATTATCCTGGAAGATACCCACTAATAACCTCTCTCCAACTTGAAATGCTTATTTTCAACATTGTTTGCTATTATATCCTCTTTGATCAGTTCCTTATGTACCATGTTTTCCTTTACTAATTTCATCTTCAATTTTCCCAGGTAGCAATTTGTCAAATTTTTCACTGGAAACCTGGCAGAGATTTTCCTCATTTCTTATAGCCAGAAACCATTATTTACTTGAAGAAAAAAACAAGGTTAGGGAAACGTGAATGGCCAGTCAAAAATTCATTTTTTCTGCCATTTTCCATTCTATTTATTGAGGAATTTCAATTCATTTCCAGTCTTCCTGCTGATTTGCTGAAAGTTAGTCATTGCATGCTATCGTATTATCTATGTCTGATTAACAGGTTTTATCTCCTCCTCAACCTGTACAATTTTCTTCCTGACTTCAAAGACTGTTATTCTTCAGTCCCCATTTAGACAAGATGTTCAAGGACTTCAGTATTGGAAGTTTGAATTGAATGACTTAACTAAAAGAATCACTATATAATCCCAAAGTGAGAAATAAACAGCTGAACAATGGATTTTCTTGCTTGCTTGCCTCAGCTGTCAATTGGAATTTTTTACCTCAGGAAAAACAGAAGTTTAGCTGATAGCAACTAATACAAATGTTATATTTATTGCATTTCCCTATTTTTATGCCTTTTACATGAGTTCTAATGAAGGATTCACAAGGAAACCCAACTGGCAGTCACTTCCCTATACATTTTATCACATATCCCAATAGAGTGACATTTTTAGCATGCTTTTCCAAGTTGTTACATTAACAAATTTGCACTGATTTCTTTATCCTGTCATCTAAAGACCACCTTGTAGTAAGACAGTGAACTTTTACAGCATTCCATAGTTGATGCACTGTCTAATGTCACAAATGTCTGCTCAAATTACTTCACTAAGACTTGAGAAGAGTCTACATTGTGCCTTCCATTTGAGCTTGATTTGACAGAATCAGTCCCTGTGCTAGCTCATGGCACTTATCAGTTAGTCAGCCTTCCTCAGGGAAGAGAATTTAGAGTGCACCATATTCAGTTTTCAGATCAAGCCCTGTCCCCTTAGGAAGCTATGTACTGCATTATTAAACAAGGTGCCATCAGCCATAGCACCATGCTTAAACATTCAGTCAAATAAAAGACGACATCATTATGTTAACTCTTTTTTCACCAGCTTCATTTATCTTTCAGTGGTCTGAAACAGAACACTAAGACAAAGAATCTTTGCTACGTCTTTCTTTTAATTTCTCTTGAAAGCACATAATCATGGGCAGGAAAACCTGTCTGATGTTATAAAATAATGATTAAACTTAATGCTATATGGGGTGGTTTTTTGCAAATTAGAATTTTTTAAGTTATTTGAGACCGATGTATTATTTTGTCAGTTTTATATGTAGTTCTCATATAGACTACTCATTTTGTATGTTTTGATTTAACTGTCATAGCTATACACAGCCAAATTCTGATGATTACTGTAACTTTAAATATATCAAAGACAGAAAAGTTATTCTAAGCTAATATATCTAAATGAGAGAAGAAATTGGCCATAAATGTAGAAGTCCCTTTATAAAATGTATTACCTGTTGTACCATCAGTGCACTATGCAATAAGGTATAAGTAGATTGTGATCAAGTTATGCACACAGCGTCAAGAATTATGGATCCTTTAAAGTATTTTATGTCATTTCAATTAAACTGAAAATCACACAGAAGGGAGACGTGCTCTCTCTTGAAAGTGAGTAGATTCAGGATATATACTTTAAGATTTGCATTTTAAATCTCCTTGGGTCTTCTCCCTATATTCAAAGTGAGTTTTGTACATCTTTATTAATCTTATCAGACCAGAAATTGTCAAGATTCTCTGAGAAAAGGAAAGATATCCGTTTTAAAGCTTCATGTTGATATAAATATGAAAATGGATTAAACTCTGCTTCCAATTTTCAAACATATGTACTTCAATGAATATTAAATGGTAGACCCATATCATCATCATGACTTATTTACTTTGTAGAGTTTTTATCAAAAAAGGACTGGAGTTTGCTGTGGAGCGTGAAACTCCACTGTAATTGAGTTTAGAGTGGTAAAACCACTAAAGAGGCCATGGCCCCAGAGAGTTCCCTGAAACCCACCTGTCAGCTGGTGTTACATCACTGATCCAACAAGCCGTGCCTTCCTCTTCCCGCTAAAGACTTCTGTGGCAAAAAAAAAATAAGATGAAAAAACACCCGAAGTTGCTCCTAGAAAAAAACCCCTCTGCAACAGCTGCACAGTGTCAGCAGAAATAATGATCTGAAACTCAGCCTCCGAGGGATGCTAGTCTGGGTCCTAATTCTGTAAGGTGTCATTTCTTTCATTGCAATGCCATTAAGCATGAAAGTAATGGAGAGGACATGAAGTATTCTTTCACCAAAGTATAACAAGAGAGAAAGGGTACTTCAGGATATTGACAGAAAAAGGTGTCTTGTTTTGCTAGAAGGATCATCTTAAAGGATTCATACATAAAAATGGCAATTTAATTCTCACTATTTTGCCATTGAAATTGCACTTTTTAACATTGTAGCTTTTAAACATGTATGTTCACATGAAAATTGAAATTGTAAGCAGGTTTAGTTCCATAGTTTCTTTGGGTTAAAAGCATTTTTTTGGAGGTGGATTGAATGACTCAGAAGACTGATACTAGACTACTTTAAAATCATTGATTAAATCAGCCCTCAGGTCAAGTGTTCTGCTTGCAGAACTCCATTTACTTCAGTGGAGTTACATCTCTGCAGGATCTAGTTATAAGCCAATAGTGACTGTTGATATTTAACAAATAGTTCACTAGCCTGTTTTCTGTCCAGCAGACAGTTAGATCGGAAGCAACCCCCGTGCTATCATTTAAGCATCTGCACTAGCCTTTTTAGCAGAGATGAGGAGCTGAACGACACGGGAAATAGCTTCTTTGTGAAACTCAAGGTGATGCCTGCACCAAAATGTCAAGGCAAGCTGGCAGGGCCATGCGAGCAGTTTTCCAAAATGGCGCATTTATTCTATTTTTGGCATGAAAGGAGGCTTTCGTCTTCAAACTGTCAAGTAAGTCCCTTCACAAAAGCGAACACCTAGCTTCAAAAACAGTTAAATGCCTGAGCCTTATTTAAGAGCTTACCTCCACTGAAATCACTGCCATTCTGACGCTGGATCAAAGTCTATAAAAGAAAAGAGTCCAAATGTTTTCTTTTGAGAAGATGTAGCTGATCATATTGAGTCCCTTTTTCAAGAAAGGGAAAGAAGCTGCTCTGTTAGACTTGGATTTGTTTCAAAGATTGTGCCTGGCAGATGCATTGTTCTGAAAACTACTCCTGCCAGTTTTTTTATCTATTACACCTACATTAATATTCAGTGCAAATGAGTCCTTGATTTGGTCTTTGAATTACTACTGTGATCATCAGTGATGAAATTGAGAAAGGATATGATATTTCTCCTATATCTTTGCTGCACATCAAAGTCTGAAATAGTGCTTCCTACAGGAGATGTGCTGCTCTCAGAGTTGTCCTGCTGTAACATGCTTCAAAAATAGTTGCTGGGAGGAACATTACAAATTGCTGTTCATTGCCTACTTGACCTTGGCATGCAGGCTTACTAGAAGTAGTAACTCTGAACTGGATCACTGCTGGGAAGAGGATACGCAGAAACTTCCAACCTACTCAGGGAGTGATTTGGGCTCCCAGCCTATTCCTGAAGGAGAATAAGGCTGTTGTTAGTGTGGGTGCTCTCCTAGCTGTATGGAGGTAAGTTTTCTTTAAATCAGAGAAGATCACTGCAAATGCAGTGTCTCCCAATGTTTCCGCTTGCTTTCAGCTTCAGACTCAGTCGTGAGTGATTATTTATGAACAACATTGAACTGAAGATAACAAATCTGATGTCCCTCGCTGACGAAATCTTCTAATTGTCCATCTTTTCAATATTCTATGCATTTTTACAACCAAGGAAACCTTTAGGCACATAATGAAATTAAAAAATGTGTGTGTTGAGAAGAAACACACTTTTTGTCTTTTGATCTTAATGTAAAGTAGCATGCTTTTTTCTTCAAAGAATGCAGCTTAAACATTTAAAAATGTCGCTTTCTCTGTACTATAAATAATTCTAATTTTAGTATTGATATATCAAAATAAACTTTACTCCCCTGCCTTGATATTTTACGCTTCTTGAGGGGCTATACCTCACACCCATCGGTGAATCCTTTGGTCTGTAGTAGTGCAGTCTTGGGTGTGGTTTCATTTGTTCTTAAACCAGTTGAACTGTGGGTTGCTGCTAAAAGGAGTGATTTTCCTTCAGTGATCAGGCTGTTGTTCCTGCCCCAGTATCTGCTGCAGGGTGTCATTTTTGGTGGCTGATAGAAAACTTTTTTCTCCCCCAGTTAGTTTTCAGTTAGATCAACTCACTGACCTGGCAAAATCTGATGCTGCAGGATCACTGGACCTGACATGAGGAAAGTGGTGGGAGCACAGCACCTCAGGAGGGCAATCTGAGCGACGTTTTTTGGCAACAGTCTAAGTTACACAGGATAAGATGAATATGAAGTCACTTTGCAGTTGGTAACAGTGCTGTTTTATTACACTAAACAAACAGGGGAAATGTGACTCACTATCTCTGAATTACCCTCCTCTTTCTCCTCTTACTCTGCCCACCAGTGTAGTGCCTGTATTCACAACAGCCTTAATTTTAGCAATACATCAAGAAGATGAGAGATGCTTAAAATAACTGTTTCCATAGATTTTCACAGGCAGTCTTTTTTACATCTCTCTGACTGCAATACAGCTTCTTGCCTCCAACCCTGTTCACCCACAGTGTTTTCTGGCATCTCTATTTGAGGTGCCCAAAATGGAACAACTGCAGAAACAATGACACCTTACCCCAAAGAATTTACATTTTTATATTTGTGGGGATGCACCAAATTTCAGGTCTTCATACTTGTCCTTACTGTG
Organism: Gymnogyps californianus; assembly: GCF_018139145.2. Taxonomy (NCBI): domain Eukaryota; kingdom Metazoa; phylum Chordata; class Aves; order Accipitriformes; family Cathartidae; genus Gymnogyps; species Gymnogyps californianus. The sequence continues at coordinate 29,270,465 of NC_059473.1, forward strand.
CCGTGAGAGGTTCTAGCAATTGTTTAGGAGAACTTTATGGTAACGTATGTTAGAAGTTTATGCTCCTCAGTGATAACAGAGTATTTGTGCTAAGAGAACTGTCAGAATGAAAGTGGTGCTGTGGGTTTGGCTGTCGATATCAGTGTTGCTGCTGATATCTCATCACTGAATATGGAGTAGCTGACAAGAACCAAAAGAACAAAAAATGGCAGCCTGCATGTCTTAAACTTTCGTTACCCTTTTTGCTATTGTATGAGGGTGGTAATTGGATTATATTGTCCTCCTCACTGGAGTTTCAGGAACAGTATGTTGTTACAGTCTGTTGCACAGCAAGCCGAGCTATCAGTTCCGGCAGTTTACTGAAATAAGTGATCATCACAATGTCCGCAGTATATTCAAGGTATTTTATTTTAATGATGGGCAGCTCTATTCATTGAAACATACCGCTTCACTCTGTCTGCAGAAGACTCATTACTCTTTGGCTGTGCTTGTTATCGGATGTTGATCAGCAGCTTTCAAACACAGGGCGTTCACACACTGTTCACACATACTGCCCAAACATCATGGAGATGAAAAATCATTATTATTGTTGAGCCTTACATTGAATACCCAGGCGTGGTATCAGTAGCCTGTCCAGTAAGTGATGAAGGATATATTACGAATATTGTAAACATTGCGGAGATTAATTAACGCTTTCCCTTTGACAAACAATATCCAACACTAGATGGCACGCTTGGCCTCAGGATCACAGCCACTTCTGCATGTCCTTGGGTTGCCTAAGTGCCTTACCGTTTTGGTCTTTCTTTTGCGCAGTTTTAAAATAAGAAAGGTAGGTGAAGTTAGAGAGCACAGCTGGGCGACCTTGGTAGAGTAATTTTGAAACCTCTGTCCTGTGATCCTCCCCAAGCTGCTTCTTTCTACAGAGTGTGAAAAATTTCAACAAATGCCTGAATATGGAAATAAAGTATCACTGAAATACTAAAATTAGAGGAGAAACAGGAATGCAAATAGTAGAGTACTAAAAATAGTAACATTTTTAAGCAACCAGTAATTCATCAAAAAAAAAAAAAAGAGAAAGGGGATGCAAAACTATTTTCAACAGACATTTTCCTCCTCCTCTATTCCATCTCCATCATCTATTATTCTTATACTGGCGGATTAGAAATGGTTACATAAGCTAAAAATAAATTGCTTCATGTCAGTTTGATCCAAATAAAAATTCTACTCTATTTTATGACAATTCTTGATTTGATCATTGAACTAAAAATCCACAATTTCAATGTCCCTAAGGCAAAGTGATACACTTAGCCTCTGCCTATGTCAGGAACTAGTGAGACATAATGGGATTGGGATTAAAAAGCAAAATGGATGGAGCTAAGGATCCAATGTCCACACAAAATGAGTTTCAGGGAGGTTACTTCGACTAGCTCTCATCTGGTCCTGTGGGCTGAATGCCCATATATCAGGAGAGGTCTTGGAGCTCAACCTCTGGTTTAATCGCGTTGGCCTTGATCTCTTGAGATGCTTTCCAGACCACAGCATTACAAAATCTTGTTCAAAGCCTGTTTTGGTTATGCCTGAAAAATACATACTACCTTTTCCATCTATAGTACTTAGAAGTTCTTAGAAATGAAAATATTGCTTTTGATGCCGTCAACACAGTGTGCAGACAGCTGGGTTTCTCTGTACTTCTCTCCATCACTCAGCTGTGGAAAAATGCATCTCGCTTTGCTACAAGGAATAAAAGCTTTCATGAAGTCCTTGTCTCACTAAAGTATTTTTAGCTGTTCTTTACTTCACTTTTATGTGAAAATGCATATATCTTTGTGGTATTTGTGCCTCATCCTTTTCCATTGTGGGAGGCCTGGCCACACAATCCTCATGCTGCATTGATGCTATCCGAGTACAGACCTCTGCTGTTCTGATATAAACCTTCTCTACTCAACTGGGATTATTATCAGAATATGATCTCCCCAGTGAGAGCCTTGGCTCAGATGTTTCTTCTTTCTGAAGGAGTGGAAGCAGGACACAAAGCATGGCTTTCTCTCGGAAACTGGGAGTCCTGTTCTGGCAAATGCAGGCATTGAACAGAGTGCAGAGCTATTTTTTGCGCTCTGGTACCACTCGGTACCAACATTCACTCTCAATGCTTTAAAATAATGAGGCATCAATTCTTTCTAAATTTCTGCCTTTCCACCACTGTAATTTAAATAATTTTACTTGCATTGTTAATGATTTACATTGACCAAAGTGAGAAGGAAATCAAACCACTGAAATCTTAGGAAGTGAAAAGGGACCTTATTGTACTGTCCACACTAATAACCAATGTATTGATTTTAGTAGTTCAGCATCCTGATTTTTAGAAGCACTGAAATATCTCCCAGCGGGATAAAAAAATGCAGGAAAGGCAGCCCTGTCTAGCTGACACAAAGTCAGAAACCTAATAAAGGGAATGCAGCATTGGAAAGTACAAAAGTCAACATGTCAACATAAATCAACTTTGTCAGAATGAAACAGATGAGTCCATTTGTTGGTAGATCAGATTAACGTAAATCAAGGCAGTATAAAGGTTACACATTATAGGGATTTGTGACTGGTAAACTTTCATAGTGTGATCAGAGATAGTAATCATCTGGCAGTGGGAATAAAAAGTCAAAGTGAAGCTTAAACGCTGAATCAAAAATCAGTCCTGTTAATGTCTAACAAGCTGGGGTCAAAAATTCATAAGAGTCCAGCTGTGAAAATAAGATGGGAGCTGTATTAGTTTTCTCCATTCTGTATCTCACATTTAAGTGTTGTCAGTTGATGAGGGTTTGTCCCTTGGGAATTGTCATGGGGTAGTTTAGTCCATGTAAAGTGAAAATTTTGCATCACATAGAGGATCTTGTGAAATTCTGTAAGGCATGAGGACTACATGCTGAGATTCATAATGGCGAGGAAGGAACAGTAGAAACAGTAATCTGCCACATGCCCTTATCTAAAAGTGGTTCTTGACAAAAGAAGGCAGCGTGTTTGCAGTGTGGAAGCTATCAGAATCTGTGACACATTTTAACAGTCAGTGGTTATTAATGGATAAAAACTGGTAACTTTAGACTGATGCTGACATATAGAACTGTTTAGAATAAATATAAATCCCAATGGACCCATTCTTTTCACGCTTTTCAGTACTATTCCTGTTTGTGGCATTGTGTAAAGTTCCATTAATGGGTCAAAAGTTTGATGTAAACAAGCAATAAGCTCTCTAGCAGGATTTATATACTGAGAAAACTTGAATTAAGAAAAGAAATCACATGCAGCTTCTTTAAGGCACAGGTTGCATAATGTCTATGCAAATATTTTACAAAGCTTTTTGTACTTTGTCCATTTCCCCCCTTTGTTTTCAAATGATGGACTCACAATTCACTGTTTATAACTCCAGAAATTTCGAAATTTATGTAATCTTGTAATATCATGGTTTTACTGCGTACTCAAGAGAAAGAATCTAAATCAAGCAAAGAATGAACTTTAAAAGAAATTAATGCAGTCCTGCTCCTTTCCTAAAAATTATATGCAATCCTTGGCAAATAGTTTAACCTCTGTTATCCAAATTCAGACCTATTTAAGAAGCACTGTCCTCTGTATTTGGCCCCACTCTTTTATTTTTAATCAGTGATGCTTTCTAAAGAGTAGGATGCTAATAAGCACATGAACACGTCACATCTATCTATAAGGGAGGTATTATGTACTTGCAAACTACATTACACAGAATTGTTGATTTAAGGTATTCAAAGGATTTTCAAAAGTGTATTTATTTACTATATTTAGCCTCATTTTATAGATGGGGTATTGAGTGACATAAAAACTGAGGGCAGATGATGTTACTGTGTAACTTCTTTTCTTGTGATGGTCTAAATGTGATCGAAGAAAGGCTGTGAGGATGTTGGCTGAGGCTGATGTGCCTAAGAGCACGGCCTATGAGCCCATTTGTTTCCCCAACTCTATGATTACCTACTTGTGAGTAATTGAAGCTCTGAAAGCTGGAAGTCACAGTCTGAAACAGTGATTTGTCCAAGATAACAGTGACAGCTGTGGCAAAGTCAAGATGAAAATACCCAAATATCCCAGTTTTCAGTTTCCTGTTCCGGTTATGAGGTCATGTTGGCTCCTGCCTTATAACTATAGTGAAAGCAACATTTCAACAATAAAAATAAACTTCTCATGCATCTATTTATCCTTTGAAAATACAAACTGAGAATAATGTATATAACTAGCAACAGGTCATGGTATCAGAAGCACAGGTTCTATTACTCTTACTTGGTTAAGTATATTTTACTGAATATTCCCATGACTCCGATGTAGAAGACAGTACTACCTTTTGTGAATAAAGGTGGTATGTGCTTTCCAAATAATCAATAATGACTTTAATTTTTAAATAAATCACTAAATGGCCAACGGACTTATCCACTACATTAAGGGAAACACACAGAGTTGCACAAGTTTCCTCAGCAAATCATGAGGAGCTTGACTTATTGTTCCTGACTTACAGTTCTCATTTTGGGGGGGGGGGGGGAATCTTACGTGATAATAAGATAAACATTAGTGCTGATGAGGTGGAAAGGTCATAGCCAGGATCATGAAATGTAGAGCTTAATGTTCAGAATGGCAATGAAAGACAATGAGTGACACAAAAACTGAGGGCAGATGATGTCACTTCATACCTTCTTATCTTGTGGTGGTTTTACTGACCATAGATTGTCATGGGATGGTGCCCTAACCTAATAAAACATGAAGTTGGTTAAAAAGCTACTAACAATAAAAAGATCTACAATTAAACTAATAACTTAAGTAATTTACTTCCATTCAGAAGGGTCTCAATTTAGTTTAACAATTACTTCTGTGGAAATTATTTTATTTGCCACATAAATCTAGCCAACTCAGAAATGGGACAGAAAGCTTTTAGCAGTTCAGAGTAACATAACACCAGTTAATGACATAAAATGAGAACCAAAATATGCTACTGTAATAAGAGTATGTATAATAAATGTAGTGAAATGCCAGTGTCCTGAGAGGGAGGCAGTCGTTGCTAGGGTAATTGGAAGACGAACCTGATCCAGTGGCATTAGGAGTTGCGGTAGACATACAGAAGAAGGAGGGACGATACTAGGTCAGAGCTAGGAGCTCTCAGTAAGCATTATCAATGAAGGGAAAAATACAGTATTGGCAGAAAGATCTGCAGACAGGTAATGAAGGCAACCGCAGACTTGTAGGGTAAGTAAAAAATAAACTATCCCACTGAAATAATAGTTGTTATTTTAGACTGAGTGTAGTCAAGCTGGATTTCACTCCAGACATGAAGTCTGTCAGCATTGAAATTGTCTTGAGATCTTTCATCGTAACTTTCTAACTTCATTCACTGGTGCTGATTCAGTACTGCAGGCTACTGAGACTGAAAAATACAGCATGGGTGGAAAAGTACTCCTTCCTGCAAACATTCGAGTTTTCTTCGAAGTTTCCCGTCTGAATACTGACCTGGTCTGACCCTATTTAACTTGTGAGATCTGATGAGATCAGAGCCTGAGGTTATGGCACTAAACTAAGAAAAGTGATAACAAAACAAAAATGGCATGATTGACAGGGTAGTAGGCTGAACACAATAAACCTATGGAGAACTATGTGTATGTATTCCACTCCTTAATATCCTCTTTGTAGATAAGAAAAATAAGCCTTACCCTGGAGCTAAAATAGTAATGGGATGAGGGCTGCCTGCCTTACTTGATGGCCATAAACAATAAGTATACATACAAAGATGGATTACTGAAATGGAAAGTGGGTACTCATGAGATGCTACCTTGAGGCAGGACTGAAGCAGGAGCCATCCTGGACCCTTGTGCTGTCAACAGTTATCTCCTTTTGGTGGCCCCATGTTTCTCAGTAAGCTGTGATACGACCCTGTGTAGTCCAACTTTAGTGCTTTTCACTGTCGAGTGCATCGAGGCTATAGAAGATTATTTTGCTTGGAGAAAAAAAAAAGATACGTGAACAAGTCACTGAAAGCATTTACAGATAAAAGAAGTAGTCAGCAGAAAGCTGTCTAAAGAGGTTTCTTTTGTAGTGCACCAACGAAAAGCAGCTACTTATGACAATAGAAAAAATGGCAATAGAAGAGTTATGTAAGGAAGCTCAGGGGTTTTTTTTGTGTCCATGTTTTTCACTAATCTTGAAAATTATTGAGACACATGCTATTAAGGTTGTGATGTAATTATATTGAACTCATTTAAGAGAGCTGTAATGACAGATTTTTCCCTCTGCAATGAGTACTGGAAATAACTTCAGAAATTAGGCCAAGTTCTGATGTTACTTTGTAGTGTGATAAATAGGGAGTAACTCCATTAATTTCAAAGGAATTGTTCTAGACCGTTACCAAATACCTATAGTTATTCAGTGCTCAGAACCTCTTATTTTTCAGTTTTTTCAGAAAACTAGCATATTTTCTAAACATCTTACATTTCTATAGACTATTTTATATGCAAGCTGAAGGCTCGTATAGATCTTCTCCTTGCTTGGAACAAGCTGGGACAGATCAGATGTCCCCAAGGCTTTTTTCTCCGGTATTCCAGTTCAAGACAGAAATGCAAATACATTTAATTAGAAATTACACAAAAAGCCAATATTTTAGAGATTCAGAGTTGGTTTGCAATTTCTGGATGTGAACTAGAGCTGGTGGGAATTTTTCTGCTGAAACAACTAATGGAGAATTGGATTTCTGAGGGAGCACAAAATTCCATAAAAGGAAGAATACATAGTTATAAAATTATAAATTAATAAAAGCTGCTGATTTAATGTATTTTAGACTAGCTCTGGTGAGGATCTCACAGATCTTCTGGCCCTGTTAAACTGAATATAAAGGCAACAAATGTTTGGCTTATAATTTTTAGTGCAACCTGGAATACAGGTATTTTCCTCTTTACTAAAAAATCTAAAGTGGTTATCTTCTGTGCTTTCAGAGGACATGAATTAATTTGGAAAGCAATAGATCATTTTCCTGGTGACTTTTCCAAATACAGTTTTATTTCCTTGTGAGGCATACTTGTGAGTGTTATTGTTTTATGTTCTATATAAAGCTCAAACGTAATGAAATATAGAATTCTTTTAGTACTGTTATCTCAGTTGTTGCAAAGTACTGGCTGGTGTCAAATTTGTAGGCATAATTTTGCAAATACTGAGAAGTCACTTGCTCCCTGAGAATAAAATCACTATGGCAGGGACACCTAAAATCTGGAATATAAATCATTTTATAAAGGGAAAGTGGTCCAACCTCAAGTCTTTGTTACTAAATTCATGCATATGCTTTTCAGGCATCTGAGGCTACTTCTTGGGAAAGATGATATTGGACAAATCCATGATTAGAGCCTTTGTAATGTTAACCATCCCTACTGTGCTGGAATTGATTACACACATTTGGTGAAAGGCAATTTGAATGGTAAGTCACTTAGTCATATTCTCGTTTTCACACACCATTCAGCTTCCTACTGTCCTTCTGCTCATTCTTTTCTCTTTTCTCGCAGCAGTATGCACAGCATGTCCCCACCATTGTTCAGCATAGTTTAAGATGGCATTAAGATAGAAAGATTGGTGTAAACATGCAGAAAAAGTTCCCAGTGAAATGTCCAGGCTTCGCCAATGCACACACAGCAACAGCTTCCTAACGTCCCTGAAGAAAACGGAGAAATTGGCAGCATTTTACTGAAGAGGTGAACTAATTGTTGCAAACAGGTTAAAGCCCAGTCCTACAAGTGACTGGGCATTCTTATTGTACCAGTGAAGTTTGAGGGAACTGAGCATACTCAGCAGCTATATCTCTTAAATTTGACCACTTAACCAAAGAAACTCTGTTTCCTGCTATGTAGAATATTTGGGGTTGAAAAGTAACCTGAAGATTATAACTGGGCCAAAACAGAACTCAGACCTCAACTCTAAAGCTACGTCAAATTTATCTTCTTAACCATTAAATTTCCATGTATGAACATGGTGAAGTATGAACTTTTCCAGATTGTAAAATGTTTTGATTCTCTTTTTACAAAGAGCAGCATCATAGGAAGACTCAAATCTAAACAGATCTTCATCCACTATTTCAAGCTCCATGGTTTTCTCTTTCTTTTAGGGCTCTTACTACTTGCATAGCATCACAACTGGCCTCTCATACTGCAGTTTGTCACTCAGATATCAAACACTAGGATTGCTTGGTTTTGTTTAAAACAAGATTGGCTGAACTGCACGGCAGCACTTACACATAGCTACCCAGAGCCATGGTTGTAACAGCTTTGAGGTCTTTTTGTGATGGCAAGGCCGTATGCTGAGAGCTGGGGAAAAACATCTGTAGCTGACAGCACAGTCTTGATTAGAGGTATTTAGCCAGAGTCTGAAGCTGCAACGTGGTGTATTCCTCAATACATGTGAGGTGTATCAGCATGGCACAACGCAGTTCTGAGGCAAGAAATGTGAGCTGCTAAAATGACTTAAGGACCAGCACAGAGCTTTGCTCAGGCTTAAAAAGCCCATGTTTCTTGTAGAATCGATGTTTGGCCATCTGAGCTACCTGCCCCAGTTTAAAATGCACCTGAAGAAGTGCCTGTGCAGGTACAAAAATACAAGGTGGTAGGATGCAGCAAGACAGAGGGGAAGGCAGAAGTATTGTCTCAGAACACCTTGGGCTAATTCACATGAAACTATGCTCTCTGGCCAACACCTGCTCCTTGGAGCTGGAGACCTCATTTAGAACTGCATGGTGCAGTCCTGGTAGTCCCTTAGGTCTACTCATGCTCTCACTCCAGCCAGCGATAAAATTTCAGTTGAATTAAGGCTGGACAGTACTGTCCCAACGTCTAGGAGCAAAGGCATTACGAGAATCTCCAAAACACCTCAGAGAAGTGATATCTTCAGAAACTATATCCCTGCAGGAGCTAAAAGTGCTGAGATCTCACAGGCTGCATGTCAGAGATCTATAGAGATAAGCTGAAGGGACCCCCTGGTTTGTCTTCTTGTACAACACAGGGCAGAATTTCTCCAGTTATCCTGGTTTTATTGCATATATTAACTGGTCAACACACAAAATGAGAGGGAGAATTGTAAAGAATGTACTTCCTATGTGATGCCCAGCAAAGGCCAGATTTTCACAGTAAGTGGGGCTCTATATTTGCTATCTTTTACAAGCATATTAAAAAAGGTCTGAACAATCATTTTGCATCCAATGAACCTACCTTTTAGAAATGCATTCCAGTCTTGGAAAGGTTTGATACATCTGCTGTGTGGACTGGAGGGTGCACATTGTAATTTCTTCCCTGCCTCTGTGTCAGGCAGCGTTCCCTAGCATTTCTTCTTTCCAGTAAATAAATCTGTGCATAAATAAGACCCTAAAAATCATTTCTCTTTGATAAATATTTTAGTGAATATTCCTGCTTGCACAAGGCTCTTTTTGGTTCCCCTGAAGCCAGATCTGGCCCACATACAGTAAAAATGAGGCTGTCTGCTCAACATGCAAAACTCCTTATGTTCTAGCTAAACAGTAAGCATCAAGTAAAAGGAAAAGGACTTTTTCTTCCTTTGTCTTCCAGCAATGTTAGCTTAGACAGCCACCAGCACATGATCATTTACATAAGGAGGGAACTGCAGAGCTGCTGCCAACTGCCCATAGTGCCTGCCAAAACAGATGTTAGATGTTACTGTTAGAATAATGTCTTCTTCAGCTTGACATGTGAGTGCTGCAATCTTTATTTAAAAGGAAGAGGAAAAAATATGGTTGAATTAATGAAATGAAGCACACAACATACGGTCTGAAAAAATTATAATGTAAGGGAAAGTGCTAGTTGTCCAATTGCCTAAGACTACTAAAACTCAGCTGGATGGATTTGTCACAGAGAACTGTCCTGGTCTGTCATGTAGATGGATCTGGTGACCTAATAGGTCTCTTGTATTTTTACATTTTTACTTCCATGCCTTCACATCGATTTTTAAATAGTTTCCAAAAGGCAGTTGGTAGAACTGTAAAGCTCTATATTGACCAGGATGGTGCTAAATCCAGCATTCTTTGTTATCAAAAATATACACATTAAGTACCAGGCAGCCTTATCACAAAAACTGTGATTTATGCTTGGGCTTTGCTATCATTTTGCATGAATCCTGGGGGCTCTATAAAAACACAATTGAGATAAAGCTTTTGTATTTCATCTGTGAGGTATTTTATTCATATATCTTGTAGGAAAAGAAGGAATCTGTCTGCAAAGGTGAACAATATTATAATTTATTACTTTGTTTGCCTGTCTTCCAGTAAGCAGGGAACTAAACCTCTTGCTCTATAGAGCTGAAAAGCTGACTTATATTGCAGTCAGCCTTATATAGTCAGCCGCTGTGAAGACTTATATTGATGCTGGTTCTGTGGGGTCAGTAGAACCAATGAACCCTCGTTTTTGCATTTGTATTTTGAGGTTGAGCTTTCACATGGCCTTAGCCATGTCTAACAATAGTTAGTTCACTCTTCAGCCCTTCCTTTGGTTAATAGCCACACAGTCTTTTTTTGCTAGCCAGAGGTTGTGGGAACTTAACATCCCTGAGACCTCTGTCCCTTGCCTAAATGTTGTTGGAAGTGGTTAAAAAAAAAAAAAAAAGAAATACAGATAGACGTGGAGGCACACATACTGCATGATGTCACCAGCATTTTTTCTTCAGGAGAACTGGCTAAAATAGGTTCGGATCCTCAGCTTTCACGTGCTGTGATTTCGTTGCAGGTCCTGTAGTAAAAGCAATTTGCACCTACGAGGTGTCTGTCCCCAGATGACTAGGAGATAAGGCAGAGTATCTCTCTCTCCCGCTGCAAGGGTAGCCGATACAAACTGCCTCGCAGGGGATGCCGCCGCAGTTTTTAGGACTTCAACTTGAAGCTGCTCTGCGGAAAAAGCAGCCACCTAATTGCACAGCTGCCTGCTCTACGAGGGCATGCAAACAAAGTGCTGCCATCTGCTTCTGAAGATAGATAGGACAAGAAAGCATGTGAGCGTTTTGTGTCCTCTCTATCACCCTTTTCTTCTCCTGGGCTGGGAAAGGTGGTTGTCAGGGTGTTCCCCGAGTATTAGGCTCTGGTGGGCAGGTTTGGAGGAGGTGGGCTCTGCGGCCAGGTCATGGCTGGCAGGAGGGGAAGCCCTCGTCCCCTCCTCCTCGCACTCGCCATGTCTTTGGCAAACTCTGGTGCTCCTCTGCTCCTTCAGTGGGCTGTTTTAACTGATTAACGTGACATTTTAGGTGTGTTTTGTTACTTTTTATGGCTCTGGTGAATGAAGTCAGCTCAGTGAAGAGTCCGATACATACCAGAGCTTCCTCCAGAGAAGAGGACGAAGGAATGGGATTGCACATTTTGATGGCACTGGTGTATAGGGTTGGCTCAGCAATCTTGCTTAAAAACACCAACAGACTGTGTTGAGATGTTATCACCGCAGGAGGGTTACACAGACATTACATGTTGTGATATGGTTTCAAAACTGCAATAATCTTGGCTTTTGGTCATTCTGATTCTTTAAGCATTTTTAATCCCTTTCCTTTTTCAAATTACAGACTGTTTCTCCAGCCATTTGCAAGGGGACTGGGGGAGGACACAATAGGGAAATGTGTGCTGATGCAGCTCTGCAACAGCACACTGATGTGGAGCTTTAGCTGGATGCAAAATATACTGTGTTCGGCAGTTAAGCCCTTTTTCTTTGCATCCTCCTATCCAAAGAAGTATTTACATGAAATGTCAGTCACCCTGTGGAATTATATGAGAATTAATTATCTGTGGAGAATGATTTGGCCCTATTAATTATGGGTCTCACATAAGAAAAAGAATAGGCCTAATGTGTCATATGATTTTTTTTAGCCAGTGAACTAGGAACTCATCGGCATCAAATATCAATAATGGTTTTGTTGAATACAGATTGATGACCTCTGACAAAAATTATAGGAGAAACTTGTATCATTTTGTCTTATTATAGCCTACTAAGACCTTAGTCAAGATCGGGGTCTTATTTTCTTAGGCTGTCATGCAAGGGGTTAAAGCTGATATTTATCAGATTATTGTTTGCAACCAGTCATGAATGAATAAGGCTTTAATGTATGTAGAGTCAGAAATAACTGATGTTAAAATGCAATTGCAAATCAAATACAGTATTTCATGGAGACAGTTAAAACATTATGTCTAATTAAGTCTTCAATTAAACATGTGTGTAATTTTGTTGTTCAGATTTATGTACAGCCTTGTAGACTCCTCCCTGCAGTGAATCACAGTGCCTGTTTGTATCTTGCCATTTGGTAAAGGAAATCTTGAATTTTATGTTTTGCAGATATAGTCAGATATAAACAAAGTCCTAAGAAGTTTTCTGGTTTATTCAAAATCTGTATATTTCACTGAGAAAAATGGAGTATTTATCATATTGTACTTCTAAAATATGCTCTAAGTATTTTCTTGTCCCTGTGCTTTCTCTCTCTCTTCTCACATTGTTCAGCACCTTTTCTGAATGGCTGCAAAGCACAGTACTGGCACAGCAAATTTTCTGGAATAGGATCCTTTCTAGGGGAAATAGCTTTTTGGCTGCAAGGGAAAGTCATACTTAAATACCAACAAAATAGGCATCACCACCACATATATGAATTTCTGACTGTAGCATAAATATATGAATAAGATGAAATGGCAACCTGATTTTTTTTCTTTTGGGGGGAAAGTAAGTCCTGAAAGTTAAATTAGAAATCAAAAGAAGGTTTGTATTTTTTTTCCTTTTTCCAAATTATGAGTAACATCTAGCCGTTATCTTTCTGTGTTGCCAAAAGTGTTTTAGGAGGTTGGTTGAAGTAAACCTGAAGACACCTCATGGTATCTAGCTGTTATAGAACTGCACATGCACTGCTGAATGCACAGTATAAGAACATCATGTCAACAACAGAGATGATCCTCCTGGAGTAGGACCGTTGGAGATAAAGGATGATCTAGCAAGAGGATAAGCTGGTCTGTAGCTCCTTTTTGAAAAAAAGCAGTATGCATACATGCTACTTTGTCCAGCATATGTACTCTGCTGTCTTGCCTGCATTAGGAGTCTAAAAAGTATCTATGGCAGGCTGAGGAGAGGTGATGCGAAGGAATCTCACGGGCAGTGTCCTAAGTTTCACAGGAATTCTGTAGAAGGGGAGTGCAAACCACTCTTTCAGTAGGACAAATCCATTGAAAAATGTTTTTGCTAAATCAATGCACTAGTGCAGAATGATTTTCTCGGGGATAAAATTGGTGCAAGCTTAATTTTTGTTCAGATATTTTACTGATGCAATAACACACCTACTGCTGCTTGAAACAGTAAACCTGTGACAGAACTCGCTTTTGGGAAACAGTGCTACGGTAGGAGCAATTAACGTTGTAAAGCAGATGATTCTCAGTTTCCAGGCAGTGATGTTGGACCGTAGGTCAAGGAAACACATTGGCACATTCATCCTTCACCCAAGTCCTTTGAGGGTGGACATTTAAAATTAAAAATAAATGGCAAGAGAAGCATAAAGAGAACTCCCTACAACCAGGACCGTGTGGTTTATAGTTTAGAAAAATCATTTCACCTACTAGCTTGGCTGGCGAGGTTAAGAACTGCAGTTAAATGAAACTGACAAATCACAAACCAGTTATTTGGAAATAAAAGAGAAAGAAAATTCTAAAGGAAACTCAGATGATATAAATACTTCTTTGATATCAATTTCATAGCATTCTATTCGGATAGCATATAATGGGGAATACAGCGAGGGATACCCATAAAGACACTTAACTGAAGAAAAGGTCCTTCTTTGTTCTGTGTATTTTTCTTAAAAGTATTTCTGTTGCATTTAGTGTCATCTCCACAGTCCAAGCTTTGCTTTCTTTTGGTAATTTCTATGAAAAGGATAAATTGAAAATGTAAATTTTCACATATTTTCAAGACACAAGCCATTTTTTCATGCAGATTGGGTTCAGTCATGACCATTTATTCAGATGCAGACACATCTACATAGAAGTGCAAAACCACAAACAGGAAAAGGAAAACAACAAACAGGAAAATGATAAACAGGAAAAGCCTTTGAGACATTTCACTGCAAGTATTTTCCACAGCTCTGCTGGAGATGAGTGGCCCCTGCTCTGTGATATTTTCTTGGCCACCACAGAGCTAGCATCAGGCTTTGGTAGGATCTGGGCTGTAGAACTGGACCTGATTAAGAAGAAGAGAGCAAGTTAAAAAAAGAAATGGAATAAATACGTACAGCTACTATTCACATCGGGATTTTAGGTCTTTTTGCTTTGGTCATACAAGAAAAAGGAGACAAGTATAAACAACAACAGAGGCAGTTTATTCATTAATGGCAAATCATTGCCTCTGTTTCCAGAGGTAAACAAGAGCCTTACCCCGATGGGCACAGAAGGACAGAAAGCCAGCTCCAGCGTACACTGCACCTCCCTATTCATCCCTCTAGAAAGCCTTTTGTGGATGGGCTGGGTATGTCAGGAGGGCTAGAAATCCTGCTGTAATCCATGAACTCGTTTCCCAAATATGCATTATAAAACATATTAATTTGCCATACCCTCCCCCTCAATAAATTTCTTTCTTCCAAGGGATGGGCCAGCAGTCCAGTGCAGCACAAAAGATCTTCTGAACAGTATTTTCAGTCTTCTGAAATGGGGAGGCTACAAACAAGTACAGAAATACAGAGCCTTTGCATACATTGTCTCATTCCACAAGTGTGTGTGTGTGTGTGTATAGGGAAGCTAGAAACAAGTATAGAAATACAGAGCCTTCCCATAGATTTCCTCCTTTCATGTGTGTTTGGGGTATATGCACTCAAACCTTCTTCCCAGAGCAGGATTAGGTAGAGTTTTTAATTATAGTGAGGACTGTGTGAAAGAGCAACACTACATAGTAATTTTGATAATTGTTTATCCGCATGCTGTATTGATGGAGAAGTATATGATGGAAATAATTTTTAGTTCCACAGAGAAAAAAGTAAAGCATTATCTCAATCCTAGCAAAAATGTTATTAGCTTTTTAGTTCATAATGATTTGATACATATATGCAATCATCACATACCAAGGACTCAGAAACATAGTTCTAGATATTTTTCACAGTCACAGTCCTTTCATCTTTTCTGACAGTTTCCCAGCAAAACAATGAATAAAGAAAATTAGATTTATTAGTAAATTCAGAAAATGGGCAAAACGTCTCTCAATGCAAAATGTATCCACTTCTAATAAGCACTAGCATTTTTATTTCTTTCACTTAAGTTTCAGTTTCACACTGTTATGGTAATATTGATTTGAAAATTTAACTTCAAACACTAGAATGATTAACAATAAGGTATAAAAGACAATGAAGACAGAAGGCAGGCCCTCACCTTCATAAGTTGCTATAGTTCAGAGGCTACCAATGACATTTTATTCCCAAGAATCTGACTCTGGGTGAAGAGCGAAAATGGTGCAAGACAGGAGGAAGAAGCGAAACAAAGGAAGGCAAGTACTGATACCCTGGGCACAGTCAATATATAGTCCCCATTTAATCAAAAATATGCTTTTTCTGCATATCTTTCAAGCAAATTATACTTCAAAAGGATACATGCAAAAGTATTGTTCTTCAGCACTTTTTTCAGGAATTGATTCAAGGAGACTTATGAACAGCTGTTTTCTATGTCTTTGTCATTTTTTCAGCTGATTAATCATTTACTTAACATCAGAACATGGGTAAAACATAATCGCATACAATATCATACAGGGACTGACTACTCTGCCAGCTCTGAGGAATGACAAGATACAAAAAAGTCACAGTAAGGTATCTATCTTATCACTACAGTACGATGGCATTTACCTTGCCGCAACTTTTATTCTTTATTCAAAGAGCCATTTTTGTGGAATGAGTATCATGCTAGTATATCAGGATCTCAGTCTGCACTTGCTCTGAGGCTATCTGCACTTACATTCAGGGGGGTGTTCACTTCTCCCTTTAATTTTTCCTAGGAAGGAAAGGTGTCTTCCTTCCTTCTCTGTTCCTGCTTCTTCCAAAGACAGTCTTACAGCTTGTTGGAGCTTCCTTGAAGGCACAAAATACCCTTGATCCTGGTAAACTCAGCAAGAAGTGAAGGTGCTTGGACCTTGTGAAGAGGTGACTTGAATTTGTATGTTTAGTTCCATCTGCAGGGCCCAGAGGAATTGTGTGTGGCTGTAAGATCACACACTGCATGCATTCACACTAGGGTGATGTTGATATGTACAGAAGCATCGAAGTTCGCAGCTGTCTGTCCTTTCATAGATAATCAATAAATCATACGTCAGCTCTGGTGATTGTGCATGTCAAGGAACAAGTCATCAACATCTAAGCTATTAAAGATGGTGCACTATTTTTGTGTTGGTTTAAGAGCTGTAAATCTGTTCTCACTAAAAGAAGGAAACAGGAGGGGAAGAAAAAAAGAAACTCCATATACGAACCATCACTTGCTGCCATTTCTGGCTCTGGTCAGGAAATGCAGAAATGTTTATGAATAAGGAGAGAGCCCTCCCCAGCAAAAAAAAAATCTGCACGATCTCTAAACTGCCCTACTTGTCACCAGCTGACAGATCTGAAAAATGAAAACCACTTTTGACATTTACTGATCTTAGTCTACCAGATGGTGTATGGCACTTCCAGACCAATGTGATGGGGAAGATAGGAACGGATGGAAAGCAAAGCAGATTGTAATTGTAAGCATCCTCTTTTGTAATTCTGACCATTTGCCACTTCATAAATTAATCAATCTGATTTCCGATGTATAGTTACAATTTTACTGAAAATCAGACTAGGATAAATGGATCCTGTTCTGCATCCCAGATGAAAATAAAGATTACAGAAAATAAACAGAATTCTCTGAGACTCTGGCATCAGCTCTTTACCTCCGCTGGCTCCCTTCTGACACAAAGGTATTTATAGTCTAAATTAGTGTTAATGTTTTGCAGGGTTTAATTCGTATTACTAAGTGGCTTTGCGATAAACAGCTAAAAGTGCAAAACATTACAATTCTATTTCCTAGACTATAATTTTCTGCAGCAATAGAAATGCATTAGTGCTGGCTTTGACTTCTCTTCTTCTAAATAAGGGCATGTTTTAATGCATTTCTGAATCTACTGTACCTTGTTCTTCTGGCGTAGTTCATTGACTTCTTTCCAGCTAAAAAAAACACGGGCAAATGCTGATGATCTGAAATCTGGAATTGTA
The DNA here is from genome assembly GCF_018139145.2 of Gymnogyps californianus. NCBI lineage: Eukaryota > Metazoa > Chordata > Aves > Accipitriformes > Cathartidae > Gymnogyps > Gymnogyps californianus. The sequence goes on from NC_059473.1 coordinate 29,287,709, forward strand.
CATAACATCTAGGAGCTTCCCTCAAGATGGCACTACTGAACTGCTTCACGTACCTCTGAACCCTTATGTAATCTTGTTTATACAGCATCAGGGTCATTTTAAAGCTAAGATCACACGATGCTAATTTGGCCAATGATTTTCATTTTCATTTTGGCAAAATGCCTTCTTTATGTCTAAGCGCAGACATTTAAATGCAATATTTTTGTGCAGGCTCTGCCAATAGTCTTGTAGTCAGGGAACACTTGTTAAAAAATAGCCAGGATTATACTTTTCAATTTGCCTTGGAAACCACGAACCCCTCTGAAATCTGCTACACAGATTTGTGTACATCAGATTTACAGGCCTCTTTTCATGTTGGCTGAGACTCTGGATCTTTGCCCTAACGTCAACTGAAAAGGATGATACAAAGTAAGGGGGAGAATGGGAAGAATTTATTTTTTTGGTATCTGTGAATAGAGAAAGCCCCTGCACGCAGCTAGCTATCTCCACTCTTAAGCAGGAAAACTCTTGTCTTTTCACCATCCTACTAGAGCCTCCTGAAACACTGTGTAGAAATCAGAGGACATACAGTATCTAGAGGTGAAAGGACTGGAGCGATGTCATTACTTCTTCTCTTATTGCAAGCTTTGCAAGAAATACACCCCAAACTTCCCACATGCTGTCCTGACCTTTGCACACACGCACAGCCTTCCAGACTGGGAGCTTCGTTACAAAGAAACTCTGGACTATGATCAGTAGAGGCAGTCCTTAGCAAACAAATGCTTTTTTTTGTCTTTCCTTTTCTGACTTTCCACAGTTGTTCTCAAAATCCCTCTCTCTGAGAGGGCAGCTCTCTTGAATAATAGTGTAAAGAAATATTTTTCTGTAGAGAATTCTATAGAGAATTTCTGCATAGTTTGGGATAAGACATCGAGGAAAACCTTGATGAGCTATATCGATGAACTGTAGGAAGAAACTGAGATAATATCATTTGCATTAGCAATCACCTTATAAACCACTGGAAAGAATCTGGTTATACTTCATTCAAGTGTTGTAGGAGATTAAATGAAATTACGCTCATCGCAGGACTAAAGAACCTTGCTATGCTATGCTAAAACTATGCTATGCCTTGAGTAACTGATTCATCATAGCAAAACCTCATCTGTGTACCTATGAATAATGTGAAATGACCTGAAAAACACAGAACTAGGGAAAAGTTTTAACACTGTGAAAGATGGGTAGCATCATAAGGACAGACTCTGTTCAAAATATCTAACGTTTTGTAACTTTTAAATGTCTCCTCCATGTTTTAAGGGTAGCTGAAATCCTAGATTTTTACACTTAAGAAAGCTGATTGGATTTTTTTTTTTTTTTGAAGCTGTAGCAATCTGCAGGAAATGGAGACTTTTGTGAGACCTGCCTGTTATGTGGCACTGACACAGCTCAGTCTATGCTTAGCATGAAATTCATTCCATCTGTATGGGACTTCTGGGATCAGGCCCTGTGGGACCAAAAGCTGAGCTGCTTTTTTCTTGCAACTCTCCCAGTTGTTTTCATTAGGTACATCACCTCTCCCTCAAAAATGTTGCCTTCCCACAGCTGCAGTTACAGAGATCTCAAATTACTATGAAAGAGCTTCACGACTGTATGTGATGTTGCAACAAGAGATGGCCAAAACTGTTCACTGCAGGTGAACAGGGGCCAATTTTGCCTAGCATACCCTGAGCTGAAATGGCTGACTTAAATAAAGGTTCCTTAGACAACCCTGGATATATTTGCAAATGGTGTCATGCTGAAAAACAATAATTTAGCACGAGCTCTGACAGAACTGTTGAAGGAGGTAATATGAAGATGGCATGTGGGACCTGTGCCTTGAACAATGGTACCTGAGGGAATCCATGGCAAGGGACTGCTACCCAGGATGCTGGTGGGGCTGTAGTCACTGAGGATTACTGATTATTACTTCAAATCCCCAAATTAATATTGTGGTTTTCTCTCTCCACATAATAAAAAGTTGTGTTTTCAGAATCTGATCAAGTATTTGTGAACAAGTGGGTATTATCCATTGTATGTTCAACAGAAAGGTTGATTGGTACGTCTAACCAGCTTTTGGAGGATGGAGGGAGAAGTGCATATTGAGCTGCATTTGCTTTATTACAAAAGGCCAGACTCCAACCACAATGTTAAAAATACACATTGTAATTCCCGGGGTTTTTTTTCCATAAAGGAAGTTACCTGAAGAAATCCTTTTGTCTTCTTCCTTGTGTGGAAAAATTCAGTACTTCTGAGCAATAGCGGTAAGAAACACTATGATTAAAAGGCCTGGCTGAAGTCAACAAAAGCTTGCTGTTTATTCAACAGCACCAGCGGTTCACTCCTGAACTCTTGGGAGCTGCTGTGATGACAAAAACAAAGCAAAGTAAAAACATAGTGTCTTGCTACTTGCCGAATGCAATGAGCAGGCTTAAAACAAACAGTACTGTGTTGCTTACTGGGCCTTAATCCCGAAAGCACATATGCATGTGCTGGACTTCACAACCATGGACCTTCTGACTGATCTGTGTAAGACAACTTTGTGGAAATGTTTTCAGAACTAAGACCCTACACCTACTATGGATGAGCTGCAGGACATACTTTGCTGAGTAGCTGCTCCGTGGTAGAATTATTATTGATTGCTTATGTTATTGGGGTGCTTACAATGTCCTAAAGGCTGGCCTTAAAAGGCACAGCCCCTCCTACAAAGTGTAATGGTCTGAAAAGGTATGAAACAAGGGATAAAGGGTAAGGGAGGAAGGCAAATGAAACATGAAAATAAAGCTACACTTCCAGTCTTCCAATACCTGCTGTTCCTTTTGCTCTGGCAAACTAGGGAAACTATTGCAGAACGTTTCTGACTGTATGAACAAATAACAATTTCAATGTATGCAAGAAGAGATTCAGAACCTCAGCTAAAAGAATTACTTTCTGAAGGCATCATTACTATCTTAGAACAACAAAATTCTCACTCTCACTGATCTATACCTATTATACTTGTCTTCTCTTTTTCAGGTTTTCTACCCTTCCTCTTCTCACTCCTTAGACTTCATTGCATGGCTATGATTTAGTAGCTTACTGAATGGTTCCTCTACTATCCATGCATTTGGTAAATATTATCTAAAATTATTCCCAGATTTAAGGACAACAAGTAGAAAAGCAGAGAAAATAATAAGTCTAAGTAAATCTTTGCATCTCAGCCAACTCAGGCCCATGAGTGGTCTAAAAATGACCCACTTAATATATTGAACAGTTCCTTTTGCTTAGAATATAATAGATGCCAGTGAAAGGTGCGAGAAAGTGAACTTCTCATTGCTAAATCTGTCATATCCATGCATGTATGGAATGCCTCTACTTTCATACTCTGCAGCAGTGCAACATGAAGTAACATAGTAGGAATTTCCGGTGAATGAATGGACTTACAAGAATGGATGTGGGCAACTAATAGATGTATGATATGTCAGTTTGATTCTGATGAGAAAGCAACATTCACATGTCCAAGCAGAAGTAAGAAAGGAACCACTAAGCTAGGCTTTCACAGAGAAGCAGCTACACTGCTAGATGGAATCTAATCAATGCAAGCCTGCTTACAGGAAGGTTGGCATCAAAACACAACAGCTGAAGTGTAGCAGATGGCTAGATCTGAAGGAGATGTAAACAGAGGCTGAATAACTAAGCATTGCATTCTGCAGATGTCAAAGTTTCCAGGCTGTAAAAAGTTTAGTCTAAGCGCTCTCCTGAAAGCTCTTTTTGTTTTTGGCTACCTAAGCCCCGAACTCTACCCACGCGCTCTCCATGTGATATCTTAAAGGCATCTGAATTGTCTGGTTTCCCAGCATGTGGTTGATGAGGAGTTGTCCCTGAAAGGCCATAAAACGGAGAGGATTATCATTTCCCTGCTCCTTGCACATGGATCCTGTCAGTACTGGGTGCTCTAGAGATTTCTTTCTCAGTAGCAAGGAGATACTGTAAAGGTGAGGAGACCACTGACATCGATATAGTTAAAGGATAGAGAAGCACAAGGATGGAGTCGTTAATTCCAGTTTCCTGCAGATCGGGGAAGTAACAGAAGTCCTTTAATACCCTTCTCCTTCATCGCACATTCCCAGCTTGTTTATACAGCCTGTGTACGAGGAAGGAGGTCTATACCTAGAGAATGGCAGAAAACCAGAAAGCAAGGCTGTACGCAGGATTCAATTGTCCACGAGGCAAATAGATTTCTGTGTAGTCCTCCAAAGAAATAAACAGACTTGAAAGCCGTATGAGTCAACCCTGATCTGTTCCGTGCATTTTCTGCTGCCTACTTCTTTTGTCATCTTCTCCCACTTGTGACTTGCACTTCTTTTCATATCACACCTCTACTTAGAACAGGCCACTACTTTGCAGATTATAAGCACCATTCATCTCTTTCAATCTTCCCTTAAAACACTCTACCATTGAAAAGAAAAATTGTGAGATCTCTTCACCAACAATAACTGGCCTGTGCATCACATTCTGCAAGCGAGATAGCGAGTTGTTCATTCTCAATGTACTCTGTAAAGGGTATGGGCATACTTGATGCTGTATACGCAGCAATATCTTCCAAAGTCGGGTAATTCAAACTGTTAGGGCAGATGTTTTGACTAGTCTTCAAGGAAAGGACAGCAAATGGCAGTGCAGAGGCGAATAATAGCTCATACACTGAGCCACTACCTGGAAACTGATGCTAAGAAAGATCTATAGGGAGAACGACGCTTCCCAGCTCATAAGTAGTGGAGAATGAAGTTCAATAGAAAAAACACTGTAAGAAAATGAACTCAAATTTAAAATTATTTTTAGTCCCTTGCTCTCATCTTTAGTTGCAGTTGTTCTTGATGGGTAGGTATATCGTAAAGGATTTTTTGCCTCATTTCTACCTTGCCTTGCAGGAATTCCAACTTTATGCCCTTTTAACTTTGGGCTGCTGCCAGCAATGCAGCTTAATTAGCCTAATATGCCTGTCTCCAGTCATCAGCAATGCCATGCCATGCCTTCTACTGTTGACTTTGTGAAAGGTCATCAAACAACACCCTACAGTTGTCTCTCCAGTTTCTGCTCAGCAGGAATCCTTCTCACCTCTGGAACAAGGATTTTTAGGTCTTCCTTTGGACTCTTTTGTCCCTCTCCATGGCATAAAGATGAAGCGTATTGAAGTTACAATTGGATGCCCTCTGAAACCGACTGAATAAAGGATAATTTTAATAGTGACTTCAGCTGGTATAGATGATCTCAAGCCATGTTATGAGGATATTTATGGTACCGAAAGAGATAGGCTTTACTGAAAGAACAAAAAATGACCATGCTTCAGCTAGCATTCAGCTTGCAGTATTAATTAGAGTGATTTGTTTCACTTTGGCAATAAAGCTTTAGGTAATCAAATTCAATCTGAGACAGAATGTCATGGTAGAAAGTAACCATGAATGACATTGGCCAGTTCGATGACTTTGCTGGTGAAATTACTATTAAAGCTGACAATTCAGCTCTGGCGTATGGAAAACACTATGTTGTAGTCTGGGCCACAGACCACATGGGGAAATGAAAGTCTACATCCCTGAAAGTGTAATTATATTGTGTATGCACACACTATGGGTTCATGTCAACTATGGTTTTAAATTCAGATCCACATGTAAACATTGCCAGTCATAAAGGTCTTTCTTCCAGCTGTCTAAGTATTTTTAAATGCTAAAGGTGATCAGAAGTAAAATTCAGATCCAAATTGAAATTAACACTTTTCAGTAAAATGTGTGTGTTCAAAATAAGGTCCAAGTTCACATTCACCTCTAGCTAAATACCTTCTCTTCTTGAAAGGAGGAAGATTAATGAATTATATGATTAAAGAATTAATAGAGTTAAACAGAGAAAGCCAATGATTGTGATTGTCTTTGAAGTTCTGGCTGTTTTCAGGCAACATGCTTGAAGCCTCTGGTCACTGACAAACCCAGTACTTTATCCTGAGTAATCCATTTCACCTCTCTTTCCCCAAACATACCACATCACTGAGACTTTCTCACTATCCAGAAAGCCCAGGCGCTACACTGATGGACATCAGCAGATTCGAGAGATCAGTTTCTCAGACATCTCTGGGCCTAGTTTTGTCCTTTTGTACTCACTAACTCCTTGCTTCTCTAGCTACGCCTTCCACCGCATGGCTTTCATTGCAAACTTTCTGTGGCTTCTGGCTATCAATGTTCATTCTTTTGGTGCAAACTCAGTCTTTCTCAACTCCAAGGCACTCACTTAGGAGTGCTGCTCTATGGGGGGCCACACACGCTCGGCTGAGGCCTGACGCAGGACAGACGCTGTGCATGAATGCTACCAAGGTGAACTCTGTTTTTGTAGAAGTTTGCCTTTGTAGACACAGGCCAAAATTCCCCTTCCTGCTGCTGCTATGAGGTGAATTCAGCACCAGCCGATTGCTATGCTTTTCCTTAGGGAGGGCGGTATTTCAGACAGTGCTTCCTATAGATATATATTTATGTACACAGACATCTGTATGTATATGTATAAATATATGTTACAGCTCGTTCAGATTCTTTTGGGGTAAATGCTGCTAACATACTGTTTTCTAAGCTTCAAGTGTGGTTATTTGCCATATGCAAGGAAAATGTTATGACTTTGTTTAATAAAACAAGGAAGAATTTCCAAGCTGGTCCAAAAAAATCTAGGATCTGACCCTGGCCAATATCAGATGCTTCAGAGAAAAATGTAAGGGATGCTACGGTACATATTACTGGAATAAACTCATTAATTATACAGAATAAACCAAACGTAGCTGCCACAGTTAGTGAATATTAACCATGCATTGTAAGAACAAAAAACATGAGCGGAGTCAGCTGTTACCACCCTGAGTGATGTATGGAGTTTGAGGAGGTCAACAGAATTTCCAGCTCACTCCAAACTTTCTCCTTCTGCTTCTCACACAGACCTATCGTTTGCCACAGTATGGCAGCAAGGACTGCACATCCCTGTCACTAATTAAACTGCAGGGTTGTTTGTCTCTGTGTGGTCGTGATATAGCTAGCTGTTTACAACGGAAGCATTCATATATATTCTCATAAATCTCATTCTGCTGGTCGCTTACCCAATTCTTCTCTGCAGTGTTTCTCAAACACGCCAGTTATAGCCTTTGCTTTCATTTCCAAAATTCTGCAGCAGGGAAGTTTCTATACACTGACAACCAGATACCAATATGTACAGTGTATAATGATCTCCAAAACATCCATGAGCTTATCCTCTGTTGGACAGCTTTGTTTTAATATCCCTTAAAGAAAAAGTGATGGTATGTGGCTTAGCTCAGAAAATGGGATTTCCTTCCCAGAGGCTCAGAAATGCCCTGGAGTCATGTCTTTTCCCCAGCGGTTCATGTGAGTCTATGAGACTTTCTGTGAGCTTACAGTTTCACACCAGCGAGTGGGTCATGCCGACCAAGCTTCAGTTTCTGACTGCTCGTCAGACGTGTCACCGGGCTTGACTGCCACCCAAAAGTGAATTGGCGCATTTCTGCCAGGGATCCACTCAGAGCGGCTAACTTGCTTGATTTTACACTGCCCACAGTTAGTTATAGTTCATCGTAACACAACCATACCATCGACTACTCAGAAAGGCAGCTCAAAGACCAAGTGTGGGGTCAGTCAAAGGGGATGGTGAGGCGTGACTGCAAACCTGCTTCGCTGGACTCTTCCTCTTTCCCACACCTCCCACACCTTCAGGGAGGGAAGGATAGAGGGGAGATAACCCGGACGGGTCCCTTCTTTGATTTCCCTTAGGTCTGAAGTCACTCTCCCGATGAGTATCTCTGGGCACGTGCCCTGAAGAGACAATACTGCCACAGCCATTGTGTTTTGGGTTATACAACGCTGAGTTGCACAGTTTTCGCCCTGCGCGCTTCTCCCGGGGGGCTGTCCGAGGAGAAAAAAAAACAGCCGCTCTGCACATTGCTCCTGCACCTAGGCACTCGGGCATCTATGTTGCTGAATGCACGCCATGCTAGGAAAGCACCTCTCAACTATTCAGTATTAATATTTTTTAATTAGTAACTATGAATAATAACTTATTTTTACTGAAGAAATAGAAAAAGCCAAATTAAAAGCGTGTATCTGATTTAAAGAACAAAACCCCACAAAACCTGAAAAGCATCTTTGTGAGGTCTATTTAAATGTTTGGAGGCAATTCTGAGGCAAGCATCTAAATTTAGTCAAGTGATTCAAGAGTTACATTAGCCTACATAATACCAGCACTAACTTGTCTGGCAGACAGCCAAAGCTGCAGGGCCAGATTGTGAGCTGCTGGAACGAAGACTTACTTGTCTTAAGGAAAGCAATGCTAGTTGCTTTTATTCTTTTACATGTATATTATATGACTAAAATATATGGAGAAAGAACATAGGATATAACTAATACCAAATGCTCTTAATTTCTGACTCACTGACATCCAAGTATTTTAAATGCTCCGCAAACACCAGTGCTTTTAGTTGCAAACTTCATGTGAGGCAAGTAGGATGCTTGTACAAATAAGTACTCTATAGCACAGCAAAATTAAGAGACTTGCCCAGTGTTTCTGAGTAAGTGAATGTATGTTCTTTGAAATAGTGGAAGGGTATTCCAAGAATTTAAGTTTATTAGAAGTTAAGTTAAAGATCTCTCCAGAAATGTTTAGTCACAGCGGAAACTTCCTCAGTGACAATTCATTTATGCCTTCCTTCTGACCTATTCTTCCTCCTTATAAATGAGTACCTTGCATGGAATTGTGGACTGCTGAAATAGCTCTTTCTGATCAACAAAACACTCCTGAAATTTGCAAGGCTTTTTGAAATCTTCCCCCATTCACTTCGGCTGTAATCAGATTTTTCAGCCTGTCTGAGACACTGGAAGTCTCAGCTCAAATGTTAGGTCTAGTCCTGAATCACCAAATCCATTCAAAAGCAGGCAGAAAAGATTTTCCTTATCACAACCCTAGTCTTTTTGGTGAGATGCATCAGGAGTATCAGTGTTGGGAAATGGCTGCAGCAGTCCTACTTCTGGCATTTCTGTAAAAGTGTGGGTGATGCTGGGAAGACCTGGATGTGCGGCAGAGCTGGCTCCCAGGCTCTGGAGTGACTTAAGTGCAGAGTGGGCTTCGTGGCAGGCCGCTGTGCCCACTGTTATACCAACCCAGTTGTGTGTGAGACAAGCCATTAGCATTTCTAATTCCAGGACACTTTATCCAGACCCTAGGTACCTTACCCTATTACATTATTAATTTCTGTCCCAGCTTTGGACACTTTCACATACCGGCAACTAGGCTGTTTTGTAATTGCTTTATTAAAAGTGCAGATGAAAATCAGTTAGAGCTGCACTACTGGCAGCAAATGAATTTCACTTAGAAGCTATTACAGTTACCAACCCCAAATTATCCTCATCCCAGCTGGAGTGCTGCCTCAGTCAGCAATTCACCTTTTAAAATGTTCTTTGTGTGAATAAGAGAAAAAAGAACATAATTGGCCTTTGTTGTAATTTTTATTGGTGCATTTCCAGTGGATCTTTCTGCTTAACATTATGACAGAGTAACTCAGAAGCTCTGTGTAAACCAAAGTAACCACTTGGATTAACATCACTGCCATGGAAAACGGAGATTAAACCCTCAGGGTGGAGATTCAGCCCTTGGCTCATGCAGAATCTGATACAAACACTGAGAAAAGATGGTGTCTTTCCTAAATTTTTGACAGGTTTTCAACTCGGATGAGGGCAGCTGTGGCCACATCTCTGGTGTGGGATTCTGGATGCTTTGGTCCAGAAGAGCACTGGTGGGCGCTGTGAGATACCCCAAGCACGTGAACAGCAGTCCAGAAACACCTCATACTCCTCACTCTGCCAGGATGTTTTCCCCATTGCTCCAGGGCTACCTGTTCCTGCTGTTCTTCGTGCACAGGTGAGTTATCCAGAGGCTGCATAATCCCAGTTCTGGACTGGTCATGGAGGCTCTTTGTATAGGGAAGGCCATTTGGGTCTGAGGAAGCTAAGAAATGCTGTCCTCAGCCACCAGCAGTGCAGAAGGCAGCTGCATTCCTCCCTCTTCTGCAAGGGTACGGTGAGGCGTAGATCTCAGTTCCCTGTGGTGCTCACTGGTGCTAGCTGCAGAAATGCGGAGGGGCTTAGATTTCCAGTGAGTGCTCAGGATACTCAGCACTTTAGGAGCTGTTAGAAACTTGAAGTTTCAGTTGCTAATACAGGACTTTTCAGGCACATGCTCCTTTTTTGCTTGCAGAGATGAGAATAATTTAGAGAGCAAGAAGTGCAAAAGGGAGGAGGTTGCGATTCAGGGACACTTTATACCACAGTCTGTGGGAAGCCATGCTCTACCAACATCAGACTGAAAGGCTTCAGAGGTGCTTGAAGTTTGCAGGGTCTGTGTCACACTGAGACAGGGAATAGGTACAGGAAACACCACATCACCCTTTTTATTACTTGCATGACTTTGACTTCAGTGGCAAAACATCTCATTCACAGAATAGGACAGTTGTAGAAGGAACAAAAAGGGGGCCAAAAAGGCCTCGTAGCTTGCATTTAACTGAGCAACCAACTAATCAGTTTGCTTCCTTTGGAAGGAACCACATATTCCTGGCAAGTCTCTCCACACTCAGGGTGAAGCACACCATTAGTAGCTCTGTTGTGTGCAGCAGTGATAGGAGAAGGGCTTGCAATATGGAAGCTGATCTATCTGAGCTGTCCAAGAAAAATCACCCTTCAGGAAGATTTGGCATATAAGACTCTGAACAAATATAGTCAGGATTTGGGAGAAGATTTCCATTTCACTGGAATGTGCTCATTTCAATATAATTTTTTTCCTTTGTTAAATGTGTTACATTCTGTTCAGTTATTCCTTGTGTTTTTCAGTTTAGATCAGCTCTTACAGTGAGTTTATTTTCAAAATGATGGCATCATGTGACCCATGGCTACTAATTTCCATATTTAATTATTCAGTTTGCAATTAAATAAATGGGCTTTCTTTCTGCATAATCTTATCATATAAATTTCATAATAGTCGGCATTCATGGCCTGTCTGATCTTCGGAGCCCTTTGAGCTACGACAGTTAGGATACACCAACTTCTGGCACACCAGAGAGCCATGTAGCTAACATCTAATTTGTCTGCTTTTGACTTCTCAGCCCAATTGTGTGTTTACAGTTGTGAGAGAAGACACTCTTTGGAACAATCTCAAAGCCATCCTTGTAACATCCTAGCAACCCATTTTAACCACTCCACCACTATAGTCCTATGTTTTCTTGCTATCGCTTAGCTTAATGTGGCATTTTAAAACCATAGTTTGCTTATATACCAATATGTTTTTGTGAAATATTATTTTGCAAAATGCCAAAGCCACGTGGTTGGCAAGAACCTGAAACTGGGATGCTTATTTAGGTACTTCGCTTCAGGTATTGGCATTTGTCTTAACATACAAAGCTTTTGATGCCTTGACAGCAATTCTTCTCTCCATATAATGAATCCAAAGAGCAGAGAGAGCAGCCCCTGACCTTACTCTTATTAAAGCCCTGTTTTAAAGGCATTACTTGTATTTTTCTGTCACCTGTAATAGGGTTGCATGCTACCCTGCCTAAATATTGGTATTGGGAGGAGAGAACAGGAGATGCTGGGTACTTTCAGCTCCTTTTCATCCTTTCACCTATCCCAAAACTGCTCTGACTTTGGGGAAGGAGGAGCAGATGTCTGTCTTCTGTAGCACTTCTGAATGGCTGCTTTACTCCAAGCTGCAGAATAACAGGTCAGGTAGACGATGTAAGGAGGTTTTGCACTGCAGAGAGTATAAATTGCAAGCGTTGGAACTCCTGCCTTTATGCAAAGATGGGCAGGAACCAAAATCGTAAGAGCAACACAGGTTTCACCTCGATTTCATTAGCATGCACCTCTTCTGGCTCAAGATTCCTTTCTCCTGAATTGTGTTTGCTATCATTGGAAAGGGGTTACTGCTGGAACCAGCTTTGTCTCTTGAAAAACCCACACATTTCAAGTGCAAGAGTTAGGGTTTTTTTCAGAATCGCTGGGAAAGTTACCAGTGGCATGAGATTTTAGGGAATTCCCATTTTTCTTACAACAGAGAGAGAGTCTATCAGTCCTCTCCTCCCATGTCAGGACCGTTCCTTGAGCACATGAAGGCCTTGACTGATAACAGCTAGCACTAACACTTCCCAAGGTGTCTGGTTAGGAGCAGGGTCTCACTAGGCTTCCTGTGTTGACTCATGGAGAAAGACAGACACCTTTAGAAAATGCATCAGACCTTAAGTGGACTGACTCAGTCCATCACTCATGACTAACCCTACGCAGACATGAGGGTTACTACTTACCCTTCTGATCCACTCACACATTTGCCTACAGCTAGGTGAGATGGATCCAGACCTAAGACATTATTCAGTTACGAACCATGAAAACTCAGCCCAGATCTCAAACTCAAACTGGGATCTTTCGACTCTTGTCCTGGCAGTGACAATAGAGACTCTGTCAAATCGTTCTTCAGCTGCGCCTGTGCATGGGTGGTTTTGGTCTTTGGTGAGACCAATATAAATCCACTGACTCTACTGGCTAAATGAGGTTGCAGAAGCATAACTCTCTATATATTAGTTATATATAGTATAAGTAATAGAAACATAATAGTAATCCTCTAGGTGATACACAAGACAAAGGAGAACCCAATTTCTCTCCTACTCCTGGCAGTTTTGCAGAGGTGCATAAAAGTAACAGGTGGTTACTTTTGTAATGAAATGAAGTGTTCGTGATACAGAAGACACAAGGGACAGGTCTGTCCCCCAGAATGGTAGCAGTCTTACCAGGCAAGTTTCATAACAGAGTTGCCCTCTGTTGGTCCAGTAGGAAATAATTTTTTTGGCACGCTGTTCCACTTAACTTTCTGAGGCCAGCTGAGTTGTATTGTACTTGCAATTATATCTGAGAAGATGCGTACAATTAAATGACGGGGAACGAAAATAGTTTGTTTTGTTTCCTTCTGTGATGTGCTAATATTTATATGAAAAGCTTCCAGTTCAGTGCTCAGTATATTTCCACAATCTGCACATCTGTATTTGAAAGAGTAACTGGAATGATGACATCCTGTTGTACCTAAAATAAGACTGGACTACCAAGGGGAGGTGTCATGAAATGACATTTAGTAAAAACTATTCGCTCTTCCACAGCCCTGTTCCCTGCCTGTCCTTCATGCCAGTTATTGATTAGATCTTCACTCGATGCAGAAAGCCTCTCTTTGAGCTCATCCTTTAAATGTAATACTAAAGTAGGTCATTGATTAACTGGAAGTATGACAGACAGCTCCTCCAGTCAGGTCCTGATGTACTGTAAATCTTGAGGGAGGAGAGCAAGCGATGAATCAGTGATGTGAAAAGAAATAAAGCCCACAGGTTGTAGTCTTTTGGGAGGACTTCTCTCGGCAACATAGTTAGTAGCATTACCCTCAGCAAGTTGATGGCTATGCAAATTTACAAGAGAAACTTTTTGGATTTCCAAAAAAAGAAGAAGAAGAAACAAACTTGTAAGATGAAATTCACTTACCCAACTGCAGTATCTAGGGAATTTTTTACTTTGCAGGCAACTAACTTATATGGGCTACTCCTACTCATTGTTCTCTACATTTAGATATAATATATATAATTAAGCACTGTATAATTAAGCAGTTTTACATGCATTGGTTTCCACTGCACTGTCTTCTGGCAGCACTTCCTTAAGAGTCCTTATCCCCAGGTCCGCTCCATGGCTGCCCACTCTGTCCTGGCCTCCAAGCAAAGCAGCTGTCAGCGGGAGAGCATGTGCATCGGCATGCTCCGGGGAAGCCTCAGGGTTGCTCAGCTCCAGCAGCGCTGTGCAGGACAGTCCTGCAAGCAGTTCTGCCATCCTACGCACCTCATTGTCCCAGTCTGCCCATTGCCCACAAGCAGCACAAACATCCTCTTACTCTGTTTTCCCGTGCCCTCGCACTTTCCAAGCAAAAATTGCAGCACGCGCAAGCCTTTCATTAACTGGTTTGCACCATTAGTAACATCTAAGGACGGATGGTGCTCATACCACAGAGCAATTCCATGTCAGACTCTCACTGGGAGAAGAGCAATGTGGCTTTGTCTGAGCCAGAGCTAGCCTTATCCCGACCATGCTGAGTTGCCAGTATTCCCTCTGCCCCTGCCCCCGCTGGATTTTTTTTTCTCCAAAATTGCTCGTGTGCCATGACTGGAGTTGCTAGATGTCAAATCTGCTCATCAATCAGTTCAGAGAGCAGAACAATGTTGGCTCAGCACTATGCACTGTGACACCCAGCAGCTTTTACATGCTCGTGTTTGACGCGGGTTTTTCCTAAGCATGTATGATCTGCAATTTCTACCACTGCCTCCTCACTGCCTCCCACTTTCCCACCCACTAAAAGCTAGCTCAGCCACTCATACAATTTTTTTCTCAGACACTAGCATTGCCCACAATCAGTCTATATAAACACGCTGGTGTGCAAAAAGAGAAAATGAAACAACTGGCATTTATTTAGCTAATTTTTATTTACAGCTATGCTCTATGGACCTCATCATCACCCACGCATCTCTAGCCTTTCTGTCTCTCGTGTCCATGTCCCCGGTGCCCTGCCAACTCCAGCCCTCCACTCTCTCTGCCTGTAGCTGCAGTAGCCTGAGCTAAGCAGTGGCTTCTTTCATAGGTTTAAGGGAGAAAATTATGCATGTGAATTAACTCAGGTAGCATTGACTAGTTTTAAGTCAAAGCTATGATGTTTATGTTTTATCAGAATTACGCAAATATATGTATATGCATACAGTCCACAAATATACATATAGACCTGTAAAATACTGTCAGATTCCCCACTGCCCTGCATTTTATATAGTAATTATATTTGTGAAAAAAAACTTGAAGTGATATTAAATATTGCCAAACCATAAGGGTCACTGTCAATGAACAAGCTTAGTTTGATTCTGTCATCCTTCATTTTTACTTTTAGAAATTTTATTTGACTTTTTATCAAACAAGCAGGAAAATTAAAGGATGCTCAAAAATAATTTAACATATTTGTG
Source organism: Gymnogyps californianus (assembly GCF_018139145.2). NCBI lineage: Eukaryota > Metazoa > Chordata > Aves > Accipitriformes > Cathartidae > Gymnogyps > Gymnogyps californianus. Next base: position 29,302,803 of record NC_059473.1, read on the forward strand.
TTTGCTAAAAGTTATTTTACATAACAAATTAATTAATGAAAAACTTTAGCCCAATCTTTTTCTCCAGCGCTTGCTTCCTTCATTCCTTCCTTTCCTTCTTCCATTCATTCTCCCTCTCACTTTCTCTCTCTTTCTTTTTTATTTGAAATATCAGCACTTGTACCTGATCTTGACATCCAATTTATCAAAGCTGGAAAATGTAGCGGTAGGTCTGCGTGGCAGAGCTGAATGTTTGATGCTATCAGCAACTCTTAGCTAACGATTACCTAAATGCTACAGGCATGAAAATGATGCTCTAAATTACATTAAATGAAGTGGCATACTGGAAAATGACCAAGATTACTCAGCAGTTTCATCTTAGGAAATCCGCCTGTTGCTAGAATAGAAAAAGCCTTTACTAGTCCCTTTCCAGCAAGGACACAGAATACAAGGATACAGAATGACCACATATTTCCTTAGCTGAATTCATCCACTGTCTATTTAGACAGAGAGTGATATCATAAGTGCATTCAGGAATGACTTAAATCAGAAAAACACCACAGGGGCTATACAGAATTTTAAGAATAAGCATCCCAAACCCTTGGAGTAAGCCCTCCTGAAGACTTGCAACGTCATCCCGTTACCCAGTCACAGGGGCTGGAATTTACTCATTCAGAGTCCTATGTGAGGTCTCAAGGGGACCGGAGTACCTAAATGCTTTTTCAGATACCCATTCAATGGCTGTGTAGCTGAAGTGAGGAGCAGCCCTAACCCCCAGATATACCAAAGGCCTGGACGTGAACCCATCCCACCCTTCCAGGCAGCCTGAATGGGAGTGAGCAGAGACAGCCAGAGCTCTCAGGAGCTTCCACTGCCCAGGCAGGTGAGATGCTGAGCAGGGACAGCAGCTCTTTCAGGCGGCCTGGGGATTTGCTCTTAAATGCACCTGAAAGCATTTAAGGGTGGAAAGGAGGTAAATATGCTTGTGCTTTTTCCTCTTGTAGGCCTATTCACTGGATTACTCACAAGGTCTCCATCTCTGTAGGTCTGACTGGAAGTTTTTAGGTGTGAGTCTGTGAACTTCAGTTTTGAGGTTTCTCCTGGAAGAACTTGTGGTGAAAGAAAAGGAAATTCCATGCACCTCCTCCAGGCTCTGATAGCCTCTGCTGGAAGAGAGATCCTTCCTCAAAGGTAACTAACTCAAGAATTAGTGTTTGTTATGTCATCTCTTGCAGCCAGATATTAAATCATCTTTGACAAATCCTTTGTTTTGAACCTGTTGTATGGTTACCAGAGTGGATTTCCCTACTCATAGCAAGTTTGGAAATAAATGTCACAAAAATTACAGAAAATGTTAATTTCAGTAGCTGATAGAAAGCATAAGAAAATGGGGAATTTGCCTCATTTTTGATAATTTAAACTAGCGTTCATCAACCTACTTTAATCGTAAGGAATGCTGAAGAAAGAGCAATGTATCAGAAGACTGAGTGTTGCTTGCAGCAACATTTGATAATGAGTCTACTAAAATAGACACTACTTTACATTTTTGTATAAAATGCAGCTTAAAATATACAAAGCATATTGAATATTGACTTTCTATGGGAAGACTACATGCTGAGAATATATTTTAAAAGATAAGTTTGTGTATGTACGTAAGTGTATATTGCATATAGATAATCTACAATAATGAGGTTTTTCTGCAGAAAATGTTTTCCACTCTCCACTGTTTACAGTCAAAAAGCAGCAATGTTCTACAAGATTTGACCTTCAGTAATAGCTTTATTTCAAATATTTTACTCAATAGTATTATCGAGTGAACATGGCTGAAGAAAAGTATTTCTGGTTTTCTTTGTGTGTGTTTTTTTTGCAGCATGCTAGCTATTATTAACAGATATGTTGCTAACTAACTGATCTTATTTACAACTTGGGTTAAGTGCTGAAATCTTTGAGCTGTGTGTGGGGAGTTGGCAACCCTGATTGCCCAGTGAGTAAACAGCACTGATGTTTGGTAAACGTGGCTTTGAGTTTGTCCTTGTGGTTGTACTTAAAGACTGGAAGCCCAAATCCAGCATTAAGATGCCTCTGACACTCACAAAACACTTTGCCCTCAGAGCTTCTTGCAAAACCTTCAGGGGCTTATGCTCTTCTGCAAGGTGTACCTAAGGTTACCTATCTGAATTACACTAGTTCACTCCTCAATTCAACAAGATTCACAAAATTGATGTTTCCTCATCCAGCCAAAGGGCCCAATCCAGTAGACAAGTTCCAGTTATGGTTAATGCCTTACAAAAATAGGCAGAGGCAGCAGCGCTGGCAAGCGTACCCTCCTCTACTCAGTGTATAGGAGTTAATTCTGTGAATTATATATTAAAAAAATAAGTTTTTACTAAGACTACTAGCACACAGCAATAGCAAATGAAGGACAATATTAATTGCCTGAAATACTAAGTAGGTGATATAGAGACAACTTACCTGGGAAAGGAATTAGTCAGTAAACCAAAATGTAGTATTTAGGAGTAAATTCAGGAAACATCCTCCCCTTGAGAATAATGAGAGAACAAATTCAGAATGCATTTGCCAAGCTATTGGGAGAGCGGGAATCAAGAGTCTGCGGCCTGAAATAAGAGGTTAAGCCATTTCTATTTACACTGATTTTAACATATCTGAGAGAACCAAGGCCTCTGTTTTGTAACTAGATTAGCTGATGTGAATCTGGCTGCATCTGTGTGGCATCACTGTAATAAGTGGGATCCAAGTGGATGACTAATCGTGGCAGTGGATTTGGTTTCCAGACTGGGCTGTGAGGTGGTCAGTTGGCCAAATAGCTGTGTACATATATGCCTGTGAGCAATCCTAATCCATTCACTAGATTGTAAGCGCAGCCATATTACTTGTGAAATTTCCCTAATCTTTAGCAAAACTAAAGAAAAAGTAAATATTAGAGCTCCCAAAATTAATACAAGAGGGAGCGAGAAATGCATTTCCTATGTAGCTGTACAAATTGGGGTATGCTGGGTAATTATATATCATATATGGAATGACAGGCTGGAAGAAAATGAAATCTGTTTCAGAGGAAAATGAAATATAGAGTAAACACTTTAACTTTTCCATGGAAATTAAGAACAGTGGAAGAAGAGAAAGCAGGAATAGTTTCAGCCTTACAAATGCTCATCTACTTTGCATTCAGAGTCTTTCAATAAGATGCCACAATTAAAAAGTCCTTCAGAACAAAAATGACACTATTTTGCTTATTACACAGTTGGTCATGTCAGCTAAATAATTTCATTTGTCATAGCATCTTCTTACCCACTTGAAATTTTAAGTGATGGAAACGATTCAAATTGGAAGAGAGAAAAAGCAACTATTCGTGTTTCAATCAAGTAATCAGAAATCCACCTGAAAAGTAGATGTTGCTCAGTTGTTTGTCAGTGTAATGCAACTATGTAAATGATTTTATTTACAACCTGAGGCTTTCCTAACAGCTTTTCATATTTGTGTTAGCTTTGCTTAATGAAAATACCAAAATAGAGGGATTTTTTTTTTAACCTCACATGTTGAGCTGAGAACACCTACAATATTTTAGGAAAGTTGGGGCTGTCATTAATGTCATCTAGACAAAAAGCAGGAGGATGGCATTATTTTGTTACTGTGAAATGTTTCTAAATGTACCTTGTGGATTCATATAACCGTAGGATGGTATGTCTGCTGATGACTCATGCTGACTCACCCACCGAGCCAGAATTTACTGAGCCTTCTTCTATGCCCACACACAGTGATATGATTTCCAGTCTGAGTGAATTCTTTAAAATTTAATTTAGTAGGCTTTAACTACAGAGACAGATACACTTCTTCAATGGTTGCCTTAATTTGTATTATGTCTTATTAAATGTGTGTTCAGATTATGTTTTGCAGAATCCTTTGAAATCAATTTTTAAAATAATGTGGATAAGTGCAACTGTACTTTCCAAATACGAAGGTCTGTCTGAAAACACTGCAGGTATATAGAAGCAGTGATAATTTACTGATGCTATGGACCTAAAGGCCTATTACATAATCACTGCCTTTTTGCTATGGCTTTAGCAGCAGTGCATGTGGGCCTTAACTGTGATAAGTCCCTAGGCTTAGGCAATGAATAATTAATAAAAAGACAAATTGACCTGATTCTGTTTTTATTTTTAAGACCAAAAATCATATATTACCCCACTGAAGTCAACAGAATTAAATGGTATAAAACTAGGTGTGAAAGCAATTCTTTAAATGCTACTACAAATACTTTCAGACTGATCTTGCTTTTTCTGAAATAAATAGGAATTGTATGGCAGACTTTAATGGGAACATGATCAGTCCAATTATTTGTCTCTCTCAGAGTGCTGGTCAAAATCTGATGTGATGTAGCAGCCTGAAAAGTAATTCTTGTTTGTACAGTACAAGCTGCAGTGACTGAAAAGACGAATGTCAGTGAGATTCTCTGTTGGAAGCAAATAAATGGTTCTCTTCAATCTCGTACTCTTTGATACAGACTCATATATTTGTTAAATCAGGATTTATGATAATCTCATCCTCACTCCAGGATTCTTTCCCCTCCACACAAAGACTAAGGGAGGGGGAAAAAAATATTTTGCTTGGACTACTCCTGCATGATTTGCTTTTTAAACTCTTCTGACAAATGACTAATGAATGTTCAAGCAACAGAAAATGAGATGCATGTATCTTCCCCCAAAAGAAACACAATCAAATGCTTCAGTAAATTGATCGAGGTCTCTAGATACTTTTCTCCACCTTTCCAATATTCTGAAAGAACAGTTGATGCCCCCAAGCCACATACCTTTCCCTCTTTCTCTGGGAATTTATGTCATTTCTCAAAAGTATGTCAGCTTTGACAGTATTTTGGGGCTGTGTGTTTTACTTCTCTTGCTCCTGCAGCCAGTCAGGCACGATTCCTAATCTGCAAGAGTTCGTCTATGATTCTGGCTTCTCATGTCTGGGATTCACTAAATTGTCCTGTCCTTTAAATCTGAAAGTGCTGGATGAGTGGACACTTCAACCCCTGTGGTTTCTGCTTCACTGACTTCCTTGTACTTCGGGTATACAGTCCTTTTGTTTTGCTTTTGGAAAACAAAAATCCCAGACTTTAAGTCTTTAGTCACACCTTCCTGCCCACATCATTGTTCACACAGGGCTTTCTTGTAATTGTCACAAGAATTCAGAAGTTGTTGGTTTTGTGGTTTGAGTTAAATGTGCTTGAAAATAGAGTATAACTTCTTCTTTTTGTTACTTCAACCCTCAGAGGTCATTAAGATTCTGTATGTAATGCAGCATGATACAAGGAGAACCACACAGCTGTATGACAAGGTTTGAGCAGAAGTTGAAATACATGTTTCTTCCTCAGTCCCCGTATGTTCTGCCTATTAACGTTCCTTCTCTTGCTGTTGCACTGCCAGTCACAGTCTACATTTTATCTGAGACCATCCGTGATTGCTATCAAGCAGGCATGCACAAAGGACTCTGCTCTGCTGAACTCCTATCAGATGCTCTGTAGTAGAGATGCTTGCTTTTGAGATGCTGCACCTGTCTCTAGTGACAGGAGAGGGCCATATACTGCAGTCCATCCTTTGCTGCAGGACACAGCAATTTCCTGAAAGTGCCATAATTACTGAATACATACAATAGGTTGCTTGCAGCAAGTTTCCCATGCTGAAGAGATGAGTGCCCAAGAAATATAGCAGCTGAGAGTAGATTAGTATTGCCAAGTAATTCAGACAGCTCACTGTGGGTCTCCTTCTTTCCAAGCGGTGCCACAGACCTGTCAGGAGAAGAGAGTGACTACGGGATTAATTGTTCTGACAGTAGCTAATTTCTAAAAGCCCTCTTTCTCAAGGGGCTCTGGTCCTTCCCATGTTTTATTGCTGGGTGGGGAAAGGGCCTCCGGAAGGAATGGTGGTAAGAAGTAGGCTACTGCCACTACCAGAGCAAGTCAGCTTGCCTACAGCCTATTCCAGAGGGCCACAGACTGAATAAACAAACCTGGAAGTCATAGCTGCTGGAGACTGAATGCCCCTGCTCTTTTTGATGTCTCTGCAAATACTGTGTTTTCCTTTCTTTTACTCCTGATTTGCAAAAAATATAATGATAATGTAATAGTGATGTGCTAGTAATTGAAAAAAGTAACATTTTTTTCAAGGAGTCGAAATTCCCAAGCCCCATCTAGCAATGCAAATAAGCAGTTTATGGTGTTTCAGCTAACACTGGCCTTAGATAAACATACATGATTGTATGTATCCAGCCTGTATCCAAAGGTCCCTCCCTAGCTGAATAAACTGGCACTGAGGTTTTCTGTGTCTCTATAGCTTATACACTGTTGACATCCAGTTTTAAGTATCCTGCTGTGATATGACAGTGCCAGCAGTGTGTTTGGCAGTGTCCACTATGTACTTACCTTTGCACTTTCCACACTTCAGCTGTGGAGCCTCTCTTAATTTTTTTTTTCCCCAAACACTTTATGAAAAAGCTGAGCTTGTTACCATTGAAAAGCTTTGCACAGTAGTGCTCTCCAGTTGTCATTCTTTCTTTTCCAGCTTTTGGAATTCTGCTGTTCTTACACCCTTTTGCAATGGAATGTAATATTTACATTTCTTGAATCTTTTTCTAGATGTAAGATACCCACTTGGCTTATCCTGGCAGTAGTACATTCTGCGGTTCCCTGCAGCACTCTTGCTTGACTGTCTTGGAGTTCCACCTATTCTTCTGTCTCACCCCTCCTTCCCTGAGATACGTTGCATCCTCGGTAGTGCTAGACTACCGTGTTACCGCCAAAAGATTTAATCTCAGTTGGGCACCTGCAATTGTGCAATCTCATGTGTTCAATAAATGCCCCACTGGAAAGACTTCTCCCCATAGTGTAACACTGACTCTTGCTATTTGTTAAGAAATGACTTGGTTTCTCAAATTTCTCCCAGGTTGTGGGTATCCTAAAGGTATGCGTGCCAACTCATTTATTTGGACTTGATGCTTCTTCAGAAATAATGTGCCTTGTGCTTGCCACAGTTACTTGAAATCACTGTTATTACCAGGCAATGTTAAATAAGGAAAAAAGATTATACTAGCAAAGCAAGGGTTAAGTTTCTGATTACAAAATGGAAACGAACTTAAACACACAAACAAAAAGCATAGAAACAAGAAAATCCAATTTTGATATGTACCTTGTACTGGCAGTCACTCATAGCTTGCCTCCAGGAGCCAAGGAGCCAGTACAACTGCACTTCAGGACATACTTCTCGGCTGGGTTTTTGCCTGCCTCTGCCCAAAGTATAAGGGTCTTCCCTACTGCAAGGGAGGGTAAACTTCAGAACATTTCTTTGGACCATCTCCCTTCCCTTGCTTCCTTCAATTTAGAGAAAATTCTAGTATATTGTATGGTAGTTTTGATCAACCTGAGCTATTTAGATGAATGCAAATTAAATCTGTTTATGCTTATCTCAAACTGAATCATCTCTGATATGCAGTGATCCTTTGACACACTGATTTCCAGACTTAGATTTACCTTCCTGCTTAGAAAGTCAGTTGAATTATAATTTGATTTGGGTTTCCATTTCCCAGACAGCATAACTTGTATTGTGAACCTTTTTCTCATGGCTTTTTAAGATCTTATAAATTACATGTAATAAAACTATCAACTGTACATCAGACCCTAACCTCGCAGCTTGTGAAAAACGGATTACTTTATTCATAGGGCTCACATATGAGATGTCACTAATAATAATGATCAGTTCAGGGTTTGGAGCATTTTCTCAAATAATTTCATTCCTCTTACTTCCTCACTTTATCATATGTGCTGGTTTTGGCTGGGATAGAGTTAATTTTCTTCAGAGTAGCTAGTATGGGGCTATGTTTTGCATTTGTGCTGGAAACAGGGTTGATAATACAGGGATGTTTTCGTTATTGCTGAGCAGTGCTTACACAGAGTCAAGGCCTCTTCTGCTTCTCACACCACCCCACCAGCGAGGAGGCTGGGGGTGCACAAGAAATTGGGAGGGGACACAGCTGGGACAGCTGACCCCAACTGACCAAAGGGATATTCCATACCATATGATGTCATGCTCAGCATATAAAGCTGGGGGAGGAAGAAGGAAGGGGGGACGTTTGGAGTGATGGTGTTTTGTCTTCCCAAGCAACCGTTACGTGTGATGGAGCCCTGCTTTCCTGGAGATGGCTGAACACCTGCCTGCCGATGGGAAGTAGCGAATGAATTCCTTGCTTTGCTTTGCTTGTGCGTGTGGCTTTTTCTTTGCCTATTAAACTGTCTTTATCTCAACCCACGAGTTTTCTTGCTTTTACTCTTCCAATTCTCTCCCCCATCCCACCTGGGGCGGGGGGAGTGAGTGAGCGGCTGTGTGGTGCCTGGTTGCTGGCTGGACTTAAACCATGACAGTCCTTTTTGGTGCCCAATGTGGGGCTCGAAGGGTTTCAGATAACAACAGATTTGATTGGAATGTGCTAGATCGAATTTATAGCTGTTATTGCTGTTTAGCTATTAATTGGCAGGCTCCTGTGCTTGCCATGGGACTTGCTTGCCTCACTGTATGTTAGAGTCTAGTGCTCGTTCGTGGCTGCTTTTTGCTTTTGCTGCTTGCTGTACTGCTTATCATCTTACTCTGCTGTGCCTGGGAACATTTTGATAACAGCAATGGCCATGCGCCTGGGCTGGCAGATGGCCAGGGCATCGCTGCTGTTTCTGTGCTGCTATACTGGACAGGCTGGAACTCCAGTGTGAACTCGAGTTGAAGGGACTGTGACCTGTGGATGAGTCCACGTGGGAGCAGGACACCCCGAAGCGTCTGTGGCCGTGGATAAGCCCATGCCAGAGCAGGTACATCTTGAAGCGTCTGTGGCTGTGGTTATGTCTGTGCCGCAGCAGGTGTACCTCTGAAGGGATTGTGGCCCAAAGATAAGTCCGTGCTGGAGAAGGTACACCTCGAAGCATCTGTGCCTGTGGATAAGTCCATGCTGCAGCAGGTATACCCCTGAAGAGACTGTGGCACATAGATAAGGCTCCACTTGGAGTGGGTACAACCCTAAGGGATTGCAGTCTGTGGATAAGTCCAAGCCAGAGCAGCGGCAAGGGGAGGAGTTCATTGCAATGTTAAACCTGATGATCTGGTCCAAAGGGACCAGGGGTGGAGATGGTAATGGAAATACCTTTAAATTGTTGTAACCCAGGATTTGAGTTTCATGTTATGGGAATTACTATAGCAGGAACCCCTTGTTGCTAGCCAGGCTAGGAGCAAGGGGAGGAGTTCATTCCATCAATGTTAAACCCTATAACCTGGCCCAAAAGGACCAGGGGTGGAGATTGTAATGGATATACCTTTAAATTGTTGTAACCCATGATTTGAGTTGCATGTTAGAGGAATTACTATAGTAGGAACTACCTGAACCAAAGGAGGACAAGCCTTACAAGAAGCAGTGCAAGCGCAGCAGTGACCCAACCTGAGCTGGCTTTGGTGCCCAGTAACTACACGCAACACACCACCTCTCCTGTCCTGAGTGACCACCATGACAGATGGAGCCCAAAGTCATGGACTAAATAAACTCAATGGACATTTTGTGGACATTTTATGGACATTTTATAGGGGTGGTCCACAGACTAAGGGAATGATATCTTCGTATTACATCAAAGGATGAGAAGGGGGGTGGTTAATGAGGTTATATTGGATAGTGTGGTACCTAAGCATGATGTAAATGGTATGGAATAAGGGGTGGAGAATGTGCTGGTTTTGGCTGGGATAGAGTTAATTTTCTTCAGAGTAGCTAGTATAGGGCTATGTTTTGGATTTGTGCTGGAAACAGGGTTGATAATACAGGGATGTTTTCGTTATTGCTGAGCAGCGCTTACACAGAGTCAAGGCCTTTGCTGCTTCTCACACCACCCCACCAGCGAGGAGCCTGGGGGTGCACAAGAAATTGGGAGGGGGCACAGCTGGGACAGCTGACCCCAACTGACCAAAGGGATATTCCATACCATAGGACATCATGCTCAGCATATAAAGCTGGGGGAAGAAGGAGGAAGGGGGGGACATTTGGAGTGATGGCATTTGTCTTCCCAAGTAACCGTTACGCGTGATGGAGCCCTGCTTTCCTGGAGATGGCTGAACACCTGCCTGCCGATGGGAAGCGGTGAATGAATTCCTTGTTTTGCTTTGCTTGCGTGCACACGGCTTTTGCTTAACTGATTAACCTGTCTTTATCTCAACCCACGAGTTTTCTCACTTTTACCCTTCTGATTCTCTCCCACATCCCACTGGGAGGGAGTGAGCGAGCGGCTGTGTGGGGCTTAGTTGCTGGCTGGGGTTAAACCACGACATATCAGGGGCTTTACAACTATCATAGTAATGTCCAACTCTAATTCCCTTAGCCATACTTAATCATAGATATCCCAGCAGTTTCTCTCAGAGTTATTTATTCCAGAGTTCCTTGATAGGGAGCAGGCTAATCAGAGGTCTTCTGGGGGCCCTTTCACTTTCAGAAATACTGCTTTTAAAATGTCAAGTCCTATCACCAAGAGTTTGTTGGTTTTGTTGCATTTTTGTACTGCAGAGTGTAAAATTCATGAAATGGCTCATTTCTCCAGAGCTGAACATTCACATTTAAAATACGATGTCCTGTTGTCACTAGCTTTAGATTATCTTTGAAATTAGAAAATCTTTTCTAATCATTTGAAATACACTTATTTAGTTGGGTAATAGGTAGCCTGTTAAAAAGGTATACTTTACACATTTCACTGACTTAGTAGTTCTCCTGCTGGCAAAAAGGATCTTTGCAACACGCTTTTAATTTTAATTTTAACTGGCAGTCCTTTGGTGGAGTGTGGGAACAGAGTTCATAACATTCATTGTGCAGAGAGACAACATGCCTGTTCTTATTTTATATTTTCTCTTTGATAACTGCAGCTACTAATTTTTTGTGTGTTTCAAAAACACCACTAGATTTTATTTTTCCTTTGAGGGGGATCAATCCTCTGCTTCTCACCTGGCTTGTATTCTTGCCAAGATTAGTGGCACTCCGGCTTGAGCAGAGCTGAACCCAAAGGCTGTGATCATGATGCTAGTTTCCCTTTGCTGAAACAGGAGGGAGTCGGAGCGCTCAGTACCTCGAAGGAAGTACACAGCACACTTAATGTTGACGCTATTATTATGGTTGGCATATTTTGATCATCTCATTTTCTCTTTGATACTGACGTACAGTGAAGTGTGAACATTATCTTTAAGCTGCAATCTGATCTTACTGAGCTTTAAGTGCAGCGAAGGGCAGTGGATTTTCTCTTCAGCAACAACACGAGCAGCAGGAGCTCTGGAAATTGTAGTGGCAACAGCAGCTTCTGTTGTGACAGTTCTCTCGTAGGTCACCATGGTGAGAATGTATCTGAGTGGGGTTGGGTTTTTTTCTGTCCATACACTAATATAATTTCTAGAAGCCAGAAGAATAGCTCATATAAATTAATACCCTTGTCATGAATAATCTCCATGTGGATATGCTAGTAAGAAATACGTATTTTCTTTTTTAGGAAGGATTTAATAACTAGACGAAGAAGGATTTAACAATACTTCCAAAACTAAATACAATGTATTTACCTTAAAACAGTTGTTCTGTCTGTTAGTATATAATTGGAAAAAAAATCCCCACTGTTAATTGAAAAAACCCTTAATAAATAACAACATGGAACCCGGCCTACATTCTGCTTTGCTTTTCTTTGTGAAGATTCATTGCACGCTTATATGTTTTAACATTAAAAATGTTAATTTTTGAACTGTGGATACTGCAGGACAACGCAGGGGACGTACCAGGATTTAGCATGCAGAAGGCTAAGCTCTTTGCTCAGAGCTCAAAATTTAAATGGCCACGATGTGACAAAGTGTCTGGCACAGGCCACTCTGATGGTCAAGGATAGCACCTATTAAACCACTCTACAGAAATGCAGAAAAGGAAGAATTAACTCTTTTTTGTAACAACTTAGTGAGGGGCTCCATTTGGAGTCAGTCTTATCCCTCTTGCCAATCATGCTTATTAGCTTTACCTCCCAGCAAGCTGGTGCACAGCCTGTTGATCTTACCAGATGGGTTCGCTATTGGTGACGCTCTTTAACTGAGTCACCACCAAGTGTTTCCATTAGCAAGTTCACAACCAGTCACGTCTGCAGCTCTGGCCTGCTGGGCGACTTCTTCTGAGGATGTGCACCACTGAGGACGGATACCAGAGAGCACTGCTAAGACGTTACAGGACTTTAGAGAAACAGAGGCCCTTCCCTTGCTGTGGGCTTACTTTTCTTGGTTTGTTTGATTTCTTGCCACCTTCCCTTTCTACTTTAACTGGTATTCATCAGTTGCAAGCATCTATAAATTACTCAGCAGCCCACGCTGCAGTTCAGTTCTTTAGGAAAAGGTTCAGTGACCTACTGGATGTGCATGAAGTTTCTGTCAGAAGACGACAATTTTCCCCCTTGGTCTTTAAAAAAAAAAAAAAAATTAAAAAAATCTTCTCAAGACCCGCTTTGCTTATCATTAGTGTTTCAAGTGTGTGTTAGGGCAACCCTTCACACTGTGCACAGTTTGGTTACTGGTGTTTTTCCCCTCAGAAGGATGATGAGTCACATCCATTCCAGTTTAACAGCTCGGCTGATCTTAACAGAATGCCCTCACCAGAAACATCCTCAAATAATACAAACCACTCGCATAGATCAGATTGCTTCTGCCTGATGTGTTGCCCCATTCTAGGCAGCATCTCTTACCCATGAGCAGATGAGAACAGCACGTGTTACAAGCCCCCTCTCTTGCTGGGGCTCTCAAGCTGTTGTTCTCCCTTAACAATGGGGAGAAAGATGATGGTGAATGGAAATTTTTACAGTGTCACTGATTTTATGAAGCAACATTTGCCACTCTCCCAGGCAATTACTTCTCATAGTTACAGAAAGGAAGGGTAAAATAGTGAATAGAACAGGAATGATGATTCCACATGAATTAGGAAAATATCACAAAGATTAAGTAGGAAGCTGTTAACTCGTCATTAGATTACTATTAGAGACATGCTTAGGACAGAAATGTACGTGGGCAGAAAAAGGTAGCAATGGAATTGCATTGACAGTAATATATCTCAGTTAATAGCTGCATATTTCAATGATAATCTCTTCAGATTTAATTTTTTTCTTTTTGAATCTCATGGTTATTTTTGAATTTTCTTTAGAATGATCTGTACTATATAACATTGTACCTATACAGCATTTGAAAGATGTTTGAAAACTGAGAGGATATTGTTACCGGAAGTCATCTATTTTATGGAGCCTAAAGGCAAGCTTGCTAGCCAGACTTGATTGACTTCTTCAATAACATAAGCTTAAAAGATAAGAACATAAGTACTTTACAGTTGGTTATGCTTAAGCTTTTGAACTCTCTTAAAGCATTTTAAGCTCTCTTAAAACATTTTAAGCTCTCTTAAAATACTTCAGTCAAAGGGTAGAAAAAGTAATCTGAAGTCCAGATAGTGAAGAACAAACCAGGGCAGTAATAATGATGAAGACACATTAGGGATGACGGGTGAGAGTAGTCTAAGCAAAAATTGGTATTCCAACATGAAAGTAAAATGCTTAGCAAGATTTTAGACTGGAAAAGGAGACATGTCAGCAACAAGTTAACAAAACTAACACTTCTAGTCTATCTCCCATGCTACCTACAATACGGCATTGAGTTCTGAGCTTCCCAGTAGCATGGAGGAAAAGCGTGAATGCATGCTCACAAGTGACTGGGTTACCAAGGCAAATTATTGCTAATCAGCTAGGATGCTATAGCAGCCCATAGTAGCTTAAACTAAGACATTTTACTTCAGCAGCTGGACGATCTGGGAGCACGCACACAAGCAGTTATTACAGCTTGTCTGCGGAGTAGTGACTTATTAAGCCATGCTAAGTCATGGCTTAATTACAAACTGGCTTGACAGCTTCTGGCTGTCTGTCCCTACCCAATTTAACAACATGAACAAAGCTCAAATGAAGGCAACAGAAATAATAATGGCACATCAACCCCTTCAGTTTGTTACATCTCAAAGCCAGCTCATGGCTGCCTGTGTGGAGCTCCGAATAAGTACTTCCACACTGCCAATTAAGTGCCTGTGTGAAGGCACTTAACCTGTTGCCCAGCCACGCTTAAGATTGTGTTTGTCATTCTAATGCTGAAACTGAATGGCATTTCATATCATGCCATGGTAAACTAGAATATCCTGTCCTCCTTCATCATCTTTTTGAAGTGATGAGCTCCCAGCTGCTAGAGGAAATTTCTGATATTAGTCCCCAAAGGTCTTGCTTTTATACTCTTGAAGTTAACTGCATTTCTATTTCTCCATCAGTTTAATTGTGTATGGTTTCCTAGTTCTCCTTACTGTTGGTACCTCCGAGCACTGGGTCATTTACAAATTTATTTCCCACTACCTTCTTGTATCAGTGTCATTAAGGAAAGTATCTAACAGGTTTAAGCCCAAAACTGATCTTGGGCGGTGGCAGGGAAGAAAAGAGAACAACCTTTACTCAGATACTTCACCTCCGATCATTAGATTTTGCTTTATCCTCTATGGGTAGTCCATCACCTCCATTCGTCTCTGGTACTGCTCTGCTAATTCCTATCATCTCCTCCTTTATCTAGAAACTGAATGATATTATCAATGAAAGATATTAGGTTAATCTGGTAAGGTCCACCTTTTGTAAACAAATATTACTTTCTCATTTCCTGCTACACTTACTTTAAAAAGCTTACTATGAGACAAGTGATTTCATTTGACACTGTTTTCTGACTTCTGGAATGGGCATTATCTGGTCTTTCTGCCCAGAGGCTGTAGACTGTGTTTTATTTTCATCTTGTATGTGATACTAGCAATTTCCTTTCCCTCCTAGCTATTAGCCATCCTGCCCTCTAATCCTGTGTTCAACATCACCATCTTTACTGAAAATTGAGACAAAATATGCATTTAGTTTTAGAATCAGATGTAGACTATCTCTAAACTCCGCTTCTTCCTCACTGGAAAGCGACATCACTTCTTTCTTACAATATTATGTCACAGCTGGATAACATCTTGCTGGTTTTCCAGATATCATATGCAAGGTCTAAATTAACCTGATTTTCCAGATAAATTCTCCCTTCATTCTCACATTTATTGACGTTTGAGATCTTTCGTGAACCAGACTTTTTTTTGTTGTTATATGCCCTCTGCTTATAACTCTTACCTCTCTCTTGATGCCAATTCTCTTCCACTTATGCCTTGAAGCCTCTACCTGTAAACCTTTTTGCCTTGTGTGAGATACAGAATCCCAATGGAATCAGCAATTTTGGTTTTAAGATACCTAAGGCTTCTTCCACATTCAAATTTCTATTTTCGTTACACAAGCTGATTTTATTGCCAGGTCCCTTCATTTATCACAGTTTGCCTTTCTAAAATTGAGAATGTTCTACTTTCTTTTGCCCCTACCTTTCACCACACAACTTGTGATCACCCACTCCAGGGTTATTATCTACAGTCAGGCCTTCAAGGGCACATTCTTGAACCATCCAAAAGCTTTACTTCTTACAGGCTCAATGACAGTTTGGAGGAGGAATTCATTGACTGCCACAGTCCAGAATGTCTGGCCCCAACTATGAGTAGCATGTATTCCCCAAACTATTAACTGGGAATTTGAAATCTCACTGACTGGTTCTTTGTACCCAAGCGGTACCATCTCTTTAATAATACAGAGTTTTCTAGCTACCTCCAAAACTTCCGCCCAGGGGTCTGTAACGATCTCACAGCCCTCTCCTCTCAATACACTCTGTAACCATCTTTTCCAAAAATAAACTGGAACTAAATTATAAGCTGTTTTATCCCCTATGTTTAATTTGCAGAACATTGCTTCCTTAACATAGAATGTTACTACCCATCTTTATTTTTACTTCTGTGTTTCCTCAACTGCAAATCCCCTCTAATCCATGTGTTCCAGTTAGGAATGCCATGAGTTTTCTTTTATCGCAAGGGGGGTGTCCTGAACTGTTTTGTGGAATTCCTCCATCTTTTTCCCCAAAATGCTGGAAATAATATATCCACTTCTCAGTTATTTCATTTTCACACAGTAACATTACTTGGTTTTGGCCTTTGTCTGTATCTGTGCCTTTTTCTTTGCTCCCCATCCCACATTCTTCCTACTCCCTGCTGCTGTATTAGCATTTAATCTTCCTCTTGTTGAGCAACACCAAGGTGAAATATTACATGAATCTTTCCAAATTTTCTCTACTCATTTCTTAATATGAACATGACCTTATTATCTGTGGTGATTTCCTTCCTTTCTTCACAGATGGTGTAATCTAGAAGGGGCATGCGGGGAAGTGGTGAAGAACTTAACTACTGTTGTTTAGTGAATTAATTTCCATGGGAAGTTACTCAGCTGAAAATGAAAGAGCTTGTTTGCTTTGCAGATAAAAGATACTCATGTACCATGAATATTCTCAGTGTCTGAGAATGCTTTCTTGTGAAACTAGAGCAGTTGCCACTTGTGGTCAAACCAGTGTGAAGGCTAGTGAAAACACTACATGGATACATGCTTCAGATGAAAAGCTAACTTTTTCAAAAACAGAGGTAAAAGTTGAGATAACGATGTGAAAATGCTGTCAGATCGAGTAGCTTCCCAAAGTTACTGGTGTTTTGTCAAGACCTGTTTTACATCTCATTCACTTGAACATGAAACAAATTTAATTATTGAGATTCATCAACAGCTACTCCTAAAATGACAAATCTGTTCACCAATAACAATAGAACATTAAAAAAAAATAGGAATTTTAAAAACTCTGTATGGTAAGAACTCTCTTTCCTCTTAAGTGCAGTATCACATAAAGTTGTTTGCAAATTACCTTTATCCTGTACAATCTATTTCCCATTTATTGGTTAGCATTTCTATAGTTCATAGTTATTGTCATCACCACTAAGAATCAGATGGACATTGCATGTATTAAAAAATGCACAACGCTCTCAGGCATGCACACATTACCATCGATCCAACACACATGTATTCTCACAAACAAATATCCTGCTTTAGTAATCTTACACGAACCTTAACTGGGGCCAGCCGCGAAAAGGCACAAAATCCCTAGATTAGCCATTAACTCCACATTGCCACATGCAACCATTATTTCACCTACTTATTACTTCACCCACCGCCCCTGCTGCCCGTCACTGTGCTACTTGCCTCTTGCCACACACACCTCTTGAGCAATGCCAGCGTTTAGTTTTAGCCCACATAAGCCAGCCAGATATGCACATTTTCTAGTGATTAGGAATGTGCTGTTTACGCTGGGTTAAGGACTCGTCTGCAAACTTGTAGTTTTTTAGTTAATCTCTAACGTTTAAGCAGGTCATGTTTGAGAAGCAATAGGGGATATGATTTATTACATTAGAGATAACGTAGGTCAACATTTATTATTTTGGGAAGTCAATTCTGTAAAGGTTGTACTGGTATTGAGGTGATATGATAAGGAAGTATTTTATTTTTTTTAAATTTGTTATAAAATGATATACGTGATAGAGCTGAACGTGAAATGAAGGGGATGAGAAAAAAAAGTGTCGAACCTAGAGGCAAGGAGAAAGGCAGGGTCAGAAGGTTTGAATGACAACTGAAAGATTAACTTGTGATTTCCTTCAGTATTTCTGTACATTTTTGTTTTAGTAGTCACTGTGGGAAGAATGGCTGCTACAGTAAATTAGATGGAAGAGTCAGTAGCAGCTGAGTATACCTTGGTCATACTGAGCAAAATTATCTAATGCTACCTATGGTATCTCTCTGGCAGGTAGCCAAGAAGCAAAGTAGAGGCTGTAAACAGAGACCTGATAAAATTACAGCCCAGTTCTGTACCTGCTGAAATCTGTGCAAGATTTACCACTACTTTGAAGAGTGACAGGCTCTCAAGAAATTCCTGGTGAATCACTTGAAATAAAAACTATTTCAAAAGTCCAAGAAGTATCTAAGCTGAATGAATTTTACATTCATCAACCCGAAGATAGATACAGCAATTTTTAGCCAGATTTGTCATCGCTTTAATAATACATGAATTGTGTTTAAATGACTACGAGATATAAGCCTGAGGAAAGGCCAAAAAAAAAAAAAATCCCTAGCTAGATATATAAAAGTATCTTGAGTCCCAGATCATGTGAACACTGCAAAGTTAACTAGGTTGATTGGCAGCTGGGTCTGGGCACCCAAATTAGCTTGTCTATGAGCAAGTTTTCTATGACAGAAGGCTAACCGCAGTCTCAGTGTTCTGGCCGTTTCTGAACTTGCTCACCAGTGCCTGTGCTGAGGCAATCCAGGTTTTCATTCTCAATCAACTCTATCAACTGGTAGAGAGCTGTGGGAAGCAGCACCGTCACGCTGGAGTGACCTTTCCCATCTTCTCGTTGCGGAGTAGATGCACTTGAACCCACCGAAAGCAAAGCTTCAGCTCTTAGAGCCGCAGTTGCATCAGTTACCTGAGCTCAAAGTGCCTCTAGAGCTCTGTGCAAGGATTTTCTGATGGGAGTGGTGGTGCTGATGACCTTAAAGCTAAAAGCTGCATAGTGTTTTCTGTACTGTGGACATAACTCTGGAGAGCCCGGAAAAATAATCCCCTAGTGTACCTATGTAGAAGACTGGGAGAGCATGCCAGCTCCAGAAGGGAAAGGTCCCATCTTTTTCAGAGCCAGCTCCTTCGCAAACACTCCAGAAAAGACGTATGGATAAATGAAAATGCTACGTAGACTGTGTTTCGACCTATGATCTCAAGTCCTGCCTATGACAAGTGTTCGTTCACAATGAAGTATATAGTGTGTGGGGAGGAAAGACCTCAACGTAAGGGGACAAGGGCATCAGTAGACTATTGTGTGGGAATTTGTATGCCATTTGTATGGACGGTACATTAAAGTTTGGACACTCACGAGTGTAAGGCAAGGATGTCACTTCTCTGTCATTTAGCTTATGAGGAAAGACTATAGTGTCTAACTGCAGCCAGCAGAACTGCCGTGCACAGCAAGGCAGGAGTTGGGTCCCTCTCCCGAGAGATGAACCCCAGCTGGCTTCAGCCAGCCCACTGGGAAAGGTGGGAATAGCAAGGGATTATGAGGCATCAGGCAGATTTTCACGTTCCTTCCTGAATAAACATTTTTGTTTTGCGGCGAGAAAGAACTTAAAGGGTAGGCGAGCCCACGCAGGGGGTTAATTACGGCCTCCCACGGGGAGTCTCTCGCTGCAGCCGGAGGGGCCGACGGCTGACACCAGTTGCCCATTCCTGCACTGGCGGCCTCCCCCAACTGTCGTTACTTTTCAGGCGGCGCGTTACCAGCGGCCCCGCTGCGGTGCTCGGTTCCCTCTCCCCGACCCCGCGCACCCACCCGGACCCGGCGGCAGAAAGGGCCGCCCCCGGAAGCCTCCCTCGGGCACCCATGGGGGGCCGTCCGTCCCCAGAGGAGGGCCACGGCGCTCGAGCCCCGCCGGCGGAAGGGAACGCCGAGGACCGAGACACCTCCAGCCTCATTCTTTACTGCGGTAAAAGTGGCCGCTCCGCCCGCCGCGCCGGGAGCCGCCGGCGGCCCCACCTCCCGCCTCACCCCCTCGGGGCGCGTGGGGCGCAACGGCTCCCGCAGGCGGGCACGAGACCCCGCCCTCCCGCGACCAGGAGACCGGCCCCACGCCCCCTGATTGGCTGGCGGTGATGTAATCGCGCGAACATACGGGTACTCCTTGCCGCCCCCCGTGGGGGACGGGGGAGGCCGCGCACTTCTCCCCCTCCCCGCCTGCCCCGCGACCAATCGCCGTGCGCAGCGGTGCGCGGGCCGGGCTCGCTCTGCGGTTCCGCCGGGGCCCACCGGCCCTTCCCCAGCGCCCGCCGGCCCCGCTTTATTGGCAGGGACGGCGGCCAATCAGGAGAAGGCACCCACCGGCTGATTCACGCCCATTTCGCGAAGCGGCGGCCGGGGCGAGAGAGGCTGCGGGACTGGCGGCGCTGAGAGCCAATGGCCTGCAGGCAAACCGCGCCGGGAGGGAAAGGATGTGGCGGGGGGAGGGAGGCTGGGAGGGGCAAGGGCGCTCGCTGACAGCCGCTTCCGTCAGTCCTGCCCAGGGTACGAGGCCGGATAAAAAAAGTGCGGAGGAAGACAGAGCCCGTGTGTTGGCACCTTGATTGACAAGAGCCGCAGCCAATAGTTACCAAAGCAGAGGAGAAAGGCCCAATCAGGAAAAAGCTTTTGGGCGGGGCTGGCGGGTGAGCGGCGAACGGATCGACCAATGACACCGAGGAGGGGTAGAGCCAGCAGGGCGGGCGGCCAATGGCCACCGGGAGGGAGCGGGACGGGGTGAGCGACGGTAGCGGCAGCCAGTAGGCTGGGAAGGACGCGAGGCGGCCCGGCCGGGAACGGCAGCGGGGCGGTGGGGGCGGGGCCGTGGGCCGTGCCCCGCCCGCCCCTCCCGGAGCGCTCTGACGTGGGCGGTGGGGAGGGCGGGCCTAGCGGCGGCCTTTGGGACAGGGGCTCCCAACATGTCCGCGCTGCTGGCGGCGCTCGGAGTGCGCGAGCGGGCGGCGACTGCGGCCGGCGGCGGCCAGCGCGGGGCGGCCCGCGCCTGAGGCCGAGCCAGCCTACCCCCCCCCCCTCACCCGGGCCGGGTCCTGCAGGGCCGCCTGGGGCCCGGACGCCGGGGGACGCCGGCGCTTGTCCGCCGACAGGTACAGGGGTCAGGGCCGGCCGTGGGGCACGGGGGAGTGGGTCGTGTCCGCACCGGGCCGGGCCGTGGCGGGCAGGGAGGGGGAAGGGGCCGAGAGGCCGGGCCGGGCCTGGGCGCGCGTGTTACCGAGCGGCAGGGCCTGCGCGCGTGCCGTGGGAAGCGAGGGCTGGCAGCGCTGGCCTGCTCCGTGGGGCCGGAGGAGCGGCGGGCAACGGCCTGCTGCGTGTGCGTCCCCGGGGAGCGGGCAGGCGCCGCGCAGGCCCGACCTCCGCCTTTTCCCGCCGGGGGAGAAAAGAGGGCCGGGGGCCGCACTGACACGGCCTCCCGGCGGGGGAGCCGGGGCTGCCGGGGCAGGCGCACGGAGGAGGGCCGGCGAGGAAGTGGCGGGGAAGCCAAGCCCGCCGGTGTAGCTGGGGATGGGGGCCGGCGGGCCCGCCCTCTGTGCGCCACGGCGGGGCGGGCCGGGGCGGCGGCAGGGGGCCCGGCGGCCCAGGCGCCGCACGCCGGCCGCTGCGTGTGGGGTGGGGGAGCCGGCGGGCAAGGCCCCGTGTGGGTAGTGCTGTGTGCGGGGCGGGGAAGGGGCCGAAGGTGGCCGGCGTGCCGGTAGCTGCGTGCGGAGCGGGGTTAGGGGGCGGCCGGCGGGCCGGGCCTGTGCACGTGCATTGGCTGGGGCCGGGGGAGTGGCGGGCCGGGGGCCGGCGGGGCCCGGTGTTTACCGACGGGGTGGGGCGGTGGGAGGTGGCGAGCTGCGGGAACGGCCCTGGTGTTGGAAGGAGAAGCTGTCGTTAGGCCTGGGTGCTTGTGACGAGCTGGTGCTGTGCGGAGGGGATGAAGTCACAGGCAGATGGGCAGTGCCTGGGCGCCTTCAGCGTGGAAGGGGAAAGAAGTTGAAGGCAGTTCTCTCTTGTAGTTTGGAGCTTGCTGGCTCTGGGAACCCAGTGGATATAAACGTGGATATACTTTTTCCTGTGATTTGTAGCTAGTGAAAGGGAGAGAGTCGTTCTGATGGGCTGGAGGCAGCTGGAAAAATCTGTATGCGTGTTTTGTGTGCTGCGGTAGGTTGAGGGATATGTTTATACTGTGGGGATGCAGATGGTGGGTGCGACTGCATGTATTTAAGAATAGTTGTACATGAAGGCCTATGAATTTAGGAGTGATAGGTAAACAATCTTGTGTGTGTTGTGAGAAGTAAGGTGGTAAGTTGGCTGGCTTCTAAGTGTTGTGGAGGAGGGAGGCTTTGGGTGGTAAGCCTATGTACAACTTACAGGCACAGTGGTAACAGGTTGCTACAAGGTTCTGAACTTGTTTTGTTTGGTGGCCAGTGTGGTTAGACTTAATGTGCGAGACCTTCATGTGTAATATGAGATGGTATGTGGACAGAAAGGCATGCATGTTCTTACTGCATGTAAGTTGGTTTGTCTGCTGCTCACGCTGAGAGTTGAGAGAGATGCCTGGCTGTCACCAGCTCAGTGACCCCTGTTTCTTGTGTGTTGAGATGGGCTAGGGCAGCAAGCAATGTGGTCTGTGTCCTGGGAACGTGAGAGAGCTGTGAGTCGGTGTCTCACCTGTGATGAAAGGCTGGATATTTGTTGTTTGAGCCATGGGATACCAATTGGAGAACATGTAGCAAATGCCACATGTTGGTGTCATGATGGTGCTGTTTGGAGAAAAGTCTGTGCATCTCCCGGGGAGCTGTAGAACTGTAGATATCTGTATTTGTGACAGGTGTCAGGCAGTGTAAATTTCTGTCTATAAGGGTATCGATGCACTCTTCTTGTGGGTAAATTTCCGGGGATTACCATGGATTATAAGAAAGTGAGAGGGTTTGGGTGTATATTTAGAAGTAGAAATGGATGGTGGAGTCTTTGAAAGGTTTGTGTAAATTTGAAAAGGGGGGGTAGGATGAATTTGTGGGGATTATGCATATACAGGGTGAAGATTATGCTAGGCTATGTATACACGTGTGTATCACGGGAATGGTATTTGTGCAAAAGGGAAACTGGAGTTTTCGTATTGCTGAGTTAGTGGGAACTCTAGTCTGTGTATGGAGAGAGGAGGCAGGCATTTTTGGCTGAGGCTATGAAAAGTTGAAATGGTATGGGGGAGGGATGATGAACTGGGTCCGGGGTCTCATGTGTGTCCTGAGCAGGTGGGAGGCTCTGGGGATTCTTTGCTCCTCTTTGTATGGAGAGTAGTATTTTATAGTTGTGACAGCCAGTGGAAACTAAAAAAGTGAATGAAGATGAGGCAATTTGTGACTGTTATGAATATTATCAGACTAAAGGAGGTTACAGAATAGTCAAGGGGTGTCTGTTAAAGGGGCTTTTTTTGTTTATTTTGTTTTGTTCCACTGGGTAAATTGTCCATTAACTTTAACGGTAAATTTTTGCTGAAGCTAGCACTCGTAATGGTGTTGACAGGTCAGCAGCTAACTAAAAGCACTTAATGTGGTGTAGACAAGCCCCATGTATGTGTGGGCTCAGGGGCTTGAATGTGTCTATTATATTTATTATGTGCATTATATATACCTTAACACTTGAACTGGGTGCACGTGTCCAGAAGGTCTGAAGTCTTTTGTACTGGGCATATGCTTGTGTTTGAAAGAGGGTTAGTGCATAAACATTTGAGGGTCAGAGATATGTGAAAAGACAATCTGTTTACAATGGAAAGCTGTTTGGCTCAGGTGGAAACGAGAAAGAGTTGCATGTGTGTATCCCATGTTCTGTGGGTTTGTGATAGTATGTATTATTTGTTTACACAGCCCCTCATTTCTTGTTCTGCACAGATATTTAGAGGAGGTTGTTATATAGGATAGTGATTTAATTAAGGCACATAACATCAAGATGAGGGAAACAGAATTAATGTAGTATGGAGAGGGCTGTATAGAGTGCATAGAACCCATTTTTCTTTTATTGCGGTAGCTGTGAGGTGATCAGTTAGTGAGGTAGGGAACTAGAGAAAGAAAAGAGTAGTCTCATAATAGTTATTCTGGATAATCCAGTTCCCTTCTTGTCTCTGGTGTGGAGTTATCATTGTTTACTTAAACTTTTCCAATGGTGATCACTAATGTGTGCTTCTGACTTACTAAACATGAGACCCTGTCTTGCAGAAATATAAACCCATCATGAATGAAATTAAAGCTTGTGAAATCTGTGTTGAACATAGTCTTTTGCGGTGCTCAGTGTCAAGAACTACTGCTCTTGGAGGGGACGATTGAGAGTAGTGAGTGTTTCTTGCATGAATGTGTTGCCTCCATATTACAGAAAGGCAAAAGCAGTAAAAATCCACTCTTAATATTGGATGTAAAAATCTGTGTCTATGAAGTGTTTGTATTATAATACTGAATATCACTCTTTGGAGCGGGGTTTATTTAGACTGCAGCAAGAGATGGGATTATACGTAGAACAACGTTCAGAGAGTACTGTCCATCTTGAATGAAGCAGACTGCAGCACACCTAGCTAAATGCTACCACAGTGTTCCTAGGGATGTGTGTGTGGTTCTTGTTGGTTCCCCCCCTCCAAAAAACTCTGAAAATTGAAATTGATCATTTGGTAGTGTCTTGGATCATCAGTCCAGTAGGAATGCTTAAATCTGCCACATAGGCCTACTGCTGTAGCTTAGTAAGTGGTAAATAGCTGTTCTTTTCCAGTCAGCACTGGAAGATAGCTAGCTAACCATTGGTTTTTGCATGCACAGTCCTTTCCAAGTGAATGGGAAGGCCTTGGTGAGAGAATCCAAGCTCTAGACGTGTGTGGATTGTGGAGAGTGATTACTGTAACAGGTCATTCGTATCTTTGTGTCCATAATTGTTTTTTTTTCTAATACCAATTCTTTCTGCCCACCACCTTAATTGTATCATGTGCTCTATTTTGTTTTCTTTTTTTAATTCTTGCCACCTTGTCCAACAAGTTTTTTGATTTCTGAGTTCGGTGCTGCACTAGTGTTTCTCTTCACTTCTCTGTGAAAATGAAGAAGCATCCTTCAGATCTTGGGCGTTCTAGCAACCGAAGTGATTTGATCTGAATATTGGTCTCCTCAGTAAATTGGAGGAGAGCAATGGTGATTTCTTTGGAAAACTGTTAAAGTAAAAATTTTTACTATCTTGGCTCCTTCCTTATTTGTCACTTTTTTCATTCTGTGCTTCAGTTGTTTGTGCTTGATCATCTTCAAGATGTGGCTTATAGATGTACAGGGTGTGAACTGTGGCTTCATCCTTCTCACTGTCTGTTAGCAGTGTCAATGCAGGATAAATGTTTTATGAAGCTTCAAGCGGGGTCTGGTTTAGCCCTGGTCTTCAGCATATGTAGTATGCATATAATCTTCAGGGAATTTAATTTCAAAATCTGGACAAGTCATTGCAAGTTCTTAATTTAAAAAAAAAAACAAAACACCCAAATTCAAATAACATTGGACTATAAAAGCCCGGAAAAGAGAAAGTGTTCGCATGGACAATGAAAGATGTGTCCCTGATGCAAGAACAAGGATGCTGAGTTTCCAAAAAGATCATCAAAACTGTTTTTGTTTAACAGACAACCTTGCAAACTCCTCAGCTATTTGGCTGATGTCTTTCAGTCTTGGGCAGATATCTAGCATAGGAAACTTCGGTCAAACTGCTTAAAATTTGGCAAATAGATCTTGTACAGATTTATATCTCTGTCATATGCTAAAGCTAAATAAAAATTCTGAAGAATTAATGAGTGTCACTCCAAAAGAAAACTGGTCTGAAAACCTTTGCATGAGATGGTAAGAAATAATTGAGCTGGTGTAGCTCATCTCAGTTTCTTGAGATGAGCAGTTCAGCTCATTTCAACGTCTTGAGACATCATTGGCGTGATGAAACGTAAGGGTTGCCAATGAGTGTACGTTAAATCGGTCTTCTGACTCTTAGAAAAACCTAGATTGGGAGAGAGGGCACAAAGATGTTTTAATGTAGAAAATAATAGAAAGGAAAACCCCATATCTCAGTGGACAACAGCCTTTCTTATAATTTCGGAGGAAATTATTCAGGCCTAGGTATTGTTCTGCTAGGAAAAATGTCACCCACAACTCTTCCCCCGCCCCGGACCATTAGTTTCTCATTAACATTACTTCAATGCATCATTTTATGATGTTACTACATTACTTTCTTATGGTGTAGGTTCTCTGTGTCTTTGATGGGAAATAACCTTTTCATTGAGTTTTCTTTCAAATAAATAGTACAACTAGGTGCCTAAGTCTATTTTCAGAAGAGTTAACAGGAATTCAGCTCAGAAAAACATTGCTTAAGGATGTTTCAGACTAGGCTACTGGAGAGCTTAAGATGGCTCTTTAGTGTGTATGGTAATGACAAGTCAATGACCACAAACTTCCAGTTAAGTCACAAAGGAAAGCATCTGTCTTTCCTGGCAGTTTTCAGTGCATTAACAGAAAATGTCGTCTTCAATAATCCTGCTTCTGTGTCTGCACCCCAGTGTAGGAAGTTGACCTGTACTGAATGTAGAGCAAACATGGCTCTGCACTGTTAGTATATGAATTAATTGTTTTTATCAAGGAGATAATGAAGTAAGATGATGATGATTTGTTTAGTAGAGGAGGTAACACTTTGTTGTAATTTGTTCATACAGTACTGCTTTGGCCTGTTCTCACCAGCTCATCTGTCCTGCTAAAGCCAGGTATTATTTGTTCAAAACTCATGACCTTGTATTTAAAATTTTGTATAGCAAAAGAAGAATTGGTGGCTGGAGAGGACAAATCTCAAATGATAGAACTATTTGTAAAGAACTGATATTTTGATTCAAGTGGAAAACTGAAACAATGAATATTATGTTGGTCAGCTTATTCAAAAACAAAAAAACCTCTCTTCTGGGCAGCTTTGTTGGTTAAGCTGATGTGCAAGTAATATAAAGCATTATCGAGCACATGCTGCTCTTCCTTTCCTGTCATCAGCTACAGTGGAGCCATTGACATGGGTTATTGGGTTGTGTTTTCAGTGTTATTTAAGAAGTTTTATAAAACGGTGAATGTAGGTGATGCATGAAGTGTGTAGATCGTGGTTTTTTTTAAATTTATTCAGAGAACTTTCCTAGATGTATCCCATTAGCTTTTGATACTCCTAACTGTAAAGGGGTGGAAGCAGAAGTGGATGAGTGGTGAGACACTGCTGCTATAGTTACTCCAGGAAAGGAACACTCAAATTCACAGTGCAGCCCTCCTTTTTAGGGCTAATGAGGTGTGTCTTGGCAGTTTAAGTCTGTGGGTGCAGCTGCTGCTGCTTGAGACTCTTAAATGAATGGGCAGTATCTACCACATTGATTATATTTACAGTAGCAAGCCGTATGCTGCAATTGAAGAAGATTGTAGAGTGAAGCTCTAAGTTAGGCAGATCCAATGTCCACGGTGTGTGTACTTCGTGGGGCTTTATTTTAGACTAGTTGTGGTCTGGTTCTGGGGACCGAGTATAGTCCAAACATTACTGGGTATTAGGTGTTTTCCCAGAGTTTTGGTTTAGGTTAATCTGAGAGGTGTCCAGATCGTGTGTTCAGAAACTTTGAGATGGGAACCAAAGCACAGTAAGTGGGGTGACTCAGATTTATTTCAAAAGTGCGCTCCTGATCCAAACTAAAGTGCTAATATAGATGTACCAACTGGGTCTCTAAAAGGTACCTTGGAGCATTGCAGAGGGTGTTGAGCTATGCGGGGGACTGGATTCTGCCTTCTCCTGCCTCCTAAGTGCTGTTGTCGGGACTGCAGAAATTCCGCTGCTGCTCTCTGAGTAAGGATTGTTTGTTTATCTTGACTGGTGACTGAATCTCTGTTCCCAAATTATTGTCCCTAGTTTTGAAACTGTATGTGAAAATGACTGGTGTTAAAACTACAATGAATTCTGGAAAGTAGTTCTTTCATGGTTTTACTTCAGTTAATCAAGAATGAAACTAGCTGTGTGAACAACAGGTTATGAAGCCTGACTTCCTGTGGCTTTGTGTCTTGTGGTTGGATTTTTCTGGGTATACTGTATTGTGAGCTCTGAAAGTATTTTCATGTGTTTGGGGCACTAGCTGTCCTGCTGTCCTGTATGGGAAATTATTTTTGGTAACATAGCTGAGCTTCTGCTGCCCTTGTCCTCAAGGGGCACTAGTTTGGATGTCTCTCCTTGATCTGACTGTTCATTTCCACAAAACTCATAGGACGTGATTATCTCTGAAATATTTACCCATGTGTTATGTTCTGAATAGTGGCCAGTTTCAATAAAACTTGAGGGAGGTGGGGAACGACACACACCGTAGCTTGGCTTCCTAAGGTTGTATTTTATTTATTTTCCACTAATGCTATCTCTTGTTTTACTGCCTTTTTATATTTACCACTATTTAAAATTTGTTCCAGAAGAGTTAAAAGTATTCCGCCCCACCCCATTTCAGGCAACATATCTAGAAGTAGGAACTTATGTTCCTAAGGGCAACTTCTTAAGGGTTGCTAAAAATCTCTTCTCCATAGGATAGATAAAATTCTTGAGAGTATCCAATATGTTTATTAAACTACCTCCAAATAAATATAGACAGGTCTAAAGTTGCCTTTGTGTATTGTAGCCTTTTGCAATACACATTGGTACCACATACGGTAGTTCTGGACCATGATTCTAGGAGAGAAGTGAATGAAGGCTTTGAAAATGAATGATGTATTGAAGCCTCTGGAGTACAGCTAGATTGGATTTTCAGGATGGTAGATTAGGAGTTGGAGGGGGCAGGGATTTATGTTTCAGATCACCCCTGTGACCTTGAAAAGCTGCTGAAACTGTAATGTGCTTTGAAACTTTTCAGATGAGAAGTACTGTACTGAAGCTATGTGGTACTGCAGGCTGAGTTCTGTCTTCAGTGTATAAAGCTAAAGAAATTGTTCCTTTTGCCTCTATTTTAAGTGGGCCTATACTCAAAGAACTGACTTCAGAGAGCTGCTGTAAAGGTATGAAAGGTGAATCTAGCACAGATGTTACTCAGTTTCTTCCTGTGTCCTTTCTGCTCCTGCTCTTCATTTCCCTAGTATAGTAATAAAATACTTGTTTTATTTGTTCTAGTTCCCAACAGGTAAATCTCATCCTGGTCAGAAGGTACTCTGCATACCAGTTTGTGCACAAGACCTCACTTCAGATACGGTCCTAGTTGCAGGCACTGGTTTCTACTGTCTAATATTAAGTTTGATTCTCTGTGGGGCATTTGAGAAAAATTGTTTATAGCTGATTTTTCAAGAAAAGCATACTCTTCTTTAGTGTGTGTATTCAAGACAAACATGAAGTGCTTTTCTTCTTTCAGCTGTTGTAAAACCTGAATCCAGACCTAATAGAGGTAGTCCATTGACTCCCCTAGGTAGTGATCAGTCCTATATCTTAGAAGGCAAAGAAGCTCCATCTATCTCAACAGAGCCCAAGTGCACAATACAGCCTGTTAAGACTCACGAACATCTCACTTCGGGTGTCGTCAGTAAGAACTGAAGTGATGCCTCTAAGGAGGTTATTAACAATGTCTAATTACAGGTGGGATTTACAGGCATCTTTAGTGAGTGTTATCCAGTAATTGTGGGACTACTAGATATAGGTGTATCAAACTGACTCCTCAGATGTGGTGTTTATCCATTTGCTAGCTTGTCATGTTTCGCTTTTCCTTTTCTCTGAGGTGATGTCTTTCCTGCTTTTTTCCTTACTGATTGCTTAGGCTGGTGGATGAATTTATTGGACTCATCCAAAGCCTAGGTTGTGGCTGATTATGTTACTCTGAGGAGCACTTTTTCTAAACTAGCAGAAGGTTGTGCATAAAAATTCAAATAGTAGGGGTTTTATACATAAGCAAAATGAAAACAATCTTGTGAAAACAGTAGCTAGAGCTGGGAGGAAGGGGATGTGTGAAACCTGTTCTGTAAATCCTCCGTAAGTGCACCGCAATTCGAACTTCTGTTTAAAAGATAACCTAGAAGTTCATAGGCATTCAGTCATTTAAAAGATGCTTTAATAATAGCAATTGCTTGTTTTGGGGGAGGTTTTCCAATCAACCCTCTCTTAGATTCTGTGCATCTTTTACAATCTAAAGAAACTGGAAGCAGTTTAAGGTGGCGCTCTCTATTAATAGTCATTTGTGGGATCAAGGAAAAGACAAGGATACCACTTTTGTGGATGATTACATTGGAAAGAGAATCTTTCACAGTGTTTGCTAGGTCTCCTCTGCAGGCAGGCCTTGAGAGCTCATCTGGTTTTTATAAATGGTAAAAGCTATAATTTAATGTTTTCCTATGTTTTAAAATTGAAATAATAATTAGGCTTGTGTGTGATGTGGAAGAAAAGCATTGTTAGGACTCTGCCATAATGACATTGGTGTTTTGTATCCTACTTTTATATCTTAGTAAACAATAGAATTTACTTCACTTCTGTTTGCCCTTTGGTTTGCCTTATGCTGAACCATGTCTGTGCTTCTGTATGTTTTAGTACTATGTTTGAGTGTAAGAGTGATGGAGGTTAAGAGCTGTTGAAGATCAATATCTAGCTTGTAACATTAAATCCAACAGGATGACTTCTCACTTTCTTAACTAGAATGCACCAAACACAAGCAATTCTAGGCCAGAGAACTTCTCTCAGATATTTATATGAAGTCAAAATAATGGCTGTTGTTAACCATAACAGCTTACTATGTGGTTTTGACTATTGTCGCAGTATTGTTTTAAGTTAAAGAAAAAAAGGAATGCTGTCAACTTAGAATATCTGACTTTTGGAGGGAAGGGGATAAGGTTACAGACTGTCAAAATTTCTGATGATTTTTTTTTTAACATGAAGTGAAATGGGGCTTGACTTACGGAGTCAGAAAGGAAGAAATAAAATTCCAGTATAGTTCAGGATTCTTGAAATGAGCTTGTCCGCTGCTGTTGCCAGTGGCAGGGAATAGAATTTAACATGGTCAGAAAAATGTCACTGGGGAAAGTACTCTGAAATTGTATTTTTTTTAAACCCTTTATTAATTTCTATTTGGAAAATATTTTCCTTGGAAAATACTGTATATTCTCAGATATATTTAATGACCGTGCTATTTTCAATCTAAAGCTTTCCATATTTCTGGATCTGTACAGAGGGAAAGTAGGGCTCTGTCTAGGAAAAGTACTAGTCAGTTACTACTTGAAGTGATCTTTTTTCACTGTTGTTTTGTTTTGTTCAGGGTTACCAGATTCAAATGTATTTTGTATAAACAAAAACTTGAGGTAGCAATTCCATAACTGAAGTAACTTATTTTTTTGAAAGGTGTCTTAAGGTTTGTCCAGACTTGAAACCTGGTTATGTTGTCAGTTTCACAGAGTACGAAGCTAATGTGGAAGGCTTCTTAATATGTGTCTCCATATTGTCCCTTCTTCCATAGGTCTTGTCTGTTTGTTTATTGAAGCACTGATTAAAACAAACTCTTGCGTACAAAGCAGGCATGACATCTTAGATCTGTCATGAATTGTTAAATTTGTGCTTGAAGCCTTTCTAAAGTAAGTAATGGTCCTAGAACACTGTACTGGAATCTCCATCATCCTTTTCTGCTATTTATCGTTTTAGTAATCATCTTAAGCTATCGCTAGTACAAAAAGAATCAGTGAACCTGGACTACCTGTGAGCAAACTTTCTTCTGCACAGTTTATTTTGTTCCAATTTCAGAACTGTTGATTCTTTCCACTTAGTGTTTATCCTCTCCTTTCCTTGGGTCAAAGTCTGATACTGTTACTGCAGGAGAGAAACTGAAATGAGGCAGGAGAGGAAATGAAAAGTAGTGTTCTTAGTAAGGAAGAAAACTACAATGCTGTCTAAAGAACTGAAGTCATAAATTCACTGAGAACTTAAGATAATCCAGAGAATACTTGAGTAGGCAGAGCACACTGTTCATCAAGGAGTATTCTTCCTTATTCTCTTATCACAGGGTTCTGTTTTTCTGTTCATTTGTCTGTTCATCATGTGAAAGATTTTTATCAGCAGATATGCAACCTTTTATTACCAAGTTCTGCTGCTTGCCACTAGCCTACTGGAATTATTTGCCTTTCAGAGGTGTAATGACTCTTTGATACTGGCATGGGTAAAAAGCAACAAGTCTAAGTTGACTACTGACATCTGTATTGCTGGGTGAGATGGGGAGGAGCTTCTTTATATTAATCTTCATTCTCTCTCCTTATTTTTGTTGATGTGTGGTTTCTTTGAGCTCATTTTCTCCTGTTGTGTCCCTTCTTGAGAAGGGTTGGGGGGGAACGGGAGAAGATTTAGTCTATAGTGCTTTTTTCACCCTGAACTGTGTAAAAAGTCCTGCAGATAGAGGAAAACTTAGTGCATGGCATGATCTATCCTTATTAGGGATTTAAGGTGTCATGGAATTGGGAGACTTGCATCACTGTTGCTGAGGAAGCAAACATTCCTAGAAGGTCTTTGGGTGACTGAAAGGATGTACTTGGACTAAACTGCCATGTTCAGAGAAGGAAAGGAAAATTAGAGTGGGCTGATGTGACCCAGAATAATTTTTCCATTAAGAGGGGAAGAAGCAATAAAGCTTGTTTGGTTCAACTGCCAAAGGGTAATGCCTTCATAAACCCTAGAGACAGGACAAAGGTAAACCCAGCACAGTTAAAGTAGCAGCTAGCATGTAATTCAGTTGAAGCTGAGTTTTTAATTCTGAATTTCTTCTGTGTTGGTTTCTAGTCATTAAATCTTATGCTTCCTCAGTGAGAGTGCTGGGCACTAGATACATCTGCTTCCTTTGTCAGCCAGGCACTACTGTTTTTTCTTTGCAGCTGTTTAAAAACAATGGATGTAACATCTTGGAAGCTGGCTCACTTAATGTATACGATATAGCTTTGGTTTTGTCTCTTCATTATGGGGAGTTTGTTCCCTCTGCCCAAACAGCTTTCTGCTACATGCTGCCTAGTTGGTGAGCATCTGGTATTCCTCTTTTTAAAGGTCCTCATAATCATTTTTCACCACTTTTCAGTGTTGATACAGTACAGAAAAGAGAGTTCTTGTTAGACCTCTGCAAACACTCAGACATTTGCTTCTGGAACCCACTCGTAATCCTGACTTTCATTAAGGAAGAGGTTCTTACATAATTACCTAAGTATGTTAGTGCTGCTGTATTTCTGCAGTCTCCTCCCTCTGACCATGTTGCTCCTCTTCCTCCTTATGCTGATACTTGACTGTCTCATCTCATGGTGAGAGTTATGGGATGTGTGTATGTTGGGTATCTATTGCTGAGGTTAATTTTCTTTTACTTTAGCTTCTTGAATCAGCTTGCTGCATGAGGATATGAGAGCAATTACTGATGCAAAAGTTGGAGTAGAAAGTACCCATGGCAGGGGGTGGACTTAGAGCAGTTATCAGTTGAGCTTAGCCTAACTTCTTGTGAGACTGTACCCTGAGATGTTTCAAAGGTTATTTTAAGGTGTAGTTATTAATTTTGGTTCGTCACACTGATGGTTTGGATACCTGATGACCTATTTTGCAAGTGGAAGTCCTAAATTTACTTGGAATGTTACTGCTGATGAAGAGAAGACCATACTGGAAGTCACATAACTGTGACAGTGTTAGTAGTGTCACCAGCCATGTTGCAATCCTAAAATAAAAGAACATGCAATTAAAGACCTTAAAACCTCTATTGTAACTAAATTAAAAATGCTCATCTCCTCTTTTAGATTTTCCCCAAATGCATAGCCTGCTACAGATGTTGATATGACTCCCTTCACAGCAGTCATTCTGGTTTAATTAAATATCTGCACTTGCTGACAAGAATGTCTTTATTCTGTAGGCACATGAGAATACAACAGAAACCGAAACTTTACATAGCAAAGGTCATGGTAAGGAGTTTGTCAGAAAGTTCCTGAGCGAGTCAAGCTGTTTTTCTGTGCTTTTTGTCACGCTTGCAAATTTCCTTAGGGGATAAGAGGACTGCCTCTGCTCATCTGCTGTGGTGTTGGCATTGTTCACTGCTTAATGTGGAGCTAGAGTATCTTATCTATTTCCCGTTCTCCCTACCCCCAACAAGAACAACGTTGATAAACTTAGGGCAAGTCGACCAAGATGGTCAGGGAGCTGGAGTATGTGACCTGTGAGGGGATGCTGAGAGCCCCCCTTGTTTACCCTGGAGAAGAGATGCTTAGGAGGGACCCAATAGCAACCATCTGGTATATACAAGGATGGATACCAAGAAGATGGAGCCAGTCTCTTTACTGAGGTGCAGAGTGGGAAAACAAGAGACAGTGGTCATAAATTGAAATGCGTGGATACATGTTGAAAAATTTTTACTCTAAGGATGATTGTTAAGAGATTATAGGAAGTAACCTATAAGCCTCTGTGGAGGTTTTCAAGACCTGAGTACATAAAGCCCTAAGCAACTGGGACTGAGTTCAACATTGACTGCTCTTAGAGAAGGAAATTGAACCGGATGACATCCTAGGTCCCCTCTGCTCTGAATCATTCTATGAAGAATCATCCATGGCAGGGACCTAAGTAGCTGAACTAATCAATACATTTTGTTTTATTTGGAAACTTGATTCCTTATGCAAGTGGCATTTATTTCTAGTGGTCCTAAATAAAGTAGCTTGAATATAAACAGTTACTCTTGTTGACTATTTTTTATATTAAACATTAGTTACTTGAAATCTACCTATTGAGTAAGCATGGAATAAGCAAGGTACACTCATTGAATAAGCTCCTTTCATCTAAGAAAGAAAGGAAAAATACTCTTTCTTGGTGTTGAAAAAGAAGTATTAGAACTTTACAGTGATCAATATGTCTTGTCTCTCACTTGCCTTCACCCATTATTCTGAACCTTGTTGTAAAACAAAGCAATTTGTAGAGCATTTATTTGAAGTTACTGAGGGGGAAGAAAGATACTGGAAAAGGAAACTAAATCTCAATTTCTCTGGGATTGGTTCACTTCCTTCTTTGCCCAGGCCTATGAAAAGAAGCTGTCATCCTAGATGCTACATGTAGATGTGTCCAAAACGGAGAAGGGTTTAGTCAGATTCATGCTGCAGAAATTATATACTGGTGTATCTAGGCATGGTGGGTTTAACTGTGATAGCCCCTCTCATGCCTTTGTGAGAAAAGCAACTTTGTTTCTTTCTCATAACCAAAGTAATTTTGGTGAATAGTCAGGTGCGTTTCTGCTTTTGCTTTTAAAG
Organism: Gymnogyps californianus; assembly: GCF_018139145.2. Lineage (NCBI taxonomy): Eukaryota > Metazoa > Chordata > Aves > Accipitriformes > Cathartidae > Gymnogyps > Gymnogyps californianus. Next base: position 29,337,677 of record NC_059473.1, read on the forward strand.
AAATCTGCAGTGGCTAGTAACAGGCTTCTTTGTCATGGTTTCTGTGCTTTAGAATAAGTTTGAATCTCAACTTTTAGTCTTTCTTTTCTTTTGAGTCCAGGATCTGGATATATTCTTGTAAACGATTGCATTAGTATGCCAGACTTTTCCATCCTCTCTACACTCAAACATGCATGCATACGCATAAGTGTATGCAGGCTTGCTCTCTGTCATATGGTTGTACATATTCCTGGTTTGGAAATGGATTTGCTTACATGAGATCTGTGAAGGTGGTATGTATTGACAGTGGGAGTTTTTTGGCAAGTAGTGGCCATTGAATGGTGTAGCTTAGATCACTTCATACTTTGATCTCCAACAAGTGAAAGGCATTCACATGATCTTTTGCTGCATTACCTTAGACAAGTAGGGACTTCTTGATTAACTTGGCCACTTCCAGTGGTTCATATATTTTATTAGTTCCAGTCTAGAAGTTGCTATTAACCAGTTCTTGAGCTATAGATTTTATTGAATATCGTGTTGAACTAGGAGAGAAATTGGTCAATTATTCCATCTTACTACTTTCAGACTCACAGGCTCTTCTGCTTTATTCGCCCCTAATATACAAGGAAGAGTCTCTAAAGTGAATGTTTATCAGAAGGACAAAGATCTGGAAGAAATTTGACTTTTGTACTACATTCAAGGTAAGACTTTCAAAATTGTCCGTGATCAGATGACAAAAAGCATGAATACTGAGGCTTGCAAAATGGTGCTATTTCTGAGTTCTTGGCTTCTTGCATATTATACTATTCCTTCAGAATATTATGAATATTTATTAAGTATTGATTACTTCTGCATAATTCTGTGGAAATACACTAATGATCAGAGGCGTATAAGCTAGGCGTGGCTGTGTTCCTTAACTAAAATAGTTAAGTAGGTTGCTACTTGTAACTAATGTTTACTATGCAAAGCTGTCTTTTGGGTAACATAGGTGTTCCTACTTCTAAAACTGATACACTAAGTTGCATGATATAAAATGGAATGTCTTACTAAATTGGCAATGTCTTAGTAACTCTTTTGGTTTACTTGAAGGTCCTGTGCTGTGCTTGTTGTAATTTCTCCGTGAATGCAATGTTATAGCTCTTGAGTGACATTTCCAGTCAATTTCAAAATAGCAGGAAATAATTGGGAGTCAGAGGGCAGGTTTGCTACATTTTGGAAGGAATGGTAGATGCATTTCTTTCAATAAAGCCATAGCTTTAAGCACATACACAGTTGTCATCTGTCTGCAAGTTAGAGCGCCGATCAAGTTGTAGGAGCCATTAACATCATTCATCAGAGTAATACCATTGCCTTCAGCTTCCATGCACAGTTTAACGAAATGTTTAATAATGTTTGTTCTGTTGTTCCCACACCACTCCCAGGGAAGAGTGGAGGATATAACAAGGACTAGGGGGATAAAACCTGTAGCAGACAAAGTGGAATTCCATCCAGTGGGACCAGTCTTGGGCAGAATGTTGATGGACTGTCCTCTTGACTAGGCTAGCATCATGTTCGTGGCACTCAAGGGGAGGAACTGCAAAAGTGGTTGGGAAGAATGGAGAGGCACATAGCTGTCCCTTGCAGAGACGGTAGTTTGTGTAAGAAGGAATACAAGGCCATGGTATCCAGCCATAGAACAGATGGTGGAGTCATTCACATGGAGTCACTCAGAAGGATGTAGGAGATGTTTTCGGGACTGGAAAGTACAAGTAGCACTTAATGTGGGCAGCTGGTTGCCTAATGCTAGCTCTTCAATTTTGGGGGGGTGGAAACCTACTGAAATTGGCACTCATTGTGCTGAATTCAGCACCTATTTGAAGGCTCAGATCAGCAGTCTTCTATTCATGTACGTATTTCTAATTTGTTGTGACTGTGTGGTTCTGTTTTTTATATAGTAGGTTTTACTGAATTATCTGTGTAATCCCCAGGCTGAATGTCTACTTTTCTTTTTAAACTGCTAAATTCATCAGATTCTTTCAGTTGTCATTCTGCAAAAGCCTGAATACTTAAGAGTATTCCTTTGTGTGCCTTGATATTATTTTTTTAATGGATATCTAGTTTAATCCAGACAGTTTGTAAACCTAGTATAGAATACACGCAGGTTAAGCTTTACATGTAGTAAAGTGGTAAGACTGAGATGTGAGCTTTGGAAGACAGAAATCATTTTAAAGTATCTTGACATGTTGCCTCTATAAATGGGATGACAGAGTAGGGTGTCTGCCCCCTTGTCTGGTTTTTATGCATCTTTGTGCTAAGATGTTCCCATCAGCATTCAGTCCAGCAAGGGCATGTCTTGCAGCCAACAGTGTACAGGAGCAGTAACCTTTGGTGGAGCTAGAGATGGTGTCTTAATCTGTGTTATCCAAATTTGCCTGCAGCTGATGACTGACCTGATGAGTAGCATAAAATGAATGTTGAATTATTAACATGCTTGCTTCCTGGAATCCTTTTTGCTGTCAAGTCTATGTAGGCCTATTGTTACTGCATTGACTGCCTGTAATGCCCTTAAGCACCCTCTCTAATATTGATTTCTTGAAAACTGGCATGATCTTCTTGCATGTTAGTTTTAACATTCTTACTGATAAAATTGCCCTTTGAATTTTTGCAGGTGTAGTTCGACACATATTGTGATAGTTGCATAGTGCAAAATTAAAACAGTTTTTACTCAACAGATATATCTGAAACTTCAGCATTGAAATATATATTGCAAATCAAGAGAGTTTAAACTGTATTGATTAAAAATGAGTCAAAGTGATTTATTGTGAAAATGAAGTTGCAGTATTAATTGGACAAAACTTTGACCATTTAAGCTTGCAAGTTGCCAAATGGCTGCTTCTTGCCAAGTACTCCTCTGTTTAGATGACAAGTGATGCAGTTCAGATAGCCTCAATGCAGACACCTGAAAAAGATTCCATGTGTCCAGGCAACGATACTGGAGACTGCTGCCAGAAAAAAAGGTAATGGAAATTTGCTTCACTCTGCAGTTCCTAGAGATAGTAATTTTTTTAATTAGACTTCAGACTTTTTCTTAAAAAGTTTCTCTAGCCTGATGGAAAAGTAGAGCATGCTATAAAAGCACAGGGGGGAGTACTGTGTTCTCTGAAGTAGTCTGACAAGCAATCTGTGATCTGAAACCTAACTTTCTATAGCATACTGTGGATTGAATAGTATGTATCATGTGACTACAGGTATATTGATCGTGTTACAGTATGGGAGTATATCATTAGGTATCATGTAGATCAGCTGCTTCTCTTAAGCATTTGTTTGTAACTGCCTTAAAAATGCTTTGAGATATGCCTTATTTGAAATGAACCAAATCAGTTTGACTGGGTTGATTTAGGAAGGTGATAAATCTGTGTTAGCAAAAGAAAGTTACTTTCTAAGCAAATAGACCCTCTTAAAAATTTTAAGATGTCCTTTCGTTTCTAAGTGCTGATTCTCTTCATACTAATACAGTACTGTTACTGAAGTAACTTTGCTAGTAGGTAGAAAAAATTTCTTAACATGGATGAGACTAAGGGGAAAAAAAAAGATGTTCTAAAACTGTAATTGAGGTATAAAAATAACTATGTATTTTAACAATTCCTATTTGGAGCCTTCAGTTCCTCTATTATTTAAATTAGTTCTTCTGGAAGATTGTGTGTAGGCTGTTAGTTGACATAACAGATGCTTGAATTATGTCTTTCCAGGTTGTGTGCTTTGCAGTAAACATTAAAATGCCAATAGCATAGTAAGTGTTAATATTTGGCAGCTTGTAGTACTGGTGTTCTTATGTTACTGATTTGAATTTGCTGGTGATTTTATTATGGTGTTGAATGACCTTTTTTTGCATTTAATTTAACTCCTTTTGTGTATAAACCTAGCAAGTGGTAACATGGCTAAAAAAAGCCACAAATAGATCCAAGTGGTTAAGTAGTGTGGTAGAGAATTTATGCCTCCTGTAACTGTCTGCACAGGAACATCAGCAGTGTCTATGTTTTTTAATCTGCTATGATGGCTCAGTTTTAGTTCATTTTTATCTGAAGACTTACCCTTTAGAAGATGAGGGAAGAGTAAGAACATTCCTGGAGAGAGGGGAGATCCTTCCCCTAATCATCAGTATCATATATAAAGAAATAAAAACCCACTCTTGCTATCCCTTATAAATTTGATACAACTTGATTTCTGTCATTGTCAAACATATCAACCTTAAGGAATTCTTGCTGTATTTTCTGTACCTGGTGCTAACCAAAATACTGTAATTTTGATCTTTTTGCTTGTTTTTTCACTCCACTTTGTGGAGTTTAAATTCTTTCTAAATTTTGGATATACTTGTGGTCCCACTTAGGGTTGTGTGTATTATACATGTAAATAGGGAAAAAATGTGATTAGTTGGCATGCATATATTGTAATGGCTTAATTCCCCTGATAGACAAAATGGGATGCTGTTGTGCCTTTGAGAATCCTTTGTGGGACATTTGCTCTAAATACAGGATCTGTACAGAAAGACATGCTGTAGAAACCAGGTTTCACCTTTTTTGTCAGGAGCAGCAGAAATATAAGATGTGGTGTTGAGGATAAAAAAACTACTTACTGGCTTCAGTGGTAGTAGCAAGACTTGATTGAAAAGCTGACTTGTTCTAAATGCATTGCTAGCTACTAGATGCTAGGGTGAGATTCTCCACCCAAATAAAAATTAACTTTTGGGAACTCTAGCTCTTAGCTGGCTTAAAAATCACTGAACACTGTTCAGAGAAGAATTAGTCAAGACAGGCTTCTGCAGAGAATCTGTTCCTTCCCTTTGTGAGCATTTCCTACGAGAGACTCAGAATATTAATCCTTTGAAAACTATCAAACTTCTTGACTATATCCTACAGCTAGAGCATCTTAAAATTTTGGAGCTCAGTCATCTTTCCTGTCTTAGCAATGAAAGTAGACAGTTGCGTCAGGTTTCTTACCTCTTTATCCTACAGTGTTTTGAAGTCTGTAACAATGGAGTTTCTTTATTATCCAAATGCACATACTTGCTATAGAATTAATCAATCTGAAATCTGTTGCTTTCTCTGATTTTCCTGACAGCTGGTTCTGTAAGAGTTCTTTATGGTCTTACACTTAAGATGCTTTCTTGAAAGGCTTAGCTAGAAAGGGCTAAGCCCTTTCTTCTGCATAATCAACAGGGAAAGTTTTTATTTGCAAGATTACTTCTGAATTGTTCTTTTCCTGGGGAAAGGAATGACAAACTCTGGATGCTTTTTAACACTGCTATAGTAGGTAAAGTGTATGAGACAGTTCACTTCTGTGTGAAGTGAGGTGTGATTTAGGGACATGCCGTTTTGGCCCAGAGGACTTCTGAATAGATGTGCCCTGTAATGTTGTCAGATGACAGGTGTGGTGGATTCTTTCTCAGAACATATAACCAGTGCTCAGGCTGTGATTTCTGCTTGTTTTAAGCAGATGGATATTTACAAAATCTAAGTAAGCCACCTGGAGTGAGTATTTTTTTTTAAAAACATTGATTTGAAGGCCAGATGTTCACAAAGGCAACAAATGGACAGATGGTTTCAAACTGACTCATTAGCTATTGCTACCTAGGTATTCTAGCTAGTAAGATGATAATAAATTTACCTCATGGGGCAACACCATAGGAATGTGCTCAAAAGATTGGCACTTCAGTAATAGTAAACATGATCTTATGTTGCCCATGCATATCACTCTGGTATGTCTGAGCTGGGATTTTGAATCCCCATCAGGAAAATAGATGTTTGCAGACTCTGCCCTTTGCATTAAGAAAAAAGAAACGCAAACCCATGCAGAATATGAACAAAACTTCCTCAATCTGCAACTCCTAGATTGCTGTGGAAGGCATAATGCATATCTAAAACTTACACTATAGCTGTAGTGTAAGTAATGATAAAAGCTAGTTAAAGAGTTTTGCAAGCACTTCTCTATCAAGTCCTAGCAGTACCAATAAACATGTTTGTTCAAAGTAGAAGTTCTCTACTTTGTCCTCTATTTCTAATCAGCATAAGTGACTGAGAGACGATTCCATATTTCTGTGCTTGAGTTATGCTAATCATGACTCTGATCTGTTACAGGAGAACAGAGGAGTAAGTGCTTGCCAACAATCTCCCAGTAGGCAAATGTAGATTGCATATGTGCATTCTGAATTCTAGTACGGCTGGCTTTTGGTATTCCTTCATCTTCTGTTTGTATAATTCAACAGAGTTTGAGTTACTCATCAGCTAGATGAGCAGTCTCTGCTTCAGGCATTCACTTGTACCAGTGTAACTATCTATGTCTGTTGCTCAGCCACATAGTGTGGAAACAGGAACGAGCTGCTGAGAGCAAATATTGCTTAAGCTACCACTGCTGCCAAGACATCTGCATAGTCATAATGCGAATTTACTGATCTAAAGCTTACCTAAGAGAGAATTACAGAGAATTTAGGAATTAGAGGTGCCTTATAAATATGCGTTAAAGATAGGTCTGCAGGAAAAAATTTCATAATAGCTTTTGTAAGATGTACCAAAAGGCAGCTTTCCGATGCTGTAGCTTAAGTCCACCATTTGTGAGGTGATATTTAGAAGTATGGACTTAATTAGAATGCTAAGCCCATAGTATTATCAAGCTTTTAGACGAGTGTGAAATACTAGTCTAATAGTGTGTTCCTGTTGGAAATTCAGCCTTGAATAGTTCAAATGACTAACTGGCAATAAAAGTTTGAACTGCAAACCTCAAACTGCTGAACTAAATTTTCACCAGAACCCCAAGTAAATTCATTTCAAGGCATTTAGCTTTTTAAGAAGCCCTAGGTGTTACTTCTAAAATGCAGTGGAAAGATACTGTTGCACTTTTTACAAAACCATAATATTAGATCAACTGCTTCAAAAAGGATAAAGCACTTAAATTACTTCATAGAGTTTTTAGTTTCAAACTTTAGTTCATTCTCCTTCAACTGTTGTAATAATGAACATTTTAGTGCAGCTTCCACGTTTGAAGGGGGGGAAAAAAACAACAAAACCCCCCACACTCACAAAAACACAAATCAAGGCTTTGCCCAGTCTTGGTTGATTCACAATGTTTTTGTATAGAACCAAGAACCACTTAGCAAATGCAGAGAGAATTCGTTATCCTTTTATTACAAAGGATGAACAACTTTCTCTTTAGGGTGAAAGTTGTACATTGTCTCGAGTAATTACACAGAAATTAACTCCTGTTTTAGTTTGGGCTTTGTCATGTATGTAGGCTAAGGAAGAACTGTGCATCAACTTGCAGTACAACTAGTGCACTCCCTTGGTATGTGCTCTTATGGTCCCAGAAAAATCAGGTAACATAATGAATGCCTCTTTTAGGAGAGGGGTGTTAACCTTATGTTTACTGTACGTTGGGAACATGCAATTGGGAGGTTGCAGTATAATAGCTAATCTGTGGTAAGCTTACACTACTGCTCTTTTTCCTTCTCCCTCCTAGTATCTTTTACTTCTGCAAAATCTTTTACTATTTTCTGTGTTAACCAGTTTACAATTTTGGGGGATGATATAGGCAGTGGTGGTATTGTGATATCATAAGGTCAATTATGACACATTAGATTATAGCTCTTTCTGTTGATGTTCAGGGAGTGGGTTGGTGTGTGTGTGTTCACTTGTCTTAAAGCAGCAATGATTTGGTTATCGGTAAAAGCTCAGAGTCATAGCTGGTTGTGGAGCGGAATAAATCAGTGTTTTTCTTGTGCTTCTCTGACCACAGTCTGGAAACTTGCAAAGGACTGGATGTTGTAGTGGGTTTTGTTTTATTTTAAACATTAGGATTCAGATTGAGGATCATTAGTGCTTTGCTACCAGGGTTATTAAGTATATATTTTATCATCAGGAAGACCAGCATTTGATGCCTACCCTTCTGTAAAATAACATGGTAGGGTTCTTCAAGTTTCTCTAGACTGCATAATTTTTTTTCATGTGCTTGCTTTTGAATATTTGGTTTAGTTCTTTAGCAGTGATTTACTTATGATGGCTTTGGCTGCATAGTCTTTACCTTCTGAAGAAAATACTGTGAACATGGTGAAAATCAAATTCTTTATTAGCCAAGGAATATTTAAGTTGTGCTCAATTAAAAACTGTTCTACTGTACGGTACTGATGTCTTAGTAGCAAAAATTATAAAAGTTTACTGAACTTAGTCTTACTCAAATATTAAGCATTTACATACTCCAGAGATCTAAGGAGCCCAAATAAAATGCTTAATACATCTTGTAATTTTGTTAAGCCTTTAATAGGAAGCATTCAGCTTTATTCTTGTGATGTGATTTCTGATTAGCAATCCGGATAAGACCATTTCATTTATGTATGTGAGCATTTTCTGCACAGAAATTATTGGAGGCCGGATATAATAGCTTGTTATCCCAAAGCTGTATCATGAATCTAAATGTCTTTTCATATGGGAAAAAAAAAATGTGCAGCTTATTTGGAGAAGGAAGAGTCACTATTGTGCAGAAGTAAGTAGGAGTAGTGTCCTCTCTTTGTGCAATGTTCAGTTGTAGAGCATATATCTTAAGATGTTTTTGTGTTTTGTGAAACTGAATACTGTATTTCTCACTTCTGAGAATCAGTGTAGATAGAATTTGTGTAAATAGGAGCATATGGTGGGGTAAGATACCCTTAGCCCAACATATGTATCTTTGAATCTGCCCTACTGTAAGCAGCCTATCTCCAGGCTAAAAGTCAGCCTTGTCTAATGAATGCTCTCACATCCTCTGTAGGTTAGAAGAATTTGGGAGAGGTCAAGCCTCTAGCTTCTGGGAAGCATAAGGCTTGTCTTCCGGTCTGCTTTTGTGAGTCAGCCACTTCTAAAGGCTACTGGAGTAGCATTAGAAGAACTGAGGCTCTTGAGCACTTCATTGTGCAAGCACCCTGTACCCTCCTAGTTAAGGGGGTCTTCTGAAGGTGGGAGACCAGTGCTTGAAGGGAGTTGCTTTCTGGTCACACATTCTGTGTTCATGCCTTAGTCACGGGTGTATTTAAGAAGAGGCAGTTAGGCCATTTTGTGCAACTTTGTGAATCTGCGCTGCTTGTGTTTTGTTTTTTTTCCTGAAGTTCTTGGATGTGGAAACAACTTTTTTTACTGAAACTTTTTAACATTTTTGGGAGGGCTTTTGCCATGTAGTCCAATACAATGATTTAGGATACTTGCTGTCTAGTTCTTCCAAATACTTTTTCAGAGTTCATTAATGATTCAGTGGATGCTGCTTAAGATGTAGTTTCACAATACTCTGAGCAAATCTGAATCAGCAGCAGCTTCTGTTTCTGCATTTCTGGCATTGGCACTTGTCTGATCCTGCATTTCCTAAGCTGGTTTGGAGAGCTCAAGTGACAGAAAATAATTGACTTTTTCTGGGTTAGTTTGACTCCTTGAACCATCCATCCTGTTGTGGTGCCTAAGAGGAGAGAATGTTGGGGAAAATACAAGGCTTGCAGCAGTGTAACATTACAGGCATAAAACTTACTGAAGCCTACAATTATTCTTCCAACAATAGCAAAGTATTCCTTCTTTTGAGCAATTTCTTGCTTATGACACTTTTTGGTAGTTGAAAAGCACTATTTAGTGTTTGGAAGAGGCAAGCCATAATGAAATGTTGTCATTCTTCGATCAGTGGGCTTAAAGTCAAGGTCTGCACTATGTCCCCTTTATCACTCATTCAGCTCATCAGAGTGCTATAATCAGTTTAAAATCATCAGTGTTACAATAAAGCTTGTATTTCCCTCATGCCCCAGACAAAGCTGGCTGTTATCCAGAATTCTTCCTGTGATAGTTCCTTCTACCAGTGTACTGTCATGGTAACTTTTGTAAGATGCAGTGGTTTATAAGATTAAATATGTAGTCCCTGATCCATGAAGGAATTTGGGCATTTGCATCCCATTCAAAACAACAGGTAGATGCCTAGATGCTTTTGTAGATACACACATCTGAATTGTTAGTTATCTGCTACTTTTACATTTTGAACTGAATTTATGGTTAATTTTATAGAAACTACTTTTAAAGCAACATAATGATTCTTATTTCAGAGGAGCTGAAATACTTTTGCAACTGAAGCTTATTGCTTTTGTTTTAAACTCTTGTGCATTTTTACATCTAAGCAACCAGAATAAAGAGCTTACAAATTATACATGCTGCACTTGGTGGGTTTAAGTCTTGTCAAACAGTCAAGGAGTATACTCTGTCATTTGAGCAGGTGAATAAAATTAAGCAAATAGCACTGTTATGCTAGCAGGCATGCAAAAGCTATTCCTTCTGTTACTGAACTTAGAAACTTGAATGCGAGGTAATAGCCTAGATGACTTTTCTAGTCTGTGCTGGTGAAGGAAATAGGAAAAAAAAAAATCTGATTCCTTGTTAACGTGGATCTTTAATGTGGTGTTTAGAGAGTGTACTGAAAGGTCTTTTGACATCCAGGCGTAGCTTTAGTTCAAGTACTTCTATTTAGGAAAAAGTTGTATTCATGAAAAAAATCATGTACAAATCTGTTGTAAACCATCTGGAGTAGCTAACTACTTTCTTTGTTTCTTTCCAGGAAATACCAAAATAAAGCAGATGTTGTGTCCTGTACTGTTATCTCAAGGTTTTGCAAGTCATTCTGTTACGTGCTTCTTGGCAGCAGGAATGTAAACTAATTCTTTCAGCACTGAACGAGAACCTTGACAAGGTTGCAATTACAGGTAAGAACAAATTCTGCCACTTGGAAATTCATGGGAAGGTCTAATTGCTTTTACTTTGACTGTGTTTTAATTTGCAATTTGTAATTGACCAAGAATTTAACAGAAATTTCAGAACAGATTGAATAAAAGATTGTGTGTTTTCTTCTTTAAATGCATTTGAATTTTGCTTAATCTTATTTTTAATAGGGAGGAAATATAACTTAAAGTATAGCTTCTCTCCACTATAGTCCAAAGCACTGTTAATAAATGGAGAAAAAAAATTGTAATTTTTCAACACCTAAATGTGTGCTGACCCAGATTTTGAGGAAGGTATTTTCTCACACAAAAGACTGTGCAGTGTCAATCAGTAAAAGTCATGAAGTGTTTTGCCACTGTGTGTTGAGATCAGCTTACTGTCTGTGTGTGGCTTTTTTCCCCTCAAGGTCTGTATTTCCTTAAATGTGCTAATAGCAGCAGTACTGCTTAATTCACCTTTTTTAATCAGTTACAGAAAATCTCTAAATTTTGTTTACAAAAATTGTACTGTACTGAAGCTACGGTCCACTGTAGCTTCAACTCTTGAATCACCTTTTCAAGGGCAAAGGTTGGTGTCGTCTTCCAAGTCAGTGAAAATGTTTTGGTTGCTGGTTTTCTATCATAACTTTATCTGACAATGGAGGAGATAACTCCTGTCCCACTACTCAGTCACTATAGGGAACTAAAAGTCAATGTTCTCTTACTCTGACTTCTTTTAAAAAAAAAAAAAAAGATAAATTCCATGCTACAAAACTGTATTAATTAAAAAAACCCAAAACAAACCACACCACCACAAATACCTGTCATAGAGGTTGCATATGTTGGTTTGTATGTTTCCGAAGAATTTATTTCTGTTTTTTTAAACAGAGAGTATGTGTTTTGAAGACTGTCCATGAAATAGCTTTATTGTGTATGTTGAATCTGCAGAATTATGATCAAGTTAAGGCCTTTCAGTCTTGATTTCACATTTTGGTATCTTTAACAGGAAGAGTGGCTTGCCTTAGGCTTTACATGTCAGTAGTGGCAGGACAAGAGTCTGGACTGTTGGTATCAAGCAGTCTAACATGTCTTACTCTGAAGTTGGATGATGCATAGGTCAGTGACAGGTTTGTGCCGAGGAGGTGGCATTGATTGTTCTGCTGCTACAATGAAAGAAGGATTCAAATGTGTTTTGGGGTTTTTTTGTTGTCTTGATTGAATGTTTGTACTTAATTTGTAGTGATGTAACAGGTTGGAAAAAGGCACAACTCTTATACTGTGCAAGTCATAGACTAATTTATGTTGGAATGGACCTCTAGCACTTGTCTAGCCCAACCCTTGTGTCTGACTTCCTCAGATTTTTGTGTGAATCAACAAGTCACCCCTCAATTATGTAAATGAATGGTTTAGTGTTTTACTGTGGTTCTGCAGACCTGCTGCAGAACACTTATTCTGGTCTTTCAGACCTGTTTAGGAGCAATTTATTGATTATATGAATTGGTGATTCATTGCTGCCCTATTCTCACAAAAATGTGTCTGAAGCTTTTAGTAAACAAACATTGAAAAAGGTAAGAAAAGGTGTCTTAAATGCCTAAATTTAGAATAAGGGAGAACTCATTTTTAGTGACATACTGCTTCATGCTAATGAGTAAAATAAATTCTTCAATTCTAATACTGGTAGTGTATTGGCTAAGCATTGGTGCTTTTTCTTCAAAATCTTAGGTGCTATTTCTCTCATAAAAACCTGGCTAGTGGTGGTTAGATTGGTGATTGAAAAGGAGCAAACTAAATTAACTCAAAATAGTTGGTCTTTTATTAAATTTAGAGAACCAAAAAAATGATTTTGCATGGAAATAACTGTAAACTTTATTAGGGAAGGATAACTTTTATACTAGGTCAATGCTTTGTAGTATCCAAGTGCCACATGTGCATCTGTTTTGAATAGCCCGGTAAAGAAGTGAGAACATGCTTATTGGCTACAGGAAGTATGAGCAGATACAGGCAAACAAAAGGAATTTCAGTTAATGTCATGGGATATAAATCTTGTCATAGTACGGTCAGTAGGGATAAACAAGAGCATGGTGCAGTCTTCCGGGTGGTATAATAAAACCACACCGAGTTGCAGAGTTTGAGTTAAGGACAAAATGTGACTTCAGGGTTAATAAGCCTGAACAGGTAATATCTGATTTAATGGCCCAAGTAGGCCCATTTCACTTGGGTGCCAGTGCACCAAACTCCTACTTCAAGAAAATGGTACAAGAGCATGAATATGCTGGCTTATGCAGAGCTATCTTGGCTCTTAAAGACTTTAGCCTTCATTATGTTCTCATGGAGGTGCTAGGAGCAATAGTCTGTTTGCTTTGCCCTGTCTGGGCCCAATGTTGTTGTACTTGATGAACTAGCCTGAGTATTTATGTATCTTATGTATCACTTTTTGTATAGTTACTCTGTAACTCAGATAAACTGTTTGCAGATAACAAAGGGGATTGAATTTTCCAGACTTCATATTGTTTGGAGGAAATCTTGGTAGAGAAAACCTGAAGTTGTTACCTGGAAGACTAAGATGAGTGACGTAATTAAGACACTGACTACAGTAGAGTCTTTCTTACTGAGAATGACACTGCATTCCTCTTCTTTGGTTAAGTCCCTAGCTGTGGTGCACTAAGGGCTGCTGACTATCAGAAGTCATATTGGCAAGCACAGAATTATGTGTAGCTAACTAGGAAGAGCACTGCATGTTTTTTTAAGCTTTCATTTGGCTACAAAACTGTGTGAAGTTGACTTCTGCAACTTATGTAAGGGTGACGCTGCATGATAAAGGTTTGGTGACTGTAAAAATGCATCAACCTGGGCACTGATGGCTTTGTACTATATGCTGTGATTACAAAGCTAGATTCAGAGTCCACTTTCAAGTTTTTTGTGCAGTTCAGCTTGAATATCTGAGGTATGATCTCTAACTTGTACCTACCAAACTGCATTCCAGAAAAATAAGAAGCCGCGGCATAGAAATGTGCAATTTCTACATGAGACAGATGGTTGCCATATAAGCTGAGCTTGAAGATCTGCAGTTACCTAGCTTCATCCATGTTTTAATAAGGTGCAAGAAAGCAGAATATAAAATAAACCTCTGAAAAGACCACGAGCATGTATGTTTTTCTGGTGTTAACAACATAGCTAAAAAGGTTATAGCTCTTAACCTAGCTCCTGGTGCTCCTTTCTATTTTTTCCTACTGTCTTCCCTGTTGAAGGTTACTGCCACCTTGGATCTGCTGTCTTAAGCTGCTGGCTTCTAAACCCACTGCAGTCAAAGTCACAAAGTTTCAAAATGCTAAAGCTAACTTTGCACCTTTTCAGTGAAACAGTTCAAAGAGTAAGGGCAAAAATGTCTCAGCCAGCTGTTCTGAAAGAAAAGAAATAGCTGGCACCATGTAGTGGTGAGTAGCTGAGGCAGAGCAGAAGCGATAGTGTTTTCAGCTATTGCTACTGACATTGAAAATAGATGTGAATCCACAGTGTTAAATTACGCCTGTGATTGTTTTGTACCTCCAGACCAGTTTAAAGTAGCTGAAGCACATTCTCAGATCTTCACCTCCTTTTTAACTTGCTGGTGTAAAAGTAGTGTGGTGGAAGGGGGTGTTGTGTGTTTTGTTTGGTTTTGATATTGTTCCCTTCCCCCAGCTGTTGTAACAATAGAGATGCAGAAATTTATTTCAGAGTTACAGCTGTAGCTCCTAGGCATGTATTCTACCTGGTGATGGGGGTAACTTGCAAAATTTTTGAAATTCCTGGTTTAAAAGCCTATTTGGCTTCTTTCGTGTCATCCTGGCAGGAAAAGTTTTTGCCAGTAGGCTCTATATTAAAGGTTTATAGTGATACTTAATTTCTTTGTGTCAGTGTCTTTGGTCAGCTGAGATCCTTTCTAATGGTGACTCCCATGGCCACAGATTATTTAAAACCAAAAAAGAACACGTCAAAACAAATAAACCCCATAGTGAGTGGACATGAATGATAATCACTGTCCTTTTATGTAGTTCATTTTTAAGTGGAAGTAAAATATTCAGATCTCGTTCTTAGATTCCAATAATTGCTGTTTGACTCTGCCAGTACTTGTGGCTACGTAGTTAAAGTAGCTGTTACAGCCAAGCTTCAAGTAGAGCTCTTGCTCAAAACTTCAATAACTATTTGCCTAATGTAAATTTATGCAGTGCCAGCATTTTTAAGGTCAGTAAGTGAAAAGTGATCCCAAGTTTTCTGGGATCAAAAATAAAGATCTTTAAAGCTGGTTTCACTTATCAAATGAATGTGTATTTAGTATACATAAAGTATAAATAGATAATATAATGTAAATATGGTGATAGTATAATGATAGTATATTGTAAGTAAACACAAGATTATTAAAAGATTACTTACAATATTCTGTCACTCTTTCCTGTGTAAATTGAAGAGTACAGGAAATCTTTATGAATGTCAAAACTATCTACAGTGTGTGTAGACACATGTAATGTGTAGAGTGTGCGTATGCACATACATACACACTAGAGAGAGAGTGTGCAAGATAGAGACAGAGGAGCTTTCTACCAGGGCTAAGTTTGAATTTTTTACTTAAACCAGAAAAGTTATTTCTTCCTGCACTTTCAATAAGCTTTGAAATTGTTTGTCACAGATATTTTGATTATTTATTTGTCACTTACATCTTTAATATCTAGTGCAACATTTTCTCTGTTGAAACATCATTCTTTTTTTTATAGCAGGAGCACATGTGTTTTGTAACAGGAAACTCTGGCACTGTTTCTCTTCCACAGCACTGACTTATTAAAAATGACTGGCCTGTTGAGTGAATCCTTCTGAGGAAGAGACGTTTTACAGTACACTTTTATGGTCTAAGCCCAAAAGATTGATGTTGGACCATTCTCATTATATGAAAAGATACGTTATTGCCTTTGGGACTGTTGGCCATCAAGGTATTAGTGTAGTTCTGATGTTCTCCTTGAAACTGACATGTGATCTGAAAATGATTTTATAGTATCTACAAAAACTTTGATTATGGCTTTTAGACCTTTATAATCTAATTACATTTTGGCTGCCTGCATGACAACCAGCAAGTAAATATTTCTGCCTGTTAAATATAAATCTATATGGAAAGGAGTATGCTTTTCATTTAAAGTAGCTGCCTATTTCCCCTTCATGATGTAGTAGAAAATCATGGATATCTGTAAATGAGCAAGAACCATTTACCACTTTATAAGTAGATCTTGGGAGAAAATCAGTGGGTGTGGTTGTTTTTCTTTTAAACAGAGAAATTCAAACTTACGCACAGACCTGATTTTAAGACCCTTTGCCGTATGGCTGATCTAATTCCAAAGAAGGTCTTCGCTGTGTAGCTGTGGGGAAAAAGGATACTGATCACATTTTTCTTGCATGTCAGAGGACATGGCTTTTGTCTTCATACTTCCATATCTCAAAAGGATAGATGTCTTTTGGTTTCCTGAGCCTGAATTATTGCTTATATTCCCTGTATATGAGATAGGGACCTCATGCAGGATTTGTATCAGGTAGGAAACCTCAGAGAAGGATTTATGTTAGGACTTCTGAGGAAGTAAGCATGGGGTTAGGTTTTTGCCCTGGGAAAGGGATGTCAGCTTTGTTAGAGACTCACCGCCCTGAACTCTCTTGGAAATGGCTTGGCTATTGATTTAAAACTAGAGATGGAGAGTGTACAGTAGAGTGGTAGCTAGAGCTGCTGCTTTAGCAGCGTATTGCTTGGATTCAGTTTCTTCCATTGCCAGAGAGGGGGGAAAGGCCGTTATTTTCTTCCTCTAAAGGCCTTCCAAAAGCCTTTGAGCCTGGATGGTTACTGGCACTTACCAGGTGATTGATTTTTTTCTTTTTTTTTAATTATTATTCTTATTCTTTTATTTTTGCCAGAGTTGGGAAGACTACTGGAAGAAGGGAATCCTAGGTTTCCATTCTTGATCTGAAGAATATATACTGTTTTAAAGAATAGTCTCTGGAGCATGGATGAGAACTAAGGCCTTCTCCATTTCCAAGAAAGTTTTGGGGATTACAGTAGACATGGTCTTCCAGATTTTGAAAGTTTCAGCTAATAATTTTATGTGGGTAAACATTTTCACCAGAAGGAAATTAAATTGTTTTCTCAAACTAATGTGTTACACAATTAAATTTCATTTAAAAATGGGATCTTTGGAAATTAAATCTCAAAGGCTGAAGGGGTACTGAATTTTTGAGCGTACATATATTGGTTAAAACCATGACTGAATTACTAGCTGAAGGTGGGCACTTCATCTGTTCCTCTGCTGGCTGTGTTTTCTCTTAAGGCTGAATCTTGCTCTACAAAGATGTTAGGGGCTTAGTGCCTGAAATCCCTCAAGAAGTGTTGAGAGGTTTTGACTGTTGAGAGGAAGCATAATGAAGTCTTCGTTAACAACTTGGACAGTGAAAGAGTATTCACTCTTAGCACATTTGATACCATGTTGGGGGGAGTAGTCAATAAGCCAAAGGGTAGGCCCTAACAGTGGATAGAAAGATTTTGACAGGTTGGACAGACGGTCTGATGGTAACCTCAGGAAGTTTAATCAAGTCATGTACCTGGAATAGAGTAACCTTGTCCCTCAATACAGGCTGGGTGATGACTATCTAGGAATGAGCTTTGCAGAAAAAGAACCATGGGGTCCTGGTGGACAACCAGGACAAGTGAGTTGAACATTAGGGAGCGGTGTGTCTGTAGTGGTGCAGGTTTGGGCCGTATTAGAAAAGGTTTATCCAGGATGTTGGTAGAAGTGATTATTTCCCTCTATTTGAAACTGATGAGGCTGCATCTGGAATACAGTGTGGCGTGTTGGCCCCCCAGTACAAGAAAGGCATAGACATAGTGGAGCAAGTTGAGCAGAGGACCACACTGTTACTTAGGGGCTGGAACATGTGGTGTATGAGGAGAGGTGAGAGCTGAGTTTCTTCAGTCTGGAGGAGAAAAGGCCAAGGGGTGGATCCAGTTGCTGTCTTCCAACTGTGTAATGGGAGGGTATAGAGAAGGTAGAGCTATGCTCTTCCCAGAGATGTACAATGAAAGACTAAGAGGCAAAGGACACGAGTTGCACTGATGGGAGTTCTGTTTTCATTATGAACATAGTCAGACATGAACTGATTGCTCAGAGGCTATGGTGTCTCCATCCTTGGAAATGTTCAAAACTTGACAAGGATCTGAACAGCCTGAGCCACTTTGGTGTTAGCTGTCATATTGATTGAACTTTGAATAGGGGTTTGGACTAGATAGGCTCTAGCAGTCTCTTCCAACATGAATCGTTCTATGATTCTGTAACTAGTGAATTCTGACCTGACTTAAATGTTATCTAGGTGCTTGTGTCAGGATTGGCTTGTATCTAGCCTGGTATGCTTAAAATAAGAGATGGAAGCACCAGGTTAGACCTATGATAGGCTTTGCCTTCTGTAGGATTTTTGCAGGTCAGTTTGGCTGAGTCCCTTTTTTTAGGTACTCAGGTCTGTTTACTGATCTAGCCTGAGATGTTAAAAGAGGGACAAAACTAGATGTGAGTACCAGGGTACTGTTTTTCCAGTGGAACTGTTTTCTTTTTGTAACCTTTCATTTTGGAGAAAACAAGTAGTAGTTTGTTTGTTGTGTTGTGATTTTGTTGGTTTTTTTTAAAAGCTTCTTTGTTAAAAAAGTAAAATTTGGTATGATACCACAAATTTCATTAAAATATTTCTGATTTACTTAATTTGTACATAGGTAAATACACAGCTGAGTTTACTGCTAGAGATAGTTGTGTATGTTGGCACTATAGATGTGAAGTTCAAATTACATTTGTGCATAACACCTGATAGGAATATACTGTACTCACCTGTATGCCATGTCATTTGCTTGTTATTTTCTGTAACTTCCTAGTATTTTTAAAATGCTAAAAGTTGTTACTGTTAAATGAAGTTTTTAACAGAACAGGTGTTCATCCATTTTAAGTCATCTTTGTGCCTTAAAATCACTGATAATTTTGATTGAAAACCTGAGTTTCAATGAGTCGATGAAATCACTGTTTCTTCCATGCTCACTGAAATGGCTTGACTTTTTCAGCTGGTCTTCAGATCAGTTGCTGCCTTTTATAGTCTACATAACATACACAGTGATAGAAAGATTTCTTCTTCGTGTTTGATGTCTTTTATAGGACCAGCCGTAAGTTGATTCCTAAACTTACTGTTTTCTTACTGATTGCAAGTAAATCTCTGCAACCTTTATTATAGATTTGTAATATTAAATAGGATAGAATATCAAGAATATAAACTTGAATAATATAATCTTCCTTTTCAGTTTCTCACTCCTTCTGTGCTGTAAGAAGTGAAGCTACTTATGAAATTGGTAAAGCTGAGATGTGGAACATATGCTTTTAGTGTTTTTTTTTAAACAGTATTTTTTATTTTATATACATAAAACACAAGACTCGATACTGAGCTCACTGGCTTTTGCAATTAGATAGGTTTTGATCTTTTTTGTTACTCAGTCATATGATTTCTTCCACGCTTTTGATTTTTAAGACCATAAGGACATACTTAGCTCAATTAAAGGAATCTCATACAAGGTCTGAAGTGTTGGAGGACTTCTGTCATTTTGGCAGCATTTCAGTCCTGTATTACATTTTACTGGTAAGAATGGTTTTATGTCCTTATTTTAAAATAGCTTTATATTGTGTGTAACTTGTGATTGAGTGGTCATCAGCTATTAAAATCCTTTCACAAATTTCCTTTACTGATGTTAGTTGAACTATTAAACTATGTGGAACTTGTTCAGCTCTTAACTGAGAACATCAGTTACTGAGAGCACTTGTTTGTGGTGGTGTGTAGCACTGCCTTGCTTTGCTTTTATGACACCATTTGATTCTTTTTTGTTTTTTCAAAGCAAAATCAGATCTTTCAAGAGAAAGGGTTGTGAAAAGCATTTTGGCTGTGTATCTCACTAAGTAATGAAGACCTAATTTCTGTTGCTGTGTGTTGCTTCCACTGATTTGCAGTGTTGCAAATATTCTTTTCAGATAAAGAAGGAAAAATAATGATGCAAATAATTGTGAGCAGAATGTAACTTATTACTTTCACTTGCAAATTACATAAAGTGTAAAGCTTACAATGAATAACATAAGGTTGTGTAGTCGTTTTATCTTCATCTTTGCTATCCCGGTAATATAATTAGAGGCCGGTGCATGGTGACTATAGAGATAAAGAATAAAGAAAATATTTGTGGTTTGTTGTGTGTGGAATTCTTTCGATAATATCATAAAATTGAACTGATTGGGAAGGTGGAGGAAGTTTAGGATGGGTAGTATGTGTTTGAAAGGGCTTAATGACTTTTCAAGTTGTTAAAAGTACCGAAAGTATTTTGAGAACATTAGATGCGGGTTTGAAGTCATTCTGTAACTTGCTTTTTTGTATTAGATGTGCCCTTATCTGCGAAACTACTATGTCTGGTTTTGCTTTATAAAATCCAGTTTGAGGACTATTTTTATGTTTATATGGAGTAAAATCAAATTGGCAACAACCTTTGAGCATGTCGTCTTAATTTGGTTTTACTATAGATTCGGCAGCTGAGGATGTGTACCTTGTACATGGAATGCCCAGTTTGGAGAGCAAAAAAGGTTCAAGACACTTTTTCTTTGGTGTTACACAATTCCTTTTTTTAATAGCTACTTAAGACAATTTACTAAGTACAAGACTTGTGTGTTGTAACATCAGCCTTGATAGCAGAAGATTGGCACGTAGAGACAACTAACTGTTACGCAAGTGTAGCGTTCCCTAATAAATGAGAAATGATCAAAAATCATGGTAGTATCTCATAGCCAGACTAGAGGGGGGAATTGCACAGTGTTAGCATTTATACTGTCCATGCAAAACCTCAGTTTCTAGCTGACTGTTTAAGAAATCATCTCTAGCAAATCTTTCTAAACCTGGAGTCTCATTAGTTTTTTATTCCATGTCAGAACAGATAATTTGAAGACTTGTAATTAGAACATAGCATAGTACTCAGACATAAGAGCTACTTAAATTCTGGCATTTGTCAGTTGATTTGACTTAGCCAGGTGCTTTCTCTCTACCTTTTTTTTAAAAGAAAAAGTACATCAAGTTACATGATGTTCAGTCTCTTACAAAAAGAACCACATTGCACCTTTTGCATAATGTTAGTAGCACCTGAATCAAAGGCCATTAAACCTGAATTAAGACAGACAGTAAAAATAGACCAAAAAGTAAACCAGATGGGAGTTGCTGCAGTATTTGGGGAAGTTTGTCAAAATTTGTATTAAAGTAAGAGTGGGAGACACAGTTCAAAAGTGGCATAACCAGTGAGCAAACTGTTGGGGTCTGTGTAATAGTGGGAATCCTCAGCACTTCACGGAGGTCACTGTAGCAGAGAGGTAGTGTGAAGTTTGGATTATCTGGAGGGAAGTCCTGAAGTTTTACCCTAAAAAGGGAGGTGGGGTGCAGAATCTAACTGTAATCTTTTCCTTCTTGCATTGTACTATTTCTTTTCATGTGTCCTGTCAGAGTAAGCTGTGTATGCTGAAAATGTGTTTAGATGAGGGGAATGGCAGAAGTAAGGATTTCTTAATCTCTTTTTCTGACCTGGTAACAAACTCTTAAACCAGAACTAGATTATTATAACTCTGCAGGCTTGGTGGGTACTAGTGTGTCAGAGGCTTGGTGACTGACTGCTCAGGATCAGTCATGGCAGAAGTCTCTCAAATTCTTTTTGGATGAAGGTTGCTATAATTTTCACATCCAGTCACTAAGGGTTTCATGGGGCAGTCATTTTTAGCATGATCAGAGGTTGTGGTATCTGAGTTTCTGAAGTGCTCAGAAAAGTACTGTGGGATCTTTGGATTAAAGAATGTATTCTCTGCTGACTTCGTAAAGTGCAAGGTAGTTTTTCAGGTCTACGTAGGACAACTGAGTCTAGTACAGGAAAGTATGGTGGGTTGACCCTGGCTGGATGCCAAGTGCCCACCGAAGCCACTCTCACTCCTCCTCCTCCTCAACTGGACAGGGGAGAGAAAATATAATGAAAGGCTTGCGGGTCGAGATAAAGACAGGGGAGATCACTGACCAGTTACTGTTACAGGCAAAACAGACTCCACTTGGGGGGGGGGGGGAAATAATTTCATTTATTACCAGTCAAATCAGAGTAGGATAATGAGAAATAAAACCAAATCTTAAAAACACCTTCTCCCCACCACTCCCTTTTTCCCAGGCTTAACTTTACTCCCGAATTCTCTACCTCCTCCCCACCCAGCGACGCAGGGGAACAGGGAATGGGGGTTGTGGTCAGTTCATCATGCATTGTTTCTGCTACTCCCCCCTCCTCAGGGGGAGGACTCCTCACACTCTTCTGCTCCAGCGTGGGGTCCCTCCCATGGGAGATGGTCCTGCACTAACTTCTCCAACGTGGGTCCTTCCCACAGGCTACAGTTCTTCACAAGCTGCTCCAGTGTGGGTCCTTCCCATGGGATGCAGTCCTTCAGGAACAGACTGCTCTAGTGTGGGTCCCCCACGGGGTCACAAGTCCTGCCAGAAAACCTGCTCCAGCGTGGGTTCCTCTCTCCACGGGTCCACAGGTCCTGCCAGGAGCCTGCTCCAGTGTGGGCTTCCCACGGGGTCACAGCCTCCTTTGGGCATCCATCTGCTCTAGCATGGGGTCTTCCATGGGCTGCAGGTGGATATCTGCTCCACCGTGGACATCCATGGGCTGCAGGGGGACAGCCTGCCTCACCATGGTCTTCACCACGGGCTGCAGGGGAATCTCTGCTTGGGTGCCTGGAGCCCCTCCTCCCCCTCCTTCTTCACTGACCTTGGTGTCTGCAGAGTTGTTCCTCTCACATATTCTCTCTCCTCTCTTTGGCTGCAATTGCGCAGGGTCCCCCCCCCCCAAATACTTTATTCCCAGAGGTGCTACTACCATCACTGATGGGCTCAGCCTTGGCCAGCGGCCGTCCATCTTGAAGCCAGCTGGCATTGGCTCTGTTGGACATAGGGGAAGCTTCTAGCAGCTTCTCACAGAAGCCACTCCTGTAGCCTCCCCCCTGCTACCAAAACCTTGCTGTGCAAACCCAATACAGAGAGGAAGTCAGAAGTCCTTTAAAGCTTCAACATAGATTACTCACATTTTACCTGCAAGCTTGCTCAGTGGAGATGGTTCTTTCTCATATATTTTGAAGTATGTCTCCAAATATTGAAGAACTTTGTAACTTTCTGTGGATTATTTTCTTCCTTTAGATAGCTCATATCTCGTGTAACTGGATACCTTTTAAAATCAAGATCAATGTATCTTTGAACTTAAAATCACATGTAAGCACATGAATGTCTTTTAGGGATGGTAAAAATGGAAACGTTGTTTTACAAAGGACTACGTATAATTTATTAAGAGAATCCTGTGAAGTTTTCTTGGACTGAAGTGGGATTTGCCTTCTTGTTTCCATTGGCAGATGGTCTGCATTCTCCTGTTGTCCCTTTTGCCATGCTTTACAAGAATACAGAAGTAGCACAGTACATGCAAAGCTAGTGAGACCAGTCAGTTGTTATTTATGAAGTATTAGCTTTTCATGCCACAATAAAACCGGAAAAAGACTAGAAGTGATATGGTTGTTGTTTTTCCAGCATGAATTAGTTTCTGCAGAGAATGACAAAATTGGCATGGCTGCAAAGGTATGTGAACTACTCTGCCTTCATATGGAGAGCTTTTAATTTTGATGAAGTAGCTCTTCAAAAGACACAACACCCCACCAAAAAAAAGCAAACAAGGGTCTGTAAGTTCACACTTCATTCATGTCATTTATTACTCTCTTTCCCCCTGTTATAGTTGTTGACTTTTGCACATGTGCATGCTTTGTCACTTGTTTTATAAAGAAGAAACACAGGAAGGGGAGAACAAAGTTTATACGGAGTGGTTGTTTTATAAATAAGATTTTTCTTCTCTGTTTTCCAGATTCAATATTGCATAAACATGGGTGCATTTTTGGATAAACCAAAAACTGAAAAACATAATGCTCATGGTGCAGGGAATGGCTTGCGTTATGGCCTCAGCAGTATGCAGGGATGGAGAGTGGAAATGGAAGATGCTCACACAGCTGTTGTAGGTATTCCCCATGGCTTAGAGGACTGGTCCTTTTTTGCTGTCTATGATGGTCACGCAGGATCTCGTGTTGCAAATTATTGCTCCACGCACTTATTAGAACACATCACTAACAATGAAGACTTTAGGGCGACAGAAAAACCTGGATCTGCTCTTGAACCTTCAGTGGAAAACGTCAAGAGTGGAATCAGAACTGGCTTTTTGAAAATTGATGAGTATATGCGCAATTTCTCAGACCTCAGAAATGGGATGGACAGAAGTGGCTCAACAGCAGTGGGAGTTATGATTTCACCTGAGCATGTATACTTTATCAATTGTGGTGATTCACGTGCTGTTCTCTATAGGAATGGACAAGTCTGTTTTTCAACACAGGATCACAAACCTTGCAACCCAAGGGAGAAAGAGCGAATCCAGAATGCAGGAGGCAGTGTAATGATTCAGCGTGTTAATGGTTCATTGGCAGTTTCTCGAGCTCTGGGGGACTATGACTACAAATGTGTTGACGGTAAAGGCCCTACAGAACAACTTGTTTCTCCAGAGCCTGAGGTTTGTGAAATCTTAAGGGCAGAAGAAGATGAGTTTATCATCTTGGCTTGTGATGGAATCTGGGATGTAATGAGCAATGAAGAGCTCTGTGAATTTGTTAAGTCTAGACTTGAAGTATCAGATGACCTGGAAAAAGTGTGCAATTGGGTAGTGGACACTTGTTTACATAAGGTATGTAACTGTTTTCTCCAAGCAGCTGTTCTAAAATTATATTCTGTTTAGATGGGTACAGTGTTAACAGCAGTTCCTGGCCTGCTCTTCCTCTTCTCCCTCTTCCTTCCCTCAAACTTCTGTACCCATTTGACTATATGTCCTTGCTGAAGAATATACAGCCTCATCCTTTGTGCCTGGAGAGATGATAGCAATTGCAAAAATAAAGGTTTATTGTTTTCTCACATAGTTCCAGCTCTGACCTTTGTTTCCAAATACAAAATTTTTAAAATGAATAAATTCTGTGCAAGGTATTTTGGGGTTTTTTTGTTCTTTCAAGTTGGGCAGTGTTCGTATCCTTTACATAAAACCAGTGTTTGCACCATCTCCTCTTCAAGGTATGGTTTGTCCGTCATCTGAAGTGGTGTCCTCAACTCATTGTTGTAGCTTAGATGGAGAAGCACTATTGCATCTGAGCTTGCTTGCACTCCGCAAATTTAGCATTTGTTCGGAGCAACTACAGGTCGGTGTACAAATGTTTCGTAGGTATACCGTTTCCAGCATTCCCTGAAAAGTGCAACTGCTACTAGTGCAAACAGAGTTCCTTCATTAGGTTACAGACCAAACATGCAATTTTGAGGAAAATATTAAAATTCAGAATTCTAACACTAAAGGGTAAGTAATTCTTTTCAGAAATAGGGTTGTATTCCAGCACGTACCATACGTTGTATTATATGTTTAAATGCCATGGCTTTTCTGACCAAGCACTTGACCAGCCTTGTTAAAGGATGGTCACCGTAGTATACTTTCAGTAAAAATGAGCCCTGACCTCGTGTTTATTTTATAAAGTCAGATCCTGGATCTCTGCAGTTTGTAACGATATTAGAATGTTGTCCTCTGTCTTCAGGATGTGAAGTGCACCACGTAATATTAACTGCTGTAAAAGATAGGTGTCCCCATATGCTTGGCCTGAAAGGAAATGTAGAATAACTCCTGAGTACTTCTGAAGGAATCTAACATTAGAATAAGTTCGTACTTAATTTCTTCAGGAGAAGGAGTTGTTGTGACAGGTGATTAGGAACTATCCAGTAGGTTGGGTTTACACAGAAACAATATGCAGTGACTAATGGCACTTAAATTTCTACCCCAAAAAAGTTAATATCTTGATTTCAAACGAGGAGTTTAAATTATGGTTCTGCTGCATCTCCTTGTAAGATACGTAGACACTGTATTTCTAAATTTGGCTGTGGATTATAATTTTGAAAATTAAATATGAGCAGGAAAGTGGTATCAGAGCTTACTAGTGAAGAACTGGCATTAAAATTAGTATCTGAAAAAGCGGTTGGCTGATACTGCTGAGCACATGATAATCTCTAAGGTCAGCTTGGCTATACTAAATGAACTCATATTTTGTACTTCCTTTCTTCAAGGCACTATGTATGACACAGGTGCATTCTCATAAACAGACTTGTAATGAATGTAATGTCTTACATGAATGCTCTCAAACGGAAATAAATTAGTAGCTGGAGCTAGCTATTCTAGTAGTCTAGGATAAGTATTCTGCATTACATTTTGCAACATCAGTTATTTTTCAGCTTGGCTTAAGGTAACATTAAATGACTGTCTAATTTCTGACCTGTTTTCTTGATACTATTTTTAAACAGTTGACATGTAAATAAGTCCATTAACTACTTTAAACTTTAAGACTAAGAAGGGATAATAAAAATCAGTAAAATTAATTTTAGTGAGTAGTTTAGTTGGGAAACTTAGAGTTTCTTATTAATCAAAATACAGTTTTATTGCAAGGTTTCTTTTTTCCCGGGTATATCTATAGTACTTTGGAACAAGTAAAAATGTGACTAGAATAGAAAAATGAAAAATAAGACTAAAGATCCTAACTCTTCTTTATTCTTTGTCATATAGGGGAGTCGTGATAACATGAGTATCGTACTAGTTTGTTTTTCAAATGCTCCTAAGGTCTCAGATGAGGCGGTGAAAAAAGATGCCGAGTTGGATAAGTACTTGGAATCACGGGTTGAAGGTAAGAAATCCATGTTATTCAGTAGAAATGCTGTCATAACCTTCTTGAGCATGAAAACAAAAACTCTGACAGCCATCATGCCGCTATATGTTGGGTCAAATTCAGGCCTGGTTACAACTCTGAATTTTTGTGTGTCAGGAAGAATGTTTTAAGCCATGTGGTTAGTTTATCCTGGTATTCCACGAGCATTTTCTTAATGTGAGCTTTAGGTTTTTACTTCTATCTTTACAGGTCAAAATGCAACCACTGACCTTGGAGAGTGTTGTATCAGCTAAGTACATTGTGATATTGTTGATGTCTTGCTTATAAAATATTAAAAAGGGTACTTGTAATACTTGTTCCCTTTTTTGTGAAAGTTTTTGACAAAAAGAAAAAGCTGTACTGGGTTTTCATGAAGGGACAACTTATTCATCTAATTGTACAAGCTTTTTTAACTACTTCTATTTAACACAGCTGTGAGTTACTTTTCACACCGACAACTTTTTTAAATGCACTTTTGCAAAAACGTAACAGAGTATAAATGATCAAAATACCTATGAATGCAAGAGCCTTAAATCATCCCTTTGGATTCTGAATGCTTACCAAGTGTGTGTGTATGTGTGAATAAAAACCATATAATCATCTAGAACTTCCATTGAGGACTAAACTTAATTCCTAACCAGTTTCATTTAGTCACTGATTTTATAACTCTTTACTTATCCAAAAGGTTGAATGCAACTTCTTCCCTTAAGCAGAAACAGTTAAAGGAAAGTTAGCTTGGCTAAGAATGAAAGGCTTGCCCTTGTATATTTATTACTTGTTCTGCAGTGTTGTTAATATCAGAGAAACTGACATTTGAAGCAGGCTTTCAAACTGTTTCTTCTAATGTAAAATATTTTATCACTGGTTAAGGCTGTTCTAAGGTCTGATGACAGCTATGTGTAGTGGCCTCCTGGTCTCTTCAGTCTTCTCAGTTATTCTAGTGATCCAGGTATAGCTCAGTTTTGGTAGAATTGACTGAAGTTCAGGGTTGATATTGAAAATTTGCCTTTTTTATAGTACTGTTCTTATGTTCGCACAGGTTATTGCAGAAGCAACCCAGGCATGAAAATAACTGAGTTCTTGGAACAGTTTGTCTTGCTGTTACAGATGTTGCTAGGATAATACTGTGAAGTAGCATCACTGGAGAGGAGCAGAGGTTTTGAAAGCCTTGTTGTTACGATTCTTTAAACTTCTGTAATCTCATCAGAAGAGTACTGAAGCGCTGTCACCCACTTACGGTGATGCAGTTTATTAACCCATTTGTTGGAGCTATCAGTTATAGCAACAGTATTCAAAGAAGGAAAGGGTTTACTGAAGAGAAAGCTGGCTGAGTTAACTTGTACCCTTTCTTGATTTGTTTCAGGCCTGGACTAGAATATTTTGATCACTAGATCCAAGTTTAACTGTGCTTCATGAAGAGGTGGTCCCTTTGTAGATGGATAATAAGTCATGTAGCCTTCTTAGATGTCTTTGTTCCAGGTGCTGAGACCAGTGGTTTAACTTTATACTATGGTATTGCTGTCCTGATGGTACTTTTCTGTGTTCATATTGAAAAATGTGATGTTGGCAGTCTACAGGACTGTTCACCAGAGTTCCATGAAAGTAATTTTAAATTTGAGTGCCAAGACGTTTGGGACTTTGCGGGTCAGAACCAGCATGAAGCCACCATCTTGAGACTGTAACAAGGTCTCAATGACATAAACCACAGCTTTGGCCACAGACTGCCTGAGCCTGAGCATTTTTATGAAAAAAGTGTGACTGACCAAATTTTCTCAACATGGATCCGGAAACCTTCCGGGCACCCAAGCATGTTGTGTATAATCTGTAGAGGTAAAATATTTAATTTCCTTTCTTATGACTATTTGATGAGAATTACTAATACAGGACTCCAGCACTGTCACATAGGAGATAGATGCCACTTCTGTTTTTCTTGTTGGTTTTGGTTTATTTGAATATCTGAGACACCCACTGGCTTTTTAACATGCTGTAGTGGATACTGAAAGGACTGATTAGATGTGCTTTTATTAGAAAGTAGTTCATACCCAAATAAGTAGCATTAGGTATAAATGAGAAGTAATATGTAGATTCGAGGAGATCAGGAATCTTCTGAGAGTGTATAACAGCAAAAATCCCACAGCTAAACCATGCATAAATTTTCTTAACACTAATTTAGTGTAAAATACAACAGTGACATGGAAACGTACATGCTGCCACTGTAACCTGGTTGCTGTGGACAACTGTTAGTTTTGCCACTTTAGTATCAAAAATTCTCAAACTTATTTTAATGCTAGAAATGACACTGTAGATATTTTATCATTTAATTTTTCATTTGTGTGGAACAGCTGTGAAAATCACTCATGTTCTTTGTCTAGATATCTCTTATTGCACTCTTACTTAAGCAAATGAGGTAAACTTAGAAATTTTTTTGTGTTTGTGTCAGTGTCCCAGTAATCTGGATAGCTGATATAACAAACCTTAATTTTTAAATATATATAAGAACTTGTATTGTAGCCTGAAGGCCTTATCTCTGCATGCATGGGCATTGTGTGTGGCGTCTTTCCGTCTTGTTTAAGTGGGATCTAAATTGAAATGGCTTGCGTATTTGTAGTTTCTGTTGAGATTAGAGAGAGCTAATGGTCACTTCAAATGCTAACTCTAGGGACGTTTCCCAGAACTTGGCTTACATCCCAGGCTTCCTAGATGACACTAGTGAAGATAAATACCTATTATCTTCCTATGTCTGAGTAGAGTACAGGAGCTGTTAATAGGCTCTGGGAGAGAGCCAGGAGCAGTTACCTTCACTGACAGCAGTCAGGTGTGCACACAGTGGTTACTGGTTAGTGTTCCCAGCTTCTTGGTGGCTCCTCTCTCAATCAGCGAATAGGTGAAAAACATATGGAACTGCAGTGTATTTTATGATTTCATAAGGGAATGTTAAGATTAATAGAAAAGTTGTCAAATAACTTCTGATCAGAGTGACTGGATTAACTGAGAATGACTTAGGAAGCACTATTTGCTAGTAACGATGTGGCTTTGTAAAGTAATCGAGTTATTACTTTAACTTATCAACATAACTTCTTAGCAGAAATGTATTTGAGCTATATTGTCATATTTAACAAATACTGCACACACCAAAAACAAGTGGAGAGTTTGTAGTCTGAACTGATGCAGAGCCATTCTGAATGTAACTCAAAATGACTGTTAAGCTTAAGCGCTCCAGAGAAATCAGTTGCTTCAAAGCTTGGACTTCTGTTGCTTCAGCTTTTCTTGATCCCATCCCCCCCCCGCATGATTTCCCTGTGTCATTCTGTGTTCTGCTAACTGGACAGAGTGCAAGGCCTTTATATGTCAAGTATTTAGCAAGGAATGAGAGTTAGCATATTTGAGGAAATTCTGTCAAGAAGTGGAGAAAATAAAGGAAACGGACTTCATAAGAACTTGAAATATTTACCTGGTTTCTAACAAATTTTTGCAGTCATAATAAATTCTATGAAATTGTCATTTTGACACAGTCTCCTTAATTTAAAAGAAAAGAGTTGTTGGACTGCAATTTTTACCTTACATTTATGCCTTGAGTATTATTAGTTCAGAAATGATATAGAGAAGCTTTTAACAAAATGTTTCAAACCACTAAGCAGCGTGGGGAGAATTGTTTGGAAAGATTTTGGATTCTTTTAAAAAAGTAGTCCGATTTAAGCATCTAAGTAGTGAGCAGAAATACTTCTAACTTTTAAAAAAAAAAAAAGTGGGGGGAGAGTATGATCTCAAGCGTTGGAGTAGTAAGGATAAGTTTTGAAAGGTGGGAACATCTTTTTGATCAGGAAAGGACAACTGCCATAATTGGTTTTGCATTCATCTTTAGACTAAGTGTAGTCTGGAAAACAGTGCATAAAATTGCTGTGCCTTAAAGGTTTAAACTGCCTTTAATTCTAAAAACGTAAAGCCTGGTAGATAAGTTGTGATGTTGATAATATGGATTTGATCATCTCTTCTAGTTATTTTCGAAAGACAGAAGTTGTATTTCTTTAGATATATTCTAAATATAGTTTACACCTTAGGATAATCTTTTTCAGGGAAGTATATTCATTATAATTTATTTGTAGTTCTGACGTGTTTTGAGGCTCTGAACACGGTAAGCTAGGCAGCTAAGTCCAAGAATCTGTGTTCAATTACAGCAAGTGATCGTATACAGTGAGAATCTGTAGGAGATTTACTAATGTTTAAAATACTGGACTAGATGATGACGGTTCCTTTCTATTGTGCAACAACGTTTCTTTATCTGTTAAAGAATTAACAGCTCAAGTTATGTGCAGTTGGTTGATAGCCAATAACAATTTTATTTATACCTGTAGTAAAAACATTCTGAAAAAAATGAGCTTGTTTTAGAACTACTAAGCTGCAAAGATGGAAATGTTGTCAAAAAGGCAAGCTATGAGTTCTCTTAGATACTCTCATCTTTCAGTAAGTGACTAATTTAAATCAGGGCAACATTGGCACTTAGTACAAAATCCCTTGGGACTTCCTGAAGCAATTTTAGTTTGATCAGTGGTATTTGGTCTTAATGAATGTACACTGTTGAATAAGGGATATTTTTCTGTTCTCTTGTGGACCTTAAATTTCAAGCTGACTGGACTAACCCATCAAACCTTTTAGACAACAGGTTTTTTCACTGCTACACTTGGGCATTTTAGGCTCTGGCTTGGAGAGTAAGGCATTGTTTGAGGCATGCTTTTGTTTGGTTTAAAAAAATTAAAAAAAAAAAATCTGTGTTCAAAAGCAGTTTAATACTTACACATGTAACATTTGTAGTCTTTGTACATTCCTAAGTAGAATGCTGAGATCCTGTGTATTTGTACAATGAGTTGAGTTAGTAGTTTCATAAGATCTTTCCAGAGTTATTAAAACAAAAGAGAACCAAAACAGAGGGTTTTTTAACAGAGTTATTAAAAAAGCCAAACTCAGCAAGTGATAGTTTACAGAGATTTCTAGTGGAAGAACTGTATACCAAAGCTCTTTTGCTAGTTTGGGTCTTGAGGTTGACAGAATGTGTATAACTGCATTCCAAAGCTGCCCATTCGAGAGTATTCTGAAATACTTACGAGGTTGTAGTCAGTAGCTTGTGATTGAGTCATTTATGACGGTGAGCACAGCCATGCTTCTGTTTTGAGTCACTTAATTGGTTAATTTCCAAAGTAATGCAGATGTTGGACAGTATTTAAGTTATGCTAGGTCAGTCTTTTCATGCTGCCGCTTTCAAATGCAACTTTCTGTTCTCTGTTTTTCTCTGTTTTTTAGAGATCCGAAGTTTGGTCACAGGAAAAGAAAACTAGGCACAGAAGTTAATTCAATTCTCTGATACTTTTCAGTTTCTTTGAAAGGGTCTGTCAGACATGCAGTTTAAAAAAAAAAAAAACAAAACCAAAACACACTAACCCCGCAAATCATAAATAGGGGCACGTGTTCTATGTAGGCTTAAACAGTCTTAACAGTAGATGAATACTCAGTTGATACAGTGAGTTGGATGATGCATTTTACATATGTGGAATATATACTGTATATAAAACTGATTTGTCATAATATTATAGCTGGAAATCAAAGGAGATGCTGGAACATAGAAAACTTGTAACGCTGAGTGGTTGGGGACTTGCATTATATAAAATTGAAATAAAATTTCGTCTGAATTTTCAAAATACTTACCTCAGAGTTACGTGTTAGGCTTTTAGTGAAAAGTATTTTAGGAGTAAAGTAGTAGACTTCGTAGTGGACTTTCATGGATTTGCATATATGTTTATCAGGATATGATTAAGTGTCTGAATTATATTAGCAATGCAGATGTAAAAGTTTCTTCAATCGTGTTTTGCACATTCAGGGAAAAAAATTTAATGGCAGCGTTATTCTTAACATGGTAGAGATGAAGGTGAAAATGTTGTAAATGCCTATAAATCTGTTTCTGAAAACATTTGGTTTCTTTCCCTAGTGGCCTTTGTCAAACAAATCCACAGTGTGTATCTGCTAACTGATGTGTAATGAAAAAAGGTCATGCTTGGTCATTTGCTTTATTCTCGGATTTTCTATTGGGAAGCGCCTTTTTTTTTTTTTTTTTTTTTTTTTTTTTTTTTTTTTTGAGAGGGGACATGTTCTGGATGGACTTATTCACCCTAGTATCAGGAAAAGAAAAAAAGAGATGGTCAGTTCCACCAGAATTCCTGATTTGGCACCTTCTAGAAGTGGAGAGAAGATGGTCGTGGTTCAGTTCAGCACTCCCTGAGGAGGGGTTATACAGTATATAGTAACAGTTTCCAGTACCAAGAAATATACAGCAGTCCTTAGTTGTGATAGCTTTAATTCCCTTTTAAGAAGATATAAAAATTTTACGCTTGTGTTAATACTTAATAATGGCTTACTTCTGTAGCCTTTCTTCTTATTAATTCTTGCTATTTGTCTACTTTTAGTAGGTACAGAACCAGATGTGCTCTTGGTATAAAAAGCAGTATATGCATAAGACACATTTCCTGTCAGATGTGACTCAGCAAAATTATATTATAGTGGTACAGTCTACTTCTAACTAGGTAGAACCGCACAAAAGGACACAATGTATGAGAGGACTTGTGGCTGATTTGTGTGAATGGGTGTGGAAGAAGTGATCAAAATCCTAAGATTCAAGCATACATATTCAGCTGTCACTTCCTTTGCTAGCCATGATTCATTTTTAATGGATGGATGTATGATAATATACATAAAGTTTCATGGAAGAATGTTTAATCACTTCTAGGAGTAGTATACCTAGCTTATTCATTGCAGAGATTGTATGTTGCTGACTTAAAATTGGGGCTTGGAAGCATGGTGCCTTATTTGTTGCAGGGTAGTAAAACTATTCTAAAAGTAGAATTGCTTTTGGGGGGCTTTCCTATAGGTCTCCCTGATACAGAGCAAGCGAGTACCTTGCAAGCACTTTGTTGTTTTTAGTAGTCCTGAGACAAGCCTGTATATCACTTGCTTTCTAGATAGGTGATAGACATTGAAGGGTTTAAATACCAGGAAACTTGGAATGTAGTGTTTAAAGTAGGTAAGTGATGTGCTTTTCTACTAACTTCAGAAATTCAAGTTGTAGCTGCTTCTGGCTTTAGCTGCAGGCTCCGAATCAGGTATCCAGAATATAATCGATTGTAAGAAATTTAAGTGATTTGTTTATCTTTGGATAGTAGCCAAGATACAGACTGACTGAAGTTTTCTTATGATGATATTTGAGAGGATCCATTCTTAATTCGTTTGTTTTGTGGCTCAAACAATGAATTTTTATCTAGAACAATGTCTACAGGAAATGGCACTCCATTCCTTAATTTAGTTGCTTTTCAGAAAAAAAAAATCTTTCTTAAAAATGTGACACATGCATACAACTACAATTTGTAGATAACTTAGTGAACCATGGTAGTAGTTGAATGACTAGAGGCTGATGACCGGAAGCTGGTAGTGTTATGCCTATGTGAATGTATATGCAGTTATTACACGTTCGCCTTACGGCAGCTTTGATGAATAAGAGCATGTGAAGATTTACTTCAGTTTAGGCAGTTCTTTTCCAAGGCAGAAGAACTTCCTAGCACTGGACTTGTGTGATACTTCTGCTTTGAAAATGGAATACTGTGCTATTAATTATTTGTCATCAGTTCTATATTCTGTTTTGGCCACTTGAGTGATAACGGGCCATTAAATAGGCCTCTTTATTGCATGATGGTCTTAGTGTTTATGCACCGGAGATTCAGGCCTTTGAGAATTCGAGGTGTTATTCACAGTGAAGTATGACTGAATTCCTGGGAAGCATTGGCTTTATGGCATGTAACTTCTGAGTATGTGTTGCAATGCAACAGGAAGGTAACTGAAACAGACTCCCAGCTGTCATCTTTTGAAAGAGAACAGGCTGCTGTCTCTAGGATATTTCATCCAGTTCACAGTCTGCTTCTGAGTTTCTGTGAGAGCAAATGGCTAGAATCATACTGGAAAGGCAGGCTATGGATTTGGATAGCTCTGTTACACCATGCAAAGACTCTTTACCTAAAATGTAAAGAATGTTTTCCTGGTTACATGTAACTTTTTCATAATGTCTCTGTTAAAAAGTGATAGTATCTTGTATTTTAGTGTCTTAAGGAATGGGTGATATTAATTCAGTTATCTAAGGACTTCTTCTGTTTTTAAATTAGAAATTATGGAAAAATCGGGTGAAGAAGGAATGCCTGATCTTGCTCATGTTATTCGTATTTTAACTGCGGAGAATATCCCTAATTTACCACCAGGAGGTGGTTTAGCTGGCAAGTGAGTACACTACTGGAATTTGTTTAACTTCTTAGTTCACTGAAACAAATACTCTTATTTAAATGTTTTAAAGCTTTCTTCTTGGAATAACTGTGCTCAAAGAAAAAAGTTGGGTTTTATATTTTAAGCTAGTTTACCTTTTGCACTACATAAACATTTGTGTCACTGTTCCCATTCCAGAATGGTAAGAGGAAACAGATTGATTGTATTCTGGTACATAACACACTAGTTTACTATTTCTGTATGGCCATTTTAAAAAATAAAAAATATTTATTCTTGGCTTTTTACTGCTTTACATTTGTTAAGAACTATCAATAATGTAACTGGAATATCAAAATACCAGCTCAGTTTTCCTGATGTCATGTTCTCTCCACCATGTAGTGTCCATTATAAGTTTGGGTCAATGCTTGTTTGCTTAGCAAACATTCTCATAAGAAAATTGTTTTTCTTTGTTTAGTCTTAAACTGAATGTTATATAAGCAAGAATATTGAACTAGGGATATGCATTTTAGAACTTAATTGGAATAGACATTCAGAAATTACATTGGTTTTCTGGGGAGGCTAATGGTGATGTTCTAACAACCTGTAATTTAAGGATTTTAATGAACAGAATTTAGGATTGCATAAACAATTGCTAATCTAGAATTCCCCAAACAGTGGGACTCATTATTGCTCCCTGGCATAGGTCATGTTGCTTCTGGAATCTTTGTAATTTTCAAAATATGAAGTCCTGTCCTCTGAGCATTTGTGTATACATCTGTTTTCACTACGTGTACTTATTAATGAGCACTGTTTGCCATGATTATCTTTTTTTCTAGCCTTGAAAGTATTGGTACGTTCTGGGCATTTTTCTCCACTTGTGTGCATTCGAGGCATTCGGAGAAATTGTGGTGTGCCTATTCTTTTTAGTGCCTCCCAACTGCTGAATGTGTTGGTGTGTTTTGTTGTTTTGCTCATTAATAACTGCATCGTGTACTGCTTCACTGTTCTGGAACCTTTGCATATAAATTCTCTTTTTAATTTTTTGTGAC
Organism: Gymnogyps californianus; assembly: GCF_018139145.2. NCBI lineage: Eukaryota > Metazoa > Chordata > Aves > Accipitriformes > Cathartidae > Gymnogyps > Gymnogyps californianus. The sequence goes on from NC_059473.1 coordinate 29,373,610, forward strand.
CCAGGTTACATTTTTCAATGGGCTTAGGTTCAGAATTTGCCTTTTGATGCCTTTCTCTCCATTTTGACTTTTAAAGTCCTGCATTACAAAAAACTGACTTCAGGAGTTGTACCTGCAGCTTCTTTTAAGAGAATATCATACAGTATTGAGTAACTTTTTCTTGGCCTTCAAACTTAGGACAAAGACAGTCAGGGATGTATTTAGTTAACTTTACTTGCAGGATTGAGCTCCTGAATGGAAGTTTTGAAAAAGTACAACTACACAACCCAAAACCACATACTGTGTAACTTAAAACTTTTGTCCTAACAAGAGAATATTCTTTGTCTTGAGATCCTTATCCTGTGATATTACCAGGACATGAAGAATTTACACTTTGTCCTTCTGTTTGAACTTCAAGACCTGGCTCAAATAGGTTGCAGAAAGAGCTTGTCTGTGGCTGACATCCTTGGTTTTAGCACCAGTCATAGTTGCTTCTGGTTTTTAGTATGTCTGAGCTGGAGAAACACAATGTGATGTTACCTTGACTAGACTATGTTTGCAAACCGTAGGAACCTGTGAAGTCGCTCCACTTCTACCGCCATTGTATACTTCCTTCAAGCGTCTCACTTGTGTAGAAGCCTGTACTGGCTCATTCTTTGAGACAGGAGATCTAAAGGTGTCAACTCTGCTGTAGTCACTTGGTGTTTTATCCTTGAAAATCTTACTCTTCAAAGACTGGCTTCTGGCTTGACTCAGATCCCCCTGTAACTTCAAATGCTGCTGAAAGAATGGTCACTTTTTGCTGAAGAAAACAGAAGTTCTCAGCCACCCTGTCACTTGGGCATTAGCACTTCCACTCAACATCTTGCTCCTGAATTTTCCTTTCAAAGGAAAGCACAAAGAAATATGCTGTTCAAAGAAAGAAAAGTGAATTGCAAAGATAGGAAGATTCTCAAAGGCTTGAGTTTTAAGTCTAGTTTAAACCCTCTGCAATGACTATCTGCTGCTTCTATGGCAGCCTTGCTTGGACTGTCTAGGTGTTTTCTGTTATGTTGATGTGAGGTACCATTGCTCTCCATAGTACAGTCATTTGGTCAGAATTGTGCCATTCCACCATCACTAAACATGGAACTAAATGGAGAGAACCCTTTCCTGTATCATCTGCATAAAGATTCAGTTTCTTTTCTCCAGGAAAATCTTCCATCAGTGCTGATGGATCCCATGCTAGCTCAGCCATGCAACTCTTCCAGAATTCTTAAAGCATTGACTTTAACTGATGTGCCCTTGGAGAAGTTGTGTTCTTCAGTGGACTTTTCATATCGGACATAATTTTTGAAAGTGCCACTGTGAATTTAATTCTGAACTTCTTTCCTGGAGCTCATTCCGACACAACCCAAAACCTTTGTGTGTGAACAAGCACAAATTGCACTTACACCAGTGTCTTGAGGCTTCAAGTTGTCAGGTGTATCTGTTGTGCCTGCCTTCTGCTTGTCTTGGTGTGGTGTGTCTAGATAAATGCTGATTTCATCATCAACATATATTGCCTCTGAACACATGATAGCACAATGTCTTTTCAGTGTTGTAGGTTGGTGGTCGTCCTGAGATTTGATGCACTGTCCCTTGCATTCACTGGTCTGCAAACCATCTTCCAGAGTTCTGAGTATTTTAGTAGGTGCTGTTCTAAATGCTGGATCATGACTGGAAAAATGTATTCTGATGCTGAACACTAGATATTGAGATTACCTGATTTATTGCTTTGTCTTAGAAGTCGACATACTTGCAATATTCCATTCAAAAACCGAACTCTTCTGTTTTGAATGTGCATTTGCTTCCATGGTGTGAACATAAGAACATTGTCATACTAGACCAGACCAAGGATCGTTCTAGCTCTGCGTCCTGTCCACAGGATAGCTGAAAGTAGATGCCTAGGGAAGAATATAAAACCAGGAAAATATGTAAAATACTTCCCCTGTCATTATTACTTCAGTTTTCAGCTTCTTACGGCTGAGGTGCTTCCTGATCTTGAAGTAGTTTATGGACTTAGTGACTTAGAATTTCTCTTCCATGAAGTTAAATATGTTCAGAAGGAGCCTCATCAAACTTTTAGCATCCTCAGTATTGTGGGGCAGAAAGTTCTGTTGCATCAAGAGCCTTCACTGTGTATTTTTGAGACATGTGTTGCTGTCTTCATTTAATGCCCTTGTGCTCTTTGTATGGAAGATTCAACAGTCAGTGCTTATCCGCATTCTGTAAGACACCATTTTTATATATCTTGGCCACTTTCAGACTTGAGAGTCTTAGTTCATGTAGCAGTTCTCTTTTGTTGAAGCTGTCAATAAACTTGATCTTATTTATTATACTTGTCTGAACGTTTCCCAGTTCTTATATGATTTGAAGATGTAAGGACATAACCTTTTTCCTTTCAGAAGTCTGTTTATACTTTGGGGTTTATTTTTTGAGAAGCTTTTTGTGCTTATTTTGCCTGCTTGTGAAGGTGCGGCCTTATATGGCATTGCCAGAAAAAAGTCTAGCTAGTGGCATTTGGGTTTTAATTTCTACAGTGCGAAGAGACCCTAGACAACACATCTCAGAGGTTGTATACTCTGGGCACCACACTTCAAAAGTTCATAGGCAAGTAGTAACCTGTGTATATGTAATAAAAACCTAACCGTCTTCAAGTTCCACATCCAGAAATAAGGCAAGAACACAGCAAACTTGAAGAATTTTGTTATAATAAGCAAAATAGATTTAAATGTTACTCTTGGCAAAATCTGACTATACAGCTGGAACTTCTAAAGATGTGAAGGGGTAGACCATGGGGAGGGTAAGGTAAGAATGTTTTGCTTTGCTTAGTCTTTACAAATCTTGACTTACTGCTAAATCCCCAAACATGTTGAAAGTGAGTAAAGACACTGAGAGTGGGCTTCATCTTTTTAAGAGGCAGGTTAAAGGCAAAACATCTTAAACACTTCGAAATTATTACTGTGCTCAAAGTTTTTAAGTTCTCAATGTTTTGAAATCCTTTGTGTTAAATTTTTTTTTTTAAAACTTCTCTTTTTAGGCGTAATATTATTGAAGCTGTGTATAGTAGGCTGAATCCACACAGAGAGAATGAGGGGGTAAGTTCCCATTTTGATTGCTACACCTCTTTGTTAATGAGAGCGTCAAAGTAGTGTCATACATTAAGCAAAAGTGTGTATCACTACCAATAAAGTATTATAAACGCAAAATATGTATTGTAGTATACAGTTCATTTTGACCTTGTTTTGGATGGATCTGATATAGAACTTCATCCTCAAAAAGACAGCAAACTGACACCCAATTCTGAAAGACTTTTTAAACATTTAATTGACTACTACTTTTTCAGTCAAACCTGTGAGGCAACAATGCAGGGTTTTTCTAAATTGTAGTTTATTATTGTCAAAAATTATGGTCAGCATATTCATTAGTTAACTAGCTATTATGTCTACTGTCCAGAAATCTAGTAGAAGAGGGGGCAAACACAATTCCTGTTGTCTTCTATAAATGTGGAAGACCTTGGTACACTGAATATAAAAGATAACAAGACTGATATTGACCGCTTTTTTAGAGTTTACACTATCATTAGATATCCCATGTGCAGTGGTCTAAGGAAAGTGTAAAGTGATTTTAGTTTACTTCAGTTCTGATTTCTAAAATGGCTTACGTTCTTCTGCCCAGTTCCTAATAAGTTGAATTTTAAATAGTATGTTGAAATATGGTTTACTGTAACTTTAAACCTGATTATTAGGTGGTTCTTAATGTTAGTATAAAGAGTAATAACTGGTGTTCCTATCAGTTGTGGTTAAATCTGTTTAAAAATAATCTTTGGAAAACTGAAGAACTGATAAAAAAACATCACTGCTTGTACATGTTATCATTTCCTGTACAGTTTACGTGAACTAATCTGTGAAGGTACCATTCATCTTCTAGTAAATCCTTTGTCATATTTTTTCTCTTCTGAGATGGCTACAAGGTCCTCAGTCAGGTAGTCATTACAATGAATGGTGTTGGGGAGATGTCAACTTTTATTTTAAATATTTTGAAGTCATCAGTTGTGCGCCTTAAGATTGTGAATATGCAGTCTCACCACAACTATTATTGTGTTTTTCCCACTGTCATCTTCTCTGGGCTACCTATATTTGGTTTATTCTCTTAAGTTAGAAAGCTTGTGTATGTGGAAAGGGCCACTATTTTGTTAGAGTACAAATAGAGAAGAAATCTCTAATTTGTTTATTTTTTAGGATTTGTTTCTTTTTTAGTTCAAAAGTGATAGAGTATACATTTTTCACTTAACTTTCAACAAATTGTGCAACAGTACCCCAAAACAAGCTAGACAAAATTTTCCTCTTTTCAGCTTCTTTAGTCCTTCAGGAAACTGTACCTGTGTCAGCCTGCTACTACTTTTCATATTTAGCCATAATTTTATTCCTACTTTTGGGGTAAAGTTATTGGTGAAAGTGGTTTATTTGAAGATTACAGCATAGGTTTTATAAGTTGGTTGGGGTTTTTTAAGGGGAAAAAAGTTTGTCTAATGGTAACTTTCTAGAAATATTGTATGCCATAGTTGCATTTATAATGCATCTTTTCTAAGTCCAAATTTACTTTTCAATAGCCATGCAAGCTTGCTGAAAGTCCTAACATACAGTACAACATCCTTTTGTGTATTGGCTACTTCCAGGAAGTTTTTGTACATTATCCATTATAATTTAATAGAATGAGGTAATGGAACTAAATATGCAAGTTACTCATAAAAGAATATAGCTTTAACCCTTATTGCCATTAATAGCTTTGACCTTTATTGCCATTAGAATTCCTGGATAGTTGTTTTGAGTCCTTTTAATTTGGCTGCTTTAATATGAAGTGTGAGCAGTACACTCCAGTCTACTTCATAAACTTTGCCTTCTGTTGGTATTTAGTGCAAAGCTCAATAATGATTTGGATGACGTGTTTTTAAATACACTGGATTAAGTTTTAGTTTGATCTTGTGGTAAGATGTCATTTGCCAGTCAGTACCTTTCCTTCGTTCCATCCTAAGTGCTTCTGACCCAGAGCAGTTTGAGAGGAGGATGCGCCACTGGGTGAAGGATGCAATTCCTGTTTGCACTTTCGGAGCGAGTAGAAATTGTTGTCTTAACTGTCCTTGAAGTGGATGAATTTAGTGGACCTCATCTCTGAGGTGATGAAAACATGACTTCCTTGCTAGTCTTATGCAGTTCCAGGTATATACATAGTGATCTCCTAGTCTTTTGAACTGAATACTCGGGGGGGGGGCTGTAAAAGGGGAAGGAAGCTGTTCAGTTACTCAACATCAGACTCTCCACAATGTCTACACAGTGTGATAACATTGCTACACATCTCACATTTAAACAGGAAGCAAAGGTAGGAAGGAAACATACAGTACATCCCAGTGATGACATTTCTAAGCGAGACCAAAATCTAACCTATAATGCTCCTGTTTAAACTGGTATGACACAGGAGCGGATCTTCATATGAAAAATTAGGAGCTACAGACACAGATGCTGGGTCTGCAGAGCACAAAGGTGTGCTGACTTGCACTTGAGAGTTAACAGTGTACATGTGTCTGTTAGAGCGTGGGCGTAGTGCAGAATACTGCTGTTACTAACTGGAAAGTCTGTCTGTGGCAGTCATCTTCATCTGATGATTTTTTTATAAGTCTAGAACTATTTTTTTTACCTTGACAAAATAATAATGTAATTAATTGCTAAAATATTAATGCGCATGAGTAAAAATTCTAAAAAACCACCAAAACCCACAAAAACAACAACCCAAACCAACCAGATTAACTTTTGCAATTGAGAATATGACTTCCTTCTAAAGAATATACTTTTTAGCATTGAACAATTTAAACTAGTTACCCTGAGTTACTGTGAACTGGATCATAATAGCTTTGCAAATAAGTTCTTAGTATATAAATCAAAACCAAGGTGGTATCTTTTTCTAGATTAGCTTTGTTTTTTGCTCAGCACTGTAAAGATTTCAGTTAGTGTTGTGCTTAGAATTTTTTTGTCATCCAAGCTAATGATTGTAGAGTAACTTCTTCCAATTCTTCACATATGCTTTTTCTGAGAATCCTTAACATATAGCCTAAATAAGGAGATGTTATGTAGAGTGAGAGACTGAGGAGTGAAAGAATCCTTGCTACAGCAGTATTCAGAGGTCACTAGTGTGGCTTCAGGGTATAGCAGTCATAAGTTTTTGTGTTTGGGTTTTGGTTTTTTTTTTTTTCTTTTAGGCATCTCAGCAGAGTACAAGTATTTTGTAAATCCAGGGCTGGAGAGAGCCCTGCATTGGGCTCACAAAGAGCAGCTTTGCCAGTGTTTCAGCAGAGGGACTTCTGGTATTGATGTGGTGACTTGTGCCTTTACAAGTGCAAGTGAAATCATAGAAATCTGTTATGTATTGGGGCTTGGTGCTTTCAGATCTTTAAAGGGAATTTAAAAGAACTTCTTCATAGCTAAATAATTGTTACCACTGTAATGTTACAATACCACTGGGTCGGTGTTCTGGTTGACATCTTAAAGTATTACCCTTTCTCTAATGGCTCTACTTTGACCATTTTTTTTATGTGTTCCTAAGACTAGGAGGCTACTATCCAGTTAGGCTACTCGGGTGTATATGTATCCTTAAACACAAGGAACAATGCTGAAATTACAGTGGCTGTGTTAATAGTTTCAGTGACACTTGTTTAAAGCTGTGTTTGAGTATCTTGTTTGAAACCAATCATGTTTCTCTCTTGCTTTTACCAATACTATACTTTGGCACTTTGCCAAACCAAATCATAAGTCATTAAGGACTGCTACAGATAATTTTGAAAATGTAAACGGACAAAATTCTTACACCTGTAAGCATTGTAAATCTTGTCCCTAATACATAGTAGCCCTTTTTATATACATAATTTAACAGACCGGAACTTGTGTAAAAAAAAAAAAAAAAAAAAAAAAAAAATTGAATGCTCATGTTAAATACAGCTAGCACAAATTTATTCTTGTTTTTACAGTTAGTAGCACTAAGTTGAATTAGAACATGAAGGAAGACAAATGCTAACTTGCACAATAATCATAGTTTTTAGGGACCTATTCTAGCCACACATCATTAGAGAGAAATCTGTGTTATAGTGTATATATAGTGTATAGTATATAAAAGAGTCAGTTTCTGTCCTACTGTTGTCTGTGGGGTTTCTTTTCTGCTAGCACTGAGGGAGATGAGGGAAGCACAAAATACCCTGCCATCAAGCAGGGTGCAAAGCAAAGCAGGATGTGAGTTTGAATATCAAACACTAACAGCACTGTTACTGCGACTCCTCCTAGCAGTTGAATTGTTTAGCTCAGAGATTCTATTATATTGCCTATTGCTTTTACTCTTCAGTGTTGCATGGGAGCAGAAGTATTCACTTCAGTCTGCCAAAGAATTTTTAAAGATCTGAATATTGTGAAATGTGGAGATTCAGGGTGTGTGTTTGCTAATGTCAACCTCAGAGCAAAACTGATGGGCTGGAGGAACTATGGAATTTAGATGTTCTCTGAACTTTAAAAAACTGGAATTCTTCAGCTATGCTGCCTTGTTTAGTATTATCTAGATAAATACATAAATAGTTTGGGTTTTTTTTCCAAAACCTAAGAAATAGGTTACATCTATAGCCTCATCTTGATGCCCTGAGTTTTCACTGACTTTGTGCTCATGAGACATTAAAACAGTCCCACTTCATACATTAAAACTACCTCCTTTAACTTGCTTCTCCTCACTGGGCTATTGAAGAGCTATCTGAATATGAAAATGCTAGTACATAGGAGTCAAAACATCTCAAACTAAGACCAGCAAACCACAGTGGAAGCATGTCTCTATGCAACAAATTAAGCTGAGGGATAGCATTATATGCAGTAACATTCGTTTTTGTAGTAAAATTGTCCCCTTTTTAACTTAGACTGTGCTAATCAGTCTTGGGGCTTCTATTCCAGGAACATTACAGCATCCAAAAATCCTACTGAACCCAAGATACTGTCTTAATGCTGCTATTAAGCTTGTAAATGAGTGACTGCAATATTTGTAGTTTATGAAGCTTTGGGACTAGATGACAGTAAAATGAGGTCAGCATGAGAAAAAGGCGGTCTGGATTTTGCCTCTAATGTATTGCGAAATCTGCCAGCTTCCAGAGATACAGTTCCATTTGCCTAGCTTGATAACTCGCTAGATTATTAATAACTTAAAATGTACTATTCCCTTAAAGCAACAGTACTGCTTTAGCACTTGAAAGTTAAAATATCTAGTATCAGTGTCAGAGCACTGTAACAGATGTGCGAGTCTACTGGGGAAAAAAAAAACATACAAAAAACAACCACCCCACCTTTTTTTCAACTGGAAGCTTGTAGCCAAATAGGTGGTTTGCAGAGGAGACCTCCATTTCTTAATCAGTGCTTGTTACTTGGGTTTTGTGCTGTAGACTGTTAGATTTGACTTTAAATAGCTGTTCTACCTGTTAATTTTTCTAGCCAATACACACATCTGCCAAAAATAGCATCTTATGTTGTTCAAACACCACTATTCCTGGTGCTGATAGGTAGCTGCGTGTTTCTTTCATGGCAGCATCATGCATGGAAAAATTAGTCTTTAATGTAGAGGGATTGTTTTATAAAACACTTCGAGCATTTATTTTGATGTGATGCTTCAACTAAAGTGCTAGCAGTAGAGTTATTTATTCTTTTTAGTAAGGTTTTCACAGAACTGTGTTGCTATTGGCTGTGCAGAAATTCACAATTAAAAATATTGACCTGATGGCTAAAGAAGCTTAAATTTTCAAATTTTTCACTGACAACTGACCACAGTTGTGGAGAATAACAGCTATATTCATTGAAAGACAATTTGAACCAAGATGGAGTTAATTGGGAAGAGGTTACCATGTTGACACTGTCTGGCTCAAAATAAATTGAAATTATTAAAAATGCTGTTTTAATAGGTATCATTTCTTAAATTATTATGTTATATAAAATAGAAAAACATGGATGATACTGTTCTAAGATGTATGTTGCTAATAAGGTGTTTTATATTCAAATAGAGCAAAGCTGATGTTTTCTCAATCAGAAGAAATTGTTGGTTTTTTTTTTAAATGTCGTTAGAAAATATTCTAGTTTAACTACTGATTTTTTTGGGGTCTTGAATCTTAAAAAAAGGACCCTGGCGAAGCCGAGGAAAGTGGAACGCAGGGAAAATTGGTGGAAGCACTCAGGCAAATGAGAATTAATCATAGGGGGAACTACCGCCACCTTCTGGAAGAGATGCTGACTAGTTACAGGCTAGCTAAGATGCAGGGAGAAGAGTGCACTGCTGAATCAGCTGCAGCATCTACTTCAGATACTCATGCTGGACCCAGTGACCCGGTACCAGACACCCACACAGAATCTGGGAATCACCTTGCTGAAATACAGAGCTCAAACGAAGATTCAGGGATGAATGAGATGAGTGATAAACAGACATAATGTTTTACGTAGCGGATTTAACGCTTCACTTCACTTGGCCTATTTTCCTTTGTTTATATCTCAACATTTGTCACATCTATCCTAGAAGTCTGTTTGTTTTTACTTTACTTATTTGTACAGATTGTTTATACAAAGCTCTTTTTTCCTTAGAAGTTCAACTACTATGGTATGTTATAGTAATTGCATCTTACGTTGTGTAGCAACCAGTTAACTTCCCATTTGAGATTTTGATTTTTTTAAAATCCTGTGATGCCAACAATAGAAACCTAACATGCTACTGCAAAAATAAATTTTAAAACTTTTCTTTTAAGTACATTTTTAAATAATAATTTTGATGGTATATGTTTGCTAATTGTAAAGTAATTCATATCTTAATTGTATCTTTTGTGCAAATTAATTGAATTATACAAATTCTTCAGTCTTTTTTTTTTCCCAGCATAATATACTGCGTGCTTGTATTTGAATTGTGTATAGAGTTTATATTACAACTAAATTACAAAAGCTATTACGTTTTAGGTTGTCACTTACTCTTCATGAAATGTGTTTGATTTTTTTCCAATTTAGATTGTATCCACTGTTCATCATAAATATCGATTTTTCTAGATAACTGTATTATTACTTCCCAGGTTGTAGCATAACATATATCCAGAAATGAAAATGTACTTAGATTTAGTACCTAGTGTCAAGTTCTAAGAATTTGTGTTTAAGTGAAAATAAAGAATATGCTGTGGAATAATATCTGTATGCATATTGACTCTTTTGAGCAAGTAATAAACTTCCTTTGAAATGCTGTCATTCTGACATGACTTGAAACTTATCGTAGTTTCTGATATTAACTCATGATGTTTATTAGTTTCTACAAATATTTGAGTAATTTTGGGTTTGGCACATTCATCATAATCCTCTATTTGGGCAACGGTTCTCAGGTTCAAGTTAAACATCAGCCATATAAATTAATAAACCGGCTATTCTACCTAAGTTTACCTTCTACCAAATCTTTTCCATGTCTTTTGGTGTATGACACATGTATGTACATGCATTTGGGTAGATTAGTGATAATACTGGGAATTTACAGTGGTGGTAACTAATCTGCTAGTAAGTTAAATCTCGAGTTCTTGTGTCAGTGGTCAGTTCATAATATAACACTTGCACAAAGACATCATTGTTCAAAATAGGTACAAATTTCACTACCTTAATGAAAAAGAGCCTGCGGGAATTTCTTGCGGACCAGGAATACCTGAAGAGCTGAGTTCCTTAGTATTTTGTAGATTTTTTTTTTTTTTTTGTAGTTCATAGATGTAGTATCTGTTGATAGCTATGACTTAGTACAATTTTAGATAATGCTTGTTTTTAAGTCTTTAGCTTTCCTGGGTTCATGTTTTATAAAAGTAGATTCCCTGATGAAGTTGAGGAACAGAGAATGTTGGTGTGTGGAAGTGGGCAGGTATGGAAAAAAGGAAAGTGTCGTCTGTCTTACGCTAGTATTCTACTTAATTATGCCACTGAAATCCAAAGTGCAACAAAATGTTTTCATTTGTATTGGTGAGTAGTAATATTTCTCCTCTTCTTTTCCTGTAGGGTGCTGGAGATCTAGAAGATCCGTGGTAGCCTTACAAATCTGCTAAAATGCTTTTGATTCTGAAAGGGGGAAAAAAAAAACTTTTAAATCTGTTTTCTTCAATACAAGGGAAAAATTCTGGTGGATTTCCAACATTTTGTGAAATGGGCAGAAAGATATTAGAATTTTCCATCACTTGTTCATTTTTGTGTTTTCTGATATTGCCACTCTTAGCATTGCCTGTACTACAGTATTTTTACCAGCCTCAGGCATACTGAGTACATCTGTAATGAACTTTGGCCCTAAAAAGGAAGGAAGGAATGATTCTCTCAGCAGATCGGTACATGTACCTGAGGTGCATGGGATTGTAGGTGTACTCTGAAGATACACTATGGCTAAATGAAATGCGCAACACACAAGCATGAGAGAGTACAAGTAATTGTTTGAGACATTACTTCTCTTTACCGAGTTGGAAGGCTTTGCAGCTCTGTGGCTTGGAAGTAATTTCAATTGGGCAATACGCTATCAGATGTGTATTTTTTTTTTTTTTTTAATTTTCCAGTTTTACCTGTATTACCAGACCGTTAGGTTTCCCTGCGGTGTCCAAATTGTGATAAGTTGCCTACTGCTTGCTTGAAGATAAGTGTATTTGGCAATAATATATGAAGATTCTAGGCATCTAAAAACAGTAAGAATTTTACGCATGTGTACAACACACCCTTAAACTCTTGCTAGAGAAAATCTTTTAAAACCAAACTGATGAATTTATAGTTAGTAGTGACTTGCTTTGACATCTCTCACAGCTGCAGGTTTTTTAAAAAATGCTGAAAATTTGCCTTTATTATGATGTAAATTGTGATTATTTTTTTGTTCTATATGTGGTTTTCTATAGTTTTTTGATTTTTTTTTTTCAGCTTAAGATACAGACAGAAGTCTTGTGTAATATGGGTATAATTTTTAATTGTTTGCATTATTTTCAAAGTTCAAATTATCACTTTGAGATTACTATAAATACACTTAAAATTATCTATTTTAAATTAAGAAAATATTAGAGATATTTTCATGGGTTCAATGACCTTTCATTTTATAAGCAATGGGCATGGTACAGAGTGGCTGTCATGTAAGGTACTTGAAGATTCTTAGTTTAATTCTATTTTTGCAATAACCTTGACTTTTTTTCTGACTTGAGTTGTGCATGTAATGAGTCCAGTAAATGCTGAAAATGGGGAAGAGTAAAGTATTTATCTAAAATAAAAGCTATTGGGGAGGGGAAACAATGAATGTATCCATCTGTACATGATTTACATGCTGTGGATGCCTTGTAAACATTTTCCTATTTGTTTAAACTGTGTTTCAGCGAGGATGTAATTGCCCTTGTGTGTAGTTTTAAGCTAATGACAGTCATCAACTGGTTTTGTGTGAAATGGAATTCATAGTATTTTTCTGTAACTTTATCCCCATGGTGAGTCTGTAAAAACCACATGCTCTTTCATACTGGTGCCGAAGGCCAGCTTTCCCAACCATTTTGATTCACTGTGTATCTGATTTTTTTTTTTTTTTTGGTCTAGAGAGGATTATTGCCACAGTATATTTTATTTATTCATTAGATTTTAGCCTTGTAAGTTAAAGTGTTCTAAATGATGATGTTAACAGGTATTTGTCCCTTTACTGGTTTTTTTGGGGTTGTTAAAAGATAGGGAATGAAGAATGCAAAATGGTTTATTGTTCAGACTGTCCGCTCTGGTCCAACCCTGTACTGATAGTACCTTCCCAGTATGATATTGTGATGTTTCATACAATACAGTGAACATAACCAACTTGTTATCTTCAATAAAGGATTGCTAAAACGGTGTGATATGCTTTATATTTTCTTGAGAAGGATTTATCAAGAAGATGCAAGTGTTCTATATAAAAAGATAACCGAATAGGATTTGAGGTGTCTCTTAGTGATGGATTTGTGTTTGTTCTATTGCAAATGTGGCTCTTTGTCACAATAAGCCAGAAGTCTCAAAGTAGGCTTCCTGTGGGAGACAGAAGAGTACAAAGAACATTTAGTGCTCCTAGGGCAAATCCATCCCAAGTTCAGCTGGAGTGAGTCTTATTCCAGCTATGGGAGAGTATTCATGTCTAAAAATTCAGACTAAATGACTTTTTAGTCAACTAATTTCTTGAAGTTTCTTAAAGATCTTTATAGGTTAGACGTATAAAGCTTTACTTTTGTACAGTGTTTTGGATAGAAATTTCTCTAACGTTAACGCTCTCATGTTAAAACCTTTACTGATTTTTTTTTTTTTTAACTTATTAATGAAATTGTTTAGCTGGGTGGGAAAGGAGAATGGAAATCCTCCATGTTATTGATACTGCATGGTAATAACCTGTCTGAATACTTAGTGTTACTGTGGAATGGGTGCATTTGTGAACAACCTGTAGATTTTTGAGTCTATAAGCTCTGTAAGTTCTTTGAACTTTTTTGTTGGATCTGCTTGTACAGCATAACCCCTGCATGCTTTCCTCATGAACTGCTATTTTAATACCTTGTTCTACTGGTTGCGGTGTTCATAGGCTCCAGTCCTATGAACACTTATATGTGTAGTTTTTTTACATCATGTGGATAGTCTCCCTGAAATAAAAGGGTTTATGCTTTTATTGTATAGAAGTGAAGCATGCACATAGGTTTTTCAAAGAGAAGGACCATAGCTTGCACAGCTACAACAAAATGTAAATCAAGACATCTTTTTTTCCTCTAAATTAGCACTGCTTTTCATTCATGCATCCACTGGGTTCTGAATTCTAATAATGTTTTTAGTTTAATCAAAATACTGTTGAGATTTCAGCAGCCTGGAAAAAAAACTATACTTGTTGACTTGGTATTCTTAGTGTGAGAAGTCTGAATGTTTGATAAAATTTGTTTATGTATTTGCCATAACTTGACAATTTTAACATTTGTTTTAAAATTATGTTCTCTTAATTATATTGCCACCCAGTAACTACCATAAAGATACTTCTGTACAATGCTGAGAGTGGGGAGTGTCTCTTCCACCTCAGGTCTTTCTGACATGTCAAATTCAGCTTGATACTTTTCTTCTCTTCATTTTTATGACTTCTCCTGTAACAGAGACAAAGTAGTCCATGTCAGTTCTCAAATCTGCTCCCTGATAATCTTGAGCAAAATAAAGATTTGTTTTAACTGATCCTCATTAATATGTTAAATGGAATAGGGAATAAAGAAATGGATGCAAATATAAGTGGTGTCATCCTGACCTTCTCAAAAGGCTCGTATAAGAGGTTAACTACAGTGAAAGTTCTCTTAATAGACTGGATCTTCATGTGCTTATTTGAGCCTGCCTGCAAACCTTTGCAGGACTTGGCCAAAATATCGATACTTATGTGAATCTGATGCTGATGGTTGCCGTTTAGGTGAAGGAGTAAAAAAACCCAAACTGTACACTTGAAATAGGTGAGTTGTCAATTCCTTTAACACATCACAGGCTAGCTATTAGCGGCTAGGTAGCTTCTTGGTATCATGTATAAAGTGGAGTTAAGTCAGCCACTTCATCTGTGAGCTTTCTTACACTGTCAGCCATAATCACCGGCCTAAATATTAAACAAAAAGTAAAATTAGCCCTAGAAAACCAGTCATTTTTCTTTGGCACTTTAAAAGTTCACAGTGGAAAATGAAAATCAATAGGAACTTGAGATTAGTTACAGCATTGAACCAAGCTTTAGTGGGCAATTTTTACTTCTGGAAGATGAAGCAAAAAACAATGCTGCCTAACATTAGGTGTCAGGTCTATTCTGGCAAAAAAGCCACAGTGCCAAGCAGTTTTTAATCTGTCAACTAATTTAGGGTTTGTTGGTCTAAAAGGCAAATCTTAGATTTAAGAATTGTCTACTGAAGGCATGTTGCTTTTAGCTCTTTATAGTTGTTTTTAGCTCTAAAAAAGTCAGAGGAGGTAGCTCCACTGGTGCAGGTGAGCAACTGCATGGGATGCTCCCAGAGATGAAGGCAATTTGACAAAACTACAAGAAAGTACCCAAGTCACTGAACTTTTGCAGTGTAATCCAGGTAAGCATGCAGCTTATGCAGTTGAAACTCCACCTGGGGTCTCATGCGTCTTTGTAACCCCTTTCTCTGTGTGCCAATCTGATCTTGTCCTACTCCTGTTTATTTGGACTGTTGCTGTACAGATCTGACTTAGCTATGCTTTGCTTGTACTGTCTTATATTCCTACCTAGCTGCTTCTCTGTTGATCAAAAGACAAGTAGCTCTTGCATTTTAGTATGACTGCACTTCCTTTTTGTGTTCAGCTCGCTGCCTGAGGTCATCTCTCATTTCCATCATTCCCTTTGTTACATGCTTAATCAGTGCTGCTGTGCTTTGCTCCCTTTACATCTGAAAGGTCATGTTCCCCCAAATACCTTATTTTTTTTTCTTCAAAAACCTTCTTAAAGCTCTCCTTTGCTGTGATGCCTGGATTTAAAGACTGATTGGGATTATTGAGAACTTCCTTCTCCATTGATGAATACTTCCTGCTTCTGTCCTTGGCTGTCCTTATTTGTCTACATGCAGCTTGACTAGGAATTTCCAACAGAAAAAGCTTTGCTGTACTGTTACTGTGATTAGCGACTGTGAATTAGCATCAACTAATGATTGCATTAGCACCTGCTTTTAAAACTTAGCAAAGACCGATAAGGATTCAAGTCATGGGCATGGGCTTCTGTAGGAGAAAAAATGTACATTCTCCGTCTGTTTGGTAATCTTTCTGTGAAAGCAGTTGCCTGTCCTAGTAAAGGAAGAAAAACACCGTGTAGTAGGAAGATGCGTTCTGAAGACTTGTGGCAACTAATTGAAACAGTGTTGTTGGAAATAATTTTTCCTGTTTTGTCAAGTCTGTTTTGGAAATGACTGTTACCCTGGTTTTCCGCTTTCTCAGACTTGGAATTTAAGGTGAGTTGTGGGAATGCTGCTGCTATGCTGTAATAGTGTTTGGTGTTGGGAGGACCTTGCCTTTGACCTTTAAAAAGTTGGAAACAATCCAATTCATGAGTCCCCTCATGACGGTCTTGGAAGTTCATCTGGTCTGTCAATATAGAAATACCGGTTTCTCTGGCCTTTTTCAGGCAGCTTCTGGATTCTGTTGGGTAGTTATGGGATGTTTTCAAACAAGTATTTTTCAGAGAACTTCTATGCAAAGTTATGTCAGAAGATGACAAATGGGATCTGCTTTTATCACTTTGAAAGAGCTGCAAAGTTTAAGTGAAAGAAATTGGACAGAAATTCATAGAATGAAAATTCTGTGTCTTGTGAGATAAAACACTACTTTCAGGAGTTAGTGTCCGGACCTTAGAAAGGGTACCCAAAAATGTTTGGGTATGTTATATTCCTTGCAAGAGGATTAATTTCTCCTTGAAAAATCTGAATTGTCTTTTTTAAAAATGTGCTAGAAGAGAAACTGGTGAAAACATACCTCTCTGCACTGATGTATTTTAGCTACTTTTTTGGGGGGGTGAACATGTAGTTTAGTAAATATCCTACATTTAGAGGTTAGTTGGAAACTTTGAAGTAAATGCATACATGTTAAAGTCTGATTGCATTAATGAAAAGATAGTTCCCATTATTTTTGTAAGGAAACTTCTTAACACCATCCCCATCAAATTCATTCTGTGAATATTGTTTTTGTTTTGGCACATTACTCACATGCAAAAAGGTGGATGTCTACTTAATCTTGGACAAATAATCTACAGTATTTAATTTGTTCTTAGGAGAAACTGGAGAATGTGCTCAGATTTTTTTTTTGATCCTTTATCCAGTGGTCATCTTCAGTTCATAAACACATCTAAGTTTAATGCTGCAATAAGGATTTTGGCCTGGGTATGTAAAGCAGATGTGTTTTTTCTAGTGTGTTTAAAATAATAGTAATGTTTCAGTTTTGGGAGCAGAGAATGTGTGAAATCAAAGCAAAATACTTTTTCTAGCTCTCCTAAATCTGCATTTAATTTGGAAGGATATAGTTGTAGGAAATATTCTGTTAATGCAAAAAATGTGCGAGGTGATTAGAAGTGTGGTGCTTTACAACAACTTCTCAGTCTCTACTTTTAGTCATGGACACCTTTTTTCATTGTACTGCGTGAGAAATTTTACAATGATGAAATATATTTTACATTCATCTCTTCACTCCTACTTGTCCTCACCTTAAAAACATTTAGCAAGTTCCATACTGTTGCCTCAGAGATTACAATTATTGCATTTAACTTCCCACTCAACTTATTAGAGGGGAAAAAACGCAGAGATCCAAGTGTGTGAGTAATTGCAGCAACTTTTTCTACATGCGGTTACCATATTTCAAGTGCTGCTCTTGTGAATTGAATGAAAAAAACAAAAAAGTTGTATTTTGTAGATATAACTTCTAATATGGTCTTAGTAGCCCCTACACTTTGAACTGCATTAAATAAAAGCTTTTGGATGAAATTAAGGAAAAGGAGAAAAAATGTACAAAATGGGTATTGTGTTATCACTGACTTAAAGATGTTGCACACCTGTCTTCCTGTTCAGCCTTCGGTACTCAAGTATTTGGAAGATCTGTCTTTGAAATGCAAACTGGTTTTGTTCTGAGTGGATTAGAGTCCCACTGTACTTGGTACTGCGGGCTCCTAGACAGCATGGCAGAGCTACAAGCATGAGAACTATGAGAGTGCCTCATATAATGAACGACGGACACTTGCTTTAAGTATTCTCGGGGCACGGGGAACGGGTATGTGTGATAGTTGTCACTCCACTATTTGAGTGACGGGGACAGGATTTAAATGCACTATGTAAATACTTGCTGAATGTGGGATAACGTTTTTCTCTGCTTCACTAGTATAAACAAGCTAGGTGCCTGAAACTATTTTATGCAGATACATAATGTGAGATATGGCACCTGAAGAGCCCACACAATTCAGTGGATTCATTAAGTTCAAAATGGAAAGGCTGGTATTTGCTGCAGGAGATGCTTTCTTCACCTTTCATCAAGCAACGCTTTCACCCTGAAAACTGGATCCTTGAATGCCAGGCGATTCTGAAACAAAACTTGTTTTAGGCAGTGTTTAGAGGTTAGTACTTAGAATTATTTTTTTAGCAGTTCTTCTGACTTACAGAAAGTAAGGATTGTCTTCAGTTTCAGTCTTTGTATGTTCAGGTGAATATGAAATTTAGGATTAAGTTCTGCTACCTATGTCCACACTGAATGGTACATGTATCTTTGGAAATGGCTTCTTATAGTTGTGAAATGTTTCCTTGATGCAGAGGTCTAGTTTGTGCTGGCCAGAGCGCCCCTTCCTTGAATATAGAACCTTGCATGTGCCAGCTCTTGCTGTGCAGCATGCTAAGCCAGTCCACCTGAATTGGTGAACTGTTGGGGTTTTTTTGTTGGTTTGGGGTTGTTTTTTTTTTTTTACAGAAATGTGTACTTCCAATTCCTTGGTTTCACTCCCAATGTTCACATTGATTTTTACACACTTACTCGTGTTCCTCTTGCTGGACTGTTACGGTCTGATGTGGAATCAATGAACTGTTTGTCACAAACAGCCATTGTAAAAGCCTTGGGATGCAATTCAGTACTACAGAGTGAAGCTTTCTGTACAAAGACTGGAGATTTCTGATCCGAACACCAAGTCACTCTTGAGTTTATAGCCATCAAAACTTCAGCAACAGTCTCAGGGTTTAATACTATGCTGAACATCCCCAGCTCATACAAGGGTAAAATTGAGGTCTGGGTCTCTCACTGGCAAAGGTTTTAAGGACTGGGCTGGAAAAGAAAATTCTTTGAAAGTTGTCATCCTCTAGGACAGAAATGTGATGGATGAATGCCGTAAAGGGGAGAGTGGTAACAGTGTAAATTGAGAAGGGGTGCAGTTAGTGAGTTTCCTCCTGGAGAGGCAACAAACCTGGAGTTTACTTTAAAGTAAGTTTTTTCTATGGATGCATGACAGTATAGTGTTTGACCCTCTGTAGGGGAGGGCATCCAGAAGGAGTCAACTCTGCGTGCTGCTGTTTCTTGCAGCTGTGATAACAGCAAGAATTAGAGGATAATTATTTTCATTAAAAATAGTGGGAGAAGCCAGTCATGCTGATCACCCATGGGGGGCAGGGGCCAGGTGCCTCCTTCCCCTGAAACATTGCGTGAGCCAAGCAGTAGCTAATTACGGCGTTTATAGCGCCATTAACCTTTAATCGCATAGTCCATTAGTGGACTAAGAGCATTAAAAAAAATAACAAAAAACCCACCAAACCATGTCACGGCGTCCCACGCAATTGCATTTTGCCCCTCCCTAGGACTTCAGGCTGCAGGCTGATGGCAGAAACCTCAGGCATGCTCAGGGATGCCCGGGGTAAAAGATACTGCGTCAGAAACTTGTTCCTCGAGAGCATCTCTCTCTTGACAGCTGCCCTCCGTGTTGAGGGAGGACTTTCTTAGTGCTGAGTGAAATGTAGCTTTAAAGGTCAGATTATCCGTCAGTCTTGTGGGAGCCACTGAGGAAAAACTGACAGCCATAGTGTTTGTCTCTTTACATGGGTGTAAAGCTGGCCCTGATTACCTCTAAGTACAACCTCATTATTTACAGAAAGTCAGACCAGTTCCAGTGGTAACAAACCATTTAATGAAAAAGCATTAAGCAAGAGAACTTTTTAACAATAAACATCTTC
The DNA here is from genome assembly GCF_018139145.2 of Gymnogyps californianus. Taxonomy (NCBI): domain Eukaryota; kingdom Metazoa; phylum Chordata; class Aves; order Accipitriformes; family Cathartidae; genus Gymnogyps; species Gymnogyps californianus. The sequence goes on from NC_059473.1 coordinate 29,393,345, forward strand.
CTACACTTAGCACATTAGGGTGCTTAATCACCCCTCTGTATGGTTTTCAGTGTAATATGTATGGTATCGAGTAACTGGCAAACTACTTGGCATTTGTATAGCATCAAAAAGCAGACTACTTAGCCAGTGCATCTAAATAATTATATATAAGAAATACTTGTGGAAATTAATCCCTCCATCTTACAGAAATAACCATGGCAATCTGTGTGGAGATAGCAGCTATTACTGCCCACATACCGATAGGTTTTGTTTCCCTATCTAACCCTGAGGTAAACAGAGTAACTGGCACAGAATATGAAGTGTTTTCTTTACTCTTTAATGCTTTTCAGTGGATTCTGCTAATGCAGTTGCATTGGCTAGTTACTCCTGCTAAACTATAAAATTGCTCAGGAGGGAACCGTTTCAGAATTGCTTGAGAGCAAGCCAGAAGCATAATGCCTGCATACATAAAATATATTTTAAAAGGAAAAAGTTAAAGCTCAGTGGGAATTGTTGGTGATCTGACTCTTAAGATGAAGTTTACAGTTTCCCTTTATCAAATAATTTTAAGGCAAGCAACTCCTCAAGACGAGGAGAGAGGAAAAAAAGTAGGTCTGTAATAATAACAAAATACCTGTGTGGTTTTATTTTTAGTCTATGAGGAAAAGCATACAGGAGGAGGTACCAGATTCTCGGGCTTGCTCTCTAGGGTCTGTGGTAGTTGATCGTCCAGACCTATTTTAAGCTCCTCGGCTGTATTTTCCCTCCAGGTTTCCTGGAAGAATTTTTAGTATTCGAGGTCCAGATGTCCAGCCTAAGCGTACCTGTGCTCCGCTGGTACTTGCTTGTGCTTCAGCTCTTCTTATGTGGCAATGTGGAGTTGATCTGAAATAGGATTGAAGTCTGGCTGTAAGCACGGTCAGTCTGACTCTAAAAATGGTATGTTCACCAAGACAGCTACTTGGTAGGTTCCAGAATGGTTTATGTTCTGTTTTGACCTTAAAATAATTGAGTGTGTCCCTGTATCTTTGCGTGCCCTGTAGGCACCGGAGGAAGGTTGAGGTAGTGCACACAGATTCATCTGTACACGGCCTCCAGCTCCTGCATGCTGCGTTTATCTACCACAGCAGCATAATCCTCCTCTTTTCAGCCTGACGCTGCTTGGCAATTAAGACACAATCTGTCCTACTTATGGTATAAATAAGCCTTTAATGTTACTTGGGGGATTACATCAGGACAAGAGGGGCTCTTTTGAGGACACGGTTCCCGCGCAGCAGGGTTCGCAGAGCAGGCGTTGGCCGTTGGGCTCCTGCAAGATGTTCGAATAAGGGGAAAGTAACGGTTTCCAAACGGTGTGTACGGAGAGCAGTGGCAGCTTCTGACTACCGAAATACTAAATTGGCCTTTATCACTTGTAAGAAGTATGCATACAAAGGGTAACCTCCCTATATCTTCAGATCAAGCGCATCTGTCCATGCAGGCAATTATCACCATTAAGTTTACTGGCTTAAAGAAAAGGCGGGGTGGGGGGCTGAAATACTTACTTGGAACCAGAGTTTCAACAGTGTTTTGGGTAGTACTGATGTAGTATTTGGGTGAAGTGGGTTAGGTCCCTGATCCTCCACAGATTTCATGCGTGATTGGGAGTAAGCCGTTAACAGAATTTAAACCCTCTCCCTGTCTTTGATTCCAGCAGCGTTTGTGGGTGTGAGACTTAACTGCTTTCTACTCCCAGAAGTGAAATGATAGGATTTTCTCTAAGGGACAGACAGGAATGTACTAAAATGTGAGACACGAAGGCTATGATTTGACTGAAGAGGTGCTCAGTTGAGTGGTTGTGCTTTGTGTCCTGGCCCCTTCTCCTCCCTGTGCTGGGCTGGCTGAAGCATTGGTGTGGTCTCATGGGGACCAGGTGGATTAGGAATAGAACTGTCTGAAGAATGAAATTATTATTTTTTTTTGAGCCAAATCTGTTTCTCAGTCTGGTTCACTGTGCAGCTGCCTAAATACTTCACCTGGCATGAGGCAGGGGGCAATGCAAGGCAGGAACAAGCAGTCAGGGATAGGAGTTGATTGAATTAGCACTAAATGCTGGTGAATTAGATGCAAAACTGCAGCTTCAGTCATGGTCACGTAGCATTGCCTATTGAGCAGCTATTTGTTATCGTAAATTACATGTCTGTGTCCCAGTGATGTGCCAGAGATGCTTTCTGGGACTTGCAGAAGTGTTGATCTGTGTCTCGAGTATGTAAATGCTTTGACACCCGCCTTCTCTCATTGTATGCCCATGCTGCAAAATGGTAAACGTGAAGATCCTCGAACTCGGGCTGCATTCTTCAAAAGAGATGCTGACTGACTTGTGGCAGGTTCTGCATGATGCAGTCATGATGTGGTACCAAGCAAACCGACAGCACAGCTGGCCTTGGCTCTGTGGACTCATGTCAGGCGTGACATTAGAGAGAAATGGAGAAAGGAAAAAGAAGCACTAAAATCTGATTAAGATGTCACTGGTGATGCTTTGCTGTTTCGTCATGCAGTTGTCCTCTAGCATGAATACATCCTTTGTTTTTTCTACAAATGCAGGGAGGTTGTTCCCAGTTCCCGTTAGCCTGGTAGCAAAGACTTGGAATGAGCAGGGTGGTGGCTGGCCCTGTCGGATGTGATGCTATGGCTGGGAATGCATTTTAAAAATAAAAAGCAAATAAGCAAACAAAACAACATGGATACTTGGATAACTAACGTACAGTCTGCTTGTCAGTGTTACTCCTAGCTGACTTTTTTCAGTGAATGTCCTTCTTCAGCTTTTTTTTTTTTACTACTTACGTCTCTCATTCTAAATATCGCAGCAGGAGCCAAGCCTTATCTTATAGGTGTTGGTTTTGCACAGTGCTGTGATCTGAGAGACTTGGCTTTGTTCTTGTGGTGAGCGATGAGGTTTTTGGAGGGTCAGACACATTGCTGGGGTGTGCGTGTACATAAATATAAAAACAAAGGCACAGAATATATATTTTTATATATAGACAGATCTGTATTCTCAACTCTGATTCTGTGTTGTGGCAGCCCCACAATTTAGAAACATGCTTACGGTCTAGGAAAAAAAAAAAAAAAAGGCAAAACAAAGAACCAAAAAACCCCAAACAAACAAAACTCAACAACCCACAACTGAGGGTGCTGTGAGTCTGTTCCTGGACTTTCCTGGCTCCGGCACTGAGCCCTCTCTGTCTGCCCGACTGTCCGGAGTCCTGTTGGCTTGGCTGACCCACACGTCCATGGCAGGCGGCTGTGTTTTGGTTGTCCTTTGCTCTTGCTTCTGACTCGCTTTGCTTTCCACTGTGCTTGAGTGCTTGAAGCAGCTTTTGGGTAGCGCAGGAAGCCGTGGGCATGTTTAAACCTCTGAGTTTGCGGTGTCGCCCTCGATGTCAGTGAGCAGCTGGAGTGCATGGAGCTCCGCCTGGGGATGGATGAGGAGCCGACCGCGAGCCTATGGGTCAGGATTAAAGGGAGGGCAGGGACAGGTGACATTATAGTGGGGGTCTGCTACAGGCCACCTGACCAGGAAGACTGAGCGGATGAGGCCCTCTATAGACAGATAGGAGCAGCCTCATGTTTACAAGCCCTGGTCCTCATGAGGGACTTCAGCCACCCCAATATCTGTTGGAGGGACAACACAGCAGGGCATAAGCAATCCAGGAGGTTCCTGGAATGCATTGATGATAACTTCCTTCTCCACGTGATAGAGGAGCCAACGAGGAGAGGAGCTATGCTGGACCTTGTTCTCTCCAACAAGGAGAGGCTGGTGGGGAGTGTGAAGCTCAAGGGCAGCCTTGGCTGCAGTGACCATGAAATGGTGGAGTTCAAGGTCCTTAGGGCAGCAAGGAGGGCACACAGCAAGCTTGCTACCCTGGACTTCAGGAGAGCAGACTTTGGCCTCTTCAGGGATCTGCTTGGTAGAGCACCATGGGATAAAGCCCTGGAGGGAAGAGGGGCCCAAGAAAGCAGGTTAATACTCAGGGATCACCTCCTCCGAGCTCAGGAGCGGTGCATCCCAAGAAAGAGGAAGTGAGGCAAAACCACCAGGAGGCCTGCGTGAATGAACAAGGAGCTCCTGGACAAACTCAAACACAAAAAGGAAGCCTACAGAGGGTGGAAGCAAGGACAGGTAGCCTGGGAGGAATACAGAGAAATTGTCCAAGCAGCCAGGGTCAGGTTAGGAAAGCTAAAGCCCTGATAGAATTAAATCTGGCCAGGGACATCAAGGGCAACAAGAAAAGCTTCTATAGGTATGTCAGTGATAAAAGGAAGACTAGGGAAAATGTGGGCCCTCTCTGGAAGGAAATGGGAGACCTGGTTACCCAGGATATGGAGAAGGCTGAGGTGCTCTGACTTTTTTGCCTTAGTCTTCACCGGCAAGTGCTCCAGCCACGCTGCCCAAGTTGCAGAAGGCAAAGGCAGGGACTGAGAAAATGAAGAACCGCCCACCGTAGGAGAAGATCAGGTTGGAGACCATCTAAGGAACCTGAAGGTGCACAAGTCCATGGGACCTGATGAGATGCATCCACAGGTCCTGAGGGAACTGGCAGATGAAGTGGCTAAGCGACTATCCATCATATTTGAGAAGTTGTGGCAGTCCGGTGAAGTTCCCACTGACTGGAAAAGGGGAAACATAACCCCCATTTCTAAAAAAGGAAAAAAGGAAGACCCGGGGAACTACAGACCAGTCAGTCTCACCTCTGTGCCTGGCAAGATCATGGAGCTGATCCTTCTGGAAGCTATGCTAGAGCACGTGGAAAACAAGGAGGTGATTGGTGACAGCCAGCATGGCTTCACTAAGGGCAAACAGTGCCTTACAAATTTGGTGGCTTTCTATGACGGGATTACAGCGTTGGTGGACAACCAACAAGGGGTAATGGCTTTAAACTGAAAGAGGGTAGATTTAGATCAGATGTGAGGAAGTAGTTCTTCACTGTGAGGGTGGTGAGGTGCCGGAACAGATTGCCCAGAGAGGTTGTGGATGCCCCCTCCCTGGAAGTGTTCAAGGCCAGGTTGGATGGGGCTTTGAGCAACCTGGTCCAGTGGACGGTGTCCCTGCCCATGGCAGGGGGGTTGGAACTAGATGATCTTTAAGGTCCCTTCTAACCCAAACCATTTCTGTGATTCTGTGAAAAAGCAAGGGGGGGAGTACTAAGGTCTCGAGGTGTACGTGATGCAATCTAAAAAATTTTCTGTATTTACACATTTCCTATTTTAATCAGAAAGGAAATCGTTGAAATGAAACAATTGAAATGGGGGGTGGGGGAGCAGTTGGCATTGTACCAAATATAAGCTTATGCCCTGAGTGTACCGTGCCTGCCTGGAAACTTTTACGACTTAGTGATATGATGATATTAAGACTCTAGAGTCATTAGACAAGAGATTGTTTCAAATAATTTCCCACTTCTGAATTTCCCAGCAATACTGAATTACAGGCACTGAAACTACTGCCGTTATCTCAACTGCTCCGGCAGCTACCTGATTCTGCACAGGCTGAGGTTGCTGCCAGGCACTGCTGTGAGGAAGGGGAAGAAAAGGGTTAAATCTGCCAGCGAAAAAGACCTCTTCTTAGCTCAGCTACTGAAGAAATAACACATTTTTGAAACATTTGAATATCGCCTGCTGGATTTTTTTCAATCATCAGTTTATAAACTTCTTTCATGGTTTGAGGCAAACATAATAAATACTTTTTGAGGCCAAAACCAACCTTTTCTCCACTGCAGTTGCCCATGGGAGTTTCCCTGGGACCCTGACCCTATGGTCCTGGGCAGGTGTTTGCTTTCACATGTGATAAGGCAGCTCCTTGGTAGGCAAATGTATATTGCTTTGCGCTTCCTTTGGTATGCCTGGGCAGAGGGCACTGGCCGGAGGGGATGTCTTGGCAGATGCGGGCTCGCTGGCTTCAGGGCAGCTGGGGCTTAGGGCACACAGATGTGTAAATCTGTGCACGCTTGTGCAGACTTTGGGCAATGCTTTTCCCGGGCTAGACTAGTAGAAAGGGGGGAACGAGGGAGAAGGGGAAGGTCGCTTTCCTTTAAACAAATTAAAAAAAAAAAAAAAAGAAGGGTATTTTAATAGTGGGCAGTGGGTTTTTCTCTTTTGAGTCTTGCTTGTGCCTGTGCAGAGCTATCCTGTCCTGACCCGGGGATAGCTTTGGGTGTAGCAACCTGTCACATGCTGTGAATCGCAGGATCGGTATGTGCCTTATCGTTGTTACTGCTCAAGAGTTGTGGGTGGGCTGGATTGGGTTAGTTTGGGGGGGGTTGTTTTTCTAAGCTGTGAGAAATGCAGATCAACCGGCCTTTGTATCTCTTCTTAGTTAGTTTGTATTGTTGCTTTTGGGCCAGAAGTTGTCAATGCCTCGTTCTCTTCTTGTCCACGTTTAAGTTATTAATGCTCAGAGTGCTTTAGGCAGAGGAGACCATGACTAGTCTGGAAAGCTGCATATTTACTAAATCTTTTACAGGTAAAAACCCCCAAATCTTGTCCTGCTGTCAAAAGGAAGAGAAGCTTGGTGTACTGGAGAGAGCAACAGTAAACATAACTCAGCTCGGCTGGTACGAGCAATAGGCTTACCTCCCTGGAAGACTGCGCTTTCTTGTAGCGTTTTGTTATTTTGCTGAAGATGCCTATTACGTGGAGGAGCAGGAGCACTTTGCCCTTTTTGTCTCTTTTTGAACTTTGACCAGTTGGTCAGGATTGATTATAAACCCAGATGCTAATTGTGCTGCTTCTCATTTCACTGAACAAAGGTGTGTTGGCAACTCTTCCTTGCTGTGGCCGGAGTCTCCAGGACCCATGAAGTAAAATGGTCGAGGAGGAAGCTAAGAGCTTACCTATGGAGCTGAGCGAGAAGGGAGGTGTAGAGAACAACGGATTTGTTCAAAATGAGGCTTTTGATGACAAGGAGACTGATACCAGTAGCCAAGAAGAAATGCCAAAAATGTGCATTGTTGATGCAGACCCAGTGGCTATGGAGGAGCCAGCGTTGAAGCCCTATGCGGGGATGCCGAAGGAAGTCTTGCTGAAGTTCTCCAGCCAAGCCCGGTACAGGGTCACCAGGGAGATTCTCTTCTGGCTCATAATTGCTGCTGCCGTCGTGCTTGTGTGCGCTACGATTGCGATTATTGCTCTCTCTCCAAAGTGCCTTGACTGGTGGCAGGCTAGTCCTATTTACCAGATCTATCCTCGTTCCTTCAAGGACAGCAACATGGATGGGAATGGGGATCTGAAAGGTGGGTGAATTTCCATTCTTGGTATGTGCAAAGCTGTGTAGCAGCTGTCTGTGTGTATATATGTAGATAGATAGATATATTAAAAATAAAAATTAAAAAATCACCATACAGTCCAATAGAGAAAGCCACCCTAATGGAGAAGGGAAGAAAAGTTGTCTAATCATTAATGGCAACTCACAATGTCATGAATAAATCTAGGAGCTGCTTGCTCAAGTTGCTAAGCCTAAGCCTGGAGTCAGAATGGATGTTTAGAGGTGGGGCTGAGAGCAAGCAGCAGCACAACTGCCATCAGAGTAAAGTATCTCCACAAAACTGAGGTCAATCAGGAGAACGGGTGGTGCTGAGCACTTTGTCATGTTAGGTTGGCTGTCTGCCCATAAGGTAAAGTGAGGAAAAATAAAACTGACAAAGAGGAGAGAAAGATGTGTTACTTTTTGTTTTGTTCATGGTCTAGGTATTTTTGAGCTCTTATGAATGCATTAAGAAGGGGTACCTGATACCAAGAGGCAAAGCCACTTATCAGTAGCTTAGCTGAGACTACGTTTCAGAAAGGGAAGGCTCAACACCATAACGCACAATAAATTTCTAAACAAGAGACACTAGCTATAATACTAGTGGCAAGTGAAGAGAAGAAACTGTTTCTGTAGTTGCATGCCAGTAGTAACATGTTGGGAAGATAGGAAAGATTTGGGTTTAAAAATACTAGGGGAGGCTGGAGTGAGGTGTCCTTACAGAAAACAACAGAAAGACCCCGTAAGAGACTTTTTCTAAGGCAGGGAAAACCTGGTATCTTTGCATTAAAATTGTGCTTCCCTTTGGGTGGTCTGAGGATTAATTGATGTTTCTTGAAATGGGAAAGCAAGGCTGTTGCTGCATTTTAACAAAATATAGGAGCTTGTTTTCAGAAATGAGTGTTAAATTTATTAAATGAAATGGTAAATATTTTTATAATACAGAATAGAAAATTGTTTTGATCTGATTTTTTTAAATTCCTGCTTTATCTTCCTTGTAAAAGTGGCTTTGAATGGTTTCCGTTCTGTGATCTCATGCAATCCCTGAAGAAAGGTCAAGATTGCCCTGCTACCTGAGATCAGTGAAAACAGGGGATGGTTATGTATCAAAGGGACTTGTGTACCATCTTTGAGAGCCCATGGCAAACTTATTTCAACAAAAATATTTTGTCTTTTCTAAACAGATGATGCCCTTTTCTTTTAAATAGGTATCCAAGAAAAACTGGACCATATTACGTATTTGAATATAAAAACCATCTGGATCACCTCTTTCTATAAGTCCCCCTTAAAAGACCTTGGATATGGAGCTGAAGACTTCTATGATATTGATCCCATGTTTGGATCAATGAGCGATTTTGAGAATCTGCTTGCAGCCATACATGACAGAGGTAAGTTGCAACTCCGAGCAAAATAACTCTATTAAAAAGACGTTCCCTCATATTATAGAGGGGTACCTTGTAGCGCTAGGTTATGATCTGAGATTTCAATTTGTGCATCTGGCAATTCCCCCATGGTGGCGTTGAGCAGGAGCAGATGGAGGTGCCAGTGAAGGGTACGCGTTGGCTCAACAGCGGCGCAAGCGCTGTGATTGCCGTTTCCTGCCCCTGGGCGCTGGGGTAGTGCTGGGAGCAGGACCGAAGGTGCGGGGAGCTACAACAGCAGCGTCAAGCTGCTGTATGTCCTCTGCAAGGCATTGTCCCTTCCGAGGGTGTTCGTGGGTGGTGGGCAGACGTACCGTCCGTGCTCCTTGATGCGTATGGTATGGGCATCGATAGTCTTGGGAGATCAAGGCTGAGATGCAGTTGTTTCTGACTGAATTTTATGACTGGTGGCTGCTTTCTGAAGAAGGCAGGAAAACAATTAGAGGGCTGGGAGGGAACATACGCTTCCTTCCTGCGATTGCATCCTTGGTTGGTGAGTTTATGCCTTAGACCAAATGTTTGCTCAGGTGTTTCCCCTTACAGCTGTTGGGCTGAATGGAGAATGGTTTGCCAGTCCCAAAAACATTTGGGATTTCAAAAAATGTCTAGTCTTTAGGAAGGGTGAGGAAGAATGCATGTTCACTGATGCTAGACTGGTGAAGTGCCTTTCCCACCTGGGAGGTGGGAGACAGATGTTGAAGTCCGAGTTAGTGGAAGTGGTTCATAACAGCAGAAATCTGTTCTGATTTTTTTTTTTTTTTCTTCCCCCTTCTTTCCCTCCCCAGCAATGGGCTGGGGGAGCAGTACCAGCAAGATACATTGCAGCTACTTGCAGACTCTAGTTAGTCTAACTGTGTTGGTAGTCTGGGGCTTTTTGTGGGGTTTTTTTGCCTCTCTCTTTTGCCAGACCTCTGGGATGGAAGAAGCCCAAACACTTCTGACACTGCATTAAGAAAAAATGTGAACTTTGTCTTAAAAGGCTAAATTTAATGGGGTTTTTTTATGGATTGATTTTTAAGGGCTAAAGGTGATAATGGATTTAATACCAAACCACACAAGTGACAAACACCGATGGTTTCAGCTGAGTCGCAATCGGACTGGGAAGTACACGGACTACTACATCTGGCAGGACTGCATGCAGGCTCCGGGTTCCGTCACTCCTCCAAACAACTGGGTAAACACGAGAAGGGACACGGGCAAATCCCAAGCTGGATGCAGGCTGCCACATAACAAAAGCAGCTGCAACATAATTGTCCCAATGTACACTGGGTTGTAAATGACTGTTGAGAGGTACAAACTGATGTTACTAAATGAGCTAGTGCAGATTAAGATTTAAACCAGCTCAGGAGGGAGGAGTTCCTACTTCAAATGGAATTTAAAAAATGACTTTTGTTTACCTCAGTGTTAAATCTTCACTCATTAAACAAAAAAGGGATAGTTGTGCACAACTTGTGAACAAGTTGCTCACACATGCCCCTTCTGCGTCTGGGTGCTCCGCTCTAGAAACTTCATCTCGGCTCCTCTGAGATCATAGTTGGTGGGGAGGGAAACAAAACAGTGTGTTCTTGGCTTTTTTCCTTTTTCTGGAAGGTGATCAGGCCAGAAAGTGTGTTGCCTATTTCAAATATATTTATTTGAAATTTGAACTGATGGGTGCATGATTAGGAACTTGTATATTCTAAAAACTCAAAGTGGAATTAATATTTTGTACCAGCTAGTGTAATTTCTCTTTAAACTTAGAGTCTTAAGAGCTATCTTAGCTTTTGGAATCTTTTATTACAGAGATGATGATAAAGTTAACATTTTAACATGCTGACTGTTGTTGGCACTTCAAAGGGATAATACCAGATTGCATAAAGCTCTAAGTTAACTAAAGCTATTTTTAATAAGTTTTAGGAAAAACAGTTCCAAAAGAAATGTTCCCACCCATGTTTTCCCCTCTATTCTGAATAATTCCCAGTGAAAGTCTATTTAAAAAAAGAAAAACGAAACAGAACATTGAACAAGAAATACATGTGGCGAAGTACGACTAAAGGGAGAGCAACTAGTGGGAGAAGGAAATGTAAAACATAAGTACCAAAATCTAGTCGATTGATTAGGCATTTTGTGCTTTATTATATGCTTGTAATGCACCACATCTTAAAGTATGCATAGGAGTAAATGTTTGTTAAATTAGTTCTGATTATCTCCCTCCCTTATATGAGCAGGTGAGTGTCTTTGGGAATTCCAGCTGGCAGTTTGACGATGTGAGAAAGCAATGTTATTTTCATCAGTTTGGGAAAGAACAGCCAGACTTAAATTTCCGCAACCTTGCTGTCCAACAAGAAATCCGTGTAAGTATGTAACCCACTGCTGCTGCACCAACAGCAAAGCAGCTATTTCTACACTTAATTTCTCTGATTATTGTGCTACACAATTTACAATCTAGTTGGAAGTAATTCAAGGATTGCAGCATATGTAAACAATTGAAACAAAAAGGTGTCTAGACAAACAAAGTTTATGAGCAAAATTCAAGCTTTAGGCTGTAATGCTTCCAGTATCAGAGCTACTTTGCTTCAAGTCTTTGTAATTCAAAAGCAAACACGCAACCAAAAAAAAAAACCAAAACCAAACCAATAAAATTGTCCTTGAGTGGAAGTACTGGCAGTGGGTGGTGTTGCAGTCCTCTGGATTTTAAGAAGGTACGACTATTGCTTTTTTTGCTGGCTTAAGTCCCGTGCTCTCACAAGTGCCTGGCAAGTTCTTGATGGGTTTTTGGAACAGGCTATTGCACTTTAAAAGCAGCTCCCTTTCCCTTTCTCTTCCCAATAAAGGCTATTTTAAAATTGCTTTGATGCTTCAGGAGCCCTCTACTTTTCTGCCTAACCTTATTTGCAAACTGTTCGTACTAGGCTCTCTATGAATCAAACCTGTCCTTCAGCTGAAATAGCTTTTCCCATCCTTGTTTATGCTTACTTGGTTTTCAGCTCTGACCACATCCCCCTTCAGCTTTTGTTAAGGTAGATTAAATGGGGTGGGCTTTTCCAGTCTTGCCTGAAGTAAGAGACTCTCCATCCCTTTGTTCAGCCACTAGTTACTCCTCACAGCGCTTCCAGCCTGAGGTTTTTCTCAAATGCGGGTGGCCAGAATTAAACAAATCGAACAGAAAAGATACCTGGGCAGAATCTTGTACAGTGGCATAGGTACTTCTCCCTCTGTGTCCGAGGATTGCTGTTACTTGCTTTGAAGTTGGTGCTAATACTCAAATAATCCAACATGACTGCCGTCTGGAAGCAGTTAACTGCTTTCAGCTCTAGTCTCCATCGAGAGCCAAGGATGAAGGCACTTAGCGTGTTTGGGTGTTGCATCAAGGACAACAGTTAATGGAAGGATTGACGTGGAGGGTAAAGCGGCTCTTGCACTGGAGCCTGTGCTGAAACAGAGCTGAATCACTCAAGTGGAGAGAAGTTTTTATCTCTGATACAAGGAGCTGTTAATTAGCCAGTCAAATGTGGGGATTGCACCTTCTTTTAGCAAAGAGATGTTTGCTTTTCAAGAAAGCTAGGCAATGCTGATTTGAATTACAAGGAATGCCTGGGCTTGTGGATAAGGGGGAGATAATGAGATTCGATCTGTCTGCATCTCTGATGACTTTACAGGGGAGACAGACAGATGGACGGACAGCCGTCACAGTAAGAGTGCTTCACCAAGGCAAGGTGGTGGTGCTCTGATGAAACCTCATGTCTGTCCACATCACGTCTCCCAGCAGACAATGTAGAATTCATTAAAATACGGGGAAGTGGGCCTGAACATGGGGAGTCTGACAACTGCTGCTTTTTTCTTTTTTTTTCCTTAAAGTTGTACCCCATCAGGTAGTAACAGCTACCTCAAGTGTTTTGATTTAGTCCTTAAGTGTTTGCTACTTTGTACTGTTGAATTTTTTGGTGCATTTCTTTGGTGGTGGTCTTCACAGCTGCCCAGTTCTACTGTGATGGTCTCACTGTCTCTGTGGGGCCTCTCCTCTCACCGCAGGTGCTGCATGTGCATGAAGAAACAAAACACTTTTGGTCACACTTGTTAACTAAAGCATGAAATGAGACTGCTCTTGAGACTGATCCTTGAAGAACTCTGCTAGTAACCTCCCTGTGTCTTGATACTTCCCTTAATGCCACGTCTTGCCACTTGCACCTTTTTTCCTAGCATCACACGTGCTTTTCAATGGTCCTGGCTAATTTTTTTTTTGAATGGTACCTGATACTTTACTGAAGCTCCAGTAGCAAATAGATGCTGCATTTCCTATGCAAAGAAATGAAATGAAAACTAGTAAGTTTGGCCTGATAACACCAACCTTTGGTAAATGCTTATGAACATCATTAATTGCTCTAGCATGTTAAAGAATAATCTTTGTCTAGTATTTTAATTGAAAAGCCTGTTTCAGAAGGTTGGGAGGACTGAGCAGGAAGCAAATGGACTCTTCCAGAGAAGCTCAAGTCTTTGGTTTAGCCACAGAGCATGCAAGAGCAATGAAACTTCGCAGCCATGTGGCTTTCTTGCATAAATAAAAGTAGATCGGTCTCAGTGAGTACCACGTCAGTGCTTGATATTTGCACTGCTGATACCTGGTGTTGCTTTTGTGATGAGCACATGCATAAGCATGAATTAATTTTTGGTGGATGCAGTATTGGCCAGACACCATATCGAGAGCTCCTGCTTTCAGAATGGCTCTACGAGAAAGTACAGCTCAGTAAGGTGGAGTCTTTATTTGCCAAACAAAAATCTGTAAAGCTTGAGTGTGGACTAGTTCTACTCCAGCCTACTCAGGCAAGTGTACTTCATACGTTTAAAAAACGGCAATTCAATAGCTGTCTGTTTAAAAAAAAAAAAAAGTTTTTGTCCTCAGATGAAGAAAAGTATCTGGTCTAAAAGAACATTTGCAGAAACTGCTCAAGAGGGACTGAACTTTAGAGCTGTTCATTAAAACTAGAGCAATTAAAACTGTAGTAATATAGTTACTGAAGTAGGATATAATTTTACTAATAGTGACTAACCTCTGAATTTGATAGTGAAATTACAAATTGATAGAAGTTAACTTGGATAATAGTTTTTCATGTTCCTGCAAATCAACAAATAAGCCTGAAAATAAAAAATTTCACATCAGTCAAATAAGAGAGAACAAATGTTTTAAGAGCTCTATTGTATAAAAAGAAAATTGGTGGCACAAGGTCTGTGCAGAGCAACATATTCTTGCATATTTGAATCAATGTGTTCTAATTGTGTGCAGCCATGATGAGTGTTCACCAACAACAGCGCTTAGCAAGAGCCCAATTGTTTTGATGGATGAGATTATAAACGGCTTTTAGTGAGGCACGCCCTCGCTTTGGTCTCCTGAATGACAGAAGTTACAGACCAGTCTTTTTTATACTGGATGAAATAATAAGGCATGCTTTATTTAGATCATAGTTTGACCTTAGATCGACATGATTTGCTTTAACTTCCAGTAAAATTTGAAGTACAAATTAAAAAATAAATTGTTACATATTAATACCTCCTAACAGGTTTAGTTTTCTTTTTAAGTATATACTATTTTGAATGGGGTGGGCTCACTTGGACTTCTCAATATTTACCTTTGTCTAGGATATTATCAAATTTTGGCTCGGCAAAGGAATCGATGGATTTAGTTTCAGCGCTGTTAAATTTCTTTTAGAAGCAACCCATCTCCGAGATGAGCCTCAAGTGAACAAGTCCCAGAATCCAGTAACGTATATGTTGTCTTTGCTTTTTTCCTGTATTTCCTACTGGGGCAAGAGAGTGTATGTTTTTACTTTTTGGGGTCTTAATTGTGGCTTTAGGAAGACTGGGTCAGCTGTGTCCCTTGGAAGGCAGGTGGCTCCTGGGCGCTCTGCAGAAGGAGCACACACAAGAAAGCAGCCCCTGGGCTGAGGGTGTAGGTCAGTGAGATACCTGCAAGTAGGAGTGCTGTGGGTGGGAGGAGAATTGTCCGTATGCGCTTTGTATTTCTGTTCTGACACTGTTGCTTTGAGTTTTCTGTTTAAAATAATTTACTTTTCAATTTATATTCTAAAAAGACCAGTCTTGTGATTTTAATAGTTGATTGGTTGTCTTTGGGGAGCCTGCTACAGGAGGTAAGCTCAGAGCTCTTGCCTGCTTGGGATTCCGTAGCAGTCACTAGCCCGTATTTTTTCTACGTTGCTAGTAGGAATCAGAGTAAAACAAAAAATCCTCGTATTGGCAGTGTGTCACAGTGAGAGGCCAGACACATTCAGAAGCATGCACCCTGTTATTTATGCTATTTGCTTTTGCTGAGGTAGTGAACTTGGTGACATTCTTTGAAGAGTTCTGAAATCTAGAATATTGGTGAACTAATGGGAAAAACTGTATCCTTCTTCAAGGAGAGTATCACAGCCTATTCCCAGCTCTACCATGACTACACAACCACGCAAGTTGGTATGCATGATATCATCCGTAGCTTCCGTCAAACCATGAATCAGTTCAGCAGTGAACCTGGCCGATACAGGTAATCGTTATTACAGCTAGTGAATTTTTCTCTAATATTTGTCACCCTCTTGCTAGCAATAAAAGGTTTTTTTAATAATATAATATGCCGTAAAAAGTTTTCTTCCTCAAATGCAAATAGCGGTGCGTAGGCTATACTATCTCTTCCCCAATGTGTGAGGGAAATGAAATGAATTGGCCCCAGTAGCTCTGCTGTATCTACAGACTGTACAAAAGTAAGCAGAATGGGTGACCATTCGGATCACAGACACTGTACTTAATCAGCCCTGTGGCTGATTTATTCTATAGTATTAATAATGCAGTTCATGCCAGACACGTAGTCAGAGACTGTTAAAATCCCAGAATGGTTGAGTTTGGAAGGGACCACTGGAGGTTATCTGGTCCAACCCCCCTGCTCATCAGGGCCAGCTAGAGACAGTTGCCCAGGAATTCGTCCAGATAGCTTTTGAACATCTCCAAGAATGGAGACTCTACAACCTCCCTGGGAAAACTGTGCCAGGGCTCGGTCACCCTCACAGTGAAAAAGAGTTTCCTGATGTTCAGGGGAACCTCCTGTGTTTCAGCTGGTGCCCATTGCCTCTGGTCCTGGCACTGGACACCACTGAAAAAAGCCTGGCTCTGTTGTCTTTGCACCCTCCCTTCATGTATTCACATACATTGATGAGATCCCCCTGAGACTTCTCCAGGCTGAACAGTCCCAGCTCTCTCAGCCTCTCCATAGGAGAGATGCTCCAGTCCCTTAATGGTCTTAGTGGCTCTTTGCTGGACTCTCTCCAGTATGTCCATATCTCTCTTGTACTGAAGAGCCCAGAACTGGACACCACACTCCAGGTGTGGCCTCACCAGTGCTGAGTAGAGGAGAAGGATCACCTCCCTTGACCTGCTGACAACACTCCTCCTAATGCAGCCCAGGATACCATTAGCCACCTTTGCTGCAAGGGCACATCGCTGGCTCATGTTGAACTTGGGGAACCCCAGGTCCTTTTCTGTAAAGGAAAGCATGGAAATTGCTGGAATGGAGCGTGTGGATGTGGATTCAGAATGGAAAGACTTCATTCAGATACTTGAAAGCCTTGCGTTGACTTTTGTAGCTTTTTCTCCAGAAATTTCCAAGAAATATTTCTCCTTGTCTGCTTTACAAAATATTGTTTCTCTGTATTAATCTTTTTTTGATGGGGAGGAGGGAAGCGAATGTAATTCTTAATGCTGTGTTATTTTATATGTATGTCTAACACCGTTCCTAGCTTCCTTCTGCTCTGTGCAAACCAAGAATGAGCCAAAAAAGGTGTTTGTGTACTTCTTTGTAGATTTATGGGTTCTGATGGTAATGAAAAGGAAGACATTGAAGCAACAATGATGTATTATGGAACAACTTTTATCCAAGAAGCAGATTTTCCCTTCAATTTCAACCTAATTAACATGAAAAATCTATCGGGCAACAGTATTTTTGAAGCTGTCAACTTGTGGATGAAAAACATGCCTGCAGGAAAATGGCCAAACTGGGCGGTAAGGGTTCTAGACCAATTCTTATAGGAAGAGCTTGTTCCTATAGGTGATAGAAACCTATAGGTGATAGTTCCTCTTATGGTGATAGAAACCTACACACACACACATATATATTGATTTCAGTGGGATCAGCAGCAGCCTGAGCCTATGGCTGAGCTATAGTAGATATCATGTGAAACTCTCAGCTGCTGTAGGCACAGTCGTTGGCATTGGCCAGCCGGCTGGCTGTCCTGCCCTTCGATAACAGTTACACTCCCCGTGCAAGGGCGACAGAAGGGAATTTATGATCACGCCTCTCCCTCAGTGTCTCTAATGTAGTATGGGGCATTGGCTTACACCACCAGTGAGGATGGGATTGGTACAATTACCTTTGGTCTTAAACTGACTCAGTGCAATGAATTCTGGAAACCTCCCGGGGCCAGGGAAGAACCGAGCAGGCAGCTGAAGGCAGTTAACTTAAAACCTTGCTGCTCTTTGCTAGGAAGCATGTTTGGGATGTGCAAGGGATCTTTTCAAAACAAGCACCACCTTTACACAGCTGAGAAAATGGCAGAAATCTGAGGGAACTGTGATCGTGGAGAGTTGTTATTTGTCATCTCTCCTCACTTCTGCCTCATGTGCTGCTGGCAAGGCTTCTGTGTGCTAAATTATTTGGGGCAGAAGTTTGTACTAGCACCAAAAGAAAAAACATAATTGCCCTCATAGGCCTGCAGGGGAAAGAAAAAAAGCAAAAGGAAAAAAAACCTACTACCTTGTTAAGTTAGTTAACCAATTTCATATATGCATGGAATTTTATAATGTGTGTTTAACAGAATGATGTTTTCTTCAGGTTGGAAGCCCTAACGCTGCTCGGATTTCATCTCGGATTGGGAAGGAGTACGTCAATGTTATGAACATGCTGCTTTTAACCCTCCCTGGTACTCCTGTAACTTACTACGGTGAAGAAATAGGCATGGAGAACATTGCATCAGAAAATGTAAGTCCGTATAAACTCGGATCCTGTTATTTAGTTCTGAGTAACAGAACTTTCAAAAATACAAAAACTTTTGTTTTGTTAACCAAACCCAGTCTTTCTCACTGTTTAGATGGTTTTCTGTGTTCCCCATGGCAAAACCATTGGACAGCACGTGGAAATGGCCAGGCCAGAGACCAGAACCAAGGCCTTGATGTGTGTCTGAACTGCTAGACTGCAATCCGTGGTCCCTGATTTCTGTCCTCTGCCAGATCAGTCTTGCATGGTTTGCAGCAGTGTTGCTTTGCTTCACCTCAGCAGAAAGGGCAGCAAGTGCCAACACTGGGCCTGGGCTAGTGGTCAGGAGAGGTGTGTTGCAGTCATCCGAGGCAAGAGGAACAGAGTCGCTATCTCCTTCCTCCCGTAGAAGTACCCGAGTCACTATGTCAAAGTCCATTATTTCCTGGCTGCTATTTAAAGGAAATCAGAGTTCATGAGAGACCGTAGCTACAGTCACCATCTCCTGCAGGCTGCTTTGCTCTGAGTGTGCGAAGGCACTTGTCTAAGCCACAGCCCTCTACAGTGTGCCCAAGCTCTGAAGAAGGGATCTCCAGAAGGGGGTGGGTGTACAGACCAGCCCCTGCTTAGCATTGCCTGGTGGCAAGCAGAAGTGGCTTTTTTGATTTCTTTTTGATCCCTTTCTGTAAAGGATTTAGGTACCTGAGCCTGGGAACCAGGTGCCTAGCTCACTTGATCATAGCTACAGGTGACACATGACAGGATGTTTGTTAGATTACAGACATTTTCAGAAGTAAGTTTATTCAAGGTCAAGGGATTAAAACAAAGTGTCTGTGCCTTTCACACTGTGCTGACCCATGTAACTTAAAAGCTTTCACGTTCAGCCCCTGTAATTTCTTATCTCCTCTATGATCATACCTGACTTCTGTTGTGTCTCGTTGTCCAAGGTGTATGGGCATGACTGGAAAAGGTCATGCCCAAAAGGGAACAGCTCAGCTCTGCCTCTCGTGACCGTATTTGAGCACCATGAGAACATGGTGCTCTGGCAGACGCTGGTTTCATTGTGGAAAGCCTCTGTTAGAGAATGAGACAGCCTCTGATGGTGTTACCAACAGCGTTCGCTAGCTTTGTATCAAAGGGAAGGAGGTACTTGAAGAAGCACAGGATCATCACCAGGCTTGTCTGACTCAGATGTGAGGAAATGATTCTCTGATTTAAAAGGAAATCTCATTTCCTCTGAGAAACACCTAGGTCAAAATACCTCCTGCATTTTCTTAGTGCTGCTGCTTACTGCTGACAGAATGATACTCTTCAGGAAAGCGGCTTGCCCTTGGCTCCTCAGGGTTTACTCTCTTTTAGTGGCTACCCTGTGGCTCACGGCTTTGTAACAATGCAAAACCACTCTTCACTCAATCTGGAGAGGAAGATTCCCTGATTAAAGGGTGTCTTAGAAAGACGGAGAGTATTTGCTCAGGGTATAGTTTTTAGCCCCAGCATTTGAAACACTTCAGGAGAAGCTAAAAGAGGTAAAGATGAAAGGGAGTGTTACCAGTGTTGAAAACTTGGGATTTTTTTCCCTGCTTTTCAGAACATGCTAAAAGGAGAAACCTGTTATTTATAATGTCACAAAGCAAAGTGACAATTTCTTTTGTTGAGCTGCTGTTCTGACAGATTGTATTGAAAAGTGCCCTTTATATGAAAAACAGTTTTCATGGAAAACAAACACTCAAAGTATGTGCAAAATATTTTATGCCCTCTTATATCATTAAATTTAAGTGTCAGATCTTTTGGCAGCTCTTCAATAATGAGGAAGCTTTTTCAGAATTCTTCTGAATTCTTCAAAATGAGAACTTCAGACTTTTTACATCGACACTTTTTAATCCGCTAAAAGCTGGTTTTCAATAAAGTTTTTGCACTTGGAAATAATTTTATCTTTCTAACACAAACAATCCTGTCCAAATTGTACCCCTTGCAAATGTAAGCTTGAAGAGTTCTAAGGTGAAAAGTGTGATGGTTACAAAAGAACAGACACTGAATAGCCTTTACTAGTTGTTTACTGTTATTTTAACAGCATCTCTTCTTAGAACTCATTACCTCATATATTCGCTCACTGCCTGTCTAGATATTTATCAGAATATCGTAGCTGTCATTAGTAAACTTTTATCCAACCATCTGTTGCAAGGGGGAGACAACTCTAGCAGAGTCATTTGGGAATTCCACATTTTAGCCAGCAATGCTGTATCCATGAGATCATCCATTCTCCTCCATTTCAGGAACTGTCTTGATTCTTATTTTCTCTTTAGACTTGGAGCAGGATTACATCCTCCTCATTAAATTTTAACTTAAACCAAAGAAAGCAATACTGAAATGGTGATCGTTTGGAAGATGTGAGAACATGCTATTCAAGGGATAACTTTTTAATACACTAATCACCACTTTATTTTCTAGGTGACCTTTCCAGAGAAAGCCCCCATGCAGTGGGATGGCAAAGTTAATGCTGGTTTTACTGAAGGCAACAGTAGCTGGTTACCTGTTAACTCTGACTACCAAAGCGTAAATGTTGAAGTAGGTATCTATATGTGTGACAAACTAATGGTCTAAAAATATTTTAATGTATCTCTTTTGCTCTGACTTCTTTTACTTAGTGGGAATTGGCAGTAAGAACAAACTCGAGGGAAGAAAAAGCACTGAATCCTCACAAATTTTATTAGAAAAGGAAATCCTTGCACTAGCAAGAAGCCGACTTCATCTATATGCATTGAAGCAGAGCAACTGCAATTATGATGTAGATGTGGCAATTTGGCTCTTTAACATCCTTTTAACCATTTTAATATTAAATTGAAATCTGGTTGGTTTTTTTTTCATTTCTATCACTATAGAAAGCACTGGCCTTGTAACAAGAACTTAACATAGACCATGTCTAACATAAGTAGAGCAGTAAATCAAACAGATTTTGCTGATCTACAGTGCTGACCAGAATTGAAGACAGAAAAAAAAACAGATCTAAGACAGGAAAAATATAAAACACGGAACAAACCCTGTGACTTCAGTAGGTTAGACTCAGTGAAAAAAGTTCAGTATCAAGCTTTGAATGGCTGTGGCTTTCTCCCAAATAAACGGTACTGTAAGGACACTGTGGGAGGAAGAAATAGCGCTGGGGAAATTCTGTCATGCCTAATAACCTCTCTCTCTGCCACTCCACAAATGCCATGGAAGTGCATGAGAAAAAGCAGTTTTTCAGTGGAATTTGCAGACAAATTTGAAGAGAGTAATTGTCAAAACGGAATTCTAATAGGTGTGTTCTCAGCAGACTGCGTGGGCGTGAGGCAAGTAGTATTTCCTCCATTCAGTGCCAAGAAATGACCCTGTTCATGCTGACTGTTGCAGATCCAGATGACCTGGTCCAACTCGACCCTGAATTTGTACAGAGAGCTAACTTTACTTCGCAACAACGAACTCCCCATTCATCGGGGGTGGATGTGCTACATCTGGAATGACAGTAATGTTTTTGTGTACGTGAGGGAATTGGATGGGTTAGACAGGGTCTTTATGATGGTTCTCAATTTTGGGCAGGAATCGACAATAGACCTGAAAGCTATAGTTCCTAACCTTCCATCTGAAGCTATTGTAAGACTAAGTACTAATTTTAGCAATGCTGGTAAAGCTGTCAATACCAAACTAATTAAAACGGAAACGGGAGAAGGCCTGGTCCTCGAATATAAAACAGCAAAGCCTGTTCATACTATGGGAGCTTTTCAAGGAAATTGTTTTGTGGCAGAAAAAGCTTGTTATTCCAGCGCCTTCAATTTACTCTACGTGAACTGTTAAGTGCAGGAGAAGAATAACCAAGCTTTCATGTTAGTTTAGAAAATGTTGGTTTCAGGGAAATGCTAAACATTTTCAGTTTTCTTTGGCCTTTCAAACTTTGTGTACAAAATAAACGTCCTGGAAAATAAAACACATACCTAATTATCTTGCATCTGTATTGGTGATGAAAAGAAAAAAGCATGGTATAAACTCCCCCTTAGGGTCTGTGGAGAAGAACAGTAAACCTGTCCTAAACAACTGTCCTGTTTAAGTGTGTGTATTTTTGTGAGGAAAGAGAACAGTTCCTTTCTGGGTGCTACCCCTCACAGTTGCTGGTCATTAGGAGCTCCTGTGGAATCCAGAGCCTGTGGCAGTTCATGGTAACTTCTAAAGGGGTGGCCCTGTATTTGTTAAAATAGGTAAAAGCAAGCAAGACTAATATATAAAGTTGTGATGGCTTACCTCTTCTCTCAACTCTAACAGCTCTGATTATCCTCAAAGTTAGTAAGAAGAAGAACAAAATATAGCTAATATGTCTAATTCTGTAGTCAGGACTGCATTTCCAATTGATCCCCCCCCCCCGCCCCGAGTTAGAATACATTTTCATTCTCTTATTTTTTTACCCTAAGGTTGAGGTGAGGTGTGCATACACTAGTTCAGAGTAAGCAACTGAAACAACTCTACTGAATGTCACACTTGTTCACATTTTGATTTGCATTTGGTGCACCTACAGTGGCTTATGTGACACAACGGAAGGATAAGCATTTGACTTGGTGCAGTCCGTTTTGGACACGGGGGTGATCTGGGGAACTCCGTTTTGGTTTGAGGACCTTATGGCCACATAGGGTTTTTTCCACCAACTGCTTGTACCAGTTGCTGGCCCTAGGTGTGCACCACGCATCTATCTTAACAAGCAACGTGTAGCAGTTTTGTGCCTTGCTCAGAGGTCAGCTAAGGCATCCCAGCCGAAACCAGGACATTCACATGTTAGGCTTTACGCACCAACCGTTGCGCTTCAGCTCCACTTGTACAGTGCTGCACTGCTTGCTTATGTGAACAGAACAGTACCAAACAAACTGATTAATGCAGGCGGCTACTTCTGTACTCTCTGGCAGGGGGAGAAATTCAGCTCGTAGTTTGTATGTTTGTAAGCCAATGCCACACCCAACTTCGTCTTTGAATTTCTTGTCTGCTTATGCCCATAAAGCAGGGATCTAAGGGGAGAGATTCTCTGGAGACTGTGTTCACTTTTCATAGAAATAAAAATCTGACCCAAAGTTCTTCAGGTGATCAATGTGTTTATTAGCTATTTGCAGGATTTGCTATCATGTTGGAGATGGCATACTTCCTCAAGTTCTTTGTTCAGAAAAGCAAGGTGTCTTGCAACCTAAAATAACAAAAATATTTTATTACAAAATAAAAAAAACCTTTGCACTGTAAGCCTTCAGGTTCTTGTACAGCTATTCTAATTTTCTTCCTTTCCCATACTAACGCTAAGCAATATCTCGCCCCAAGACAGAATGAGGCTTTTCCTGAAAGAATTGATTTTGGGAATAACTGCCACAACCACCAAATAACATTTGCTAGGATTTGTTAAAATTAACAGTAATAGAATTTGTATCCAACTGTGATAGTCTCAGACACTGGAAACAATACGGCAGGTCTTGGCAGTATGTTGCTTTTAACATGCACAGTTGTAGAAAGTGCAAAATCTTGAAACCTAATTGTAGTAGCGTCCTTTGATAGTACAGATCATACATTTCAAAATGCAAAGATCAAACCCATCATATATGTTTTACTCATGAGGAAGATGGAAGTAAATAGCCAGTATGACAATTTTAAGCACTTAATACTCTACAGGTCAAGACTTTTCCTGCTGGAACAATGTTTTGCACAACTTAAAA
This sequence comes from Gymnogyps californianus, assembly GCF_018139145.2. Lineage (NCBI taxonomy): Eukaryota > Metazoa > Chordata > Aves > Accipitriformes > Cathartidae > Gymnogyps > Gymnogyps californianus. The sequence continues at coordinate 29,416,721 of NC_059473.1, forward strand.
CCTTTCATTCAAAGCTCTCAGCACATTGCAGTGGGAGTTTAACACTGTTTTGAGGCTTAAGGCACAATGAGGTTCAATAACCTGGCTATCACTGGCTCTTTTGTATCTATAAAAAATATATATTGATAAATATATATAATTATGTGTATATAAACTGCTGGTTTTTATATATATATAAATAAAACCAGCAGGTGCTCTTGCAACATATATAAAAGGTTGCAAGAACAACCTTAATTCCAGCAGGTTTTTGGTTTTTTGGTTTTTTTTTTTTTTTCTTTTGATCCTTCAAACATCCATCCAAAGACTGCATGAACTACTGAGGTTGAAGTATCAATTGAGGGGACACCTCCCTCCAACATGTTATGGACGTGGGCAATAAAGGGAACATACCTCATTCAGTGAATCCTCCCAAGATGAATCACAATGACTGCCATTTGCCCGGATGTCTAAGATGATATTAGGGATCCAATTTCCTGGAACAATGAAGCTAGCGATCACTTGACATTGAATGAATGAGCAAAAAGGTAAGTGGGGACGTGAGTTGTTTAGGGATAGACAATTCTGCACTCTGTCCTGACAAAATTTGTTGTTCCTTAAGAAAAGAATCATATAGGGGCTTGCTGGATGAACTATTTGTATTTCTAGTAACTAGATATTTGAAAAATGTTTATATATTTAGCATGTTTGTTCTCGCTCTGAGTCTTTTTGGAAAGACGTGCTTTTTTTTTCTTTCTCAGCAAAGACCGCAACAGCAATTGCAGCATCTCCTATCCTTTCTCAACCACTGCAGTTGTGCTGCTAGCAGAGAAGGGGCATAATGAAATTTAGAAAAGCTAATCGAAGATCTGTTTTGGTACTGATGGTAAAAGCCTCTCCCCAGATTAGATGGTACTGGAAAATAGTAAGGCTTGAACGTACCTTTTGCTGGAAACAGTCCCAAAGCTAGTGTTAAGTTTCAGGTATAAAAGCATCTACGCCTTGGCATTGTTGTCATTCTAACTTGGACTAATACCTGCAGTTTTAGCGAAGTGGGAAAAGGAGGTTTTGATAGAGCAGCAAAAATAAGATTTTTATCCATGTGTTGGTGAGAACTGCAGTCTGACCGTATCAGTAGCTGGACTAGACAGTATGGGTTCACCTAGCCCTGTCCAAAGAGTCGCCATATGTTGAGGCGTAGGAAAGACTGGGAGAATATGAGTTGGGCTCAGTCTTCTTTTTTTTTTCGTCTCAGAGGGTTTCCTGAGCCTGTTGTGGTTTGTCACGATTAATATTTAACACATATGGGTTTAACTCTTTTCAGGCAGGTCTACAATATAGAGATATCTGGTCCCTCTTAAGGCTCTGGAGAGTGCATCTTAGAAGCTGAGGTTTATCTATTTGTCAGTATGACTGCACATCTTATCTTTGCAGATAACAGAAATTACTTCAGAGCTTTAGATACTGGATTGTATTGTACAAATGAATGCATTTAAGAAGGAGCCAATCTCTGTGGTGTTTAATTACATGACTACTAATATTCTGGTTTAGTTAACTCCATGTATCTGTAATATTCTTATTCTTACCTTTCTTACTTGTTCTGCTGGCATGATCTAGTGCAGCCTTCCGAAGTTTCTGAACATATCGTAGGACTCCTGTTAGTGGTATCCGTTGATCATTTTCATATGCCGTGATAAAAACTGAAGGATAACACTGAGATTAAAAAACAAAACCAGTTAAATATTTGACAACTGATTTTTCTCATGAAGTGAGTAACAAATTTTTCTTTATTTATCTTACTGTATTACTTGTTATGGTTTATCTAAAAACACATCTATTACGTAATTACATGCTCTTAAAAAAGCATTGTTATCATTCTAACTGCAAAAGTATTTTGGTCTGAAAAATGACTTCATATTAGGGGATCATCTACTTGCAAAAGGTAATCAAAAACATCCTCTCCCCACTGGTAAAGGTCTGATACGTGTCTGCTTGCTGATGATTGCAAAAAAAGGGCAGTAATAATCATGGAACGGTTCACCTTAGAACAGTAGTTGAGCTTTACTTTTGCAGTCTTTTCTACACATAAAAAGTAGTTGGTTTTACGTAGGAAGTTTTACTTAATGAAGCTATGCAACACAGCTAACACATTACTTCAAATAAAGAAAGATTTCCTCTGAGATGACAATGTCAAAGCTATAGCTCCTTTTCCGTTTCATTGTTTGCCTCTGAAAAGGTATTTAATCAGTGGAAAATACCTCCTTCCTCCTGTGACAAAGTCTGCAAAACTCAGTAGAACAACAGAAACCCCCTACAAAAGGAGAAGGTATTTTACATGTTGAGGTTTGTTGTACGATAAATAATCTGTTACTTCCTGGCAGTCCCATAACAAAAGCAGTTTCTGAAATCTATCGATTATTTAGGAGAAGGCATTTTCTTAATTTCAGTAGTCAATTATGACTCCAAATATTGCTAAGATTATTACTGAAATAGTTTATATTTGTATTAATGATTCATTTTAACACAAAGCAGCACCTAAGACAATTCTAAAATACTGGGGTTTAAAGCACTGAAAAGGTAAAATAGACTTCTTTTTTTTAAATTCCAGTTATCCACTTTTTGTTTTCTTATAAACTGCTACACTTTATTACTGTAGTATTCCACACAGAAAGCATAGTTTTACCTGTGGCTTAATATTCTGGTATGGACAATAGCTTTTGATATACTTCATGCATTTTTCATCTGCTAATGGATTTCCCCATTCTTCCTGTTCTTCAACTGTCAGTGGGAGATGAGTTTTCATCATTGTATTTAGAACATCTACGAAAGGAGCCTTAGAAGTTATTAAAAAAAAAAAAACAAACGTTGGCCGATAGGACAAATGCCTAGGTCAAGGTTTTCTCAAACAAATGAGGAAAGTGAATTTTGAATTGGAATGTTTCCAATTCTGAAACTGGTAGAATGAAACAGAAAACAGTTTAACGTCACAATCCATAAAAGGTCTGCAGCACCTCACCTGTAAAACCATGGCTCTGATAAGTTCTGGATCAGTGTTGCACAGGGCTCCTGCAAGAACTCCTCCCGCACTGGCAGCTGCTAGCGCTGTGTATTTTGGCCGAGAAAATCCTAGTTCGTGCAGCAGCATGATGCAAGCCTTAAGGTCATGGAGACCTTTGAGTTTATTATGCTGAAATCCATCTTTGTGCCAGCTAAGGCCTAGCTCTCCTCCACCCCTGAAATGTGAAACAATTCGAGTCTCTTTGGAAAACGTTACACAGCAAAGCTTTAGATAATGAAAGGACAGCAGTAGCTGCCACAGAATTGCAGAACGACAGTCTGCCTTCCCAGTTAACTCGTCTTTTCTCTATTCTTGTCTTTACCTTCCTTTATGGCTAAAATACACAATATGCAAACAAAAAAATCCGTGCACAATGATTGGTGAAAATCCTAACTGCACACTCCATGCCCTTGTATGCTTGTGTCCTGCAACTCACAGGAAAAGCACTTTAGGAAATGACACTGTCATTGTAGGCAATACACAATCAGACACTAATATTATCTTTTTATACAGGAAACTATTAAAGTATCTAAAACGTTTTCAATACTTTTGTCACTAACACTAGCTTTTATTAAAAACAGTAAAATAGTATTTCTCAGCTCCACGCTGAGACTCTCAGGATTTGTCTTCTGCGTAGCTTAAATTCTGAGACTGCTAGAAAGTGTTGGGTTTTTTTCTAGTTTGTGAATTTCAAATACTACTTGAAATGTTGTATTTTGTAATACAGAATTTTTAAATTTATTTCTATTCCTTTCTATGCAACCACAATTTTGGTTCTAAGCCACCTGAAGTTTCCTTATTCAGGTTTCAAGTTTAAAATGAATTAACTGATTAGTCTGCCAAAATTCTTCATCTTTGGATGAAGAATCCATCTTCATCTACGACTGCCTTGCATCTTAAGATACTTAGAAGGGTAGGAGGAAGAACAGCACAATGCTTGCCACTGAATATAGCAGACAATATATTTCTATGCTGAATTTGTTTTGAAACTGGTATTTCAAACAATTGCTTATTCTCCCCCTTCCTTCCCCTCCCTAAAGTGATTCTTTTGTTATCTTCTTTACCTACTGAATTATTATCTCAATGAAAATGTGAAGCCTATTGTACATAGTAGTTTTATAAAACTAGTGGATTTGTAGCTAAACTGGAGACAGAGGATTTAGCCAATAAAAGAACAAGAGATGTAGGTTAAATGCTTAGTTGTTGCTGTAGAAGGCAAATGGCTTTCAGAAGATGCAGACTGAACATTAGTACACAATGCCCTTGGAAAGAGAGGGAGGTAGCAAGTCATCGCAATTTGAATGTGTTATCAAAATTTTTCTTGAGCAAAGATGAGACAAGAAGTAATGAGACTTCAAAAGATTAAAAGTTACGTACAACCATCCTGTTGATTTAAGAAACCTAAATGAAGTATGTGGTCTTGAAAGTATAATTTTTTTTTTCCTGAGGTAAATTTATTTTTTTGTTTAAAAACTAATTAAAAAAAAAAATCTAAAAAGAGATGGAAGTGAAAAGCATGAAGAATTAGGTATAGCTACATGAAAAAATTATTTCTGTACCTCTTCAGTTGCATATCAAGAAATATCTGTATATCCCACAGATTAAAATCTTAATTCCATTTTGTATTTGACTTACCTAACATGGCAATATGCTAATATCCAACCCTCTTCAATTAACATCAGCTTCTCTTCTTTAAAGCTCATGTTCAAATCTATGCCATAAGCTCCATATACATGAACTAGAAGTGGTTTCCTGTGTAGCTCTTTAGAATTCATATTATGAAAAACTGTAATTGGCACCAAAGTTTCATCCTGGAAATGAAGGAGTATTTTACAATAAAGGACACTGCAGAAATCTCAATGACACATGGCAATGAAAACTTCAATTATTTATTTTAAAATGTGTTTTTTTGATTACAGTAATTTTTTTCACTTAGAATGTACAAAGCACTCTTGAAAAATAAAGCAAGAGACTGAACCTCTGCTGTGTAGGCTTATGGATGCAGAGTATAAAATTCATTTAAGTGCAACACCTGAGGAGTTTTTAAACTACCAAAGCACCCAAGTCTTCCTTCCCCCTTTAACACCGAGAATATCTATTATTAACAAAATAGTTTACCACTTACTGCAGCACAAACTCTTTATTAACATCTCCAATTTTTTAAACTCAGGCTGTTAAAACTTTCCTTTCTTGATCTATACTGTGCAGCTGGTTGTGGGGTGTTCTTTTCAACAGCTGGCATCTTCTTCCTTTATCATGGAGAGTACGATACCATACATCAACTAACATCTAAGGTATAGTATACTAAGATTCTTGACTCATCGTGTACTGTTATCTCCTCCAGCACACCCAGGTTAATGGAAAAAAAAAATCTTATCACGACTCTTTCTTGTTCTTCTCTATAGCACAGAAGAAAACACCCACTGTTTAGTAACTATAGCACCAACTGCTCTTTACATTTTTTAATCTCTATTCCCTGCCAAATGCATTTTCTTTAAATGGGTGGGGAGGAAAGGAAGAATAAAGGGAATGGGAAAAGGACTGAAAAATCTTACCTTGCTTTTAGCTAGTAAACGTGTAGTGTGACAATTCGTAATAATTGGTACCTCTTGCACAGCTTGTTCAATGAGATTATTTTCTTTAAATGAATATGCAAAACGCTTAGGGGGGTGTACTGGGGAGGTGAGCTGAAAATAGCAAGTGCTGGTGGTATGTTCAGGATGAGATTCCAACTCAAATTCACAGGCCCACGTAGGTAGCTGAGAAAACACAGCATTTCAAGTGAGACCCTTAACGCTGCTTCTGTAAATTTTGCCTAGTGTGTCCTTCAGAGGAAAAGATTTTGAATATCAAGCTAATTATTTTCAGTTTGTATGTAGCACAATCTGTATTTCTTTTTGACTGTTTCATTACTGAATTTAAAAGTGAAAGACTTTGGCAAACTTTTCCCCAAGGCCATTGGATCAAGTTCAACAATGAAATAAAAAAGAAGAATAAATCCAAATTCAGTTTAAAATGGGCATTAGTGCAGATTTTTTTTTTTAAACTAAAACACTCCTTGAAATGATTCTGCATTGTTTTTATTTTTTAGATCCTATTTCTCCTCTGATTTCCACTCCTACTTCAACATGTTATACAGCCAAGTCCATGTCAGTTGTTATGCTTTTGCTGTGAGTTAGCTCAGTAATGCTAAGCCACTGAAAACCCCTGCCTTTTAACTTTGTTCCTAGTGCCAGCCACTGTGAAGAACAAAACCTCTTCCTGGCACATTCACCCTCAGACACTTACTGCTATTATATTTAAGATTTTTAACTCTGCTAAGAATAAAAGAAATCAAGATTCATTCTTTGAGAGCAGCAGGGACATAGTCAAACCCTCTGCCAGGCCACTACTTACTTGGGTTAGGTTGCTAGAGACTTCTGAAATGGCAGCAAAAGTCCAAGTTCTCCAGAGTAACTGCAGACCCTTTCTGAATAGATAAACTATGACCATTTTCAAAAATGAAGGTTTCGGAGACCATACAGTGTACTTTGTTGAAAACCTTTTTCTGTAGCAGTTTTACAGAATGCAGCATTGGTAGCTTGTTGCAATAAACTTGCGAGTAGTTCACATCATTGTATTTTTCAGGCAAACAAATTAATTAAATATTTCGTCAGAATGGTCTCCGTAAATCATGGTTTTGAATTGAGTCACTTTGTTTTTATTCCACAAGTATTTAGCAACAACTAGAGAAGGAAAGAAATACTTTGCACAAATTGTACTGCAATGTCAACTCTTCCTATGTATTACAGGACAGTGTCCATACTTGTCTTCTGAATGTTCTAACCTTTCTTCTGTGGGAGGGCCAGGCTTATTTCCTTGCTTACACTGATGAGTGTAACCAAAAATAGGCCCAGTAAAATTAAGTTGAGCATTTAGGGAATCAAGTCCTATTTTACGTTAGAAATCAGCTGTATTGTAAAGAGCTTGACTGTAATAAGTGGAAGAAAGAACTGACTCATAGGATAGCTGCTCTCTAACTTTAAGTGCTGCAATAAGCCACCACATGAAATCCTGAAGAACTGCCACAAGTAATACAATTAGTCATAACAACAAACTTGGCAGTATTATAGTTTCCAAACCGCTTAGACTCTTGGAATTTATCTTTGTTTTCATTATAATGTTATGTTAAAAAAAAAAAAAAGAAATAGTGCTGGAAAAATATTATGCTGCTTAAGGCAAGCTATAACATACCTTTATTGACTGAACTGAATGTGAAACAAAAGAAATCACGTTTAAGTAAAGATGACCAGCATTCTTCAGGAACATAATACAGTGATCACTGAACATCTCCAAGTCTACTAGCTTGGTTTTCTTTTCCGGTGCATAAACTAACTGCCAGTTCTCCATGCCACTGGAAGCTACTGGTGCCTTCATCAACTATAAAAACAAAAAACCACCTTGCATTACTAAGATGTAATAAGAGTTACAAATGAGATGTACAGACACATAGGTGATCTCATGCCACATTTCTATTGCAAAAAATTATTAGTTTTTATTGGGGGGTTTTGCCTGACTAAAACTGGAGGTTTTTAAACTCCCTTTACTTGGGCAAAATGGAAGAACAATTCAGTAGCATTTGGATAAGTAAGTTCAATTCTCATCAATTAATCTACAGAAGATTTTCATGCAATAAGTGCTTTCAGTGTGGCCAGCAGAACTGTAGGTGGTTTGGTTACACAGACTGAGATCACCAACTTAAATTTTAATATAGGGGAAATGACTGTTAAAGCATACACATTTCCTGATGTTGCCAAAGGAGTTAGAATCAAATTGGCATGCTACAGGTGAGACTCCATGTACTACTATCAGTCTTTCAATCCATGCAGCGCTCTGTGTAATTCTCTTAAATTATTTCAGTAAGCTGTGAAGCACAGAATTAAAAGCCAGCCTTACTATTTCTGTGTGATCTGCAACAGGTATCTGAATGAATCCTATGAATCTTATTATCAGTTAAAATTACCTTATATTCTGCAGGTTCTCCGTATGTAGTAAGAATATATAACTCGTCATTTCTGTGCTCAGTGTGGTAAATGACCCCTTTTGTTCGTGCTTGTACAAGCGCAGGTGACTTAAAAGGATGTCTACAGTCAACCAGCCAAACTTCCGAGGTTGTCTTGCTATTGCTGTTGATAGTGAGAAAACGCCTATCTTTTGTGCAATGTATGTCCACAAAGAATCTGTAAGGAATAATTAAAAAAAAAAAAAAAAAAAAGCTTAAACTTGACTAGTATTTTAAGAATACATTGGTTGTTTCAGAATCATGGGCTTCCATCTGCAAGGTAAGAAACAGCATGCTTGTAAATAGGCTGGAGAAATTCCAGGCTACTTGGTTCCCAAACCCACTCATGCTGCATTTATCCTGGGATTATAAGGATCCTACAATCCCTACAAAAACCTACAATCTTGTGTGTGGAACCGGAAATCTGCAAGGAAAGCAGTTCAGTTTTTGCCCAACTGAATCCAGGTTTTTCCATCACTCCGATAGACTGGAAGCTCACTGATGTATATAGGCTTTAAAATTCAGGCAAAACTTAGAACTTTTTATTGAGCTCGTAACCCTATTTAAAAAAAAAAAAAGTAGTAACGGGTAATTAAATTAAAATTAATAAAGGACATTGTGTGGGAACAGCAATAAGAAAAGTAAGAGCTATTATAAAGATAAATTGATAAAAAGCCTAAGTGTTACTGACCTAACTTTGTCTGAAGCAACTAAGACAAAAAAAGACTATTTTTAAAAAAAGTACAGAGGCCTATATAAGACAAGACGGACAGTGTTGCAGCAACAAAGCTGGAAACTAGGAACTGGTTTTGGAACTATGTAAGAAACTAGGAACTATCTACTGGTTCTAAATGCTTCTGAAATCTAGAAACAGAAAACAGAATGATAACCAGTGGCTGGATGATAATATTAGGCAAGTTCAGGCTGAAATTCAGATTCAAATTTCTCTGAGTCATCCTAATTAATTGGAATGTCACGTCTTGGGACATAGCAGTTTCTTTGCCATTTTGAATCTTTAAGACTGGATGTGTCTAAAACCAAAACTGTCCAACACAAAGATCTAGAAGATTTCATCAAGAAATTGCAGGGTTGAGTACTGTAATCTGCATTATACATATCAGATACATGAATGCAATAATGATCCCTCTAGACTTCAAAATATTTGACTGCTGAAGGAAAGGATGCTTTAGACAGCATTTTCAGTGTCTTTAATTATTTGCAGGTGGAGGGACTCCAATTTTTTTGGTACTATTGTTTTTTCTAATTGCACCCTCTTGACATCTTTAGGAGGACAGGCACAGCAGGGGATCTAAAGTCTGCAAGGAATCAGCCTCCTGCCTCTCCAATACACATGAATTTGGCAAGAGCGTGGCACTGCATTCAGTAGAGATTCCAACAGTTCAGCTCTGCTGACCTTACCTCTACGAGAGTCAAGCTGAAATGCAGGTTACGCTTCTCCCCAAGGACTCTGACCTTGATATTACAATTTTTTTTTGTCTTTGTAGCTTTTTTTTTTTTTAAGGAAGTCAAGAAATTTTCAGCTTCAAAAAAAAAAATTTGATTGCACCTAAAAGAGCTGGTGAGCTGTAGAACGGAACTGCTCAATGGCAATACAAAAGAATGTCTTGCCATCTCCGATGAACAAGTGAGTTCAGTTATGAGCTGCAATAGCACATGAACCTTTAGAGTAAGTTTCTAGTAGATTTACTGTAACGACTATGACCTTCAGAATTATGCCAACAGTTTCCCTGTGGGGAAGTGTCAGGTCAGTGCAACTTATTTTCCAAAAGTATGCATCAAATGCAGCTGGAACAAAAGGATCTTATTTACTCCATCTCAATTGCAGATTTTTTTCTGGTTTTTTAGATGAAAGTATAATTGAAATTTCTTTACTGAACATTAATAATCACAAACATTTATGGAATGCCGTGTAAGTCTACCACATGCTACATCGCTGAAAAACAAGTTCTGCACTCAATTTAGCAAGAGACTTCTTGTCTTCCTAAACCACTGCTTAAAGAAAGGTTATTGAGAGGGTATGCAGTCAACAATAGTTCTATCTCTGGGAATGCTGTAATGATTTTGCTCATCCATTACCCAGAGCAAGGATTAGCCTGAACTTCTATGTTTTTTAAAAGATGTATCAGACATCAATAGCAGAGAAAACAAAATGAAATCCACAGTCTGATTTACCCTGTATGAAACTGTCACACATTCATTAAAGGACACCCTGACCTGAGACTGACCTTGACATTTATAAACTCAGCTGAACTCATGAGGTAAGAGAGGAAAGTTAAATCTCTGTTGATCACATATCAAGAGGAGAACAGAGCACATTCTCAGACTGGATAAGGCACTACTGACAGCAGAACACAACTTAAAAATGTCTTTTACCATTCAGAATATGATACGGAAGAATTTGTTTTCCAAACCAGTTATATTTTACATATAAAATACTCTAGAATATGTAAAGGACTTGTTATATTTAGGTAAGCATTACCTTGCATCTTGTTCTGTATAAACTAACTTAGTATGTTTCTGATTAGTGAAAGTGGTCATAAACACATTCTGGCATTTAAGGTTCTTCTGACTTGTGTAATACAGAACATCATTTGTAGCCCATTCTGGAAAAAAGACAAATGCGTATCAAATTTGGAACAGTATATACTATTACTGAGAGAAAATGGAGCTCCATGATGCTAAAAAAGGTGGATTGCAGCTGACATGGAACTGAGGACAGCACTTCTACATCCCAGAGGCTGGGGTAAGCCACGAAAAGATTCTTCCATGGTTTCTCTTAATACCACAGAACAAGAATCTCATAATATATTTTTAAAAAAAAGGGGGGGGGGGAGCGCAGAGGACTCAGGAAGAGGAAGCTCTTGACCCTGTGGGGGTTCTGGAGGTAACAGGAAAATAGAAGATGTGTGGCTGTTTAAAACTGAGCAGAGAAACAGAGGTTTACATGGAGTCAGCGAGATAGAGAGTATGAGCTCTGCACCACTGCATGTGACTGCATGCAAACCATTTAGAGAAAAGAGATGATGCATGTGCCCCATGGGTACTGCTGAGATAAAAATTCTCTGGTTTTCTGTGCTTGTATATGCATTCACCAACATCAGAAACTTATAAATACAGGAACCTTGCTATTCTGAAGTTTAGTAATCTGACTGATCCAGCCAAATTACTGCTATCTCTGCTGCTCCTACAGCCACCAGAATGATGTTTAATACATATGCTTTAAAAAGTTATTGTATGCTGTCTTATGCATAAATACTAATTTTCAGTACAAAACCCAAGGAAGTACCACACTGAAGTAATGCAAACAATTTGCTATCTGAACAGCAATGTGGCTCCAAAGTGCACAGGTAGCTGACGGTTCACTATGAAGACAAACCTTTAGAAGGGAAATCCAAGTTCTTCTATAGCCTAGCATTTAAAAAACCACAGATGTAAATTTTCAAGAACTTTCATTTGTCTGCCTGCTACTGCATATCATGCAATACAAGCATATACTTTCCAAGTGGTCATAAGACCTAATTCTCTTGCTCATGATTGAGGTACCTCTGTACTTCATGATACCTCTGTACCTCACTTACACCTGAGTAAGTTTACAAAATAGGTGTAATCTCTACCATTCTGATAGTCATTTTTTGTAGTCTTATTCTCTGTCATAATCTGTAGGCAACCTACACCTATGTAGGCAACAAGGAGTTGGTTTCTTAAATGGACTGATTCTTCCAGACAAACCTAGACAGATGTTCAAATCAAGTATAGTGAAAAACGTCACTGGCAAATTTGCAGGCCTAGTTTTCAACAGGCATTATAAACTTCAATTGTGCAAACACTTACAATATTAAATTCTTGCTACTCTTCATTTTTGTAACTAGGAAGTTTTACCTAGAATTTTAATTTTTTGCCCTGCCCAGGCAAATTGCTTACTGCACTATATATACTTGATGACATCTAATATAATCTGAAATACAAGATGTGAAACATTATATACACACTACTGCACTCTTTTTGCTATATTCTTTAACATACTATAAAAAAAGAAAGATTTCCCCATTCACTGCAGTTTACCTCTGCTTATTTTAACAGCAATGTAAAGCTCTGCAATGTATTCTGAAAGAATTGATTCAAGGCCTGACTGACTTCATCGGCCTCTGAATTGTGACCCACATTCTAGAGTCCAGTTGAAGTTCCAGCCAATACTTAATAGTAGGTAGCACTTGCACACTCTTCAGCGAAGCTAAGTGCCTACAGCTATCAGTGACTTCAGTTGTAGCTGTAAGGGTTTAATAACTAGAACATTTCTCAAAAAGATCTTTATATTGCAAACAGTTATGTCAGTAAATTTTTAAAGAAGCGTATTGAATTCAATAAAAAGAACAATATGCATGACTGTTCAAACATGTATAAATGCTCGCTTTTACAAGAAAGGAAAGCTTGTATCATGAAAGCAGTCACTTTCATCCACATCAGAATACTTGTAAATGTGCAGCGTGGAAGAAATCGTAAATAAGAAACAATTCAACAGCTATAAGGATTAAATCTAAAAATGTTGCTTCCTTACGTTTTTAAATATTTTAATATTACTTGTAGACTAACGAAAATGTTGTGTTGAAAGCTGGTGTGATCCACAGGATATTTATAAACAACTTACCAAAACTAAATACACTTGGAATTACTTTTTCCATGACAGGAAAATGACCAAGTTTCATAATAACGCAGGTTGCCTCTTCAGAATTTTCGCTTTTTAAGCTGATGGCCATGTATCTCTGATCTGGTGAAATTCTGATCCGTTGAATAAAGGCATCAGAAAAGCCAAGATCTTCAGTACTGAATAAAATGTCAACATTTCCTTCATCTGGAAGAGTAGCAAAAAAATCCTGTAATTAAGGCACTGTCAAAATGAACAGTGGTTGTTAATGCCTATATTTAACAAGTCTGCCTGCAATATTCACAAGCATACTACTGGAATGTATTAACACCAAATATCTGTCTTGCAACATATTTGCAAATGCACTTCGTAAAAATAAAAAATTAAAGTTCCAGGAAAAAAAAAGTCTTGTAGTTATTATTAAAAATATTTTAAAAGTGTAGATCTTGGCTTTGTATTAATGTATTAAATTTTAAAGTTCAGATACCTAAAGCACAGTTGTTTTTACTAAATACAATTAGTAAATTTTTTTTTTCACCCCCTCAGAAATAAAAAAAGCATGAATGTGCTTTTCCTTTTTCAAAATGTTAAGTTAGGGCTCTGAAAAGAAGTGACTTCTCTCTTCCCTCTCCAAAAACTTGCCTTAGTATCAATATATATTATTCTCTAACTCTCTTCACCTCAGCTTTTCAGATTCAGGATTCTAGAATTATTAATCAATCATTAAAGAATTTTATACAAGTATTTTTAGTTTAGTTATTTTAAGAAACAGAGCAATTAAGCTTTAATGTAAGACAAGTACACTAAGTGATACACGTACAACATTTTTAACAATCGTACCGTTTTAGGAAGAGAAATCCCTTACCATCATCTGCTTTTGAAAGAAATACGCAGCCATTCTCTTCAAAGTACACATTCTCTCCAAACCTGATCTGTTCAATACAAAACAAACATGTTTCAAGTCCAACATATAGTTAGACTATTTCCTTAGAATCCCTATATTCAATCATTGTTCTGTACAACACAATTGTAACGTACACAAATGACAGAATATAGCACATATATTTGATACTGAAGAAGGAATTGCACGCATCAGAAAGGTTCTTTCAAAGTTAGGGTACTTAAACTACCTGTACCTGCTCTAAATTTTACAAAAGGCTCACATCACCTGCAATTGCTCTCGTAACTTACAATGTCTTGTATTCTTTATCCAAAAGTCAGATGATTATTGTATCTTTACTTGCTTTTGCCTATGGAGAAATTAAGGTAAATACACTCTCATAACAGGTATAAGCTGTTCTAAACACATGCTGTTACTCTCCACAATTATGAAAATATTCGAAACTCAAAACCACCACCGTAAAATAAAGAGTAAACCAGCACTTTATAGCAGGAATGGCTTCACTGCCTTTTATTTGTACTCAATGATGAGAAATGTTTGTATTATTTGCCACTTACCCTTGGGCTTCCCAAATTGAATGTATACTTGTTGTGCAATTCTTCTAATTTTTCCTTGATTCTTTTTGTCATAGCTTTGTATCTTGCTGAAATGTTATTCCAGTTTTCCTGCTCTGATTTCAGAAGATTCTTGTACAAAAGCTCTGAAGTTATTATGGATGTATTTTGCTTCCTTTTGGAAGGGATTTTTGTTCCTTCCTGCTAAGTAAGGAAAGACAACAATGGCTACAAGCCAGGACTCTGTACTCCAATATGAATATATTGAGGCAATAATGGTATCTCCTGAGCTACAGACCCAAACCCAACTTTGCATTATTACAATAGCACGTGCCATTAAAAAGAAAAAACACAGTAAGTTTTTTCTTTTCAATTTTTCCTGATCTTTTAGGGACGCATTGTCAAATGTGCTTTACTTGACACATTTATTGAGGTCTTCTCTTCAAAATTTAGGGTGCTATTAATGTATGCTCTTAATTGATTATATGTAAATATGTTTGTTCTTGTTCTAGAACTAGTTTTTAGTCAATTTTTATGGAATTCTGTTGTTTTTCCTTCTTCAGAGGTGTTTTCTCATAATTTTTCTGTCTTAAGAGTATCATTTCTCATTTCCTTTCCTAGACAGCAATGCCGCCCACACCTCTGTCCCTGTACCTAGGAGTCCTAGCAGCTTGTTCAGGTTCTTGCTCCACCTCCTCAAAAGTGTTAGTATAAATGTTCATAAGGTGCAGAATGAAGTGAAGCAGTGAACTGATATGGGTTCTGCAACAATTTTATCAGGAATAAGCTTAAGGATCTGGTTTTCCACGATCTGTCAGCAGACTACTGCTACCTCATTGCCAACAAAGCTGTCTTCTCTTGTAAAAATGTTCAAAATGTGTTAAAATGGGTAGAACAATGCTACTTCTTTTTGCTTGCTGTAAAATCTCATTTGATCGAATAAGCTTAACAACATATATTACAGTACATAACACTGCACAAATCACACAAAGTAGCATATTATAACATTCAATGTATAATGTGAATGTGTCTAAACTTAAAAAGCAGCATATACTTTTTACCCCATCTTCACTTTGCACCAAGAATGGTTGGTTTCTTCCTGGTTTGTCTTCACAAATGCATGAGATCTAAAATGTGAATGTTACGAGTAGACTTTGAAAGGAGAAGAAACTACCTGCTTCAGTTACCCTATGAACGTAAACCACATCATTCATGAGAGCATGTGAGTGTTCATTAGTGGTTCAGACCAGCGGTCCCTCTAGCCTCGTGTATCAAATCAGAAGCACAAGTCAAAGAAACCATGAAAGCCCTTAGAGAAGCTCTGGAGCAACTGTGTAATTGGTCAAGGTAGAGAAACTGCAGGATGTGTTAGTTGTAACACCCTCTCCCCAGTAACTGGAAAAACTGCTGGAAGAAAACACCATTCCCCAAACCAGAAGCAACCAAACAAAAACCCCAGAGTGGCCACAAATGGATACTTAGGAAAGCATAAGAATGGGAAAAGCACAGATGATATTCCCCAACAGGTATTCATCCAGCCTTCAATGATTTTAGCTCAGGAATTTCCTGAGCTGAATGTGGTTTCTGGATATTTAAAAAGTCTCTTTCATGTACATGTATCATCTCCCCTTATACCTATGTAAAATTCTAGCATCCAGAACTTATTTTGGCAAGTTCCACACTTTATGAATCTTTTGATGATTCCCCTCCTTTTGTTTCAACACCTCCCACTGTATTTATTTGGAAATATTATATAGAGCTGGTGGTCACAGTGTAGGTATGTATTAGAGTTACTGTACACCTCCCTGCCTGGGGAAAAACCAATAATCTAGAAGAGCATCTAGAAAGATTTTGAGGATAGCAAAGGATCTCAGTGACAATCAGTTTCCAAACATTTGCTCCAAAGCAAACAGGAACAGCTTCCTTTCAGGTGAAAACCACCTGATTGTATCCTGGAACCAGTGTTGTAAACCAGCATTTGTAACTGTGTTAGCGAACTGCCAGTGAATAAACACAACCACACGTTCTCATCCATCAAGACTTCATATGTTGTCCTTGAAACATTTGTTTACATTTCAGACACAGACTTAGGAACTGTCTATGGTATGGTTAGAAATAAGAGGGTTACAACATGATCTTTGGGTCATCTTTGAAGAAACACTGTCAACTTGAAACAATTTTAGAACAACCACACATCCATCTGAAAACATGTTTAAGATAAAATAAACCAAAACACCAATCTTTTTAAACAGTACTTATGCATTATGCATATAAATCGGTTTACAGGCTGTCATACCGCAGTAAAATTTTGTAATTCCTTTAGCAAACTCTGTATTAGAAACACAGGAACAGAAGACCTGAAATTATTTCAGACCATTTTCTGACTCTGTGCATCATACGTTGCCACCCATTTACACAATATTTACTTACAGAAATAAATCCAAGTACCTTTTAAAGTATAGTTTATCACATGTGAATACAATTATGAGACGTCAATAGAGTATTTTAATATTTAATGTGGTGCAAACCATGACTTACTGGTCAGCACAGAAAAAGTCAATTTTTTTTGAGCCAGCTCACAGTGGTCAAGTCTGGTGTCATCAGTTTGGACACTTTGCCTCTACACTAGCTGCTCTCTCCCTGCAGTTTTCTCCTAACACTTTATCTGAATCTTTCTGGAGGATACCAATTTTTTAAAAATTGCTACAGCAGGAAAATCAACCAAAATGCAGCTTTACATCAAAACAGTATAGGAAAGTTGAACAACGGTATATGTCTTTGAACATAACTGAAATCCTAGTCTTTACCCCTGCTTCAAACCCTTTAGGAAAAATGTGTTTCCTCGACATCTGAAAAATAACAGGCTTCCTTAACAGATGTGCCAAGGTGGTTGTTGACATTAAGTCTATACTTAAACAGCATACCTTGCAGGAAAAGAATCTCCACGGCAGGATGCTTCCAGGTGGCACAGTCCTGTGTGCGCATGTACTTCCTGAACAGTCCAGGATGTGGCATTTTTTTGGTTTTATTTTACTATAAAGACATACTGTTTGAAGATGGTTATGCTTAGAGTAGTATTTGACACTGAAGCTCAGCCCTTGGAGAAGATTTCGCAGTCCAACACATGACGTCCTAACCTTCATTTCTTGATAGTCAACCTGAAATTTCTGAAAATCCCAAACTGCCGATCATTTACACTGTGTATAACATAAACTGCAGGTAAAACTTCCTCTCTTTCAAAGAAATGAGATATTGATTCATTAGGTAAATCAGATGAGAAGAAGCAGTAAAAATTAAGCTGTTTCTTAACTACTGGTACACACAGCTTAGCTTGCATATTAACCTGCTATGTTACTCCAAAACGCGGTTCCTGGTGGTTGGAAGTTTAACTCTAGTGAAACTATCAATGAAGAGAAAGGAAGGTGCAACTGTGCATGTTTAAATGTTGAAGAACCCAAAACCCGGAAGGTTTAGGGAAGTTTCCCCCCCCCCCCCCCTATAAGTACCATATAACAAGAAAATCACTTTATCGCAAGAGGGTAACTTGACAGCAAGAGCTGAACCCCCCTCGCAGGAAAACTGACAGGTTTGCAGCTCTGCGGGGGGGAAAGGCCCCACGTGTTTCACCGCCCCCGGTCCCGTTTCCCCGTCCCGCCCGGGCGAGGGCCACAGAAGCCGGCCCGGCTCCGCTCCCCGCCAGCCCTGCCCCTCACCGCCGCGGCAAGGCCGTGCCAACGCCAGGCAGCGCCCGCGGCCCGCGAAAGGACTCGCCGTCGCAGGCGGGGCCGGACCCGCTCTCCCTCCGGCGGGGCTGCCCGGGATAAGATGGCAGGCGAGCAGGAGCGGCTCCCGGCTCCCTCCCGGGACTGCCCGTAGCCAAGATGGCGGCAGGGCGCTTCAGCCAGCCCTAGCGGGCGAGCATCGCTGATGTCAGCGTGGAGACGGGGAGCTGCGGCAGGCGGCCACACGCCGGGCGCGCTGGCTGGCACGGTCCCTAGCACGGCTTCCTCAAGTCGCTCCCGTTTCACACACGGTTTCGCCCTCGGGCGCGGAGGCCACAGGCGACCCGTTTTGAGGCGCGCTCCCGCCCCTCCGGCGCGCCTGAAGAGTCGGGCGTAGCGCGGCGGCAGCGTGCGCCTCGTCGGCACCCTGTCTCCTCAGCGCTGCCCTTAACAAAGATGGCCACCCACATCCTCCCCCTCCAGCCCTAGGCCGGTCGGTCCTGGCAGCCACTGGAAGCTCGGCGGCAAGTCCCCGCCGGCCAGGGCAGCGCTCCCCGCGCCCGTAGGGGGGGGTCTCTGCGCGCTCCCGCCGCTTCAGCTCCAGGCGCTCCCCGCCGCCGCATGGCCGAGGCTGCCGGCTCTCCGCGCCGCCCCGCCGCGGGCAGGTGCGAGGAGAGCGGTGCGGGAGCGGCGAGAGCCCGCTGGCGGCTGCTCGGACAGGTAGGGGGAGCCCGCGGGCGGGAGGGGTTGCCGGGATGGCGGGGCGGGCCGGCGGTGCAGCCTGAGGGGAGCGCGTCTCTGCTAGAACGGTGCTCCGTCCCCCGACGCGGCTGCGTCGCCTTGGGCCGGGGGGGGTTCGTGTCCGCTCCTGTCCCTCTGCGCTGGGCTACCGCGCCCCGGGGGGCGGCGGGCGGTCGCAGGTCCGTATGGCCGGTAGCTCGCAGCGCCTGAGGGGCTCTGCCCCGGGCGGAGGTGCCGGTGCCGGGGGCGGCGGGGAATACTGCCGGCGCTGGAGGCGTGCGGAAAGCCGACCTGCGGAGAGCTGCCCGCACCCCTGACAGGACGATTGCGAGGAATAGTATGCTGGGGCTTGCAAAGGGGTTTGCAGTCCTCTTCCTGGAAAAAATAGTAATAATAAGAATATATACATATAAATACACACACACTGCTCTTTAAAGTGTGCCTTCAATAGATCCCAAAAGCAGTCTGTGGTCTTACAAGCAGTGTTAACGGGAGGAGGGCCAGCACCCCCTTGGCACCCCGCAGCTGAGGGCACTAGCTTGGGATCTCCAGGCTGTGGTTTGACACCTTCTGTCGATGCTGCTGGAGTTGGTTATCGTAGCTGCTACCCAATTCCTGCCCTTTGCCCACCCCCAAACTGCCTTTCATGGGGAGCTGGGGCGAGACCCCACTCCCCTGGCAGCAAAAACTGTGCTGTACCTGCAGCTGCTGGCGGTCTGGTGAGCGGTGGGGCCGTGCCTGGAGGAAGGTGAGGAGGAAGAAGCAGCAGCAGCAGCAAGCGGTTGGTTACACCTGCGCTGCAGGTGAACAGCAGCTTGTCAGCTCCGGCCTTCCATACTTTTTTGGACCCTTTAGGAGTGGTGCAAGGTTGGAAAGGGTTGCTCTGCAGATGAGCATATGCGTAAAGGCTTAAAAAACTCGAATCAGTTTCATTAGTTGTTATTGTTAGGGCTGTAAATGTTACATCCAATAAATTAAATGTTTAGTTTTGTGCAAATGGATGCCTGGAGCTGCCCACCTTGAGCTCTCCCCGAGAAGGCAGAGTGGTGGCAGTGGGTCCGATGGCAGCAGCTGGGCTGAAAGGGGCACCTGGCTGCAGTCAGGTAACAGAGTGGGAGGCATGGGGAGGTTAATATCAACCTTTTCTTTGTGTGTGTTTTTGGTTTGCGGATTCCCCGGTCCTGTTCAACAGGACAAACTTCTGGTTTGTTATACTGTAAAGCAGGAAATGTTGGAGTTATTGGTAGGAATATCAGGTTTGTCTTTGTAGGTTTCGGTTCTAGCAGACTATGTAAGCTGCGCTCTGCGGCTATACTAGCTGTTATTTCTTTTCAACATACTGCCTTTGGCATATCCCAGTCTCTTAAAATCGTAAGGAACTTTTCATAACAATTGAATGGGGGTGTAGGGGGTGCGTATTTGTAGGTATTTGGGGAGAAAGTTTCCATTTCGTCCTCAAACTACAGGTATCTGACCTTTTCCTCTGCAGATTCCCTGGGTTTTTCCATGTTCTTTAGCTTTTCTGTTGATTTTTATATGGTACAATGAACAACAATCAATTTAATCTTACTGGTACATCTGAAGTAAAAATCAGTTCTGCACTCTTTGCTACAGTGATGCTTGGATCTATCTATGGATTGGGAGAAGGTATGAACCTTCTTTTATATCCATCTTTAAAGGAGCACTGTCAAAGTGTTTCTTACAGTGCTTTTAAAAATGCTTTTCATACTGCTTATAATAACGCCTTATGTGAAATCAGTTCTGTGGTGTGTTTATATATTGAATTTGCTTTCATTCAATGCATACACAAATTGATTTGCTATGGTAAGGATGCTTGAGTGCGTGCTCACTGATTTAATTAAGAAAAAAGCCCTTTTATCAGGTATCCTATGAAGCTAGCATAAAGAACCAGGGGTTTGCATAATTACCTATGTGCTCTTTATCAATGAAATGTTTTATGTATGTACTGAGTTTGAAGTTTGGCAATATTTTTAAATTTAGCTTGTCAGAATCAAGGAAAATATTTTTTGCTTAAAAAATTGCTAAGGTAAAAGTTCCACATGTAGTGTGCATTTATAAATGACTGGAGTAAATTCTCTAAGGCTGTGTTTTGAGCTCTATCAGTCTATGCAATTGATGGCATTATCCAGTCTGTAGTTTTTAGCAGAGAAGTTAAAGGACGAGGCATAAACTAAGTTGCTCCCTATACGTACACTTGCTCCTTATAGAAAGTTTAATGAAAACTTTACTGAAATCTGTAAGCTTTATATATTTATCCTGCCTGTTACCTTCCTCTTGCTCTTCTTCTCACAGAAGTCTTGCTCACCTGCTAATGTACTTTAGGTTCCAGAACTGAAAAATAAAAGCTAAAGTGAGGACAGGGCGGTCCTCTCTGTGAAGGGTGCCTCTGCTCCAGATCTTTTTTCCATGTTTTTGTTAGTCTTGAGTTTGTAAATTGTTTACAGTTGAATAAAACAATTTGGTAAATAAACTATTTGTTAAATAAATAATGCACAGTCCTACTGATGCTATTTAGAGATGGTGTAGTTATAGATTATGCTGTAGCTGTTTATGTAGAAACTTTTTTGCCTGTACAAAATATTATGTTCCAGTCAGTGCCATAGAACTCAGTGGAGGTTTGTAGACCATCAGCTGTTACTGAATTTGGTATTTAGTGCAACCAGGCCATAGACAATGAGATACACAAAGAAATACGGGGAATTTCAGGTGACTGCCTTTCGCCATATGTATGTTTGTTTGTTTGTTTGAAGAGAGATCAAACATCTTTAGGTTTTATAGGGAGTCCTAAATATGGTCCTAATATTGTCATTAAATACCGAGGGCCCTGCAGTTGAGATCTGTGGTAAGATTTTACTGGAATTTTTCTAAAACAGGAGACAGTTTGGTGATGCTTTTTTTTAAATGTCTTGTGTGTTAATGAAGAAAGAATTGCCTTAGAATTCTGTATTGCTAGGTGAAGTTAGAGAGGAAAGAAAATGCAAGTTTGAGAGAGGGAAAACTGCAAGGTAAAAGTATGAGCTTGCATTGTGTGGGGGTTTTTTTGTCATTCTTGGTGTTTTTTTCTTTTAAGGAACCTAATTTTTGGAAGAGACTCTTTCATTACAGAACCTAAGATATTATTTATTTGGGTAATATTTGTATGTATGACCCGTGTACAAACTCAACACTTGTGTACACCTGTAAAGATCTTGTGCAGAAGACAGGGCCTTTCAGTACCGAAACAAGATCTTGAAGAGAGTGAAACAAGGCTTCTGGATTTTTTTTTAAATAAAAATATGCAGAGAAACTTAGCTGAAAGTTACTGAGGGAGGAGATAATGAGGCCATCAGCCCCAACCAAAGAACAGTGGTGTCTGGTGATTCTTTCCCCACCATAGTTCTTTCTTTGTCATCATTAAAACCAAGGATTGTGTCTATTCTGCTGAGAAGCCTTTAAGATCTTTTCAGATCTTAGACCTCTTGATTTTAGTTGGAGGCTGTGGGAGAAATGTTTTTTTGAGTACTCAAATGTTCATGAGATTTTCTGCTAACCCAGAGAATGCATTTTACAGCGTGGCTAGAAGATGTCTCTGTAGAACAAAAAATGGAAAACAGAAAAGTGTTGTCACTGCTGGATTTTTTTTTCCTGTTAGTAATGGCTTGCCTTTGCTTTAAAAAAAGCCCCAAAACAACATGGTTTTCTGAAAATTAGATCTTGGTGGTTTTCTTTAGTTGTCAGGTTGGTCCGTTGTGTTTCCAGGCATGCCGCTATTATATGAATGTCTTAATTCTGCTAGTCTTTTAATTTGGTTCTCCTGTTTTGCTATTTTTATGTTTTCCTTCATGTGTGTATTTTTGCCATGTGTTACAGAAATAGAAGAAATAGTGTGGACAGCACACAGCCATTTTTAATACTTCGATGAAAATGCTTGTGCCTTTCATATGCTGAGGCCTGCTGATGAAAATAGATCCAAAAGCAATAAGCCTGATGCATCAGACCTGCTGTTAGAAACTAACAGCATAGCAAATACAATTGCTCTGCTCACATATGTAGTATTTTCAAGTATCCTGCAAAATAATAGGTCATGGCACCAAATTGTAAGGCTGTTGGATGTGAGTGCATTTCCAGTTAAAGCACGGTCGACAAAGGTTGGGTGCAGCAAAAAAATCACTGACCCTTTATTTTGTTGTACGCATCCCATATGCAAAGATTCCATTTCAAGTTTTATAATTCTGGAGAGCTATTTCTCATTTGACTTCAGATTTAGCTCTAGTTGGCAAAAAACTAAATTGTGGTGCTCTCCTACTCAATAGAGCTATTCCTTGTAGCTCTGTCTATTTATAGCGATGAGTTTTTCTGCTCCGTTTTTTTTCATCACTGTGGACTGCTTATGCACCTTCATTTTAAAAATGCAATGGCCATTATTTATGTATGCTGTCCAATGTTAGGAGAAAGAAATTAAAACCAGGATGTCTCTCCTTCCACATCACTGACCTAAAGAAGAAGCCTTTTTTTCTGGCAGGGAAATGCTAGTTGTCTTCTGTGAAATGATACAGCTCAAATGGGCTGGGTGCCGGGTTTTACTGTACGGAGGAGTTGATACCTCAGTCCCCAAAGACACGGTTGAGTACAGTGGACTATGCAGGACAGAGAGCCCATGTTTTAACTTTCCTGAACAAGTGTTTTAATCATCTAGCTATTACACAAAACGCATACGACCACATTCCGCTTCTGCCACTGCCTTGAATTCTTCAGTCTCTTAGCGTTGAACTTGGTGCTGACTGTATTTTGGGGATCATGTAAAGGTTGGCTAATGCATCAGTCCACTTATGGGGCCTTGGTAGGGGAATATGCACTTGTGGCATCTGAAAGTCTGGGGCCTGGGACAGGTAGCAAGTTTGGCAGCAGTTCTGCAAGTGTGCAGCAGTAGACTTCTAAGCTAGGAAATAGTCTACCTGGCAAACACATATCACTCAGGTTTTTTAATCTATAGGGACAGTGAGTGGCACAGAAACTTTCACAGTGGTGATGGGAGGATAAGGAAGAACCCAGTCTGCCTCTCTAATTCTGGCATGGGTTTGCTGGAGCGAGAGTTAAAAAAGCAGCTTTGTACTTAGGAACTTGTGTCCTTATGAACACAGTATTTTTGCTTTACAGTTACTGAGATATATGTATTGAGACATAATAAATTCATAACCCATTCTCTTGACCCCTACCATCAATACCACTGTTATTTTTCTCAGGCTTGACATACTTGGACTAGTTATTCATAGCTATTAGCTAATAACATAGCTATTATGGTTGATTCCAGACTTACCTCTTCAGTTAAATAAACCTGTCTTTGTTCTTTTCTTGGAATTTTTATTCTTAATGTTTAATTTGTTCTTCATTTCAAAGGTTCTGAAGAAAAAACACTTGAAAGATGTGCATCTCCAACAAGTGTCTGTAAGAAGGTTCGCATCGTTCAATCTCTTTTCAGTAGAAGACCAGAATACAGAAGGGGAAACTGGGACCTGGGTTCAGTATAAAAGCATCTTTTATCCTGAGTATAGTGTGTCCTTAAGGTAACCATCATTTAAGTTTTAAGTACTTCCTAAGATCTTGTACAGGACTCAAATATAAAACTCATTACTCATTCTTCCAGTGTTTTGTGTACCTAGGGCATAGTTTACAAATGAACTGTTAGATGTTATTTTTAGTTGTTTGTTGCAGTAAGCAGCTTGTCTGATTTTTTTTTTTTTTTTTTTTTTTGGTACATTTCACTGAAGTGCCAGAGCTTGAATGAAAATACTGATGATTGTACTTATAACAGAATGCAAATATGAGCATTTATTTTATATTTCTAATAGCTTTCTGTTTTGACATTCTTCAGATATAAATAGGATGTAAAAAACCTGAACACATTTACTTGTAATCTTAATAAAAACTTTAATGACATTATGTTATTCGTAAAGTTCTAAAAGCTTTTTGGTAGTGATCTATATTTTATTCAGTTTTCTTCTTAATAGTTCTTGTAAAACTTAATGATAATTTGGAAGCCAATTTGCAAAACAAAAGAATAAAAAATTTCCTCTTCCTACAGAAATGATTTATGCCTCTTGAAGAAATCTGCTTTATATTAGAGCAGGTAAAACAAATGAAGATATTTGTATTAAAAAAGACCCCAAAAACACACAAAAAGAAAAAAACCCCCAAATCCAACACCCCCCCCCCCCGCCAAAACCCTCTGAAGGAGTGTTAATGAAGTCTCAGTAGCTTTAGCAAAACAGAAAAGTTTATAGCTCCCATTCATTACTATGTGGTTTGGGTTTGGTTTTTTTTTCCTTTTCTCCTGCTTTGGTCTCCTTTTCCTTGTTCAGTTTTGTACATTTCTATAACTTGGTTTTGCCTCAACAGGTATCATTGCAACAGTAACTTAAGCATCCCTGAATCAATACTTGTTTTGCAGCCCCTAATTAGCCCTGTTCACTGTGTAGGATTTTGCATTCTGTGCACAGTAGAGGATATTCGGGAGAGCCCAAGTCATCAAAATTGTAAAGTGCATTTTTATTTAACTGGGACCTTTAAATTAAAGTCAATCTTAGAAACTAAGATCTAACACAAACAAGTGACCATCATTAATTGTGACATTTCTGCAAGGCTACAAAACAGAACAACAACAAGAAAACAAACCAAACCAAAAAAAACCCCAACCCCACAACACTACATGCAGGTTGCCTTAAATTTGCAGCTGGGTGAAAAGTCAAATACGAAATTTAGAGCTTTATAAAGCCTTAATTTTCTGTTTTCCAGGCTTATACTTATTGACGCTAAAAGGCTTCAAAAGAAAACTTTTCCATTTGAAAGTGCTGCCTACTTGTAGTAGAAGTGTTTTTTCTGTGTATGGACTTTTCCAGTGAACCGCCAGGGAATGCTACAGTTTCATCCAGAAGCTCACAATCTGCCTAATCTCTTTGTGCAGTGTCTCTGTTCCCTGGTTTTAGGTCTTCAAAGGCACACCGGTAATAGGAAATGTAAGCCGTTTAGGTAGAATTTAGGCTGAGCAAGTCTTTTACACTGCAGTCCTGAACTTCTTCATTCAGTCTCCTTCGTTCACAACCATGGTTTGCAACACTTGGTGTCACTTACTTGATTTACTAGTTATGGGAGTTTTAAGGTAGGAGACGAGCTAAGGTTCACCTGTGCCAGCAGTAGAAAAGCCAAGGGAATGTCAGGCTGATCTTACTCTGACATTTGACATTTGTGCACTTCTGTTTCCATCACTTCCCATGTCATAATTTTATTTACTATTTTTTTATTTGGCTAGTAGTAGTTTCATTAATAATACGACAGCTCAAACTGTAGGCTGCGAACAGGCATGTTTATGCATGATTTTATTATTGGTGGTCATTATATAGCATTCTAAGTATGGAGACTTTGTTTTTACCTTTTATGTTCCTGTGAGCTTAGCCAATGGAAATGTACAGTTTCTGTGCTGGAGCAGGCTCATATTGGGTTTCAAAAACTGTATATTGAGGAGAATAGGGAGATTGTCTCCTGGTGGGGGATTTTTATTTTTATTTTTTCTCCATATTTTGTTCCTTTCTAGAAGATACTCAGTGATCTATAAAAATGGTAATCACTGATCATTTTAGGAATAATGATCAGAACTTACTTATTGTTACACTTCTATATTAAAATGTTTTCTCTCTATATTGCAACAGTGGCAATAGATAGCATATACTTATTATTTCAGAATATTGCAGGATGGTGAAGAAAGGAAGGAGAAAATACTTACTGTGTATTTTGCCAGGGACAAAGTATAAATACCTGCAACAAAATCCGCTTTACCATAAGTCTATATTAAATAAAGCTTCTTGGTTTTTGCAGAAGCAGTAATTTAAGAGGGTAAACATAACAGTTTAACATATATAACAGAGCAACAGTTCTCCTTGCGAAAACTTGTGTATCTAAAAGATAAGAAATCTTGGAGTAAGCAGTCCTGGATCTTTGAGAACTGATCATGTCTTGGAAACTTAAGGATCCTCTGTATGTCTGACAGTCTTTCCTTCATTTTTCTCTTCCCATTGGCGAAATACTAATTATCATAATTTTCATCAATAGGAACAATTTTAACAAGATAACAAGAACATATTATTAGCATATTATTAACCATAACAAGAACATCAGGTAAACCCAGAACGGTGTGCTTGAGTAGGAGAGCCTTTTTATGTATCTTTTTGTCAGGAAAAAAATGTCGCTATGGCCCCTCTAAAATCTTGACAAAAGTGGTTTTGAATTTTCATCTACATATGTTTTCCTTATGCATTAACATCTCTTTGGGAAAGCTCATTGCATATGTTGGATGTTAAAAGGGTTGTCAGCTAATATCTTGACAAGACTAAATACTTAAGAAAGTTCATAAGGTTGTTAGTGGCTTTTGGCAAAGAGTCTAAAGGTCAAGCTATATCAGTTCAAGGGCTATCAAAACTGATCAAATTGTATATTCAGATATGCTATGACCTAGCTGGAATTACTGCTCTAGAGGGACTTGGGGACCAGTTTGTTAGGCAAATAGAAGCTTCAGTAGGAACTACCAGGCATGTGCATGCTTTTCTGAACTTCTCAACGCAACTTGTTTTAATAAGCTGCTATTTTTCTAACCAAATTCAGGTTGGATTCACATTTGGGAAAGAACAGCTTATGCGATGTTTTTCTGTCACTAGTTTATTTTAGAATAATTCTTAATAAATCTTCCAAAGCAGGAAGCCAGAAGCACCAATATAAGGCAATTTTTGCTTTAAAAATTTAAGCTGGATTTATGTGCCATTTTGACTAGATCCTTGAGATGACAACATCATTGACTCATTTTAAAAATCCTCATAACTCTACTGGTTAAACAGTGATCTCTAGTGTGCTTAATGAAATGTAGATTCACAATACATGGTGGAAGGTCGTCTCCTGAAGTTTGTATAGGCACTAAGGTGCTTCACAGTAGCTCTGGAGTATGAAAAGGAGCGTCTGATGAGTGTGACTTTTGTTTGCAGTGAAAGGTGTGTCGAGATGAAATTTCTTGTGTTATAATCCAGAATATCATTTGATTAGTCTAGTCTCATTTGGATTTGTACCATATTTGATGCTCCTACACACTACATCCTTGTCTTGATAATATGAATTGGGTGGCTACATACATGAAATTGCTCTCTAGTGTTGTTTGCAATTAATGTTAGTTAAAAAATAAATCCCTAAACTGACAGGAAGTCAGCCTGGGAATTGGGCTGAATGTTTATGGCAGCCTAACATGGAGAATGTAGACATACTCAGTCCAAGCTGGCATCTTGCTGCAGTTTTCACATTCAGATTTGGATACAGTAAACTGAGTAATGTAGTCTGCAGGTGAAAAATATAAACCTCATTTTGAGTGAAATTACTTGGAAGCTTGACGTGGAAAAAGATATTTTTCATTACAGAAATTATCTGGCCTTCTGGGTCTTTTCTCCATTAAAAATATTTTTTTATTTGTGAAACTTTCATGTTTATTTGTTAGCTTTGTTCAAGTTCTTTTTAACTTTGGGGTTATTTCACTTTGCTGTTAAAAATTATGCATGTGCTAAATACTTATTTTCTTGATGATAGGAAGATATAGAGTAAGTAGAGACATTTTGAAATGTTTATTTAATATTACATTTCTAAATCCTTCTATTCTTAGTCAGGAATGTGCTTTTATATTTAAATTTTGTATGAATAGTTCTAGCAATGAAGTGATTATAGATCATAAAGATGCAGTGTCTCACTGTGGAGATGGTGTCTGTCTTTTAGACAGGAAAATTATTCTTTTATTAGAGTTAAAAAAGGAGCAATCAATATCTTCAAATTTCCTATTTCAGGATATGGATTTACTTTAAAATTGTAGGCTCATTTTAAGCAATTAGAGAAGAAATAAGTTATTTCTGTGGTAAAATATTTTCCATTGATCAGTCATTTGGTGTTTCAAATACTAAAATGCAGAACTGAAAAGAACAATGTTAGCAGTTTACAGGAAGGGTTAAATCTTTGTAAAGAGTGTTAAGTGTTCTTTGCAAGGTGTCATGCCTTTATTCTGAATATGAATGAACCTTTAGATAAAAATATGAAAGAAATTATTAGATTATTCTAGACCTTTGGTTTAGAAATGAGAGGCATGTTACTTGTCTGTGGCAAGTGGTATTTTAGAAGATGGTTTAGGAGTGAATTCCATTGGCTATTCCTATAGGATATTTTTGCTAATAACGTTTTGAAGTTTTAATGAATTTTTATTTTAGGGATAGACATAAAAAAATGAAGGGAAGCAGATTTCAAGGAATATTGCCTCCTTCTTATGAGCAATATGTACGGATATGATAAACTTGCTTTCTTCCATTTGTTGGGTGCTGAGAGACAATGTGTGGATTTAGCAGCATAAAGGCTTGGCCACAGAACGAGGAAGTTGAGGAAAGAGATAAGAAGTGATTTGGTAACATACTACTTTCATTCACTGATGAAACTAAGACTTTTCTATCATATTGCCCAAGACGTGTGTATTTGTAAAAAGAATTTGTAGTCAAAGAAGCCATTGTTTTGGTTTCTTACCGTATTAAGCTGAGATCTTGAACTGGAGTGAAAGAGGAGTTACCTTGTTTTGCTGTACTCTGGCCCAGAAAAAAACATTTGATCAGATAAAAAAGTTTGCAGATAACTCTGAGATTCTTACTGGGCTGCAATGACAATTGATAGTAACGCTCAGCAAGCCTTTTTGTAAAGTACCCTTAGCAATAACTTTTTTTACCCTTATCCTGTCTTTCATTTTCCACAAATATTGTAGTTTTATTTTGTATCCAGGTTAATAATGTATGGTGATGTGTTGTGGTTTTTTTTTTTTTTTCTTTTGAGTATTATATGGAAATGTAGTCTACCTTAGTTTTTGTAGTTTTTTTAAGTTTACTATATGTATTTAGTTATTTGTATTACTTTTCTTCATTCAGTTGAAGAATAACATAAAAGAAGAGAAGGACCATGGTTTTGTTCCATTATGGTTGATGAAAAGCATATATTAATAGGGAGCTACTGAGGGATTATTTTTATTCTACTGTCTACAGCTATTTATAAATACATATAAAAGTCTGCCACTTGTGTTGCCTGAATTGGAGAGGAAGGAACATGAATATATTTTAAAGATATCTCTCTCTTTCTCTTTCTCTGACTTTATTTATACATCCGAAGTTGATTTATTCATAGTCCAGAGTAAGGAATTTTGCTTTGCTTCATACCAGGAGAAACATGAGTTAAATTAGTTTATCATTCATAGATTTGTCTTCTATAACTCACTGCCTCAGCTGTAGAAATTTTTGCATATTGTACCTTGAAGACTTGTAATAAGAACACTGTAGATCAGATTAAGCACGCTGGCCTGAAATTCACTTTCTCCATGATGCTTACCTATACTTGTTTGAATTACTTTGTTGATCTCGGCAATTATATCTTTGAACTTCTTTGAAGTTCTTTGGACTGTACAACATTCATGACGTATTCCAAAGCACTAAATACTAATGTTCTTCTGTATTTTGAGATGCCTGTGGAAATTTATGGGAATTTTGGGGTTGGGATTTAACAACAAGCTTCTGTGATTCCTTTCCTTGACTTTCATAATTCAGTGCACGTGACACTTACAAACTCTTTATAGGCAGTTTGTAAGACGTACTGTGGAAAGCTGTGATTATGACAGGCATTCAGAGAAACAAGATGTGACGTGTATTGGCTGTTTTCTCTGGACTAGGTAATGGAGGAGTAGCTGATGGGATGGGACAGTGAAGCAGCAGCTGTTACAGAACTGCTGGGGAGATATATACAGAGCAGTGGATCCCACACTAGAAGCAGTGGTTTTTAGGTGCAGGACTGAGTAGCATGATATTTATGGCAGACTATGGGGTTAGAGAATACCTGTATTTACAGATGCATGTAACTTTCAGTCTGCAAGTCAGTTCTGTAATGGAAGAGAGTTGGGGAGTAGCTGGTGCAGTTTGTCTGTAGGCTCTACAAATACAGTCCTCCAAATGGAGAAACGTGGCTATTGCTGTTTGGAAGTGTGTCTCCCTGAGCTCTCCCTTTCACAAGTAGATCAGCTGTTGGCACATTGCTTTCCTCGGTCATTAAAATTGTCTGCAAAAGAAGTTATGGTCAATTCTTCACTGTTTGGATTCCCTAACTGTTAAGTGGTTACCAGTGGAATTTAAGTGCCTCTTTTTTAGCCTGGTGTAGGGAGAAAAAGCTTTATCAGCAGGAAGAGGTATTTTCCTATCGTGCTAATTGACTTCGTAGGATTCACTGTTACTAATGTGCAGTAGTCTTAAAATAGTCCATAATGGTAATATAGTTAAGACCTGAGATGTGATTTTTGGAGTCAATGAGAGCAGCTTTGCTATCCAGATCACTGCTGAGATAGTGGCTGCTCCTCTTATTCTAGGAGATTGAGCTTGCTCCCTGCTATTGTTCAGTGAAGGTTTCATAAGCTGATCAGACTAAAGGAAGCAGCTGTTAAACTTAAACCCTGTCCTGTTTCACAATGAGTGTGGAGTGGGCATCTGGAAGACTGAGGAGAAGGGGGAGATCCCTCATAGCAAAGCTGGTTGCTTCTCATCATTAAATTGTGGCTCACTTATGTGCTTGCCATGAACAATATTTGTGAAAGCATGAAAGAGATTGCTGAGACAGAGAGTTAGAGACTTTGAATGTTGCAGGCAGCCAGAAAAGGGTGTCTGTGCAAAATGCCTCTGCTGGCCAAGAGAGCAAACGCTGGAGTGTGTTGTGTTTGTACATGGACACCACAAGCTTTTGGCCACTGGATAATAAATGTAAGAATATGTTTGAAATTTGTGTGTGTTGATTTTAATTATGGAAATAATGTTTTATAATCAGAGGAAGAACTGATCCTTAATGAAAACTGAATGTACCAAAAATAATAATGTAGATGAAGAACATTCATTGGGTTAAATAAAGCATCACCAAAATTTCAGGACAACCTTAAAAACAATAGGTGTGTGGCATGCATCTGTTGTGGAATCTTAGCTTATTCTTCAGGCTGAGATACTCGGAGCTCTCCACTTCTCATCTCCAGTTATAATCCATTATTTTGGAAACAGCCTGAAATTTGATTTAGTGATAATTTTAAGGCCAGTGTTATGGTTGTATCATTTCTCTTTTTTTGCCTTTGTCTACCTTTTGACCCTGAAGTGTATAAATTGTATTCTTTTCTAGACCAGGACACTCCACTTACTTCTGTTTTTCTTTCGTCATAGCATTCTGTTGAACTACAGGTACTAGATTGCTAAATTGTTCATCCTCACCTTTGTTTGCTTCACTTGGAGATTTGCATGATAAATCTCCTTTATATATGGACTATGTATGTAAAGAAATTGAGGGGAGAAAAAACCAAACCAAAACATGTTATCCCAGGACTAATCTACATGCCAACAAAGATTAAAATATTTCTTTACTGTCTCAGCATCTCCCCCCACCCCCCCAATCTTACATTCATTTAGAAGATGAGACATTCACAGCTGTCGGAGACCCTAACTGTGTCAGACATATGCACAGTTGTGGAGTTTGTAGGATGCTATGGAGTCAGCAGGGGACAGTTTAAAGGGCAGCTCTGTGGTTGGCAGAACTACTGATGCTGTCCACTTTCTTGTCACTTCCCTTGAATTAACTCTATTGCATCGGTTGTCCAATCTGATTGAAAACAAACTTGCCAAAAAAAAGAAGAAAAAGTGTATTTTAAGTCCGCGTGATCCATCAGACTTCTTGTAGGCTTCCAGTGCAGCTAAGGAATGTACTTTTGGTTTGTTTTTATGTAGCTGGGAGAAGAGCTCTAATGTCCAGTTGAATCTTTTGTAATATCTTTCATATATTTTGTTGCCCCTATTTATGAGCTCATTTTGGTTTGTTAACTTGATTTCCATTTGATTTTTTTTTTTTTTTTTTTTTTTAAGAATTAGTCTAGTTGCTGTTTGGTGCTTCTCAAAATTTAACATGTAAATGTTTCTTTATTTAATGCTTATGCTTATCAGAAGCTATAAATAGCTTTTTTTTTCACTATAAATTTACAATTTCATATTTGCAAAAAGGTTGATTTTTTTTTTTTTTCCATTCGTACAACAATCTTCCTTCAGGAAAGAAAAGCTGAGAGAACGAGAATTAATTTTGTAGGTGCTAGAAATGTTGGATTTCTTCCATTTTTTCAGTGTTTCAAATTAGCATGTTCCTAAACAGCCTTAGAAGCTATATTTGAAACATTGTTAAAAGACTGTATTTTTGTATTTTTCTGCCTTGCTGAATTCTTTTTAGATTTTTTAAATGCATTTGTGAAACAGCTATGTGATCTGATTGTTGTAAAGTGTAAGATTTTTTTATTTTGTTCATTTTGGGCCTAGATTAGGTCGGAATAGTTAAAAAATTTTTAGTTGCTTTTTTTTGTGTGAATCCAGCTAGCCTGACATCTATAACATTTAGAGGAGGCTTCTTAGGCAAATTTTTATTCAACTTTGGTGCGTGTTCTTTCTGCTGCTGTCAGTGTTTTGCTCACTGTGTTCTAAAATTTGCAGTTGGTATGTGAAATGCAGTTAGTTAATTTATTATCCCCAGTTTTGAATGTTTATTTCACTTGGGTTATGCAAATGTAAAACCAAAGAAAATGCAGTTCACTGAACACATGAATCAGTTTCATTGTTCACATTAATTAAATGAAGTGTTCTTGATTTTGTGGGAGAAAATAGGAATGTGTGTACAGCTGCTGTTCAAAAATAGTCTTTTGTTTTTCTTCTTCAAAGAAATCACTTTACCAGAATTCTTCCTTTTCTATATGTGACTTCCACAACTAAACAAAAATTGATGCTCTTTGGAAATGTTTTCATTTTGGTAAAGTATTAGTTTCTAGAAACATGTTCCTGGTTCATGGATTTCAGTGATGGAACTTTGAAGACTAGTGATTGTCCCCTTGTTTTCCCCCTGGTGGCTACAGTAGTACCTGTTTGCTACCTGTCTGTGAAAGGGGTTTGTGAGAAGTGAACACGTGCACTGAACCTCTTTTCCGAGGAGGCAAGATGGGGTTTTTTTTTTATTGTTTATATGTTGGTAAAGTCACTATTTATGTTTTCTTCCAGATTTCACAACGGATTCTTAAATGTTAAAGATGTTCTTACAAGTTTTGACAACACAGGGAATGTCTGTAAGTCATTGTTTATTTAAATACAGTACTATGTTGATAGAAGTCTAATTATATCAATATAAAATATTTCTGTATGAGCCCTCAATAATCATTTCATTTGGCTGAGAAACACCATTACTGTGGTCAGAGATGCAGATCTACCTACCATAGCATTTTATGTGTTACACTGTTTTATGTAGCACAGTTGTTTGTGTGGATACACCCTTAAGTCATCCCAGTGCAGGTTATTTTTGGTTCTGTGACTGTGGTGGAAACATTACAGCAGCTGAACTGGGTTGGACGAAAAATTAGTTTAGCCCATTGATTTGTGTTGGCCAGTGGCCAGCAGTGGCTGTCTGAGGAACAACAGTGCAAGAACATGGGAAGCAAACACTGATACTTCTAGCTTGGAGAGGGCAAACTCAAACCAGAGAAAAACAAAAGAAAGCACGCAGCCAAGTTGTGAAATTCCTCCCCACGGAATGTTTTGGATCCTAGAACATGACATGAATTCAAAAAGCAAAGGGGGAAAAAATTATGCAAGAAAATTTCACTGTGGCTATTAAATACAAAGACATCACTTATGGCTTAGGAAGTGCTGGATGTTAGGAGAATTAATGGGGCTGTAGGATGATATGTTTGTCATGATCTTTCACTCTTGTCCGAGCATCAGTTACTGGCCGTGTTAACCTGAGACAAGATGAGCTGTAAGTGGACCTTCAATGTCTGACCCAGTATGGCTCTGCTTCAGTATACTTATTAAGAAATTTATCTATGCTGTTAATGGACTTGAATTATAAAATTGTGGTAGATCATGGAAAAGAAGCTGAGAAAAAATATTTAGATATTTTTGATATAATGAGTAATTACTCTTATATAGTTAACATTTACAGATATACATATAATTCTTGTTTGATTATTCTGCTTTATTTTTCAGGTTGGTTGGTTTGTTTTCAAACAAGCAAACTGATAGAATAAAGTTGGGGGGGGTGTCTCTGTAAGTTTGCCAGATATTCAAGAAATGGGCACATATGTCTTCTGCCTTACCAAAGCAATGATATAGAAACTGTTCTGATATATGTGTTTCATCTCAAAACTCCAGGCTTAGTGTTCCAAAGCTATGTTTCAATAAACATTGGCTTTTCATTATTTAATAAACTTTTGCCTTCAAAAGGAAAAAATAATCATAAACTGAGTGCTCTCCTTTTTAAAATTTGGTAGCTATCATTCAGTTCTGAACATTGAAGATAGTTGTGTGGTCCTGCCACAAAATACTTCAGGATATATTCTTTAACTGTTGCCAAAGGGAAACTTGTTCTCTGATTTCTGAATGAAAATTTTGTCTAAGGGATATATGAATATCTAAATTAATAACATTAAGGCTGGAAAGAAAATTCACATTTGTAATTATGGTTAACATCAGCTACAGATGTAGGCATCATAAGCTGGATGATAAAAACATTTAGATTTAAGATATTTAGGATCTGAAAGAAAATTCTTTGCTTAAATTATGGGAAGCATTTAGAGAGATTTGATGTTGTAGATTCTCAGAATAGGAAGCTAGAGGCACTTTTATAACAAGTTACTTTATTCTTATAAACTGTTCTCAATAAGGAAAAAAAATCCAAACTGGGGTTTTGGATCCAGAAAAAATATTGTTATATTAGTTCATTAGATAACAATTCTGGTATTTATTTTGAACAGCAGAGAAAATCCTTTGAATTTTTTTAATGTCTAAAAGTGCTTGAATACTAACCTTCACATACTGGATCAAGACAGTGTACCTTATTCTGTTAAACATGGTAACATGATTTCTTAATCTTTGTTCTTTGTGTGAGTACTTAGATTGTGATCAATCTACACAAATTTCCTTGTTAACACAAATAAATTACTCTGCTAAAGTTGTTGTATGCTTTCCTATTGTTAGACATGCTGTCAGCTCTTCTGTTAACTTTTTCCAGTATTTCAGCTACTTTCTTATTGATTGCAGATGGTAGAACAAGACTTATACTCTAATAGGCACAACACCAGCGCTAACACAGAAGTAATATGACATTGGTAGTTCTTACTGTTTCTCTGTATAGACAAAGATTCACATTTGTCCTTTTGGATTCAGTATTGCTTTGAGGGTTCATGCTGTGCTATTATATGCAGTGTTTGCTAAGTCATTTCCAGATTCAGTGCTTCCTCATTTTTAAACGTCTGTGTCTGTAAGCGTCTGTCTGTGTTGATGTACATATTACTGATTTATGCCCATTTTACTAAGCACTCTAGATTACACTCTGTTAGGGTAACTGTAAAATGGTTATCTTCTGGCAGCATGCAGTACTGGCTTGGAGTGTAATAATCGTACTTTTTTGCCACCACCTGTATGGAGTAAATGTCCCCAGTGTCCAAGCCAGAGTAACTATGTGTCTGTCACACCATCATAGTGGAGTTCCCCCAACCATATGTTTGCTGAGCTGCTCCGTTTGGATCATACCTGACTGAATTTGTGTGCACTCCTATTATTCCTTGATTTGAATTAGCTCTTTCTTTGACCTTTTTCTGTTTATTTCTTGGCTCTTTTTGTGTTAACCCACAGTGGGAATGGTAGGTAGTAATCCTGCCTCCTTTTACCCCCAAAGGTAACTACAGTTGTAGTATTTCTAAAATTAGGTCGACTATTTTTTACAATTGCTGTGGTGTTCTTTAAGATCTTCATATTATCAAATGATAGTCTACTGTAAAAAAAACCCCAAACATTTCTAAAATGGTCTTTAACAGTATTAGATTATTTCTTCTAATACCTAATACTAAAGGAGCTAGCCAGTATTGAACAAATTATCAGTCCCATCTACAGTAGCATGCTCAGTGAGGGGACCCATTGAATAATTATAGACTTTAATGCCGTGTTAGGACACACTGCATAGTCAGAATTTACTGGGCACTAAACTTCACTTAAACGATTTGGACCGACTTATCAGAAAACAGTTTAATATTTTAGTGTTCTGTGTGTTTATTTTGGCTGCCATACTGAGTATTTATCAGGAAGGTTAATGTTTTGCTAGAGATTATTAGATTAGGAAATAATTGTGTATTAAACAGATTAGATTTTGTAAAAACTGAAACATGTTGCATATTACATCCTTTTTAAACATAATCATTTGTTTCAAATAACATGGTTTGTGTGGTTTTGGGGGGAGTTTTTTTGTTTCTTCTAGTAATGTTCCTAAGCACCCTGTGTTAAAACAAGCTCTTTCAGGGAGCATTTCTATGATCTCTTTATTTCACTTTTTGATCTTTCTGCTAATGGTCCTTAACAGCCACATCACCATACACCATCAAAAGAAGAGTGGTAGAGCAGACTCTAGTTAATACCACTTTCTCTACGCTCCCAGTAGATATCAACTCAGTACAAGATGTGCCACTAGCTGGCAGCATTATATAAAATATCAATAAGCAGCTTTTGAGGAATACTTGTGACTGCTTCCAAAGGTGCTGCCTTATACCAGTAAGACTTCAGGACAAAAGTGGAGCCAACTGCAGTAGCTGTAAATGGTGTGTTGCAGGGTCCCAGGTGTTAACTCCAGAAATTGCCTCTGCACGATGTCTTGTTAAAACTTGATACCTGCACTTGTATTCTGTCTTTTTCAAAAAGATTTCTGAAGATGCATTTTCATTGTAGCATTGCTGCTGTGAATGAAAATTCACACTACAATTTACAATTGGTTTTCAGTTTCCCAGAAAAAAGTGAAAATTTTTTCTCTCCTGTTCGTCCTTTGTGAGAGAGCAGTTTTCACATGAAAACTCTTAAATGAATTCTCCACACAGACAGGATGCAATGCTAAATGCACTTCATTCAGCTTTAATTCTATGCATAAACAGGAGGCAGGCAAAAGAGGACTGGAATGAAGGAAAGGATCAGTCTGTTTTAGATGACAGTATGCCATCTGTTAAAAAGATGGTACATCCTGAGACCATCTCTAGTCCTAAGATAGTCCTTTAAAAGAACTGATGGATCCCAGGCAGAAGATTCAGTGGTGGCATTGTGGGATAGCATCAGCTGGCTCCAGGAGCCACACGCTGCGCTCGTCCTTGCAGAAAAAAAAAAAAAAAATCTCTTCTGCAACAGGCTGTCCAAAAGGCAAAGAAAACTCTGCAAGAATGAGCTTTTGAGAGTATCACCTTCCCCTGCCTTTCCTGGTGGGAGAAGCAGTTATGACTGAAATGCTTGTATAATTATATCCCTATAGTATTTATACTGTAATTTCAAATTATGTCTATATTTAAATTAAGTTAAATGATCAAGGGCCAAAATATATACCTCTTTACTAATTGTAACCAGTCTAAGCAAGCTACAGAGTCTGTAAAGGAGAATTTTAAGCAGTGAAATACAACATATTTTGGGATTTTCATGTAGTGTCTACCTGATGTTAACGCAGAAACAAGTTATTCCAGAGTGCTCAAGTAGTATAAAATTGCAAATATTGCTATATGTAATAGCAAAACACTTTCTTGTAAAGTACACATAGCATTAGTTAATAATGTAACCATTTTCAAGAAACAACATCATCAATACATATTAATTTTATTTTCTACTTGGTTGAGCATACAATTAGATGTTTTGGAACTAAAAAAGCAGCAGAGGGTGCTACAGTTACAGAGCTACCCAGGCACATACTCCAAAGCTGTTGCTCCTGTAGGCAAGTAGATCCTGCAGGCTTAAGCTTTCAGTTTGGGGTAGATGGATAGGATAGCTTTGAATTCTGTTGCCTGTGTTTGTACAGGAAAAACAGGTAATCTGTGTGAAATCCAGAAAAAGTAGAATTACATATTCACTTGTTTTCTTGAAATTTTTTTTAAAAAGTATTTTATTGCTGGAAAATGTTGCATAGTTTCCTGAAAACATAGTGTCTGGATATAGCTACTGTTACAAAACACTCACCATCTTTTGAACTGTTTTTGTTTTTGCTAGTTTTATGTTTAGAAATTCCAGTCTCTGAAACAAGTTTTATGTTGGAATTTTTTTTTTTTTAATTTTTATTTCAAATAAATGAGCTAGCTAAATTGGAGAATATTTTTTCCCCCTTCATATAATATTTTTCATCAAAATAACAAGAGAGAAGGATTTTTCTTAAATTTCAAGTCCATGTTGGATTTTTTTGGAAATGCATATTGAGGAAAAATATTGAAATAAATGAATTTTCTCCTTTTCATTTTCACTTCTTTTTTTTTCAGATTGTATTAATTTTAAAACTGTGCTTATTTAAAACTGGTAATTGTGTAACTTCTTTTTATTTACTTAAAAAAAAAAATCTACTTTAAAACAAAGAACTTTTCCTTTCTTCCTTCCTCTCAAATAACTAGAAAGAGAGGGTGTGTTGTCTTTCCCGGTAGTAGTACATGAGGATGTGTTCAGAGACCTGCTTGTTTCTTCAGAGCTCTCACTGCATGACTCAAAGGTATCTGAGCTCCTCCAGGGAGAGATAGTGGCAGCTACTTATTTACCATGCCTGGAAGGATAGATGCCATCAAGCTACCTGGGGAAAAGCATAGGATGGCATCCTTTATGGTAGCAGAGGTGCTCCCGTATTTCATGTAACATTACCTAAAATCAACAAGGGAGCAGTCTGCATTTTTCAGGTGCTGCTGTGGAAGTTTCCCCCCTTTTTTTTAGCGGAAACTTCTTGTTTTCTGTGGTGAAACACATACCGACTTGAACATGCTTCCTGCCTCTCCATGCCTCAGTAGGTATTCTCACCTGAAGAAACTGCCACTCATTGTCTTCTGAGCCTTCTCTCATTCCACTGGTGTGGCAGTTTGACATTGTTTACCATGTCAGAACCTCACACCCTCTTGAGAAAGTCTTCAACAAAAAATAAATTGACTGGAAGTGTGTTTGGATAGCAACGATACATGTCATTTTGAATGAAATATTGTATTTGTGATACCTACAATTTACTATTCACTATGCAGCTTCCTTTTAAATAAAACATTTCATGATCAGGGTTAAGAAAAACCAACTGTTTCCTCCCTCCCCTCCCCCATCCAATTCACTTCACTGATTCAGTTTACAGCATCATCCCAAGCAGTCACATTGACATAACCAGCATAACGCTTACGGAATGGAGCAGAAAATAAGTATATGGGGAGAAGCAGGTACCTTTTAAATTACTCTTGCTAGCAGAATTGTTTTTATGAAACTATTCTCTGATGGAATGTCAGTAATTTGTCTGTTTTAAGTACTGTCCTGCAACCTTCTGCTTTTGCCCCCGCACTAAAGTCTTCTGTTTATCAGGAGCCTATATGTGAAAAGAATAATCATAACTGTTACCAGGCATCTGTTTCCTCTAAAGTATTTTTTTTTTTCTACTACATATTCCAACGTAACCTGACTGTGTGCCTGTGCTTTTAACCATGGCACCAGCTTGGAAAAGTGGGAGGTGAAGAAGCCCAGCTGAGCTCTTCTGAGTACCCTCTTTCTTCCTTGGTCAGTTGGAAGTTTTTGTACTAATTGGTTCACCTGCTCAGGATATTCCAATGAGAACCTTTTGGTAAAAATACATCAATTTATTAGAGCAACTGCAGTTGCTCTTCTGTATTGCTGAGCAGTGTTTTGTACCTTGGCACCTTGATTTTTGCATCAGATCTGTTGTCATAGTCTTTATAAAAATTGTTGGCATAAATGTGTTTCTAAGTGTACTACTCGTGCTAGTCTGACTTTATGCACTGGTGTTGACCTTCTATAATCTGAAGCATTTTTGAAAGTATTCCATGTGTTCTAAATGAATTATCATGAGAAGTTGGATCTTTCAATTTAAATTAATTAAAAGAATTTGAAGACAGGGTATAACTTCTTAAATTAGATTGGTAGAAGGAGAAGAGTATGAATTATTTTAATTAATTTCAGGGGGTTTACTTTTACATTAGATTACTTATCTTAATCACCTTTTTATTGGAGATACGGTAGGATAACAATGGTAAGCATCCCTTTAAGATGCGCTATGTCATTAATTAAGCTTAGTCTTTTAATGCATTGTAGAGTTTTCTCTTAAAATATTTCAAATTTGAGCATAATTGAAACAAATAGTTTCAAATTAGTTTCATTTAGCTTGACGTGCAGTAGATTGTTGCAGTTTGAGTGGAACTTGCATGTTTCTTTGTAATCGTTTGTTTTGTTTTCACCATTGCTTTTACTTGCCATGTTCTAGCCGTGTTTTCAGTGCTGCTCTTCACAAAAGTACAGGCAT
Source organism: Gymnogyps californianus (assembly GCF_018139145.2). NCBI lineage: Eukaryota > Metazoa > Chordata > Aves > Accipitriformes > Cathartidae > Gymnogyps > Gymnogyps californianus. The sequence continues at coordinate 29,457,805 of NC_059473.1, forward strand.
GAGGTGGAAATGCCATGCTTGGAGTACATCCTTGGGTAGCTACCTTCTGTTCAACAGCAGACAAAGTTGCTGATGGGATCTGACTTGCACATCAGATGGGGCATTTCTCTGTATTGTAATATAGTCTCATCAGTGGCTGCAGAGTGGAGGTAGCAAGGACAGTGCCTGTTCTTCGTTTTCTCCATACAAATGTAACTGAAATCTTATGTATAACTTGCACCTAGTTTTGGTTTTGTTTCAAGTCTTTTTACAGAACTTTTTAAAGATTGCGCTGTATTTCATTTAAAAAATCATGTTCAAATGGATGAACTCATGTCATCTTTTGAAAATGTTGGGGTGAAGTGTTTCAACTTAATTCAGCATCAATTCACAGAATTGAATTCAAACAAAACTCTTTTGAGTAAAATATTTCTGGAAATGAGAATTTGAAGTCTTTGGTGAATAATATATTCATTTGAAATTTTTTGTCTAATGATAGATCGGACTGAAAAGTATGATGAAAACTAATCTACATAGCAGTGACCAGATGAAAATCCAATGTAGAACTATTATTCATGTACTTAGCTTGGCAAATTAAATACTCTTATTGAGTCTCAGTACAGTTAAATAAAATTCTATGTTTTGTAATAATTTTTCAAAATATTTTCAATAATGTGAAAAGAAATGGACAAGGCGTTATTCCAGAAATGTAAAGAACTTATTTTTGGTAAACCTGGTGGATTAAAAGAGCCCCCTGTACAAGTGGTGTGGTAAATGGAAAATGTATGAGGAGTACATGTACAACTGCATGTTTGTACTAATTACTGGAGGCCCAGCCTTGTGGTTTTTAATTAAGACTGCAGCCCACCTGCGAAGGACTTGAGTGACTAACCCATAAAACAAAGATTCAGAACATCCTGGTTCTAGCGATGGTGATTTCACATCTACTCTCCTTCCTGGTAGAAGATATCTCCTGATATCTAATGGTAGTCTTTTTTACTAAAGCTTAAACTTATTATTGTTTTGCTCATTGGCAAGAATGAAATTTTCTTTTGTAATAGCTTTTTAGGTATTTTAAGTCATCGCTTGGCCTTGCCTATATCTTCTTTTCCTTATGTTGAGCAAGCCAAATTCTATCATTTTTTTCTTAAGTTACATTTTTTGCTAGGTTCTGACTTTTCTTTAGACTCTGTACATTTGGTTTGTATCTTTCTTGAAGAGTGTTTGTCAAAACTGGGCACAATAGTCCAGTTGAGACCTTCATCATGCTAAGTAAACGAGGTGATTTTGTATTTTACAGCCTGTAATCCCAATGTTGTATTTTCCTCTCTTACAATAGCATGGCTTTGACTCATGTTGAGCTTTTGACCTGCCATAAGATCTTGGTCCTCTTCAAAACGGATCAATTTTTCCTGATTGTGTGTTTATGTAGCAGGTTATTCTTATCCAAGTGCAATACCTGGTACTTTTCCCTGTTGAACTTTTTCCTCTGTTTCCAGACTTCTCCCAGTTCATTGCTTTTGTCCTTGGAAGCCTGTCTTTCAACATACTGGACTTCCTAAGTTGATATATTGCTAATTTAATAAGCATATTCCTTCCATCATCTAGATGATCAATGAAAACACTGAACAGAGCACAATCTGATGTAGCCATTTATGGAAACTCCACCTGATAAAATCACCTGCTTTTACAGTAAACCATTGAGAATTGTTCTCCAGAGTCAGTTTTCTTGATCAGCTCTGCACCTATCTTAACCAAATTTTATTTAGACTGTGTTTCTCATGAAATTGTCAAAAGACTTTCTAAAGTTTTGATATAAGACATCTACTGCTTCTGCCCTATACACAAGCCTCTTATCTTGTTGCTCTGGTGAATGTGTTTTTAATTAAAATCTGTAATTTATTTTTTGTTGTTCATCATGGAATATGCAAGAAAAGAATGAAAAACGTGAATCTGTTTCAAGTTTTTAATTATGTGAAGATGAGGGAGAGGATGAATTGAATGAAACATTATGCTTAATTATAGAATGCATTATTGTCTTCTGCACTGAAAGTCACCTGATGATTTTCTGTCTTATAATTTCATTCACTTCCTGAAAGCCATTGTTTTAGTCATCTGTACTACAGATGTATCCTATCTAAGCTTCTGTGCATAGTTTTGTCTTGTAGTTCTTTGGTGTCCTGAAGGAGAACTCCAGCTACACTGAGATGTGTACTGGTTTTGTGACATGTTTGGTAGTCTAGCAAAAATTAGAGTAGGATTGTAATAGCCCTCTACCCTAATACCCTCTACTTCCCACCTCCCATCTCCTGACATTCCATAAATGTGACAGAATGTAAAATAATGCAAGATGGTTGGGGGGGGGGGGGGGTGTTTTGGTTGGTGGTTTTTTGTTTATTTGGGGCTTTTTTGGTAATTTGGGAGTACTCAAATGTGTTTGTGCTTCTTGCACCTGAGAAATGGAATTCTGCAGGTCATATTCAGGACTAAAAAGAAAGTAATTTGAGCCTGTTATACCTTTTAAAACCAACTCCTTGTCTATTGATATATATTGTTGAACTGTGACCTGTGCTTTGTGAATTAAATTTCTTTTCTTTCCATCTACACTAGTGCTGAACGTGCGTTTCACTAACTAGATTTTTTTTTTCCAATTTAATTTTTAGGTTTCCCTTTATATTTAGGCCAATTCCAATATTCTAAGGTAGTGTTTTGTTGTCTTGTTTAAATATGTGTTTTATGTCAGCTCAGATGGTAAATATCACACTATACTCCCAAAAGCACTTTTTTAGTATTAACTAATCTGTACAATATCACATCTGTGAAATAAATATTAGATCCATTTTACAGGTAGGAAGTCTCATAAGCCTCTAGATTTGTTACAGAGCTGTTCATGGGGTAGAAATGGGAGACAGAACCAAGACAACTTACAGTGGTGGTATGCTGAGGGCCACTAGCAGACCTGACTTCTGACCTCTCCCACATGCAGGTTTATTGGAGGCTCTTTGTTAAATTGTGCAGTACTACATTTTCAGGAGTGCCTGCTCATTTTAAATGCCACCCACTTGGGTTATCTAAAGTCAAGGACTTAGAGCTGTGTCAGAAAAGAGACTTGGGCATTGCTGAACTGAACTTTAGATGCTGTGACAATAAAATTCAATCCTCCTTCAGGTAAGGAGGCATTTCTACACATGTAGTGGCATGGGCTGGAATTCACCACAGGTGGCACTCCAAGATTTGTGTGTCATTAACTGTCCCTCTCTTTTGGACTTTCATTTCCTAACCTGATGCATTCACAGTCTTAAATCCTTTCCTTTACTTAGATGCTTCAACTGTGTCCGTCAAAAAGTATGGAAGGAATCACTTTTTTTTAACCTCCCATGTGGCAGCTGCAGACTTTATGTAGAATTTATTTGATTTCAGACGTGAGTCCAATGGTTATAACACTCACCAACTGATTTCATGAAAGTAGGGGAGGCGAGCACACCTGAATTAGCAAAGGGAATGGGCTCAGAGCTTTTATGTGCTCACTTACTGAAGCTCCTTTTGGACAGTAAGACAAACAATATTACTAAATGTGTTGGGTAATCCCTTGTGACAGTATGTCAGGAAAAAAACTTACTGCAATCTGCCAGTAGATATGAATTTAAAATGTGAAAACAGCAGCTTTGTGCATGCCGCACTGTAGGCACATACCCAGTTCCATGAAATGTACCTATTCACACAGCTAAAACACGGTACACTCTTAAGCCGTTTTATGAATCAGCACTCTAGTATAAATTCTGTCAGGCTAAAAATACTGGAATGTCTTCATAATAAAATGTAATATGGCCAAGCAGCTTGTATACAGGATCCTTATCTTTGCTGTATATTGGTTCTCATTTTGAAATTGTGGCAATTTCAGGCAATTTGTAGATTTATTTATTATTTCATTGGGCATTCCCAAAGTAGAAAATACTACTTTCTTTTGTTTGTGTGGTTAAAGACTCTGCTAAAAATGAGCTTAGTCAGATAAACAGAGGTTTTTTATTACTACTAAGAATTAATTTGATAATTTTGTCCACAACCATAATCTGCTTTTAAAATCATGCATTATATTTTCCGTTGAAAACTAACCAACATAAATTCCCTACGAGGAAGGGGTGTTCAGCTGCACATCTCCTGTGGGAGAGGCTTAGTTACTGACAGGTGAATCTGGATCAATGCTAACATTATTTCCTAGGTTAAAGTAACAGAGGAAGTTGTTTTAATCATAGATTGTCTCAGAAGATATTTTTATGTGGGTGGTTTTTGTTTGGTTGGTTTTGATTGGATTCGTGCAGTTACTTAGTAAGCAGCAGTGACCTGTCGGTATTTATGAACTGTAAAGTTTCTGTCTTTGCCAGCTGAGATTAGAAGGCATTACTTTCAAACGTAGGTCTGTGAGACAGTGTCGAAACCAAAAGTCAACTATTTATATAAAATAACGCTTATGGGGGGGGATTAATAACAAGGACTGGTTTTGTTGCATCTGTTTTTAGTTTAATAATAATCTTTGAAAAAGATTGAAAATCCATGGGTCTAAGGTATGAGCTGAAGCTTTTGTTAATTTTTTTTTTTTTTTTTGGTGGTAAGACATTTGTCACTTTCTTTGGTAAAACACAATTTATATTTTTTTTTTTGTAAAGAGACTGACGTATAGCCATCAAGTTAAAGGACTTATGAATGTTTAGGAACAAATGCACACAGCAATTTAATTATCCTTTGTTGTATGTAGGCACACTCTTAAAGAATTTTGAGACTTTTCTCATGAAGAAGCAGACTTTTTACTTACTATAAAAGTCGAGCGTTAAAATGAGAACAGCTCTGTAAGCCTTGACTTAAAAGTAGTTACATTTAAATGGTAGTAGTAGCAAAAGGCAACATTCTCCAATGATTTTAAGCTGCTATTTAAAGTTGTATAGCTACTCAAAAAGGCAGTAGGACCAACAAAATGCTTAAGGATACACAGGAATAAAATGGTCATACAGGTTTGGCATTTAAAAGTGAAGATCTCTACGCTAGTTTCTAAATGGACAGTAAAATATACTGTCTTGGAATTTATCATAATTTTAAGGAAAAAAACAGGTATACACTAAGAAACTAGAATCATATGAATCGAGGGAGAGACGGACAGCTTTTGGAAGCTCTCCAAATAATACCTGCTAACTGTTTGCTCAGATAAACTTCCTGTTGAATTCTTTTCCTTATTTTCAAAGCATCTGTTAAAAAGAAGTATTTATCCTTCCCATTCCCATTGAGTTTTCCAGTTCCAGAATTAGAAACACGCTGTCATACGTAGCATTGAAAAAAACTTAAATTGTAGTAGTGGTATTAAATACATATTCAAGATCAACTGCTTAGCAGAGACTTCGTTCATTGTAATCTTTGTTCTAACTGATAAATGCTTTACAGTGTAAATGTTTGCATAATGTAGCAGCCAGTTGCGTGTCTCCTGTGTTAACCTCCAGAAGTTATAATACCTCACACTTTCCTTTGGCAGGCAAAAGTAATTAGGATAACAATCAACATATATAATACAGAATTCCAAATATTTAGTTTTGTTGACAGTACATACAGCACAACAATACAGATGATTTCAGACAAATAACAATTGATAGAGATAATCTAAGTGCTTTAAATCTGTTGTGATTCTCTTTAAAACTGTTGTGGTTTCAAATACATATTTCCTCATAATTACTGTAGCGTTTTCTTTTGAGGATTCTATTTATGTGCTCTTCAGAAAATGATATGGTAAATATTTGGTATTAAAGTACACAGTCACACATTTTACTGTTTGTTAGGGTAAGTGACAGCCTAACAGAAGGGGAAGATGTTATGCCAGATAATTCTGCAAGGCTGATCTAGAATCAGACTGAGCTGCTGATGAGTGAGAACAATTAATGCAAATTCTGTGTTTTTATATATGAATTGTTTCTTTGCCTTTTTTTTTTTTTTTTTTTTTTTTTTTTTTTTTTTAGAATAAACAGAATTGTCTAGGTTTGGCATTTAAAGAGCTCTGTACAACTGTTGTAATAGTTGAGTGTGAACCGTCAAAAAGAAATAGGCAGAATCCTGGAAATTATGAGTCCAAGTATATCCTTTAAGATCCTTTTACAAATCTGAGCATTTAAATATAGGGATTTGATTTGTAATTGCAAGATGTTTCTTATTCCAAAATGAGAAATATGCATGTACTGCTCAGAAGAGATTATCCTGTGATTTTTAAGTAAATCAGTCTAATTGGCATGGACTTTTTTGTCTGTGTATATATATATAGATATATATAATTATTACACATATAATTATTACATATATAATCATATATATATTCACATTATATATACGGAAGAAGAAAACCTGGATTTTTAATGGGGTTTTTTAAGTAAGATATTGTCGAAGATTTATTTTACCTGACAGTTTATTTTGACCCTGCCTGAAATAGGATTTTATTGGTAAAGATATTATAGGATCTTATTGGTAAAGATACAATAAATATTGTAAGATGATGAAACTAGAACTGCAATGTGCCATCTTTCCCCAAATGTTTGAAAGCATCGTCAGCTTTTGAATTACTGTCATATTTTTTTCAATTGTTTTTATTACAAGTCAAATTTGACTTGCCTTAGTAATATAAAGAATCTCATTGTCTTCGGCAGGGCTTGTCAAATGAATAAGAAACATTGTCTTCTCTCTAAAATTGATTAAAAAAAACCCCAAAATTATTTTAATTTGAATGAGGTGAGAATCTGGTAACTACTGAAATGTTTTCAGTGCTGAATAATAAGGAGCATGGTAATTGAAACTTGGCATAGAAATGAGTAGCAAATTTTACTCTTCCTCCTCTTTTTAAATTGGGAATTTGAATGTTAGATAGCATAGAAGTAGACAACAAAACAAATTTAGTACTTGCTATTTCAAAAGTACCATTCCAACAAAGAATACTCAAGCAATACAGTTAACGCTTAATATATATTACCGCTTTCATATTCATATATTTCATATTTTGTAGATTTTGTAGATACACGTTTCATAATTTGTAGATATATTTATCATAATTTGTAGATTTTGTAAATTTCATTCATATATATTTAACAATTTGAAGGATGGTGGCAGATACTGCTACAATTGTTTGCTCTTAATCTTTAGATCATTCTTTTTTCCTACCGCGAGACTTCATAGCCTAAATATAGGGAAAGGATCCGTATAGCTTTCTGATGCTAAGAGCAGAGGAAGGAGTGGGACAAACAGTAAGCCTAATCAGAAAGAGTCATAAAACAAGGAGCATGTGGGGGAGAAGAATGAGTAAAACAGTAGTGGCTGGGCAGGAAGGGGAATTGGAAATAAAGACATATTTGATGAGTTTTTTTCCAAGAGGGAAACCAGATTGGCGAGAGAGGAGCCTGGGATGAAATCACGATGAATGAAATGAATGTATCCTAAGAGTAACTGGACCGAGACAAGAAGTCAAAGGCAGAAAGGAGGCTATGCTAGCTCAGCTTCAGGAGGGCTGGAAAGAAATCGTGGGTGCACCAGAAAATGTTTCCCACAGGGCCAGCAACAGAACTGTGTTTCCAGGGATCTTTGTGTGCATCACCTTCCTGTGACTGCTCAGGTGAAATACATCTTTCATTCTTTTTAACTGCTGCTCTTTGTAGATTGCTGCAAAGTTTTAATTTACTTTATTTGCGTAATCATAAAGAAGTTGAGCTAGTCTGAAAGTTGCAATCCTGCTAACAACCTATGGAGGAGCTGATATTCCACATGATGGGATTTTTGATGTTTATTTTTTACCTCAAAAAATATCCACAGAAGTATGTTTTAACTTTGAGTCCTTGGCTCTACAAAATGCACTGTTATTTTAGGGTTGCCTGTGTAAATGGAGATTTCATGGTTCGTGCGGTTGCTTGTTTCTTGGAGAGCAGATTCTCTTCCTCCGTCTGCCAGAGGGTTCTCTGTGATGGTGGGCTAGTATGTTGTTTTTCTGAAAGCCTAGGCTCTGATCTGCAGAAGCAAATCACAGCTGAAATGATGATTTCAACAGCTAAAGCAGAAATGTCAAATACTCAAAAAATGAGGTTCTAGGTGCTTTGGACTCTCAAGAGTTAGTGGATGTTTTTCCTCTTTCTGTGCCTCAGGGCTTCATCTAAAGAAAGTCTCTTTCTGACTTCTGTCCGTCCCCAGGGACACCACCACATGCTGTAAGGAACATAGTCAGCAAGGACTGTGAGGTGGAGGAATTGTTCTGTTAGGGGTGACTGGTTGGATATCTTTCAAAGTGAGTGAGACACTGAAAAGCAGGCAATGAATTCTGGTAGCCTGCATACAACTTTCAAGCCAAAGGCTAGAGAAGCCTGCTCTATTAAAAGGTAAATTCAGAAAGTAAGAAATGGGGTTATATTTAACTGAAGTGTAAATATTGATTATTTGATCATTAAATGAACACTGGCCTTTAGTTCTGTGAACTAAAAGGAAGCAGTGGTCCTCTGTGAAGTATAGTATGTGGCAGTATTTAGTTACCTGTTGCTTCCTAAGGCATACATGCAAGACAGCTGTGCTAAGGGTGTAGTGGCATTTCGTAACTAATTTTGTAATTTCCTAAATCAAATATTTTATTTGACAACCTTACTTTAATAGAAATGCTTGTTGTAATTTTGTATACAAATTTGTGCTATAACAGTTTTATGCACAGACTTCAGATCACAAAACCAAGGATCCTTCATGTCGTGAAGTAGCACTTGCTGAGATAACTGGCATGCTTTTGCAGAAAATGTACCCAATCATATTTTTTGAAAGTACTGCACATCTTCATATGTATGTCTAACCCTTACACTCTGAATCATCCTATGATTCACAATGCTATTATGTTTTAAAATATATATACATATTTATATTTTGATAGACATTACTGGTGTATGGTGGTCAAATTGCATACAGTAATATAGCAGTTGCTGGTAGATTTCAGTATCCCTGTGTAAGTCCAAAGAATATATAAAATCAAGATTCTGTTGTTTTAGGAAGCATCTAGTTTTTGTACCTTTTGTTACAAAGTTACAAAAAACTTATGGTTAAACAAAAAATTTATTGCTTGTCTGACTTTTGACTTATTCATGTAAGAATAAAATTCTAAAGAACAGCAAAATGTAGTGTTGCTATCTGTTTTCCTCAGGACCTGCCTAACCTCAAAGCATGCATAGGTTGTGTATTGCACTTGAGAAAATAAATGTATGTATAACCTATGCCATCTCTCTAAGAGGCATGAAATACAAATATTTAAAACCCCACCTTGTTAGCACATTCAGTATGTGTTGCTGGCATTGTAAGCATTTTCTGATTTATTGTATCTAGTGTAAATGTTATCAGTTTAACAAACTTTTAGTTTGTTGTGAATAGTCTTATAAACACTGCTTCTCTTGTGATCAAACTTAGACTTTATTGTTGCACAGAGCCTTTAATTTAGTAAGCTCTTGATCAAGAAGTGTTCTTAATTTGGAATAGGTATGTAATGAATACTAGGAACTGGTAAACAATAGCAAGGAATTTTAAACAAGTGTTGAATGAGAACTTTAGAAATCCTTATTGTCCTTTTAGCTACTTTTAAAGTTACTTTATTTAGTCTTCTGAGGCAAAGACATTGACCCCATTGTGAAACTGAACCTGAAAGCCAAAGTATTGATTTTTTTTTTCTGTAAGTTGATTGTGTATTGAACATACAATCAACCTAACTATTATATAAACAGACCTTCTACAGGATCACAGATCATAAACCTTTTTGAAGCTCTGTGTGTGTCTATAGATAATAGCATAGACAAAATATACACCAATCTAAAGTTTAGCAAATGCAGTTTGAATGACTTGTAGAAAGTACCAGTCTATTTTACAATGTATATGCCAAGGTCTTAAACTCACCACTGGGCCAAGCTAAAAAGGTAACATCTGATTGTGATATTACTGCAAGACAAATGGTAGCATGCTACTCTGCTTGAAAACATAATGGCTTTATACTATAACCTTTAACCCTGAAATGATGCTTGAGTGGACCTTAACTCCTAAGTGAACATGCCTGAGTAAATAAAACTGTGGTTTCACATAACAGAGAGATACATTTTTTAGATCCTTTGCTGATTATATTGTGTGAAGGTCAATCTTCTGCCCCATTTCTGAAAGTCGGGTCAGAATAGAGATTTTAGGGTCACTTCTTCAAGTATCTAAGCGATTACAATGCACTAATAGGCCCTGATAGCTCATTTTATAAGTTCTTAGCATTAAGCTGGACATTGTTTGTACTCATTTCAAATCCTGCACGTACCCTGCAGGGTTAATTAACATATTTTTAAATGGATGGTTTTTTAGTTATTTGGAATTAAAGTGCTTTGGTTTAGTTTGTCACTATTTACTATCATTTACCATGTGTTAAGACATAGAAAATTTATATTCACTTAGCTCAAGATCTGTATATTGTTTTGAAATTGAACTGTTAAATTTGTTTTTTTCTGATTTATACACATAAAGAGTGTAGCATCAAACATGCAGTGGTAGACACAGTTGAATACCAGAACAAAGTGGTTTGGAGTGGAAAATTTTAGTTATCCATTCCAACTATATTTTGCACAGTGGAATTTCAGATTATTGTCTCCTGTTCTGTGTAAAATGCCTTTCTGTGTTACTTATGTCACTGCTATGAATCTTGTTTAAAGGACGCTGAGATCAATTAATTAACAATTTAATTAGAATGATAAAGCAAACATGTAATTAGGCATCACACTTCAGTTTTCCACTGAGGTAAACAGAAGCATATCAAAAAGGACATAATGAATTCAAATTGAAAGAACTGGTTTTTTGAGAAAGTTCGAGCACAACAGATTTGAAAATAGTATAGAATGGATAAGATTGAGACAGGAAAACCACAAAATATCACTGCAAATGAGTATGAAAACGCCCAACCCAATATTGGATGCTTTTGAAAAAAATGTATTTTTAATAAATGGAGGTACACTAAAACAAGTAGTATGTTTTCAAAGAAGAGAAATGAGATTAACTTGAAATTGTCAAACTAATCTTGCCTTCAAAAGCATGCTTCAAATTTAACATGTATTTGTTGTCAGAAAATATCTTTTATAGCAGATCTTCAAGAGTAGTTAGCAATTGTTTGGAAACAGTCTTGGCGTCACCTCTCCCAACCTTGTGTCTGGACTGATGTAAAACCTTAATTGTGCTGCTAGGAGTAGCTCTCTGATATGTAGGGATTCAGGATGCAGATTGAATTTGTACTGCTCATCAGCAGGTAAGTTAATTACTCCGTGCATCTGGAATGTTCTGTCACAGTGTGGTGCCTTTTAGATCTTGTGAGAAAGTAAGTGTTTGGAAAGGTAGATGGTATGTATATGCTCTGTGCTGTGAATTCATAGAGCTGTTGCATCATCAGATTGACCACTGTGAGGACTTCTTGTTTTGCAGTTTACAGGGCAGAGTAGTGCTGGAGGTGAATTGTTATGTCTGGTGTGTCATGTTTTATGATCTGTTCTAATTTTTTCATGTAGACCATGTATCACTTTCTTCCTTTGTTCCACCATTTCTTATGCCTGCAATCACTTGTCTCACTGTTTTTGCTGCACTTCTATCTGCTCGCTTTCTGCTTTCGTTCCTTTGGTCTAAAAGGAATCCTGACTTATCTCACACTCCAGAAAACTTCTTAGCTGAGCAAGAGCCATATTCAGAGACAGCACACTATAGTCATCCAGAAAACATGTACTCACTGTTATATGTATGTATGCTTAGTTCCAGAATAGTGCTTTCTGTGTGTAGATAAATCCAAAGATTCAATATTGCAGTAGTGGATGGCTGCAGTAGGCTCCGTGTCAAACTTTTGAACATCCAGAAATAGTCAGTAATTTCACAGGTTCTTACATTGTGTGGTTTCATTCATAAATAAAGTTGACATAATTAATAAATTCACCTGTAAAGGATTTTTTTCTAAATGTCACACCTCAAACCTAGCTGTATTAATTTTGATTAACGTGCCATCCATGAGTTTAAAAAAAAAACTAAAACAACATGAACACAAGTATTTTCATGTGCATACAGCATTGTTTGATCTTTTTAAACACACTGAAAGGTATAAGTAGTATGTAACCTAGGGGATTTTATTCAAGAGCTCCCTCTTTCATTGCCCCATTGCCTCTACTCTCCTATAGTCTACTTGCTGTTCCACAGTACCTCTTAGTCTGCCTCCCCTTACCCTTGTCACAGGGGTCATGGCCAAGAGTTGGGAAATGTATCAGGTCTGTAGTTACCTTGAGAAGGAGAAAGCAGTGACAGTGATGTTCAGAGCAGCTTATCCATAAAGGTGCAAGTACATATTTAGAATAAGAGGAGGTTTTTTTAAGGAATGTGGATTAATGCAGGTGAGGACTATACATGTGAAACTAGAGTCTGTGCTTTGTCTTGGCATGGTTTTAAAATTGTAAGCTAAGCACATTCTAAAACAAAATAGGAAGGCAATCTCCAGAACATATTAGTGCTTCTCTACTCAATTAACTTCAGTTTTGAGATAATTGACTTCTGATCTGTTGAGAAACACGTCTAAGTTAAGATGCTTGTAAATGGTAAGCTAGACACTTACTGGTATTGTTCCACCATATGCTATGCTATTCTAGCAGCTTGCTGCTGCTTAAAGGAGGTAGTCCTGTTTTGTCTCGTTTCGCTCCCAATGCTTGATCATCTGCTCCCATTGCTCTGCCTTATTTTGGCTCTAAAATTTTTGATACCAATCAGTCAATTGGATCAGTTGGTTGATCTAATGGAAAAACTAGCTCACCTTGAGAATGATTGTTGTGTTTGGTTTGGGTTTTTTTTCAGATTAACAAACCTATCTCACACTCCATGTACCCTCATTATCACAAGATGTGACACTAAGAAGGTCGCTGTTTATGTCCAAAAGAGGGAGGAACCGCTTATTTCAGCTGTTGAATTGGTTAGACTGAAGTAGGTGTAGTCTGAAAGCACATCTATAATAGATGTTTGATCTTGATCAGAGTTTTCTGATTTATTTTAGGCTGGATACTAACTCAGTTAACAAGATGAAAACATTAGCCAACTTCTTATCTCATTAAAAGCAAGCTATTAGATTTCTTTTAGGTTTTTGGGTCTAACAGTGTATAAAAAGGCACTAAACCATATTTTTATTTGTCATTATTAGAGGCAAATATAGCTATGAGTAAATAAAGGCAGCAAGTTTCTGTGGTAAGAATAAATACATTTTTATATGGTCACTTTGCAGAGTAAGACTGCAGTTTAATTTCTTCCAAAGCAAGAAAATTAATAGGTCAAGAGGGGAACAGCTAACTTCCTGAAAAGACTGAGATCAGAGCATATAGGCCTCTACAAAAGTCTTTTATTGTTCTCTGTACTCCCCGTCTTAATATTCAAGGAACAAGAGCTAAGAAAATATTATGTACGCATGTTCAGTATTTTTGAAAATGAGAATCTTGGCTGTTGCAGTTTTAGGGCACAATGAACGCTGATTGCCTAAAAAATTATTTTAATAATTCAACCTTTTAGCTTGAGGTTTAGGGCAAAGTGTTTTGAAACCATTACGTTCCTTTTCATTTGTTGTATAACCTAAAATTGATAAACTAATTTATGCTTTTGGGGGATGTAGATTAAGGTATACTTTGTGTCTGGGATGAGGTATGGGACAATAAGTTTAAATCTCTAATTATTTGAAATTATTATACTTATAAATCCCTGAAAATATGTCTTTAAAATAATGAAAAAAGAATTTTGGCCATTGCTGCTCTATCAAATGCCTCACAGACACCTTCAAAAAATCACCCTCTTTACATGTAAACTCTCTCTTTTAGCATGATCGTGCAATGAACATTCAAGAAAGAGTAGTTTATAACTGATTAAACATTTGTAGTCCTTCCCGCCTGCTTTCCCCCACAGAATCATAGTTTGGAAAATGGCAGAGTTGTGGACTTTTGACATTTCTGTATTTCATTGCTCTTAATTTCTCTGTCATTTTCTTACTCGTGTTTATTCATTTCCATTCCCTGCTCTTCTCAGACTTCCATGATCTTTCCCCCTGCCTCTGAACAGCGGAGAGGAAGGCTTGAGGTGCATTGCACTGGTAATTACTTTGGTGTGAGGAAGTCGTCTCATTATACCAAAGGCTCAATGTTTGCATCCATTCTTAAAGTGCTGTAGGTAATCATTATCCTGTATGTTTCAGTTTATAGAATTCATTGTGATCAGATTAACTTTAATTCTTCCCACTTCTTCTCCCCTCCCCCCAGCCAAACAGGGCTTGGAGGGCCTCCACTTCTCTCAGGTGTGTGAGCCCTGGCATTGTTCTCTTTGTTGACTCTGAACAAAGGTGTTACGGAATTGCAAACTTGTGAGTCATGTACTAATGTTTGTTTGCTGGGTTTCAGAAGAAGCTGTTTATTTTAGTAGGCAATTTTCATGTGTGACGAGGTGAAATGTTGAGAAGGCAGCCCCTCATCAGTGGACAAACAATTCCTAAGAATTTAGCTAATGGCCCCCCTTCAGTGCAGAGAATAGATGGCAACAATTGTACTTCCAGACTGAACCAAGAACTACTTGTTTGGCTGCTAGGTGTTAATGCAAATTTGTTCTTCAGCTCATTCAACCCTAGGGCTCCCATCCTTTGATTTAATTAAATGTAATTGGTTACATTGCTCCTCCCAGGCCCCTGAGGTGTTTTTGTTTATTGCTCACTCTTCGCAATAATGCTTCAATTCAAGGCACAAAATGCTCGATAAATAAGAGCTCTTTATCCTGTGTTGGATTTGCAGGGAGATTATTCCCCTCAAATAGTTTGGTTTTACTGTTAAAAGTGAATGACTAGCGAAATAAACTCATTGGGTGGCAAACCTAGCATGTCCAGAAGCAAGGAAATAAGAAGGGTAAATTAGATGAGATTAGAACAAGAAATGAAGTTGTAATGTTAAATTAGTAAGGGATTGCAACTGGTGGTGTAAGAGCCATTGACACTTTTAAATGATGCTTCAATTAATAGGATTGGTATTGGTGCACTAATATATTTTGAGGGTTACTTTTTCAAAGTTTATGATTAAATCGCTTGTGTATTTTTTATTAATGTAATCTAATGTTTTAAATAACAAATGCATCAGGTAGCAAAAATTGACCTTAGGAAAATATTTAGCATGTCTTTCTAACTGACAATAATATCATATTTGGTCTGGATAATTATATTATTCCATTTTGGATTTTAAAAAATTACAATATTTAAATGCTTTCTTTAAAGGGGAGGTTTTATTCTATTTACAAATAACATGTTATCTGTATGTAAGTGCATATGCAGTGTATTTCATTGTTTAGAGATGGCAAATAGCTTTAACAATTTATACTGTGAAAGTCCCTCTGCTACTGTCCTAAAGATAACATTGAAAACTTTACATTTCTCAGTATCTTCACTTTCAGCATTTAAGCACTCTTGCATCCAAGTGGTCTTTTTTCCTTCCCACAGTGTTCAGAGAAAAGGCATCTCATCATCCATAGTGCTTCTGTCTTTATTCAGGCTTTGCTTTCTCTCTTGAGAACAGATGTATGGGACATGGTTTATTAACACATGTGGCTCTGCAGGCATTAGTATCCCAGGATCACTCAGAGTAGCTGTGGAAAAGAATGAAACCCCTTAATAATTTGAGTTTGATTTCACAAACATTTTAAGCCCATCTAAAATGGCTCTGCTGCTGAAGGTGAAGAGCACCCTTCCTATCCTTCCCTCCAGACTCTCATTTCCATTCTGCCCCATCACCAGGCTCTGGCAGTAAAAGAATATGAACAGCAAGCGAAGAGGCAGGACTAAACTTTTAGACCAAGGGGGATGGCAGAACTAAACACTTCGGGCAGTACTGCTGATGTAGGCTCATGTCCTCCTTCTTTGGTGGAGTGTTTCATGCTCTCACTCATGTCTCATCCCATGATCAGGTCACTCAGGGAGCTCTTTCTGGAGAGCCAGTACAAGTTGGAGGGTGGACCTGCCCCCACAATGTTATGAGTGGAATTGTTCCTTCTGGTGGCACCGGGTTTCAGTGATACTCATAAGGAGTTGTCGTTTATTTAATGGTACATTAAATTTACCACGTGCAAAGTTACTTTATGCTTGAGCCCGGTATGTGTTGGTATGGCTAAACCATCAGCCTGTGCTTGGAACTTCCATGGAGACAAAATGGAAAGCAGATTGTTAGCAGTTGCTAAACTAAACAAATTTCCCTCAGCATCCTGTCACTAGCAGGGCTGAAACAGGTGAGGGTCAGGTGAACTCATGACAATGTCAGTGTGAAACCATGAACCCAGATGCAAGCAGATTTGAAGGAGAATTCTGCTCTTGAAGGCCTGGGAAAATGAATGCTAAATATTTAGCAAACTAACCAAAGGCTAACCTAAAACACAGCATCTCAGTTACTAATTTCATGATCTGGCTGATTGCAAAATAATATTTTGTTTTGGAAAAGTTGTCCCAAGTCATGGCAAACAGCTGCTACTGTTACAGAAATTGTAAGGCTGTCATAAATTTAATGCTTTTCTGAAACCACTGGAAAAAACAGAGGTGCTGAGTCACAAATGTATTCTAGCCATAGTAAGATGATAGCACTCGCCTTTCTGACAGAGTATCAGCCCCAGACTTAACTCTAAATGGACGCTCATAAAAAAAATTTCAGCTATCAAACACGAGATCCTGTGAAACAAGATAATCTATTTCACTGCTTTGTTATTCAAGCCTATTTTTTGTGGGTATTTTACTTGGATTTGAAAATATTTACATAATTTCTTTTTATTTAAATATCACCAGAAGGTCATTTTAAAAGATGTTGTTTCTCATTGTCCACATAGTTTATATCCACTTAGGTAGAAAAAATACATTTCATAGTCAAAAGGCTCTATTTAAAGTTATCACAATGTAATAAGATGCCTCTTGTATATTATGTAAGACCTGCTTTCACTAGGTGAAGTGTATTTATATTAATAAAATAATATAGAAAAAAATCATTATGTGAATAGAAGGCCCTATTCAGAAAAGGTCTTCAAATTTCTATGTGGGGTCAAAACACTTTCAGAACTATGAAATGGAACATAAGTAATATTCCTATTCCTGAGCTGTTATAGACAGAAATAAAATTCTTAGAAATATAACTGTACTTATAACCCACAGCCAAATAATGGCATTCATTCAGCAAAGAAAAAGAATGATTTTCTATTCAAGTCATGGCTAATCTGAACAGCACCCTAAAGCCTGGTACTAGAGCATTGTAAAATGGCATGAACCTACCAAAAAGGAAAACGGATAGTTTTTTTTTCTCCTCAGAATTTCTAGTAAGTATGTCTTCACTAAAAAGAAAACATTCTTTATTATATCAGTAAAAATCATAGATAAAATTTATGCCATTGTTGCTTTATTGTCTGTCCCACATACGAAATAAATAGAACCTTTAACATGAATTGTTGTAACTTCAGAATATTAGGATTTTTTTTGAAAATTGAAGTCAGAAACATGGATGTAGATCCTCAGTGAATAGTTCACATTGTCCTCAAATTGAAGCAAGATACTTGCCTATCATCATGAGTTAATGTTTTGGGTTCAGTGCTTTTCACTGGAGTCCAGTTACATGTGCAAATAAGTAAACCATATGAAGACTGCATCAAGAAGCATGGTTACTGCAGCTTTTTAGACATGACGTATGTTCTTCTCACTTTGCAAGTTAAGTTTTAACAGCTTTATTAAAAATGCCTACTACTATGGGGGTGTACTGGCTTCAGTGTGGCTTACCCACGCACCATCCTCCTTCTGGGGGTGTACCTCCTCTGGCCTTCCAAGCATATGACTCCAACAACATCATCTTCCATGTGTCTTCCCCATTTCTCCTCCTCCAGTGGCTGCCACTCTTTCTTAAAAGATGTCTGAGCAGAAGCGGTGTGCTCCTTTGACTGGTTGAATTTTGGGGGGGGAATGGGTTGCTCCCACTGGTTTCAGAGGCGGCTCTAACTGCCTGGCACAGGACAGTTCATGGCCTTGTCCCACACAGTTCTTTCCTAGAACCCCCTGTTACCAGACCCTGCCCTTTATGCCCAGTACATGGTACTATTCCAGTACAGTAAGCATAGTGGGTTTTCCAACGCTTCCAGGGAAACGGATTCTGGAGGATATTACCTAGCTAGGGGGAGGTGAAAGCAGAAGTTGTTTAAGATCACTCTGTGTCATCTACCTATTTTAGTGGTAGTTGCATCACAGGATTGTGTTACAAAACTAGTACAGGGAAAATAGTTTGAAAAACATCTGTTATTGGGACAACTGCTTGTGTAATTGCCATGTTTTTCTTTTTTATGTATTTACACACTTTATGGAATGCCTGCATGTGCAATAGGCTTATGTTGATCTATTGATATAAATCATTATGAGGCTGATGTTGAATTTTTGCCTTAGCAAGTTGGATTAATTTTTCATATCTGAAGAGGGAAATGAAAATCTAGGTAAAAGAACACAGGACTGTGTCACAGACAGTATTGTAGGCAGTATTAAGTTAGAAAGTACATACAATTTTTTTAAATCTTATTGTGAAACATTTTCCTAGGCTGAGAGTGCCATACAACAAACACATTAACCGACGAACATATACAAATGTTACTCTGACGTTTAGAAGCTATGGTGAAGTTTGTGTCCCATTTGTGGTAGGCTGTCGATTTATCAGTCAGAACATATGGATTAATATCACATTGTGGCCTACATCAGAAATATAGCTAGGATGAACTCATGGATGAAGAATGGCGGGGGGTGTTGGAACACAGTTAAGTCTGTGCAGGAATATTAATTGCAGATTTCCTGAGTTGCAAGTATTTTGCTGTGGGCTTTGTTTTTTAACTATAGCATTGCATTAGTGGGAATTCACATACTGTGGTGATGAGCGCAGTATAATACAAGGATTAGATAGGAGCTGAAATAGAGCCAACTGCTGGGCTCTGTTGATACAAGTCTGCCAGCAATTGCTGTTCCTATACTACTCAGTTGTAGGCCTGGATTTTCAATAGAAGTGCCAAACAATTTGAGTTTTGTACATCAGTAGGGAAGCAAGTTTGTTGAAATCTTCATATAAGTCGTAGATTTCCCACCCCCACCTTCCCATCTTCTGGAGAAACTCAGCTTCCATCTTGTTGTTGTCTTCTGGGTTTGAAGATATGGTCTGTCATTGGAAGAGCTATTTTACTAGCATCATCTTTTGTGAATATTCCCCCCATTCCCTCCCAGCGAAGGAAGGAAGTGTTTTATTGTCTTTACTCTCTGAGGTCCTGCTTTTTGGAGGCAGTACTCAGAAGCTTTCCTATTCTAATATCTTTAATGAGGCATGTTACGTTGTTATGGGTGATGCTGTTGCCAACAGGAAGATGATGTTTCTTGCTCTAACAACAGTCTGTTACAAACTACTGCCTGATACTTCAGATTGGGTTGCAGTTGCATATCTACTATGTCTGTTGCTTGGCCTAGGAATGTTTCCAGGGGTGTCCCCAATCATATGTATGCTTATGAACCATCTTGGTTCATTACAAAAGCTCTGCCCAGGCAACAGTCTGTTTTATCAAATGAAAGTATTTATTACATAAAGGCAGAGGGAATTTCTCTTGAAGTCTTTGGAATGGGACATAATACTTGTTGAATTGTTGAATGATGATAGACCCTAGATTTACTATGCCAGATGGCAAATGGCAGCCTGATCTTCACTGTTCCATCTACTGCTTATTTTGTTTTTCTTATTGTTTTTCCATGTGCAGAGTTTAAGGCGTTGGGATTTGGAAATAGACAGGCTCTACCAGTATATGATTCAAAGAGTTAACTTACTTTTGATGTGACAAAACAAAAATGCTATATTTGGTGCTGATAAATCATATTCTCCAATAATTTACTTAAGTAACTCTCTCACTTGCAGACTAATCCATTGTTACGGGAGATAGTTTTCTATTTCTTGAAGATCTGGTTAATAATTGTAACATTTTTATGAAATAATGAAGTTGGTAGAGAACCACTAAGCATCTGGAACATGGAAGAAATTAATAAAGAATATTAATTAACTTTTGTTTTTCCCCCTTAACCCTATAAGGTCTGCCAGTTTTGTATAATTTAATTCATTCTGTTAGGTGTCTCTGTTTATACAAAACTGAACCCAATGCAAACAGTGTCACTGCTGCTTTCACACCTCTCCTTCTCAGTGCTCCCTCCGGCATCTTAAGTCTATGGTAAAATTTTTTAAAGTATTAATTATATTCTTTAGGTCGAAAGAGCTGGAAAGTTCTGTATGTAATGTTGGTGTTATTGGCATTGCTATGTTGTGATATCAACATTGCTCTTAATAAATTCTTCGTAAATGTAAACATCATTAAGTCTTTTGAACAACCAAACATCAACTCATGAATTTACATAAACACTGCTAATGAACACTTATTTATTATTTTGCATCTCTGCAATTTAGTAACAGATTTTGAAGACAATAGTCAATTTTGTAATCTTAATTTTATAAAACCACTAGTATTTTTTTGTCCCCTTCAACCATTTAATATGTAAATTAGGTATTCTCAAGCTTAATGTTATTCATTTTTTATAAAACAAATACATCATTAATCTGATTAAGTTCTTGGATGAGAGTGCTGTCCTCAGATCATTGTGGATCATTTATTGTTGGGCATACATCCAAAAAAATAGATTCAAGCATGGCACTTACAGTCTAGGTTTAGCAGAACTGTTGAAACCTTTAAATGGCATTTTTAGAAGGATGGAAAAGCAGTGCTTACTTGTAATGGCAAGCATTATGCAAAACTTAGCAACACTTCTTATCCTTAACTGCAGCTTACTGATAATAATTCAGAGCTTAGAAATGATGTTGTTCTTTGATGCATTTTAAGAGCATAATATAATAACGTGAGCTTAGCATATCCTAAATCCTGTCATTATTGAAGTGTGTTGGTCACCACGAGACACGTTCTGCCAGCAGCACTAACCACCGTACAGCTGCAGACCCCTTTTTTCTGAACCCTGAAGTTGGCTGTGGCTTTCATGTTAACAGATGACTTCAAGTCATCTTGAACCCCCACAAGAAGCAGTTAACAAGAATACAAATTTCGTGTGTGTCCTTGTGAAAATGTGTTGGAAAAAACCTGACAACTTTTCACCTGTAGTGAATTCACGACTACTTAGTATTTTCTGATCACTGCTGTTAGAACTACATCGTTCAACGGTCAGATCAGATTGTAATGCTTTTTGAAATTGCTAGACGGTTGGGTGGTTCTGTTTTCCTAATGTGAAGTCTATTAAAAAGGAGCCCCATTTATGTGTGCTCTAATACCTTTGGTAGAGGCATGAAATCTGATTGCATTCAGCAGTAGTTGTGCAACTTCATGGGATTCCGAGGGCTGCTTTAAAGAGAATAAATTTAGAAAATAATAATTGGTGATGTTGTTACACAAGAAGAAATACCCTTTTAAAAGTTTTTAGGTGAATTTGTTTCAACAGAGTAACAGTCATAATGTCTTTATCAGTAGAACAAGTGGATACAACTCTGAAAACAGAATGGTTTGGTGGATAAAAAGGAACAATTTTTCAGTCACTGTTCTATTTCCACACTGAAAACAAAACCTTCCGTGTTCTGCAAAAGATATATAGCAAAACTAAGTTTATATAGACTTGAAACAAGAATACGTTTTGTCATTAAATTAAAATTTACCATGTAAGTTTTTATGTGAGGGACACAGGAGACTTCAGGTTTCAAGTGGAGGGTAAGATCCATATTTATTTAAAATATTTAGACAATTACATCAGCAGTACTGAAATCTATAAATTTTCTAAAATGTGACAACAATAATTTGTAAATTTTGTGTTTGAGTAAAATCCTAGTCATTCAAAATGCCAACAAAATTAACCCAGATCTGGGAATACATGCACTTAGAAATAGTACCTATACATTAGAGTAGCTAGATCTTCTTTAAAAATAAAATAATTAAATGTGCTTTCTGTAACATCTGTACATTATCTTTTTTTATTAAAAATACTGAAATCTCCTTTTTAGTTCTCTGTCATGAGAAGATTGACTAATGAACCCACTTACAAATTTTTATAGCTAAAAATGTCTTCCAAACGGTTAATCTTCTAAGAATGGGTTCAGGGGAATTTAATATTTCAATTTGCTGCATTTTGTCTTTGAGACTATTTTAAAACTAGGACTAGAGCTTATAATATTTTAAGCACTATTATGATATTAAATATTTCTCACTGATGTAGGTGCAGTACTGCACATAATTCAATGTCACAATATCACTGTAGATTAAAAGGATGTTCTGGCCCAGGGTGAGTGCTTTATAAAATTTTATTCTTAGACTGAAATATTTATGATTTTAAACATATCAAATACATTTTTTCCATTGTCATCTTGGAGAAAATGTCAGTTCAGCATAGATAAAGATATATATATATTACATTTTAAGACAGAAATAGATGTCTTTTAGATGGGTGAACCAAAAAAACGTGAGTAGAAAGAATATGAAGTAATAAAAAAATTAATGGCACTAATAGTTCTTAGATCTCTAGTAAAGTCTATGGATTTTTTCCTGCAGATCTCAGTTTTGTGACTGAAAGAGTTTTTTAGTGTCTACAAAAAAGAAAAACAAAAGCTTTTAGGCTCTGGGGCATTCACATCTTCTCCAGTTTGCTATAGTACCATGTCCTCTTCTGTATGAACCATCTTCCACTTGAGCAGTCACTGGTTGAAGCAGGTTTCTTGTGCTCCCACACAGTCAAAGGAAGCCTCAAGGCTTGTCCCACTGGTACCCGCTGAAGCAGCAGCAAATGAAGTTCCTTTCCCCCTGGTAGAAGGGGTGACAGCAGCAAGGTTACGTCTGCTACATATATGCCCTTCTTGGGTTGTTTTGGAGGATTCATACCACTAGTAAGTAGAGTCTTTTGAGAAGTGTGAACTAATTTAGGCTTTTCAAGTGTGCCATTTCAGACCATGTTTATTTTTAGTCAGCTGTCACATACTAATTGTGCTCAAGGCATTACTTTAAAACCATAATGCCTGCACTTTGATCTGAGGATGAATTTTAACAGTATGGCTGACTACCACCAAAAGATATGAGCCCACTTCCTTCCTTTTGTCATTTCTGATGCTTTTTTGGCCCCTAATTAACAAGTGTAGAGCTTGTTTCTTTGCAAATGTTATTGCAGAATTGAAATAATAATTTTACAATAACTTTTTCTGTGGACATTACTGTTCCATAGAAAATTGAGTTTGGAATTAAGTTAATCTACAATATGAATGCTTAGCAGTAGGTAAGTCTGTCTATGCAGAGAGCTAGTATGAAATAGCTACGATTATTCTAGGCAAATTCCTTAGTTGACACGCTCTCAGGGAGCAATACGTAAAAAGCTCAAATGAAACAAAGCAAGATCTTCCCTTCCCAGTCTCTCATGTATCTTTGGAAAACAGGCTGGGTTTTCTTGCCTGCATCTTGCTTGCTTTGTCATCTTCTCTCTGACCTATTGGACTGTACTCACACTTTATTCTTTCTTTACTCTCTTGCAATATGATGAATATGAGCTGCTTTGTAATACTTTGTGAATATTTTACCTTAACTCACTCTATTTTTATTAATATGTTGGCTTTGTTTATATGGAAGAGTTACTTGAGATAAACTATGAAAATAAGCACTCTAGGGACAGTGTTAGAGCTGTTGTTTATGAAGATTTTATCTCGAAGTTTTACTTGAATTGCAAAAATTAACATGTAAGACCAAGAATGGGAATGTAAAGTTCTACGAGGGATCTTGTCAAGTAAAAGTGATGTTTCTTTTTTTGTAGGGAAGAGGATTGCCTTCTGTAACTCTAACAACTGTCTCTTGAAGATCTGTTGAGCAGCTCTTGGCTTAGCACCAGTTCTTTCTGCTTGTTAATGACTTGCAATGCGAGATTTTTTACAGGCTGTGTTGTTATGTTGCGGGTTTTTTCCCCTCTTAATGACTAGATCCAGAATTATGTGGAAGTCTCTGTTAGAAAAGAAAAATATGAAATCTTCCCTAAAACTTCTGGTGAAACTAAACCTTTTCACATTTATTAGGGCTCCAAATGTTCCCCAGAACTGTCATATCTATTAAACTCTGGATTGGAAGATTGGATGAGTTATATGGATGTATGCTGTAACTCTTCTAAGTTTAAACTTATATAAAATAGGCACAACATTAATCATTAAAACCTAAGGGACACTTTAAAGTGCACAGGTTTGATACTACGATGTACTGGTTTTCAATACTTTCTTATAAACTGAATGTGAGAAGGAAATGCTTAAAATGATAGCAAGTGTATAAGCATGTAGGTGCGGTCTCTTTCTGATTATGTAAATCAGCGGTATTGAAGAAGAGCAATTTAACATTTTCCTGGAGCGAGGTTCTTAGTTTGGGAATTTAATTGTAGGTTTTGCATTAAACTGCTCTTTGTTACTTCTATAAGAATTCTGTACATCTCTTGATTTGTAGTTTAACAGGTTTAGTCACCACACTTGAAGTACATCACTGAGGTCAGATAAGAATAAAAGGTTGCTCATGCAGAGCAGGCTGGCTATGACAGTCAACAATGAAACTTGCTAGCCTGCCGTTCAGTTTAGTTCCTAGAGTCTATATTTGCTTTTCAGTAATATTTTCTTAGATACCTAGAACAAATTTGCCATAAAACAATTTTATAATGGCTAATCTCCAGCATAGCCTCACAGATTATGCAAATGACAGCAAAATTATTACTTTGTGAATTTTGTATTACGCAGTAAAATTACAGACACAAGTTTAAAAGAAGAAAACAATGTTTAAGCCAACATAAAATAATATGATTTATTTGTTGAATGCACAGTAAGCAGGCATATATCACGGACAGCAGAATGATACTCAGTTGTTTCTTGTGGGTCAGGAGGAGTTTTGTGTTTGAAAAGCTACATACTTTTCAATATAATTCTATAAAATTATAAAGGAAATGCGTGTTTGATTCTGGTATTATAATTCTATTATAACTGTCTCATCAGTGTTCGGCGCTGTGGCCTACTAACTTTTTATAATATAACTTGGTTTCTGTGCAGCTGTATGTTAGAAATCTCATTAAAGAAACCAGTTTCTAGGGCATATCTTGTCTAATAACTTACTTTTACAGGCAGAATGTGCTCATTCTGAGGCTCCATTGCATATCAAAACTGAACCTACCAGTAGCTACGACTTGGAAAATTATGTTCGGTAATTTACTTTTGCTACCTCTTAAAACTTTTTTTTTCTTTATCGTAGCAGTGACTTCCTGCTCAGTACTAAATAAAAGCCTATTGTAATCCTGGCCTGTGAATAGCTTGAGGTTCAGCATTCTTTCCTCTTCTGTGTCAGGTTCTCTGTCCCCACCACTGTAGAGGATTTTGTTTTATAAGAGGTAATGAGTGGTGAATTGCTGATCTTCTGAAATGCCCCATTGGATCTTTCTGTTCAGAGCTCCACCTTGCTAGAACTGAAGTCCAATGCTTAGCATTTTCTTAAGTTTAAGGACTGTATTTATGTAAGGTTGGACAGTATCTGCTGCACTTGAGGGTGAATTTGCATGAAGTGTTTTGATGGAGATGCAAAATCTTACCTTTCTTTCTATATGTATCTTACATAGATCTTTTATATATCTTACCTATCTATTTTTATATATATACATACATTAGTGTGAATTGAACATCACACCTGTGTTAAAAACTACATTATTTCAGTCCCTTCCTCAAGATTTTCAGTTATTACTGAGGAATATGTGATTTAGGTATCCCAAAAAATAGTTTTTCTATATTGCTTTACAAGAATGACTGCAAAAAATTTAAGCAATTTTAATATGAAAAATTTCATGATCTTTGGAAAATTTTTAACTGGTTTTCAGTGGGAAAATCTAGTTGAATACTTACAATAATTTTAAATTGGTCAGAATTTCAAACCTGCTGAAGCAGATGCAGTTTTGACATTTATTTTCACAAATTGTTTTCCCATTTGTCAACCTGTTACACTGCAAGATCTTCACTGGGTCAAGTGTCAATGCTTCTGAGCCTGCCCTTGTTCATAACAACCCAAGACAGCTCTATTTCTCTGGGACAATGAAGCACATAGTTTTCAGGATAAAACTTGCACAAGCTTGAAATGAAGCATTTGTGCTGCATGGTTCTTTAACAATGGAAGAAGCTAATTTTAAGAGAAATGATTCTTCAGTGTATACCGGCGTCAGCTTTTGCAATCACCTATCAACAGTGACTAAGGACAAGAAATCACATGCCCATGAAAGACACAAGAAGAAGGAGAAAAGAAAAAAAACCCAAAACCCAAAGTAAGAAGACAGCAATATGACTTAAACTGGAAAATGGAAATAAAACTTAAAAACTAGGTTTAAGTACTATAGCATATAAGTATAGGTAGACATATATACTACTTCATTGTATGCTAAACCTCCTGTAAGTCTAGACTGCAGCTGATTCAGACGGTTCATTTTCCACCTTCAGCTGTTTTATGGCTTCACCCTAATCTTGGTGTCAAATATAGTAACTATGAGACTGCACAGTGAGTGCCAGATGATCTGGCTAATCTGATTTTTGTTTTGGTAGGGTTAGTTTTCAGCTGGGTCAGCTCCCTAATCCAACTTGCTGTGCAGTTGCATGGGAAATGTTGAAGTATGCCAGGAGAGGGAAAGAACAGGACTGCCCTGCTTTAAGAGCAGGCCACGGTTAGCTCAAATTGAGTACAAATAAAGCTTTGAAACTCCATCCTTAATTGTGGAAAATTCAGTAGATAATAGATAATTTGGACCTGAAATTTTTGAGTGGGATGCAGTTTGTGCCATTACTTGTTCTTCAGACATGTTTACTGCTTTAATTATAAATCTTTTCTTAAAGTTTTGCTGTTTTTTAAAAAAAGCAGATGAACCCAAACTCAGTATTTAGGGTTTTTTAATGTACTTTATCTCTGCACAAAATTCTCTGATGTACTTTTATCAGTGAGATACAAATTATTTGATTGCAGCAGTATACTTCATGCTTATGTAATTTCTTTGTTCATAGTATTTTGGCTACTTTTTCATTGTGGATCGGCAGTTTTCTTCCTCTTAGAATGATCTTGAATCCATAATCTTTTAGTGGCTATCATTATGATACCTCTTCTTTCTGGAAGAAGGAAATAATCTAGCCTGCTTTTTCAGGCTTACACATTTATGAACAGCTGAGACGATTTAATAACTTGCTACTGCTGAAGGCTCTCATGTTGCATATCTTCTGAGCACCCTTTTCCTCAGTCCTTTTCCTGTTTCCAGCAGCACAGCAACTCATGTGCTGAAAGATGTTCTTTCATGAGTTGGTGCAATTTACTAACACAGTAGAAAACTGTACAGTTTTCTGCAAATTTAATAAATTAACTAAAGGAGATGTCCAACAAGTACCAGCTTGCATGAACAGAGTGTGTGTCTTACAGAACCACGTGGCCAGGAGAAGGGTAGGGGGCAAAGAGAAGGATGGACCTTCTCTCTTTGATGGTGCTGTGTTATTTAATCAGCTCACTGAATCAGACCACTGTGATTGCTGTTAATTCGGAACACTTAGTTGGTGGTATATTGCAGTATTCTGGGTGTTTCCTGTGTTGTCTTCTCCTAAAGATCAGGTGTCTTATCCTTCCTATCTATTGTGATAAAGTGGCACAAAACCTATGAATATGTCTCATGAATAACTATGCAATGTATTGTAGTTATTTTGAAGTAAATAATAATCCTAATTTATAGTTAGAAAACTACTTGAGAGGGTTCCAACCACTCCCTTTTATGGAAAAGTATATGAAAAGTTTTCCCTTAAAAAAAAAAGTTACGACGAATTGTATTCAAAATTCAGATTTTAGTTCTTTACAATGTATTACTGTTTATTGTTTACAGTAATAACAATAAACATCTCCAGAAGAGATGCAAGACAAAGCAAGCATTCTTTGGCTCTAAATATAGGAAGGGGCTATAAAAGGGTTATAAGGCTTTACTTAGCATGACATTGGTAGCAAGTGAAGGACTAAGTTTACGGCTGTACAATTTCTCATACGTTCATAGCAACATTTCTGTTGTCTGCATAGGACCAAAATTTCACCTAAAGTATTGAAGACCATCATGATCAGCTATTCTCACTTGTCTTACACAAGTTGGAGAATTTGACTTAAGTTTCAAACCTATGATAACCCACAATACTATGGTCAGACAAATTTTACTTTATCACAGACTAAGCTACTGTGACTCAGGTGATGTTAGGTAACTGGCTGTGATGCAGTAATTTGATTGAGAGTTTGAGCCCTTAATAATGCCTTTATTAAATACATAACTTCCTGATGAATTGGCATATAGCTTTTAGAAAGATGCATAATTTTTATTTAAAGGCTCAAAGAGATGGATAATCAACTATCTCGCCATATATATCTTTCAAATAGTTAATTATCTAATTAAAATGAGCATCTTATTTCTAATCTGAATTTTTCTAGCACTGTCTTTTGCCTTTGGATTTTTTATTACTTTGTTTCTAGATTAGAGACTGTTTTACCTTTTTTGGGTTTCATTGGCATACTTTTACCATTAATCATTATATATTTTTGTCAGGTATTTAAGTAAGAATAGACGCTGTTACAAACCTTTTCTGTCATAGCTGATTCTGTTTACACTTAACATTTGAAATTTAGCAAGATAGTTTAACCTTCACCTATATATTATATCCATCATTAATTCTTTTTATTAATATAGTTTTAAAGTTGAGATATAATTTTTGCTGTCTCACAGCACTTTGTATTACAGCATCAGAGGTTCCTCTCACGGCCGAACTTGAACTCTCATTAAGAAGAACAAGAAAAATTACGTTCAGGTTGCTTAACAAGTCTTACTGCTAATTGTTCTCATTTTCCAGAAAATAAGTTAAGTAACAGCTTTGGTTTTATTTTTCTTTTTAAAAAATATTTGTAAATACAGTATTTGGTTTGTCTCTTCTTCCTTTTCGATTTTTCTCACTAAAAGAAGTAGGGGATATGTAAAAGGAAAGAAGAGATATCCTTACCTCCACCCACGAAAAACCCACTCTCATAGAAGAAAAGGCAGAATGATTTCTGAAATTCATCAAAAGCTGAAAAATGTAACTTCTTTTTTCCTCAAAAAAAATGTCAGTGCAGTCACTTTTTGACAAAATGTATTCATAATCTTTTTTTTTCTTTGACTGGAGAACATCCAGAAGGAACACAGTGAGTAACCCAGTAGCTTTTTTTTTTTACTGTGTTCTATTAGATGAGCTATTATTCTTCTTCTTATTAGTAATAAGCACTGATAGTACCTGATATGAAAATTAATCCCAGATTGTGGAATAAGCCTAGCGAAGGAGTTTGCTTAGTTTTATTTGTTTGTCTTTTACAAATCTGTTTGTTAATTTGTACTTTGAAATTTGGTGGAAGTGGGATCATAATGCACTTGGAGGCCTGGAGTAAGAGTATTGTATAGAGAGAAGCACACAATATACACTGTACTTTTAACTATGTAATATTTAAATAGATGTCATAAGTCTTTTCTTTAAATGCCTAAGAGAAAATTCTCTCTTACCATGCTGTGATGATAGCTATAATCCTGCTGTGCATGTGGGGTTGTTTTTTTTGTTTGTTTGTTTGT
Source organism: Gymnogyps californianus (assembly GCF_018139145.2). Classification (NCBI taxonomy): domain Eukaryota; kingdom Metazoa; phylum Chordata; class Aves; order Accipitriformes; family Cathartidae; genus Gymnogyps; species Gymnogyps californianus. The sequence continues at coordinate 29,487,530 of NC_059473.1, forward strand.
TTTAATTTTCATGGCATTCGTAGCAAGAGACATATACTGCAATGAATTAATATTTGGGCTTAACAACTGTTCTCTGAGCAGAACAACATTTACAGTTTTCATACCAGTTTTATCAGAAATCATGTCTTACATTAAGTTAATTTCCCTTTACAGATGTACTTCAGCATACTATGTACTAAATTTCTTCCCCCTAAAAAGTTCTCTGTGTTTTACTGGTTGCAAAACATTTTTAACTAAGAGGAAAAAAATGTGAGTAATGGTGTTTTTAAAGAAAATATCAGACTCTGTGATAACCAAGGATGTGCTCAAGTGGCATGAATACTTCAGTTCCAGATGGGTCAGCTTTAGGGGTCAAGTTGTGAAGAGAAAGCCATCACACACACTTCATCAACACCGTGGAATGAGAGACCAGTGCATTTACTGAGCAATGGATTTCCAGTGAGCGTATAAACTAATTGGTGGATGAACATGCCCCAGGAGCAATGATTTTAAGGTCATAGCAGGCTCAGTGAATTGTGCTGACTTACACTGTGTCTCACTGATAGCTGATCTTACCAATGAGCAGTTTAGAGGCATTCAAGCCTGAACTCTCTTCCATGTGCCTTGAATGGCATGTCAGCGGTCACTGTTTCTGACATCCTTTATATTTGTCCAGTCAGCTCTAAATCTTTAGGTTGGGCTTCAGCGTACTCAGGAAAGAAAGGAGAGAAGCAATTATTTTCAGTCATTGAGTTCTGAAGATCTTAGTGTTAATTATGCCAAACACGGTTGGTTCATCAACAAACTAGAAATGTTAGAAAGAAGAGAATGGGAACTGATATTTTTGGTGATCAAAAGCATCCCAATTATATCTTTCTGTTTCTTAGCTTTTAATTTTATTTCTTCTCATTAATTTCATATTCCCTTTGAAAACATTAGTTGAGCAAATACCGATTTTTATATGACATGGCAAAATCACAAGCTGAAAAATTGGTGTAACACTATTTAAGAAATTAAATAGTGGACAACTCAGTCATATATCCCTTCCCTGCTAGTGGTATGTTGCTTCTCATGTGAAACATTTTCTTTTGTTTTGGATAAATGTTTACTCATTCTTTGTCTACTGTGAGTACAAAACAGAACCATGCAGAGGTCCTTTTAAATTTGCAGTCAATTAAGGAATGCTATAGTAGCTCTAATTCCCTTTTTTGGAGAGGAGAGGAAAAGCTAATTTGTTTTATGATTGTTAAGCCTTTGCTGAGAGTGTTTTCTTTAATCTTAATAGTAATTAAGTAGTTTAAAAGCAACTTTGTTAATAATTTTTAGATAAAATTCAGCAGAAGGTCTATTCAACATTGTCTATGAGCATGGACGTGTGTTCAGTGATCCTTATAAAGTGAAAAAAAAAGAGTTAATGTGCTTTTGGTCTTAGCATTTAACATCTTATAATAATGACACTCATATAAAATAGTTTTTTAACCTGAACTTGTAGGAGTGTTTAAGTACAATCATTTAATTCTAAGTACTTGTGTATATATTTATACATATGTATATGTGTGTGTGTGAGTAAGATAGATATGTACAAATATGTGCATTCCTTGAGAATGTGGACTGAAAATAATAATAGAATGTTGTATTATCAATTTTTGAAGCAAACTATCTTCTGTAGTGTGTGAATATATGTGAATCTTCATCTAGGAAGTGATTAGCAATCAGGTATTCATCGTAATTATTTTTAAGACAGAAAAAAGCTTGATTCCATCATTTGATGTAAATAGTATGATTTGCATAAGGGAAATGGCTTGCTATGACCTTCCTATATAACCTTTGTTTTCCTTAAGCCTTTAGACAGTGAGGAAGCGACCACAGACATTCCTACCAGTATGAGTTACAACAAGCAGTAGGACTGGTTGGTAGTCTTGTATACAAGATTAAAACTTTACAAAACTGATGTGCTTGGCATTTACTAAAATATCTATATGCAAATTTGTTCCCACTTCTATGCAGCTGTATACCGGTATAGAGCTTCATGCTGTTGAACAGAACTCCTAATGTACAGCATTCAAGTTTAGTTCAGAAAGTCAGAGAACCTTTTAAGTAGATTTTACAGTTGTTTAGCAAACATAGACCTTGAATATTCTTGGCAATTCTCCTTCTCAGATTAACAGGAAACAATCAGAGTTAGAATCAAATATGGAATTAGTTTATATCCTTGCTGTGTGTATTAAAGGAAGCAATACTGTAATTAAAATGCAGATAAACATTGTGGAAATCTCACATAACTGTAATAGGATGCCCTCATCATATTATTTTTACTTTATTGTACTCTATTACTTTATCCTCTTGCTGTGTCTCTGCAGCTGCTTTGTTGGGGGATAACAATATTCAATTACAAAAATTAAGTAATCAAATCAAATTTTTTTTATATTTTCTACAAATGACATTTGAAAAAAGTACTGTTTCTGAACAGAACCAGAGCACAACTGCTTCAGTAACTCAAAAGAAGAATTGCAGATGTTGGCTATTATGATAGTTCTCTGATGTTTTGAGAACATGTTAAAATATTAGTGCTTATGTATCATCCTTAATATATTAAGAACATTTTAATGTAACATTAGCTGGCAAAACCAGGAGAGTTATGGCTAACGACCTCTTCCTTATTCTTAACTGTACAACTAAGTAATAGCATAAATGTCCCTATTTGACAAAATGCGAGTATTTTTCTGTATGCTATTGTATATTATGTGCCATTTTAACTTTTGGTTTTGTAGTGCTACTCTCTGTCTTGGTGTGAAACAAAACCAGCATCTGTGTGGTGTGTGACTTTTCTGTGTAATGATGATGAGAAAGATGGATCTACTTTTCAAATCATTGTGGGAACACTGAACATCACAATATCTATGTTTAGAAATGAGGAAAAACAGTGCTAATAGAATTAGCAATAAAAACAGTGTAAGTATTAATACTGAAAATGGGAGAAGACTAAGATACGAGGGAGAAATTTATCAGCTGGTAGAATTTTAAAAATCCTGGATGATGCGTGAAAACCAGTGTCAGGATTGGACACTGAGATTGAGGTGTTTAGCAACTGAGTCAGTAACAAATTTATCAAGTGTAAGAGAGTACAGAAATAATGGGCAAAAAGCTTTTTTTATGATAATGTGCTAGCTGGTATGGGGGAGAATAAGTCAATGACAAAGTAGGACTCAGAAGATGGAGAGAGCTTAGAGTTTGCTGGTAGAGAAGTTCATATGAGTTTGCAGATGGAAGTATTGAGAGAGAAATTTGGAGAAAACTTTAAAGAATATTGACAAGAAGGATGTGAAGGATTCTGTGGAAATCTCCAAAAAGAACCTGGTGATGTTAGGAGAAATGAAGAATACTTCACTATGGGGAAGAGCATTTTTTGTAGAGATTCTTATGAGAAGTGAGAGAGAAAGGGAGAGAGAAGAGGCATGACCTATGGTACAAAAGTCTATGGAGAGATCGAAGGGTGAAAATGAAGAAAAAATGCCTTTCAATGTAAGCAAAAGAAAGTTATTAGTATCTTGGTGAATGCTATTCCTGTAGTATGGAAAATACTGGAAAGAGGTAATTGATGAAGAAGCAAAAGTAATTTGAATAGGATAAACAGAGTGACTTGAGCCAAAAAAGATGAACGGAGTCGTAGCAAGAGATGGGACAAGTAGAGCGATATGGTAGGGCACAGAGCAAGAGTAGTAATTGTGCTTATATTCGCTGTGTTTGAGAAACTCAGGTCTTAAATTACAAAAAGTCCCTTTACTTGACTGTTCCCTCCTCTTTTTTCCTCTTTCCATTTTTTTCCTCTTTCTTTGCTCATAGTTGCCAATACTTAGATCAGTTTTGAACTCCTGTGTGTATTTAAAATATGGCTCTCTTTTCTTACTATGTTCTTTCCTTTCCACAGTTGGTGTTTGTTTATTTTGCTGGTTGTCATTTGAAATATCTTACTATCAGTTTCCAAAGGCTTCTGTGTTGTTTCATTGAGCACACTGTGAGAACAGATGTGTTGACAGTGTTTTCAATAGTGAATAGAATCCCCCAGTGAACAGGTGTTGCTGTTTTGGAAGGAGCTATATGTAATCGCAGAAAATATTACAGCAAGTAAATGGATGGCATCTCAGAGCCTGAGAGGTATGTATGGATGCAATCCACCTCCAGGGTATATTGGAAAAAAGGAGGAGGTATTAAAAAGTTTTGTTTTCATGTCATGAACTGATAATGTTAGAATTAAGATAAATCCTTAAATTTTCTTATTAAGAACTCTTCTGTGCAAAAATGTTAATATAATTGATAGACAGCATTTACTGAAAGATGAAGACCAACTTAAGATATATTCATATATGGTGTTCTTTTAAAGGTCAAAAAAGAGAACTGGAAATAATTCATAAACAATTCTATTCTGTGTTCTACAAATGTAAGCGTAAGTGCTTTTCTATGTTACCTTGTTCTTAGCACTGAGTGAGAAGATTTACTGTGTCCCACATTATATAATCTTCCATTTTATCTTTTCATTCTATCAAGGCACAGCATACCTAGCTAATCCATCAGAAATCCCTTTCCTTATCAGTCACTCAAGAATGGTTATACTGTACAGTATGACAGCATTAGACATCACTTACCTTCCTAAACTACAGATTACTTGGGAGAAAAGTATTTTTTTGTGTTTGAGGATGCCTTGACTTTATGGTGACTTCATCCTTTGTTTTCCTTGTTTTCTGCTTTTTCCAAAATGACTAAAGAAGATGCATAAAAAATATCACAAAGATACTTGTATTGTACATACCATTACATTTTTTTTTTTATAGCCATACCTTTCTGTATTGTTTTTCTGCAAAATTTTGGATATTCATATCTTCCTCCATTGTTTATTCAGCACAGTGATTTAACAACATAGCAAAAGTTTTCTGTTAAGCTAATTTCCATCTTCATAGATGAGAAGCTTTGATAATACTTTCAGATGTATCAAAGATCAGAGGCCTTGTACACCTTGACAGCCTCCTTGAATGGACCTTTTGGCACAGTAGATCACAGCTGCCTCTTTGGAGGTGCTATAATATATTGTGTCATGTTTTACTGTGGAGCTGTTAACGGATATTTGACACTAGATACTCTAGGATTCTCAACTGATATACCACATAGTACAGAAATATTTGCTATCATACAATCCTTATGTTAAGCCAGATGAGAATTTTAGTATTATACCTTCAATATCATGGTGGATTCTAGACTGATTATCATGAGTATTTAAGGGAATTTGCATAATTTTGACAGAAAAAGACTAGTGCAGTCTGTCATGCTTGTTAATGCTTCTTACTAATAACACTGAAAGTATTTTTATGAAAGTTAGTAAATTTGACATATATTTTGGATGGCTCTGTCTTCATTGTGTGATAGTGTCAAGTAAGAAGGGATGAGTAGTGATGTCCCTTGTGTTGTTAGAAATTTGTTTTTCCAGAAGAAAAATACGGCAAACATTAGGCAACCCTTAAACAGCACAGACTTGACTGGTAACAAGTAGGTTTTCTATGCATATGTACTTAATTATAATTTTTTTAAACTGCAAAATATTCAAAACTGAATCTTTGATTTATTCTGCAGTCATTGAATGAACATACTGGGTTTTGCCAGTTTTCAGTAAATGGTTATAAGAAGAGGGTCTGAATGAGAAACTTCTAAAACTGTCAGGCTGAAAATACTGTATATTTCAAATATTATTTAACTTTGATTGGCATAAACAAATAATAATAGTAAATGTAATAAAAGTAGGTAATGGATATGTTTGGCTTTGTAAATTCTTTCAGGTGAATCAGGAATAAAGAAGTTACACTTGTTTCAAGCAAAAGTAACAGTAGTATAGGAGTAAAATAGACGACATTTCACTAGGTCTCAACAAATTGTCAGCAACAAAGTTCCAATGAGAAATTTCTACATTAGTCAGTAAGAAAGGCCCAGCTATTGGAAAAGAGAGTTTTATGTCTTCTGTGCTGCTCAACAAACTTTAGTGTCCTGAATTCTGCTGAGTGCACACTATCCCTTCTGTCCTTCAGGTAGTGCTCCTAACCTCTGTTGGGCATTAGGCTGTGTATAGCTCTTGTTTTCATGGGTTTGGCTTTTGTTCTTTTTCTTGACTGTAAGTCTAGGCAGCTCATAAACAAACATGTAGCAGACATGGAAGGATGTACAAAATGCATTGAGCTCTCTGACTGAACTTTCAGGTTGTTGAGGAATGTAAGAATCCCACATTACCTGTGGTAGTGAATGGGAAAAAAAACCTCCCAACTTCTTTCCCTGGAAGTCTTATTTGTTGATATCATTGTCTACACATCTTCTTTTTGAGAAGGTAAAGGTGCTTTATTAATTGAATTTATTTGAAATAGTCATTTCAATGTTCAAAAGTTGTGGCACTTCTTAAGTACTCAGTGAGGAAGGCACGTAATGTGTATATGAATTGGCCAGGAACAGGTTTTCAGAGGAAGAGGAATTGTCATTTATGGTAAATAAATGAGGTAAGAGTTGATTATTTGCAAAGTGGTAAAAGTTAGCAGTAATGGTTCTCATATAGAATTTATTGTTCACTGTACATTTTCATTTTAAATTATTCTTTGAAAAGATTATAATTTTTGATGGGCATTTACACTAAAAACAAACAGTAAAACAAATGAGGGGGGAGGGACCCAACCTAGGGGACTCAACTTAGGCCAAACCCAATTGTCTTTGAGTGATACTGCTTCTCATAGCTTCGGTATTATTTACACAGTTGCCTCTCGTAGACACTTCAGAGAATTTTTGCTGTTTGAGCTACAAAGCAGGGAAACGCTGTTGCTGCCATAGAGCACCTCCTGTTTGGAAAGATCACTTCTTTCTGCATTTCTTTCTCATCTGGAGAAGGAAGGGTTTGTTCTACATCTTACCTTGCTGATCTTTCTGTATTACAAACCTACCTTTGAAAAAAACTGTAACTGATTTTTGGCTTTATTCAGAGGCCTGGCACCAAAAAACACTGCCAAGAACAGTGCAGAAGCATATTTAAACCATGTATACAAAGAAAATCTAAGTCCATTATAATTTTATGTTAATTTAATTTAAAGAGAAAAATAAAGTTAAAATTAGGGATTAGTGCTATCCAAAGGTCACTTTGTCACACTAAGTGTTGCAAAGATTATTTTACTGATACTGGCACAATGGGGAGGATTGTGGATGTACTGGTGTCTGTACTTGTGAAACTCACTGCAGTTGAGTAGTCTTGATCCTCATTTACGTTCCGTAGGATATTGTCTTCGGGCTGCAAGTCTCTATCATTAACTAAAAAATTCCATTATTAGTTTTATCCAAAGGATTGTATTGTTTTTGCATAGTGCTTTTTGTGTGGACACTTACTAGTACATCTGCACTGCTTTTGCTTGTTCTTGATTGTCTTGGTGCTGAAAATCTCCAAAGTCTTATTAGCAGACTTCTTTATTTATATAGAATCATAGGATAGTTTGGGTTGGAAGGGACCTTTAAAGGTCACCTAGTCCAACCCCCCCTGCAGTGAGCAGGGACATCTTCAACTAGATCAGGTTGCTCAGAGCCCCGTCCAACCTGACCTTGAATGTTTCCAGGGATGGAGCATCTACCACCTCTCTGGGCAACCTGTTCCAGTGTTTCACCACCCTCATTGGAAAAAATTTCTTCCTTATATCTATTCTGAATCTACCCTCTTTGAGTTTAAAACCATTACCCCTTGTCCTATCACTACAGGCCCTGCTAAAAAGTCTGTCCCTATCTTTCTTATAAGCCCCCTTTAAGTACGGAAAGGCTGCAATAAGGTCTCCCCGGAGCTTTCTCTTCTCCAGGCTGAACAACCCCAACTCTCTCAGCCTTTCCTCATTGGAGAGGTGTTCCATCCCTCTGATCATTTTTGTGGCCCTCCTCTGGACCTGCTCCAACAGGTCCACGTCTTTCCTGTGCTGAGGGCTCCAGAGCTGAACACAGTACTGCAGGTGGGGTCTTACCAGAGCGGAATAGAGGGGCAGAATCACCTCCCTCGACCTGCTGGCCACGCTTCTTTTGATGCAGCCCAGGACACGGTTGGCTTTCTGGGCTGCGAGCGCATATTGCTGGCTCACATCCAGCTTTTCATCCACCAGTACCCCCAAGTCCTTCTCCGCAGGGCTGCTCTCAATCCCTTCATCCCCCAGCCTGTATTGATACTGGGGGTTGCTCCGACCCATGTGCAGGGCCTTGCACTTTGCTTTGTTGAACCTCATGAGGTTCACACTGACCCACTTCTCAAGCTTGTCCAGGTCCCTCTGGATGGCATCCCTTCCCTCAGGCATGTCAGTCGCACCACTCAGCTTGCTGTCATCTGCAAACTTGCTGAGGATGCATTTGATCCCACTGTCTATGTTATCGATGAAGATATTAAATATGGTCATAATTAAAATTAGTAAATGGTATTTTTTTTTTCTGATGCTGAAACTCAGCCTGACAAACTTCATCACATAGCAAATGTTTTGCAGCTGAACTACAAACTCTGGTGTTGTGGTTTAACCCCAGTCAGCAGCTAAGCACTGCGCAGCCGCTCCCTCACTCCCCCACCACTCCCAGTGGGATGGGGAGGAGAATTGGGAAAGAAGGTAGAACTCGTGGGTTGAGATAAGAACGGTTTCATAACTAAAGTAAAATATAATACTAACAATAATAATAATGAAATATAATAATAATAGTAATGAAAAGGAATATAACAAAAAAAAGGAGGGAAAAAAGGGAAAAAAAAACCCCAACAAAAATACCCATGATGCACAATGCATTTGCTCACCACCTGCTGACCAATGCCAGAGCCGCGATCCACCCCTCCCGACCAACTCCCCCCTGTTTATATACTGGGCATGATGTTCCAAGGTATGGAATATCCCTTTGGCTAGTTCAGGTCAGCTGCCCTGGCTATGCTCCCTCCCAGCTTCTTGCACACCTGCTTGCTGGCAGAGCATGGGGAACTGAAAAAATCCTTGGCTTAAGATAAGCACTACTTAGCAACAACTAAAACATCAGCGTGTTATCAACATTATTCTCACACTAAATCCAAAACACAGCACTGTACCAGCTACTAAGAAGAGAATTAACTCTATCCCAGCCGAAACCGGGACATCTGGAAAATAAAGTATTGTACTGGAAACTGAGGAACCATAAAGCCCAATGTGGCTATGTAACCACTGAGTTGCATCAGTGGTGTTCTTGTCTTCCTAATCTAGAAAAATAATTTGTTTTCCCACAAAACAAGGAAGGCGTAGAGCTTTTTACATGTTCTGTGGGTTTTTTTTCCTTTATTCTGCTGTTTTGTTAATGAAAATAAAGAAGTCGGTAATCTGGCCCTAGAATTCATTATTTATATTTGCAAGTCATCAGATCTTGTTTTAGTCTCTGTTTTTTTCATAGCTATGATCCATTCTGGCATGCCTTTAGGTTTATGACATCCTGCTGTGTAAGGATGTTTCAACTGTGGTTTCTAGATACCTTTTTATAGCGTTTTTTTAATAGTATGCTAAATTATATCATAAGCTATTAAGACAGGTTATGCATTTGTTAGTTTAAAAACATCTCTAATTATTTCACTGTGCTAAAATATTACTGTGTATATGCTTCAGGCATGATTTCTTTGCTAACAACCTATTATGTATTCATAGGAGCAACAATACCAATTCATACCATTGGGAATATTATTTAATTTGGCAAATAGAGTATTTTTATTATTCATATGTTGTTTAGAGTAAATATATCCATGAAAGCAAACACAAGGATGAATATACTGTGTGTTCACATTCAGTAAATCTTTTGTTTTACTTCCATTAAGGCCCGAATTAGTTGGGTACAAATGGAAAACCTGTAGTAGCTTTAAAGTAAAATAAAATTGGTCTTGATTTAGTTCAAGTCAACCATCTCATTTAAAATTAGCCCAGAGGTCTTGTAAAAATGCTAGTAATCTAAACATAATAATGCACATTGCCCAATTGCTTCTGTATATGATATAGGTTCAGTGCTGTAATGCTTTGACAGCCCATTACTGAATGTAATGAACAGCTATTTTTAAACAGAAGAAATTCAAGTTGACAGCTTGGCAATGAAATTCAGCTAGTGGCATAATTTTTGTCATCTTCAGTATAGAGAGTGGATTTCAGTTTAGTTTAAAGAAATTTGTATCATGGACTTTATGGAGCAAGCATTTTTTTGCTTCAGTTTACTAAATACTTTTTGAAATGCTTGAACTAAAGCTGTATTTTGTCAAATCCTGAAACCTGTACTCCTGTCAGGGCAGAAGACACACCATGAGAAGTCAGTGATTAGTAAAAATAGGTTGAAATCTTAAGGAAGATAATGTACTGGAATTGAATTTATAATCACAAACTCACTTTTTTAGCTTTTAGTTTAGTAAGTGAAAACTGTATCTCTGTAAGCCCTTCAAGGGGGATTTAAGTATGAGTCAATAGGAAACTAAGAGAAGGGACAGAGAAAGTAGCTGTCAAATTGCACGTATTTTGTGGTAGAAATCTATAAATTCAGGCCAGGCTCCCATCTATCATTTTCCTTATCTCAGTTGGCTACTGCATTGGGAAGCGAATAAGATTCTGGTTTCTTTCTGTATGTGTGAAGTGTTGTTTGCTCAGGACTTTCTTAAACAGACTGTGGTAACAGCATGTATTGGGTTTGCGTCGCAAGGTTTTGGTAGCGGGGGTGGGTACAGGGGTGGCTTCTGTGAGAAGCTGCTAGAAGCTTCCCCAATGTCCGATAGAGCCAATGCCAGCCGGCTCCAAGACAGACCGGCCGCTGGCCAAGGCTGAGTCCATTGGTGATGGTGGTAGCATCTCTGGGATAAAGTATTTAAGAAGGGGGGGAAGAAAAACCCGCGCAATTGCAGCCGAAGAGAGGAGAGAGAAGATGTGAGAGAAACAACTCTGCAGACACCAAGGTCAGTGAAGAAGGAGGGGGAGGAGGGGCTCCAGGCACCCGAGCAGAGATTCCCCTGCAGCCCATGGTGAAGACCATGGTGAGGCAGGCTGTCCCCCTGCAGCCCATGGATGTCCACGGTGGAGCAGATATCCACCTGCAGCCCATGGAAGACCCCATGCTAGAGCAGATGGATGCCCAAAGGAGGCTGTGACCCTGTGGGAAGCCCGCGCTGGAGCAGGCTCCTGGCAGGACCTGTGGACCTGTGGAGACAGGAGCCCACGCTGGAGCAGGTTTGCTGGCAGGACTTGTGACCCCGTGGGGGACCCATGCTGGAGCAGTCTGTTCCTGAAGGACTGCATCCCATGGAAAGGACCCACGCTGGAGCAGTTCATGAAGAACTGCAGCCCGTGGGAGGGACCCTACACTGGAGCAGGAGAAGAGTGTAAGGAGTCCTCCCCCTGAGGAGGAAGGAGCAGCAGAGACAATGTGCGATGAACTGACTGCAACCCCCATTCCCCGTCCCCCTGCACCGCTGTGGGGGAGGAGGTAGAGAACTCGGGAGTAAAGTTAAGCCCAGGAAGAAGGGAGGAGTGGGGGGAAAGTGTTTTAAGATTTAGTTTCTATTTCTCATTACCCTACTCTGATTTGATTGGTAATAAACTAATTTCCCCAAGTCGAGTCTGTTTTGCCCATGACGGTAATTGGTGAGTGATTTTTCCCTGTCCTTATCTCGACCCATGAGCCTTTCATTATATTTTCTCTCCCCTGTCCAGCTGAGGAGGGGGAGCGATAGAGCAGCTTTGGTGGGCACCTGGCATCCAGCCAAGGTCAAACCACCACACAGCACTAAGCCAACACTGATGGATGGACTAGGAAAATTAAGCAGTGATTTCGCAGCCATCCCACCCCCTGGTCGCCAGTTCTTGTGCTTGAGAAAAGGAAAGGAACTCTTCTGGCCTGGTCTGCCTTCCCGGGACTTCTCTATTGTATTACAGTAAGACACAAGTTTAAAGCTTGTTTCTGACTCTTCTCAGTTGAGGTTAACAAAAAGAAAAAGAAATCCAAATGGTACCTCTTGGGATCATGAGTGAGTAAGCCTTAGGGCAAGGAGGAGGATACTCCTTTTGCAGGGACTAACTCTTGTGCTTCTGCTGTTCCTTCCTGCTGAATTGCTGGGATCCAGCAGTGCTGTGATGTGATGCTTGGCACACCTAGCAAGTCTGACCAGCCCCTTCCTCCTTTCCTATTGGACTTACTCAGACCTTACTGGACTGAATGCCATGTCACCCTTTTGATTAATTTCACGTTGCCATTCACTTTTTTTCTTCCAGCTTCTTCCTATACACATTAACCATCTTTCCAGAGCACAGTACAGATTTCTCTTTAGGAGCTATATTTCTCTTCCATGTTCTGTAAGTACGCTGAAGTAAAGAATAATTCTCTTCACTGCAGGTTTTTAGGAAAAAAGATACGATCCCAGATTCAGTGATTTTAATCATACCTGTGGGATATACATAACTGATTCTAACCAGTTCTAAAAATCATCCCATGTCTTGCTTCCTTTCCAAAATTATTGCAGTAAACAGACATAAATCTTCCTCTGCTACTTTAAGTGAAGTGAATCTTCTAAATTACTTCCTTTTCTGCTGACTTCCATCTCACTTTCAACTGTTAAATCCATTTCTCTGTTCCCAGTAATCTCTGGTCCCAATTCTTATGTCTTGTTAACACTTTTCTTTCTGCATTCCACATTACATCTGATCCTTCTGGAATAATCCCTTTCTTAAATCTGTCTTCCTTCTGAAACAATTCTTGCTACGTGCTATGACCCTTGTTTTCCATCTTCCTATTTCTATCTGTGATCTGCCTCTGTATCCTGGAGAACACACAATATACTGCATTTTCATGTTTGAATCTGCTGGTTTTCATGTTACTTGGTTTTAAGAGGCTTGTTTATAAAAGTGGTGTGACTATATCCTGTTAGAATGATATCTATATTTATCTCTCTCTGACATACCTGATTCAAGTCCGTTAGTGCTTTGTGTAGTAGCAAGTTCTCTGGTGCAAATGGATAGCTTGTATGAATGCCAAAGTATCCTTGACCAAATTGGGGCTTGGAAACGCTAATGGTGTTTTAATTTATGGATTATTATCCTTACTTATCTATTTTTGCATGGATTATTATCCTTACTTATCTATTTTTGCGAATTATCATTGAGAATGTGCTGCCTCCTTTCAGAATGAATGGGTTTTATCCAGTCTTTTCTTATTTTGAAGAGTTTGGGGTGAAGCAGTAATATCAAGATACAGGGTTCCCAATAATTTTCCAAGATACCATGTAACTCCATTTAAGTTATTTTTGAGAGGTGCTGGTATGGTTTTTTTCATATGCAATTTTGCCTGCTGATCTCATAGTGTTTTCACTCTGCTCTGACAAACCTGCAGAAGACCGTTCATTTGTCCAACATTACTTTCCATGAGAAACCCCCACATGTTTTGTTGGAAAAGAATGCTGAGGAATGCTTGGTGAGAAGGGGCCTGCAACACAGCTGGAAAGCTCATTCTGCAGAGTTACAGTTTATCAGTTCCCACAGGGTTTGGGAAGAAAGGGCAGACTGTTACAGAGCTATATAATAATTAAGGTGGCATGTGGGGATGATTTAATAGGATTGTCATTTAAATTACCCTTCTGTGAAATGCCCAATAATCACCAGCTAGTCTGTATACCTTTTTTTTTCCTTAAGGGAAATTTGTTATGAAATGTTTTGAATCATCTGAAATTCAAGGAAGGCCAGATTTTAATTTCTCATTTATTTGTGCATGCAGGTTGGCTGACCCAAGGGAATTATTATGTAGAAATGATGACAAGACAAAACAAATGTGATAGTTTTCCTTTCTTGACTCTGTCTATTTTAAGCACTAGAGCTTGTACTCATTTTTCTTTTAAATATTTTGAGATCTCTCTGACCCCATAATATAATGAAATCCCCATGTTAGTGCTTGGAAAAAAAGTGAAGGGCATATTTGCAATGCATCTCCCTGCGGTTCTCTGTGGGTTAGGTTTCTACATCATGTGGAGTACTACAGTGTGTACTAATTGGCACCCTTGTTGGTAACCTCAATTGAAAGAGCAAGGATTAAGAACCAAATTGCAACCTCCCTGAAGAAAATCTTTAAAAAGAATAGTTAACTGGAAGGCTCTGTTGACTTCCTGCATTTGTCTGAGGTTTTCAGGGGAATGAAACATATACTCCTCCCTTTTCCATTCAAAGACATGAATATACAGTGTTTAGTCAGGAATGTATAGAACAGGCTACCTGGGAATGAAACTACTTTATCTCTGAGAGATTCATAAGTTCACTAGTATTTCAATATATGCCTGAATAGGTGGTTCACTGAACCTCATTCTTAAAATGATTCTTTGTTTCATCAGAGTTTAAATGACAATGTGGAGGAGATAGTTCTACATACCTGTTAATCCTGCTGAACCCTTTTCACCGGAGAACTGTAGAGGTTTTGGTCTTGAGAGTTATAGCTTATTTAGCATTTAGAGGCCACCTAGTAAGATACCTCACACACTGTGACCCCTAGTGTAGTAGAATTCTTAAGTGTGTCCTTAAAGTAAATTACATAAACAGTCTTAAGGTTTTGTTAGTATGACTTAAACAAGTGTATCTTTCTTTCAAAGTCAACAAAGATTGACCAAGATTGAGGAATGGATGATGTGGTCAATTCCTAGAGCAAGACAACAGGGTATTTTCATGGTGCTGAGCAGCAATGCCTCATGGTCAATGACTGAAAGTATTCTGACCACGTTTTAGTTCTGCCCTCTCATCTGAGACAATGCGTAGTAACACCATGTGCCTGTAAGAGACTGTGATCAGAGGAACTTAGCCAATGAATTCTGTACTCCTCAATAGGCACTACCGTGATTGAGTGGCCTAGCTCTTCCCCTCCACCCTTCCATGCCAAGCACCAACACGTTCATGGAGTTGATCTCAGGGTGTGAATGGCTGAGTAGTAATTTACTCTCAAGTGTTGGTGTGTGAACGGAAGAATCTATAGCAAAGGATAAGTAAATAGGGAATCAGAAATGAAAGTTCCTAAATTAATTAGGTTGGTGGTATAATATCTCTGAAGTTATCAAATGTGCAAAAGCATTTTTGGAACTTATTTCCTTTTTCTTGTGAACTCTGCCTTTCTAAGTAGAGCCTGTGCTCTTACTCTTCAAAAACTAATACTCCAGTTATGTCTGCTCTTGTGAAACAGCTTCTCAATCATTCTTTTCAGCATCGACTGTAATCATAGCACAAATCCCTATTATGATGGGCACATAACTCACTTTCTGTCTCTCTCTAAAGAGCAAATACCAGCACTGCTTGATAGCTCAACAAATAGTTGTGCTGGAGAAGGACTGCTGTCAATCTGCCTTATGCTGTACTTCTACCACTCTACCACAAAGTAACTTTACTGCTTCATTTGGTTTTTCTAGTTTGTAGACCAAGTGCGGTTGTTTCTCTGCAAAAGTAAAAGTGTCTGCATTCTGTTAAGAAAATTATTTTAAAAACCTATGGCTGATTGTAGTTATTCAGAACAGTGTCATATTCTGAAGCAAATATTGTCAGTATAGGGAAGTCCTGATTCGCAAAATACTTTATATGTGTAGTTAAAATGGAGTTTTGCCCTAAGGAGCACTTACAGGCATGCATTTGGCCTGATGTAGTTCAGTTCTTTTCTACTTTTCATTTTCGTATTACTTTCCCTTCTTTTCTTATCCATGAATAACAACACTCATGAAACACTTTTGAAAGCAGTTTGTATGTCTTGAAATACCATGAACTTCTAAGGAACAGTTATTTTAGTTACCCTGACTGCATATGTATATTTTAATTTTACCCAGAAGAGAGGAATGAGGGAACCCTTATAAAAGCATTATAAGTCACTAGCAGTTTTGGTTTTCCTCACGCTTTCATCTCTGGATAAGTTACAAAAATTTCTTAAATGTCCTTAAACTGATAAAGACACTAACTTAGAGCTGCTCATAACATATCAGGTTTCAAACTCAAAGCACAAAATATAATTCTCATATTTCTACTCTAACTGCCCAAGAGCAGGAACGAGTACTAACAAACCTCCTGCTTACATACATGTCCTGGAGGCTCACTGGAGTAAAAGGAGAATCGCCCCGTTTGGTTGGAGACCAGCCAGCTTCACAGGTTTCCGTGCACTGCAGGAGCACTACAAAAAGGAAGATGTTGTCCTCTCCTCAACATAAATGTTCTCTTAATGTACATACTTTTTTAAAGCTTACTGCCATTTCCTCACACTTACCTTTTCTTCCTTGCCACTGACTGAGTTACCAGTGCGTCAACTCTCTTTAGTAAGAAATAACAACCTATTAACTAGATTCCAGTTGGGCTTTTGGGTAACCATTCTGCCATTCATTAATATTGGATGGGAGGGTAGAGGGCAGGGGCATTATTCTGAGGATTGTTCTTTGATAATTTTTGGCATCATAGCATATTTATTTTTCGGGCTGATCCTTTTTAAAACTTTAAAATTATGTATGTATTTAGGTGCATATTACAAATATGGACATAAATGCTTTTTTTTTGGTGGAAGTGGAAATATGTCAAACTCTTTGGCCAGTCTAACTGACTGACCATAAGTTATAAAACAGTTGACATTACTGTTCCTTGACCAAAATTTTTCTCTTGAATTCCTATGCTTTCCTGTCCATGCAGAAAGAGGGGCTGGTTAATGCCTTAATTATAAAATGTTTAAATCCATGCTTGGAAGAGCACTATGTTTATCTTAGCATCTGCAATGGCTCTTTGTGCTTTCTTATGCTCAACTATAAGTTTCTTGGAAAATGCAAAAATTGAGACAATTATTTATCTACGTTTCATGAAATAACACAAAGTGAAACTTTAGAAACTTTTGTAGTTGTCTTTATACTGTTTTGTGAATGTTGAATATTCATGTATGGTTTTTGCAATGATTATGTTTTGTTGCCAAGTAGTTTGCCATGCCCTGAAGTTTGTCATAGTTTGCTTTGTTTCAAAAGATTTTCTATTAAGATGATTAAGTTTCAAATTTCTTTCTGTTATGATGTGATGGTTTCACTGTGTGATTAAAACAGTGTTTTTAACCTTAATGCATAGTGTTCAATTAAAGGAAGATACTTAAACCAGTATGTTTTGAATGTTACGATGCTCGTTTCCCTGAATAGCTTCTGAGCAGAATCAAAACAGCATTTTAAAAAGATCACACTGAAAAAATAACACCCTAAACAGTAACAGCCTGTTTTCCACCACCCCCAACATTTAATCAGCAGTCTTTTTAGCTGATAGAGTCCTAAGTGATTTTTTCTTTCCTACTTAAGGCCATTCTAGATATGCTCGCTAAGTGGACCTAACAGTACTAGTGTATTTTATGTTAGCAAGTCATGATAGAAAAGTGCTTGAAGTTCAGGGGGCATTTGTCTCCTTTCTCACAAATTCATTTAAGTACCAGTCTTGCCATAGCTTTAACTGGGGCAGACAACCATACAAATGACTTGAGATAAAATGAAAATAATGGACTGAGCTAGGTGCCGGGGGTGGTAGTTACACTGCATGCACATCAATAAGCATTGAGTGTTATTCTATGCTAATGTAAGCCTGATGGATCAGCTTTCGCTTTTAGCCTAGAGGACCATTAAGCACTAGAAGCTGGGTCAAACTGATACAGTAAGGCAGATGTACCCTAACGGTTGGCAACAGTAGTTAACAAGCAGTAATTTGCTATGTGTGAGACTAATATTGTTTAAAATCTTCATGATCAGAACAAAGATCAGAGAAAGGATAATACTTCTTTTTTTAATTTTCTTCTGTAAACTCGATTCATTTTGGAAAAAAACCACTAAGATGCAAACATGCATAGAGCATTGTGCAGTTCTTTTGGAAACAATGTATTGTATGTTACAGAACATTGAAGCATTGCATACAATTTTCAAAAAGTGTAGGGAAATTCTCATAGGATAATATTGCATAATTGAAATATATGATGTATTATTTTATTTCAAGTTAAATACAATTCATTGCTCCTAAATCTTCTTTATAGCCCTGAAAGTATTAAAATAAAAATCAAATGACTGAGTTATAGAACTATTGTGAAGGTAAATTAGAAAAAATGCCACTATTTATGTAGATCTGACTCTGAAGATAATTTTGTCCTTGACATCACAAGATGATGATAATAAAGTGTTTATTCCTTTTTGCTTGTACCTTGGCACTGCTGCCTCAGATACAGATGCTGTTTAAGTAGGTGGCCAGATTTAGCTGAACATACATCTAAATTTAGAAGAGTTATTTGTTTTCCATCTGTTCTTTAAAATATTTTTATTCACAATTTTTGTCAGATTTTATTGCATGTGTAGAACTGCTGTGTGTAGAGCTTTTGATAACCAAAATCACATTGGCAATGCTGATGAATATTAACAAAAATCAATATAATGTGTTAAATAAGGTATATCACTGTTAAGATTTCCGAGGCTTACTGAGAAACTAGGCTGTGGTTGGTTTAGGCTTTGATCTTTTTGCTTCAGTGGTGTGGCCTTATGCACCTTCAGCTTAGCTTTGTCGAGGCCTATTCACAATTTATGCTGTCAGAGCCACAGTTTGTGGTGCATATTGCATTTAGTCTGTCTTCTATTGGGAAAATTTTTTTCCTCCTTGCTAATACAGCACGGCTTGGTGGGCGAAGATGAAGTGGTCCATTATAGTAACACCCCCTGTAAATTTAGGAGACTCCTTTTGCTTGTCAGGAGCTAGGGAGCCCTCTCACATAACAGAAATACTGTAATATTGCCTAGTCCACTGGATAACTCAAACGATGGCTAAAGAAATACATGGGTCGAACATAGGGGAATTTTTAATGTATCTGAGTAAGAAGACATGATTCCAGATTATCTGGCCTTCAAATCATCTTCATGTTATCTGTGTAATACAGAAATAATAGCTGTTTCCTATCTTAGATCTAGAAACAAAAATTTCTTTATTTCAGTCATCAATTATAATATTCCCCAAACCTGTAACAGATGATTTAAGATTTTGGGACATAAACAGTGTGCAAGCAAGGCTAATTTGTTCTCCTTTCCACTTATTTAAGAACTACTTGTGTTGGGTTTTTTTGAAGCTTACAAAGGAAAGAAGTTAGCTGTAAGCATATCTCACTTAAAATGTCTATTTTATTATCTCACTTATTTTATTATCTCACTATTATCTCACTTAAAAGACTATTAGCCTTTCCTTTAGCAATTTTTTTTCTAGTTTTTACATATTATGATTAACAGGTTTTTTTCTTCATTATGCTTTTGTGTGTGTGAATTATTTTTGGTTGTGTCATAAACTAGTTTGAAATTCAGCACATATTGAAAAGATAAACCTAAACCAGCAATATTTCTTTTACTCCAGGCAAATTTTATGTTTGGAGGTTTTTTCCTTCAGTGCCTGGCTAGCCTCGATGTTTTATGTAGAGGTATTGTTAGAAATTGGTTTGGTGTAGCATAATCATATTAGTTGAAATGTGTTTATTTTCCTGACAATGAAAATAGCAATTTATCATTTAGCTTCCACTTAATTAGAAGAATATTTGTAAAAAATGAGAGTTATAAACCACACCTCAATTCACAGAATAGAGAACATAAAAGGGCAGTTAGGTTTTTTTCTGGTTTGGGGCATTAAAGGAAAAAATGCTATACTGAGATAGATGACTGTTAATTGCTAATGTCTTCTTGTAGTGGGGGTGGTACTCTTGTACTATGTGTAAAAAGGTGAGAGTAACTCATCACAGAATGGGAGTAAAACTCCAGAAATGAGATATTTTGACAAAATTGGGGGGGGGGGGGGAAACGGACACACATGACACGACACACCAAACCCAAAGCTTACAATTTCCTATTATTTGTAGGGTACTAAGAAAGGGGAAAGAATAATATATACTGAAGAGCTGGACAGCCTGTCTGTGATATTGCTGGATCTACAGATGTTTTTTGTGGAGGATCTAATCTATTGTCAGTGGAAAAATTTCAATAAGTCTTAGATAAAGGATGAAAATGAAAGGAATATGCATAAGGGATTGGTCTGTATCACAACTGTAGGCCTTTTTGCATTTTCTGAAGCATAACAGCAGCAAGCAACAGTTTCAGAAAATGTTTCATGCCCATTTAACTAAAGGTAAGATGAGACCTCAGTATTTCCTGTCCAAATTATCATCAGAAGAGAGCATTGATCTTGAGTAGATTTCTGTGAGAGTTTAGTGAAAGGAGAAAATGTAGATTATTGGCTTTGTCCCTTTCTAACTAAACCAGCTTGGCAAACATTGTATTAATCTTTGAAGAAGCCTGTAGCAAAAAGGGAGAAGACCATTTTGGACTGTTTAGCATCTCAGAATTGTCAGCAGAAACTTCAAATAATCCTTTATCCACTCAAGCTGTGCTTATGCTTCTTCACTTGGTCCCTGATGGATTGACTTTTTGGCTTGACTTTTCAGCTTAAGTCAGCTGTCTTGACAGTAGTTAGCAAAATCAGCATACTAAGCACAGGACCAACTCAAGACGACACAAATTTAGATGAGCCTGAACTTACTGTCCACAATGTCGGAGACAGTTTGGAGAATTACCTACATACTCTGCTCTCTTAAGTAACCACCAAGACTGCAGCCATGTTGTAGAATTGATAGACTTTTAAGCGTGAGAACTGCCATCACAAGAAACAGACGGACTGGAAGCCCACTGTCTCCTCATTTGGGTAGGTCCCAAACATTTACTGGAACTATTTGAAAATTAAGAAAGAAATTGCTCTGAACAAAGATGCTTTTCCTGGCTCAGGTCAGATCTGCTAAGTCATGTTCACATTTTATTCCTGAGTAAGGAATCAACTTAAAAAGAATTTAAATCAGACCCTTTGTGGAATAGGACTATGAAACATCTGCTATGAAGAGAGATGCAGTCTTTCTAAGGGGGAAATGATACCAAGTGAGCTAAAACTGCTAATGATATCAGTTCTTATAAACTTGAGCAGGGGACAACTTGCCTAGGAAGAGGGCTGAGATGCTACAGGTGACAAAGCTTATTAAGATTATATCTACTGATGGGGAATTCCAGGCATATACCTAACTTGTCATTCCAATATACATTGGTGACTGAGTGAATTGACTCTGGGTCAGATCTCTCATTCATTATCATGACCTGTTGTCTTGGTGATTGGCTGGGAACAGACTCGAAGGCGACTAAGACTTTTAGGAGTGACATAGAACTTTGGAAATTGCGTCCTGAATTGCCCACAGAAAGGAGAAGAAAGTGAGAATGCTTTGGATATTGCTATGGAAGAAAAGAAGTTAGAGAATAGGAAGAGCTTTCATTAAGGTGCTAGGTTTTTTTATGTTGACCTGCAGTATTAACAGATTTTGAAATTGTGCAAGGAAATGCAGATTAATTCCCACCATTTACTCTGATGTATATGACTTCCTAGCAATTTGGTTTTAATGAAAATCAGAGTGGTTTGAAGAGGAGTGAAAGTTTTCATCTGGGACCTGTACATACTTATAGGAAACCCAGGTTAAAAGGCAGGCTTTTTCCACTTTTAGTTTGTTAGAATTAACAGAAGAATTAAAAAAAAAAAAAATAGAAAAAGGCGCAAAATAATTTAGACCATCTCTAATATATATAGAAATAATAAAAGTGGCTACTATGAATTGTGATGGGGAAACATATTAATTAAAACTTGTGAATTGTTAAATAGAAACATTATATCATAAATTCAGAACTTTTTTATTTAACAAGAATTTGGAATATTTTGGTAAAAATTTGGGAAACTAGTTGCTGTTTCTCTTTGGGAGAGAGTATTTCTGAAGAGAAGGACAAGATATATTAGATATGAATTGTGGCGTGTAATTGATGTTTAAAATGGGATTTAAAAACAGTGCAAGTTTACAATTCATTATATTTTTATGAAAAGGTCTCTTCATAAGACATTTTAAACGTTCTTTCTTTTTAAAATAATACTGTAGATCTGCAGTGCCTGTGTTGATATTGTAACGTAATACTCTACCTTCAAAGAAAAATACAGTACGTGACACTACATGATTCTAGAATTATATTGCTATAAAGTGGAAGTACAGGTTTTTAATAATTCTCTGAAGCTCAAGAATTTTGAAAATTGAAATTATATACATCACGGTCAATGTGGTTCTCATTCAGCTATTTATATTCTAAAGTCAGTTGAAGGGACCTGCATCATGTGAGTATAATGTTAACAACGTGTATTTTCAACCCCCCCATTTATTCTTTTAATAATTTTGTGTGGTATGTTAATAGATGTAGTTTACTTTTAATGTGCTTTGTGTAGTGTCCTTATGTTAAGTAAATGGAGAGATTATAGAAAATAATTGACTTTGCGTATTGTATTTTTTTTATTGTTTAGTCCCTTTGAAGATACAGGCCTTCATAATCACATCAAACTATTAGTGATGACCTATTCTTGTAAAGTAAGTCAAGTAATCATACCCACATTATTTAATTACATGATTTCAATAGAAAAATAAGAGACTACAATGGCTACGGGAGATGTATAACAGGAAGGGAAATACAATAGCTTTCTGTTTCTTGAAGACTGGATTCAAATCAAGTTCAATCAGAAAAAAATGAATGTTTTAACGTATCAGGTTGACAGGATTTTAGGACATATGCAGAACTGTTATGTAATTTTGCAGAATTGTTAAGTTTGATTTGAAGAGGTCCAGGTTTGGTCTGCCGGGACTATAAAAGCGAGACAGGCAAGATTGTGAGAGTGAGGTAGATTATTCAGGCTATGCCGAAGATAATTAGTAGTTCATACCTATGAAATATGATAATTCACTTAAGGGCATAGAAATCATATTGTAGGTTATAATGTTCATGACATACCCTGTTACTGAATGCTTAAGTGCCAGGTCCCCCATGCTTTGAGCTATGTATGATTAGTGATATGCAAGCTACTTTAAATACAGAGTGTTATCTACATAGTCAAACACTTTTCCTGGGCGTGAGCAGACTAGAATGGAACAGAGAGCTGCTGCTTTTGCAGCTTCCCCACCTTCACTGATTAGGTACCAAGGCAAATCAACTGTGGGATCCTTTGGTTTTGGTAGCAATCTCTTCAGCGTGCGCTTTATCTCTTTTTTTTTTTTTTTTTTCTTTTCTTGATTGTACAGCAGCAATGAGTACAATAATATAATTACTTACCTACTTACTCTGCTAGCATAAGTTGCAGGCAGATGGTGAACAGCATGCTGGAGGTGACTATATAGTAAACCCACTGATCTCTGTAAGAAACATCCCAGGAAAAACATATAGGGCAGGTATGAAGAAGATTTAGATGATCAAAACAACTAGAGAACGAAAAAAGGCTGAAAGTGATTGGGTGACTTAATACAGCGTTATCAGAAGTAGGAACACTTCCTATATAGTTAAGTATAACCATCTGTTTTTTCAAAGGAAAGAAATTTCCTAGTCCACATATGATTCTAAAAAGGTGTTTCAAATCAGTAGGAATACCTGTTTTTAAGGATTGTGAGATCGTTCTTACAAAACACTTGGTTTCACTTGAGTAATTTCTGGAATGGATTTTTGGTCTCCAAAATTAGAGAGACATCAAGATGACAAGTCCAAACCATAAGTTACTACAGTAATGTAATATTTTAAAGCAATCTCCATTCCTAAAACACAGGCGAGTAGGAGCTTTTGTAAAATTATGGGTATTACTCGCAGAAAACCCTTGATTTATTTGCTAGATTTCTCTGCTCTGCCTAAATAGGTAGCGGGTTGGGGAACAGATTTCCTTTCCTTTGAAAATTAAATTTAAAAACAGAGTTTTCAATTTGTTTATTTTCCAGCCTGGAAGGGAATTAATCTAATAATGATAATGAAAATAAAGCAAAACAAAACAAAACACCTGTGGGAGAGAGGAGAGAACATTAGGCTGTGGTGTCCCAGTCTTTCTTTTTTTTTAAATTTATTTATTTGACCAAGTGAGTTACATTTTTTTTTTGTGGTTTTGTGTGCGTGTATTTTAATGCAAGCTGGAAAGGCCAGGGAGTGGTTCCATGACATTAGCCTAGTGGAGGAGAAGAGAGAATAGTGGTATCTCCCCTTTCAGCCGTAGCATGTGTATCAGCTTCGTGCAGCACTTGGTCTAACTGCCCACTGTTCTCCTGCCCCCTTTGCTGGCCTTGTGCTGCTGTCTTCTGTCTTGTGTTGGGTAAAACAGCTATGTGTCTATGGAGTTAGTCAGTATATTAATCTAAAGCAATTTTTTTTTTTTTTTTTTTTTTTTTTTGGTGGATTAGCCTTCCATTAATCTTGCTGTACAACAAGGTATCACCAAATCCAGTGCAGGAGTGGCAGTGGGAATGCGTTGTTGGGACCAGGAACAAGGAGGGTAAGAAGAGGAGAGAAGCCTCTTCTTTGGGCAGTGAACCACCATTAGATTGGATTACATTACATAAAATTGCATCTCAAAATAGTTTATATCCCTGAAATTAGAAGGCCTACTTAAGACAGCAGACCCAGGTTCATATTTGCTCTGATTCAGGTAGAGAAAAGACTCAAAGCTGGTGAGATTTGACAGTACAGTTAAGCTGAACTAATGTCTAACTGTGCCCAAAGGGAGTTTCTGCACTCCTTTCTACAAACTCTCATCCTGACTGCATTTCCACCACTTCCCTAGCCACCAGCATGGTCACTGTTCTGACTCCACATCAGACTATACTGGGGCAGAATGGGGGTGGGGACTGTTAATTTTAATTTTTTTGTCGGCCTAGTGTTCTAAACCTAGTCAGAGGCGAGTCAGTCATGGCATGCCTTTGGAGTTTGTTTTCTTCCAAAGGGGTGGGGAAAAAAAAGGTGTCAGCCTATGAAGTGAATTGAATTGCGCTTTATGGCACTAAAGTAGTATTTTTTTATTAATTACAAAACAAAATTGGAAAGCAAGATGGAAGGATAGCTTTCCCCCACCACTGGAAGAAGGGCTGAGTATTTCTAATACTGCATCTAGATTTTCTGGCAGTGGTGAATGCCAAGTATATGCTCATGTCTGCCTTTTTACAATATTTCAGTTTCCTTGTAGCTCTATCGTCATTAAGACCTGGAGGGGGTACGTAGAGAACAAGTTGTGCTATTGTTTGTGCCCAGTCAAAGAGATACTGGTGTCTTAGGAATGTCTCTCAGATATTTTCTCATGTTTCTTTCCTGCTTTTGTAATTTCTTTTGGGTACTGAGTGTTCTGAATAATATTTATTTCTGCATCAAACCTCAATAAATACATCTATGCTTTGTAAAACTCTGACTATAATAATGTCCCTGTTTTAAGCTCTTGCTCTTGTATTATGTTCTTTTTAATTTGCTCTAATCAAACCAATAGCAGAGTGGTATATGGTATTCAATGTCTGCTCAGTTTTAATCTCCCTGTTAACACTATTCCTCTTGGAGATCTGTGCCCAGTATTTTATTTATTTTGATAATGTGTGCTACTTGACAGAGTGAATCTCTGTTATGAGAGTCTCTTTGCTGTAATGTTACTTTACCTAGGCTTCTAAATACATTGTCTAGTTTAAATTTGCCCTTTTGCTCTGGCATAATTTTGTTACCCATGCCAGTCTCTCAGACATTAAAGAATAATGCCTTTATGTATTCAAATAGAATTATGATCCCTAGGATTAAATGTAGAGGGGGTAGAGGCTGGAGACAGAAAAGTGACGTTTTTGTAAAATTAGATATTTCTAGTCTTTCCACTTAAAGAGTAAGAAAACTTACTTTTGTCTTCTTGATCAGTCAACAAAACTACCCTGATTTTCTGCACAATTGCTTGCTTTTTAATTAAGTCAGATATATTGATTTGAGAAATCTAAACAGCAAACGTTAGTGCTTTTCCATGGGTATGTATGTGCATATGTTTGTGCATATATTACTCAGTCTGATATTACTTGGGACTTTCAAGTTGAATGTATTTTAATGTTTTTCATCTTCTTCTTTGTAAGGTTATTCTGATGCAACACTGATGTGTTTGATGAAACTATTGCCTAAATAGAACCAATCTTATCCTACTTAAAAGTTTCTCTTTTTTATTTCAACTTACACTTTAGAAGGAAATTTGTTTGGCTGTGGGCCTGCTAATACATCACAGCAGATAACATTGTGTTAACGACAAGGGAATTTTTGTTTTTCTGCAAAATTGCATTTATTGAACTGAATTAAGAGTTCAGGGGCTGCAATTTCCTATCCCAAATCACCTTGCTACTACTTAGACTCCAGGCAGAAGTTGGAGTTTGTTTTAGGAAACATGAAAATGCTTTTAAAGTAGTGACTTGGAGGTAAAACATCAGCAAAAGTGGGGACACCTGCTGTTAATAAAAGTGCCTGCACATTCATCAGACTTACATCCCCGGTAGAGGGAACCGCTGAGTAAAGTCCTGACCACTCTTGTTGAGATCCTATAGGTGGCAGCAGTCACTGCAATTTAGGAGGTTAACAATGGAATGATTTATAGGTACGAGAATAAAGATGTCATAGCTAAGCTAATGGGATCTTTCTACGGAAAAGTGCTGCTCTTTGGAAGATGATAAGTGAGAAGAATGCCACTTAATTTTTTAGTTTGCTTTTAAGCTTTCACAAGTTCTTTGTCTTTAAGTTATATTTTTAATATTGTTCCTAGACAGGTTTTAAGGGAGCCAGGATTTTATAGTGCCATGCTATGAAATACAGTTCTTTGAACAGCCAGAGGGAAAGACCTGATGGGAATTTTAAAAAGAGCAAACTCTTGTTAATTCTGATGCTGGGATTACAAATTCTATGTTACTGTGTAAGCTTTTGTCTGATAATCAGAAGATTTAATGGTGCAAAGTAAACAATATTGCTTTACTTTTCAGAAGCCTGGCTGAAACCAGGTTGTTTTTCTAAACTAAATGCATATTTGGTGCAATCTTTAATAACACGGTTGCTATACTTCAAATTCTCTGCATGAAGAAGCCTCAGAACTGAGGTAGCATATTTACTGAATCATTTTTGCTCTCTAGAGTGAAGGAGAGAAGCTTGCCATTTGAACTTCATAAACATAAGAGCTTAGTTAAATTACCCCAACTGAATTAATATGTGCTGCTTGTAAATATATTTTATTGTATATGCCATTGGGCAAGTAGCTATGCTGTTTTCATTTTTAACCTAAAATCCCCACCTTTTATAAGTGACAGGTGAATTAAATTTGAGCTCTTTTCTTCAGAAGTAGTACCACAGCACAAGAAATGTCATGCCCTGCTGCTGAAAAACTAGGGTTTTTTTCTTTATGGTTTTATCATCCTAAGTATTTTACCCAGTAATTTTTTCAAGTTATGTTGAAAATCATTGAAGCTCATCTCTTACTTGTTTTAAGAAGAAAAGAGTACAATCACCTCACTCATTTTATAATTTCAAATAAAGTGGTAAGAATTGGGCTTTCTAATACGACGATGAAACAATAAATAAAAAATGTTTACTCCTGTATCAGTGCGGATCTCTCTTTTCTGGGTGAATGCATTATTGTACCCTCCTACATATATAAATACATTCTCCTTAGATGGAACATTTGCCTAGCTAGCATTTTTCACTGTTAAAGCCTTCACCTGTTCTCTAGGACGTACTTTCATGTAGGTGCTATATAATGTTGGAAACTTCTCCGTATTAGTATTGTGCAATATCACTGGAAGATAAAATTTCAAAGACAGATATCATTAAATCCCTTTTACAGGTAAGAAAGTAAAAATAAATCTCTTTTGTTCTATGTTTAACAGTCTAGCTGTGCTTTAATGGATGCTTACAATGTAATAAAATTAACAGCTTAAAATGTAACTGCAGATTTTGGGTTTTATTTTGATGTGTCTGATAGTCCGATGTTAAGTCTATAGAAAGGAATTTTTTTTTTTGTCTTTAGAAAGAAGTGGGGTTTTTTAATAGGGAAATACTGCTTACTACCATATGCACTGAGACGCTGGTGTGTTTCTAAATCACAAGTGAGGTAATAAATGACTTTATAGGGCCTTTGAAGTTCAACTGTTTTCAGTGAACTGTCTAAATAGAATCATTCATCAATCAGGGGCAGAATTAATATATAGCTTTGAAATAGTCCTTAAAACCTCTGAAAAATGTTTTACAGAATGAGACAGCACCAAAGCAATTTATTAGTCAAATCTTGTTTGACATATTTGTGGCAGTAGCTCTGTTTAGCAGACTTCTGTGGGCCTGCTGCATGAATCAGGTGAGCAGGATCAGAACCTCTCCATGGTTTTAGTCTTCTTACAAACTGTAGCTGTGCATACATAGCATTCCTCTCTTACTGAGAAACAAAAGAAAAATACATTTTTAAATGTTTGAAATGGTGAATAAAACTTTCCAAATACTCAAAACATTAATTAATTGCTGCACAGCTTTTCTTGCATGTTGACAGTGACTATAACTGACAATATTTTAGAGTTATTTTCTTAATTTTCATTGATTATTTTCTTAATTCTTCACGTTGTTAATTGTTCTTTGCTAAATATTATCCAGTAATTACCCAAGTAAGCAACATTATGTTAATAACAAATTGATTCAGAATTTCCCACAAAAATCTGATTTATTTTTCTTTTAATTCTTCAGTGTAATCAGTGACAGGAAACAAAATAGTTGCTGTGTGCTTTGTTCTTTATGTGAATGTCAATCACTTGCTTCTCTGCACCTAGGAGAGTTTTAGTTTTGAGAACTGTAGCATATGACTTGAATTCTGTAGAGCATTAAAAACATTTCTGAGAGGTGATGAACACTCAGCTTATGTTAGTGTAAGCAAGCAATTTGGCAAGTGGAAGCAGATCATTAGATCAAAGCACTTGGTGTTAAGGCTTGTATGTTTGCACTGTAGCACTTTAGTTTAGGGGTTCTACCTCAGACTAGTTTTAGTTTGGACCGTTGGATGAAATGCTCTCACCATAGGTGTGATTTGAAGTTGTTCAAGGGACCAGTCATTGGTTTGGACCCGTGTCCCTATTACAGTACATTTGATGCACACCTAGAATGGAGCTTCCGACTGAGTCTCCTCTGAAAAGAATCCAAGTTGATGCACCAAAACTCCTCCATAAAGGTGACACAAATGTGCTCAGTGAGGACAGCTGGGAGGTTCAGTTCACTTAAACCAGAGTGTGTATGTAGGTACAGCCTCAAAATTCCCAATGCCTTCAGAGTGCTCCAGAGGACAGAAAGACTTGGTCCTTTGGAAAGTGGTGGAAGGAAAGAAATGTTACTTCTGCTAAGTGATCATCAAAATCAAGATATATTTTGGGGAAGAAGCAAAAGAATTTGTACAGAGTGCCATTGCAGGGATGTTACATAATTAGGTTTAAGCACTATGATGGCATTTGATATACTTTTAATGTACAAATCCAGAGAAGGCTCCAAGCACTTTGCAAGAATGCATAAAGTACTATTTGGAATATCACTCTAAGTTAATTTAGCAACGTCTCACTGCTTCTGTTGTGGTTTCATAAGGCCCCTTCCTCCCCCACCCCTTCTTTTTCACCGTCAACACCTTTCATGGGTTTCATGCATCCCTCATTGTTGTCTTTGACTCTGTCTTCATGCACCAAAAGTGCTTTTAGTGCAAGAGAGCTGGTGTGAATTATTATCTTGCGTAGAATGCTGGTGCAAATAGAAAGCTGGACAAAATCATCAGCAAAGGGGTGTGAGTATAGTTTCTCTGAACTATGCTCCAGTAACTGTATCTTGTTTCCAATAGTAATACAGTTCTCTAGTGTTAGTGCTTTCACTGTGAAAAAGTAACTTCTCCTTCCTGTCCTCGTACAGCTTCTTCTGCATTGTCACCCAGAGGGGTTGTCTCTTGAATGATCTTTTCTTTAAGTTCTGCTTATAAGAAATTAGCTTAATGGGACTAAGGAATAAAATTGGGACGTTTGTTTATTTGGAAGAACATATTTCACTATAAAATGTGTGTTTTTATGCCTCTCTTCCTCTACCTTTATAGTTAATGCTATATATCCATTACTGCCTGTAACGCAGACCCTATGTCTTCATGTTTGTTTGGACAGTGGCGAGTATAAGAACGTAAGAACCCCTGTACTGTATCAGATCAAAGGTCTGAAATGGTCTCCTTTTCTAGAGAGGTTATTGGTGATTCTCCAGGAAGGAGAAAAGATACAGAGTGCCGTTTCTGTGAGGCATTCCCCTGGCTTGTGTGAATCTGTGATTTAGGAACTTCTTCAGTTAAAGATGGTGCTTATGTTATTTTTTTAGTATATTGTCTAAAGACTTGCTGGACTTCTGTACACATTCAGTGGCAGAGCATTCCTCATTTAACTCATTTAACCATGAATTATGTGAAAGAGTAGTTTTCCATGTTTGTTTTACATTGCTGCTATATAAGTATGTTCCTGAAATACAGATTAATAATAAAATCATACTAAAGTGAAGTCCCTACAAAGAAATATCACGCTTGTGCACACCTTACTCGGATGAAGAATTCTTACAATCACGAGTGTTTATTTCTCACTGGGCTGAGACAGTGTGTATGACCACAGAAAGAAACATTAATTTGCCTGAGAGTGTTGTGTTTCTTCAGTCCTGTAAATTGCAATTACTGGGACACAGCAGCAGCATCCCCCAGAACTCGGCGCTTAGCATCTTCTGGTTGTACCACGGACAGATCCCGGGATGGGTGGGGATCTGCCTTTCAGAATTCCAGTAAGTGCTGCTCTGCTTTACGTTCTAAAAGGAATGTTTTGTAGGGTTCGTCCCAAATTGACATTGTTTAAGGTAGTGGCTACTAATTCGAGAATGTCCAAAAAGAAATATAAGGGTGTTTATGCTGTTTATGTTTTTATTTAGTTTGGGACCTATACATATGATGTAGATCTATTTCTTATTTTGTAAAAAGTACTCTATTTTGCATCCTAGTAATACATTGTTACACTTACTTCCAAAGATTTTTCACTTTATTTCGTTTTAAGACATTTCTGTTGGTTTTCATTTTTTCCATTTTTTTCCATTTTTTTCATATTTTTTCAAATATAAGTTGCCTAAACAAACTTCTGTATTACTGATTGCTTTATGTACATCAGTTCTAATTTTTTTTCCTTTCCAGACACAGTGGAAATGCTTTAACACCTCTGGTTCAGATCCCATTCCTTTTCTCTTAGAATCTGCATTGCCCTTGTGGACCTCTCCTATCAGTAGTGTGAGTTACTTGTGTTCAAGTAGATAGAGTATTTGAAAATTTACTTCATCATATATTACTGTTATTAAAAATAACATTCCATTTGTTCTTTTGACCACTGTTTTGTGTTAAATAGGTATTTTTACTGAGCTATATACAAGAAGAAAGTTTTTCCTGAAAATAGCATTGTTAATATAATTACTATGTATATCTCAGCACAACTTGTTTTAACAGTGATAATGTTGAATATGTCTAAATTAGTATGTATGTGCCAACATGAGCTATTTGTCGTTGGATTCTTTGGGGATTTTTCAAAGTTTTCCCTAGCTCAGTCTGATCTGAACCACTCTGCTGCTTGCAAATACGTGATGTTTCTTCTGTTTTCCACAGAATGAACAAATCTACGACAATAATAATTTTTATACAAATTAGGAAGCTGGCTGCATTATATCTTCCACATTGTAAAACAGATGGTTTGTTATAATTCTGTCTCCTAAATCCTTTTTCCTGGAATTGGCTCTGTATAGTTTGAAATCTTAAGTTTTTCATGTGGTTTTTATCTATTATACTATTGCTAGTTAATTTCCTTCATTGCTTGCTGTGATTAACTTAATCTTTAAATTTATCTTTTAACTTTATTTATGGGGCTTTAAAAGTCCAGATAGGTCTATCATTTTTCTTTTACACATTCTTGCTAAACTACCTAAAGAGTTCTAGTAGACCTGGATGTGCTTTTCTCTTAAAATCTGCCATGATACAACTTCAACTTTATCATGTTTATCGTGGCACTTCGTATATGTATCTTTAATGGTGATCATCTTTGCTACCTTCTAATTTTCCTGAACAGAGTTAGGTTTAGCAGTGGCACAGTCATCAGTCATGTTCTCGTTAGGAAGACTGCAATGAGTGGGCTGTGACCATATCACAGGAGGTAGGAGCACACGCTATAGTAACTAGTATTAAGTAAAAGCTAAAGCCCCATTAATACATTCCCAGGGAAAATGTATTGTATGGCCTTTTTTTTTTTTTTTTTTTTTTTTTTTTTTTGTAATTAGGTTATAATCAGTTACTTTAAAGACCAGGAGAACATAAATGAATGTAGAACCTGCTCCTTGCCACTGACAACAAACATTATTGTTTTAACTTCAGTAAAGCTTTGACCAGCTAAATATTGCACAACATATTTGTTTATTAATTTATTATATTTTATTGCTGTAACAAACTTTATTTTTCATATGCGTGTCTTTTCTTTGTTGTGTCCATACTAGATAATGGAAAATTTCTGACAGATGAAGGGTGGTGTGCAGTAGATTAAGGTCAAATATATCTCCGTTCTCTTTCAGTTGGTGGTTCCTCAATGATTATACCAATCCACATGCTATGATGAGTCATCTTCTGAATTTGATTTCCACTAAATATTTCTCCTTTTTTTCATTAGACCATGGCAAGAATTTTCTGGTATAGAAACCTGTCTTTTGTAACTAGAACAACTGGCAACAATTGGAAAAGTTAGTAATTCCATTTTGTCATTGAAAGCAGAAGGATCAGTTTTAAACGGGCATTAGATATGAACAGTGTTATCTGAGAGTTAGATATAGCATTATCAATATATAAAATATTAAAACTGTCTTGATTTGGGTTGATCTGGGTTAGTTGTTACCCTGAAGTAGACACTATTTTTAAAATTAATGAACTCTATATATTAGATACGAACCATCAGAACTCTGTAAGTAAGTATAAAATTCAACAATATGGCATGGCAAATCAAGTGACTCCAGGGCTAGTAGTTGTATGTAAAGTAGACATAAATAAACTCAGAAAAAATAACTGCCGTGTGACTTGACAGAAGTAAAATTACTGTGTGCAAAATTAAGAATATTCACTGCTTTGTCTCATGTACTTGTCTTCTGAGGAAGGGCTCTAAGTCTGAAATCTCTCCAAGTAATTGATATGCCTTGTAATACACAAACCTAAAAGATTTACCTTTACCAGTATTTGCTCTTCTCTAGGCAGAGTCTTTGGGTCTGGCAATGACTGAATCTGTAGGTTGCTTTCCCTTGACTCCAAACATTTTCCAGCAGGCAAATTAACAGGGATGATAGGTCTTGTAAGTGAAGCATTGGCCTGAAACTCTGAAGACTGGAGTTTATTTCTTGGCTCTGCTATTGCGTGCTTTTGTAACTTTAAGTCACTTGGAGGCAGATCCAGAGGCCAATGAGGTTAGTAGTAGGACTTCTATTTGTGCTAGACTGGGTTTATATGAACACGTTACTCTTTTTGTTGTGCTCCATTTTCTAATCTCTTTGAGAGTTGTATTCCTTTCTCTCTCCCCTCTCATTTTTCATATTAAACTCTAAACTCTGTTGTAGGGACTGCCCTAACACAGCAAGGTGTAGATGGGGCCTGTGCTTTTGTAATGAATGTTGGTACTGCAATTAAAGATGGTGCTTTAGCTTGAGACATTGCATAACATTTCCAAAAACTGGAAGATATATACTGGGACATCTTAACTTTTAGTCTGTATTAAATCTCTGCGTGCCAGCAACAGTGGTTACAGAACTGTTCTATTGCCTATTTTAGGATGTAAATTGGTTTGGAAAAGTGACTGTCTACTTTCCTTCCCTCCAGCCTGAGGTGAAGTGGCTTGCTTATTGAATACTCTTATCCCTCAAAAGCCATGTACACAAGAGTGTACTTGTGATCTCTCCCTGAACTGGAATAGTGATCTACATACTGTTAAAGGGTATTTAGAGTAAATTCTCTCTGGGGTTAATAACCCTTCAACTATTCACTCTGTAGTCTAATCTTTTTCAGAACTGCCTGTAAAAAATGCAAAACCAAAATAGCTTGTTAAACTTGTACTCCAAGGAAATTATTGTGTACTATATTTGAGGATCAAGCATAATATTTGTAGTTTTTTCATCTCTAATTTTTATCCTCAATAGTATTTTAAAAGTACAGTGGTAGCTTACTCTTGCATTTTAAGCAGAAAGGAAATGCTCAGAGATTTGTTTGCTTTGCCTGTACCAAATGGAATACTGTGCTGTGAATATTTTTTTGCAGCTTGGGATGCTGTGATAGCTTGTATTGGTTTAGTTTTATGGTATTCACTTTTTAGCTTTTCTTAAATCATGAAGCATTATTGTTGCTTTGTTTTCTTTGTTTTGACATATTGTTTGCTTATGAAGCAAAACACTTGATAAAACACTAATTTCTGGAGCATGGACTCATGCTTTGTTTATTGATAGTTATTCAGACTCTCCTCTATACATAAAATTGTTAATTTCAAATGGGCATTATACAGGCACTCAGTCTCCTGAGTACTTTCATAGAATGGTTTGGGTTGGAAGGGGCCTTAAAGATCATCTAGTTCCAACCGAGATCATCTAGTTCCAACCCCCCAAAATTTCTAAAGTTACATTCATTTATTTCACAGTATTTTTGTAGACAGTGATGCCCTTTTTTTTTTTTTTTTTAGAAAGCTTTGAAACTTAGGCAGAGAGAGATTAAAATCCAAAGTTCCTTGTAATACTGGCTGTCCTATTTCTTATCATCCAGCACCCTGTGCTCTTCTTAACACCAGTTTAAGCTTAGTTGTATGACACTGTACTCAGTGTTTCTGCAAATCTAGAAATTAGGGGCTTTCAAGTTGCATAGGGTCTCCATAGCAGAGTCTGGCTATGGAGGTCAGACCAGGTTACTTTCAGCTTTATCCTGTCTGGTCTTGAAAACCTCCAAGGATGAAGACTACACAGTTTCTCAGGGCAACTTAGTTCAGTGCTTGACTGTCCTCATGGTGAGAAAGCTTTTCCTTTCCTTCCATTTGAAGCTGTTCTTGTTTCAATTTATGTCCATTGCCTCTTGGCTTCCTGCCATGCACTGCTGTAAAGAGCCTGGTTCCATCTTGTTGATAATGACCTTGTAGGTACTAGATGGCCCCTTGCCCTTGCCTTCTCCAGGCTGAACAACCCCCATTCCCTCAGCCTCTCCTCACAGCATTTGTGCTCCAGCCGCCTGACCAGCTTTGTGGCTCTCCACTGAACTCGCTCCTGTTCCTCGGTGTCTTTCTGGCATTGCCCAGCACTGGATGTAGTATGCCAGATGTAGTCTAACAAGTGCCAAGAAAAAGTGGACAATCACTTCCCTCAATCTGCTGTCTATGTTTCTGGTCATACAGGCCAGGATGCAGTTGGCTTCCTTTGCTGCAAAGGCACACTGCTGGCTCACGTCCAGCTTGGTGTTCACCAACACCCTTGAGATCCTTTCCAGCAGAGCTGCTTGCCAGCCTCTCAGTCCCCTGCCTGTGTTGTTGCAGGGGGCTCTTTCTTCCCAGGTGCTGGACTTGGCACTTGTCCTCACTGAATGTCATGAGGTTCCTGATGACCCATTCTTCCAGCTTGTCTAGGTCCCTCTGAGTGGCAGCCCTGTTTTAATCAGTTGGGAGGGAGGCAGGCAGGCATATTTGTATAACATTGTTATGAAATGTATTATTATGTCACAATATAATCCTCCTAACATGCTTACCAAAAGGTTTCTTGGTATAAGTTAATAACTTTCATTAGACCAACTGATGCATTTGGAGTAAATGGACAAGCTTTTAGGAACACAAGCCTTCTTCTGGAAAAGAAGCAGCAGCAAAATTCAAACAGATACAAATTAGAATAAATGGTTACTCTGAATTTAACATAATTATGTAAATCAGTGAGGCAATCTGAAAAGAAAAAGTAAAAATGGGAGGGAGAACCTGGCAAGGTGATAGGGTCATTAGACCTTTGGGATACAGAAATAGTCTGGTAATTATGCCTCAGAAATGCTGAGGGATTTGAAGGGAGTCAGACATAAGGAAAACTGCAATATACTATAAAATTGATGTCTTTACCAAATTCCTTCTTTCTGTTATCCAGGAAAGTTATGAATTTTAGATCTTAGCCTCTTCTTCCAAGATAATGTACAGGAATTCCTTGATAATCAAGACTGAGAGGAGAGATTTATTTTTTTCTTGGTGAAAAATGTTTTCTTGTTGGTAAATGGATTTTATGAGTTGTCAGTGTGAGTTTACTCTGATATGCTGTAATTTCTTTGACATATCTTATATGTTTCAATCAGTTGTTATTGGAATTTGGTGCATTGCAAGAAGTACGGTGAAGAATATGTGACTTCTGATGATTCAGTTGTAGGGAAAATTTATCACTGTGTAAAGTTTTGCAGTTAATACTGGGAAAATTTGGAAGGTGTCATCTTCCTCCAGTTTAAGTTCTTATTTTTAAATGATTTTCCAAATAGGTTTCAATAGGTATCACAGAGGACAAGGAAGAGTGTAAGTTTAGTGAGATTTTCTTTTTGTGGTAAGAAAGAAGATGACACTTGGTGGCTTGATCAAAGAAGTGATCTGCTCTCAAAGAAGCATCCCTTTTGGGTATAAGTTCTCTTTAGGTTAGCTGGATTCAATCCTCTGAGCAAGTTTAGTGATCTCTTGGGGCTATGTGTCATAGACCTTTTGCTTTATTTTGAAGATGGCCAAGTTTTGAAGATGTAGGTGTGTTGGGTTTCCAGAATTCCTATATGTAATGAATTGAAGGTTGCCGATTATAGATTGATCATAGGGTCTGTAAAGTTTAAATTGGTGTAGAAATGTTCTGGAAGTTGTGGGTTCATTCAGACTGCAGTGGAGTTAATTCCTTTGTTGCTAAACAGCCAATGAATCATCTGGTGACTCTGAAGGAAAGGATGTTTTCTGTCTTCTATATCTTCTCTTTCATTTCCAGGTTGCAATCTGATCATCTTTTGTCTGTATTTCACCTTTTTGCTACTGATCAGCTTGTGCATGTGCAAAGCTTTTCTAACAGAACTTTTCATAGCCTTTCTCATTAATTTTTCCTTCCATTTTGCTTACTGTAGTGTGCATGATATGAACTTTCCTAATCCTAAATTATTTTATTGTTAGTTTAACCAATCTGTGCCTACCATAAAGGTCATATATACATCTATATTATTGACTAACACAAGCTGTATCTTGAGTTCTACTTAGCTGTGTACAGAGGTATAATGCATTGAGAAATTTTCAGCATCTGACATAATTTCTCTAAAGACATTGCAAAACAGATTCTGGTTTTAGGCTTTTAAAGGAGCTGTATGTAAATGATTTGTGGTGCAAATATAGATGGTGAAAATTCATGTGTATAAAATACAGTAGAAGTACGTATGCTATTTACAGTTATCAAGGATCTCTTCCTTAGGAGGGACTTAGAAGAGGCTGGCATATGTTGGATGATTGTCCAGCAAAGTTCCAGTGGGTGCTGTAGTTGTGTTGCTGCTGATTCAGTAAATAGTATTTTTGTTTCTGAATGCAATAACTGTGAATGATTTAATAACTGTAAACGTGTGTTTCTGGAGCCTATATGGCATCCTTTTCCTGGTTGTTAGGCAAATATGAGACGGAATGCAGCGGTACTTGGTGGAAAACTTAGTTACAGCTGAAGATGCCTGTCTGTAACAGTCCAGTTATTCCACTAAGAAGTGAATTTCATTGTGACAGAATTCTCTGGGGTTAAATTTGGGAGGGAATTAAATTATGAAATCGGAGGAGGCAGAAGTTCTATTGACAGGACTGGTCACAAGCCTGGAATCAAATGAAACACTCGCTCCCCTCAGGCAAAAAACATGTACTCGCTGCTGAAAGATCATCTCTCTTGATGCTACTCTTACAAAATAAATGTTATTTACACTGGGTCAACTGAAGCTGTTTCCTGCCTTGTGTTTAGAGTCTTTCCTTTATTCTAGAAGATTGTTACTGTTCTCTGCCTCTGCTTCTGCTTCCTCTGGATCAGTTGCCCCACACAAATGAGTTGGAAGTGTCTTCAGAAACTCAAAACAGGGGCTAACAGGAATAAATTGATTTAAGCAGGCTCAGTGAGCCTCTAGCATGAGGCAGTCAGTTCTGTTTGAGAAAACATGAGAGAAGGAAATATCTAGGTTTCATGTCTGTGCCATCATTCATTGATATTCCTGTATGACACAATCTATGTGCTTTTCTGTTACACGCTTAGAAGACCATTGCTACATCAAAACTTTTTTTGGCTTGTAGTCAGTGGGATGCGTTAGTCCTCTGTTGTCTGCAGATGAGGTACATACTTGCCAAGTCTCAGGTAGTTGGCTCTCTTCTCACACTCCTGTGCTGCTAGCCCGGTATGTTCACCATTTACAGTGCTGTGGTGTGACTACTCACCAGTCGTCTGGGTGGCTGGCTGTGCTTGACTGTATAGGAAAAATCAATTTATATTAAAATAGAGGTTGTACTTGATTTTTTAGAATAAGTATCAGTAATTTTTGTAACACTTCAGAGAAGATGGGTGGAATTGTAGAAACAATGAGTGGAATCTTGCTAGTTTTCAAATGATTGCCCACAATTGCAGATGGCAGGTTTTCCTGGAGAAGGACTGCTCTACTCTTCCACCCCATGCAGTGGAGAGTAGAAGAGTTCCTGTGCCTTGGAGCTGTGCAGTGTTTTTACCTTGCAAAGAAGATACAGGTGAAGTCATGTGGTGGATGGGCTCTAGGTCTAGCCCTCTGCGTAGCAGCTACCATGTAGAAAATCGCATTCCACATGAAGGATTATGTGGAGTAGTCAAATCCCATTGTGACAGCTTTCCAGTGCAATTCTGTGCCAAGAAGACACAAGTCCTAAACAAAGAATTTTAATATTTTCATCCATTACTTCAATAAAAAAAAAATAAATTCCTTCAGTCAAAAATTTTTTAACAAGCCAAATGACATGGTTTAGGACTAGCAGCATTTCATTAGTAAAGATCAAGTATTTTAAACTTTATCATTTCATTTCATTCTTAACACAAGTAGCATTTTTTCGTACATTTTATACAAACCTTAAGTATGTTTTAATTTACTAAAAAATGAGAAGCAATGTGTTACATTAAAGTGCATGTCATTTGCTTGTGCATTTGGAAGTACCAGTCATTTTATAGCAATTTTGAGTTATTTTTCTGTCAGTTTGTATTCCTATTCTACGAGACATACAGAAACCCTCACTTAGAACAACTCCCTTAGGGCTCACTCCTGGATGTCTGTAGTGTGAGCAAGAGGTACTGTGCACAACAAGAATAGGTCATAAAAATGTAAACTTTCAGTCACTTACATGTGGTGTTGTTCTCTGTTTCTTTGAAATCCTGGATGTGTAATTAGGTGATGTTTTTTGATTTTAGGCTTAGGACACAGGTATGGACATACTTTTCTTCTTACTTGTAGATTTTGGAACTTGTTTGTTTGTTTGTTTTTTCCTTTTACTATATCCCAGTTCACCACACACTATGCTACCTGGCTGTGACCAGAAGTTTGTTGGGCAAACAGATGTTTAGTTACGGTGCAAGATTATAAAAATCTAAGGATTGCAGCTAGATATATATAGCTGAAAGAGCAATACAAACATTTTGTTACTGCTGATGTATTAGTGTCATTGCTTTGGCTAGGAAAAGTGCAAATCAGTTAGCAAGCAAATGACTTGTGGGTATCATTTTGATCTTGGCCACAGTGCAACATATAAGCTGTTCAGACAGACGATTTTGTTTTGTTTTATCCTTATGTCGAACTGTACCATGGATAGAGTCCTGCAGACTGTCACCGCCACTGCCATTCCTGCTCTTGGATCCTTGTTAAAAATAGCTTAGAGGCAGTAAATTAGATAGAATACTACATCCATTAAAAAAGGATGTGACCTGGAGACTTCCATGTTTTGCCAGTTTTCTTCATTCTAGAATATATATATAAAATTATCTGTCTGAATTACAGGCTGAGTGATCCAAAAGCAGTTACTGAGCTTGTTTAATACAGAATCTTTTTTGGGTTTTTGGGGTTTTTTTTTGGGGGAAACAAAATAAAAAGAAGTTGGATAGACCAAATCTGGTAAAAGAGATGAAATCTTTAAGTCTTTTATTTTTATCCAGAAGTAGGTTTTCATGTTTTGTATTAACACTTTTAAAGTCTGTAATGTGGCTATTGATATAGGTTGGCTCTTCGGGCTTCTTTAATAGTAGCGTACTGTGAATTTAGCTCCTTGGGTATGACCTGTCTTTTTGTCATGTGTGTATGAAACACCTGGTGTAGGCACTGGTTAATTTTTGAAATGCCTTTGTGGTACTGCAAGGAGAAAATAAAAAATAATTTTTTGATCAGTCATATTTTGGTAATTGATAAATTATCTATCATCCACATCACAAATATCTGAATTTCCTTAAAGAAAAATATTTAAGTACTAGGACCCAGTTTGGATTTTCTATTTATGATATCAAAACTTCATGTATTTTTCATGAGTCTACAATTTCTTTCTCATCTTCCTCTCTAATAGAGCATGGTATTTTTATACTCTAAACCCATTCTCCTGACTAGACTATTTCTAACAGTGTAAGATATTTACAGCAACACAGTAACACTAAGTTAGTTGTAGCAACACTATTCTAGTACCCTAGAATATAACTGTGTGGACATCGCAATAACTGTCTTAGTCTACTTATTTCTTTCTCATATTGAGACCTTTGGTCATTCTTGTTACCCTTTTATGTTTTTCTGATTCTACTATATACTTTTTTGAAATGGTTGCTCAGAATCGCATGTATTTATCAAGATGTGAGCTCATTATGTGTTTATACAGTGACATAATGATACTCTGTATTTTCTCTTTTCCTTTCCTAATAATTCTTTCTTTTCTGTTTGCTTTTTTACCTGCTACTCAGTGTTGTACCGAGTCTTTCACAGAACTAGCTGTTTTAACCTTATGATCTTGCAATGGCCAGCTCTGTGCCAATTGTTTATTTGTGAATTTAGGACTGTTCTTGCTTTGTGGGTTGCTTTACATTTTTCTGCATTGTATTTTTTACTTTCATTTTAATGTCCATTAATGTCTCAGTTTCATTAGTCCCCTGTAGTCATTCTACTGTTTTTCAGTTGGATGTTGTATTGTGAGTAACCTAGCTTCACCTGCATTTTCAACAACTTTTCCAGCTGTCCTGGTTTCAGCTAGGACAGAGTTAATTTTCTTCCTAGTAGCTGGTATAGTGCTGTATTTTTTGACTTAGTAGGAAAATAATGTTGATAACACGCTGATGTTTTTAGTTGTAGCTAAGTAGTGTTTATACTAAGTCAAGGATTTTTCAGCTTCTCATGCCCAGCCAGCAAGAAGGCTGGAGGGGCACAAGAAGCTGGGAGGGGACACCGCCAGGACAGCTGACCCAAACTGGCCAAAGAGCTATTCCATACCATATCACATCATGCCCAGTATATAAACTGGGGGAGCTGGCGGGGAGGGACGGATCGCGGCTCGGGAACTAACTGGGCATCGGTCAACGAGTGGTGAGCAATTGCATTGGGCACCACTTGCTTTGTATAGTTTAATTCTTTTAGTATTACTGTTGTCATATTATTATTATCATTATCATTGTTTTTCATTCCTTTCTGTCCTATTAAACTGTCTTTATCTCAACTCATGAGGGTTTTTTTTTCTGATTCTCTCCCCTGTCCCAGGGGTGGGGGGGAGTGAGCGAGCGGCTGCGTGGTGCTTAGTTGCCGGCTGGGGTTAAACCACGACACCAGCGTCCTAGGGCAGACTCTTGAAGTATTATATTGGTGACTTCCCATCACTCTGGAAACTGACAATTTACTTCATTTTGTATTATGTATCTTATAATACTTTTTGTCTTTTCATCTACATGAGAACTGTAGCTCTTATTTCAGAAATATTACCAAACATCTTTTGGAAATGCAGCTAGACTATATCAACTGAATCTCTCTTATTCCCAGGCTTGTTGTCTCCAATAGAGGTTTGTGAGGCAGGACTTCTCTTTGTAGAAGAGCGCTGGTTCTTTCCTAATGTCATATTTAGGCACATGTCCGCATTACCAGTCCTCACATATAAAGACAGATTTAAGTGAAAGGTTACACACCACAGTTCCGCTGTTTCATCCTTGAATTCCTTTAGCACTCCTGAGTGTATACCATTTGATCCTTGGGACTTGTTACTGTTGGTGTTGCCTGTGTATTCTGCAGCTACTTCATATAGTTTTTCCATATGGTCTTATTTCCCTTTACTAATAGCTTTCTATACTGGTTGTCTGTTGGTGTTGCAATCTCTTGGTAAAGCTTCTGATATGTTAATAAGTTTTTGCTTTCCTTTTACAGTTTGTCCAATAGTGGCATAGCCTACTTTATTATTCCTGTATAGCTTGTACTCTGGTGTTAATGAGACCAGTTGTCTCGTCTCTCTACCACCATGTTTCCAATATGCCTTTTATGTCAAACATTTTTAGAAGTGATATTTTGCAAGTTTTTAGTAAAACCTCTTAGAACCCATTTTCGTCTCAAAAAGATCAGTTAGAAATCCTGTGATGGACAATCATCAGGTCTTTGCAGTTGTCAAGAGTTGAAGATGAAATTCACATTGATGGCGAGAATTGGCTTAAAAATAAATAGCATGGAGAACACTTGAGTTAGGTGGAGTGCATTTGTCTGACTAAGCAGATATTTTGATTAATACTAGAGAGGTATCTGAGAGCTGTGTGGGATACCTCTCTGAGGATGCAGCATGAAGCCATTTTTGGGAGAGACCCTAAGGTATTGCATAGTATGTGGTTCATTGCTATATTGAAACTTCGTGTCATGAAGGTCTTGGACTGCTTAGCCCTAACTCAGGTCCTTCTTGGATGTCAATAGTAACTTTCCATTGATAAAATTTATTATGAGTTCATACCCTTTCTTTCTTACTTTCACCAGCTACAATGTATGCAAGGGCATTTCCTCTTTTCTGATCATAAGTTAGCTTGTTTGATAAGGGCCCATGCTGGATGGCTTTTGAGAGCCCAAATGGACTATGCTCAGTCTCTTAAGAGAAGGGATCTTCCAAAGAGAATTGGGGATAGAGTATCATATGAAGTACAAAGAGGCACAACTCACTTTACTCCAGTCTTTTAGCCATATGAGAATGGGCTGAGATCAATTTTGAGTAGGCACTTCTGGCACCTGTCCACAGACAGGTGAAAGTTAATGAGAAACGTGTCATGGTTGCTTATTGAATTGCTGGATGATTTCTAGAGAAGTTGATGCTGCTTTCTTACCTCTTGTCTGAGGACCACGATTCTACATGTTGTTGAGTCAGTGGGAAAAGCAG
Source organism: Gymnogyps californianus (assembly GCF_018139145.2). Classification (NCBI taxonomy): domain Eukaryota; kingdom Metazoa; phylum Chordata; class Aves; order Accipitriformes; family Cathartidae; genus Gymnogyps; species Gymnogyps californianus. Next base: position 29,530,874 of record NC_059473.1, read on the forward strand.
AACAGATATCTTCATTTCAGCACACCTTTTCTGAAGAACGCTGTTGTGATAGAATACCTTAATCAACTAAAAAGAAAAGGTATCTCTCATGACTTGCCTAGGAGTTAATAGAATTGATGGGATTAATTTGATAATGAAAAGATGATGTTTGCATAAAACATAAACATAAAGTTATGCTAATTTGTTTTTAAACTGAAGTTATTTTTATTTTAATAATTTGTCTATGTACTACCAGTTGATTTTTATTTTTTGTTTCTTTTTTATTTGTTTTTCTCTCAAACTTGGTCAGGTCATGCATTTATTTGCATCACTCTCTTGAAATTTGTTGTATGTAAGTCTCCTCTATAGTCACTACATTACATGCTTTGAAGAAATGATCCTACTATTTACAGAAATTCTTGAAAAACTCATTATAGTTGTTAAAGGTTTTTTCCAGAATGACTGTTATGATATCAGAAATCCGGTTCTCCACTAGTGCTTTAATTATAAACATTACTGACATTGATGATCTTGTGTTTAAAACAATCTTAAAAAAATACGATGAGGTCCCTTTTCATAATCTCATAGACCTCAGTAGGGTGTGGATTTGTTTGGTTGGTTGGGGTTTTTTTTAGCAGTAACATATAATATAACAAAATGTGAGGGACATGTATCCTCAGCTGTCTGATTGGGTTGTTTTATTTCTGATATATAACACTTAGCTACCTTGAATATGCTCAGATGAAATGTATCAAGTAAGTTTGTACAGAGACTGTGCAAATGGGAATACAGTCTTAGAACTGGTGGTAGTTCAGAAGACAAACCCAGAGGTTTTTTGTGTAGAACACTGAATGGGAATGCAAGTAGTGATATGTAATACTTGGGGAAATGCACTGTCATTAGCATTTTTGCTTTATTTAAGATGAATGTTTTATTCTTGTTTTGAATATTTTTGTATATAACTATGCTGTTTTTTCCTGTGTGTAGTAATTTTATTGATAATATAACATGAATGAGTATGAAAAACTTTTAATGGTATTAAATAGTTAGGATGATTAAGTTGTCTATGATTTAAATCAGCTGCCTGAAAGCTTGTAGACATTCGTGCCACATTATTAATCTGAATCAGATAAACCAGTGGATATAATTGTTAAGCAATGAAGCATTTATCCGTCTCTAGTGGGTGGGTTTCAAAGGAGCCTGGTGGTTCCAAGTCAACTGAGAAACCAAAAGAGAAAACAGAGCCAAGAAAAACAGTGTGGGTGTTACAAGTGGAAAAGATACACATGAAAACACTTTATGATTGTCGGGGGGTGGGGAGGGAGTAATACAAAGAACCTCTCTCAGCTTCTGAGATCAGAGTGAAATCTAAATGAACTTTGGCTGTTGAACCTGTTGAAGATTTGATAACTGTCTGCAAAATTCAGTAAGACCTTGCTTCTACTGCAAAAACTGAGTATTCTTCTAGTGTTTTCTTGACCCTATGATAAACTGTTTCAGTTTAGTAATAGATTTCTGCACGTTTAGTGAGTTGAATTGGATTATTGGCCAATAGCACTAGTTCAGGTATAATGTTTGCATGCAGGAAAAAAAGCTAACTTAAAAATTTTTCCTGAAAGCTAGCTTTTCTTTTTTTTTTACAATCATTTGTATAGTTCAATTAACTGTCCTATAGGGTAGATCTGATAATGCTTACCTGCCTTGATGACAGTTGTGCAGTTCTTTGGTAATTTTTTTCTTCATGAGTAGTTAATAAAATTTCAAAATACTTATTAAAATAATATGAAATCATACAGTAAAAAAAGTTCACTGCATTATTTACATGGTTGTGAAAATACATTCCCATGCTGAAGATGACCTTTCCTCAGTGAAAATCAGAAATGTATGTGCCAATTTGACTTCTGGTTCCCCGCCAGCACGCTGTATTCTGGTGCAACCTTTGCACAAGAATGGCATTTTTGCACCATTGCCCTACAGCAGCCAGTGGGGACTCTTAGAGTTTACTGCAGGCATACATATTCCTGAGAATGTGGATTGCTGGGATATTCTAGCTTTCCTTTGAACAGGCCCTCTTTTTCTGCCCAGGAGAGAGATTTCAGTAAAACCTGAGAATATCAAGCTTTTCCTGGAATTGCTAGGCATGTTTCTTTGGCCTGCTCTGGCTGCACCTAGTTCGTGTGCAGGCATAAAAAGTCCTACTTTTCTGAGAGGCATTGGACCTCCTACTACACCACAGGCAATAGGGCAATTATGCACAAGTAGCCTGGGACAAATCCCTTCAAGGGAAGCCAGGTTGTGCCTCCTTTTGCCTGGCCAACAACTTGTTATTTTCCAATGATAAGAGCTGACTTTTTTTTCAGCCATTGTTAGCCTTGGTTGCGGTTCTGTCTGTTGAAAAATAAGTGTGGGCTGATTCTTCTTGACCTGATTTAATTGTTTTATAGCCAAATTCTTCAAGCTATGTGGTACAAATATGATACAAGAAAATTGGTTTCTCTATGGGTATTCTAAATATTTGAATATTTAGAGTTTAAATCTTTTTTCATGTTTTTGCAAGTGAAGCAGAGAAAAAATATTATTAAAAATGCATGTACCTATGTTTAAGTAATTAAAAAGTTGTACAAATTGTGTTATAAAATAGCATTTGGCTTTGGGTGATTCAAAGTACACTCTGTGTGACACAAACCTTTATTAAGCCACTTAGATTATTATCACTGCAAACTGTCCTGTCTTTAGACTCTCTTTGACTGACAACCAATTGCAAGTATCACAAAACTGCTATGGAGTGAGTGAAATGACATTATTTTATCTCTTACTGAAAACATGGCTATGAATTGCACTGAAGGGAAGCTATATTATTTTCTCCAAAAGCTCTTGGCCTGAAATTGTACTTGTTACTTCAGTTGTACTCACTTAACATAAATGTAAATTGGTTTACAGGTTTAATAGCATTTTCATAAGGTCTGAATTAGCAAAGCAACATCTTCATCTCCAGAGGCATTTATTCCTCTAGATAGAGCACTTCTGAAATAATCCAGAATTTTCTTCAAATGCTGAAGTATTTTATAACTTTCCTTGTAAAAGGAAGAGCATTCACAACAGTAATGTGACAGAAAATTAAGAATCTCGTATTCTTTGTATACTTTAATACTGTGGGACTATTAGGCTATAGTGTATTAAAATAGACTACTAAAGTAGATTTTAAAATATTCCATGTACTGGATATTATGTTGAGAAATTACTCTGTAAAGTAATACTTGATCTTGCTTATAGGACTTTTCTTTCTATTTGATTAAAATATATGGTTTTTATCTATGTATTCTTATCTTCCATCTTATCTTTAGTTATACTGCTATTTGCTGTTTCAGGGTTTTGGGTGTATCCAACAATTATTTAGAGTTTAGACAAAATACAGAATAGGGTGGGGTTTTTTTAATTTTTTTTTTACGCACTATGTATGTAGTCTTCACCTTAAAATCAGGATTGCATTAGATTTTTAGGTCTCTAGTCATAAACCTGTTTGCTGGCCAATTAATATACGTCTTATTTTTGTGTGACTATAATTTGTTGATCATGGTCATGTATTGATTTTTTTGGGTACTGCTGCTGTTTTGTGGCAGATGTGTCCAAATTCAAAATAGACACTGACATACAGGCATACCCACAAAGATACACAGGTAATGAATTTTCACACTCAGTAAAATTCATTTTTTTTCTGTACAAAATTAGAATCAAAGTTTGTATCATTAAAAAAACCTGTTTGCTTTAGTTTTAGGAAAATGTCAGTGTCTTGTATTTAGCATTTGTAAATAATGGTATTTTGGCATATAGGGTTTAAAAGGAAATCCAGTAGGTCTCACAAGGTAGAGTGAAAAAGTGTATATTTTGACATAAAAACAGTTAAGTAGTTGAGTCCCTCTCCTGTAATGCCCCATTTTGTTCTTTCCTCACTTCTAGATCTTTTATTTTCATCAATGTCCATGTTGTTTGCATATATATGAAAAACAAGAAGTCTCAGTTTTCCCAGCTGTTCTGTGTAGCAGTTCTTTGTTTAGATTCCAGACATTCAAATAGATTTGTGTATTGAGGAGACCTTTGCAAATCTGCTTTCACTGGTAAGATTAGAGTCATTTTTGTTCTTTTTGTAGAGAGGAGTGGGGATTGGGGGTTGACGATAATGTTAAGGCTGCTGATATGGCTTTAGGAATAGGAAATGTTCTGTATTTCATGAGAAAGTGTTCTTGGTCCTGTAGGTTTGTAATAGAATTCCCTCTGGTCTCTGATCATGTATGCATAAGCAACTCATTCCTCATTAATTTATCGGGCAAGGTACTGTGCATATTTCTTTGTAGCATTTCTATCAAACAAATTGTCCTAAATGTCTGACTGTTTTTTAGTGACTGAAGGGCTTCATGGAGGCCTCTGTTGTTGTTTATATGTATATGGAGAAAATTACAATATGGATGTAATTTGAGAAATTTCAACAGTTTCAGCAATAGTGATCTAGGAATCGAAAGGGTTGGAAATACAATATTCCAGTGCACTGCTGCATATATAATGTATGTGCAGCATATACTGAGGTCTTTTTCAAAACATTTACATTAAACCTGTCAGGTATTTATGAATAGCAAAAATTAATTTCCCCCAGTTCTGTCATCAGTTAGAGAAATGGATTTCAGCACAGAAGACTGTCAGTGTTTCCTGCATACCAGAACAGCTCACTTCAATGTCATAGAATTACACCAGGTGGCCTGCTAAGAGTCAGCTTAATGTGATTCCAAATGATAGGGTAGAGAATGTGAGGGAAATTAAAATAGTATCATACTTATGATTTAAAAGGAAGTTAATTACAAGGGCTTGTTAATAAACAAAGAAAAATTCAGAATGTATTATCTGTTGTGTAGCATATCAGTAGTGAATGTGATACCATAAAAATAAAATTTAACACTGCATAACTTTACATTGGCTATGAAATATTTAATTAAGTTGTTGACATGTTTTGCTTATTAATGGATTTTTGTCTTTGGAAAGGATTATTAAAATGGTGGGTTTAGCCTTTATATTTTTGAACGTTGTCTGACAATGCAAACACAGTTGTAGCCTCTTTATTTCTTGTTTGCTTCTCTCATGCAAATACAAAACCATCTGAATGTGGCCAGTGTTTTGAAATAAAAATATTTATTCTGTTGATAGAAAGTAGTTGGACACCAGAGAGTATAGAGGAAATATTCATTATTGCCTATTTTCCATTATCTGAAAATTGATCACGTAAAATTGCTGTGTTAAATATTACTTAACAAGTTAAACCTGAATGATGATTTGTTACTGCACTACTTTTTACACAGTGTTCCTGGTGTACTTGCATGTACTGCTCCATGACTGCCAGAGATCAGAATTCAGAGAATATCAAAATGGGTTTTTTAAATTTTCTTAAAAGGTAGTTCTTATAACTGGGAAAAGAAATGGTGTATTTTGCCTTTATAGAGTAAATGGTAAATATATATATGACCTTATTTTTCAGCTTCTAAATTAAAAAAAACAAACAAACTGTAGGCAGACTTACTCATGTTTTACTTACTGTCTAGATAGAATGAACAAAAGACACATCTGAGTTTATACAGCAGTTAAAGGGCTTTCATTGTATTACAGAATTTCTTATTATTTTAATTATTTCACAAATAAGAGTCCATTGAACAAAATTCCTTCCTTTTTGAACTTTAGTCATACTTAATTCTTAAAAAACGGTAATGTAGGTGTTCTGTATGAATTAAACGTAGCAGCTGTATCTTCATGTCAAAATTCAGCCTGTGTGATTTAACTTACACATTCTTTGAGCCACTTAGAAGGAAAAAATGGTTTTGATATTTTTCTTCTCTGGGAAGTTGCGTACAACTTGAAAATGTCCAAGAAACTGGAAGATGCATGAACCGGTGTCAAAGAATATGCCAGAGCAGATTGTATGTCTTCCCTCATATTCACAGACTATAAAAATAACCCCCCAAAAAACTTATGGGGAAAATGGAAAGTGCAGAAGTCTTTTATGATTATGAGAGTAGTTAAAAAAAAATCTGCTTATGAAAACTGAAAAAAAAAAGCATTTGTGAATAAATTATTTCATGGGAAACATAAATCTGAATTAATATTGCAAGTATATAAAATAAGTCTAAATAAAGATGTGGTATTTTAGTAGACATCCATTTTTGCAAACCTTTGAAGTTAAATATCCATTACTAGTTACATCTTTTAATAACCATGCATACTTTATTAAGCTTATTGATTTTTAAATGACTGCAATCTATCTACAGATTTCTGTTTTTCAAATGATAATGTCTTCAAGGTAGTGCTTGCCAAAAGCTTGCTTACTCAACTGAAAACAAGTAAGATTTCCTGAATGTTCCTGGAAGCAACTTGGAAATTTACTTTTAGGTAAGATTTCTGAGCTTGAAGAGAGGAACACAGATATTTCTGTGGAGTTAAGTGGCTAATGTGCTAAAATATAGACCAGGGACTTTTGCCGCATCTATATTTATGCTTGGTCTACTTCACTGCACAACAGAGGCAGGTTCTTTGCCCCTGAGAGTCATTGCATAGCTGCTTATGCTTACTCAGACTGTGTCAGTACAGCACTGACTGGCTAACTTGGGAAATGATAGCCTTACAGCTATAAGGAGCTGGTTGCTAAGTAATCCCCCAGATATCTCCAGGTCTTCAGCAGGTTTTCTGTCCTGTCCTATGTGTCTGGTACTGCAGTAATCTGAGACTGTGGTTCCTTGAGAACTGATCTGATCTAAGGCTTGCCACCTTCTGCTTTTCCACACCCTGCTCCTCTCCAGTAGTCCTTCCTCTGTGCCATCTCTGTGCTGGCTGGATCCTTCTGTGAGCCAATTAAATTACCTGGCAGAAAAATTATTCTTTTTTTTTGTATGGGTTTGCTCTCTGTTAGTGAATTGAGTTGGTTTACAGTGGGATGCACATGATGAGCTCCAGAGCCAGCATAAGGTAATGGCAGCTGGGAGAAGGGAAGACAAAAATCTGAAGGATGGGTTGGGAGGGGAGAGGACCTCTCTTCATAAGTAGCAGTGATCTACTACTACTCACCCTGCATTACAGAACAGCACCCTGAGAGAGCTATTTCATAACAGAACTGTGGTGGGTTGACCCTGGCTGGATGCCAGGTGCCCACCAAAGCCGCTCTGTCACTCCCCTCCTAAGCTGGACAGGAGAGAGAAAATATAACAAAAGGCTCATGGGTCGAGATAAGGACAGGGAAAGATCACTCACCAATTACTGTCATGGACAAAACAGACTCGACTTGGGGAAATTAGTTTATTACCAATCAAATCAGAGTAGGGTAATGAGAAATAGAAACTAAATCTTAAAACACTTTCCCCCTACTCCTCCCTTCTTCCTGGGCTTAACTTTACTCCCGAGTTCTCTACCTCCTCCCACACAGCGGTGCAGGGGGATGGGGAATGGGGGTTGCGGTCAGTTCATCACACATTGTCTCTGCCGCTCCTTGCTCCTCAGGGGGAGGACTCCTTATACTCTGCCCCTGCTCCAGTGTAGGGTCCCTCCCACGGGAGACAGTCCTCCACTAACTTCTCCAAAGTGAGTCCTTCCCACGGGCTGCAGTTCTTCATGAACTGCTCCAGCGTGGGTCCTTTCCATGGGATGCAGTCCTTCAGGAACAGACTGCTCCAGCATGGGTCCCCCACAGGGTCACAAGTCCTGCCGCGAAGCCTGCTTCAGCATGGGTTCCTCTCTCCATGGGTCCACAGGTCCTGCCAGGAGCCTGCTCCAGCGTGGGCTTCCCACGGGGTCACAGCCTCCTTTGGGCATCCACCTGGTCACCGTTAACCTCTGTGGGCTGCAGGGGGACAGCCTGCCTCACCATGATCTTCACCATGGGCTGCAGGGGAATCTCTGCTCCGGCGCCTGGAGCCCCTCCTCCCCCTCCTTCTTCACTGACCTTGGTGTCTGCAGAGTTGTTTCTCTCACACATTCTCACTCCTCTCTTTGGCTGCAATTGCTGCTGCGCAGTAACTTTTTCCCTTTCTTAAGTATGTTTTCCCAGAGGTGCTAGCACTGTCACTGATGGGCTTGGCCTTGGCCAGTGGCAGGTCCATCTTGGAGCCGGCTGGCATTGGCTCTGTCAGACATAGGGGAAGCTTCTAGCAGCTTCTAACAGAAGCCACCCCTGTAGCCTCCCACTGCTACCAAAACCTTGCCATGCAAACCCAATACAACAACTAACCTGCTCTATGGGTTTCTCCTAAAAGGGTGTTGTTCCTGCTCCTCATACTGTCAGCATGCGCCCTCTCTCCCTCCCTCCCTCCCTCCCTGGTGTAAAACCAAAGTAAGTTCAGGGAACTCGACGTGCAGAAGAATGAATTCATCCTAACACCACCACAAACAGCTTTCAGCCTGCCCTAGTGTTGTGGTTTAACCCCAGCTGGCAGCTAAGCACCACGCAGCCGCTCGCTCACTCCCCCCCCACCCCTGGGATGGGGGAGAGAATCAGGAAAAAAAAAAAAACCAACTCGTGAGTTGAGATAAAGACAGTTTAATAGGACAGAAAGGAATGAAAAACAATGATAATGATAATAATAATATGACAATAGTAATACTAAAAGAATTAAACTATACAAAGCAAGTGGTGCCCAATGCAATTGCTCACCACTCGTTGACCGATGCCCAGTTAGTTCCCGAGCCGCGATCCGTCCCTCCCCGCCAGCTCCCCCAGTTTATATACTGGGCATGATGTGATATGGTATGGAATAGCTCTTTGGCCAGTTTGGGTCAGCTGTCCTGGCGGTGTCCCCTCCCAGCTTCTTGTGCCCCTCCAGCCTTCTTGCTGGCTGGGCATGAGAAGCTGAAAAATCCTTGACTTAGTATAAACACTACTTAGCTACAACTAAAAACATCAGCGTGTTATCAACATTATTTTCCTACTGAATCCAAAACACAGCACTATACCAGCTACTAGGAAGAAAATTAACTCTGTCCTAGCTGAAACCAGGACACCTAGCTGAGCATGTGGCTGTATGGGCAGAAATGTCTGTTGGAAAGGAGAGAGAACCAGCACTGCTGTTTGTGTGGTGGTATTCTCTTGGATTAGTTGAAGCCAATGATGAAATTAAACACTGGATATTTTCCAGAATAGTTACTGTCACTAGACTAAATTGACTTCCTCAAGAGCTTTCTTGATGGGAGGGCATTCTAATTAGGGGATATGTATCTCTTAGAGAAGACATTCTCTTTAGAGTCGTCTTATGAAAACATTGAAATTATTTTTGTCAGAAGTCCATTCTAGAAGTTTCTTAATTTTTTCTTTATACAATTCTTATACTTCCATTGTAGTCAGAATTGCAGGACGCAGCAGGTAAAAACTTGTCTCTGTTGAATTTAACATCAAAATGTCCATAGGTATCAGAAGCTACAACTGTGCTCAACAGTTTTTGATTAATTTATTTAAGGTTTGTTTCTACCTTTAAATTTTATGGATTTAATTAAGTAATTGATTTTAAAATGGATTTACATTGTCATCCTATTTAGATTTTCAGCAATTCCAAAAGGAGGATATTGTTTGTCTTGCATGGTTTGTGTATTTCTGTGCCTTCTTTTGGAACTATGTATCCATTAATAGCTGTATCTTAGGTTCCCAAGTAGTTTCTTTATAATTTTAAATCATCAGTGTTTATCTTTTTTATATGAAATTGTGGTTTGTTGAAGCCATTCATTTTCAAGTCTATTATTTGTAATTATCATCTTTTATTGAGTTCTTGTGTCCTATGTAAGCATCAAATGGTATATTCAGATTTGTGATTTGATTTCCAATTTTCTGAAAGAGAACATACAATGCAGGGAATACAGTATAGCAGGATATTATCTTCCCTAGGTAGCTAGGAACACTTTTATCTTTACAGACATCCTAATTACCCTTCAAATAGCCAAAGTAAAAGTTAAATCGACACTTTTCCTTATAGAGATTATTTTAAGAGTGTCCTGGGTATTGATAAATTGTCTATTCTGACTTTACAACCAAAAAAATTGTAACATACAGAAGAAGTCATGTATAGCTGAGGTGAAGTAGTTTCAAATCATTGAACACATATTTGAATATTTATTAATTCATTTAAAAATATTCTGTTTGACCAAGGTGGTCAAAGCAACATTAAGAAAATACATAATTTGATATTACTTGACTAGAATTTGGTATAGTATTTCTTCCATCCAAATCATAGTGTTTAATTTTAGAATAGGCTTAATTGCTTTGAATATTCAGTGACTGGGATTACAGTCTGTTTCCTTAGTAAGAAATATAATACAGCTGTTTCCTTAGTAAGATTCCTGGCTACACGGAATATGTCATTGTCCTTTCAGTTAGATTTTCTGTTAAAAGTCATTCTATAAAATTTTAAACTGATATAATCATTACCTAATACTAGTGTTTCACTTAAGAGAAAGTGCTGTGAAAGGAGAAAGAGGGAAGAAATGTCAGTATTTAATCTAAGCAAGAAGCCTCAAGCCTTTTCTCTCCTCAGCCCACTTACAACATTCCACAGTCATCTTTCCATGCCTTGATGCCAGATTTTTTCCTAGCTGAGGGAAAATTTTAAAATGTTAGCCTGTGTGAAATCAGTCTTATGAAAATGAAATCCTGAATTATATTTTCATTAAATAAAATGTTGCTGGTGGCAGCAAAGTGTGAAATCATAGAATTTAAATAATTTTGGCATTATTTGGAATTCAAGACGTGTTTCTAACAATCATAGACACAGAATATTACCTTATCTTATTCCGAACATCTAATTACCTTAGAGCTCTTAAAGTTTTATTGGTTTTTAACTTTTGATTATAGTATTCATTAGCTTCTTATATGGTCGGAACAACACCATTATTAATTTAAACAGATCCTTAAGACCAGCAGTGTGATCTCCTGTGTGTGCAAGCTAGATATATGGCTTTGGCCAAATGCATGTTCAAAGTCTGACTTTTAGCCCTAAAAAGGTCTTTTGTGGGCCTGCAGCTTCGGTTGTCCTTGTCGTAGGCATCCCAACCTTTAAAACTTATTTTCAATGGTCAACATTTTTGTGTGATACTTCTCTTCTGAGATATATATCGTGCTAGGCTCAGCCTCATTCTGCCATGACCATTTCCATCATCACAAGTACTTGATCTGTTTCATGTTTTATGGAATCGATAAATCTCATCCCTAAAGAGTCCAGCAGCCCTTTGATTCCTGACCTGACATTTGCTAATGCTATTCCTGATGACCTGCCAGTACAGATCTTCAGAACTGCAGTCTGTGTTTGACAACACTCATAATATGAATCAATATTTAGCATTCAGTAAGTGAGCTGGGGAGTCATTTTATTGCTGCAAAAGGCTACATTGCCCCTGGGCAGCTGTCAGAAATGGGTAGTTATTAATAGCCCTCTCTTTTCACTTAGCATAGTCAGTAGGGGTCAGCCATGAAATGATTTAATCAGTTTATGATATCTGTGACAAAGAGCACTTAAAATGTAATCACAAAATTTAAGCAGAAGTGTCCCTGGGCTGTTGTAATGTTTTCCTCATTTAATTTTCTCTGAAGTTGATATGGTACACTAGAAGGCTGACCAAGTAAAAGATCCGTGTTTAAAGTTCTTTTTGCTCTTCTGTCTTACTCCCCATGTGTCTGAGTGTAGGGGTTTTATGGGAGGTGAGTGTGGTGATATTAAAGAAGAAAATGGTATTCCACAATTTCATTGTCTCAAGACCTCTTCCGCTTGACCATGGTGACTATATTGCTGTGAGAACATTGTGTGGGGATGAGGCGTTTCCACATGTTTGAAAAGGAGGAGGAACTGTCCCAGACCTTCTCTTCTAATCTTTTAGAAAGATTGAAAATATGGATGCGGTAAATAGAATCCATCTTTGGGCAGCTTAGTTTTCTGTGACTGCTTTACCAGAGGAGCCTACCACAGGTCTTGCTGAACTTGGCAGCGTTCTAACACTTGCATTTTCATGTGGGTAGGTGATCTGGTCTGGAAAAATGTCTTCAGTGTGTGAAGTACAAACAAGCTTGCCTCAATGTGAAATTTCCCTTTTCTGGTTCACTTTTATCTACAAGTATTGTGAACAATTGGTGGAAAATTTCACAGTGTTTCTCTCTGAGTTTCCCTGTGTCCATCTTGCGATATCCTGAGGCATTTCATAGTGTAAGAGCTTGAGTTGCCATCCTGTCCTTTTCTGAAGACTGCTTCTCCAGTAGTACTTCCCAGTCAATCTTTGCAGTGCTTTAAGGAGCAAAGCTGATGTTCTTTTCTGTTCTATAGTAGTTGTTTCCTCATATGTAATAATGAGGCTGAGGCTTTGAGTTTCAGAATGGCTGTGTGAAGTTTATTTATAATATAGCTCCAAGATGTGCACTGATTCTGCCAGTAATTTAAGGTGAAGAAAGCTGTTTTATGAGCAGCTTTGTCCTGGGATATGTTAAAGCACATTTACAAGCTTCTGTCCCATATATCCAGATAGATTTTGTGCATTCCGCTTGTGTAGAGTATCTGCTCCTCTACGGTAGAATATTGTCTTTGCATGGTATATTTCCAAATGTTGCAGTCAGTATTGCATGCAAATTTGCTAATAGCAGTAATAATCATCAGGATCAGGGTCCTGGTGGAGGGACAGGAGATTACAATTTGGTTTAAAAAAAAGGTTTCAAAATCAATACATTGCAGAAAAACTTGAGTGTTGATGAATCTGACCATCTGACCAAGGCGTCTTATGATGGGGAAAAGCCTTTTCAGGCAATTCCAGTTAACTTGCTAGTCACTGTGGCATTAATCATAACGAAGACATTTTTTAAAATGTCCATCAGTGTGAATTTGCTTCTATTAGTATCTCAGAGTCAACAGTAGCAATTTATTCTTTACTTTCTTTAGGTGAGTAAAGTACTCTCTGCCTGTTACCTTTTCAAGAACTGATCACTGGAAACAGCCCCTCTCAGATGAATACGCTACATTTACCAGAGCGTTCTTTACAGAACACTGTAAATTTACTGACTGTTATTTACAGGGTAATTCTGCTGCCAGTTAGTATTACATGTCACACTCATGTCTCATCTCCTGGAGATGCAAATGCTGTAGTTGCTGCACAGAGGTATCTCTCCTAAGCTAAAACTGTAGCAGCTCAGACTTTTAATTCTGGAGTTATTTCTTTGAACCCTTAAGCAACAGGAAAGCTAGAGACTATCTCCTTTTATCAAGTGCTGAGATGTGCCCTATTCAGCAAACTTTGTTAATTTAATAATTGATATTTACTCATTTCATAGGAGTAAAAACTGTGTCAATATTAATATCAGAATCCTGCTTTCTCTTTTGTAAATTAGAGACAGTCTTCAATAGATGATGCATGTTCGTAAGTTGTAAGATACGAACTGAATTTTAGTAGTCATTCTTTGGTAATGTATAAACTGTTCTAATGGTTCTTGAAGTCAGTAGGAGTCTCAATTGCAGTTAACTTTATAATGCTGTGGATCAAGAGTACTTATGCATGGCAAATATTTCTAAATACGAATGCTTGATTGAAGGTTTATGTTACTTTCAGAATTTTAAGATGTTTACTTTTGCTGCTCTGGGCAAAATGTCTGATTTTGGAGCATGCAAACTAGTTTTCTTTCTTAAATTTAGAGTTGCTATGCCTTGGCTTTTCTTTTGGTCTATTATACTTTTTCCCTTTTAGTTTTTGAGTTCTTTTGCTTATAGATAGGTTTAAGAAGATGCAATTAAGAAGTGCACTTTTGCATGTGCCCTTGTACGTACACAGTGTCTCTTTGTATTTTGAATTTTCTTGCTAGTCATGCCAAGTACTGTGGTTTACTGCTAATTCTATTTCACAGGAAACATTTTAAGAATGATATTAATGTATTAGTATCTGGAGCATGTAATTTCTTTTTTGGCATGTTGTAACTTTCTTCATTAAACATTTCCTGCTAGAAGTAGGAGTTCAGTAGCCCTTAAACTTAGATGAGGGACTTGCTTATCTCCAGGACAATTCTAGTAGTCCCTAAGTGATCAAGCATCTTTAGCAATTTAAAACATTTTCTTCATGTACTGCATCTATGTGAGTGCAGCGTTCCTCATAGGTATGTTCTTATGTCTATGCCAGCATTGTGGTACGTACGAAGTGTGCATCTGCTTGCAAGAAGAGGCAGAAATCTTGCACTGTGTTGCCAAAAAATTAAAATTAAAGATTACATCCTGTTCCCAGTAAGAGTTCTTGCTAATGCAACCCAACATTCTTTTTTTTTGTCCCGTGAAAAAACTCTGTATAATACTCTCTCTAAAGAAGTGTTGAACATTATGGATAGTCCCTGTGGCAAGTCAGTCAAATGAAGATGTAAATTTTAACTGCATTAGTTACAGTGTACTAAATTCCATTGTACTCACTTGTATTCAGAAATGGACTAGTTGTAGTTTGCTTTAGTTTATAAGTTAAGGTCATTCAGCTTCTTAGGAAGAGTGTCTGCAGAGGGGCTTAAATGTGTTTTAAGTAATGTACCTTAATTTCACACCTTCAGTTAGTTTGAATTAAGTTCTTATACAGACTTGTCCTTATCTAGATTGACTAGAATCTTATGGTTCAGGAAAGCTATATTCATTTCATCACTCATTTGGTGGCAAAATCTGAGTATTCATTAATGTATTCAATTTTGCATATAATCTTTAGAATTACAGACTTCCTTAACTTACTGTATCATACCAAAGTAAGATGTTTGTAGTTACAAAATCTGCTGTCAAAGACAAACGTAAGTGGACATCAGTGCATGGTTTCATGTGATATTTTAAGTTTAGCATCATACAGCCATAGAAATTGTTTTGCCCAACAAATATTGCAAGGGTTTCATGGTAAAATAATGAGCCCTAAAAGTTGCCCTCTGATTTCAAACCTTTCGATAATTTAATAAAACATTGCTTTGTTTTGCAAGTATAATATTCTTTAATGCTCTTCTTTATCACAAGATAGTTCAAATTTTTTAATAGTACATATTTAGTAATAGGTTTTTACTTATCTGGTTAACAGAGAAAACAGGAAGCTTTTCCCTTAAGACTGTGAGTGTCATTAGTTATTATCACAATGTTGTCATAGATATTTTTTAGTTCCAAGTTTATTTTGAGCCAACGGGAGGAAGATGTCATGTCAACCCCCAAATATTTATGTATTTTTTGAAAACTGGATATGTTTGAGAATGAGATACACTAGAATGAGGATGAACAGAATTGCAAGCAAAATTATTGAGCATGGATTATTCATCTGGCATTTATGATAATATTTTCCCATTGATTTCAGGGGGATTCTGTCTAAATAAGAGCCACGTGAAAACAAAGTAAGAAGTTCTTAAATTGCATGATAATATCCACTGTTTGCAGTTGGTAGCTATTTTAGGTTTTGCATTCTTTTGTATTTTTCCTCACTGTTTTTGTGAGGTGATATCTACCTCTTCATAGACCTTATTCAGGCCCTCTAATCAGTTCATTCTTCACAACATATTTTATAGTTACTCTTAAAGCTCCTATAGCTTTAAGAGCTTATTCTGTAGTTTCGCCTTGTTTTCATATGTTGACACAATTTAGATAAGAATGCAAGTTTTTTAAACATAATAAATCAATTAGTCACATGAAATTCGCACAGAGGATATACAGAAATTACAAGTAAATTGCAAACCCTGAAGAGGGTCTTTGTGAACCCTTCCCACCGTTATGAATGTAATACTAGAGGAACAACGTGCACTGTGAGGTTATTGTGTTTTGGCCTAATTACTTGTTTGAACTCTTTCACTTACAAAGTAATTGAAGTATACTATGACTCTGTTAATTTAGGATAATGCAGCATTTGCTACTCAAGCAGCTAAACAAAAAATCTGGCTTCACAAGAAATGTTGGCAGGAAGTGTCTTTTTTGGGGCAATTTTCATGGAAGGAAAACATTGTGAAACCTTACACTATATGAAAGGAATTCAGAATATGTTAGAGAGGTGGGAGAAGCTCACTTGAAAGAGACGTTATAAAGACTTTATTTGTAGGAGTTAGGTGCTCCTTGATTCTTAGAGTCCTGAGAAATTAAATCAGAGATGATACCTCATTACTAATAGCGAGAGACCAGGAGGACGGCAGTGCTGTCCATCATGGCTGACAAAGGGAGATTGAATGGGCTTGGAGAGGAAGACCCAGGTCTTTGTCTAGGCCATATGGGATTGCAGCCATAGCAAGATATGGGAATGGCTGGCCAAAAATAGATTTGTAACAGCTGTGACATGAGGTTATTCTACCTATAACTGACTGCTCAAGAAAGACAAATCCAGAAATCTACTTGGAAAAAAGGGAGGCAAGTGGACAAATAGGTGTGTGGTAT
Organism: Gymnogyps californianus; assembly: GCF_018139145.2. Lineage (NCBI taxonomy): Eukaryota > Metazoa > Chordata > Aves > Accipitriformes > Cathartidae > Gymnogyps > Gymnogyps californianus. The sequence goes on from NC_059473.1 coordinate 29,547,247, forward strand.
AGCTGCATAGGGATGATAATTAACTTTGTGTCAGTGAATGTTGTTGTCCAGGTTCTAAGCACATAGGAGTAAAATGAGGGGCTGAGATGGACTACTGTTAAATTCTTCCAAAAGTTAGGAGGACACTGAGGAGGATACTTGACAAAATAAAAGAGTAATTAGTGTGGTAAGAACAGGAGTGGTAGAGAGCTAACTTGCAAAAGCTGACAGGGAAAAAGATTTTTAAGGGATTGTGGTGGTTGGTGTTGAGTGTGACTGGCAAGTTAAAAAGGTTGAGAAAAGAGTGTTGGGTTTAAGCTTTGGCAGGAAGGTTGCTGGAAACTAGTGCGAATCACTTCAGTGTGGTCAAGATGGAAGACTGTGATTTGGAAAGTGTCAGAGGAAGGAAATCCTAGGCAATAATTTTGCCTAATATGTTCACTGATCTTAGGTGTGAAATAGAGAGACGAGATGGAGCAGTCATGGAAAAGGCAGATGGAGTCAAGTGTTAAAATCCTATAGCGTAAACAAGGTGGTGAAAATTATAAAAATTAAAATTAAACGTACATTTTCAACAACATACTGCTCCTCCTTCATCCTTACTTCATCTGTAAAGATTTTACAATTTCATCTCATTATTATTTGGACCACCTTTCTTCAAAAAAATAATCAAAGTATACTCTCCTTGTTAATTTAGCATAATGTAACATCCATTCCCAGAGCAGCTAAAACCCATGTACCACTTAAGAAATCTTTGTAAAGAAAGAGCGTCTTTGTGTGTGATAATTTTCATGGCAAGAAAACATTAGATATATGCTGAAATTGTGAACTTTGTGACATTCTGAAGTCTCTGAGAATTCTGACATCTTCAGCAAGTGGCAGACACGATATTCGAGTGCCTATAATTGACCAATGCAGCAGTTGACATCTGACACGCAGTTGACTGAATGACCTGGAGGTTACATGGGTAGGTAGTACATGAAATCCTTATTTAAAGCTTTCTCTAGTAACTGGAATGGCTGTGACATGAGGCTAAACCACAGATAACTGACTTCTTAAAAAATACATCCAGAAATCTAACCCTCTAGAAAGGTCTGTATTGTATACAGTATTACCCATTAACTTCAAGATGTGTCTTGCTTTTGTTCAGAGTATTGCATGATTAGATTTTTTTTTTTAAGTTACAAATACATGATTGGAATTGTATTTCACAGCTACGTCTTGCTACATGGATGAATGACAAGATGGGTTGAACCTTTGTCTTTGTCTTTTTTTTTCATTTTTCCTTCTGGATTGAGATGATGCATTGCTATACAGAATGCCTCCCTGAATGCCACCTTGCAGTTATAACATGAAATAGAACTGCTAATAGGAGTATGAGAAATTAGAGGTAGAAAAAACATATTACTTCATCAGCTCCATGCACCTGACAGTACATCAGGGTTCTGAATTGTTCAGGAAGAAAGTTATTCTGAAAGGATTAGATGTGGTGTAATAAATTATATTAAAATGAGTGAACAAGGCTTTTGTAGCTTAAAATAATAGGAAGCCTGCATCTAACTTTAATACTGATTCATGAAAAGATAGCTTATGTCAGCTTTATGAATAATCTTAGTATTTCATTAGCAGTTTCACCCATATTTCTTACATACATTGTATTGGCAATATTTCAATAAATTAATTTTAGAGAACTCTAACATTACTAAACATTATTCATTTCTTGCCTTTTTACTAGCAAGTATTTCTAAGCTGACATTCAGGCCACTGGCTTTGTAAACTTTTAGAATTGCACCATGTATAACTAAACCTTAAATAACCTCAAATATTTTAATCCCTTGGAAGTTTACAATTCATGATAGCATAATTTTGCTTAAGATTTGCTCCTTTGAAGCTGTCTTCTTACATGCAAAAATTAACAGGCATTAAAGAATGAATTTTGTGAAGAGTACTTCAAATTCATTTTCTCCCCAGGCCTGTGAATTCGCCATGCTAGAATTAGTAACTATCTTCATAGGCTGCAACCGTTCCTTAGTATTTTGTGCTTCAGATTTTATTCTAGTCCATCCAGGACAACAGCATCTGTATAGGGATCTGTTGCAAGGTATGACCCATACTTCGTGAAGAATTAAAGTTGGTTTTTTTCAGCTGATTTTCTTAGATTGATGAAATTACATTATAATTTTGGGAGTCAGTACTAATCTACCTTTCTTTTGATCTTGCTTTTAATTTACAGTAGAATTGAAATCAGAATAGGACTAATTTTAACACTTACCTTTTAAGAGAAAGAGAGCAAAAAGGCTTGTACAGCTCTAGCAGCTTTAATCTTTTTTTTTTGGTGATGTTTTTCAGTTAGTTAAGTTCAAGCTTCATTTTAATGTAAATCCAAACCTCCAAATTTCATTATCATTATTAAAGGCTCTTTATTCAATTTCTGGGGGCGGGAGGGAGGGGGAAGTCTCATTGCTGTCACCATAATATGAATGATCAAAGAAGAGTAATTGTAACATTTCTTTTAGGAATCCTGCCCTCAGTAAGCCCATAGGATTTGTTTACCCTCTCTTACCAACCAACATTTGTACCCATATGTTGAGATGGCAGCATGCCTCCCTCACTAGGTACTATGCCAGTTTCAATAGGATATAGATGCCAAACAATATTTAAATAAGGAACTAGCATAATGCTGAAAATACCATCTGTTCTGTAAAATTTCCCTTATTCTGTGACAGGATTGCCACACTGAACTTCCATGTGTTAATCACATTTTTGATACACAATAATGAAATTTGAATACCTGAACAGCTGAAATGTCTGAGCATCCATGATACCTATGGTTTTATCAAGAAATGCGGAAGCTTTACATTGTATGTTTGGAAGCCTTTTTTGAAAACGTGGGACATCAAAATACATTAGTGTATATAGAATTATGAAGCAACTCATGGATGATAGTGGCTGTGAAATACATTAATCAGCCTTCAAAGATAAGTATTTATTATTATCATGCCCCTTCTCATGGGCAGATCTACAGAGACCATTATGTTGAAAACTTCTATAATGATTCCTTCAGTGACTTTCATACATGTCAGCCCTAGGAGCGAGGTCTGTTCTCTCTGGATTCCTTACTTATGGATTGCATTAATCTTAAATTTGTCAGGTGGCTAAGGTTCAATTCCAGTGCAAGCTACTGATTAGGAATCTTCCTAATCAATCAACCAGTCGATTTGAAATCTCCATTTCTCACTCCTCTGTTAAAGTCACTGGGTACTAAGTCCCCAACCACTTCTGTTTATTTGGCCATATTCATGAAGACTTTTTTTTTTTTTTTTTTTAAATGCCATGATTCCATTTGGTGATATCTGAAAAATTACACGTTTCCCAACAAGCGTCTGTGTGTATATATATGTATAAAGACATACATAAATACAGCAATATGGCATTTTCTAGAAAATACTGACTTTTGTGAATGGTGGCAGCTGTCTGTATTAAAACAGATTGAATGTGATTGATCCCAAACTGAAAATAGTTGCTCTGACAAATGCATACTTCATCTAAAGAGCATTGTGTCCAAGAACATTTCTTGTAACTTTCTTGGGTGTGAGAGACTTTGATTATCTTCATTTCAGAAAGGGCAGAAAGATACTTGGTATAACATAATTTTGTATGAAGTTCAATGATCTTTTTCTTCTGATAAATATGAATCCCATTGACAAATTATTTTTCTGAGGGACCTATTAGATTATTATTGTTGAGTTTAATGAATGGTATAATCCAATGTACCTTTCCCAGAAATGTTTTTGGAAATATTAAAATATTGTGTTTAAAATTGTTAAAAGTAATTAGCTTTAGTAACTATTTTAAATTACTTTAAATGAGCCAAACACTAAGAAAATCAGATTAAATACAAATTGAGCATATTTTAATATATCTTTTCTGTTCCACTTGAATCAATTCTCTCATCTGTTTTCAGTTTGAAAAAGTCCAGTATTTACATTGTTTATTCCCTGCTTCCTTGATGTTTTCTAAATTCTATTACTAGATTTTAATCCAAGAAAACAGGTTTGCATATGTAGTCACAGGGAGTTTTCACGTATTCAGACTCTGTAATACTTGTTGCCCTACCGAGATAGAATAGGAAATGGTTTTGGTTTTTGTTGTGGGGGTTGGTTGGTTTGTTTGTTTGTTTTTCATTTAGGCTTACGCTGTACAGCAAGTGAAGTAGAAAGGTCTTTTGAGACCTTACAGATTTCACTAAAAATATATTTGTGTTCCACTGTTACAAATTTTTGCCTCATATATCTTCTTGTCATCTTCATTCTATTATCATAGCCAACATTAATTTTGCCTTTTTCTTTATTCTACACCTAGAGCTGAGCCTTTTCCAAAGACCAACACAGATAAAGTAATCTCTTTTCTGGTGAGCTTGATGGAGGAGTTGGGACCTGTACGCTGTCTCTGTCTGTAAATATCACGTGATGGTTGTAATTAGCTGTAGATATCTGCATGCAACAGAAAGGTATATGAAGGCAGTAATGTTAGGCTTTGTTTGACAAGATGACTGCCTCACTCTATCCTGCTGCTCTGTGTGTCTGAAAAGCACACAATGTGTTGCTCGCTTTATCATTTTCCATGAAACCGTGCATTTTTCTATATTGAAGGCTGTGTATATGTTTTTAATACAAATTTTTATATATGTATGTGTATTAAAAACATTAAAAAATGAAAGGAAACATGACTCTTACCTACAAAGCAGGATATGTAAGTGCTACATAATAATTTTTGTGTTGGAGAAGATATGGTCCTTCTTGAGGGGAAGTAAATGTGTGGATTTGGTTAAAATATTTCCCTTGGTACAGAATTGCATACTTAAGTAGTATGGATTAGATTAATTGGGCATTGTGCTAGCATGACAGAGTCACAGAATGGTTGAGGTTGGAAGGGACCTCTGGAGGTCATCTGATCCAACCCCCCTGCTCATCATGGAATGGAAGGGACCCATAAGGATCATGGAGTCCAACTCCCTACCTAAAACTAAACCATATGACTAAGAGCGTCATCCAGATGCTCCTTGAACTCTGACAGGCTTGCTGCCGTGACCATTTCCCTGGGCAGCCTGTTCGAGTGACCAACCACCCTCTCAGTGAAGAACCTTTTCCTAATGTCCAATCTGAACTTCCCCTGACACAGCTTCATTCCATTTCCTCGTGTCCTAACGCTGGTCACCAGCGAGAGGAGATCAGCACCTATGCCTCTGCTGCCCTCCTTGAGGAAGTTGTAGACTGTGATGAGGTCACCCCTCAGCCTTCTCTTCTCTAAGCTGAACAAACCAAGTGACCTCAGCCACTCCTCGTAAGTCTTGCCCTTGAGACCTTTCACCATCTTGGTTGCCCTCCTCTGGACACACTCTAATAGTCTGATGTCCTTCTTATATTGAGGTGCCCAAAACTGCACACAGTACACGAGGTGGAGCCGCACCACTGTGGTGTAGAGTGGGACAATCGCCTCCCTCGACCGGCTAGCTATGCTGTGCTTGATGCACCCCAGGACACGGTTGGCCCTTTTGGTTGCCAGGGCACACTGCTGATTCATATTCAACTTGCCATCAACCCAAACTCCCAGATCTCTTTCTGCAGGGCTGCTCTCCAGCCTCTTGTCCCCCAATTTGTATGTATAACCAGGATTAGCCTGTCCCAGGTGGAGAACCCGGCACTTGCTCTTGTTAAATTTCATACGGTTGGTGACTGCTCAGCTCTCTAGTCTATCCAGATCTTTCTCTAAGGCTTCTCTACCCTCGAGGGAGTCTACAGCTCCTCCTAATTTAGTGTCATTGGCAAACTTACTTAATGTACATTTGAGTCCTGTGTCCAGATCATTTATAAAAACATAAAATTGGGCCCTGGGAAACCCCACTGGTGACTGGCCACCAGCCTGATGTAACCCTATTTACTATAACTCTTTGAGTCTGACCTCTCAGCCGATTGTTCACCCATCAGGGCCACCTAGAGCCAGTTGCCTAGGACCATGTCCAGATGGCTTTTGAACATCTCCAAGGATGGAGATTCCACAAGCTCCCTGGCAACCTGTTCCAGTGCTTGGTCTCCCTCACAGTAAAAAAGTGTTTCCCGATATTCAGGAGGAACTTCCTGTGTTTCAGTTTGCACCCATTGCCTCTTGTCCTGTTACTGGGCACCACTGAAAAGAGCCTGGTTCCACCTTTTTTGCACCCTCCCTTCAGATATTTGTATACATTGATGAGATTCTCCCACTGAGCCTTTGCTTCTCCAGGATAAACAGTCCCACCTCTCTCAGCCTTTCCTCATAGGAGAGATGCTCCAGTCCCTTAATGGTCTTAGTGGCCTTTTGCTGGGCTCTCTCCAGTATGTTCATGTCTCTCGTACTGGGGAGCCCAGAACACTACTCCAGGTGGACGCAGTGCTCCAGGTGTGGCCCCACCAGTGCTGAGTAGAGGAGAAGGATTACCTCCCTTGACCTGCTGACAACACTCCTCCTAATGCAGCCCAGTATACCATTAACCACCTTTGCTTCAAGGGCACATCGCTGGCTCATGTTCTGTATTATATCAGTTGTTGAGAAATCTTTTCCAACTATGTTTGAAACAAAACTGGTTTTGTGGAGAAGTTGAACATGAAAAGTTACACTCTAAAAGTCAGTGGAAGCTTTGTCTGACATACTGGTTCAAGCTCACAGGCGAATCATCAAGGCTTCCCACCTCCCTTCCAAACAGTAGAAGACAATGAAAATTAAAGTAAAATAAGATGTCTCCTCCTGTTGGTAGGTCTGCTTCTTCTTAGAGCTGTAAAATATCTTGAGTACCTGCCTAGTTGGCTTGACTGTTTGGTAAGAATAAACCTAAAATTTAGAATTACCATAATTGTTTTTTCCATAATTTGTGTTAGAAGTTTGGGACTGTTACAGCTTCAGTTGTTGTCTACATAATTTGCAAATACTGGTCAACTTTCATTCTGCAAACTCACATAAGTTGCTAGCGAGGAACTACTGTTGAAAGAAAGGAAGAAAAAAAGGTTTTTAAAAAAAGAGTTAAATTTTAATAAAAAGATAAATTAGTAAAATATCCTAATTCATAGCTATACCAGCCTACCAAATAATTGATAATTTTTGTCTTTGCTCACTGAGTTTCTCTGTGTAATGAAAAGTTTTTCTTTTTTATTATAGGTCACTGTTTATCTGGGGATTTTAGTTTGTTCAGGATTATACCTTTATAAAATATTAATTCTGATGGATTGTGCTGTAAAATCAAGACCACAGAGATGCTTCACAGTTAAGTTACTTTTTTTAACTGGATTATTCCCGTATCAGGTATTTGGTAGAAGTCAATGTATTTAGAAACAAGTATCAGCCTTATAAGTAATGTTTGTTTCCCAGTATAATGAAGCCCACTTAAATAAATGCCTGATATAAAAATAATCCTGTTAAAACTGAACAAATGAACTCTACACCAGTCTCTCAGAGTTCTATAAGACCCTGACTGATAAATACTTGATTAATGAATAATCCTGTTAAATGAATAAAATTTGTGTGCCAAATAGAGAAATAAATTACAATCATGGTCGGACTTGTTATAGGAAAGTTATGGATGAATAAATCCTCTGGGCTGATAATTTATGACAAAGCATGATGACATTCTCTTTTCTTTGATAACAATAAGCCTTTTATGGGAATAGTTTCAATGAATTTTTTTTCAAAAATACATTAAAAGGATTTATATCCATGTCATGTAATAATGGAAATATTCGTAAGAAACAAGTGGACATACTTGTATGGTAGTAAAACACTAATATTTTTAAATGGAATGTTTTCTTATTTCCATCTCATTGCATCTGTCTTTTAAAAATTTTAACACCTTTTTGGTTTTATGTCATCCTAAAAAAAATTATTCTACCTATTAACCATTTACCCAATATAGGTCACATGAAGTTAGATCATTTAGATTGAAATTCTTTAAATAAATGTAGGTATTTTAATGCACATTAGAAATCTTGTTCACTCATTAAAGGACATATTATAGTGTCTTCTATCCTTTTGGGATTTAGTCTGGGAGTTTTTCCTATCAAAACCAAAAGCAAAATATTTATTTTTAAAAAATCTATTTCATATGTATGAAAGAGTCCATGAAAAAGCTAACAAATCATTAGTTGTGAAAGCTCATTAAAGTAGATCAAACCAAAATAAACTAATGAAAGAAGAGCCTGTGCCAGTAAGAACATATGACTGTAAATAGCTTTTGCCACAATACTCCTACTGGACTGAGCCAAGTGTCTTGCTGACATAACATTTCTCACATGGCAGTTGTTCACAAAAAGGCACCCAGTGAACACAGTGGTCAGGTTGTGTTTGGTACTGAGAGGTGAGAAGGGATGAGAATGTTTTGGATGCCTTCACACTATCTTTGAGCTTCTTTATGGGGGAAGCAATTAGACTATCAGCCTCTAGAAATCTAGAGCTAGCAAGGGCCCATGTGACTCCAGACTTAAGAACAGAAAAAAGGTTAAGGCTTTAGTTGCATCTTCCTTTTGTTACTTGACCGCATTGGAACAACCATATTGTCCTTTCCTGAAGACCAGTTTTAAGATTTAAAATCATTAGTCTCTTTTACATATGTAAAGATACTTAAGAGATAAAATCTGAATGAGTAGAAAGGTGGATTTGCATAATGATTTAGAAGTGCCACTTGATTTACTTTTAAAAGTGTCTTCATTAACAGGGCTTCTTAAAGTAGAAGAAAGTGCAAAGAAAGGTGATTTTATCTGTAAAGAAGTGATCAAAATATGCCTTGTGTTCAGACGGAAATGCAGTTTATAGTTAGGCTTATGAAAATCATAGTTTTAACATGTAATTCATTTTTTCCTCTCCCATAAAGATTTTTTCTTTTCTTTGTTTTTCAAAATGTTTCTACTTTACTTTTTTTTTTTTAAAAAACAAACAAAAAATTTCATGCTGGAATACATAGAGTATAATTTCAGCCCTTTCTCCATGAGTGTGTTAATACAAAAAAACTAAGCATAAACTGCCTCTAAGGTAAGTTAGCTTTTTAAGGGCAATGATTTGATTCTTGGAAACAAAGTAGTATAGATTTTAAGTCTGAAGGTCATCATGACTAAATGGAAGTTAGGGAAAAGGCAGACTTCCTGCCATCTGTACATAAGGGTGGAAAAGGACATTTCTACAGCTCTGGCTAGAAATGGCTGTCTCATTGGCTGGAGGAAAAGTTCCTTCACTACTGGTTGATTTATGGACTTCCTGAATTTCCCTTGGTTCTTACAGTTTTCATCTCAGCTTTTCTTCTATTTGGACTATTTAGTGTCTTCCAATTCGTGCATGATTACAGTAAACCAGGATGGCTTGGTTTATTATAAGTCTTGTACTGTTTGTTGTATGAATGGAGAGAATACAAGCAAGGAAAGTAATTTTGTTTGTGCATAGGAATAAGGGAAGAAACTATTTCTATTAATTCCCACTCCATTTCCAGAATTATTTGGACTAGATTTGTGATTATCACCAATTTTCCACTGTCCACTTTGATACTTGCTGTTTAAACCTGATACCAGATCAATATGGTATACCAGGTATTTGTTACCTGACCTTCCTATGGTCTTATATCATCTTCTGTTTTATTGTAAAAGATAACTTCTGTAGTATAGTAGGCATTATGACAAGCTCTTTAAGAAATTATAATTTTAAAACCTGGGGAACAATGTGATTATTTAGGGGAACGAATGTACTCACAAGTCTGGTAACTAGAACTGGAATTTTTAAGAGAGCCTGAAGAAATATTAATATTTATCACCTTGGGCTTCTTCTGAAAAACTTGGCATAAGTAATTTAACTTAGTCATCTTCAATAATATTGTTGGAATTCTTCTTTCATTCACCATTAACAATGGAGGAGTTAGAAGGTAATATTAATTTATCTTATAAATGGAGAGTGGCATTATCAAAAGCTTGTCCCATCAGATATAAACTCAGACTGTTACTATAATTAGGAAGTTCAGATGAAAGTGTTTTAATGATCATAGTCATTTAGCAAGAAAACCAGAGGCTATTAATACATTAACTAGGCCTGCTGAAGCTATTTTCTTTTAATCTTTACATGCACAACTGTTTCTGACTTTGTCTGCTCACTCATTTTATGTACTCAATCATTGAGACTACTGCCTTTTGGTTTTCTAATTTTATTCTGCAGGGTCTGTATTGTTTATTTTAGCGATGGAAACATTCACTGACTTGATTTACATTGTAAGTGGTGACCAAAAAATCACAGATCATAGAAAACAGTGCTGAAAGGGATCTAAAGAGGTCATGTCAGGATGAACCAAAGGAGATTTAACACTGTGTAAACTATTCCTGGCAGGTATTTTTCTGGACTGTTCTTAAAGTTCTACATTGATGGAGATTCTCCAGCTAACATATTCCAGTCCTTCCCTATCTTCACCACTAGAAATGCTTTCCTGATGTCTAACTCTGCCTTGCATCAGTTTAAGATCACTCGGTGTCCTGTTCCCAGTGAACAAATGTGCACAGATCTGTTGGACTTTGCTATGATTTTTTTAATGTATTTGTATATTGTAATCTCCACCCTGACCTGACTTCTGTGGAAAAGACATTACCAAATCAGCCAGTCATTCCCCATAGCTCATGTGAAAGCCTCAGCCCTTGCAAATCTAGGTCAGGATTTAGGGGGAAACATCCATGGCTGAGAATTCACTTCTGCTGTTTTATAGACTCTTTAACTGGCTTAAAGAATTCCCTTTTGTTCATTCGTGGTGACCTAACCAACCAGCTGATGTTTAAACACTTCCTACATAATGATTGAGACTTCTGACTAGGGACCATGTAGTAGAGTTTCTAGCATTTGTGTACTCTAAGTCACAGTGTAACCCCTAAAAACAGATCGCATTGCAGACCTAAAATTGCAACCGGATGAACTATGCAATTGCATTTGCTCCAGGGATCAAGCACTCACTCCTTCCCTACTGCTTCTGTTGTTTTCTATTCCTACATGCTAAGTCACTGGTCAGTCTGACTATATACTTTTTTTTTTTTTGAAGTAAAGTTTTTAAAATTAAGTGGTTTTGAAACAGCATGATTTGGGGGGTTCACGATACTTCAGAATTGCTGCAATTTTAATTTTCAGAAAATCTGAATAAAGACATTCCCATGTAAAATTTAAGGCTCAATCTTAAACAAATTTAATATGTCAGTAATTTAAGTTTAAATTATTTGCGAATTTTTGTTTCACAAGTAAGCAATAGAAATTCTGGAAAACTGCACCTGAATTTTAAATTATTCTGCACATATTTGTTTCAAATGCCATGGACTGGTATTGTAAGGAAAGAAAGTGAAACAGTCCAATGTATCTCTAAAAATTAGTTTTCACCTAAATTGTGAGAATAATTATGAAAAGGAATATGTCATCTCTAGAGACATTAATACAATTCATTCAGATAATTGTCTTGTTAAAGGGAAAAATGTAAAACATCCTTTTCTTGTCTGTTTTCACCCTTTACTCCCTTGCTTTCTCTTCCTTGAATGGATTCATATGATAGTCCACCCAAGTGGTTCTGCTTGAAGAAAAAGGTATTCATAATGATGATGACACCGCATGAAGTCAATTGGTACATTTTCACTTGTAGTTTTTAAAATAATTTCTAATAGTGCAGTTCAAGTTGTTTACCTGGATTCATAAAGTATTATCAACTTTGAAAAGAAGGTAATTTATGTATATATTACATACTCTCATCTAGTTGTGAGACTACTGAATTCAAGCATAAATTATATCACAGTTATTTCACTTGGAATTCATATCAGCAGATGAGAGTCCTGGCCCCTTCTCAGCCTCTCTCCATCTTGTGTTAGCAGGAAGGTTTGACTGTAAACTATTGTACTGTTAATTGGTATGGTCAGAGAGCAGACCTTGTGTCCTAAACTCAAGACGAGGGACTGCTGCACATCTCACTAAGAAGCTGAGTTTTCATTTCTGACATGGTGATGCTGTCCAGGCATTGGGCAAATCACAATGCTCAGGAAGGACTTTTCTACCAGCTCGTCCATCTGCAAGTAAGGTGCTATGACGGCAACAATTATCAGACAAAGATTGAAAAACTTCTTGAGAAAGTCAGCTAATTATGGTATTTGGGTATGCTTCTGTGATGGAAGATCAAGGGATATGGAGAAAAGTACTCGTCCATGTTTTACATGCGTGGTAGGCAAAACAAACTTCCTTTTTCATTCTGCAAATCCAATTGAGAAAGTGATGGATAAAAGTAGACCTAAGGTTGAGGTAGGACAGAAGGAATAACAGTATTAATCAACTAACCAAAAGGATCAAGTATGAGGAATATTAACTCTTTGGTGCCAGAATTTGCCAACACTTGTTTGTCAACAGCTGTGTTATATCAGATAATTTAGAAGGCTTATGGCAATTTTTATACATTTTTTTTTAACAGAAATAAAATTAAATTTGGTATCATGTCTGAAGCGATTCAGAAATTGAAATGACACTGAAGGCTGTAGTGTTAAAACTAAATTTCATTTCTTCTGTATGATATTTCTCTGCTGTCACTGCTGCCTTTTTTTTTTTTTTTTTTTTAACAATATCAGCTACTATTTATACACTTAGAATTTGTGGCCAGATTACTGTGGAAGGTTGTGGTACCCACATGTAAAAAATAGTATAATAATGTTCTATTCTTTTTGGAACAAATTTGTTACACAGAACGTCAGATGAGTCATTTTGTTCATGTCAGATATTTGAAAATAATGGAAAGATGCCAAAGTAAAAGCCCAGTAATCCATGCACTGGTGTAATGGAGCAAATGAAATGCAAAGCTCTTGTACAGGTCCAATTTCAGCACCAAATGCTTACCTGTCAGTCAGCAAAATTGTCCCTGAATAAAAATGAGCCCATCTGAGAGGGAAAGGATTTTAATATACTTCAAATTCTTTGAATCTCTTGTGAGGTAGAAGATGTTCTGAGGAGGAAATGCTGAAAGGGAAATCTTAGTTCAAGCTAGTTCAAATGACACATGTATTGCTGACTGTGAAAGGTTTGGGTTTATCCTTATTGTTTGGTATCTGTAGCTCCTTGGACAGGTGATTTCCCTTAGGCTACAGCAAATCTGGCCAATCATTGATTTAAAAGTTTTAGACAGGTAACTTGCAGACTTTTGGAGGCATCTGTGTTTTGGCTGTGAAAGACCTGATTAAAACTTTAATTCGTGAAATGCCAACATCAGAGATATCTTTGCAGATATCATAGTTATGATTTGCTCTGACTGAAATGTTTTTGAAGAGCTATGCAGCTGAGTGTGCTTCTACCTTTCAAGTGGCCATTGGGAGAACGTGTTTTGCTACTGAGATGTCTTCTTACAGGCCTAAACATAAAATATTAAACATAGTATTTATCTTATGTAGCTTCAGAGTTGAGGCTGCCACAGCTCTACATGCTCTCGTTTTATGAAGTCCTGATTTTCTTCACATTTCAATAGCGTATCCCAGTAGCATTTCTCTGTGCTGAGGGTGTGAGAGGCTAACCGGAGTCACTGTAGCCATTGACAGTCAGTCAGGACTAGTTCTCTTAAAAGTTAATGTATTGAGAATGAACCAGCATTTCAGGACTGAAAAAAAATGAAATGTGCAGTATCAAAAGTGATAATAAATGAATCGAGCAAAGCTGCTTATACTTTTGGGTTATGACTAGTTGAAGTGCAGATTAAAAGCTCTGAACTGATGTATGTGAAACAAAGAACACAATGCTGAATTCATTTTAATCCTCTGGTTTAAGTGGGTGTGCCTTCTACTTCTGGGTCTAGAAATAATCATACTCGTATCAATCTATATTGTATGACTTTTGTAAGCTGTGAAAATAGTATTTTTCACTAAATTGTCACTTATTATTGTTCATTTGTGGCCACTAACATAGAAAAATGTTGCAGCTACAATGTCAGAAGAATAGGGACAATTTGATGTTTTCTTTTGATGCTGTTTGTTGATATCTAGACCACTGCAGCTTGATTGCCTAACATTAAACCTATAATAACAGTGCAATCATAGCAGTATCATCATGAATGTCGTTACAATAGAAACAACATTTACACGGCTTCAGAATGGTAATTATCAAACTTTTTGTCATGAAGCGCTTATTTGCTAGCATTGATCTGCCCCGGTCAGTTGTTAGCTCTTCTCATCTGAGGTGTATTGATTGTATAATCAGTAGATAGAGGCTGCGGGCAGATGAAATTCAGTGTTGTTGGGCAAATTATTGTCTGCTTGCCTGTTGACCTGGACCCTGCTGGTTGTACCTTAGACAGTGGTGGGATTATTACTCATTTCAGTGACCCTACTCTGACAGAGAACTCCATATTATTATAAAAGATAAATGGCATCCTTCTTTGCTGTGGATATGGTTGAACGCAGGTGTCAGTGTGTAGTGAATCTGAAAATCTTGTGCAGCGGTGTTCCTTGACTTTCCTTCAGCTTTTTTTCCTTTTTAAATATATGTAGAAATCTTGTAGAGTTGCAACACATTTCGTGTCATATACGACATACATTTATAGGTATATGATGCATAAGCATGGTGGTTTAGGTTGGCCATTCAAGAATTCTACTTGTCAGACTGTAAGATATTGATATAATTCAAACACAACTTTTGGTTATTGCCATCTGATAACAAGGAGGACCAAACTAATCACTACTTCTAAATACATACTTTTAAACCTCAGGCAAATAGCCCACTCCTGTGTTGAGTAATTCTGCAAACTTTTCTCTCATTTGTTTTGTTTTCTTTAGCTCTAGCATCACTATGAAGAAACTAAGTAATAAAGTGTGTAAATGTGTGTGAGAGAGACGCAAGTTATTAGTCAGTAGAACTTCATGAGGTATCAGTTTAGTAAATCTCCTAAGTGGTATTCATATTAGGACTTTTATAACAGTAAAGGTTATTAATGTACACAGCATTTAAGAAGGCGATTTGCATTACAGTTATTACCAGAGGGAAAGCCCTCCTGACTCAAATGACAAGAGGTGATGTAGAAACCATGAATACTTTTACATCCCTCAGTAAAGCCAGCTGTGTTTGGCTAATGTACTCTGCTCTTTGGTGGTGACTGTTCCATTGTATTGTAAAGGTCAGTCATTACCTGTGCATTGTATTTAAACCACCTGCTCACAGCAAGTAATCGTATTTGGATGACCAGCAGTTTTATAATATTAATTGCCCTGAATCCTGCTGAAGCCATGATAAGAATACTGAGCACTTACACAACAATTTACAACTTCAAGGTGCTGTAAAAACATTAGCTAATTATTGTTATGCTGGAAAATCTATAGACGGTTCTATATAGCTCTGAATATACATTGCATGACCTTAATTTAATTGCCAGAAACAATGGATCTACCTTTAAAAAAAAAGAAAGAATGCAAATGGCTCGGTGGAAGTGCACAATGATGGTACTACTGTAATCTCTAGAATAATTACTCATGAAAGGGAGCCTTTGCAAAGCAGCATTATATGTAAACTAGATGAAATAATGTTTTTGAAATTAAAAGATAAGAAAAAAAGACAATGTGAAACTTGTGTGACTTGCTCTGTAGTTGTGTATCAAGTACAAATATATTATGGACAGAGAAATTAAATCATATGCCAGATGAGAAATAAAGTAAAATGTAGAAGGAAGAAAAGTAAGCATCTCTGGGGAAGGTTGGTTTGTCTAGTAGAGAGAAAATCTGTATTTCAGAAACTACTTTAAAATAAACTATGGTATGGAGTGAAGAAAGTAAATATGGTTGTCATCCACACATATAGGTTTATGTATGGTTTTGGATGGCATTTTGCATAAATATATAGTTCTTTCAAGAAAATAAAAACATATATTATTTGCAAGAGTCATAATAGTAGTCGGTGGCTTATTAGGAAAAATTAAGTTTATTTTTCAAGACATGGCTATTATAAATCATTATACAAGAAAAAGGCAATTCTTAGCTGGTAACTTAGCAGACTAATTAGAGGGGAGGGTAGCAGTCTTATGAATCTATTAATTCTCTTCTTTAGCAATGTTGTTGACTAAGATATACTTCTGCAGCATATTCTTGTAACTCTTATGCCAGGGGTTCATCTTTCTGTGATTGAAGACATATTTTGATACAGCACAGCTTTGTCACATTGGCTCAGACTTATGTGAAAACCAGGTTGTGAGAAGGAGCTTTGAGAAGGTCTGTAGAATCATGGGATATGAAAGGTAAAATCGGAGACAGGTAATATTGCTGAAACAGCTGAAGGATTCAAGAGGAAGAGACGATGACTCAGTAACATCAAGGATTCAAGGAGCACTGAAGGTTTCCTGCCAGACTTGGTGTTTGCCTGGCTAGCAAAGGTTCAACAGGTGTCTCAAATAGGGTGGTGAGCAAATTAGTTCATATAATGGTAGCTTGTAAGTCCTTGTTATGTATTGTATATATTAGCCAATAAATAATTGATTTGTGCTTTTAGTTGTGTATATCCTGCTGCAGTCTTTTGTAGACAGTAAAAATTGCCTGAACAAAGTGATCCAGAAAGGGAGATTTCCAGGCATTCCATGTGTAAAGGCAGTGGTGGTGCCACTGTGTCTTCAATAGTGTCCGGTCCTTTCCAAGATTGTCTGCCAGACTTAACCACCATTTGCTACCCTGGAAGGCAGGTAGCCAGAACCCTGATTTTTGGATTCTTACTGTATTTACTCTTCAAATTGAGATCTGGTCTGCGTGGTTCTGTGAAGACTGCTTTTGAACATGGCAAAACATTTTTATTTTTCACAGGAATCTTCAGAGTCCAAAGTAGTATGAGTTAGCTGTATTCAGTGCAAAAGCATAACAATTTTTGTCTCATTTTTGACAGGAGGTAGAAATCCTCTCAGAAGATATTTTCCAAGAATTTGGAACACGGAAAAGTTACAGTATTTTTGTGGAATATTTTAAGGGTCTCTATAATCTCATACAGATTCACTCATCTAAATTACATTGATTTTGATATGTTGGCTGTTTCTAGACTTACAAATCCAAATCATCTTGTGGGAAGATCTTATCTGCAAACCTGGCAGTAAAACTGTAGTAAGACTCTGAGTGAAGCTCTTCAGATATGATAGCACTGGGAAAAAAAAAAAAGTCTTAACATGGTGATTCTTATTGCAAAGCTGTTTTTCATTTCTCTTGTATTTTTGTGAAGATAAGCGGTTTGGAAAGGATAATTAGATGTTTCCACTCTGAAAAACATTAATGAAATTGTAGCAAAAGATATAACTAAAATGTTTGCTTGTGGCAGACCATAAAAAATGTGAACAAGCTACTGTTTCAGTATCAACAGTATGACACCAAGCAAGTCAGAACATCGGCCTGTTTTACTACATTATTTTTCTTCTCCAGGTGGGAATAAATGTCAAATTTCTTAAGCAAGTGCAACAAAATATTATCACAGGTTGGTTGATACACTGAATGATCTCCTAGGAAAATTCTCTTAGCAAAGAGAATAAAAGCAAAGATGAGCACCTCTTCATTGCTAGGAAAGTATTAGGAAACTCAATATCCTCTAAAGATGCATGGTAGAATGAAAGCAGTACTAGAGTTCAGGTATCTCAATCTGAATATTAAAAGTTACAACTTTGGAGACACTCTAATCTCCTTTTTTCAATTATATTGTCTAATTTCTATAACATCAAAATACTTAACAAAGAATTGATGATGTCATAAAAAATGATCAAGTCCTCCTTAGTTCAGAATTTCATCATTTGACTTTCTGATGGTCTGCAGATCCTTCTTCAAAGTAACAGTTGTTGCCATTGCAGCCCTTAGTGAAAGACTACTGTAACTGTTGAGTGAATCAGTTAATCTGATTTATTTTCCCTCCACCTTTGAAATTTAAATAATTTTATATTGCATTAACAGGCTCAATGGTCATCCTGTGGCTGCCTGGTTGCTTCATTTAATGCAAGGAGGCAGTGCAGGTAGAGAAGGGCAGAACAGGATGCAACTTTCAGAGTAGCTCACAGTTACTCTGAACAAGGTTTAGCATGAAGCCATGATCTCATAATTCTTTGTGTAAATCCAGTATATCTGGGATAGAAATAGTAAAGAAATAATTGATGGGATCATGTGCTACATTTATATTATTCAAAGCTTCATTACCTTTCTTGTACTGTAAACATTTCATCTAGACTAATTATAATAAAAACAGATTTATTTTTTTTTTTTACCAGCTCTTTTTCTACTCGTTTCTACTAGTTCTAGTTTCTGCTAGTTCTTGCTGGGTCATTTTATCCAGGAGATCGTGCACTGTGACATTAACATGATGGGTATCAAGAAAATTAGAAGGGGAAAAAAAAAGGGTGGTGGTAAAAGTACAATCAAAAAAGTCTTCAGGCTGAGTTTTGCATTTTGTTGGCACCAGAGAGATGGATCAGTTAAAATAATATTGAAGTGAGTTGCTCATATTGGTTTATTAGATTACTTTTTGATGGATGTAAAGTAAGTAGAACGTTCTCTCATATTTTGATGGAGTCCATTGTCAAATATTTTGATTTCAAAAGTCTATTTAAAGGTTTTAGGTTTGACAAGATGTAAGTCACATAACTAATCTCTTGATAGTACTGAAACAGGGAAAAAAAAGCCCTCAAATCTTCTCAGAGTACTTGTGGAATTTTTGTAACCATTATTTGTATGCCTTTTGACACATTCCCAAGTTCTGCTGTATTTTTAACTCAGACATATTGTCTTACAAGATATCTTTAGCTGTGGCTATTGCAGCTCACTGCAATACTAAATCAAGACTTTCATAGCCCTATGACATGACAGAAAGTTAAATCTGCTCTGGATAGTCAGTCTGAACAGATTGAATTAGACACCCGTTACATGATTAACTAAAAAAACAAATCATACAAAATTGGGGGGTTTTTGTTTGTTTTGGGGGGCTTTTGTTGGTTTGGGGTTTTTTTCCCCCACTTAGTAATTATTCCACCTGTACTGCATTCTGGTCGTCATCTCCCAAAAAAGGGCATTTTGTAAATAAAAAGAGTCTATAAAAGGCATCATGATAAGACAGCGTGGCTGTCTCAGGAGCTTGCTGAGCTGCATTTTGTTGGAGGTTGGGGATATGTTTTGGGAAATGCCTGTTTTTATCTTATATTCTTCTCTTGGGATTTATTTTTTTTTGCCAATATTGGAAACAAGCTGCTGGTCTGGATGGACCTTTGGTCTGACCCAGAGTAACTACTGGGTCAGAGAAAACCAGAAGCTGACATGATGAAAGTATGCAAAATAATTAATCATTAAGTATACTGTGGTAGCTCCTTTGCTATTTTTTTCCCAGTGTTTTCTTTCAAATCAATTTAATTTCTCCTGATAAAATGTAAAGGTGAAACACAAACTGTGTGCATCTTTAGAGCTTCCTTCTGTTTCAATCGAATAATGCCGTAAGAGTTTAGCATGACGTAAAAAAGCTTATGTGTAGTATATAAGGCCACTGTAGTTGTAAGAAGATACAAACAGATACTTGTTATACATGTGTAACAAAACATGTAAGTATATCACTGTGTTATTTACACCCAGGCTTGGTTTATGAGCATAAGCATTCAGAGAGAGAGGAATAAACAAGAGGGCAATAATATGCTTATGCTAGGACATGAACTGTCTACTTAAATATCTGACTCCAGTGAGTGACATACTTTTCTTGTTCATGGGGTTTTTTATCGGTTTGGGTTTGGGTTTTTTTTTCTGTGAGCAACCATTTTTCACTTTCCCTGTGATATTTGGATGCTTTTGCTGGAGGGACCAGTTCGTTTTTGATGTACTGTAACAGTCCTATATTCATTACTGCATTTACTTCTAGTATGAGACAGAGAAGAGTTTCATCTAATTGGAGAGAGTGCATTAGTACTTGGGAAGATAATTGGCATTTGTGAAAAAAAAGCTTCATAAAGTATTTCTAAATTATAGCTGAAATGTGAGCTGCAAAGTCTTGAGTATCACCTGCTCTCTTTCATTTTCTTATGTAAGAAGGACCCAAACACTGAATCCTTTGTAACAGAAGAACATAAGTAGTTTTGTAACTGTTTTTCCTACTTTGCACAAGGGCACCTGTTTTACTGACATTTTTATTGGCATGACAGCAAAAAGATGACAGTGGCATCAGTCCATCTGACTTGTAAATGTAGTGTGACCAGTGACACTATTCTAAAGCCTTTTAAATGTAGCTGATGCCTTTCTTTATGATACACTATAAGCAAAGATTTTACTATTATGTGAGTTAATTATTTTTATGAATTCCAACTTAAAGGTTTTCTAAGAGTGTCACTATCAAGTTGAAACATTTCAGCTTTACTCATCTTTTCACCTATCAGTGCATCATACCGACTGAAAGCTGAAGGATCATTTTCCCTTTTTCCCGTAACTGCTTAATCCTTCCTATGATTCCAGAGAGCACCACTGTGAAAGCTCTTTATTGTATATTGTGGCAATGAGCTGCACACCAGAAAGGGTCAGGGCTCTAGCAGTGCCTGACAGGACCTGGTCAAGACTCTGTGTTAGGCTAAATTGACAGACTTGTTTGGATCCACAGACTGTTTTACATAAGGTCTTGGTAGGAATGGAAGAGAGTCCTAGACATCACATCTAAGCAGCAGCTATTATATTCTTGATAGAGTACATAAAAGCTGCTTAAACGAAGCTGGGAAAACAAGGTGCTGGGCTTGTTTGATTTTCAGTGGATTTCTTTCAGTCCACAGAAAAGGAGAATGAAGTACGACGAGGTAAGGAAGTGTCGGAGGCATGAGAAGAACTTGGCATGTTCTGCAACTCTGTAAAACAGCTTTTGGAAAAATGAGGGTTTTTTTCAATGGACAGAGCCCTCTTGATTGTCTGGAATAATCTCCTTTTAGAGTTTAGGTTACAAATAAGGAAGAGCTTCAGGCAGTGAAATGAGGAAAGTGACTGGTGGAGACTTGTACAGCCTCCATGACTGATTTTAAGCACTGAAAGAGCACACAAGTTCATCTAAATGGTATACAGCAATGGATATAATATCTTAGAAGAACAGACAGGAGAATGTTGTAACAGTAATAAGGTGGACAATGTAGTTAGTTAAAAGACTAATCTAAAAGGTGAATTGCAGTGATGAAAATGAGCTAATGTAGAATAATAGGTTTTACAAGAGCCTTTAATATATATTTTTGCATTTTTCATGTGTGATTATGCAAATCGTCCTCCTGAAAATTCTACATTTTACAGAAATAGACAGAGTGTGTACTTAGAAAAATCTGGTTTAGCCAAATACATTTTGGGAAAAAATGTAAAAGAAGTTCCATTCAGGTAGCACTGTAAATCTACTGTGTAATGACTTCCCACGTCATTTGTGAGTATGGATATGATTGGAGAGCTCGATGCTGCTGGGAGTTTTGCTGTTATTGTAGATCTTGCCTTCCCTTTTATCAGAATCCCTAGCATTTGTTCTCTTTGTGTCTGGATTTGATAGTTAACAGACTTCATCACGCTGTCACTGGGTCAGCAAGAGCTGATGCTGTTTGAGACTTGTTTACTGTAAGTCTATCATAGAAGAGCTGATTATGGAAAATAATCTCATTCATTCAGTTCAGATTAAATGGGGAGATAAAAGTAATTCGGTTCCTAAGTCATTGATTTAAAAATGCAAACTTGGGTAAACAGAGCTATTTAATGAAGTCAGTTGTGACTTGAGAGTAGAGGAGTTGTGGAATTTTTCGAGGTTGAACTTGCAAAACCTATTTGGAATTTGTAGCACAAACCAAGATGAAAAGAGGAGGAGTTTCATGCATTTTTCAGCAATACAATGCTACTGAATATGAAGGCAAAAAACCCGATGGAGATAACTAATATAATGACAAATTTCAGGTCCAAATCTTTGCCAAAGTGAAATTCAAAAAGCTCTGTTATTCAAGAGCAGATGTGCTCCATCACAGAACTCTTGAAAGAAGTGAAACATGGAGTTGGAGGCCTGATCAGTATTTTAAACAACTCCACAAAGTTACTGGGTAGTACAATATGATTGGAGAGTAGCAAATACGATATTTATATTTGTCATGATGCAAAAAAAAAGGTGGTTTGAATTTGTAACTGATAAAAAGATAGGAAGCAAAGGACTAGAATAAAGTGATCAGTTTTCACAGCAAGGGGGAGTGCTAGCAGAATCCACCAGAGATCCGTACTAAGAGCTACACTGACATGAGTGGAAACTCATGGTGCCGAATGACTGGTTGATAAAATTGTGGATTAAATTAAATATCCATAAACACAAAGGAACATCCATGGAAAATACAGCCCAGAGTGTGTATATGAATTGGTAGGCTCTAAAATAATTTGGAATAGTTAAAACTAACATGAGGAAAACATCAGCAGAGTGCTCGGTGGTTTTGGAAAGGGAAAACAATGCTAGGAATCAAATTATTGTTGTGTATGATAAGCAGGTCTCTTAAGTGCTTCATACAGTCTGGTTCTCTCATCTCAGAAGGAGCATAACAGAATGAGAAAAGGCACAGAGAGGAAAAATGTGGATGACCAGAATAACAGAACAGTTTCCATTTGGTGTAAGAGTCGTTAGAGTAAGGATCCCACTGTTCAGAAAAGAGCTGAATGGTAGGGTGTGGTGTAGGAATGTAAATCATGGATGAGAAGGAGAACAGGAAGCACTTTTGGTTTTTGTAAATCAAGAATAGGGAGACACCCCTAATGAAGCCAGCAGGTAGCACAGAATGAAGCCTTGGAATTTATTGACAGAAGATATTTTTGAAGCCTGAAAGCGTGTATCAGTTCAAAATGTGATGGGCAAATCCGTAGAAGAAAAGTCCGTCAGGAATCACTAGTTAAAGACGTGAATACAAGCTGTGGATCGGGAAGACCCTATGCCAGTTTATTGCAATTTTGGCCTCATATAGGAGTGAATATCAGCGTGTAGTCGTTCTGGTTTTATGCTTTTCCACAGATATCTGGTATTGGCTAGTATCACAGACTAGACAGTCTAGATGAGTCTTTGGTCTGATCCAGTCCAGATGTTCTTTTGTATATTATATATATTATATATTATTTATGATAGTGGTCTGGACCAACTTGGAAGGCTTCATTCTGTCCTGTAAACCTGTATTTCATGTAACAGTTGCATGGTTTGTTTGTTTGTTTTTTTTTCTTCCTAGAAATGTGTTCCTTTGATATCAGATTTAAATTTTATTATCTCTCAATTTCATTGCACATCCTTTTGTTCTTGTATTACTAGAAATGATGAATAGAAACTTATGATAAACATTATCTATATAATTCATTATGTTGTGCACTTTTATCAAGTCCCCACTTGTTTCTCTTATCTCTCAAATTCGCACTCTCAGTCTTTTCGTTCTCTCTTCATGAGAGGTTTTTGTGTTTCTGATATTTCTTATTGTCACGTCCTAACCTCTTCTAATTATTTTAATTAAATGTTTACAAATACAAACCTCACAAAAGGAAACTTTGAAAATATTACTAGGATAGTTAACCTTGATCAAAGACAAAAGAATTTAGAAGAACAAATATACAATATTAAAATATGATAAACTGTGAAGGACCTTTGAAATTATACTGCCTTAAGAATACATGGCTCAGAGGTAATTATTTATGATACTGAAATCAAAGTAGATCACAAAAATCTCAGCCAGAGCACTGTGCGAATTATTGTGTCTATATTATATACAAGAAAAAGAAAACTTATTTCTAGACTGAAGTCTTCTCGATAGGAAGGCATCTGTGGAGGAGGAATAGGGAGCTTGTGCAGATAAGAACCCTGACCTGCACATACCAAACAGGGTAAATTGAGGGTGTTAAAAAATCAGAGCAGTTTTGTGACTGGGCATTTTCTTAAAGCAGGATATGAGGAATCACTTGGTTTGGTTTTTTTTATAATTTTACTGCAATCACAATAGAGGTAACATCAGGACAATAGCCATATTAAGTCATATCAAAGAAGTCCAGACTCTGAAGTGTTTGCTTCAGCATGTCTATGTCTTGGCTGCAACCAAACATACCCATTTTGAAAATATTGTGTTAATTTTTAATAATGTTTTTCAGTGAATCAAATAAGGCCAAATTCTGTTTCAGGTTGCCGCTAAAAAAGTTCCTGTGTAAGGAATTACCTACTGTGGAGATACTCCACCTCTGCACTGGCGTAACTGCTGATTGCACGAGTTGGCCTCATAGACAGTCATTTGTTTGGAATACAAAGCATGTAGTAATCTACAAAATAATTTCTAATATTTGCTCATGTAAGCTACATGGACACTTTATTCCAATGGATCTAAATGTGCTGCTATGCAGAACCATCTTTCCAGCGAGATGAGGGAGCTCTGATGTCTGTCTTTGCCTCTGTCCTGCACTGAGACAGAGTCAGTTAGACAATTGCGGACACCTTATGTCACTTCACAGGATCAAGCTTCACATGATGCAGTTTAGGGCCTTGTTCCTGACTTTTTCTCCCCAGTCCCAATGCCAGCTTGAATCACATGTGGCAGGACCATTTAAGGAATAACTGCAGAGCTGCCTGTGTCCTGCTGAGAGAATTTTCCCACTGCTGGAATTTGGACTTTGAGGAGCCCTTTAAATGTAAAATACTAAGAAGATAGGAACAGGATGAGGATTTAATCTCAAAACAATTTGAAGTGGTATACTTCACTACATAGTGATTGTTTCCTCTGGCATTTTCCATAGTATGTGACTACCAAAGGGTAATGGTTTTTCGAAGTTTTATATTGGCTGAGTTATATTGGAATGAGTTAAAGGAAAACCTATGTTGGTTTTGAGGTTTTTTTTCCTTTTTGCCTACTAGGTGGTTTTGATTTATTGTTTCCTAGTCATTTCATTAAAGAATCGTAGTACTTCTGTGCTGTGGAGGGAGACTTCTCTAGCTGTTTGTGGAAAGGCCAGTTGCTCAAATAAGGACCTGGATGTTAGAACACTTCCATGTTGCGTACTAACCAAAATTCAGGGTCAAGAGCCTTATTAGAAAAGAGGGAGGGTTTTGAGTCCCTGGAAGGAAAGCTCAATTAATTGTTTGAGTGAGACACTGGAAGAGATTGTACTAATTGGCAAAATCTACCTATTTATATACTAGCTAGTAAAGAGGGTACGAGTCTGAGATGGAGACAGGAGCTTTCCCAGGAGGGCAACTGCTGGGCTGCTGTCCTCTCAGAACATCAAGCAGAACTTTGGGTGCCTGCGTGTCAGCATTCCTCTGCTCTCAGCAAATGTCTGAAATCCACTGACTAGCCCAGAACTTATTACAGGTGTGGGGTTTTATGTTGCAGAGGCAGTAGTCTAGGTTTTGAAACAAAAAAAATTGTCTTTCAGTGTTTATATTTGCTTTTTTATATTTGCTCTTTTATATTTGCTCTTTTTTTGAGAATTTAAGTGTTTACAAAATCTGTTGTTTAAAAGCTGAGAAATGAGGCAATTCTGTTTGCCTGTTTAGATATCATCTCAGCATTTCAGGTTATGTATTAGAGTACTATTTATCTGCACATATATTATGTTTTTTACCACAGGACTCCTGTCTCATTCAGTGTACATACTAACAGAGATCAGTGAACGAGCAGCTATTCATGTTTTCAGTTATTCTTATTGGCCAATATGTGACCCACATGTGGTGTTCACATTCAATCATTACATTGAATTCAAAACTATTAATTTCTCCATAGGCTTTCTCTCCATTGTAGCTATCATTAGCATCTGAATGCCTCACAAACCGTAATTAATTAATTTTCACAAAGCCCCTGTGAGGTGAGATGACATTATTAAAAGAGGAATAAGCCACAGAGAAAAGTGCCAGCCTATATTTTGAATGCCCAAGTTGACATGTGTAAGGTGTGTTTTTTTAAGCTACTTAGCGTTCCACAACACTTTATTTGTTCTTTGTCTAGCTTCCTCTTATTTAGCTACAAGTGCCAAGCAACTTTGCAAATCAGGCCACAGATAGGTACTTTATGAATAGCAGTTATTTGTTGTGAAGCAGAACATTAAGTAATATCGTTTACCAACTATCATATCATGCAGGCACTGATACCATCCAGTGTTCAAAAATGGCATCTAGCTACCTTAACCTTCCATTTTCTTATTATACTTTCCTTCATCAATAACTACACACCATCAGACTTCTTCAGAAAGAGATCCCGTGGACAGTAGTGATCCTCTGCACAGACCCTTGATGAGTCCCCAGGGCATAAATAAGTTCCCCAGTGTTGTGGTACGTTAGAAGCCTAACACAATTCTGGCTTTCCAACATTTGAAAGAAAACACCAATTAATTAACAGCATGAGAATGGTATGTGTTTAGCTGATAAATATTAACGGTTTCTCAAAGACAGGAGCCAGGCTGGTCACTTCTGGCTGCTAGAAATAGATGTGTGAGATGGAAAACCTCAGTGCAACAGGAACAGTTAGACAGATCTTTTGTTTCTTTCCTATATCAGTCTTCAGAGGCCTCTTACTCCTTCCCTCTGAGATAATTAAAGGGTCGTTCAGAAGAAGAGTGATTTTTGGTTTAGGCTGCTGGCAATTTTGGGTAGTTGGAAAAGGTGAAGAGATTCTCTGGTGTCTGCTGCTGAAAGCCCAGCAGAACAAGTCCAGTTGACTGCACCCACTGAATAGGCAGGTAACTGGCAGGGGTTATTGAACTGAACTTTCTGTGCAGTACTTGTTAGAGTCTAGTATATGTATTTTTTAGGATCTCCTGTAGACAATGCATACATTTTTTTATGTATAATAAAAGCATTTGTCTTAATTAGCTCCTGTAGAACTTGTAACAGTAAGATGTGAACGTATCTCAAACAGATTCTTTTTCTACAAGAGACTTCACAACTGAAGTGATCAAGAGATTGTTTTTGTTGTCACTTGCTTTATCTATGCCTTAGTTTTTGGGGTTTGGTGTTTTGGGTTGGGTTTGCTGGGATTTTACTACTCAAAAAAAATTTAGTCTGTGTAGTTGACATTTTTTTGAGGTACTGTTGTATGGCCATCTCTACCCACACCCCAGGCATTGCCCTTATTAGAGTGCATTCTGTGTTTCTGGACGGGCAGGCCTGACAGTTCAGAGCCTGTAGCCTTATTGTCACAAAAAAATGTCTTAACTGACAGGAAAGCACCGTACGGCGTGATACCTACCTGTTGGGCACCTTCAGGAGGAGGAAGGAGAGAAACCTTGCAAAACTGCAGAAGCACTTTACTCTTCACAGATAGTCATTTCTGAGTCTCTCTGGTGTTCCCAGTAGGGGATTTATTTATGGTAATTGTTTAATGTCTGATAGTGTAAGTTAGTAAATTCAGACTTCTTTTTAGAAGAAGGTACTGAAGTACCTTTACCTAACATGTAATTCTTGTTTATATTCGTCTAGCCTCAGCATCCATGGACTAGTATTTTACTTTCTTAGGAAGTAATAACTAATGACAGTATAAACCCCATCCAGATCTTTTCCAGAATTGTTCTTGGGTTTTTTTAAACAATTCAGAGAATTTAGGGACATATATTTATTTAATTTTAATTGAAGATACAGATCCATATCTCCTAGCTGCTTTGAAATGTCATGTTATCCTCTAGCTGCTTTTTTACTTCTTTAAATGGATGCATGAAGGACACTAGGTTAAACAAAGCATGACAATCAAGAGATATACTGCTTACCTCACGTATCTTGAATTTACTGCTTTGATGGGCTCCGTGATTTTCTGGGAGATTGATAACCCATTCCAAACAGGCACTGATGGTTCCGTCAGTCAAATTTACTTACATGTGATTTCTCCTTCAGTGATTTATTAATAAGTACTACACCTTTAATTACAGCTTTGTTTACCAATATCCTTCTCCTGTTTTTTGTAAAACATCTAGGTAAGGTATCTCAACTAATACTTGATCATTAAGAATAAATCTAACAGAAAAGCAGCCGGTTCCAGGTGACCTAATCTGAAAGTTCTGTGCAGTTTGGAAAACAACAGGGATATCTACTTTTAACTGCAGTACTCCCTATAGAATAAACAAAAAGAGTATTTATCAAAATGTACAATTATAAAATGTTTCTAAATGTATAAAATTTGATTTAAGGTACTTGCAGTAGTTCTGCCTTACAAGTGCAGAACATATGAACTATTTAAAATGAACGTATGAATAAAGGTGCATTCGTGAGTCTTTACCCAATGCAGTTCAATTTGCCTATATTTTTTCATTTTGGGCCTTTGTAAAGTACTCATTGGTCATAGCCTCTGATAAAGTGGATTTGCAGTTCAAGAAAATTTCTCAAACAGAGGGGAAGATATTTATACTTCAAATCTTAAATTGCATTTCCTGGCAACATGAGTATTTGTGTTCTGGCATAAGCAAAGAGGCAGAAACAAATTAGATTACTGGACTGTCAATAAAGCAGAGCTGTATGCTATTAGCAGGCAGAAAATTTAAAAAAAGGTAGAGCATACAGAGAAGACTAAAGTAAAAGTTACATGTGGGTGGTGAAAGGCCTTTCTGGATGAGGCCTTTCTGATTCTAAGAAAAGCAGTGACTCAAAAAAGTTTAACAAAAGCACTGTACTATAGCTAAAATGTTTCTTTTAATCTTATTTTAGCTTTCTGGCATGTAATATTTATATATAGTTGTAGCAGTTAAACTCATTTTAATGGATGAATTTTTATTTAAAAGTAAAAAAAGATGTTCTGTGCTGCAAGCAGCAGGTGTGTTTTTAATCTTTAATAGGTCACCTTCCTCAGTGCAAGCAGGCAAGCTGTTATTGATCAAAGAGGTTTTGTTGGGTAGCTCTCAGATTATTGAGTGACAAACTTTATTGAATTTGACTTAACAGAAGTCAGAAGACAGCTGAAGCATAAGAGCTTGCACTACCATCAGAGTCATTTTACGACAGCCAGGGAGCAAAGCTCAGAGATGGATACTGAGCTCTTTGCTGGCCCTTGGAGATTAACTGAACAGCCTTCCTACCAATTCCCAAGCCTGTCAGCAGAACCAATTAGATTTTCAACCAGTAGACAAGAAGGGTGGCACTTGGGGACCTTTTTGCTTTAGGTCGAAGGCTTTTCAGACTGCGATGAGATGACATTGATGATGACACGTTGAGCATTGGTTGGTTTTAAGACAAGTTAAATTAGCAGTCTTGAAATGATTCCAACTGTCTCCTGACTTCTCACTGTTGCCATATTCAGTGGATCCTGTCAGGAGCAGGTTGATGACTTAATAGTCTTTCTTGAGTGGATTTGAGCACTTTGGCTGTGTGTTTATGTGTAGTTGTCATGCTTAAAATATTCATATAAAGGTTTGAAATATTTATTTGAAGGAGCCTTCTGCAGAGTTCAGCAGTACGGCTCTCAGTGATTCTGCCTACTTTTTCTCTCTCTTTTTTTTTTTTCTGCTCTAAGCAGTTGTTGCTAAAAAATGTCTTTAACTATGTTTGATCTGTATGAAGTGACATTGTTTCTTGTGGCTATTGATAACATAAAGCACTTAAGAAGTTTAAGAATTTGTTCAGTGTTTGATTTCCAAAGCTCCGGATGGCAAGTTCCAATCCCACCTGTACAAACATTACAATGGTTTTGAGACCATTTCAGATTAGGAAAGGTGTATTCAGCTTGTACAGTCTTGTAAACATTTTGTAATCTTTGATTCTAATCCAAATGGATTGTGATAGATGTGGAAAAAGGGGAAGACAAGAAAGGGATAGGAATTAAGATGAAGTCTGCCATAATTAAATTGCCCTAGGCTATTGAAGCAAGTGAGCAGGATATCATGATGAGGCTGTTCTTTTAAAACTCTGTGATACTTTAAAGACATTTTGCTGTAGTGGATTGGCTGCTAGTCTGTTGTAAAAGGAGCTAAAAAAATAGAAGTGAAGTAAGCTAGCTGACTTTAAATTTGTACCTTAATGTGAACAAAATCCTAACTGTTACTAGAAATAAATTGAAGCTGTCAACATGTAAGTGTTAAAATTAGTATGCCTGTAACTTTTAATATTTGTTAATATTAAATACTCAGCATTTAAAGGTTATGGCTGGAATTTTTCCTTCTGAATACTTAAGGTTAAACTCCTGCATCTAAATCCATGTTTATTCACCAGATTAGGTACTTAACCTGTATTTAGAACCTGATGTAAAGCATTCATTTTGAAAATGTTGGTGCTATTTCTTTGAATTTTAAATTCTCAACTACTATTTTCTCTCAGTAAGAATTCTTCATCTTTTTTAAGGATGGTGATTTAAAAAAAATAAATGAGCAATCACCTGCAGTTTTTAGACATTATTCTAAGAACCACAAGCACGATAACACACAGGAGATTGACTGCCATTTAAAGTATATCAACTAATACTCCAAGCAACAGTATTATTTTTCCATAGGAAATATTTCTGTTTGTCATAGTAGCAAAAAGTGATCATACCCAGATCAGGGAAAAAAGCCAACAAAGGATTTGGAACATCTATCTAGCATGGTAAAATTAGATTTTAAGTGTTGCATGTTTCTGAGCGATAATATTTACAATTAGTATCATCCATTCTTTGTCCCAATCTGATATTTGAAATATTTTATGCCATACTCTAATAAGCATTAACCCCAAAATTGATGTGACCATAGTCATAGGCAGGCAGCCCATGACAAGTACAGTTTTGAAGATCAGTGACTTGCAGAACGGTCATGGGGCAAAGTATGTGCCTTAGTTTTCCTGTTTTAAACAGGTGTAAATGAATTGTAAATGTTTAAAATGAAAGGTAATATGGAGATCATTTATCTAATGTGCAGTAAGAGTTCTGTGCGTGTAAGGTATTTGCCGGTTTAGCGGATAAATAATGGATATTACTGAGAAAAATACAAATATTTAGTGGAGATTTTGGCCACTAGAGAAGGAGCAAGGAATAATCTTTTGAATTGCTTTGGTCACTTCCATAAT
The DNA here is from genome assembly GCF_018139145.2 of Gymnogyps californianus. Taxonomy (NCBI): domain Eukaryota; kingdom Metazoa; phylum Chordata; class Aves; order Accipitriformes; family Cathartidae; genus Gymnogyps; species Gymnogyps californianus. Next base: position 29,578,195 of record NC_059473.1, read on the forward strand.
ATACTTTAAAGATTTATTTCTGGGGGCTGGGTGTAAACATGCATTCCTTCTCAGGCCATTTTAATAGATGCGTGTTATTTTTAATAGAAGTATTGGTTTTAAGGAGAGGAGATGCTGCATTTTGGACCAATTCAAGTATTTATATGAGGCCAGAATATTACTTATAAACAAGAAAATTGTACATATATAACATTTTACAAGCACTGTTGTCTCCAATTATAAAGGGAAATGTGGGACCAGAGGATTGAATTGACTGAGCCAATGCCACCTATCAGTGACAGTGCTAAGAGCGGTGGGTTGTTCTGTCTGTTAGTTTGGGGCTCTGCTTTCTGGACCATGCTGCCTTTCACTGTGTTCACATTTTCATGGAACTTTTGTGGTCAGTCAGTTCAACTGCCTGTTTAAACCTCTAAGACTGGGAATTTCCTGAGTTTCCTTTGAAGAAAATCAAAGCATCTTCAAAAATGGTAATGAAATTTTAAATTATATACAAGCCACCAAAATAATTGGCAGTTACTCTCTCACTATTGATAAATTAATATTTGATTTTTTTGTTTGTTTGTTAGTTTCATCTTCCAGCTGATGAATCTTGTTACAATGTTTCCTTTTCAATTAGGGACCTCTGTTATGAGGTTTTTTCCCCCATGTAGATGCTTGTACATTCTCAGTGGGTTCCCTCCTCACCTTCTGTTTTATAAGCAAAATTAATAGATCTCCTTTTACGTTTCCCTTTAAACAGTTCTTTAATAAATTTCATAATTCTTCTCTGAAACCTCTCGAATTGCAGACATCAGCACTGACGCTAGTATTTACTAGCAGCCATATTAGCTAGGAAGGAAATGTAATTCCTTTTTTGCGGGCAATATTCTCTGCCCACAAATAGGAATACGTTAACCCTTTGGAGAACTGAGTCTCCCATCGCAGAAGCATTTACAGAATTCTTTTTTCCTAGGTGTGTGGGTTTACGTTTGGTGGTATTGAACCACAAATTGCTTGCATGCATCCAGATTATCAAGAAAGCCAGGCCACACTGTACCATTGAACTGTCTTCTTCATGATTATCCCATACATAAGCTTTTATGCTATCTGCAAATTGTATCTGTAATGATTTTGTGTTTCCAGATGAAGATGTTAAATGACATAAGGTCAAAAATATACCACACCAGGATCTCAGGAGAAATATATGCTCTCAATAGTAACTTCCATTTTGAGATGTTAGTTGTTTGTGCCATGCTGAATTTCTGTCAGTATAATTTTAGAATCCAAATATTTGTTGCTTTACAGAAGGTTCATCATCACAGTCTTTATCAGCCATAAACCTATATTGATTGGCATTAATTATATTGTCCTCCTTTAACTTCTTATTAATCAAAATCTTGTAATGGCTGTTCCATTACTGTATCCAGGACCAGTATCAAGTTGTCAGAGCTACCTGGGTTATTTCATTTGCTATTTGTTGAGTACTGATACAGTACTGGTTTTCATCCAGTCTTCTGGAACTTCTCTGTAGTTCTGAGATATGTTAAAAGTCAGCATTAATTGTGCAAGGAACTGCTAGGCTATCATAAAACTCTTAGCTACAAGTTAGCCATATGTATACTGATTGAAAAATATTTGACTATAGTAGCTGTTGTTGAATATCTTCCTGAATTACTGTTGAAAGGAACTATATCCTGATCACTCGATCAGAGCAGGTTATGCTGCTTTTTTTCCCAAATGCAGAAAATAACTATTTATCGGACTTTTCAACCTCTTCTGCATGATTTGTAATGGATACGATTTATAGATCCTCTGTTGTTCCTAGTATGTCCTGAAACTCATTTAAATTATCCTGAAATCTTCCAACAATTGATTTCGTTTTGCATCTATTTGCTTCTCACATAAACTTGATACATTTCCTAGCTTCAGTATCTTCTTCTTTAAATATTAGATTTTTTTAACAATTTTTTTTAATCTAATGCAGATTTTTCTTAGATTTGGAAAAATGGTTTTATGGGCATTAGAAACAAGTATTCTAAACAGCTTTCATTTCCTGTGTTCAAATTCTTTTCTCACTCTGATTCAGCTTAGAATTATTTTCTCATTGTGAAATTGGTCTTCAAATCTGTATTTGAGTTTGGGTTGTATGCCATCTTTTTTGTAACAAATGTGTCAACTCATGATAGCTTGACTCTAAACTCTCTGATTTTCAGTTCCACAATCAATCTCTCTCTACCTTTCAAGATGATGTTTTATGTGTCAATTCCCTATGTTGACTCTCTTAATGATTTTTCAATTAAGACATTTTAATATGGTTTTAGAAATTCCATGAATTTTTAGAACTAGCAGTTCCATTTTGTTGACATATGTCACGTGATGTCAATCCCTAATGAGAAGACAGAATTTTTTTCTCCCCTTCAGCTTAATGATAGGAGCTTATGGGGGTTAGTCGTCCTGTTCTCCAGCGTGAGTTGGTTGTCTGGTGCACACAACAGTAAGGAACCCATTAGGACTTTGATCCATACTATTTAACTATCCATGACTACTTAGTCAGGATCATTTACTTCCAACTCGACTGTGATGTAGGTAATGCTGTTTTTTATTTCAAAGAAAAACCCATGCCTCTTATTCATGGAACATCATTAATCTAAAAAGACTGAGCATAACATATAGAATAGCAGTGTAGTAGTACATTGGAAATCGCAGTTTTCTCACTGTGGATTTATATGTAAACAGGTAACAGTGGTCCAGAGTGGGAACACGCTGGAGCACCTTAACTCAAAGACACTGGTCTAGCACGATCAGATTGAAACACTGATAACAATGGACTAGGGTTTTGCCTCAAGACTATAAAACCTTGGTTCCGGCAGACAGGTTTGTTCAGTTCTGGGAGGATATCGTAAAAGAGAGAACTGCAAGGAAAAGAAATGAGCATGTTATCAGAAAAACATTAGAAGTTCAGAGATCATAGTCCTCATCAACTGTACATTAAGACTAATAATTCTTTCATTTGTGATGAGTGCTGAGGTTGTGTACCTTCTGCCCAGACATTCCTGTCTATTTAAAGTTTTCCTTAATTGTTTGTATCAGTTTATGTGTATTGGAGGAAAGAGGTTAATTGATATTAAATAAGTGCATTTCTTAAAGCGGAGGATATCATAATATCCTCTTGCATATTAACCTTTTAAAGTTTGAGCTATATTATGTGAAGGAATGAAGCAAATACCAGTATTGTCCTTCTTTGGTTCACTTCAATTGCAAATATGACCTTTCAACAACTTTTAATCTGCTTTAACACTTGTGACTAGTAACCAAAGCGTTAGACAGCCACTCGTGCTCTACTTGTTTTATCACTGTACTACAGTAGCAGTCAAAAGAGAGAACTGACACATTTATGGCCTGTGGCAAAAGCTAAGCAATTAGGAGAATCAGTACTGGATTACATCATTTTAAAGCAGATTTGTTGTGAGTGAACTAAGTTAACTTTCACACCCTGGATATCACAATGGTTTTAATCTTTTAGTAACATCTTGTGTAAAAATTAATCATAAGCTTGGCTGGATTATTTTTGACATCAAGGAAAACATTGTGAAAAGCCATTCTTGTGCAGTTTTTTTGATACGTGGAGGATATGTCATGTATCTTCTTCTGAAACAATATACTTCCTTTTTGCTTCACTGTTTGCACAGTTTAATCACAGTGGCCTCAGTAAATGAGCATGGAAGTAAAATTCTCTGTATATTATTAAAATATCCGTTAAAAACAAACCAATGAATTTGGCATGTCTTTTCAAATAGAAAAAAAGCCCTGCTCCTTAGCTCCAGGAACATTCAGCTTCAGGAGACAGAGGAAGGGGTTACATCATATAGAAAGTTATTCATGTCCCTCATTATGTAGAAAATCTGTTTTATTTTGAAAGTTAAAACACTGGCTTGTGGTTTTTCTCCTCTACTTTTATTAATTTGTGCTGCATAGCTGTATAAAATGCAGCATAAATAATTCACAGAGAGAATTTCATTGACAGGGAAGTTCTTTACCAAAGGAAAGGTGATGCATGTCATCGGGGTGCCCTTTCTGTCACCTCCTATGCTCATATCATGGACATTACTAGTTTGGCAGGCAAAACTCTTCCACATCTATCCTCCTTTGGGGCTGAATGATTGCCCTGAATTCCTGTCTGTGTGAGTTGGCATTAGCTTGACTAACTACTGAGCTTACGTCAGTGTTATCTAAGCCTGGCAATACATTGTTAAATCTGTGAGCATAGAGAAATCACTTCTACATTGCTGTTTCATATGCACTTTTAATATGCATTTACAGAAGTTTTCTTGGTTTCAGTCATGTTTATATAGCATTTCAGAAAAATTACTAAGGTAAATTGAGAGTTTTGTATGTACATTTTTAGTGTATGTAAGCAAAATAACATGCAACATATATATTACACTATGCATGTTATTTTGATTAAAATGCTATTTTCTGATCGCGGGTAAAATATGGGCTATATGCCAGAACAACAATTTAAGGTAAGACCCAATGGAGGATGATTAAGGCTATGAGCTCGTAGTGGTGTGACCTTCCATTCAGTGTATTGAAAAGTTCTTGACCTAAATAGATTTTTGTTTATAGACAACTGGCTTTCTCTGAAGTGTTCAATTAATATCTGAAAATTATCTACAAATAGATAAATCTAAGAGATTATCTATAGACATTTTATTCTGTTTTCATGTTAACAGTAACTGTAAAGGAGTTGTCAAGACTTGTCACAAATGCTAAAAATACCATCCAAATTGCCAAAAAGGACAGGTTTTTTAACACAAGAAATTGCTGTTGTCCCCACTCTTCCCCCCAAAAAGGGGTATGCATGGACTTGCGTATGTTTGCTAGACGAAAAGTAGACTACTTTTTGGACTTGTGCTAGGCTTCCCTGAGAGAGTTTACCAGAAGATAACATAGCTAAGCAAATCTTTGTGCATACCAAAGATTTTTTTCAGTAGGGCTATTAGTGTCAGACAAAGGCTTCAGCTCAGCAGGCATGAGTTTAAGTAACTTGTAGACTGGGTTTATGTCTTTCATTCCTGTATGCTTAGTCCAAAGGGTTGTGGAATACAACAGTAAAATGATAAAGCGGCTATTGGAAAAAGGGCAAGGAATTAGACTCTAATCTCTACTTAAAACTGGTAAATGACAAAGGTGACATTTATGAGACAACAATTTGTAACCTGTTGACATTGTTTAAAAGAAGATTAAAAACTAAGATATAAAATGGTATTAGAGGAGCTACATAGTTCCATATTTGTAGGGAAGCAAGTATGGCAGTGCGTAATTATCAACAGATGATTTGGGGTCACGGGAACTGCCATTTCTTCATGAGACGGATGGAAGTAAATGGTTGAAAATAGCTATGGAGTGATGCAAGATGTGCTTTGTTTACATGAAGTTGTCAAACATGTATGGGAAGAGTTTTTTCTATTGGGGGCTTGGCATGAACTTGGAAGAGTTATAATAGAGGAAGTGGGCAGGTGTTGTTTTCCTTGGAAGCAATAGTGAAAGAATAAGTACTAGAAGTTTATTTGTCTGGCTGAGAATAAGTAAGATAACAAGGTAGTTTTAGGGTTTAAAGATCATAACTTAAAAATATCAGTGTGTGGTGATACTTCCAATGAATACAGTCCTGACGCCTGTGGGTAAGGAATAAGAGTGCACATCCAAGGTCTGTAGCAGCAGTAGCAAAACAGAAAAGAAAATCAGAGAAACGGACTGCACAACAGGCAGCAGCATGAAGACCTGAAGACTGGGAATCGATCTAGTTCTGAAGAGTCAGGTTCAAACACATGGAGCCTCCATTACTTTTGTACAGGGAGTGGTATGTACTGCAAGGTAAAACCATTGCACAGCAGCTCTTCGCTTCAATTTGTAACGCTCCGCATCATCAGTCTGCCTTTGCATCAGGCTGGCCAGTGTATTTGTCCTAAGCCGGGGTGTTTTGTGAGCTTTCTGCCCTGAGTAATTTTCCTCCTATCCTCTTACTTTTATACCAAGGTGGCTTTAGCAAAAGCTATCTCCTTCAGTATTGCTGGAGAAGGTTCTACTTTCATCGCACCAGTTCACAGTTAACATGTAGACAACCATACTCTGTAAATGCTTCACACAGAAGAAAACACCAGTCTTTATTTCATGCTGTATTTATTTTGCCCTTTTTAATGTCTTAAGTGAAGGTATTATATGGTCATGATTCACTGAAATAGAGTGATAAATTCCTGACTAAGGCTTTAAGTTTTCTTTGGCGTGCATGGGTAGTAGTTGATCTTTGTAAGCAATCAAGTCACTTTTTAGAAAGTTTGATGTACTAGTAAAACATCTGTATAATAGTAAAATATGTTGTATGGTCACTGATGGCCTAAGCAGGATGTAAGTTATTAGCCACAAAAGCAAGCAAGCTACATTTCTGGCAACGGCTGGTGCAGCTGTGCTGGAATGGGCAGAAATGGCATTTCCCTTTACTGCCATACAAAAGCCTTATCACTATTTGTAGTTTTTCTATCTTATAATATTGTATTAATATCAATCATATCAGTACAATACAGAGGTGTTAGCTTATCTACTCAGGCTTATATAAAAAGATGTTACCATTAAAGTGTCATAAAGCTGTTCAAAACCACAAATATTCCTGGACCATATCAATCTTATGAATGGCTTATGCAAAATTGCTAAACAGAAAATATAATGCATTTTCCAGTGAACAAACTGCAGCAAAAACAACTTAAATCTTTTGGGGCAATGTAACTTTTCTGTATGCAATTGTGATTTAAATACGGAACAATTAAATTGCCTACAGGCTTCCCATTTTAAGAACAATTTCAGAGGTATATAAATTCAATTGCATTGCCTCTTCCTAAAGGTGACAGCCTCTGGAGCTATTTTCCATGCTTGGCCATACCTTCACAAGGACTTTCTAATATCAGGAGGAGAAAGTCATTCCAATTTGGGTAAGACTGATGTATCAGCCTGGAGAGAGAAAATGTGTCTTCACAGAGAATTACATTCAAGTAAGTTTCCAGGATCAGGGGTTTTGAAGACAAGAGGTGTAACGAGTGTCCAGAGGATGGCTAGCCAAAGTCAGATCACTAAACTCTGTTAAACTTCTAAAGACAAAAGTAATACTTCTTTCACTCAATAGACAAAATGCTTCCACAGCAACCTTGGGAGGGAGCTTACACAGAGTCCACATCAACACTAGAGATATATTGGTCACATACCCTGTGTCCGCTGTACTGGAATGAGTAATTATTCTGTTTGGTAAAACACGTACTTTTCCCAACCTTTTCAGTAGTCTTGGTGTGTCTGAAAAGTAAGCCACTGGAAAGTTACAAATCCCAAAACCGCATAGTTCTCTCAGCCAAAAGTTAATAACCAGTAACATTTAAGCAACTTGAATGCAACACAAAATTTCAGGTATTCATAACTGACATCACTCGATACATTCTATTATTCTCTGAAATGCCTTGCTTAGGCTTTGTGTGTCTCCCTTGAAATGTCAGTACTTTTGTTATGGGGAATGATATATCCATTTATTCTTGCAGCGATTCTGTTGTGGTTGTAGTCTAACTAATACCTTCCCAAAGAAATCAGCTCTTATCTGCCTTCTCTCTGGAACTTGGTGAAGATATCATAGTCTGTAGGAAATAAGGTTAGAAGTGAGCTCCAAAGGTCATCTAATCTATCCCCATTACCTCAATATCACCTCCAGGGAATATGGCAATGGCATCTACTCCTTTTTTATATTGTAATTCTTCCCTGCTTCATGACTTACTGCTGACAGAAAGAACATTTTTTGAAAAATGCAGGTGTTATTATTCCTGGAACTTCTTTTTGGGGGGTGGGGGGGTGGGGGGGTGGATCAAAAATGTTTCTTGTTATCTGTCTGTGGCACAAAGAAGAATTTCTGAATCATGTGCTAATTTGACCAGTCTAGTCTATTCTCAGTAGTATTTCTGAAGAAGAGCAATCTAAACAGGGAGGAAGCCCTAAATGCAGAACTCGGGATTTTTTCTTCAAAATGTGCTGCATTGGAAATTGCAGGAATGACACAGATGGAATTCTCTGTGGAAAACATTAGTTTTGGTGCATTTTCTGGTTTGGAGGAAAGAAAGATTTCTGTTTGATTTTACGTCAAAAAGTCTCCTTTGAAAATTTTTGAAATTTCAAAATTTAGTCTTCAAAACCAACCTTTACTTAGAAATTTAACTTTATAAACAAAAAATAAAGATTAAAAACACTATTACATGTTTTAGAATATTTAAATAAAGTATTTCCTTTAGGTGAATTCCTTTAGTTGATGTTGTTTTCTTTCTTTAGATAGTCAATGTGTGGCAATTTTAGACCAGGATCTAGATTGGAATGTTTTCCATAATTTGTTTTCCATAATTTCCAAAGGCTGACAAAGAATTTAAAGTGGAAAAGATCATTGGTACACTAGAGAACTTGAAGAAAATGTTGTTTCCTGATGGTTCTGTCCAGATAATAATCTGTCAAAATCACTTGTCAAGTCTGCTATAATACAGGTCTAAATCTCTATATGCTTTGATTTAGATGTCTTACACCAGATGCATGCAACTTGATACACCTTAGATTTGATTTTGAGCTTTATTGGGTAGCCATTCATAAAGAAATACCTACATTTGTGTGTATCAAGATATAGGCAGCTAAGAATTGAGATACTTCTGAAAATGTAGTTCTTAGAAGATAAATAAGCAAAACATGCTTTGGTATGCAGAAGCAAATTTTTCATTCTCAAATATATATTTTTTTTCATTCTCAAATATATATTTGGTTGATCTTTTCTTCTGTCTTTACCTTCATAGTTTCAGACTTTAAAAGATGAAGATCATTGACAATTTATCTCAAGAAGAGAGAAACATCCACAAAGCTTTGAAAATCTGATCCTGTAGAGCCATGGTGTATCCCTCTCTCATCTCCCGCTCTGATCTATTGAAATACCACCCTTGAGTGAATCTGAAGTGAGGATATTGTAATGCTTCAGACACTCCTGAGAAATTAATTTGATCCACAATCCATAATGTGTTTTTGTTTGAAAATTTGCAAAAGAAATTAATTTTAGTAACTGTATCAGGAAGGTGTAATTGACCTCCCTTTCTAGATCAATCTGAAACCAGTATATCACAACTCAAAAGGCTTCTTATAATAGCTAAATGTTTTTGTTGCACACTGAAAAGCACAGAGTATGAAAATTGTATGTTTTATTTTGTTGGTGTTTTGAATTAGAAGTTGATGGCCTTTCTTTTGAAGTAGTTAAAATATTATCTTGCTATAATTTCATATTCAGTAAGATTGAATTAGAAAGTTGTGTGGTGTCACGTTATACAATTGCCTTTTAATCTTCTTTCTTTCTTGGCAAGTAAATACAATTTCTAAATGTAATTGGTGTAATTATATGCACTGAACAACTTTATGTTGAGCTTCATGTTATATCACATTTTCCCTTTATGTAGTTGATTTTAATTGTATATTGTAGCCTTTAAAAATCATTGCTTGATTCCTTCTCTGATAGAAGAGGTTGACTGTTGTTGAACTCTCAGCCATATCTCCTAATATAGTCAGAAAACACTCTTTTCTAAACTGGTATTCTTTTATCTACTTTGTATTAAAAGGAATATGAGTTTATTTAGCGTTCGCATATCTGAAAAGGTTACTTAGTCAAAATTTTGCACATATTTCCAATAAATGCACATGATTATTGTTAGTATGCAATTGCTTAACTTAAAAAGCCTGTCCTAAGGTTAAAAAAACCCCCACCAAACATTGACACTTTTGGTGTTTCTCTAATAATTGAGGTACGGGGCTTGTAAAGAGTACCTAGTTCCTAAGTAGGGGAGAGAGGTGTGTTTACACATGATCCCACTAGCATAATCCCACTAGATCCTAGGCAGATGGAGAAAAGTCAGCCTTCATCAGCTTCTGTCACAGAAGTTGTACAGTAGGGCTGTCTTCCTTCATTTTTCTTTTGGTGATTTATGGAAAATACTAAGGTAAAACATTATAATGGACAATATCCTTTTGGGATTGTATTTCTTTTCCAAATAGACCTAAAAAAAATATTTTCCTTCTGATCTCTCCCACATTTTTTCTACTATTTCATATTTTTGTGCCATAATCTCTTTTCATACCCCTGTTATGGAAATTTTGGTATTTAACATAAGCTGTTAATCAGCATGTTCCTCACAGATTTCTCTTTTCTTTGAGATGATGTATAATTAACTTTTGAATTTTTCAACAAAATTTATGCTAACCATTTGTATTCCACTGACTATTTGTGACTATTTTATTTATCGTTATATGAAATATTTAATAAAATGGAAAGTTGGTAGGTCAAAAAACTTTTTCAAGTGCATTAACCTTAAACCCCTCTCTTTTAAAATAGTACTCTGGGCATTTTGTATTCTGTCTTATTATCTCCAGCTTCAGGTTTGCAGTTTCTGTTAAAAATGTTTCTTATGAACTCTACATGTCTTTCCAAAACACACCCTGGATTCTGAAGTGAGGGTACATTTTTACATCATTAAAATTATATGTAAGTGAAATTGTGCATCACTGTTGCTTCTTTAAAGTCTTTGCAGTGCACAGATACTATTCAGATATGATCGTCCTCTAGGATCTGTATATCTAATGGTTGTGCCAAGTCAGAGAAAGGAAAAAACCGCAGCCCTGTTGCCTAGAGTTAGTAAGACCATTTTCTTGCGCAAAGAGCAAGGGAGATACTGAAACGTATAGTCAATAGCCCACTATAGCATATTAGCAGAGGAGCTTATACAGGTAATTCTTTTTAAGAGTGAAGTGAGTATGCAGTGCTGCTGGTGATATTTTGTTATGTGAGCTATTGGAAATAATAACCTACTCTGTGTAATATAGAAAAATGACAACACTTTGTAAGTGCTTTCATGCTATTTCCTAGTGACAACTTTTGGTCAGGGTTAAATGGATTCATTAGGTTCCATTAAAACAATTGTAAATCTTAAATATCAGTGATTTTGTCGTAAATTTTTTTCATGAATTCTGGACTGAGTTTTCATAGCCTGAATCAGGAATGTTTAAAAATTATCTTAGTCAGCAACATTGTTGAAAAATCATGTATGTATGCATTTTTAAAAGAATGAAGGCTGTGCCTCTATTTTAGGTCAGTCTGTTAGAATCAATATGCCTGTCTTCTGGTTCTTCAACAATTAGCAGCAGCTGAATGGTTTTCTCTGCCTTTTTTTCTGATAGTTTACAGCAGCAGGAATGAGAGATCTTAAAACAATGGCAGGAGGAGGTGGAAATACCAGTGATAATTCAATATAATATAATTTATTTAAAACATTTTATATTAATGTCACGTAGGTTATTAATTGAAGATATATTAAGTAGATTTTAAAGCAAATGATAGCACCATTTTAAGAACATCATTTTCACCTGTAGTTTTGTAGGATTTTTCCGTCACTATTTGCTTTAGAAAGTGCTACCTAGAGAACAAACGAAACAAACCACCCTAAAATTTCCACACATAGTTCGGGGCACAAAAATAGTTGTTTCAGATTTCCAATGCATAAATGTTGAGCAGTTTGTCTTAAAGTAAGTGTGAAGATTTATTTGTTAGGGATTTCAGGAGATTACTAAAAGATATGATTTCTTTACTCGAGTATTTACTGAAGATCTTATTAACAGAATAATACCTATTCCCTACACTTTATACTAAAATCTTGTGTATAAAAGATTTTTAAAGGCTTGAAGATTTTCTTTTGCTGTTATTCTTCAGAACTGAAATTTTCTCATTCAGCAAGAGCTGACGAATAATGTTCTCCTATGGAGTATTCCATAGATAACTTCCTTCTTCCAAAATTGCTACTACCTCCTATTGCTCTCAATGGGATTGAAGCCACAGTTGCCCTCAGCAAAGATGCACTTCTGCAAAATGACTAATGCTTCCCATTGTTTCCAATATGAGTGGAACTGCTCTTAGATAGAATAATTGTCCCTGAAGCACAGGAAACAGCAAAAAAACTTTAGCCAGATTAACAGTGACTATCTCAGAGAGGCAGGATTAAGATGTTAATTTGTCTTTAAAAATCAGTTTTATTTAATCTAAAATTGCAAATACTTTTATATGAGAATTGCATGGACTTGCAAGGTAGGTAAAACTAGGAAGTTGTGGGAGATGTAGCTGAGTGCAGTGATACATTTAATTATGACAATTTCTTGGGTTTGTAATTTTTATTCTTTAATTTTTATTTTCAGTGGCTATAACAGACTTGTACTGTTTTTACCTTTCATCGTCATTTTACCTTACCTTTTACATTGTCTTTCATTTAATATAATACTTGTTGAGGGAGTCGACATAGAAAAAAAAAATAGAGAGCGCAAATGTTCAGGACAGCAAATTAGATGCCAGTCTTAATTACTCAGAAATGTAAGGAACAAATTATTATATTCTACTAATATATACTATACTCATTACAATTATCATCGAATAAAACCAAAATGTAGCTCACTGACATGAATTAGTTATATAAATAAAATGAGGAGAACTTAACCCACATTTTGTTTTCTTAATAGATATTTAGTGTATTTGATTGTGGTTTTAGTCAATAATATCTGTAGTTCAGGGATGTTTCAGTTACTGCTGTGAGACTTAGGAGTGTTTTGGGACTTAAAGTGGTCCTCCCCATTTTAGTTACTGACAGTAGCTTTTGCTTTTTCAGCTTTTTTCAAGATTTACTGTGTATCTGACAAATTGTAAGAACACAAAGCAGAGTAATCATTACTTAAAATCATTAAGAAGTAGTTAACAGCAATGCTTATAAAGGGGAAAAATGCAATACAGAGTAGAATATTACACTTTTTTGTATGTGTTTATTACTGCTTTCAGATATCTGAAAATAGAGTGTTTGCTGCTGTTTGATCTCTTGACGTCAAACTGGTTCTTGCTGGAGGCAACAGTGCCAGTAGAGCGTTTCGACCTTGTTTTCTTCTATTTTGCCCTTTTTCATGCCATTTGTTAGCATAAACAGGGAATACACATATTTTTAAATGACAATTACAAAACTAAGGCCATATATTATTTTTAAAGAGCAAAACAGAAGGGATTTTTTTCTTTTAGCAGGATATTTTGCTAGTGAAACTTGTATTGATAACTTCAAAGCATATACAGTAATCTCAAAAAAGGGCTATGACATATGATCACGAAGAAATGTAAGAGTTGTAAAAACAAGGAATAAAGAAGGAATGCTTGTATTCCCTGTCATTCTCATTAGTGCAGCTTAATGGACTTCAGTGAACTCTTTCCTGGTTTTTAGTGATGAAAGATCAGAATTATCTCCCGTCTGTTTAATTTCTTTGTTCACATTGGTGGTTTTTATGATTCTAATAACATAGCAGCATTAAGATCTCATAGCCATAAAATAGCTTACCAGCTGTAATTTGTGACCTCTTTTTGTATAATTACAGTAAAGTAATAGCCATAAAATTTCAAAATTACTTCACCAAGGATATTTAAATCCTTGGTTTATAGATTGGAAGGCAAAGGGATGTCCCAGGCCAAGAAGTGTGTTGTCTTTCCTGTGCTGGGTAATCTAACAATCAGCCCAAAGAAACAACGCAGGATCAAAGGGTAGAACACTAGTTTGTTCTATAATACAAGCTCTTTCAAACAGATGATTAAAAAAAAAAAAAAAAAGAAAAATTCAATGGATACTAAACTTCAATAATAAATAGGGCTGCTTAGGCAAAAAGATTTTAAGATTAAAGGGAGTAAGAACCTTAGATATAGCTCAGTTTTTTACCTAAATGTTGTGGTTTAACCCCACCATAAAACATTCATACCACTCAGCAGAATGGAACTAGGAAGCAAGAATAAGCAAATGCTATTAAATGGCAAGGAAGCTATTTCAACCATAAAGAAGCCCTTCAAACTTGTGAAGCTGACCCTGCTAAAACCAGTAGCTAGAAACATAAATTACAGCAGGCTGAAAGTAAAAGGGGACCTGAAGAATCAGAGTAAGTTTCTAAGGTGAAACTTAGGTAAAGTCAGTGCATGGGATGTAGGATATTTTTGAAAGAGTAAATGGATCTAATGGATTACGAGTAATAATGGGGAGTAATTAAGACAGAAAATAATGTTGCTGAGAGACTGAGCAAAGATGGAGGTATTAAGAAAGCATTAAGTTGTTAAGCCTAGGTGGTACGTCTTCAGGAATTTTGAGGCAGGTTATCTATGAAAGAATCAAGCTCCTAAAAAAAAAGAAATTTCTTCTTCAAAGTAGTCATAGCAGACTGGTGGATAGAAAATGTTGTACCTTAATTTAATCAATTTCTCAGGCTTCTTGAAATGATCAGGAGGATTTCAGACAGAGGGTTTTACCTTTGTCCTTGCTCAGCTGGGTAAACCAGTAAGCAAAACAGAACACTAACGCCTGGAAGATCACATTATGATAGAGTCAAAACTTGCATGAGGTCTTGCAAGGAAAAGTATATTCTACTAGTCTCTTAGATATATTTGAATGTGACAGTACCGGACCAGATGAAGTAGTGTTTGAGTACTCTTTGTGAAAAGACTTCTTTAAAATAGATTGTTTTGAAAAACTGTATAAATCCTGCATGTGGGTTTCTCCTGGAGAAACGTGTGTTCCTGTTAATTTGATCAGAGTAGTGTTAACAAAGAATAATGTTTAAAAACTTAGCATATGTGATGATCAGATGTGTTGATTTATGGACTCTGAAGGCATAACTATCTCTCGTGAGAGCGTGATCTTTTTATACAAGGCCTTGTACAAAGGATAAAGGCCTAAGAAAGGATAGTCTATTGGGATGATCATGTCCCAAAATAGCATTGTGTTCACAGGGTCCAAATTCTAACTAGTTAAAAGGATAAACTGAATCCAAACAGTTTGTGGTTATTTATTTGCATTGTAATAGTTTGTAGAGACTGCCACTGTTAAAACTTAGGTGCTGAAGTTAGAGATCTAATGACCTTTGGGTTTCCATTATAGTCAGTGGAAAAGGTAGCCATTTCCGGAGGGTAATTCAGAAAACCTGTCTTAGATCTCTGCTCTGATGAGCCCCGTTCTCCATGGATTATCTAGGAAGCCAAGGCTAAAAAAATTTCCTAACATTGCTGCTAAAGTAATGTGGCTAAACTTAGGGTGTAAAAACACTCTCCAACACTTGAGCATATAGTAAGAGATATTACCATGAAGAGCAATAAGTGAAAACGAGAAAGAGGAGGTGAGGCAGAATCCACCACAAAGCAATGAAATGACTTTTTGAAGGCGATGCAGAAAGTCCATATTTATTCTGGGAACAGAATGTAGATTCGCACCTTGAATTGCATGAAAACAATTGAGTATGACAAGCTCTGCCTTTCATATAGATGAAAATGAGGAAGGTAAGGTGCAAGTGACTTGCTCATGGTAACATGGCCAGTGTGTAGCAGGTTCAAGAATTGCACTAGGTTTTCTTACATTCCCAGGTCATATTTACTGTCCTACTCTGACTTCAGTGCAAATTTATCTAAGACTTAGGTTTTACTCTTGCTGTATTAAATTGACAGTTTTCTGTTGTTGTGAACAAGATTTTTCATACTCTATCAGAAAGAACATGTCAAATTCAGTAGTGACCATTCCTCATGTTGTAGAAAAGTAGGAATCTCTTCTACTATATTCTATGCATTCATGCAGTACTTAATGTGAAGACATTCTTCCTCTGAACCTTCAGAAGTCAGTGCATAGTCTGACGCATGATACAGAATGATCTTATTTAACATGCGTAATTATGAACACTATCAATTGATCGAAAGACCTCTTTGTCTTACCTGTTTTAGATGGTTTAAATTTTTTTGATTCATATGTATGTACATTTAGGTTAGAATTTTCTGGTACAAGACAATAGTTGATCATAAATGCATGTATATAATTTCAAAACTGAGCTACAGTGTTGGAGGTAATGAAGTAAATTCATGTGGTTTCACTGGAAATAGTGCTCTTACGTATGTGTAGGTGAGGATCCTTTTACTATTTAATAACACTATAGCTTGTTGCATTGTTATTTTTCGAGGTCTTTACAGATAATTCTATGTAGTATTTACTTTGTTCTTTAGTTGCATTCCTTTCTAAAATTACTAATTGTTATTTCAGTTGAGCTTTTTCAGGCAAGTGATAGTATTGGAATAATGCGTACCATTCTGTATTCCTTTACTTTGGAATATTGAATACCAAAAATAAAAATAAAAGAGGTGCAGGGAGATAGAAAAAGAAAGAAAAAAAATTATTTCATGTTTTCTGCCTTTGAAATCCTTTCTGATAATTTTAGCCATTATTTTTATTTGTATTTTGCTTGTTATATCATCTTCATTGCATTCAGTGTAGATGAATGGAGTAAAGCAAAATGGTTTATCTAGTTCTTGCCATGAGGTGGATCAGAATGAAGGGTAGGTGACTCATCTAATTTGCACAGTGACACAAGATTCAGAACAGGTTGCTTTGGTATAACAACACATCTTTATTTTTATCTTTACATTAGCATAAGGAATACTTATATAGGCAGTAGTAAAGAAATACTGTATTTCCTTTCATATATGGGTATGTGCATGTGCACGTAGTATGGAACCCTGACTCATACTGATTTTTATTTTCGTTTAAGTAATGTTAATAATTCTGCCTTTCTATTTAGGAAATACACAACTCGGAAACAAAAAGAAATTAAGCCAACTAATATACTTTAGAGTATATTGTATTGTCATAATGTGTCCCTAAATTCCTAAATTTAATATTGACTTCATTCTTTTTACTTTCTTTTTTTTTTTTTTTTTTTTTTTTTTAGTTTTTTACGGTACTTATTTAACCAAAAACATAAGTAATAGGAAAAAATGAAAGTACGTAGTCAAGATCCATGGCCAGATCAGTGACATTTTGCTGGCATATTAGCAAAACTGTTCAATGGTGTACATTCCATTAGTGCTTGATGCAATCACGTGTCAAGGCATGTACAGTTTCCTGGATGCTGTATTAGAATTGCTTATTGCATAAACATAGAAAAAGTTAACTATCTAAGTAATCCATTGTTCTGTCAGTAATTAATATTTTTGTCATTAATGATATGCCGTCTATTATGTCATTGATATTTATGATTACATAATATCATGAATTTTTTTTTACAAAATAAAATCTGTCCAGACTATTATTACTATACCAACTTGTAGAATTCTTATTTTGCAAAGTCCACACGTTAGTAATTCTAGGGAAATGTAATGTATACTAAGGAGATGTGCTATGAAAAATCCTATGAATTTGCCCCTTTTGGCTGATTACAATGAACTGAGTCACATTTATAATTTCTATTTTATATCAGGTAACCCAGTTTCATGTCCATTTTTCAAAAGTACAATGTAATCTGTTACTACTGTCACTACTGTCTTTACGAACAGTGTCAGTAAAAGTGAGGCAAAATTGATGTATTAATAAGTTAAAAGTCTGTTTAGTATTGTGTACTACCTGTATGAAGAATAGAAAATAACAATGTTATAATGCATTGTGTTCAGTCTGAGTAATGATACTTGATGATTTTAATGTGATGAAATAAACATTCTGGGTCTAGCTGCTTTTAAATTTTGGGAAAATTCAGATTTGTATATAGATTTAAGTTTAGAGCCAGACTTTCCCCATTAAGGCAATCATCAATTTGATCATAAAATTAGTATAGAAACAGCTGGTTTTCTATCATTACTTGCACCAAGATTTTTCTTTCATGGTAATAATGATATATGTAAAGTGAAGCCTAAAGAAATTATATGCGTAATAACTTACTAAAACTCAGTTTTGCTCATGCATATTTTAGAAGCTATTTTATATCTTAGAATCTAATTAACTGCACTCTGAAGTTCGAAGGAATATAATTTGAGTACCAGTGAGATCATTCACTTTGCAATGGAAAGGACCAAAAGGATCCCAAGAACACTTACACTTGACAATTGTCTTTATTTTTGTGTGAACAGTGAGGTTCAGTTTTAATTAATGGAGTTCAGTGTTGCAGTCACTTAAAAATAAGACTCACAGTTTCTCCTATAAAATTCTGTAGATAGATGAGGAAATCAGTCATCATGTAGTAAAATATGATTTGCAAGCAATGCAGCAGTGTTGTCTTAATTACAATCCAGTCTTTGTAAATTCTTACGCAAATCTATGTAAGGTTAATAGAGAATGTTTCCTATAATCTTTAAAATGGTTCTTCTGTAGTCCCTGACTACTGAAATGAGTGGCCTTTGAGATGATCTTAGCAAAATGTTTTCTTTTAATGACTATATTCATACACAGTTAGCTAGTCAGATCTTTTATGGAAGCCATCCACTTTAATCGATTATGTTTCCATGCTAAAGTTTTTGTGCAAGAATCCAAATTATATTTCACACCTTGAAACAACATTTTGCTTATAATATTAAAAATATTTGCAGAACTCTTAATTTTACATTTGTACATGATAACTCTTGAGAACTGGATATTCAAATCCAACTTTTATTTAGTTTCTCTTGAGTTGTCTGGTAGCTGCAATTGAAAAATTGAACTTAGAGAAGTTGCTAGACACCCAAAGGGTTAGCTTGTAGAAAGCTGGCCTTCTCTGCACAGCAGATACAACTTTCCAGTCCACAGATGTGCCAAAGGTACAAGGTCTGTATGTTATCTAGAGTGCTAAAGTAAGGGCTAACGCAAGATTTTCCTGTAGCTGATGATCTTGCATTTGAAAGAGGAGCTCTTTCAAACTCAGCTCTCTGAAAGACTCAAGAGCTGTGCAAAACACTGTAGGAATTTTCTCCTTGGCACCAAGAAACAGGCTCTAGGACTAGCCGTACGCTCTGACATACGGATTCCATGGACTTCAGCAACAGGCTGTTGGTCAGGTATCCAGAGAGAAATAGTAGTATTTCCATGGGTTTCAACCCTCTAGCACACCTAATCCATCAGGTTTGAAGATATAATCAAGAATCACAATATATTCTCCTTCTTATGTCATTGTATTCTTCCTTTCTCTTCTTTCTGCATTTTAACCCAGCCAGGACCACCGTTGTAATTGATCAGTTGATATTCAAGGCATGACCCATAAGCACCCTCATCTATTCCATTTCCTTTCTCCTCTAAAACCTTTCCTTCTGCTCTCCCTTTCCCCCTCTCCCTCCCGATTTTGTTTGAGGGGTATTGTTGGTCAGAAGAATGCTGAACCATTTAGACACTATTTAGACACACAGTGGGACTTTGCTGGGCTGTGCCCCTCATTCCCTGCACAAGGTCCAACGCTTTCTGTTAGGAGGCAAGGGATCAAAAGACAAAGCAGATCTCTGCTAGTCAGCGTGTGCCGCAGCAGAGCGGAGGCTGTATCCCTGACTTCACTTACGGACGTCTTCACCCTGGACACATGCACTGTTTCCCATCCATATTTTTTCCAAATGTTAAACCATCCGGGAAAGTATCTGGGAACTCTATTGCGTTTAGTGCAGCAGACCTAGAACTGTTCATTTGGAAGCTTTTCAGACCTGTCTCCTGGCATCTGTCACTGTGTTTACAGTACTGCCTGGGGTCAGCTTGACGGGGAATGTGCACCTAGGCTGCCACGCGGGGAAGAGGCAGTAGTTACTTACCAGCAACTCTCCAGGTACAATTTGAAATCGTTCCTGGTCTGCCGAGTTTAGTTGCAGTTCTGTGGCTGAGAGCAGCCTAGCAGATAGGAAATGTGCTATCTTACATATTCTTCAACTGAGCAGGAGGCTAGGTGGGGCTTGTATATGCTGCCTGTAGTTGTGGGAGGGGGAAACCGTCTCTAGCCTTGAGCGGCTCTCCATGTGAATATATGTAGAGACAACTCATCTTGAAAAGGCCTGGTTGCTGGAAACATTTTTTTTTACTGTTTTAAAGAAAGATTAACTAATTGTTAATTGTCTAAAAAATGTAGATGTAATTACTTGATAATTATAATTTATTACCAAATAATCTCTCTAATGTGCATCAGAAATAAGCAAGATAGAGAAATCCAGTTCTTTTAATATTTCTCCCAATTCCATGGCAGCCCTAGTGGGGGGAATATTTAGCATACAGATCTTTCGATACGCAATTTTGTGGAGTGATATGCTTTTATTGACTGCTCCCAAGGAGACTGGCTACATCTCCCTTGTTTCCTCACATAAGCCTGAATGGGAGATGCAAACGTACTATTGCAAAGGCAGTCATGACATTCTGCAATTATAATGTTAGCTGCTCTGAAGCATGCACAGAAGAAAACCCAGGTATTCTGGAAAATGTACGGTAAAACCTGGCCTTGGTAGAGTACTAGTCTACTCTCTGTTGGTATTTAGCTTATTTATGGCTAGAGAAGATACATACTATTCTTGGATCTAAATTGTCTGTTCTCTACTTTATCGTTGGCTCCATAGAAGTCAGTGGAGTTATGCAAAGGTTAAATCAAGGTAAGATTAGAATCAGAATTTTCACACTGCAAAATTATATATACAAAATTAATACAAGGCTATGAAAAAGCATGTCAAATAAAACATTGAACCTTATTACATGTTTAAGTTGTAAGTGGGTATTATATGTATGTACATATATATGAACCATTAGATACTAAGGAAAGCATTCAGCATAGGTTTACTTTGTTTTGCAGTTTATGTGGATTAACAAGATAGTGAACATGAGTTTTAGTCATGGTGACTTGTATATGGTTTCATGATATGACCATCTGTCTAATGCAGCAGACATTACCTACAATTCTCTTAAAATGATCCAGTGCCTATCATAAAAAGTGAGGTTGTTTGCTTTTTAAAGGAACAGCATGATAGCACTTGGCGGTACGCTCCAGTTTACTAGCTAATAGGTCAGACAGGCTAAGACGGCTCTTCTGTCCAAACAGAAGGGTTGAATGCATTGCTTCTCTCTTATTTCTGAAGTGTGTAATCTAGTTCCACAGGCCATCTGCTTGGTTGCTCTAATATTTCTCCTCTTTATCATGCATAACAAAACTAAGGTGTACAACAATACCCAGGGGATAATTGGAATGGTGCCTTTAAGCTGCATTTGTGTGTTTTTTCCTATTTTCCTGTTCAGCTATTTTAGCAATAGATATATAGATATGTTTGTTTGCCTTTCATATGTTTTCATATTTAATCTTTCTTTCTTAAAAGAAAGAGAAGTTTTGTTGCCCTAATAAGCAATATTTCAGCAATGTTAATGTGTTCTCTGGCACATATGTTCCCAAATTTGTGCTCAGTAATAGCTTTTTATTGGAACGGTTTGTTTCAACAGTATACAGCTGAATTTAAAAAAATGTGATATTGAAATGTGATATTGCTGCTTTGCTGAGATTAAATACTTGTATTAGCCTTTATTTTGAATGAAAACATCTCAACGTTATGTGGAGGCTATCATAATGTATTGCCCCTCTGTGGGATAGGATAGTTTGAAATTCCTATAGTGTGCATGTCAATTCAGTGGAAAGAATAGTTTATGTTACAGTATATATTTAATAAAGAAGAAAAAAAAAAAGAGAGAAAACCCAAGCTGAACCTTTGGGATTGTTATTAAATAAGAAAACCACATTTATACAGACAAGCTGGCATGGATTCCCAGAATGTAAGTCCCAGAATGTTGTTAAAAAAAGGATGGTGTAAAAACATTCTGTCGTCAGTCGAAACTTAAGTCAGACAGCAAATCTGTAAATAGACATGCTAGGTTCATTCGTGTGCTGTGACTATGAGATGAAGTGAACGTACCTGGCGCTGCAGCGGTCAGGGCGGTGTAACACTTTCGAGCCACTCTTGTGGAAAGAGAAGCCAGAGAGGACAGAAGGTGAGCAGTTATTGCGTTGGTCGTGTCAAGCTTGTCCTGAACATTTTGGTACTGGCAGATCTGTCAGAGCAATGACTGCCCCCAAGGAGGTTTAATGAGCCAAATTCCGCTAGATGCTTTGGAAGTTACTTTGGAGGTAAAGTTGTTGAAAGAGAAGCTAGCAGTAATAATTCTGCGAACCATTGCTTCCTATAAGGACTCTGGGATGGAAACAAATACATGCATACATTGGTGGTTTTATATATATATATATATATATATATATTTTTTTTTTTTTTTCAAAACCCCAGCTTCCCAGATGTACTTCTAGGTGCTAAATGGAAAGCATTCAAGATAAGCATTTGAAAAACCATTATCCCAGTGCCACATTTTCATTGTTAACCATTTTAGTCAAGTCAGTGGAGCCTTGGCTCTATCAAATCTGCCACTTTTGTTTTGTTTACTGTTTTATTCTGTGTTCGGAAAGCGGGGAAGTAGCATGCAATTAGGTACAGAATTTCTGGCAGAGGATATCAGAGAAGTGTCAGTGTAAGTCTCCATGTCTCAAATCAGTCTTCTCATCTTACTAAAAGCTCCCATGTTCTATTCAAACTTTTCTTAGTTTCTTTGTTGTATTGTCACAAAAGCAATAAAACAAAAAAGGAATACAATTAATGGAATTTTTTTTATTTTTTAAATCGTTTTTGAGACGTTGAAGTGGGCATGACTAAATGGGAAATGACAGGACCCTCGAGAGAATGGCAAATATCACTTTGGCTTGTGTTTTGTCACTCTCATGTTTCTTGTCAAACTGTGGAATAATAATTCTTGTTGGTTAGGGTACAAAACATGGTAATCTTAAGTGGATATTTACAAATATCTATTTGGTCCAGATATTTTTACAGTGATGCTAATGTATAATGTCACTGAAAAAAAGTACCTTCTGTTTTTCTGTGGGTGTTAAGATTTCAAGGTCCAATTAAGTCTGAAACTAAGAAAGAAAAAAAAAAAGGGAAGACATATGTCATACCTATTGCAACCATTTTTGCTGTGCAAATCTTTTTTTTTAGGGAAAATAATAAAAGGAAAAGAAAGATGATTCTATTCTAATTTTTTTCTGCAACTCTTTTGGGTAAAATATGCCAGTCTATGCACTTCAGATTTAACTTTACTGTGGATCCGTCTTCCTTACCAAATGGATTGTAATTTTCTGAACCAACCTTTCCACTTGAGGCTAATCCTTTCGGGAAGAGGTAATTTTCCTGTTTATCTTAATTGACATGTTTCCTAAATTTCAATCTCTGCATTAACTTGACCTTAATTATGTGGCCTCATTGATAAAATGAAGGTTACCCACGCAAGCTCCATGCGTGATTAATATTTTTTCCTGTGTTTGTAATGATTAAAAATCTGAACCCTCTTCCTAATCTTTATCTTCAATCATTTCTAAAAATGAGTGTAAAGAATATTTATGGTGTTTGTTAGTGCTTGTTTAGGTTCTTAAAAAATGACTATTATATGTGATAGATACTTTGATGTGAATCTGTGTAGTTCTATGTCTCTCTTTCCATGAGAAAAGTATGCTTTGATATTGTAAATGCCATAATTTAGTCTTGATAGGTTTCTTCTGCTTATTTTTAAAATTTATTATTTTTCTTCAGTCGAACGTGCATTACATACAGTAATAGATTACTGAAAGTTGAAAGTCTTCTAGCACTGTCTGCACTTAACAAACCTTGGTGTGTTAAGCAGAATAAAACCATCCCAGGAAAAAAAAATAGACTAATTCAATGCATAGCCAAATTTCATGCTTAGAAAGCAGAACTTGCACAACTTGAACCTAAAACTGATGTTCAGATAGACTGGGTTAATCTTAAAATTTAAGCCACTGAGTCATAGCTTATAATCAACATTTTTTTGAATAAAATTAGAAGAAACACTTGTAATTTGAGCTATGGGTTACTGCTGACTTTAACTTACAGCGAATAGTAAATGCCTAAAATTCATATATTAGAAATTAATTCTTACAGTCACAGAAGGTTGAGCAGTCTTGCAAGTAGGAGAGGACTTCATGCTCCAAGCGTTTTTGTCCTGTACAATTAAGTTGTTAGAAAGAGACTACCGTACTTTGGGAAAATCTAGCACTGCTGTTATTATCAGTAACATTCACAGTTGGTTTGTAGTAAAATGCAAGTCACTCTAGTCTGTGAATAAATATCTTTCTGACTGCACAGGATGATAATTGCTCTGCCTGCACTTTCTTTGGCACCTACTTATCTCAGCTGAAATGATTGATAAAAATATTTTTGTACTGATGTTGAACACTTCTAAATTATATAATGATTTTTGTATTATTTCACATTTACTCCGAAGAAAGTTCATGCTAAATTGACTTTCACTGCTGTCAGTATCTTTGTTAATCAGAATAGGAAAAGTATGGTGTATTTCCCACCTTTTTGCACAAGATCGATTTTTAAAGCAAGACTTCCTCTTTCTTTTTTGGAGCGATACGGAGAGTTATGTATGAGGATATCAAGTAACTGACTTCAAACAGAAGACAAATTCACTAAAGTGAAAATGATTGTGATAGTTCTCTAATTTCCCCCACAGTGTATGTAAAACTGACTTTTAAAGTGTTTAGTGGATAATGGATCATGTAAGGTCAGTACTAGCCATAGCTGTTATGGCTATTATTTTCTCCTTTCATGGGAGGGTGCTCAGCAAAATGAGATTGTCACGCTCTTTTTTTTTTGAGAGGACAGCGACAGACAGTTAAAAGCCTCTTCATGTAAGGATGTTATTTCATAAAGACACCAGCACTGGATTATCCCCTTCACTTTAAACTTCTGCCAGCTTGTACAAAGAGATAAAACAAAATAGCCCCAATCCCAGGGGTGGAGAAGTGCTAGCCAGATCTGCCCATGTCCACAGCTTTCATTTTGATTAGTCACATGTGAGGAAAATTCACTTAGGCTGAGAGGTAAATTTAATACCAGTTATGCCCATGCTGTTCATATCACAACCATTTTCACATGATGCCACTTAATTCCCTAAGAAGCAGAAAGGTAAATCGGTGGCTGGCCAGCTAAGGTGTCATAATGCATTAGGACCAGGGCTCGCTGCAGGGGATAATGGTTCTGATTGCTGTTGACTCATGTCTCCACCAACTGCCTCATGTAAAATAAGTGACATTTAAAAGGCATCAAGATGTGAGAAGAGGTAAAAAAAAAAAAAAAAAAAAAAAAGGAAGAAGAAAAAGCAGAGTACTAAACTTGCCACTTGGACATAAAGTCCCTTTTTCACCCTAAGTGGTATAAAAATGATAACTCGACATGCCATAGGTGACCTGCACTGCGCTTTGAACTTCCTGTCTTGTGTTTTTAGAGAAAATCTGTAAAATTGCTTCTGGGAACTGCTCCAACATGTTATCATTTATTTCCCATTTAATTTTTTTTTACTTGTATTTTTTTGCCCTTGGATATCAGTCTATTCATCTTTTAAAAAGCTTAAGGCTGAATCAAGTTAGGCAACGGTATACAACAAGAGGCAGCCTAGTCTCTGAAGGCCCATTTAAGTCTATTTTTATAAAGAGAATCAAATTCCAGTTTACAGTAAGCATATGCTTCAGTTGACATCTGTTTCTAAGACTTGGATGCTTTGTTTGCATAACAGGCACCAATAAATGGCCTTGTTTTAAGTCTGCTCACTCAGTTGTATTTGGGTTGTTCAGCTGGGGATTTGAGTTGCAGCTGATCCCCTACCGCTCATAGCAGATACGAAAAGGAAGAAAAAAAATCTGAGAAACCCAGTCTTATTTATTAATGCAGATTTCAACATTCTCAATGAGCCACTCTCCTTTTGTTACATGACTACTAATTCTTGTTTGCCCAAGCAGAGAAGTGTTTCAAAGTATCAAATTAAAGATAATAAAAAGTTTGTTTGTTTTTTTAATGTTTTATTTAATAGCATTTGTATCTTTCTCAACTGACAAAGCCTGGTATTATGAAGAACGTGTAATGCAGGGAATTAAATGGATGATACATGTAAGAAATGCATTTGTTTTGGCAACATATAATTACATAGTATAGTAATTTTTTAAAATATTGTGTTTTCTTTAAGTGTCCATGTCCTACTGATGATGCAGTCTAAAATATTTTGTAAATAAAATTTAATTCCATCTGCTTTCTTGGGAAAACAAATTCTGGACTTCTCAAGGAAAAATACAAAAGTATATATGTTGCTTCTCTAGCTTGCAGAATCTAAGCCTTTCTCTGTGAGGTGATGCATTCTGTTGCAATTATATGATATTTCTCTGATGTCTATAATATAATTTAAATACAATTCTACGAAACCTAGGAAATGCCTGTAAAGAGGACAAAAATGTATTGGTAGTATCAAAACTGTATAATTACTTTGCTTAATGACTACTGTAATCTTTTTAAAGCAATAATATCAGAACTGATTCCTTTTTAGTATTTTGAACTTCCCCCCCGCCCTAAATTATTGTAAAGTACTCTCTAGTAGTGTTCAGAATGTGTAACATATTTCAAGTGGATTTACTTATCAACTTTTTCTAGTGGTACCAACAGCAGTAGTGTGAAATATATCTACTCCATTTACTCTTATCCATTGCACCTACTTTCTTTTTCCCTTTAATTTTTATATATGGTAAAAATTTCATTGAAGAGAGATTTTAGATGACAGGACTGTAATTTTAAACCCAATAGA
This sequence comes from Gymnogyps californianus, assembly GCF_018139145.2. Lineage (NCBI taxonomy): Eukaryota > Metazoa > Chordata > Aves > Accipitriformes > Cathartidae > Gymnogyps > Gymnogyps californianus. The sequence continues at coordinate 29,604,753 of NC_059473.1, forward strand.
AGAGGTGTAAGCAATTTGAGCTTAGCTGAAGCATAATCTTAGGTTGTCAAGAAGAAACCCATTCTCCCTATGCTAATCAATCAGTATATCAACCGACCAATCATCTCCTCAGCTTAGCATATATCCTAAGGTTTGATATATCTATTAACTGCCCATCATGCAGCTGGTCTCCGGTTGATGAGATTCCCCCTATCTTGGCATTTGGAGGCAGACAAGTGAGCTATCACAGCCTCAGATAAATACTAAAGTGGAGATTTCAATCCTGCTCCTGATAGCAAAGACAATCCAGGAATATAGAACATATTTTCAGGAAAGAACACAGAGAATTACATTTTCAACAGTGTGTTATATGTGAAAATTGCATATATATCATGATCCCTTCTTCTTCCACCCCCCGCTTCCTTCCCCAGAAGTAACAGGAAATTACTCTTTTATTGTGACTCAAACTCTTAACAGGAAAAGAGAACAACGAGAAAGTGCTAAAATTTGTTGTTAACTGCTAATTACTGTAATGGTGACATACAACTACTTTTTTAAAAAGTGTTTTTCCTCATTATTACAGTGTTATTACTTTATTGATGGAGAGCTGTATGAAACAGTGTCACAACACATTTAATCCTTAAGGAAAAAGTTTGAATTTCAGAAGATTATACACCTGCCTCTCCATTTTTAAAGTCTGAGCTCAAAACTCATTAAGAAAAATATAATCTAGGTATTGAAGAGTCTACCTGCTAATATGGGAGTTTGGCATGCAGATTTAACACAGTGTTTCAAGGTCTATCTGTGCAAGAAATGCTGTAGAAACTGATGACTTACTGTGTTGGCTTTGTCATTAGTAAAAATCTGCCTCAAAGAATAAAGTGGCCTGGGTTAGATATCGTAAAACCTTGCTACTTCCTAGGGCGAATCCTAGGGTCACCCAAGGGTCTGTGGTCACCATGGAATGGAGCACACAAGGGAAAAGTCTCCCACTCAAATTGCTGTGTCAAAAGATGGGGCCCAATTTCTGTGCTGGCATACAACTGAGCAATTCCCAAAGTCAGAGAATGTGTGCTCACTCTAATTAAGAATTCAATCAACTTTCTTTCAAGACCTACCAATGATAAACCTAAACATGTTGTTACAAGGTTAGCTCATAGGCTCTTTCATGCTTTCATTTAACTAAGTTGGGTGTAATGATTTGCTTTGGTTTTGGTCCTTTGTTTTTGAGACTCAATCCGTTGGATGTTCTGAAATACATTCTTTCAACACTGAAAAATGGTGTAAGTCCCTAAGCTATATATCTTAGTCAAAGCACATTATTCTTGACCTAAGAGCACTTCTGTGTCACAGTGTAAAAGAGTAAGTGTTTATACAGCTCTACAATGTTTTTCAGCAGAATTCTTGTAGCACCTGTGTTGCTCTTTTGCATTATTTATGCCTTGTGAAATAAGAATGTGGTCAGTTAGGTCATAGTTTATTACAGTAACATGGGAAATGCGAAAGTAATCAGGGAAAATTGGTTGTTAATATTTCAGGCCACTTTGGAGATTAAATTCTCCTCTTACCACTTTTGTGTCCTCCCTTAACATAACCCACTGAAACATTGATTTCCTGGGAAGGATACCCTTGGATTTGACTCTACAAAATGATCCAAAGCAGTATTACTAGCATATACTAATATAATAAAGGCTACTTAGTTTCTCAGTAAGGCCATGCATATTTCAAATTCAAGGCTGGTTCATTAGCTGGGATACATTGGCATAATACCACGTAATACCAGCTGAAGATCTGGCCCGTTGTATTTAGTGCTCATGAAGAGTGCCAGATCAACAGCTATGGTTCTTGAAACCTGTTCAGGCAAAAACCCGCCGTGAGCAACGGTAGTGTAAGTTCTCTTGTGTTGCCCTATGAATGTACATCAAACCTGACCTGGAAGGATCTGAAGGATCTTTGTGCTTATTTAATCCTTGGCCTTTCAGAAAAAACTTTAAATATTTTCCCTCACTATAAATGATAGCATTTGCCTTAACTCTTACAGTCTAAATTCATACGGAACGTAGATCCATGTGGATCTATAAATAGATGAGATGTCTGAGAGTGGTTCATCCTTGTGCAGCATTCTCACTTAAAGAACTCGTTACGAATCTAGTCCCATGTGAGAGATGAAAACAAGGTTTAGTAATGTAGGGAGATTTTGGGCACCTGCTGCAGGATGGTTGCCGGTAGTGTAGACTTTTAAAAATTGCACACTTAGCACCAGTTGAAGATACCCCCAGAGAAAGAATCAAGGCTCATTGAATATGGTGACCTAACAATTTCATTTAAGAATATGTAGGATGCATGGTCCCCTTTTGCCAGTATGTGAAGTTCCAAGTACTGAGATATACTGTTTTGTTAGAGGGAGATGGTCCAAAGCCTTCAAGATGAACTGTGCACGCAATTATTATTTCCACTTGCACACAATTAATATCTCCTGGCAGCACAGAGCAGATGCTTTTCTAATAGTTTGGTAAACTATGTAGAATGGCAGAATTTGATAAAGGAGAAAAATACTGAATCAGAAGCTAGTAGGACCAAAAAGGTATCGTCTTTGTTCAGTTAATTTGATGGGGGAAAAAAAAATAAAAAACAAATACAAGAAATCCAAGCTTTAGACACCACTTCCAAACGCAATCAAAATCCCCCAAATAAATTCCACTTTATTTATCTTGAGCACTACATAAGGGTGCATAGATCAGTTACCCAAACTTCCATGTTCTGTATCAAATATTTGAGGAAGATAAGCAATATTAGTAACCAGGATTAACCTACAGGTTTGTTACCTTCTCTACTCATGATATATCTGTAAAAAACAAAACAAAAAACAAAACAAAACAACCAAAAAACCCCATGAAAAAACACACAACCCCGCCCCCCCCAAACCAACTAGTTTCCTCACTCCATCTATAGACAAAAGTGAAATTAGGATATTGGAATTGACTAGATAGATATACAAGGCTACAGCTGAGATATGGTTGATCATATCTATAAACTATTGTGAATACTGAAAAAAGCAGTTATTTAATTGAACTATCCAACTATTTGTCTGGATATGATTCTTTAAAATCTTCCCTTCTGTATAGCTTTTTGTTTGTGAAGCAAATAAATATGCATGCACTCAAAATTTACTGTTACATATTTAAATGGTACAGTTCAAATATCATTGAATATTCTTTTTCTACACTTCCCAGAATGAGTACTCATTTAAATCAGATATTATGAAAACCGGATGACTAATCCTAAATTCAGGTGTACTACCACTCAGGCTAGGCAGATTGCTAGTTGATCATGCTAAGATGCTCCCTTATCCATTATTGGATCTGAAAAAGAGGAGGATTAAGAATTATCTGACTTCTCAGTTAATGTGCAAATCATCTAAAAGCTCAGCTTAGAAAGGTCTTAGAAAGCCGAACAGCACTAAAATAATAATAAAGTCTTAAGAATTTTTAATAATATGATGTGCCATATCACATTTTTGGAGTGAAAATAGAGTTTTATGGTTTATATCTCAGATGGTCTTTTATCTCCCTCTTCCTGTTTTTGTAATTATATATGAAAGTCCTATAATTCTATTTTTAATTAAAATTTTGTATTGCAATTAGAAGTTGTCACTTGGGACAAACACTGCTGAAACTTAGTAAAAAATTATATTACTTTCAGGCAATAGTAGAAAACAATTTGATAAGTATCTTTGGAAATGAGCATTAATATTAATCTATCTGCTTTTAACAAAGCATGAGGGAGGGAGGGAAAGGTGTATCTCAGGAAATATAGTTGTATAATGTATCTATGATCTTTACAGGGGTTTTTTTTTCTGTGATACTTATTTCTAGTATCTTTCTCTGCTCTTGTTTATGGTGAAAAAACCCTTCATTGAAAAGATTGAAATACTATTTTTCTATATTTTCAAGGGACAGGAGAGTCTGTGAACCAGAAGGCATCTCTTAATGTTCCATCTTTGCATTTATAGGCTAGTTCTGCTGTTTGCTATAGCAATATTTGTTTTATCATTTCTATCATTCCAATATGTATACTTGCCTTTCAAAATCTGTGAAAAGTATTTAAAAAGAAAAGAGAAAATGCTAGTATTTCAAAACCCTATTATAAAACATTTTCAAATATGTCAGACACATCTTTGTTAAAATTAAACCAAGGATTGGTTTTGAGCGAATAGCCCTATATCCTTACAGATGCTGTGGATGGATGCATCTAAGCTGCTTATTATATTGATGGGTTTTGCTGCTCTGCAGCAAATGAAAACAGGCAGCTGCTTCCTCCATCAAAGCAAAAAGCAGCCTGAGTTTTTATTAAACGAGTGTTCATTTCTTCTATTGCCAAAATTCTTACACAAAACAAAAGAGCAGTTTTAGCACATTATTGCTTAACTAGACATGAACAACTGACAGCAAGTGATAAGCCTGTCTGCTTTTCACAACTGGTAATCATTTTTGGAATAGATGTTTTAATATAGTTGAATATAAAATTTTGTAATTTACATCTACAATGGTACATAAATTTATAGATCCATTTTTTTGCAGGAGAATGAAGGCTATAATCACAAAAGGTTTGTTCCAGTGTTGTTTAATTTTTAATAACTATATGAAAACTAGGTAAAAAAAAAAACCACACACAACACAATCAAATTCATTCATTTGAAAAAAGCATGTTAAAGACAATCATACAAGTAGATTTGTACAGTTTGCCGATTTTTCTTACGGAAGACCTATGCGTACATTTACAGCTTTGACTTGTTACTGTATTTCCACATCAGTTCCACTGAGCCTCTTAAGTTTGCGTTCTAAAAGAAATTTGCAGATTGCAGACCATCATGTTTCCCTCCTAGTCATGAATAATAATGAGAATGAAAGTGAGAGATACAGCGCTGAGGCCATTTTGCCTAGGCTGAAGATCTCAGCCGGTGCTTATACATATTTTTCAATGATCTGAATATCATGAATTCTGCTTTAGATTGAGAGAGAGACAAGAGTTTCTATAAAATGTATGTGCATAGGGAAAAAAGGTGAGACGGGTTTCTCTTTAGATCTTCTATTCCTTCTGGTGTTCTTGTACCTCTCCAAACTCACTTATAGCATTCCTGCTGTGGAAAAGTAAGCTAGCCATTCTCCCTGCCTCAAATTACTCTTCTTCACTGGACTTAAAAGGTGGTTTGCCATGTGCAAAAGTCAGGTGCAGTAAGGCACGGGCATAAGGTGCTACTTTAAAGGCTATTAAGTACTTTTCTTTTTCACACTGTGTGCATTTATCGCTGAAGTTTCTCACTTGCAAATACACTTGGGGTAAATTTCAGAATGCAGAGCCTCAGATTAGACAATTGGACTTTCAAAACAGGTTAGCTCTTATGTTGACACTTGAAGTGGTCAAAAGTCCAGAAGGGCACAGTACTCTGTAGCTGCTCCCCTTTTGAAAGTCTGCTCTCAAATTAAATTTTGTAGAAAAATAATTTTACAGTTCCAGGCACACCATCTGTAACCAACTTGGTGATGATGACCCCTCTTTTATCTGCTTCTGCTGTAGATGAGTGTAAACTTAAACTTGAGAATGCAAGTTTGAAAATAGGGGGTTTGTGTACTGCAAACAGAATGAAATAATAGCAAGAATTTTTTCAGTGGGTTTTTTCCTTAGCAATTCCCTTTATTTCTTCATTTTACTAAAGTGACCAGACTTGTCTTTAGATTATTATGAAAGTAATTTTCTATGGAAGGTTTCCATTCTTCTGTACATGCATTTTATGGCAGCTAAAAAATTGAGTATTTGTGGTATTAGTGCCTTATTACATGTGTTTATGTTTTTTAGATTCAATACACCTTAGGTGGGATCTTAGGTAACCTGGATTACTGATTATCCTTTCATCTGTGTCACATTTTGCATGCTGTGTGAACAAGGGAATGAAAATACAATCTTTACTTCCTGACTATACTAAGCAACATTTTTTATGATAAAATTATATTGAAAAGGGGCTTAAGGTATGGAGTTTGAAGAAAGTTGAGAGCTAGAAGTATTTTTGAGAGCTATCCATGCAAACTAACTACAGCAGTACAATTAATTACAAGTAGTCTTTATTCAAGCAATTTCTCAAATTAGAACAACCATGTTATATGTTACTAGCAAGGTGTATTTGGCAGACATACACTGTGCATCCACTTTGTACTGAGTCTTAATTGTGCTATTCATAATTTCATGTTTTTTCTTTGACTTGGAAGTGAATTTTAGTGCTCCACTGACAGAAGGGCTCATAATATTGATTAGAGCCTTATTTTGAAATTTACTCCAACTATTGTGCTGTTGAACCCTAATTTTGACCTGCTCTCTTACTTCTCCAGGACCTCCAGCAGGTGTACCATGCTTCTTGCTGTGCGCGGTGCTGGTGATCCACACAAAACCTAACCAGGATAAAATCATCAAACTTACCTTCTTTTGTGACTTGAATATAAGACATAGTCAGTAGAAAATAAGGTTTGATACTGTAAAATTAGGATTGTAACGATGCTACAGTAAGAGTGGAAGGACCTTATTTTAAATTCCTAGAGTGCCTTATGTTAAATTCCTAGAATAGCCTGTTCCAGTAGATATCTTAGTTTTGGGGATTTTCCACCCACTCTACCATCTTTTAGCAGAGGAGATGGGGAATAGTTGCCTGTCCGGACAGGTACTTAATTGAACACCTCTGCACAGTCCATTGTGGTGCCAAAGGTTTTTCTGCTTTCCACCAACAATGTGTCTTGGTGTCAGGAAGGATAAAAAATGCTTTTCTTAGGGTCAGAAAACAATTCATCATTGCTTAGTGCAATTGTTGGTACTTCTTTTGAGACATTATTCATCTCTTTGCCCATAATGCTTTTTTTCCTCTCGCTTTGATGAGTATTAAAGCAAATAAGGTGATTTCATGTAGTCAAGAATCAGGACATAGTAGAAAAAAAGATCTTTTTGAGTATATTCATCTGGGGAAAATGACTGACTTTTCAAATTTAAATTGTCTTTGCTTTTGAGGGCTCAGATAGGATTTGTGCAAAATTTACTTGAAACTTCAAATGAATAGGAAGACATCTCATAGTTTAATAGTGCAAATAAAAGACAAAATTTGAATTTTGAGATCAGGCGTCTGTACATGTGGCCATGTGAAGTGCTAGGGAAAAGTGACAAAACTTTTCATTTGGCTTAGCTTGGAAAGGAACTTCTTAATCTCCTAGCATGAGTGAAGCAGTCGTAGGACAGCTTTATACTTCCTACTCAGAGCTTCAAGGGACGGCTCACCTGTCACCTGCAGTTGCCCCTTTGTTTCCTGTGTGTAGCGTTAGCAGACAGCAGAGCAGAGTTCCACTGATCTTGCCGCATCTCAGTTAAAGTAATCAGTAGCTACTGTGACTTCTTTGTAGCTATGGAGCGGTGCAGAGACATAATGGCTCCAATAATCAAATGTCTTCTTTGAAAAGACACGTCTCAAAATTCTCAGCACTCTATCCTGAGAATTTTCTAATAATATGCTGTTCTTTAAGAACTTTGCATCAGATCTCAATATTTGTTATCCAAATGTGTGACAGCATTCTTTAAAATATGTGGTAAAAAGCCACAGAGGAGAAACAATAATTTTTAATTTTTTAAAAAAATACTGGATAATTTATTTCTAGTAGAAAATTTTCTGTAATATCATACAGGATTGAGCATTTTTAGATTCGTTGCAGAAGAAACACGGCTTTTGTGTTGCTTTGGACTAGTGGTGCTCCACCTGATGGTTAAAACAAAACATCCTCAGAAGGCTGTCTACACATGATTTAGTCCACGTGGGTTGAAGGTTGCTTTAAAGAACTGTTGTGCCATGGGTAGTGCAGAAGGACCTGACACTTTCCATTAGCAAGCACTATGAGAGTAATAAAACCAACTTAACTTATGTGTTCCTGGCATTATTGTGATTTTTGTTAGTGTTGTTCCTCTATAGGAAAAGTTTGGGTGTCTTTTTTGGTTACATCATACCTCAAGGCGTTAGGATGACTCAGGCTTTTTTCTTGGCCTTCCCATAATTTCATTCTGTGTGTTTAAGTAACTTAGTCTGTCTCTGTCTCCTAGTTTGCTTCCTAATGTGCAAAATTGGGACAACAGAAATTTAAGATGTCATCAAGTTCTTGTGAGGTAGGCTCCATTACTGTGGTGAGATTTTATGATACGGTGATAAGTGCTGTAGAAATGCCTGCATTTTGTGTGTCTCTGCATATATAGCATTTCTCCATCCATCACCATACTATTTAGTGATAATGTTTTTCTACCCCTACTACTGTAGTAAGTATCATGAAGCTGTCTGGAAGTAGACATCATCGCTCTTATGGCACATTTGTAGTGGATCTCCTACTCCATCCTCATGCTGAAAGGATACCTGCCAAGAGTTGAAATGCGGGCAGGCGTTGCTCTGTGAGCACTGTCTCTCTCCCATGTCTTCAGACATGCCAAATCACAGTCCTTCTTGAGGCTCTCCTTTAAACACCAACACAACTTAATTTTTTTATTTGTTTCAATAGAGATTCTGATGTTTTCTGGCAACTATTCTCTGTTTTCACATTGTAGTTATCAAGGCGATAAAGAGTTTTAAATCATCCAGTAAATGTCACAAAATATTTATTTTTGCAAAAAGAAACTCTTGTTTCTCTCTGGTTCCTTGTACAGTGAGATTTTTAGCCCCTCTGTCTAGGACTTGTAGTATATTTATAACCTTTTAAATACAAGCACCATTTGGGGGCCTTTTGATATTCTTTTGCCTATACATGTGTAAATAATTGACTATCGTGTGTAAGCATGCAAATAGGTACCCATCCAATGTTACGTATTTATAATCAAATTCATAATACAAAATCAGAATAATTTTATTTTAAATATGAAAGAGTTATTTTAAGTGTGTTCACAGGAAACTTAATCCATATCCATATGTATGTTTGCAGGAAATAAATTATGCTTTTCACAACGTAGTGGTAGTTGTTAACTCATAGGAATTGCTGCATTTCTGCATTACAGCTGTACGTTTTCTAACAGAAGCAGAACTATCTTATACTTGCAACTTCAAAATGTAGGTCATTGTGTTGGTGAATGTAGGTCAGGGTGAAGGGGAAGAAGACAGAATGCAAACTCCTCCACATGGATCTTTAAGCTTATCCCTGTTTTGAAGGTAAAGAGGCTTACCTACCTGTTCAAGCACGAGAAGCTTTTCCTTTTGCTAAAATTAACGCAGGTATTCTGGCTTCTGGCTTCTTGGCTTAGCTGGAAGCACTGTGTGCTTCCACACTTGAGACCTATGTTCGTGAAAGACCTCCTGACTCCTGTTTCTTTAGCTGCCAGCCACTTATATCATTGCTGAGGTGATACTTCCTTCCCTATGGGGGAAGGGAGCAGGGAGGAGAGTCATGTGCATCGCTAGCATCTGCCTAAAGAAGAACATTGTCTTTCCATGGGTGCTTTACCCTTCTCTCAGCACAAAGCTATCTGATACACCTGCAGTTTCAGCCAGTATCAACATTGTAATGGTAGCAGGGGAAAGAACGGTGACCCCTCATAAAAGATTTAGTGACACCATTCAAAGTGCCCTTTCAATAATAACCGTAGAAAAGTGAGAGACATTTGACTGAGGGTACTGAAAACTCAGATGTTGAAGGATTTTGCTACAATTGACAAGTATTTTTAAAACTCGCTCAGGCTAAAAGTTTGCTATAAAAGGGTTTAGGGGTTTTGTGTTTGTGGGTGTGGGGTTTTTTTTGTAATGTGAGATATGAGTATTATAAATGGTATTAAATTAGCCGTGTCTTCACTAAATATTAAAAAAGCACTTTTATTGCTTGAGTATACACCAGTCACTGCAAACTGAAACATTCTTTATATTATACACTAAAATATTTAAACAGTTATTATATTTATTGCAAAATCTGTCATTTTAGCGTATTTCAATGCTCAAAAGGGAGATGGAAAATCCTGTACAATTCTTAGTGTATGTTTCACTGAAGAATGGGTAGTCGTGTGTGAATATTTTATTTTAACCCTTAGCAAGTCTAAGCAAAATAGCACATTTGCAAACACCTAATCAGCCTAAACTGTCATAAACAGGACAAATACCAATATTGCTTTAGTGGTTTTGTCATACATATGAATTGTCACTCTATTTTTTTTTTACCTTTAAGATCTTTGTTATACAAAAACTATATGCAAAGTTTTGGCCAAATGCTGTCTAGGCTTTTGCTTGATCTGCATGCAGACAACACATTCATAAATTTTCATTATTTATCACTATGAGTAAGGGTAGTTCAGAATACTTACTGGATGGAAAGGAAGAATTATATATGTGATGGTTACAATCAGGCTCTAAGTGATTTAAAAAGAAGACAGTTTTTCTCCCAAACTTCTGCTTCTATTAAATATGTTGTGATGTTTTTAAAGTCTCGAGAATAAAAAGTTATAAAAAATGGTCTAAAGGATACACATACGTAGTACGCTGCACGGAATTCAGTTTACCTGTCTAGAAATATCTAAAGGTTGCTCCCACATGTCTGTTTTTAAGTTTACTGAAACCGTTGAACTGTCTGTAGTTCATAATATTAAGTTTCTGTCATGTTAATTCATAATGCTCTGTGTTGGGGGGGGGCTAACCCTGGTTTTTACCTGTGGATAGATATGTAAGCGTGTTTTTTCATTGCTAAGCAACAACAGATGGAAAACACATACAACCGTAATTTGGCCGCATATGCCTTTGATTCATCCTCCCTTAACTTTGGGAACCTAACTCAAGTGCCTGAATACAAGTCCGTTTTCCCCAGGCTCCCTCCAGCAATGGAGACTGGTGCCTGCAGGAAAGCGTGCAAGCCACGCGGGATCTGTGCTGCCCTCTCCGTGGGCCGCGGCGCTTCAGTTAGATGTTCAAGTGAGGTGGGAAACTGGTCTGACGAAACAGCGAGTTTCATGAGTGAATGGTGTTGGAGGGGTAAATTTGCACGGATGCCTCCAAGTACTTGCCAAGGTTGACAATGACCAGTGTAAGTTTTATGACAGAAGCTTATAAAGTCATGAATACAGATTAGGTGAAAAAAGCGTGATTGCTCCTGTCTGTTCCCATACGAGAACTAGAGGGCCTCAAGTGAAAATGACAGGGATGCAAGTACAAAACAAGAGAGAGGAGATGTTTCTTAATACAGCACAGTAAAACTGGCGCTTCCTGCCACAGGACGCGGCAGCTATGGAAAGTTTAACGCAGTCCACAGAACAAGTAGAAAAATCCTTTGGTGACTATTAAACAGAACTTATCACTTGTATCTCCTCTCCTCCTCAGGAACTTCTTGAGCCACAACTAGAAATCATGCTGTGTTATTGCCCTAGTCCTGTATTTGTCCTTAGCATGTGTTGCTGCTCAGTGTCCCTTACAGTCAGACTGATGCCTGACCTAACAAAACCTAAGAGAAAAGGAGCTAAATAAAAAGAAACTGGGAAGAACTGAAATGACTGTAGAGGACAGCTAATGAAAAAGGAGGGGTCTTCTGTCCACTGTTAGAAACCAGCTACAAGGCAAGGTGGGCCTCGCATCTGGCCTGGTACAAACAGTTTGATGTTCATGTGAATGCCCAAATGTCAGAAGTTTCATAGAATTACATTTTATATAACTTTTAAAGTCTTGACAATTGTATGTATATGTATAGATATAGGTGTACATTTATGTGTGTGTGCGTGTATCTATAAAGTAAATTTCTGATCATTAGTGGGGATGAAACCTATGAAATACTCAGGTCCAATGCTTAAATCAGAAGTCTTCCATTAAAAGTCTTATTTGTTTCTTTACTCCATGGTATTACGGCAAATTTAGAAAATGAAACAGTTGGTGGAGGTCTGCAAATGGTAATATGTATTCAAATATTATTTTAGACAAAAAATCTGTTCTAAGAAGGCGAATATCTTTGTTTTATAGGTCTCTGGCCATCTGAAGAAGTACTGGCTTACTACTGCCTAAAGCACAATGAAATATTCAGGTACAGAGTTAAACATAAAAAGATATTTTCCAATCTGTTAGTTTTATTGTATCTGCATGGTAAAGATTGCTATGATTTAAGTCTTCAGATTAAATTTAAAATGTTCAAGGTGAAAGCATGTTGCTCTTAACAAAGAATTCTGAGCCGCCTTTGGGTACTAATATTGCACAGCAAGCTTTCTGCTATATGTCAAAGACTTTTGATTTCCACTCAAGGCGTTTTATTTCACTTTGATTTTTGGGAAACAAAAGTGAAGCTCCAATCGATCAGTACTGATTGTGAAGGTCAGGAAAAATAAAAGACATTCTTTAAACTGACATCTGTTGCAAAAACAAGCAAAATATTACCTGATAAAATACATAATAATCACTGCATATAGCAATGGAGGAATTTGCACCTGTATTTAAGTGTTGTGAAACAATTTTGAGACACCCTGCACTTTTATTTGGTTTTGTTTTTTCACATTTTCTAAACTTGTAGAAGGCAGTTATCAAGGCTCCAATAGGAACACCTGAAAATAAAATCCATCCTGCATCCTCTCTCTTTCCCCTTGAGTATACAGAGCTTTGCACTTGGAAATCCTTGAAGTTTCATTGTCCAGAGGATGAATGGGGTGCAAGAAAAGCCATTATAACAATGTATTTGGAGGCATAAATTGTGTTCTGAGTGAGGGTGCAAGGCTCCTCCAAGTAAACCAGCTTGGAGTGTACAAAATCCCTCAGTCCGTGTACACACGGTGTTGGTAAAATAAGGAAGACCAAGCTGTAAGTCCCTGCCCCTTGTACCAAAGCTGAAAGCGTTATCAGCTGTGAGCTGGTTCCCACAGCTTGCTCAGACTCCTCTCTGAAATCAAAGACCTGGCACCAAAGCATGCCCTGGTTTGTAAAGCCTCATTTCTACTCGGTCTGCCACCTGAAGGAAGCCCACCCCATTAGAGGAGGCAGCTAACACGTCTAATCTGGTAGCCGCTGCTCCTTCCTCTGAGTTTAGCTGGACACTGCGCTGTGTGACTTCTGCTGCTGTAATGGTGTCCCTGTAGCACTTTGCTGTCCAGCCCCATGCCGTGGCTTGTATGCTCTGCTTGTTCTCAACAGCTCTTCACAGCAAACCTCCCTGTGCTGCTCACTAAAAGGGTATTTTCCTAGTTTGGGTATGCAAGTCTGCATACTCGGAGACAGCGATCAGTCGAACTTCCATGGAGGAAATGGGCAGTTTCACGTCGTGATTTCTCAGGATTATGCCCTCTCAACAGTACGCTCAGAGTAGAGTTTCTTATTTCAATTCTCATTGATAAATGTCACTAAATATTGCCTGAGAGATGGATACGATTTTTAAAATTTGCTAATAAGGGAACTTTGCACTGAAATGAATTATTTATATGCATAAATATGTATGTGTATATGTGTGTGTGTATGTATGTGCTCATCTATTATGTACATACAAATGTGGTTCAAAATGCACTGAAAACCCCACACTAGATACTTTCTGTGTTTATTTCAGTAAGCATGACTCTTATAAAGGATTAAGTGCGTTGTAAATCTTATATATATAACCATATGTATATACTTTTAATATATATGACATATATGGTTTAGAAAAATAAAAACTTATGTGAGGAAAAACCTATAATCATTCTATTTAAACCACAAACTGCAAATTTCCTACATCTGTTTTATATTTTCATTGGGTTTATGTACAGCTTGTTCCTCCAAACTATGTCCATCTTTTGTCTCATTTCCATTAAATAGGAGAACTAGACTTTTTTCAAATAACATTTGTGGAGTCTAAGAAAAATAAATCTATCCCATCCAGACAGCGAGCATTAGTAATACAGTCATACAGCATAGCCCACTGGCCTCAGTGAACAAAATAGCAGCATCTGTATACTGATACTGATATGGCATCCTAGATGCTCTTCCTAAATATCAGTGTCGAGTGAGCAGGGAGGTAATACTTTCATGTAAAAATAGATTTTCAAATGTTGGTATTTTAGGGGAGAAGAAAAGGTGCACCAAAAAAAAATCTGTTTAGCTGAAATTCCATTTTCTGCCTGTCAAAAATGTCTCAATGGGAACGTTTCTGCCAGCTGTAACAGTTACCGCAGATTTAGCTACAAAGCAGCGTGTTCCTAAACTGAGGCTCTGCCTTGCCCTAGACGCCGCTTCACGCAGTTTCGGCGCGGGGTCAGCATCCCTCCCTCCTCCCCTCCTGGGGCAGGCCATGGCTCTGGAGGACATTCTTTATGGCTCCCCCTGCAAGCTCCCATCCGGCACGCTCTCTGCGCCAAATTATATTTCACATGCACGTCTTAATAACAGCGCAGTACGGTCTAAGTTAAAAGCAGCCTTTTAGACCATGTATTCAACCCTCTGCTCGGGCTCAGTTTAGGCTCTTGACACTAACTTCGTTTAGTTTTCTGTGGCTTAACTGTTTGCTGTTCCCATCGTTGTTCATAACAGCATTGTTTGTAGGTCACTTGCAGTTTTAAGTGCTAATTGAAGGGTTGGATTTCTTCATGTGTAATTGTTTTGTGGTATATGGCTTGTTTTAAAACTTCTCTCTTTTTAATATAAAAAGGCTTTTAGGCATAACTATATGGAGAGATATATAAATAATATTAGTTTCCTCATTTACTTCTCTAACTGTTTTTGCAAGAATGAATGCGGATTAACATTGTTATCCTTTCCTAACAATTATCTTTCGCTACTCTAGCTAGTTTAGTTCTAAAAGACAGAGCCATTGACAAGGGAAAAAAGGGAACCTTCTCAGATTTTTCAGCTCAGCGGTGGTAATGTTGCACTGAACACTAATGAGGGAACCCCCACTGATTTGCCTGCTTTGTGACTTTTCTATTTCATAATTATTTTTAAAACGCAAAACGACATGAGGTAGCCTAGTCATGTCTCTACAACTTCCTGGTAGCTCAGTTCTTACTGCAGATGGCAATTTGTTCTTGTAACATATATGTCTCTCTGACCATTTTCATCTAATTTGTATGGGTTCTACCATTTCCTTTCTCTCTTTCAGGGACCTTGCTGTGTGTGAGCTAGGGGGTGGCATGACATGCTTGGCTGGGCTCATGGTAGGTCTTTTCTCAATTCCAATCCCATTCAGAGGAAGAAACAAAAGGAAAAATGTTCCAGTGCCTCCAACTGCTGGGTCAGAGAACTGTCAACAGCCTCAGCTGCGGTCAAGCTGCAGAGTCTTGAGAGACCTTCTAGATTGACTTGCTTTCGTATCATATTGATTTTATGGTTGCCTCGATGAGCAGAAACATTTTACCTCCGTGTAGTCAATATCTCTTGTTGTGACATTCCAGGCCACGTACGGTCTGTCTTTCATTGCCATAGCCGAAGCATTTTTTTTTTTTTTCAGATTATAGTCCCATTTGCTAAGATACAGGAATAGCCTGGCGAATCACAGTTGGAGCACCATGATATAGCTGCTAATGTTTTGCCTGCATTATTACACCAACAAACATGATCCAGAGCTCTCGGTAATTAGATTCTTTTGAATTAGATTGGCCATTCAGGAGAGTCGTTCACCATTCTCTGGGTTCTGAGTCATGTATTCAGGAGATATTATGTAGCAGTGCAGTGCATTAGACAAGTTTTTATGTCTCTACAAATAAAAGCATATTGTTACACTGATTGGCATTTGACAAACCTGTCGCTCTTATACAATGTGTCGAGGTTACAGCCCAATGTGCGAGCATGTCAAAGCTCACAAAAAAATTACCCTTACAAAGCCATCTGCCTGCAATGCAAAGTTATATGAAGGGCATCAGGCAGTCAGACAGAAGCAAGCTGAAAGGCAGAGTGACAGCCTTGTATGATGGCTCTACTAGATAAACAGAAGCCCGCAAATGAAAGCCTCTCAGAATACCATCATCCGCTGTCACAATGCAATTACGGAACAGAATGATAGCAAGATAGAGGCTCCCGCAAATGGAATGATAAAAGTATTGACTGATTTGATTGAATGATTAAAATAATGCAGACATAAAATGAAAAAAGATTGAAGATTGTTACAGAGAAATAGGTGAGGAAGCATGATACTGAAGGCTTGTCACTCCTGTCTTCACTTCCACACAGACAAGCATATTTGCTCATTGTTTGCTGTGCTCTTTTTTTCAGGTTGCTATTTCTGCAGATGTCAAAGAAGTTCTGTTAACTGATGGAAATGAAAAGGCCATCAAAAGTATCCTTATTCAGATAGAAAACTGGTTTGTTGTGCTCGTTCCTTTTTACTGGCTGAGTAACAATCGATATAAAGATAGACAGCATGGGGTATATTAAGAAAAAGTCCCCACATAAGTAATTAAAAAATAGATGTAGAATATCTTGAACAGAGCTACAGCTTCCCCCACAATAAATGCCGCATTTTCTTCTTTAATTAAAAATGTACGTGTTGGTATAGAGCAAGTACAGTAGTAAATATTTGTCTTACGGTTGAGTGCTGAAAGATTCCTGTGTGTATGCTGCACATTACAGGAGACGTAGCAGTGAATCAAATCATTAGCTCCCCTTCACATACTCGTTTTGCAGAACTAGATTTTTTTTTTTTTTTTTTTTACTTTCGGATACTAGCCTCTTAAAACATACCCAGTATTTGTATATTGACATAGCTTTTCCAGTGTGTATTGAAATGCATGGTTTCATTGTTGCTGCTAAGTTATAACTGCCTACAAATTACCCATTTAGTGTGCTTAATCAATTATCAATTTATCATTATTTCTCTTGATGTAAGATTGCAAAACTCCTCTGTCCCTTGTAGAAAGTATTTTATTATATTTCTTATATTAGAATAAATTGCTATTATGCCCTTCTAATATGAACACATAGTTCAGAAAATTGAACTGGACTTTGGCTAAGCGAGAAAATGAGTGAGCATAATTTGTGGCCACATTAAATATCAGCACAGAACAAGAACAGATATATACAGTGAATACTAATAGCTCTTAGAAATTGAGAGGAAAAAAGGAAGATATCTATTTGCTTTTGTTCCTTGGTAATCTTTCCATTTGCATTTTAAGGCAGACTAGTTTTTCAGGTTTTGGCCACTGCATCATCAGAATTATTTAGATTTGAGTTTTGTATGTATTTGAGAGCTAACATAATGAGTACTTAGTGAAAAAAAGAAGTTAAACTAATTTGTGGTTTAAAAAAATTGCAGTTGCTGATGACTGTTAAAACAGGAGACATTGCAGTGCAATAATATTAGCTACTGCCTTTAAAAAGACTTTCTCAGAGGTAACTGAGATGACTATAATTGCTTAGAACACTTTAACAATTTCGTGGAAAAAACAGCCAATCCTAGATCATATCTTTTAAAACTTGAAGGGAGCCTTGTAAAAGTCTCCTTTTTCTTGAAAATGCAAGTTCTCAGTTGTGTTCCAGGGATTCTTATTTTGTTAAATTCTAGTTTGTTATACTCATGTCTTGAGGAGGAAGTATTCATTATTCTGTGCATTTTAATCAGCATCACTCCTTCCAGTCTTTCTTCTAAGTCATTATGAAGATAAAAAATGTGGGAGAAAAAAAGTGTTTCAAAACTAGCCTGACAAAACAAACTGATGTTTTATAGAAGCATAGGTATTTAACAAAAGGTCATTTTACCCACAGAAAGCTTCAGGTGAGCTCAGTAATCATCAAGTCAGCAAATATCTTGCATAGCAGATTCCATAAACATACCTGAACTTTTTTGAAATTTAGAAGTCCTCTATAGCAAGGAAAATCGGCGAGTGCTAAAAGTATTCACTCAGTCGTTGGAATTAAACAAATTAAAGTGCTTTTATTCCTGAAAAAGATACTGTTAATGTCATCTAATTAGCACACTTTAGTTTTTCACAATATGTTTTAGAAATATCTTTTATTTCCAAAAGTCTTACAAAAAGTCTTCATCTGTATTCACTCAGTGAATCCCTTTCAGAGAAGTGATTGGTGGAAGGCTCTAACAGGAATTTATTTTTCTTTTTTAACATTTGGTGCTCTGAAGGCTCAGCATTCAAAGTGCTTTTATTGTGTTGGATTTTACAATGGGCTTAATATTAGCAGGGTGCCAAAGTGCAGCAGACTAAGAACTTTACAGTGTAGGTGGAATGTATTCTTAAAAGTGCACATAATAAAATTTATGTTGCATTTTATGTGTTTTACAGACTTCAGTAGTAATTTTATGATCTGTCTTATGGTAATTTTCTTTTGCATTCTTTTCTATAGTGACTAGCTATAACAGAAGTTTAGGCTAAATTTAGATCTGTCTCAGCCACACCAGACTCACTGAAATCAGTAAGAATTTTTAGCATAATTGGAAATAGTATTTGGCCCCAAATGCCACAGGCTACAAATGATGTATTTCTGCTAATTTTTGTTATTGCTGATGGTATTTTTTAGTTGTTTAGCACACCAAATTAAATTAATGTGGGATAAAATACTGTTTTCTTTTCTAGATTCTGCTTTTCAGGAATAGTTAATGCCTAGTATTATGCTTTTTATGTAGGTATTATAGATTAAAA
This sequence comes from Gymnogyps californianus, assembly GCF_018139145.2. NCBI lineage: Eukaryota > Metazoa > Chordata > Aves > Accipitriformes > Cathartidae > Gymnogyps > Gymnogyps californianus. The sequence continues at coordinate 29,623,293 of NC_059473.1, forward strand.
TAATCTTGTTTAAAAATTACTGTTTACATCTTCCCTTTAAATTTCTTAGGAAGCTTAAATTACATGCCAGTCATACTATAATATCCAAAAATTACTTCCAAAAAGTAAAAGTGGTTGTCAACAAAAAAGAAAAAAAATCACTGTCAGAAGCCAGGAAATCACCAAGCAAGCCTGCTAATTATTCTTAATGGGCAAGATGAGCACATTAAGAAACAAATGAATACATCAGTGAAATGTAATTGAAAATCGACCTGGCAATAGTGCATTGCATCTGAGAATCTGCCTTTATATTATCATCATCATCATAATTATTGTTGTTTTTGTTGTTGTTATCGCTATTCAGTGAGCGTAACTAACAGCTTTGCTTTGTGAACTCTAAAGCTTTTGAGGATTTGATTTTTCTTTTAATTTTTGACATTCTTCATATTATTGTCCATTTCATACTGCCACATGAAGTATTCACTATGTATGTTTTCAATATCTATGTTAGGATATGTTATTGAAATGTTACAAGTTAAAACAATTTACGAATATGTTAATTTCAAATCATTGTTGTCATTTTAACCATTTCACTGTGAAATACATAGCTATATTTTATATTAATCAATAGTCTTATGCATGAGGTTTATGGAGGTTTTTAAAAGGATATTATGATTTGAGTTACTAGTCCATTTAAAAGACTTCACTCTAACTCACTCCTTTTGCTTATCGTGCGCAGATTTTCATTGATTAACAGATCATTTATACTGTAAAATCAATAAAATACAGATGTTATTGCTTTTGCAGCTTCGTTCAAAACTTTACTGCTGGTTTCGTGTGTTTTATCTAAGTTCTTTCAGGATCATTTCAATAAAGAAAGTGTTAAAAAGAAAAATACAGATATTTCAAGTGAATAATAAAGATACACATAGGCAAAGTTATCAGATTCATCCCCCTTTGTAATTTTGGGTGATATGCATTCAGATACGAATTTTCCAACTTAGGTAATATCTATGACATAGTCAGTCATGAACATCAAATTCTATTTCCCCAGAACACTGGGAGCATCTATACTGGGTTCGACATGTCCAAATCCAAGGATGAGGTTCATTTTTAGTAAAAATTGTCTCCTATTTCAGAGAGGCTGTGTACCTTCTGCCTTAGCTCTGTTTCACACCATGCACTGGTGACTTGAACTACTGTCTGAAAGCATCAATAATACAAAACATTGTTGCAGTGCACTATAATGGCCATTAAAATATAGTGTATGGATCTTTCAACAGTCCTGGGAAATTTAGGTTGGAAAGGTCATGTTCAGCCTGAATGCCTGGAGACATGGGCTCATAAATTATTTAAAAAAGCTAGTGTTAACATGTTTACAACAATTATTAATAGTTTTGCTCAGTTATATAATTTAAGTGCAGTGTAGCTAATTTATCAACAATGTTACTTCTGCCTCTACTTAAAAATAGCACGCTTTGCTCATGGAATTATTTATGCCTTCCTTTTGCTTCACAGGTGCAGACCATTCATTACTACTTCTCATTGCATATTGTGGAAAAGATTTAAAAGGCACGTCCAAACTACAGAGATTTTTTTAAACCAGTTTTCTGTCATTCTATTTCTAGTTTTTGGCTTCACAAAATATCAATTGTCTTTTCTTTTACATTGTTTGGATAGAGGCTTTCCTAAAATAACTTTTCTTAAATAGCCAATTGTGTTAGGAAGGCCAATTATGTGATGTCAGCAAAGCAAATAAAAAGATACATCAGTGATATTTTAAATTAGCCTGACACTAGTGTTCAATTTTCTTATGAGAGCACTTCCAAAGAATTCAACATATTTTGTGCACCCAGAAACATCCTCCTAATTAGCATCAGATTTCCTGTACCTTAAATAAGAAAGAGGGGTCATTGACATCTTTACCAAAAATGTCTCTTTAAGATAATTTTTTATATTTGAGAGTGAATCATTCAAATACGTATGGATTCACACTCAGTGACATTTAGTATTCTCATAGTTTTTGGTTACTCTCTACACCTTTTCCTTCCAATGGCTTCTCACAAACCACAAATTACTGATTATAAAGGTTATCTTTATAGGCATAGATGACTGGGCACAGCTTCCCTTGAAACTTTTCATTGACAGCCCTTGCTTTGGCCTGCCTGAATGGCTACCCAAATTTGTGACCTGATCTTCCAAACAGAAAGAAGCTGAGACATGAGGCTGAGGCACTGAGACACGAAGCTGAGGCACTGTTGCGGTGCCTATGGGGAAGGAAGGGCATTTATTGCTTTGTACTGTCTTTTATGGTGGTTCCAAACCATTCTCAAGAAAGCAAATGGACTAGAAACTCCCTTGCCTATAGGTTAAGGTGCTCCCGTTGTGTGTTGGATTTCACCCAGACAGAGCCAGGAACAAAGGTATGTGTCTTGTGGCAGGGCAGGTACTCAAAACCCATAAACCTCCAAAATCTCAGCACTGTGATCTAGTGATACAGTCGAAAGCAGCACAAACTAAACTGGACATTAAGTGACTGTGCTAAAAAATTTCTGTTCACCAGGGCTGTAATTTGTATGTTTGTAAACAATAGTTGCCTTTAAATGCATATAAGGTATGGGAAGACTTTTTCAGTTCCCTCTATAGCTACAGGGCTAACAATTCCTTAAATGAAACAGTAAATAGAGGTAGGCAACAAGAGCAAGTTACTGCATAGATATATGGCTGATGTGTGGGAGTAGCAATGTAAAATTTATGCTTCTGAAAAAAGACTGACTCTTAGCACAGATTAAAGAAGACCAAACAGATAAAAGATATTATGAAGGTATTAATAATGGAAAAAAGTTTGTTGGGTTTTTTTATTACTGCTCTAGTTTTGTAGATAATTCTTAACAAATATGCTACAGATGTAAGTGAGATCATCACAAGAAACCAAAATGCAGGAGTATTTAAGGCTCAGAAAGTGTCAAGCTGGTAAGATTCTACTAAACTGTTTTACTGATTCTTGCATGTAATTGTGTCTTCAATGTAAATGTGAAATGTATGCAAAAGTGTGAAAGTGTGACCTGTATTACTGATGCTGACACAGATGTATATACAATATAAGTAGGTAAGTGATGCAAGACAAATTTGGAAGTATTAAAAAAAATTTTAATTGCTTTTTAACACAGCAAATACAGTATGATTAATCTTGGTGACATAACCTCTCTTTCCTTTTTATTTTTCTTAACATACACTATGTCTCTTCAAGCTGTGGTTTAGTGCACGGTTGAAATTTGGCTGCTTCAAGAGTCAACATTACCCATTGTACTGAATATGAGGCTTGGAATGAATGTACCTAAATCACTGGCAGGTTTCATTTTAAATAGCTCTGAGAATTCAGGGTGGCAACAAATCCCATTTGCCCCTGAGGTAGAGGATGTCGAAGCATCCATGGGAGGTTTTTTGGTCATCCTGCCTGTGCAGTCAGTATCGTGTTGTCGCTGCAAGGACAGATGGGGAGCACGGGAGCCAGGCACAGCATGCTGGGGCCCTTCTCTCATTGACTATGTCCTAAGGTGCAGGGCGCACCCAGCATTTTTCTCATAGCGCACCAGTTCTGTCTCTGAGTTAGCCCCGAAGGCATGCTCTGGAGGGTGAGCATTGTAGAGGTTCAGAGAATTTGGTTTCAGATAGTCTCCAGAGCCCTTCCTTGCCCACCCTGTAAGAGGTGGTGGCACTGAGGTTAGCTGTTTAACTATCTATTTCATTGAGGCATCTGCAGGTACAGGAGGAACTGGAAGCAGCTGAAAAGTTCATCTCTTGTAGTATTTTAAAAGTAAATTGTAAAGTACTTTGTATTCGTGGTATAGGGTTAAGAATTAGAACGTGCTTAGGGATGGCTACCTAAAAGCAAATGGTGCACTCTTATTTGTGTATCTAAATCTTCTTTTTTTTTTTGATGATTCTCATTCCAGAAGGGCTCTCAGTCCTTCTCAAAGTGACAAAAGTAAAGCTGAAAAAGGGCTGAGAAAGGCAAGCTGTTACAGCAGAATAAGCTTATTAACATAGAGGGTTAAACCCATACAATTTTAATGGCTATCATTCACATCATTTATCCCTATGCTTATGTAGCCATTCTGTGTAGAGAAGTTCTTTTAAGTGAGCACTTAGGGTTAGAAAAATTCTGCCTTCATTAGGGTGTACGTGCATATAACTTAGAGATATATCTCTGCATCCTAATAAGTGCCTGCCAAGTAGACAAAGGCCACGCGGGCCCCAGGAATGGTCTTTCAGGTTCCATGTGCTGAACGCTTCTTGTGAGCAGCCTCAGACACTCATCCCTGCTGAGGAGAGGCTGTGTGGTACATCCATCCAGAAGCCTAGATTTTGTAGATTTCCAATTGCCGTCTACTTTGCATGAGATTTCAGATTTCATCCCTTGTCAAGACTTCAAACCTGGTCTTTTAGATATCAATCAAAAGCACATTTTCTACCCTGTCCTCATTTACATTTATCTAATGCTTAAGGTCATTTGTGATCATTTGAGTGTATTTCAGCATATGGAATCAGTGAATAATAGATTTCAGCCTCACGCTGTGAAGAAAGATTGTGTTTTTACAAGACATGATGTTGTTTACTGGGTGTTAATAATCACTAATTAATAAACATATCTAGACATCATAAAATGTTGCATTTTAAGGAGCAAAAATGTCAAGTGTTTAACTTCTTGAGTGCAATAACATTTGGGGCCTTATTTGCATAAACAAAATAATTAAATTACAAAATAAAGTGAACTACTATATCAAAACATAAGGCTCATTATAATAAACACATAATTTGATTTTTAGTTCTACATTCTTAAGGCTTTTGCAGATTTTTTGTAACAGTGTAAGGTTTTATAAAATAAGTATTCAAATGACTCTCTAATCTCAAAAATAATGATCATCTTGCATTTCTCTCTCTTATACACATTAATAGTTGATTTCTCCTGTCAAAATTAAGGTTATGCTTTGGTTAGTTATTTGAGAAGTGCTAATGGATGGATGAGTCCTTCAGATTCAGTAATGACATGTCATGAAGGCAGTAACAAAGTTGTCTGATCACTTCTCAAGGCCTTGAAGAAACTAAAAGGCTGATGTAAAATCTGAAATATTACCATAACCCTGATTCACTTTTCCTACAACTGAAAACCTTAGTTATATAATTATAATGGGGGAAAGAAAAACACAAGAAAATGTAGTGTTTTGTAGGGAAGAATGCAGCGCTGGCATGCAAAGTGACGTTAGGTGACTTCTTTTACGTTGATCAGAGCTTGCAGGCAAATGAATATAGTGATGTATTTAAGTGACTTACTGCAACATTAATTTAATCTGGAGAAGGCATGTTCCTCACTCTAATGTATCATTTAAACAGTGTCCAGTCTTGCAACTTTGCACAGTGTCCAGTGCGAAGTTAGAAGATTCTTTCCATATAAAAGGTAATTCAGAATAGACCCTTCTCACTGCACCTTCATCTCATGTCGGGATCTTGTACTCTTTTCCTTGCACACGGAGTAGAAATTATCAGTATGAGAGTTTGTGACTGTTCCAGACATTTAAGTCCAGACTTGGAAAATATGCCAAAAAGTATATGGCACAAAAAGGAACAATCCAGTATCAGCCGAGAGAAGTTAGATTAGGACAACCTGCCATACATTTATTTATTTACATTTATACAAAATGCAGTAAATGAACACTTATCTAGCTCTCTGCCAACTCTTGATTATTGTTTAAAAGTACAGTAATGTAAGCCAAACTGGCAGTTTGTCGTATTATGTGTTATAATGTAATAATAGATATTTAGTAAACAGTTGATTTCAGCAGTGGATATACAATTCTATTTTATTTTCAGCTTCCATGCGTATATTCAGAATTTCCTGCTTATGCTTACTGGAAATAGGTACAGTAATGCCACCAAGTTACTAATAATGACTTGCCATAGTAAGGTGAATTATTAATACCGTGTATGTGTTTGGTGGTTTTATTTTTTTCACAGTTCAAAAATTATCCATGAATCATGTTGTTTACCCCATAACTTAGCATATGAGTTATATGCAAAGACTGATAGCAGTCTTTGTACCATCAACTGTTATTAGTTTGACATGCATTATATCATTGTTTTGAACATGTCCACCGATGATTAAATTAGCAATAACAAAGTCAAGGAATCTCTGCTCTTTTTCTTCTCTTTATTTTAATGTGGATACCTTCCTGAAGCAGGGGTTTGGGTAGTAGAATTTTGAAAAATTGTTGTTATTACAAATGTCATGATGGAAAAGCTTTATCAAAGAAGAAGGCTTGCAGTATATTCTAAAGGTTAACAGACTCTGTCTGTCTTACCTACCAGGGAATTTGTTCTTCCATAAGATTCCCTTGTCTGAGAAGACTGAATCTGTTAAGAACAAAATTTGTATATTTATTGCTGATATGGGACCTGTGAGTTTTAGCTGTGGAAAAGTCTATTGTTTTGCTAAGAGTTGCCTCAGAGAGATTACATTCCACATAAGAGTGTAAACAAGTACATATAACATCAAGTCAGTAAGAGAAATGCTTGTGGCATGATGCACCCTTTGATTTGATTAGTAATAATGTATCATATACTCTTTGTTCATTCTATAGTCAACGTTAGAACCCACATCAAGAATGTATGACCGTGTGACCAAAAGTGACAATTCCTTCTCCTTAAAGGTTAACAGATAGGTCATAATCTTATCTGAGATTTTAGTGTTCCTTACAAATGTAATGGATTTACAAGCTTCCAGAATTAAACCTAAAAAGAAAAAAAGTCTTTCTAAAGACTAAATGATATCCAGTATAATAGTGGATGAGGTCTCAATGACAGACCACTGAAAGTCCTGATTCCATTCTTATATTAATTACCTCTTTCTCTGTAACTGCCAACATGTGAATATTTTACCTTACTGCAATATTCTTCAAATATGCTGACTTTCTAACCTTCCTGATTTCAACTGATGATGTAACAGGTTCCATCAATGTAGGACAGCCTTAATAAAGACTCTCTCTCTGTTTTCATTCATCAAAATGACCTAAGTGTTGCTAAATGCAAAGTTTTTGAAAACATATTTATTGAACTTGTATTTGTCAGCTTAGCAACCCTAAAGGAATCCCTTTCTTCCAACTATTTTTCCAGTCTCCTCATGTAGCACTCTTGCACAACAGCATCTATTGGCAAGGAGGAAGTTGCCAAAAGGAACATTTCCTGCTCTTAGGTTAGAAAGAAAAGGCTCCTGGTTCCTGGTCTCTTAATTTGATCACTTCATGTATGTGTGGGAAGAAACAATGAACGGTCTGTCTGTTCATGCCCATTGTGAATTTGTAGCTCTCCATCACCGAAAACTCAACTCAGGTGGAAACCATTCCCTACCTCTGATCATACTTGCCCTGCTCTATACCTTTTCCAGTTTCAATTTACTCATTTTCAGAGGAAGCTGATCAGTACTGCATTCAAAGTGTGCATAAATGATAGATATATGTAGTGGAATAATTATGCTTTCTGTTCCTCTTCTAACAATGCCTAACAGTGATTTGCTTTTTTGACTGCAGTTGAGCACTGAGCTAATATTTTCATGACACTGTCTGTCACAACATCAGGAGCTTTCCAGTGATGGTCAGTTTGGAGACCTTCATTTTCATTATGAAGCCAGAATTATTTTTCCCATTGTGCACTTTGCATTTATCCACACTGAATTTCATCTGTCATTTTGTTGTGCAGTTACTCAGTTTCATCCTTCTGCAATTCTTCACTCTGCTCTTCTCCTTACTGTCTTGAATAACTTCTTAACATCAGCAAACTTTGCCAGCTCACTGCTAATCTCTTGTAAACATATTGAATAGAACAGGTCCCAGGGGAACTCCACTGATTATCTCCCTCCATTGTGAGAACTGACCATTTACTACTACCCTGTTCCCTGTCTTTTGTTCTGTTATGTGGCCATGCCAGGACTCTTCTCCAGTGGCTGTCTACTTTACTTAAATGTTGTTGGTGAGGGTCTTTGCCAATAGCCTTTTGGAACCAGAAGCAGCCTGTATTACCCAGATCACCCTTATCTGAATACTTGTTGACACCTTTGAAGAGCTCAAGGTTTATAAAGCAGGACTTCCTTTTACAGAAGACATATCAAAAAAGGCTTCTGTTGTGAAATTGTCTTCAGTTTCTTCTACAGTGAACACTGATGCAAAGAATCAATTTCACCTCTCTGAAATGTTATCCTCTGTAAGTGCTCATTCTGTATCCTGATTATCAGCTGGCAGGAAGATTTAGAACAAAAGAAAGAGTACACTCATTTTGGTCTGCCTAATTTTATTATTATATTTAATTTTCCAAGTTTGTGATCCTTTCTTCATTTGGGTGTGACTTCAACTTTTGGAGGAATGACATCTTGTTTCTAATAACCTTCTTTACCATTTGGCCATACCAGGTGACTTTCACCAACTTCCAAGTCTTTCCTATTTGTGTATTTCATTCAGTTGTGTTGACTTAATAAAGTTGCAATTTATTTTAAATTGTGTTGTAGTTTTGTCTGTCTTCTTTATGTGACCAGATAAAAATTTATAAAGAGGAAAAGTTAGCAAGCTTTGTAGAGAAATTTCTATGTGTTTGGAAGAACAGGGAGAAAAGCTAGGTGCTAGCTAAAGGTATGGCGTTGCATTATTTTAAGTAATTCTTGGTCAAATCCTTGGCTATTTCTATTAGCCAAGTACTATTCCTCTTGTACTCTCTTGGACTGGACAGAAAGACTAGGTGGAGACCACTGATATGAGAAAACTTATGTCTTTCTTCCCAGGGCTTTAAAGGAAAATGTCCATGAGATGTTAGAATCGAAGATTATTTGTTTTATTCCTATGCTCTTTTGTGTATCCATCTTTTTAGCCAACTTTGACATTGTTTCCTGGTTCCTGTTGTTACCATTGTACCTTTGCCTACCCTTCCTTGTCTACCTTGGCTCTACCTTAATAGGCAGTCATCAAGTACATTTTACACACTTTCAGTAGGCGCTCTCAGCTAATCTTTGCCACAGACATAGGAAAGTTGGGACAAACTTTAAATTTTGACAAAATGATGCTTACAGTGTTATCTTTGTTTATTTCATTAATATTCAGTTAATATTCAAATAATATTCAAACGTTAACCAAGGATACTGAAAATGAATGGCGTTCAGGAAGGAGCCAGAAGAGTGAATCAGGGTCCGGAAATGAGAGAGTTAAAGAGTTCTGTTTACTTAACTTGTCAAAGGAATGACTTGATTGTTAAGAAATGAATTGATTTTGATCTGAAAGTCTCATGTGGGGGGAAAAATCTTTAATAGAAGATCACTCTTTAATCTAGCTTACAAGTACCTAACAAGATGTAGAAATTGAAGATAGACAAATTCAGCCTAGAAAAAAATGAGATTTGACAGAGACAATGATAGTACATTAGAACATCTTTCCATGGGAAGTGGTAGTTTGTTAAGCAGTGACTGTGTTTAAATCAAGTTGGATATCTTTCTGAAACATGTGTATTAATTTCCTGAGATAGATGGGCTTGATACAGAAATTTGAAGTCTTGGATGTTTATTTTGGTCCTTTCTGCCCTCAGAATTTAAGCACCTGTGATCTACATCTTCTGCGCTGTTTTTATTTTTTCCTCCCATTCAGTCCTTCTGGACCTGCCTGGTTCACTTCACATTCTTTGTTTTTTCTTCTTGTTCCCTTGATTATCCTCCTTGTATTCATGGGTAGACTGTTTTCCATAAAGCAAGCAATTGTCTTCTTTTCCTTCATATTTTTACACAAAACAAACTTTTACAAAGCTTTCATTCACTGATCCTACCAGTACGGTTGTGCCACATGTGCGTATGCTGTCTTGCATTTTGAAGTGATGTATTTTTTTTATACCATATCAGTATGAATTAGAATGTGAGAACCATCCATTTTGTGCATAAGGTACTACATGAACCTTGCTGAAAACAGTAGTGAATCTCCTAAATAAAGACTGATTTAGAATGTATTGTTGTAGAGAAGGGATGCAAAAAGGCAAATTCACAAACACCAGTGGTATTTTTTTATTGATAACATTTTTATACAAGATATTCTCACTTCTTTTAAAAAAATAGCCACACTTTTGCTAAATGTTGGCCTGTGGTGTGTCTACAAAATGGAAAACTTTATTCTGCAACAGTTGTATTTACATGCAGTGTATTTATTATGTCCCAAAAATTTAGTAGCTTTTGATATGCAGCAAATGTGTAAGTGTTAGGACTGTTACTTTTGAAGACAAAACTGTAATGTTCCCATCTGAATTTTAGCAAAACATGTTGTACAGAATAAGAGAGAGAAAATATGTTCTCAGAATAAGGAATAAGGGAAGCACATAACTTTATCATACACTTTTTAAAAGGAACTTTTAGGCAGGAAAGCCTAGATAAAATCATAGAATATCTCAGGTTAGAAGGGACCCATAGTTGGTTTTGGTGTTTTTTCTTCTTTTGTATTACCACATTAACGTGATGAGGTTTCATCATGAATTGTTGTACCAGGCATTGTATAAACAGAGCAAAAAGGCAGTTTGTGTTAGAGAATCTATGGTATAAGACCAGAGATAGATACAGTGAGAAGGATAACGAGGATAACTGTAGTCAGCATGACAGACAGAGTTGGAGGCACAAGAGCAGCCTAGCCTCTTCTCAGTTTTTGTAGGCGCTATTTTAAAGAATTTCAAGGATAATGGAGTAAATTTGTGAATGTTCATGGATAACATAGTGGAAGAAAATTGTAAAGGTGCTTGCTTGAAAAGCTAAGTGGAAGATGTAGACTGACATTAGGGCTGATTAAAGAAAGGACTTTTCTTTTCAATACTGAATGAGAGATAAAAAATAGGGAAGTGAACTGTTGTAAAGCATTTGGAAAAGAAGACTTGCAACTTACTTGGAGGAGTACAAAGAGAAGGGTGACAAGATCAGGGTTGTAGGCAAGAAAAACAATCTTTGCAGCAGCCTCCTGAATAAATATTAATAGGACAAGACTGCATTTTCCACAAGCAGAGAGAACGATATTGTGATGTTAAGATGTAAGTGATGATGACATGGTCAAGACTTTAAGTTGAGTGGGTAGATAAGAAACTTCTTAGAGATGCTATGCAGAGAGAATAAGCAAAATCTGAACAGAGCTGAGGTATGCAAATATAGAGGAAGGTCTAAGCTAAGTCTAGATTACAGATTGGAATTAATGGTTACGTCCAAAGTGATCAAGAAAAAGTGGTAAGAACGATGCCTTGTTGTACTTTAGAGGTGATGAGCTTCTCACTCACTGAGGCTGTGAAAAATACTGAGTTGTGAGTCTGGATACACATTGTGAATTAGAGAAGTGGGTAGCTGGGTTCAGCTTTTATGGATGAGATAGCCCAGAAGCAAAATTCAGAGGAAGAAGAGGTTGAAGTGGAACATTGTGAAATTATCAGAAATGTGGGAAAGGTTTGAAGATAATCTTTAGAAGAGCACATTGAAAAAACGGTGAGACAATTAAAAAACCCCAAACAGAAAATAGTGGAATTAAAAATTCTAATGAATAGCAAGATTTTCCTGGGCTGAAGAGAGAAGGGTCCAGGAGAATGAGGATAAAGTGCAGATTTTGAGCCGAGCTGAGAAAAATCATCGGTATACTTTGACAAGAGTAGATAAATGACGTGGAAGTTGCCGAAACCTGCAAGGAGATTGTTAGAAGGAAATGTCCATTGGCAACTGTAAATATCACATTCAAACTGCTTAGAAATGTGAAGTAGGAAGAATTGTAGGGAATGAGATAGTGGATAAGAATACAAAGCAGAGTGAAACAGTGAAGGTAAGAAAGGCAGAAGGTGAAAGAAGGTGGAGAAATAAGAGCAACCTAATGAGATTATAATGAGAAAGATGGGGAAATGATAGCAGGCAAATTTGCAAGACTCCTCAGAGGCGTTGTAATGATAGGTGTACACATTGCCTCTGTTGCTAAATTAAAATCCATCTTGATCTTTATACAAAACTGAGGAATCTCAAACAAAGATCAAGGTGTGGAGAAACATCCTTACGATGCCTTTTGTTAATGCGTTAATGAACTTGCTTGGTTAATGTCATAGAAAAAGTCATAAACCCCCAGACAAAATCTTTTACCTGAACCTGTATACTTACCGATGATAATGCTTTTCAAAGACTGAAGCCTAAATTAAAATATGAAAAGAAGAGGTGGGTAAATAGGGGTTCTTGGTAGCTGTTCATCTGCTGAGTGGGACAAATTTTTCTATCTTCATTAAAACTACTAATACATTTTGAAGCACGTAAGGCTTTTGTGTCTTTTGTCCTTTCTTCTAATTTTGATTTTTTGTCTTTATCTGCACAACTACTTTTCTGCTGACTTGAGAGCTACTCTAGCCTATGCCATTCATCACAAGAACATCTCAGAGGGTCTTGGAAATGTTTCAAGTTTTAACAATCAGAGACTTAACCTGTTTTTTCTCATGTAAGTTACCTGCCTAGACACACTAGGAAGACAAACACTGAATAACAGAAGTTGAATAATAATAGTAATGAGGAATTTTGCATGAGAAATAAAAACCTGGTGAAATCAGGTCTTTTGTTGTAGATTGCTGAGATACTTTACCAGTGTAAGAAAAAGAGTGTCGACATTTGTCAGGCTATCCTCCATAAATTAGAATTACTGTACAGGGGAAGTGCAGCCTTGGCTGTCGTAATTATCCCTGCAACATTTGCTACTTTGTTGGGGGGGGGGGGGGGTGTTCTTTGAAATACAAGGGGATATTTGGGGGAACGTTGGTAGTACTTAAAGTCTCTATTTTCTTCGTTGATCTTTTTGTTCTATTATCATTATAATTCTTTTTGTCTTGACCTAATCACATTTTGTCTCTTGCTTGTCAATTTAAAAGATAAATCAGGGGAAAAAGAAAAAATGCTTTGATTGTGTTGTGTGTTGTTTGGGGTTTTTTTTAATGAATTTGTTGCTTTAGAATGATGTAAGGTTGACAGCCTAGGAAACTAAAGCATCAATACATATTTTCTCAGACTATTTTGATAGTATGCTTTATCCCTGACCTGGAAAAGGCACCTCTGCATGTGAGAGGATAGTTCATTCTCCATAGCTCATTCAGTCCTTGTCCTTTTTGCTAGGACTACCATCAAGATTGCTAATTATAGTAATAGGTTTGTGACGTGGGTACTTTTCCTCTGAAAACTGGTCAAATTCATTTGATATAGGCCATAAAGCAGCCATTAGCAGGTACCAAGTTTCAGCCACCATCAGTTTGACCTAAGTAGTAGCTGAACAGTACAGTAGTGTTTTTCCCCCGCATCCTATTTCATTTTTTAATGTTCTTGTTGTAGCCAAAAAAAGCTCCCAAACTGTTTTATATTTCCAGTGGGTTTCAGACCCTTTTCTGCTGAAACTGAGTTGCCTATTTTCAACTGCAAGAAACTAAACCTGCATGAGGTGAATAAGCCAGCACAAAGTAATGTCAAGAGTGGGCTTTACACAGCCTTAAATATGTTGAGTTTGGGTTTTTTTACAAAAAAAACGTTGAAGGTGTGGCTTGGACAGAAATACAGAGTAAAGCACATTTTTCAAATTTACAATAATTTCAGCTGTTAATACTGTAGTGTCTTCCCTCAAAAGAAAGATATAAAAATATTATAGCTTTAAAACATCTTATTTTGCTGGAAGAAAAATGGCTTTAGAAAAAAGTGGTTTATGTCCGCTAATTTAGCATCACTGGAAAGGGAACAAGAGGAAAATATTAACAAGGCTTGCATTTTTTTGATGTTGGCACTCAACATGATACTGGCGATTTAAAAGACTGTTTGTGGTATGGTATTTTTACACTTATGTCTATTTTTTTTAAAGGAAACTTCATAAAGACTGAGATTTTCAGATTTCTCTTGCTAACACTTTTCTGGGTTTCCTAGCAGTGCTTTCTTTAAATGGAAATGCAATCAGCCCTTACTTCATGGTGCCTTCAGTATTTCTTTCAGGTCTGACCACTAAGTCCAAGAGTCACGTCCTCAATAATCCCTGAAAAAATTATTGTTCCTCACCCCCTTACTACGTATAGATAAATGCATTTAGATACACATTTTAGATACACATATACATCTTTACCTTTCTCAGAGTTGGTTTGCAATATCAGTGGATTTTTCTGTACTTCACACTCAGGAATTGTGTTTGGATTACAAGAACTTGTATAGCTAGTTGATGATATTTATATATGTCCTGACTCTGATTCACTACTTTCATTAGCACTAGAATTCAAAATAGCTGATTCTGATTCATAATCAGGCTGATTCTGACATCAGTGTTAATGATGTAATAATGCTGACTCTGAGCAGAGTTGTTTCTGATTCCCTGATATGTGGGGGCATGTCTGCTTTACAGGTGCAGGTGCAGATGTTTGATTGCAGCTCATGCAAATTTGTGGAAGCATTAAACGGATAACGCTGTAGATATGGTAGCCCAGAGTTAGCTACCGAAACAGTTTCGGAGGTTGCAGCCGGTATTGAGCTTCACGTACCCTAGCTGCGCTTCCCTTACTAGTCATACTTGCACTTGGCTAAAGATAGCACAGATAAATATATACAGCTTGTAGTTGCATCTCTCCCACCGGTGTGGATACATCCTGAGTGAGATCAGAATGAGTCCTGTTGGTATTTATTTTATAGAAATTATCTTTAGTTTACATGGTTATTTCCCCACAGGAATAAAGATTTTCCTGTACCTTTTGAAAATTTATGGCAAAGTTGATTTTGAAAAGCTTGTGTGTAAATTTATCATTGGCCTTTGCATAATTATCATGTCTTCAGGAATGCAACTGTACAGAAGCTAGAGACCAAGAGCAGCCCTGGTGCTAGGTCCGGAAAATGGAAGAAGACTGGCTTATGGCTGGATGTGGGGCCCTTAGCTCACTCCTTCTAACAGCACACATGCCAGTCACATTGCACCACTGCTCATGCTCCTGGCAAATCATCGATTCCATATTTTGCTCAGCGTTACGATTTCTGAGCTTTTACCTACCCACACAAACTCCTTTGTGCCTACAGTAGGTGTGCACAGAAAATGCTGTATTTTGGATGCTCAGTGGGAACCTGACAGTAACATGAGAGAGGGGGGTTTTTTTCCAGGAGGAGGCACCTGTGCTGCCTTCCGAACTGCATGTGTGAAGTATAGTAAATATATGGGTTAAAAAAATCATAATTCAAATCCCTATAGTGGTACTGATCAGATCTCTGTTTCTGTAGCAATGAGAACCAAAGGTGGCCTTTTAAGGCTCACAGTTCATCTACCAATTTCCAGTTCTGCTTCAGGATTCTTAAAGTATTAGAGTGCGTGCTTTAAACCCACAAAACTTACCTTTACCTAATTTTCACCATTCTAACCTAAGTTTCCACGGAAACAGGGTTGAAAAAGCTGCTGGTAGCCAGCAGGCAGCCAGCAGCTGAGAGTGAGAACTCTCCTTTGTCACTTTCCACTACTGGATGCCTGCTGCGTGCCAGTGTGCAAAGCTACCTAGGCTTCTAAAATCTGGATTACTTTCAATTTGAGGGGGAAAAATTAAATTAATCTACTCTTTTCTCTCTTTGGATTGTCACAGTAAATTCCAGGAGGGCAAATGGGCTAATGAGTCCTGATCTGTTCAGTTACACTGAGCCCCACAAAATCAAAGCTTTCCCAACCAACTGGGCCTCTCCTTTCATAATTTCCATGTTTTAAAAGCATTCTCCCTCAAATTTTGTGTCTGTGCACATGTACACGCATATTGTGGTACCTTAATTCTTTATGGCTCTGTATCTATCTACGTATTTACGAGCCTTTTTTGCCTGTAGTGTAGTCGATGTATAAAATTTCCTTTTTTCCTGTATACTTAGGGAACATTTCTGAATGAACACGTTACAACCGATCCTCAGTTAAATATTAGGAGTAGGATGTGAATGGAGATGGCTTTTAACCAGAAGTAGATTATAGCTGCAGGAAGACTAAAGGGTCTATTTGGTCAAGACTCATACAAAACTGAGATAAGCATGCACAACCTGACAAGATCAGATTAGACCCTTCCCCCACAAGTGCTTTTCCCATAAATATTTATCTACTTTCTATTATAAATAACCAGGAAATGAAAAAGAAGGATAGATTCCTTTTTTAAAAATAGCCTAGAAATAGAAATGCAGCTTCAAATCTTCAGGGTAATGATATTTTAAGTATGCAGTAAATTCCAATACTAGTGGCTGTTTTTTAAATGGGAGCAAAGTACTGAAATTCTTCATGGCAGGTACATAAATCAGCAGCATTTATAAACAAAGAAGAACTTTGTACATATGTGCATTTTTGCCTGCTATTGGGTACCTTAGAATTAAATAACTTATCACCTGTGAGAGAATAGGTGTTGACAGTAAGCACTGCTGTATTTTTAAGCTTGCCTGAGGCAACATAGCTGGCATTGAAGTTAAGCTTGGCATTTTTTCACCCTGTCCCTCCTCCCTCCAGCCCAAGTGAATGCTCACTTCATCAATGAGAAACACAACTGACTTGCCTGCCAGATGTAACGGAGATCCATGAATTCACATCTATTCTGCAAATTTGTGTTTCATTCAGATTGTCAATATTTTGACTTTACTTCCTCGTGCAGTGGTGTTAATGGGTAAAAATCTGAAGCCATACATGTGCCACTAATTCAGAAATGCGTATTTGTTGGTGATCCACTCATCAGAACCTGTGTGGATTGCCTTTCTGTTATAATAAAAAATAGCTCTTTAGCTTTGAGATTTAAAACCTTAAAAATGTACAGAATAATATTTTTACATTCATCTTTGAAAGTAACGAGTGTGTACTTTTTTAAACACTTCTGTGTCACATAAGAATAATATTAATACTTTAAAAATCTCAAGATGATAAATGTAAGTCCTTTTTTCTTTTTCTTTTTTTTTTTAAATCTTTTTTTCCTCTAGCATTTTACGATGGGATAATGAGACAGATGTCTCTCAACTGGAAGGACATTTTGACATTGTTATGTGTGCTGACTGGTAAGTACATAAAAATCATAAAACTCATGTTAGAAAAATAGCTTTGCTGGAGTAATTGTACTGTGCTGCTTGCTGATGGCTAAGCAAAGTCAACAAATGAAGCACAAAGCCACCTTAACCTCAACAAATTAATATTCATCTCCATGTGACAGTTATAAGGTAGTCTTCTATCACACAGTAACTTCTACCACATTATTTCCCAAAGATTGATTTTGAGAAGCATTTCCATTTTCTGGAATTGCCTCTGTTTCATGCTTGACGTATCAGTAAATGGACGACTTAGGCAAATTGCAAATAATTATGGCTCAGTGAGGAACAGTCTGGAGAAAAGGGAGTTTATCAACACAAACAGCTCAATTAGCTTAGTTCTTAGGAAAGATCTGACTATTGATATAAGGGGATATATTTTTTGCTCCCCGGAAAATCTTTCCGAGGAAAAAAAGATTTTCAAAACCTTTTTTCCCCTGTCACATTCTGTTTCTTAAATCAATTTGACAGCAATATTTGTAGACATAGGCTTTATATTATTTACACAGGCCCATGTTAATTGTAAGAGAATTCCTAGTAAAAAAATAAGAGTACAGCACTCAATTTATGAAAAGGTAGATACATGTTAAAATATGGTATATAGTCTAATAGTTTATGCAAATAGATTTGATTATTGACACAACCCTTTTCTGATACTGGATTTGCAGAATTGTGCTGTGCTATATTTGCTGCATGCTAACTTTAAAAATGGTACATTATTAATTATTTGTGTTATATAAATGGAGACAGTGTAAAAAGAGATGTGCAAATTTCATTTAGGAGAGTAGATATTTTTAAATGAATCTGTCTTTCCTTCATGGATATTTGCTCTTGACCCTTTAAATGTCCAAAACAGAAAAAGCTGTTTATGTTTTGTTGCACATAACTGTTGTGAGAGACCAAATTTTGACAACAGAGACTTCCTAGGACAGCTCAGTTCAGCAGATTTCTGTACCTTACTAAGAAATAGTTAAAGGAAAAAGGCAAAGGGAAGTACGAAGCTGTCTATTGTCTTTTTAAACAATGTTCTTTTTAAGAGGCTTCTGATAAAATATTCCTCTAAAGCTTTTTTTTTTTTTGCTTTGATATTTTGCTATCTAAGCAAACTCTTCTTATATCAGAAAAGTTACTGGGTTTGTATAGCACTGGAGAAAGTGTGTTTAGTCATCTTTTTTCCTTTTTCTAATACCTATTTATTGACAGAATGCAACAGTGCTTCATTTCTCTTAGCATTTAATTTCAGAAAAGTTCTTTGTTCCCAAAAAGGACAGAGAAGGGTTTCTAACTAATCGCTGATAATGTGCCTCAGAGATACATCATCTGATTAAAATAAGGAGCTAAACAACACCATATGATTTCAGCAAGTAATTTAGTAAATGCCTTCCTCACCAAATATTAGAATGGATACTCCAGGTTTCATTGCACAGATGAAGTTAATGCTGGACAGGATTAGATCAGATTAAGTATGAAAGTCAGATCAGAGTGCTGGCGGACATGAGCAGGAGGGCAGCAGTCTTCTCGGAGGCTTAGACAGGGCTCACATATGGACGTTCTCCAGATTATGTGGGTGAAGCAAGGTCTTGCCAAGAGATTTAGAGTTAAATTTGTTCTTCACACAAATATCAAAACAACCTGGCTGTGCCATCTCTTGTATTCTTGATACTCACACCATGTCATCCTATTTGTGCTGGGAGTACAGCAGAGTGGAGCAAGACTTAAGTTGTTTTTTTCAGTAATATTCTTGCCTAATACTCCTCCCAGTCTGTTTGGAAATAGTGTAGTTTCTTTAGACAACAAAGAATCAAACATGACAGGTAAAATACATAATGCATTTCCAATCCCTGCATTTTGTACATTTATTTTGAAGCACTTAAGATGCAGGTAAGTGTATAAATATTTATAGATTTCTAAAAAATAAATAGAAATGTGCAGGTTAGTTTAAAGTACGTGGTTTTATTCACAAATTGTCTGTATTTTCTTATTGCAAGTGCCCATATATATAGTTTAATAAGCATGAAAATCCCTTTATTGTCTGTTTCTTTTAGAAGTCATTCTTTTAGTTATGGACACTAGGTTTTCTGGTACATGAAAAGGCTGGGGAAAAAAAAGTTCCATGCTTTATCAAACTCGAATCTTCTTTTCATTTTCATGTATTTCTCTTCCGAGATATAGAATCAGCTTGAGAACTGTTGGCAGGATTTTTGCTCTCTGAATTTTTTGGGCTACCATTGAAGAGGAAAAAAAAAAAATCTCTTTTCTTATAGCTCTTCAGCTGAAACCTGAAGTATGCAGCGATAAAAACAGATAGAATGGATTGCATTTAGTTTAACACCATCATATAGCTCATTGTCAGTCAATAAAATCTGAGATTAGAACAGAGAACTAGAAAGCAAAAAAATCTGAGTTCAAATATTAGGTACATGGATAAATTTTTATTGAAGTATTTCCAGCAAGGGTGATATTGTCTGATTCTCTGAATAGCTAACCAGTGGTATTGCTTGATCCCATTTACATGAAAACAAGCTCTATTCATAAACATATTCCAAATCCACATGGAGGTTCAAGTAAAAATGTACATGATTACAACAAGCAGCGATATGTTTATATTCATATATTTACAGTCAGACGTGTGCAGGAGTGGAAAATAAGTTATTTCCCAGAACAGACAGTCTATTAGTTAACAGCTAAATTTAGTAGCTCAACTAGATTATAAAATAAATAAGAGGCAAACTGTGAAAGCTAGTCATTATTTAACCGTTCAGGATTTTGACAATAAAAATAGTTTCATGGTTCAGCAGTTCCGAAATAACTTGTAAAAAGTCAACTATGAGATAAAAATAAGGAAAAAAAAAATCTTGGTGAGGCCACACCTGGAAGAAGGATACTCTGGAAAAAAATACTGAAATAATGAAATCTTTAAAGCATATCCACCCACCTCATATTCTTGAGGGGGAATTTTAAGGCCAGGTGAGGGCTGCCAGAATTTTAGACTTTCATTTGACCTACACTTGTGGATATAAAGTCATGCAGGTGCTGGAATTGTAAGAGTGAGTATGAATAAAAGAGGAAAAATAACAAGTGCCTGTATGGACAGGCCAAAAACAAGACTCTTCCAAAGCTCTTGAAAGCCTCAGATTTCTGATTATTTAAAAGGAAGCATATATCCTTTTCTTTATTAAGAAAAAAGTTGCTGAGATTTTTAATCCAAGGAGAAAGTCAAGGCCAGTAGGACTGAGCCAACAGAAAAATCTTTGTCTTTCACATTCTTGTGAAACAAGTTTTCGCAAATAATTGTAATGTAGAGACAGTATAAGGTCTATATCCCCATATCATTTTGGAAATGCATAATATCCCACTTTACTTAGACTGATTAAATTCTTAAAGTTTGGCACATGCATAAGTATTTGCACAACAGAGGCTGGGGGGGCTATCCCACATTACTTTCACTGCTGAGATTTTTGCTGAAGTCATGGGGAGTTTTGGATTCACCAGAAATGTAGAACTGAACTGAAAGTATTCTTTAAATACCTTAAAATATGTCAATTTTGTCTCCATTAATGTATTTCATTTAATATAAGGAAATCTTTTTGCAGAAATGCAGTAAGATCTCTGTCCTTCTTTGGTTTAAATTTATTATTCGTTTTAAGCCTGATTTCTTGCACACACTTTCAAGTGCATTGGAATCTGACGACATGGAAGTAAGGGTTTTTTCAGTTTATGTCAGCCGTGTAGTTGAAGGCAAACAAAAAGATAAATGGCTCTATACGTTAGGCACTATACATGAATGTAATCATGTCTGAAGTACACCTGTAAACTAAGCTTTTTTACCAATTGCAAAGTATGCAAAAAGAAAAATAAGTTCACATCATAGCCTATTAAATATATGCCCCTTGTTGCGAGGCACAAGACAAAAGGATATCAGC
Source organism: Gymnogyps californianus (assembly GCF_018139145.2). Taxonomy (NCBI): domain Eukaryota; kingdom Metazoa; phylum Chordata; class Aves; order Accipitriformes; family Cathartidae; genus Gymnogyps; species Gymnogyps californianus. The sequence continues at coordinate 29,644,296 of NC_059473.1, forward strand.
ATGAAGCAAACTGAGAATCTACTTGGGTTTTTGTTTCCTTGTGGCTTACTGTTCCTTCCATACGGTTTTGGTATAAACTGTCATTTTGGTTTAATGGTAATTTAAAATTTAAAAAAAACAAGAGGGGAGAGGTGACAAGATTGCCTGCCTGTTCATCCAGATTTCACAGGTTAAGAGCACTGCCTAAAAAAGGCCGAATCATCAACTGTGTTCTTGCCTCTGCTGCTATGATCCAAAACTTCCGTGCTGACCCGAGAAAACCTTGCTATTCCTGTCCTGAGCTACTGCTTTCACAGCATCCTTACTACAGAAACATGAGACATTACCACTAAAGTAGTGGTGAGCTAAGCCAAATTTGAAGTGTGAGAACTGAGTACGAATGGTTTAGAACAATACATTATTTAATTTCACTGAGCTGTTGTGAGCTTTAAAGGATTCTCTCGGGTACATTTTCAGTATGCTGTGGTAATATTTAGTCATACAAATTCTACTGGTAAGAGAAATTGTGTGACTAAATCTCCTTGCGTGGGCCAAATCCTGTGCTGGCCCTGTCTGCAGCACAGATTATCTAACAACTTCTTCAGGATTTTCCTCATTCAAGGCGTCCTCCAACCGAGAGGGAGGATAGAGATATTCCCTGGAGTCACTGCATTGCATTAACTGCTTCCAGCCTTCTCTGCTCCCTCTGGTCACAGTATGTGGCTCACAGAGCAACAGACTGGAAATCGCAATATTGGAGACTATTTTCAATTGAAGTAGGTCCCGTTCCCAGGGACAGGCCTTTTGGAGGGCAGGGACAACTTGGGAGCAGAGCCAGGGCAGCTGTCCCAGGTTATGTGGGTTTCCTAAGTTAAGAGGGCTAAGAGTCTACCTGCCACACCACCAAAATATCAATTGGGGTCGGACAGAAAAGGTAGTATTGAAGTTGTCTAATCTAGCAGGTCACGTAACCATTTTAAGTTCTCAGACACTCAGTTTCTGGTGAACAAAGGCCTGCAGTTCTCTCATTGTAAAGGGACAAGATTGGTAGCAGAAGTTGTGCCCCATCTCATTGTAAAAAGAGAGGATGGTATGCAGGTCCATGAAAAAGGAATTTTCGCACTGGTAAGCTGCCCCAAAATTGTGTTTCCACTACACTGCCTTAAAAAATTAAAATATTACAAGTGCATTTTTCATTTCGAATGTACTTCTGTCTACACAGGCTCTCAGCAAGTCTTAAATATGTGCATGCTTGCGATGTTTCATGTTGAAGAAAACTAATTATTTTTAGCGATTCTTTTGGGAGAGGACTCATGCACTGTATTCCACCTCTTCTGCAGGTGGCTACGTTCCTGGTGAAGTAGTGTCTCATGGTATCTATCTGTACAGGGATCTACCTGAGGTGAATGTGATTAAAACTCCCAGGAGACATTAGAGATATCAGCTGCTGTTTCAATGAATTAAATTTAAACAAGCATTTTTTTCTGTAAGGTTCTTCCAGTAAGATTAATCAAGGCTGAGGAGCAGCCATCATGCCAATTGCTAAAGTTTAAATTTTCTTGTGGGCAGGCTATCAGAGAAATTGTTATCTAGTTCTTTGATATCTTAAGAAGAAATTCAAAAGGTCATACTTCTATATGAAATGTTCTTTAGGAAATGTATGGATACTCAGTCTACCATATTTTCTCAACAATGTGAGGTTCTGTCAGTTTTTACTGATGAAGTTCGGTCACTGACAAGTTTTCTGATAGGCTTTGTTTTTTTCCTGAGTAGCAAAAATTCACAGCTCTTACACAGCTGCTTGACCCTATGATATGTAATATTGTATTCTCCTTGGTAGCTGTGGAGTGTCCTTACCTAAATATCCACACATATTCTGTTCTTGATGACTTGCGTGTGGTTGGCAGACCACTTTTTTTTCTTCAGTGTTTTCATATATTCTTTATGTTCTTTTAGAAATTTCAAACCCTGAAAAAAATTACCCACATCACTTCAGAAAGAGACGTTTGAGAATAAAGGAAAGGGGAGTATACAAAAAAAAATCATAAAGAATGGACAAAATGCCGTGTAGTCTGGAACATGAGCTTGACACAGGCTGGGAAGCAGTTTTATTACAGAGAAAGCATGAAAAATAATGAAGAAAGAATCACTTTATTTGTGGCCTGCTTGATAGAGTTTCTTCTCTGAATCGCCAATATAAATGCAGCCCATGGTAGTAAGGACTGAAAGGCATCAGTTGCTATCCGATGGTTGTTCACTAACCATTGTAAATGCACTCTCATACACAGTAACTACATGTCCACAAATATCTAGTCAAGAGTGATTGGCACCCTGGTTGCCACTATTAGTATATACATTAAGGTACTGAGGGGCATGAAGAATGAATTATCCCGTCAAATCATGAGGTAATCACGCCAAAATAGGGCTGAGCATGTTGGCAACATTGCATGGGAAAATTGGCTCTGCTGCTATCCTTGCAGGACCCATGCTGGAGATGAAGGATTTCACTCTTGAGAGAGGACAACTCCCTACGATCTGGGTCATTGTATTTGAACAGTGTTTGAGGGAGAGAGGAGGTAGGGGCGTGTAAATCTTTATAGGGATAGATAGAGATAGATACATAAATAGAACAAATATGCATAATAGGTAATAAAGAATTAATGCCACAACTGTGAAAGTAAAAGGAAAAAAAATACCCTTAACAATAACACTTGAAATACAATAGAAAACACATCAAAAAACTCCACCCCCACCTTGTATAAAAAAACATGTAAAGGGTTAACTTTGTGTATTGATCCTGATTTCTGATATGGTAGTATGTTAATAGCTAGCATATGTGATCTGAATTTCAGCTACATAAAGATCTGTTTCATGCTGATATTTTAGCTTTGGTTTAGATTATATTTGGTTTTATGTATTTTTTAATATTTAAAAGTACCTGAACTGGACAGAAATGTAGACCACAGTTTCTCTTTTACAGCATTGTGTAAACATATGTAATTAGCCTTGTACTTATCTGCATTAGTATCATTAGAATTGAAAACCCATTTTAATCTGGATTCTATTCTCTTCTCAATGTCAGCCTGTTTCTGGACCGGTACAGAGCTAGCCTTGTTGATGCAATAAAGAGATTACTCCAACCCAGTGTAAGTATGTTTCTATTTTCTCCTGAACACTGGCTTCAGAATAATTAGTCTGTGCACAATGATTGAGAGAGTAATGGAATGGCAGGATTAATGTCATGTAATACTTTAATACTTATTATGTCCAACTTCAATTGAGTCTTCTAATCTATCAGATTCTTTCCTAATCATAAACTAGGAAACTTCTTATACTTGGCCTTCTGATAAGGAACACAGTGGGTAGTAAAATAAATGAAACCGCTTCAAAGATAGCGTGAGATTATTTTTATCAAAGCATTTCTCAAGTATTTTCCTTTGATAATAATGTCTTCATATTAAAGTAAAAGTACGATATTGAAAGTTTTTATGTTGGCTTCTGTCATTTGTAATCCCTTCAATTGTAACCTTTGTCATTGTGTATTTATTTATTATAAAAGAATATTTTTTCTTTTCATTTCTGTTTGTATAAAATGAACAGAACCTTTATGCATATATTGTAGCCTAAAACTTTTTTTTCATTAAGTAAGCCCTGTGTTTACATGTTTTATACCTTAGAACATAACGAAATTAAGCTCTTCATAAAATACTTACATGTTCTACATGAGTGTCACTGAGGAAATATTTTACCAATCCCAATCTACTAGGCTGTTAAATCAGAGACACCTACAGACAAAAAAAAAGCTGTTATATGCATATGCTTATACCTAACAAATAATCTTGAATCTCAAAAAAAAATTTTTTTAAAGAAGATATCAAAAAGAGAATATGAGGAAACATGTTAAGTAATTGTTATAAGTAGGAATTTGAAACAGGAATTTTACGTTTCATGCTTAACATACAAATCTTCCAGTAAGGTAAACTTTCCATTTCAAAACAAAAATATTTCATGTTAGCAATGCATTCTCCAAACTTTATTTAAAAATTGTATTGTACTTTTTGTACAAGAGATTTTCTCTGTAAAACGAATAGAAGACCCAAATGTGCAAAGGCTTAAGAAACAGAGTCATTTTAGTCATGTAAGTAATCCCATTCTTTGCTAAGAGTGATCAGGTTTCTATTCTTGGTTCTATCATAGACTTTCCTGAGTGACCTAAGGCAAGTTACTTAAGACTGAATTATTTTAATGAGCTGTGGGGCAAGGCTGCCTGGAAGACAGGAGAAATGTGGCCACCCTGAGGAAAAGGTTACCCAGATATATCTGTCAGTGGCAGCAAGGGGAGGTTAAGCAGCTGTGATGCATTCTGACTTTCATGATGTACCATCAGTTGTCAGGGTGCAATAATTTTTGGGACTAGACGTGATCTGGAACACAAAGCTGATCCCAGTTTAAAAAAATGCAAAAAGTATTTTTTTTCGGCCCAGATCAATGTCCACACCTGGTTCTTCAGGTAGCCCTGTAGGCCACTGTACTGGCTCCATGAAAGGACACTGCGGGAGAAGAGTATGAGTGGCAGGAAGGGAAGTGTATAAGAGGTGCCCTGGTAAATGTGACCTCACTAGAGCCTCTAGCTGGAGTGGAAGAATAGCTGTTAGTTGCTTTGTCTCCTGCTCACAGCTAATCATGGTCTCGTGGTCTATATTGCCCAAAACATGAGTGCACACATACAGTTGTATATGTACACACACACACATCCTTTACCTGGGCTGATTAGCTCAACCAGAGAATTTGACTTAAAAAACAATGACGATAAGGCAGCCTGAATTTTAAGTAGGGTTCGTAGCTCAAGTTCCCATCCATAGACAATTTAGGAATTGTTAAGCTGACTTTAAACCAAAACTAGCCTTACTTTGTTGCTTTTTAACTCCAGTCAGCTAATTCAAATTCAGAACACGCCTTTGTTTTTCAGAGCAGATGAACTACAGTCCTTTGTGAATGTAGATGGAGTAAAGGGAGATGGCTTTTTGTTGCCTGTCTTCCTAGTCTGGCTTGCTTCTGCACATTGTGATTAATAGCATAGCCTGTACTTATTTGCTATGCATTTTAGGCCATGGTTCCTCTTTCTTATCAGCAAAGCTAGCTTAAGAAATTCTTGCTCCTTGCAGGAATTTCTGTTGCAGGGTTTTGGACCACTATCCGAACTGTATTTTTTAACTAAAGTCATTTGCCTAATCCACTTTATGGCTGGTTATATGGATGGATGTCCAGTTACAGCATGGCCTTGCAAATTGTTGTAGTTCGTAACTAAGAGGACAGCAAACTATTGTGTGGGGTGGAAGCTGGGAGTACGGACACCTTAAATGAGCTCTCTTGTCCAAAAGGGACATGTTGAACAGAGATGCCTTCAAGCACATGCTTTCATGGTTTGAAAGACCCAAATAAAAGCATATACTCATTTGAGATCCTAAGAGAAGATGCAATCACAAGTACAAAATAGTTATTATTTTTACTGTTCTTGTTAACCTATATAAATCTAAGGATAACATCAGAGGAAACTTTACTAAATGGCACTATACTTTGACCTTTAAAGGAAAAATAAACGAACAGTGAACTCATTTGCCAGTTGCAATAATTAAGAATAGTTTAGGGGCATTAGTTTATGCCCAAGCTAAGGCATAAACTATGATTAAGTTCACTCTTCTACATGATTTATTTTGTCTCAAATTTAGAAGTTACTTTTCCTTGTTGGTAATACTTTGCCAAATTGATAGAGCAACGATCTCAAATTGAAGACACATCTAGATGTAAGACATCTTTCAAGTGTAACTAGGGTACAACTAGGATAGCAGAGTTCAGGGAAAATAATAGCCAGCAAAACCGAAAGGAAAAGTGGAATAAACAGAAAATAATGGGTATCCTTACAAAGCAGTCTTGAAGGAGAAATTCAGAACAGGTAATCTATTCTTACTGTTAGTTTAAAAAGAGATAAATTTATCTGTAGTGTTTCCTTTTTCATTAAGGATGCTATTTGTGGCTATTAGAATCCTTATGGCACAGAATGATGTGTTTTGGGTAACTCTCTGTTTTTCTGGAAACAGGACTCTAGTCATTTCAGTCATCTGATTCATAGTATGGCCCCAGGGACAGTTGTATTGGTACAGTAAGAGAGGACCAGAAATTCACGCAGGCAGAAATGAGCAGCTCACAGAGTTACTGGGGGCTGAAATTTCTATCTGAATTTGTTACAAAGGCAAATGTCACCTGTAAACCAATTCCAAGAATTAGGCACTGAAATTTTACATCAAACAAATTTATCTTGAATGGCTATATTTTATTGCTCTTATAAGCAAGCTACTTGATTTGCCAACATTTAGTTTTATTTTTTCCTATCATTAAAATGTACTTTTAATTTCAGTCTCAGAATAAGCAGTTACTTGTTTGCGTATTTCCCTAAGAACATTTTTTATGAAGGCTTTGATTCTTTTGTGGCCTATCCATTCAAAATCCCAATGAAGTCAATGGGATGCTATTGAGCTGTGATTAGTACCAGCAAATAAGACTGCATTTAATAATGACTGATGAGTAAACTTAGTCATAGTCATGTCCAAAATGTGAACGTCTGTCCCATTATCTTACTGCAGCATTTTAGTGACACTTCAAACTATTGTAACTGACGTTTTCCTCTGTGTTTTGTTCATGAGTTTACTGGAAGTATTTTCCCAGCTGAGGAAAGGCCATTTTGACTTTAAACATCATCCCAAACTGAGAGGCACTTTTGAATTAGAATTAAACAACCTTGGGATAGTCCATCAAGTGTAGATCCAGGCCACTGGTCTGATTTTTTTATTGTACGGCAACCAAGAAATGAAAAAAATTTTAAAATTAGAAATGTGCATGCAGCCTCACAACAGGTAGCAGAATCACAGAGATCAGGCAGTTGACATGAAAGTGCTTTAAAACCAGATTATAATAGACCAGAATTGACCACAGTACCTGACAGTTTTGAGGAGATTATTGTAGTATTAAACTTAATCATGATTTCTTGTTTTTTGTCAGCGAGGGCAAGATCCTCAGGTGTTTTAGGTGCACACTGAATTCAGTAGATGAATGGGTTTTTACACCAACTAAGGAGCTGGCCAAAAGTAACTGTGTAGTGATTTCCATTCCCCTTTTTCGAAGTTATTTCAAGATTTTCAGTCTGGTTTTAAGAGATATTTCATAACATGTTACATCCTATTTTACTGTATTTCTCTTTCAAATTAAATTTGAAGTAGTCTACAGAGAGTATGAGAAGGAATGACCACATGGACTGCTGACTCCAAATGGAAATCTGTAAGGGGGTGCTGTTGTATGACCATTGCTTCCTCATCAAAGCTGCTGGATCAGTGGCCGATGTAAGGCCTGTGGCCTCCAGCAGTCTCCGTTCACAAGGTTTAGCCATTCCTGAAGTCCCCGCGTGAATCGTGTGGTCAGTAAGCCCTGGGTGGGGGACGTGTTTCCCGTTACAGTGACCTTTCTGTGAAGCTGCCCATGAAGATGAGGGACTCCAGAGGAGTCTCTTCCTTCTTTTGCCAGGAAAAGTCTCTGCAGAACAACATTCTGGGGAGCGTGAGAGATGGCAGCAGGAGGAGGAGGAGGATCCTCAGCTGAAGGCTCCCTTTGCTGCCCACTTCTGTCTGATGACATTAAAGCATGCCAAGGATGTGAGAGAACTGATTGTGGATTTCCTGTGTTTAATGTTTTTCATCCTGAGTTGAGCCTATATACAAACCTAACATTTACATAAGCAATTCCAGTGCCTTCGGTGGCAGTTACACCCCTTTGCAGCTCATATTTAGCCACAGAATTAAAGTTATAGCTACAGAAATGAACAGAAGTGAGTTGCTTTGGATGTTGCCCTAGGCTCCTTGGTGCTTAAATTTCCCATGAGAAAGATGAGGATAACAGTACTTCCCTATCTCACAGAGGCATTGTGAGAATAAATACAGTTCTGTGGTATTAGTGATTGGAGACCTTTAAGTACACATTAGTACCATAGATACTGATGTAGTTTTTATTGCGGCCTCACTGCGTGTTGTCTGGGTGTATGTGTGCGTGAGCAGTAACACACAGATTTGTCCCCTATCCTCCTCACTAAGTATCTGTGTCAGCATTGTAACTTTCCAGAGTTGGCATTGAAATTCTCTCTTCTGATCACTTTTTTCCTGTGGTATACAAGATTGCATTTTCTCAGGCCAAATGTTCTTCTACAGCATCTAATCATTTTATAACTTCTTCAGATCCCTAAAAATACTTCTTTATCTCCTCGGTTGATTACAGCACCTCACAAGTTAGTCTTAGCTCTCAATATAGAAGTTAAATACAAGAACTCACAGTAGACTTTGTGGCTCCCCTCGGTTGGCTGTTGGCTGATATTAACCTTTGTTTACAGCTCTTCAACCAGTTTTCGTTCCATGTGACAGAACATGGTATTCAGCCAATTAGAATTAATTTTGCAAATAAGATTTCATGAGATTCTATATCAAGTAGGTTAGGTTTTGGGCTAGCACTTTGCACAGAGTCTAAAATCTGTCAGTTCAAGGTACAGTCATTTTTGTTTTCTTAAATACAGAAGGATGAACAAAAAATTAGCTAATGGACCATAATGTATTGCCTGGGCATCATAAATGGCCTGCTTGTCTTGGAAGATCCAGAATTACTATGCAAGAACATTAAGTCCTACTTTAAATGCAATTTACCAATTTAAGGTCAAATTTGGTTGCGCTGCTCAGGTAGTTTAAAATATCTTTAAAAAATTAATGATCGGGTCTGATTTGCCTCCCATTTTGCCTTGTTTTATACTGTTGTAATTCCACTGACAGCAAATGGGAGGTACTCTTCTATGTGTGAGAGTGAGAAAAGAAAATCATTATTTACAGTCTTTGCATGGTCATGAGTTAACAAATGGATTTTGCGTTGAGTGTATGTTTTGCATGCTTTTTCTGTGTTTTATTTTGGTAATTCATAGCCACCATTATTGTATGAAAAGGAGCAGATGTATGGCAGTTGGCAGTTTTCTAAAGAAAATATTTATTTATTACTTCCTGTTTTGCATCTGTTTAATCACAGAAATCTTGCATATTTTGAACAATTATTTGTATTACCCTATTTTAGTATTTTACCAAGAGAACAATTGACTTTTCCAGCTTGAGTATATTAAAAGCTTAGTCAGTTGTGTGTTATATCTGGTTCCTTTCCAGTTTTAAATATGTATAAATTCTCTTTTTAATGTTCCAGGGAAAAGCAATGGTATTTGCTCCACTCCGAGGGAATACTTTAAACCAGTTTTGCAATCTAGCTGAAAAAGCTGGTTTCTCTATCCAAAGACATGAAAATTATGATGAACACATTTCGAACTTCCACTCCAAGGTTAGTTTTCTGCTTGTGTTAGATAACACTTTAATCCGCATTGCATTTTGAAGAGATCATGGTCCTTTTGGCAGGTAACCTAAATGTTTGATTAAAGTACTCCTTAGGTGTGCTGTTTCTGAACAGCTATTTTTGTATCTGATTATTTTGTGTGGTAGAACCATCCTTTATCTCTGCACGTCTAGAAGAGTTTTGCAGAAGCATCTCCTGTTTACCCTTTTCATTCATAGAAATCTAA